>NC_141876.1:23887500-25137500 GCF_056163025.1 Triticum urartu
TAGCTTTTGCTGGAGCACATGGTATGGAATGGAATGGAATGGAAGTGGGTTGGTTATGCATGCATGTGCCAATGTCAATGGTGGCCTCTCTTTCGCTCGGGAAAAAAATAACATGGCAATGCCAACGTGTGCAGTTCCTATTGGGCCGTGCGAGCCTTTTGGTGTTCCAGGTGATTAAAAATACACAAACGGACGGACGGTGCCTCCTTTTCCATGTCCTTCTTCGCCAACTCCACGTATCTTTTCCATTTATGTGAAACGAGGCGAATTAGAACGGCTCCTCTGACTCTTCTACATGGCATCTTTAGTTAGGTTCGACATGGCCGGCGCCCTCTACGAATTTGTACGTGCATGTAGGTTGATGGTCTATGAAGGCATGCAGCTAGGGTATTCCTTTCTCTATTTTAGTATAGGAGTATAAGAAAGTTCTCGTGAGGCTACAGAATAGGGTGCTGTTCTACTGCATGGCGTATATATTATCCATATATTAGACGGTTGAGTTGGAACTGAAGTGAAGCCCAGGAATGTATGGACGTTATCAATGCATGCACAGAGACAGGATCTATTGTGGACGATCGAATTAAGTTATCTGATGTCATAGGTTAGGGACTAGTTAATTGCCGCCCAGTATGATTACTCAAGACCCACACCAACCTAGCTAAGCTAGCTGATGGTCCATAGGCATGCATGGCTGACCATATTCGTCGGCTTAATTAGTGCTTAAATATGTTTTTTGCCCGAAAGTGCATGCCACTCATGATCACGAGGTCAAAGTTTATTCTCCATGTATACTGTATAGCAGTATGAGGAGTTGAGTGGAGAGTGTTCTTCACCTATGGTCTCAGATAGGCAGATGCATGCATGCATATTAGTTTGTCTACTAGTACTACTAATACTCTACTACAATGTGTGATAAAAAGTGTACACTATGACTCTATGAGACAGATATTTATGCCATGCATGTAAAAAAGCTCTTGTGGAAGTCAACTGCATAAACAAAGTGAGTGCGAAAGAGACGCGTGGCGAATGGACGCAATCGCGTAGGAATTAAGGTACTCGCCTGCTCTTATCTGCTCGCTTAGGGAGACGATTATCCTAATGGAAAGAGAACAAGCAACGAACTGGCCCGGCTTGATTAGAGTGATGATGTTGACCTACTCGTGATTGTAAAGTAGTGTTAGACTAGCTAATGACGTAAGTAGAGAATTTCAAAGTTCTCGCTCCCATTGGTTATGCGGCAACATATGATATGAATAATGCAGCGAGGGGAAAGGCGAGGGCACCATGTAGCCTAGCAGCGACAAGAGCTCGAGATTGTTTACACGGAAAATTAACGCAATAATAATCGTGGTGCATCACGACGTGGAAAAGAAGAACCCAATACTTTTCTCTCGCCTTGCCAAAGTTCGCTTTAGCTTTGCCATTAGTATGCTGCCTGCACCTTACTATTCCAAGAAAAAAACTATATTCCGGAAATCAATATGAGTGTTTTCACAATGTTTTATTTACGCATTTCAGGTAGGTGCCTGCCTATACGAATACTACAATATAGTGCTCCGTTCGGAAGTTGCATAGCGTCACCTTTGCTTTGCCAGCTGAATAGTATATAACAATCTAGAAAGGGAAATAGACTTGTCAAAATGTTCAAAAAGACAAAAAACACGCATGTACGTACGCGATCGTCTGCTTTGCGGTTATGTTTCTTTACCAAAAGAAGAATCGGCAGCAAATTCTACCGATGTCGTCAATGCCTTTCCATGGCGATGTTCGGCACTCCCGTCGGCTCCTACAGCTAATTCCCGGCTGGAGATGCGATCTTATCTCGACCTGACGAAGAAAACATTCTCCCCCTTCATCTTTTCATATTTCATTCGCTTTGGTCTTTTGTCCACGACATAAATAAAACTATGGAGGCTCCTCACGTTGCACTTGCACGGCTCACATTAGGCACCGGAAAAACATACATACCGGCCAACCAAAAAAACACCCCGCATCATCCAGCTTCTTTGCTGGCTACTAGCCTACTACTAGTAGTCTAAACGAGAAAAGCAAACGGTTCCTCCCTCCACTAGCCAGCATGTGAAATGGACAGCACGAAGGATTCTCCGCATCGCCCTCGGCCAAAGGCGCGCTAGTGAGGGGAAAGGCCGATTCTTCTTCCCGCGCACTTTTGCTGCCCGCCATGCATCGCACTCCCTGAAATCGTGCGTGCGGATTGGCGATGGTTTCAACTTGTTGTTTTGGCTGTCGAGGGGTCGATCCCCGGTGATTTCGACCCATCTCGCTTTCCCGGCACATGTTTTCTTTGGCGTCCTGGCCTGACGGATCAGCTCCTCGTGACAGCAGACGGGAACCATGTCATGCGTCTGAGTTGGATTAACACTGGGTGCAATTTTATTTTGTGGACAGGAACCGGGCGAGCGCCGTTATTCGCTGTAGATCCCCGTAGGCGGATAGGATCGTCCGGCTCTGTGGTTAAGGAGCGGGAGCAAGAAAGCGAAATGGATGCCAAGTTGGACTGTTGGAGAGCGGTTCTGTCGCTTGCGTGGCTCCATGTAAGGCAGCACCCTGCATGGATCAGGATCGTCGTCGCTCCCTCCGTGCAGCGTGGAATAACAACAGAACAGAATGTGCTCGGCACTCGGCAGCTACTAGGAGTCTAGAAACATATTTAGCTCCGTGTTGGAGCTTTAACCCAGTGGTCTCCATGTAGGCATCTGGTAGCGCACATTGGAATTTCCTTTACCAACGGAACGGGCATATTCCGGGTCCGGCCGGGCGAGCAGCAAAACTGTGAGCGACAGGGATAAGCTTCACTCCCTAGTGATGGAGAAGTTCACTGAAATGCTTAGCACAGGACCACCCAGCACCCACGTTTGTTCTCGCTCTCTAGTTGCCAAACGATGGATGAAGCCTTTTTCTTGGTGATGTGGATTGGGCCGTTACCTGAATCGGTCCAACGCCGCAGTTGCGCGAGGCGAGTGAGCGACAAGTTCTAAGTTACACACGACAAACTTAGAGCATAACCCAAATAAGTTATCAAGCTCAAGTGAGCATGGCAACGTGCAATTCGACAAGTTGGGTCGACCTTACCACGAAACATAATCTAAGAAATTCCAGTTCTCCAACGAAGGAACCACGACCTGATACTTCTGAGGTGACTGTTAGTCAAGGGGGGAAAACGGGATCTAGCCATCAATTAGCATGGGCAACGAAGGTACACGATAATTCCTACATGATCTAATCAGCAAACAGAAATGCGAGAAGCCATAGACCAGAACCGATTTGTCCTACTGGAACCAATGGAAGTCCAGTCCAGAGTGCAGCTGCTAAGAAAACAATGCCCCAACTGTGTTCTCGAGTCGATGCGCCTGCTTACCAAGTCGTGCTAGGGGAAGACAGTCCAATCACCTGAGCCGGCGGCTGGGAATTCTTGTGCAGGAGTAGTTTAGGTGATGTAGCTTCCTTGCTGGTCCTGAAGCAAACGAGCAGAGGACTTTGCGTCCAAATACAGACCACAGACTTCTTCGAGATCAGCCTAATAGAGGATCATGAGTTCAGGATACAAGTGATTGAGACCCGGCTAGGAAGATGATGTGTTACTGAAATTCAACACATACCTTGCAGATCTTCTCTCTCCCATTAGCCTTGGCAACTACACTAGCAGGTGACATCAGCTGAATAGCATGTCTGCAAAGAGAATCAAGATCTATTACAACCATTACTACCAACAATAAACTGGCCTAGTGATGACAAACCCTGTGATAGTAATGCGTACACTAGACATATAGGCATGTTAAAATTCATATAGCAGAACGCTAAAAGTGGGATGACAGCCAAAAGACAGGGTGGAAACTGTCCTAACTTTAAAGGCTCAAGAAAATCCTTTCAACACACACTCCAGCTAAATTTTATTTAATTTCACATTCCTAATCTTGGCATGGGACGCAAATGTGTGGGCATAACCTGAAACAACAAGAACCATACCTCAA
This sequence comes from Triticum urartu, assembly GCF_056163025.1. Classification (NCBI taxonomy): domain Eukaryota; kingdom Viridiplantae; phylum Streptophyta; class Magnoliopsida; order Poales; family Poaceae; genus Triticum; species Triticum urartu. Next base: position 23,891,493 of record NC_141876.1, read on the forward strand.
AGATGTCTGCTGCCCAACCTCTCCTAGAAATGCAAGACTGTCCTCATCAATTTCAATCTCCTCCACTTGTGCTCTAATTGCTAATATCTGCAACGCACAATAAACAAACATCAAATGCATTTCTACATAGGAAAGTTAAAACACATAATAAGACATGAAATAGGAACCTGGATCATCTCGATAGGGCCATATATCTGTGTCCGTACGATAACCAACCTATCTAGAAGGTCGACTGGGATACCATGTGGACTTGTCATGTCAGTTCCCCTGAATAAATAAGAGTAAAATAATAAGATGTATAAGGGGAAAATAGTACATAAAAGCAATGTTTTTAAGGCGGTAAGGCGAGCACCCACTGCCCTGACGCCTAAGCGCCTAAAGTGAGCATAATTGCAAGGCGCTGCCGGGGAATCCGGTATTGCAGTTCAGCATGGAGCAGTTCACAACAGGTAAATCAAATTTCTTACCTCACAGTACATATTCCCCTGTTCGTAGCGAGTATTACAATTGGCGATAATGAGCTCTCGAGAGCACGATTAAGATAAGAGAAGCACTCAATGTCCAGCATGTGAACCTACAGATAAAGTTATAGTCATTAATGAAATCATACCACTGTAAGGCATAATTCTACTCCCTCCATCAACTTTGTACTAAATCAGCGACACTTATTTTGGGACGGAGGGACTACCATTTAGTAGCATAAAGCCAATTAGTTTACGAGAACAATGCTGTCCACAGGATGGACACTTATTTATTTGGCAATAGGAGAAGTTGGAAATAAACAAGTCCAAGCTCATTCATATTTTAGGAAATCCAAAACAAGCCTATGAAGATAAATAGATTTTCAATCATGAGACAGTAATATAATACCTCATCAATGAACAGAACACCAGGTACAAGCTCTGCAATACCTTCGTCAATATATCTGTTAACCACCTATGACCATACAAAAGAAAAGGCACCCATTCCCATAGGTCTATCAAAATTTGATCCAAATTAAAAAAAGATGTTGCATAATGAGAATTTTTAAACCTTATTGATCTCTTGGCGTAGCTTCTCAGTGATTTCAGTCTTCCGTGGCTTCATCATCTGGCCCATAAGGGACAAAATATCTTGGCCTCCTTGTGGCTGGGCATTTGCGGCGTCAAGGTCATGCAGTGTAACGTCCTATGCAGATGAAAGCATATAATTTACTTCTTTCAGTTGATTTACACTGAACTTGAAAACATGAAGAATATGCTTCTATGTTACAACACAAATAGGAATTTTCACTCTATGCTATCAGAAAAGATTATCACCCACCGACAGAGAAGAGAGAACAAACCACACTCAACTTAATTGTCATTTGTCGGATGTAGGTATGTAAGAATGATTCTAACTTTCTTTAGACAGGAACAAGAACAACGACTCCTACTTAATTGGTCAACTCAATAAGATAATAGTTAACTGGGTTTGAGCAGATGATCAAAAATTTGGCGCAATCTTATTAGCTTGTGAACTTTATGTATCTTATCCAGGAAGGCACAATTGATAATGTGGACCGAGTATTTGATGCAATCTTAATCATTAGGTTATATATTTTCCATTCCTATCTTCTGGAATTTAGCAGGAGCAAGCAACTTACAACTACCTGGAAGGAAAACCACATATTTAAGCATGCTTGAGCAACACAAAAGTATAATAATAAGCTTCATCTTAACAAATGTATCATGCGTCCAGCTTTGATCCTTTAGATTAGATATAAATATGCTGCAATTGCATACTATATTATCTCTGATTCAATTACCAAAATGTTGTTTTATGGACGGTACAATGCAGAATTGGCTGAACAAGTGTACACACAAAGATTTATAAGGCTGAACTATCGTCAAATTTGTACCTGCACTATTTCTTTTTTCTTGTGGACTTCCCCTTTGGGAATTGGCACATACTCCTCTGCTTCAAGATCGTATTCTGTAGCAAAAGCATCACATCTGCCAACTCTTTTCACTGCACCGCTGTTAGCTTCGATGTATATAACATCACCCACTGCCACCTGCATCCCGTATACAAATGATGAAATGTTAAGCAGCTTCATGCAGAATACAAGTAGGAGAGGCAAAGCAAGTGAGCAACGAAAGTAAAATATAATGCATCATATCTCAATTTTAAGTAAGTATCACGATGTTTTGTTATGCCACAACAGAACATCTAACAATGAACAAGAGAAATATGATCCTATGTGTGAGTTTCCACACTTGCCATAAGGTTGCACAGGTTAAATATTGCATAAAGACAATATTCTGAACACATAAGATACACTATCCACCAACTGTTATTTAAAGTGAGAATACAAATGCAACCAAACAGTCTAGCAACAGAGGCAGAGAGCAAGGGAGGGTTGGGAGCAGACAGTAACCTTTTCCTTGATTAAAGCATCATAAATTGTAGGATCTAACTTTAGTTGTTTAGTCCCTTTTACAGTCTTCAGGCCAATTATTACATGGCTAATGTTTTTTCCATATCCACCAGTTGAACTCTCAGAAGCTTCTGGGGAAAGCTCCGTAACCTAAAAGGCAAGCAAAACAATATAGCCACAAACACTAGAATATTAGTTCTATTAGAAAATGATGACAAAGGAAGTGTTAGTATCAAGTAAAACACTAATTCAAGAACAAAATCTTTTTCAAATTTCAAAAGGACCATATAGGTCACTCCTACCTCTCCTTCATAGACTTCTTTGTTTTCCTTTATACGCAAGCCTATAGCTCTACGGAAATTTTCCATCAGCACCTCAGTTTTCTTGACCTCTGAAGAGTACACTTCTGATCCTACCATAGGACAGAAAGGGACCTGCATTGCAGAATAGGAGGAGAAGACTGAAGCTTCTTCCAAAATAGAAGTAGAGGCAGGACATCAAATGTAAAGCAATATATAGTTCACTGCAAACAAAATTTCATATACATTGAATGCAATGAACAAGACAGCCTGATAAATTGCTAGCAAGTGCTAGTAATCCACCAAATTTACTCCAGAGTCTTGGTGTAAGTATGCTCTAAAGAACAGCACACTTCTCGTCGGCAGAGCAGCATACTGAAATATTTTGGACCAGCAAGAAGCAGAATATAGAACTCAAAACAAATTCTTAATGACCAAGTCAAATGGTAACACATTACTGGCTAAAATGATAGTACTACAGAACACCAATTTAGTTAAGTAGATGAAATAGAATTCAACCACTCTAGCAACATCCCAGCTACAACAAAATAAAAGGTGTGAATGCTCGAATGGTCAGAGCTCACAGTGAGTTAAATTGGTTGGGTGTCTGACTGGAACTAGATGAGACCATGCAAATGCAGAGCTGCCTGTTCATCATACAGATGCTGCTCATGAGCAGTAAGCTGGCATTTTTTGAAAAGGGGCTAAGTTATCAAGGACTGTCCAGTAAAGCAGTAACAACCTAGCCTCCAAATTTGTACCAACAAGCCCAAATCTAGTCCAATTCCACGCCACCCCCAAATACAAGTTGTACATTGCAGCAAAACATGTAACAGTAGCACTAAAAGTATCTAGCAACTTGTGAGGGAAATGATAAATTGACCTTGCTGCCCAGCTCCTGGGAGATGCCAAGAGCGAGCGCGGTCTTGCCGGTGGCAGGTGGGCCGGCAAGGAGCAGCGCCCGTCCAGCCATCTTCTTCTGCCGGATCATGTCGACCACCAGCCCACACGCCTCTCTCGCCTCCGCCTGCCCCACGAATCCCGCCGACATCCCTATCGCCGTCCCATTGGCCTGCGAAGAGAACCAAACTAAGTCCTGAAAACGAAAATTCGGGGTAACAACTGAAAACCTCCGGCCGCAGGAGGGGTGGAGAAGCAGGAGAGATGGAAAAGCATGTACGTCGAGGCCGAGGCCCTTGATGTGGGTGTGGGTGGCGATGCGCTGCTTCTTCGACGTCGACTGTACCTCCTCGATCCTCATCGTCGCCGCCGCCGCCACCGATTTTTGCGCTCTTTGTCTCTCCCGGGGCGGCTAGGGTTAGCCGCGGAGGCGTGTGAGGGGAGGAGAATGCAAGGCGGCGGCGGGGAATACAGAGAAGAGAGCGAGGGGGGTTAGGGCCGGTGCGCTATGGCGTGGGAAGGTGGCGGGGGTCGGGCGGCGCGGCGGCGGCGGGTTCGGGCGTAGAGAGAGGCGCCGAGACAGGGGAGAGGTTTTTTTTCTTAGTTAGGTGATATAAAGCGGGCGAGACGCTTGGGCCGTGTCCGTCAGAAAACGGCGTGGCTTCGCCGTTTGGGCCGGCGCATGGTTATTTCGCTGTTGCTTTGCTGTTTTCTTCTCTTTTCTGTTTCTTTTCTTTTCTTTTTTTTTCTGTTCCAGTTTCTATTTCTTTTCTTCTCCTTTTTATTTTTATTTTTTCCATTTTATTTTTTATATATACAAAGTTCATCGCGTGGTACAAAAAATGTTCATCGTACATTAAGGAAATGTTCACGGCTTTTTTACAAAAGTTCATCATGCATTACAAAAATGTTCATCATATATTAGAAATTGTTCAATGAACATATAATCACTGTGTTTTTGAAATTTGTTAAGTGTATATTACACAAATTCTTAATGTATATTCAAAAATTGTTCAACTTATATTACAAAATGTTCAATGCCTGTTAAAAAAATTGTTCAACGCATATATTCATATTTTTCCAAAAATGTCCATCGTATAATAATAAAATATTCATTATGCATTATTTAAAATGTTCACGGATTTTAAGAAAATGTTCAATGTATACTAAAAATTGTTCAATGTGTGTTTTTGAAATTTTTCAAAGAAGTATGATACTTAAAAAGTCACGCCGTAAATCTATCACTAGAAATCATTAGGACGAGTGATTAGTAATAGTCTTTCACGAGAGGGAGCTCGTGAGTTCGCGCTCTGCTCGTGCATTACTTTTTGGCAATTTTTCTATGCGGCTGGAGCTCGTTACCTCCAAATGGGCCAGCCCGTTCGCTCCTGCCTTTAGCGGAGGGTTGACAATTTGCCGCACGTGGGTGTCGAGCAGGAGGTCTCGATAAAAGAGTGGGGAGGGGACCCGCATTTGTAGTGCTATTGGTGCACTGGGTGCGATAGAAATATTTTAAAAAATCTGAAAAAAATCTAGCACATTGACACAATATAATGTATCAAAATTTAAAATGTTTTGTGAGATACAAAAATGAACAAATTTGACATCAGCATGATAGTGGGCCAAATCTAAAAGCCCAACTTATGTTATGTACCATTCACTGTTGAATTTGTCATTTTCATTTTTTGAGCTACATTTTGAATTTTGATCTAATGTGCAACGTGTGTTCGGTGCATCAGTCGCACCACAAGCACATATGCACCAGATATTCTCCCGCGTGGGGAGAAAGGGGTAGCAAATTTTTGTGAATCCAAGCGGCCAGCGGGCCAAATGGACCGAACGCCAAATTCGAGAGCATACGGAGAATTTTAGGTCTACAAACATGAAATAGACTCTGCTCAGTTTTGAGACCTCCTTCGCGAGAGCTGACATGTCTCCGACATATCTACTTTTCCTAACACTTTTCCTATTGTTTTGGACTCTAATTTGCATGATTTGAATGAACGTAATCCGGACTGACGCTGCTTTCAGGAGAACTACCGTCGTGTTGTTTTTGTGCAGAAATAAAAGTTCTCGGAATGGAACAAAACTTTACGAGGATTTTTCATACAATAAATGAGAATTTCTGGAGCCAAGAACCACCGGAGGGGGTCACCTGGGTGGGCACAACCCACCAGGGTGTGCTTCCCCCCCCCCCCCGGCGCGTCCAGGTGGGTTGTCCCCACCTAGTGAAGTAGAAGAAATAGATGCCACTATTAAACTTGCTAATAGAGACACCATCACACCACTTGGGATTGTTAGAGATGTTGAAGTCTTGTGTGAGAAAATAAAATACCCTACTGATTTTCTTGTTCTTGGTTCCCCACAAGATAATTTTTGTCCCATTATCTTTGGTAGACCTGTCTTGAACACCGTTAATGCTAAAATAGATTGTGAGAAACAAATGGTCGATGTTAGCTTTGGTGATGAGTCTCATGAGTTTATTTTTTTCAAGTTTAGTAGAAAGCTTCATGAAAAAGAATTGTCTAGTAAGGATGAAATAATTGGTCTTGCTTCTTTTGTTGTGCCTCCTACTGATCCTCTAGAACAATATATGCTAGACCATGAAAATGATTTACATATGCATGAAAGAAACGAAATATATAAGATTTTCTTTGAACAACGTCCTCTGCTTAAACACAATTTTCCTATTGAAACTCTAGGAGGTCCTCCTCCACCTAAAGGTGATCCTGTGTTTGAATTAAAACAATTGCCGAATACTTTGAAATATGCTTATCTTGATAAGAAGAATATATATCCTATTATTATTAGTGCTAACCTTTCAGAACATGAAGAAGAAAGATTATTGAAAGTTCTAAGGAAGCATCGAGATGCTATTGGATATACTCTTGATGATTTAAAGGGCATTAGTTGTCAACACAAGATTAATATGGAACCTGATGCCAAACCCGTTGTTGATCACCAACGTCGGTTAAATCCGAAGATGAAGGAAGTGGTAAGAACGGAAATATTAAAACTTCTGAAAGCAGGTATAATCTATCCTATAGCTAATAATAGATGGGTAAGTCATGTTTATTGTGTCCCTAAGAAAGGAGGTTAATAGCGGCTTGAAGCTACATCGGTATTTCCCCAAAGAGGAAGGGATGATGCAGCACATCGACGGTAGGTATTTCCCTCAGTGATGAAACCAAGGTTATCGAACCAGTAGGAGAACCAAGAAACAACACGTAAACGGCACCTGCACACAAATAACAAATACTTGCAACCCGACGTATTAAGGGGTTATCAATCCCTTTCGGGTAACGACGCCAGAAATTGGCAAACATACATGAATAAATTGTAGTAGATTGATAGATCGAACGTCAAATAAAATAAATAAGAATAAATTGCAGCAAGATATTTTTGTAATTTTGATTTAATATATCTGAAAATAAAAACAAAGGAAAATAGATCACAAAGGCAAATAATATGAGAAAGAGACCCGGGGGCCATAGGTTTCACTAGTGGCTTCTCTCGAGAAAAATAGCAAACGGTGGGTAAACCAATTACTGTTGGGCAATTGATAGAACTTCAAATAATCATGACGATATCCAGGCAATGATCATTATATAGGCATCACGTCCAAGATTAGTAGACTGACTCCTGCCTGCATCTACTACTATTACTCCACACATCGTCCGCTATCCAGCATGCATCTAGTGTATTAAGTTCATGGAGAAACAGAGTAATGCAATAAGAATGATGACATGATGTAGACAAGATCTATTTATGTAGAAATATACCCCATCATTTTATCCTTAGTAGCAACGATACATACGTGTTTTGTCACTAGGGTCAAGTACTGTAAGATTGAACCCACTACAAAGCACATCTTCCGATTGCAAGATAAATAGATCAAGTTGGCCAAACAAAACCCAAAATATCAGAGAAGAAATACGAGGCTATAAGCAATCATGCATATAAGAGATCAAAGAAACTCAAATAACTTTCATGGATAAAAAGAGATAGATCTGATCATAAACTCAAAGTTCATCGGATCCCAACAAACACACCTCAAAAGAGTTACATCATATGGATCTCCAAGAGACCATTGTATTGAGAATCAAACGAGAGAGAGGAAGCCATCTAGCTATTAACTACAGACCCAAAGGTCTACAAAGAACTACTCACGCATCATCGGAGAGGCACCAATGGAAGTGGTGAACCCCTCTGTGATGGTGTCTAGATTGGATCTGGTGGTTCTGGACTCTGCGGCGGTTGCAATTGATTTTCGTCGACTCCCATAGGGTTTCTGGAATATTGGGGTATTTATAGAGTAAAGAGGTGGTCCGGGGGCACCCGAGGTGGGCACAACCCACCAGGGCGCGCCTGGGCCCCCAGGCGCGCCATGGTGGGTTGTGCTCCCCTCGTAGCAGCCCCCATGAGCTTCTTCGACCCATTGGTTGTCTTGTGGTCCAAAAAATCCATAAAAAGTTTCGTTGCGTTTGGACTCCGTTTGGTATTGATTATCTGTGATGTAAAAAACATGCAAAAAACATCAACTCGCACTTGGCACTATGTTAATAGGTTAGTACCCAAAAATGATATGAAATGACTATAAAATGATTATAAAACATCCAAGATTGATAATATAACATCATGGAACAATCAAAAATTATAGATACGTTGGAGACGTATTAGCATCCCCAAGCTTAATCCCTGCTCGTCCTCGAGTAGGTAAATGATAAAAATGGAATTTTTGATGTGGAATGCTACCTGACATGTTATATCATATTCTTTTCTTTATAGCATGGACATGTGGACTCTTATATTGTTCAAAGCAATAGTCGAGTTTTGACATGATAACTTAAATACTCAAGCATAACAACAAGCAACCAAGTCTTTCAAAATATCAACGCTAAAATAAGCTTTCCCTAGCCCATCATGCTCAATCATTGCTCCATTCATGAAACACACTCGCATATTAACTACACCCAATGCTCAAGTACGATCATAGCGCCCCCTAGTTGGTGCTTTTATAAGAGAAGATGGAGACTCAAATTCAAAATAAAAATTGCATAAAGTAAAAGAAAGGCCCTTCGTGGAGGGAAGTAGGGATTTGTAGAGGTGCCAGAGCTCAAAGCGAAAATTGAGAGATAAAAACATTTTGAGAGGCATACTTTTCCCACCAATGAAAATGACTTAGAGTTCCCAACACTTTCCATGCTAGATATACCATAGGTGGTTCCCAAACATAAATTAAAGTTTATTCCTTTTTCCACCATACTTTCACTTTCCATGGCTAACCGTATCCACGGGTGCCTTCCATACCAAAACTTTCTAAGGAATTTATTATTTGACAACATAAAGTAAATTCATTTTTCATTTCGGGACTGGGCATCCCTAAAACCTTTGCCTTACTCTCGTGCAATGACAAGTGAATAAACAGTCATCGTGAGAATAACACATCTAGCATGGAAAATATTAGCCACCCCTCACCGCCTCGCGAGCGGTACGAGCGCACAAAAGAGAAATTTATTTTGAATATTAGAGATGACACATACAAATTTGCTTAGAATGGAAAAAGAATACCGCACATAGGTAGATATAGTGGACTCATGTGGCAAAACTGGTTTAAAGGATTTTGGATGCACAAGTAGTGATCATACTAAGTGCAAAATGAAGGCTAGCAAAAGATTGGGAAGCGACCAACCAAGAAACGAATAATCTCATAAGCGAGCATTAAGCATAATTAACACCGAAGAATGCGCCATAGGTAGGATATAATTTCATTGCATGACTATTGACTTTCGTGCTTGCATAGGGAATCACAAACCTTAACACCAATATTCTTACTAATGCATAATTACTCATCAAGATGACTCACATATCACATCATCATATCTCAAAACTATTACTAAGAATCAAGTTTATTTTGTCCAATGTTCTTCATGAAAGTTTTTATTATATCCTTCTTGGATATCTATCACTTTGGGACTAATTTTCATATGTTTCTTTTGATAAGCTCAAACAAATACAAGTGAAGATCATGAGCATAATAATTCTTCCTCTCAAATTAATTTAAGTGAAGCAATATAGAATTTATTGGAAATTTTACTAACTCTCAAATAAATCTAAGTGAAGGAAGAGAGCATTTCTTCAAAAATACTAAAGCACACCGTACTCAAAAAGATATAAGTGAAGCACTAGAGCAAATCCATAGCTCATAAAAATTTAAGTGAAGCATAGAGAGCAGTTCTAACAAGTCATGGCATAATTTTGGCTCTCTCAAATAGGTGTGTCCAACAAGGATTCAAGACTTAAAACACAAAGAAAAACAAGCAAAGACTCATATCATACAGTACGCTCCAAGCAAAACACATAGTATGTGACGAATAAAAATATAGCTTCGAGTAAAATACCGATGGTCGTTAGAAGAAAGAGGGGTTGCCACTCGGGGCATCCCCAAGTTTAGTTGCTTGCTCTCTTTGGATAATTGCTTGGGATGCCAGGGCATACCTAAGTTAGGCTCTTCTTACTCCTTATTCCTTCATCCATCGTAAGATTACCCAAAACATGAAAACTTCAATCACACAAAACTCAACACAAGCCTTCGTGAGATCCGTTAGTATAAGAAAACAAATCACTACTATAAGTGTTGTAGTAAACTAATTCATATTTTGTTCTTGCATTATATATATTGTATTCCAACTTTTCTATGGCAAAAACTCATCAAAGAAAACCATAGAATTGTCAAAACAAGCACGCAACGCAAAGATAACAGAATCTGTCAAAAACAGAACAATCAGTAGCAATCTGGATATTTCGAATACTTCTGTAACTCCAAAAACTCTGAAATATTAGGACGACCCAGGAAATTTGTATATTAATCTACTGCAAAAGGAATTGTTATTTTATTGGTCCCGGTTAAAAATTAAAATTAGTTTTGCGAGAGCAAAAGTTTTTGTTTTTTCAGCAAGATCAAAACAACTATCACCCAAGAAGATCCTAAAGGCATTACTTGGCACAAACACTAATTAAAACACAAAGAACACAAGCATAATTGTGCTAACACTCAAGAACAAAAATCAAAGGCAAAAATAAATTTTATTCATTGGGTTGCCTCCCAACGAGCGCTATAGTTTTACGCCCTTAGCTAGGCATAAAGCAAGGATCTAAGTTTTGTCATCTTTGTTCAACTGTTCAGTCAAACACTTAGAATTCGTCAAAGATTTATCATAAAGATTTTCAATGACAATACTCCTAGGAACAATTTTAAATAATGCATTCTTGCCAAAGGGATCTCTTATAACTTCAACAAAATCCAGGTGGATGCTAATCATCTTAAGATCCTCTTTACTATTACTAGAAGTTGCACCCTTGTTCTTAGTAACTTGAGTAGTCTTGCCAATCTTTACGAGAGTTTTTTCAATAGTTTTAGCGGAAGCAAAAGCCGTGCTCAAATTACTAAAGACTTCTTCTAGTTTATCAATCCGAGACAGACTTTCTTCAATTCTTTCATGGATTACGGTCCCACTTTCCTTTAACAACTTAAAAACTTCTCCCGCTTTTGACCCAATCTTAGTAGCAAAATTATGCATCTTTTTATCCGAGTTTTCAATATGTTCTTCAGTAAGCATTTTCTTTTCAATAGCATCTAATCTTTCCATAACATGCTCAAGAGTCAAAGTTGTTTCATTAACCATAACAGGTGGTGAACCCACTAAATTTCCCATAGCATTGAAAGCATCAAGAGAGGGACACATCAAGAAATTTCCACTGGTAATCGTATCAAGGACGAATCTATACCAAGTGGTGATGCCCACATAAAAGCAATGAAGAAGAATAACGGTAGATTGCTTATGGATAGATCTATTATGAGCATTGCAAATTCTATACTAAGCATCTTTTAAATTTTCCCCTCTCCTTTGTTTAAAGTTGAGAACCTCGTTCTCGGGAGTACATGCTAGAGGAAGAACTATCCATGACGATAATAACGGCAAACAAGATTGCACACAAAAATAGAACCGACAAGGAAACGGCGAACGAAAAAGAGGGCGAATAAAACGGCAAATTTTTGTGAAGTGGGGGAGAGGAAAATGAGAGGCAAATGGCAAATAATGTAAATTGCGAGGAGATGCGATTTGTGATTAGGAACCTGGTATATGTTGAAGATCCTCCCTGGCAACGACGCCAGAAATTCCTTTTGATGGCGGCTTGAAGCTACGTCGATATTTCCCCAAAGAGGAAGGGATGATGCAGCACAGTGACGGTAGGTATTCCCCTCAGTGATGAAACCAAGGTTATCGAACCAGTAGGAGAACCAAGCAACAACACGTAAACGACACCTGCACACAAATAACAAATACTCACAACCCAACGTATTAAAGGGGTTGTCAATCCCTTTCGGATAACGACGCCAGAAATTGGCAAACGGACGTGAATAAATTATAATAGATTGATAGATCGAACGCCAAATAAAATAAATAAGAATAAATTGTAGCAAGGTATTTTTGTATTTTTGGTTTAATAGATCTAAAAATAAAAGCAAAGGAAAATAGATCACAAAGGCAAATATATTAAAGAAGAGACCCGGGGGCCATAGTTTTCACTAGTGGCTTCTCTCGAGAAAAATAGCAAACGGTGGGTAAACAAATTACTGTTGGGCAATTGATAGAACTTCAAATAATCATGACGATATCCAGGCAATGATCATTATATAGGCATCACGTCCAAGATTAGTAGACCGACTCCTGCCTGCATCTACTACTATTACTCCACACATCGACCGCTATCCATCATGCATCTAGTGTATTAAGTTCATGGAGAAACGGAGTAATGCAATAAGAATGATGACATGATGTAGACAAGATCTATTTATGTAGAAATAGACCCCATCTTGTTATCCTTAGTAGCAACGATACATACGTGTCAGTTCCCCTTCTGTCACTGGGATCAAGCACCGTAAGATCGAACCCACTACAAAGCACCTCCTCCCATTGCAAGATAAATAAACAAAACCCAAATACCGGAGAAGAAATACGAGGCTATAAGCAATCATGCATATAAGAGTTCAAAGAAACTCAAACAACTTTCATGGATAAAAAGCGATAGATCTGATCATAAACTCAAAGTTCATCAGATCCCAACAAACACACCGCAAAAGATTTACATCATATGGATCTCCAAAAGACCATTATATTGAGAATCAAACAAGAGAGAGGAAGCCATCTAGCTATTAACTACGGACCCGAAGGTCTACAAAGAACTACTCACGCATCATCGGAGAGGCACCAATGGAAGTGGTGAACCCCTCCGTGATGGTGTCTAGATTGGATCTGGTGGTTCTGGACTCTACGGCGGCTGGAATTGATTTTCGTCGACTCCCCTAGGGTTTCTGGAATATTGGGGTATTTATAGAGTAAAGAGGTGGTCTAGGGGGCACCCGAGGTGGGCACAACCCACCAGGGCGCGCATGGGCCCCCAGGCATGCCCTGGTGGGTTGTCCTCCCCTCGGAGCAGCCCCCGGGTGCTTCTTCGTCCCATTGGTTGTCTTCTGGTCCAGACGTATTTTGTCATCTAGCGTGATCCTGTATTGGCCCGTCGATCGGTTCGAACACATTTTTTCCCGCAAATCGGGAATAAACTGGGGTCTTTGCAGACGTCCAAAGCACTGTCACGCCTGGCAACTGATGACCCACAAGTATAGGGGATCAATTGTAGCCTTTTGAATAAGTAAGAGTGTCGAACCCAACAAGGAGCAGAAGGAAATGACAAGTGGTTTTCAGCAAGGTAATGTCTGCAAGTACTGAAATTTTAAGTAACAGAGTAGTTTGATAGCAAGATATTTTGTAACGAGCAAATAATGATAATAGTAACAAAAAGTGCAGCAAGGTAGCCCAATCCTTTTGAGGCAAAGGATAGGCCAAAACGGTCTCTTATAATAAGCAAAGCGTTCTTGAGGGTGCACGGGAATTTCATCTAGTCACTTTCATCATGTTGATTCGATTGGTGTTCGCTACTTTGATAATTTGGTATGTGGGTGGACCGGTTCTTAGGTGCTGTTCTTATTTGAACAAACCTCCTACTTATGATTAACCCCCTCGCAAGCATCCGCAACTACGAGAAAAGTATTAAAAATAAATTCTAACAATAGCATTAAACTTTTGGATCCAATTGGTCCCTTACGGAATAGCGCATAAACTAGGGTTTAAGCTTCTGTCACTCTCGCAACCCATCTTCTAATAACTACTCCACAATGCATTCCCTTAGGCCCAAATATGGTGAAGTGTCAGTGTAGTCGGCGTTCACATGACACCACTAAGGAAATCAAAACATGCATACTATCAAAATATCGAACACATATCAAGTTCACATGACTACTTGCAACATGATTTCTCCCGTGACCTCAAGAACAAAAGTAACTACTCACAAGTGATAAACATGCTCAAGATCATATGGGTATTAAATAGCATAATGGATCTGAACATATAATCTTCCACCAAATAGACCATACAGTAATCAACTACAAGATGTAATCAACACTACTAGTCATCCACAAGCACCGACCTATAGTTCCGGTACAAAGATTGAACACAAGAGATGAACTAGGGTTTGAGAGGAGATGGTGATTTTGAAGATGTTGATGTAGATTGCCCTCCCCAAGATGGGAGGGTTGTTGGTGATGATGATGACAATGATTTCCCCCTCCGGGAGGGAAGTTCCCCCGGCGGAATTGCTCTGCCGGAGGGCAAAATTGCTCCTGCCCAAGTTTTGCCTCGAGACGGCGGCGCTCCGTCCCGAAAGTCCTCTCCTTATTTTTTCTAGGTCAAAATGACTTATATACCACAAGATGGGCACCAGAGGTGGGCCGAGGGGAGCACAACCCATCAGTGCGCGCATGGGCTCCCTAGCGCGCCCAAGTGGGTTGTGCCCACCTGGTGGGCCCCCTCTTGTACTTAGTGGCTCCAATATTCCTCATATATTACATAAAAAATCTCCGCAAAGTTTTAGCTTGTTTGGAGTTGTGCAGAATAGGTGGCCTGACATAGCTTTTCCAGGTCCAGGTTTCCAGCTGCCGGAATTCTCCCTCTTTGTGTGTACCTTGCATATTATGAGAGAAAAGGAATTAGAATTACTCCAAAAGAATTATTATGCATAAAAACATCATAAATAATAGTAGGAAAACATGATGCAAAATGGTCGTATCAACTCCCCCAAGCTTAGACCTCGCTTGTCCTCAAGCGAAAACCGAAATCAAAAAACATGTCCACATGCTTAGAGAGAGAGGTGTCCATAAAAACAAAATACGGACACAGAACCATCATGTGAATTATTATAACAGCAACAAACTTTAACATAAAACTTTTATCATAGACTTCTCATAAATAAGTAACAATTCATCACACTATCGAAGTATAAAGCATAAACTCTATTAGAAACCAACAAACTATGTTCTCAGTCAACTTTCCAACTACAATTCATCATCTTTTTGGGAAGGGTCATGTATCGGAGCCTTTAGGCAAGTGCACATACTCAACCATCATATAGTCTTCTATGATTACTGACACTCACCGCATACACATGAGCAAAATGTTTCAACCGGACACGTAGAAAGATAGGGGCTTATAGTTTCCCCTCCTAATGTATTCACCTCAACGGTGATGTCAACAATAATAACTCATGCTACCCATATTCAACTGGACATATGTGCCTAGATCTTTCCTTGCCACATGATGCTTGCTGATACGTCCATTTTGCATCATGTTTCTCTACTGTTATTTATGATGTTTTTATGCGTAATAATGCTTTGGAGTAATTCTAATGCCTTTTCTCTCATAATATGCAAGGTACACACAAAGAGGGAGAATTCTGGCAGCTGGAAATCTGGACTTGGAAAATCTATGTCAAGCCACCTATTCTACACAACTCCAAACAAGCTGAAACTTTACGGAGATTTTTATGGAATATATAAGGAATATTGGAGCCAATAGGTACCAGAGGGGGCCCACCAGGTGGGCACAACCCACCTGGGCACGCTAGGGAGCCCAAGCACACCCTGGTGGGTTGTGCTCCTGTCAGCCCACCTCCGGTGCCCATCTTCTGGTATATAAGTTATTTTGACCTAGAAAAAAATAAGGAGAGGACTTTCGGGACGGAGCGCCGCCGTCTTGAGGCGGAACTTGGGCAGGAGCACTTTTGCCCTCCGGGGGAGCGATTCCACCGGGGGAACTTCCCTCCCGAAGGGGAAATCATCGTCATCATCATCACCAACAACTCTTCCATATTGGGGAGGGCAATCTCCATCAACATCTTCAACAGCACCATCTCCTCTCAAACCCTAGTTCATCTCTTGTGTTCAATCTTTGTATCGTAACTATAGATTGGTGCTTGTGGGTGTCTAGTAGTGTTGATTACATCTTGTAGTTGATTACTATATGGTTTATTTGGTGGAAGATTATATGTTCAGATCCATTATGCTATTTAATACCCCTCTGATCTTGAGCATGTTTATCACTTGTGAGTAGTTACTTTTGTTCTTGAGGTCATGTGAGAAATCATGTTGCAAGTAATCATGTGAACTTGATATGTGTTCGATATTTTGATAGTATGTATGTTGTGATTTCCTTAGTGGTGTCATGTGAACGTTGACTACATGACACTTCAACATATTTGGGCCTAATGGAACGCATTATGGAGTAGTTATTAGATGATGGGTTGCGAGAGTGACCGAAGCTTAAACCCTAGTTTATGCACTATTCCGTAAGGGACCGATTGGATCCCAAAGTTTAATGCTATGGTTAGGATTTATCCTTAATACTTTTCTCATAGTCGTGGATGCTTGTGAGGGGGTTAATCATAAGTATGAGGTTTTTTCAAGTAAGAACAACACCTAAGCACCGGTCCACCCACATATCAAATTATCAAAGTAGCGAAAACAAATCGAATCAACATGATGAAAGTGACTAGATGAAATTCCCGTGCACCCTCAAGAACGCTTTGCTTATTATAAGAGACCGTTTTGGCCTGTCCTTTGCCTCAAAAGGATTGGGCTACCTTTCTGCACTTCTATTACTATTTTCATTACTTGCTCGTTACAAAATATTTTATTACCAAACTACTCTGTCACTTACAATTTCAGCACTTGCAGACATTACCTTGCTGAAAACCACTTGTTATTTCCTTCTGCTCCTCGTTGGGTTCGACACTCTTACTTATCGGAAAGAGCTACAATTGATCCCATATACTTGTGGGTCATCAAGGCTATTTTATGGCGCTATTGCCGGGGAGTGAAGTGCCTTTGGTAAGTGGAAATTGGTAAGGAAACATTTATATAGCATGCTGAAATTTACTGTCACTTGTTACTATGGAAAACAATCCTTTGAGGGGTTTGTTTGGGGTATCTTCACCTCGACCAGAACCAAAATTAGCTACACCTCAACCTACTACACCTACTAAAAATATTGAATATGAAATTCCTTCGGGTATGATAGAACAACTGCTAGGTAATCCTTATGCAGGAGATGGAACCGAACATCCTGATATGCACTTGATATATGTGGAACAAATTTGTGGATTGTTTAAGCTTGCAGGTTTACCTGGAGATGAAGTTAAGAAGAAGGTTTTCCCTTTATCTTTGAAGGGAAAAGCATTGGCATGGTATAGGCTCTGCGATGATATTAGATCTTGGAATTGGAATTGATTGAAATTTGAGTTCCACCAAAAAAATTTATCCTATGCATCTAGTTCATCGTGATCGGAATTACATATATAATTTTTGGCCTCGTGAAGGAGAAAGTATCACTCTAGCTTGGGGGAGCCTTAAGTCAATGTTATATTCATGCCCCAATCATGAGCTCTCAAGAGAAATTATTATTCAGAATTTTTATGCTCGGCTTTCTCGTGATGATCAATCCATGCTTGATACTTCTTGTACTGGTTCTTTAATGAAGAAGACTATTGAATTCTGGTGGGATCTTTTGGAAAGAATTAAACGCAACTCTAAAGATTGGGAACTCGACGAAGGTAAAGAGTCAGTTATTAAGCTTAAGTATGATTGTGTTATATCTTTTATGAATACCGATGCTTTTCAAAAGTTTAGCACTAAATATAAACTTGACTCTGAGATAGTAGCCTCCTTTTGTGAATCATTTGCTACTCATGTTGATCTCCCTAAGGAGAAGTGGTTTAAATATCACCCACCTATTAAAGAAGAAATTAAAGAACCAGAAATAGCTAAAGAGGAAAATATACTTTATAATGTTGTTCCTACTGCTTATATTGAGAAACCACCTTTCCCTGTTAGGATAAAGGAACATGCTAAACTTTCAACTATGGTTAACAAAAGTTATATTAGAACACCCAAACCCGATGAACAAATCAAAGTAGAACCTAGTGTTGCTATGGTTAATGATCTCCTGGAAGAAAATATAGATGGGCATGCTATTTACTTCTGTAATAAAGCTACTAGAATTGCCAAACCTAATAAAGAGGAAAAACATAGACCCATTGTTGGCATGCATGTTGTCTCAGTTAAAATAGGAGATCATTGTTATCATGGTTTATGTGACATAGGTGCCAGCGTGAGTGCTATTCCCTATACCTTATATCAAGAAATTATGAATGACATAGCACCTGCTGAAATAGAAGAAATAGATGCCACTATTAAACTTGCTAATAGAGACACCATCACACCACTTGGGATTGTTAGAGATGTTGAAGTTTTGTGTGGGAAAATAAAATACCCTACTGATTTTCTTGTTCTTGGTTCCCCACAAGATGATTTTTGTCCCATTATCTTTGGTAGACCTTTCTTGAACACCGTTAATGCAAAAATACATTTTGAGAAACAAACTGTGATGTTAGCTTTGGTGATGAGTCTCATGAGTTTAATTTTTTCAAGTTTAGCAGAAAGCTTCATGAAAAAGAATTTTCTAGTAAGGATGAAATAATTGGTCTTGCTTCTATTGTTGTGCCTCCTACTGATCCTCTAGAACAATATTTGCTAGACCATGAAAATGATTTACATATGCATGAAAGAAACGAAATAGATAAGATTTTCTTTGAACAACGTCCTCTGCTTAAACACAACTTTCCTATTGAAACTCTAGGAGGTCCTCCTCCACCTAAAGGTGATCCTGTGTTTGAATTAAAACAATTGTCGGATAATTTGAAATATGCTTATATTGATGAGAAGAATATATATCCTGTTATTATTAGTGTGCTAGCCTTTCAGAACATGAAGAAGAAAGATTATTGAAAGTTCTAAGGAAGCATCGAGCTGCTATTGGATATACTCTTGATGATTACCTGTTGTTGATCACCAATGTTAGTTAAATCCGAAGATGAAGGAAGTGGTAAGAACGGAAATATTAAAACTTCTGGAAGCAGGTATAATCTATCCTAGATGATAGTAGATGGGTAAGTCATGTTCATTGTGTCCCTAAGAAAGGAGGTTGATAGCGGCTTGAAGCTACGTCGGTATTTCCCCAAAGAGCAAGGGATGATGCAGCATGGCAGCAGTAGGTATTTCCCTGAGTGATGAAACCAAGGTTATCGAACCAGTAGGAGAACCAAGCAACAACACATAAATGGCACCTACACATAAATAACAAATACTCGCAACCCGACGTATTAAAGGGGTTGTCAATCCCTTTCGGGTAACGACGCCAGAAATTGGCAAACGGACGTGAACAAATTGTAGTAGATTGATAGATCGAATGCCAAATAAAATAAATAAGAATAAATTGCAGCAAGGTATTTTTGTATTTTTGGTTTAATAGATCTGAAAATAAAAACAAAGGAAAATAGATCACAAAGGCAAATAATATGAGAAAGAGACCCGGGGGCCGTAGGTTTCACTAGTGGCTTCTCTCGAGAAAAATAGCAAATGGTGAGTAAACCAATTACTGTTGGGCAATTGAGAGAACTTAAAATAATCATGACGATATCCAGGCAATGATCATTATATAGGCATCACGTCCAAGATTAGTAGACCTACTCCTGCCTGCATCTACTACTATTACTCCACACATCGACCGCTATCCAGCATGCATCTAGTGTATTAAGTTCATGGAGAAACAGAGTAATGCAATAAGAACGATGACGTGATGTAGACAGGATCTATTTATGTAGAAATGGACTCCATCATTTTATCCTTATGTAGTAGCAATGATACATATGTGTCAGTTCCCCTTCTGTCACCGGGGTCAAGCACCGTAAGATTGAACCCACTACAAAGCACCTCTTCCCATTGCAAGATAATAGATCAAGTTGGCCAAACAAAACCCAAATATTGGAGAAGAAATACGAGGCTATAAGCAATCATGCATATAATAGATCAAAGAAACTCAAATAACTTTCATGGATAAAAAGAGATAGATTTGATCATAAACTCAAAGTTCATCGGATCCCAACAAACACACCGCAAAAGAGTTACATCATATGGATCTCCAAGAGG
Source organism: Triticum urartu (assembly GCF_056163025.1). Classification (NCBI taxonomy): domain Eukaryota; kingdom Viridiplantae; phylum Streptophyta; class Magnoliopsida; order Poales; family Poaceae; genus Triticum; species Triticum urartu. The sequence goes on from NC_141876.1 coordinate 23,911,528, forward strand.
CCATTATATTGAGAATCAAACGAGAGAGAGGAAGCCATCTAGCTACTAACTACGGACCTGAAGGTCTACAAAGAACTACTCACGCATCATTGGAGAGGCACCAATGGAAGTGGCGAACCCCTCCGTGATGGTGTCTAGATTGGATCTGGTGGTTCTGGACTATGCGACGATAGGAATTGATTTTCGTCGACTCCCCTAGGGTTCCTGGAATATTGGGGTATTTATAGAGTAAAGAGGTGGTCCGGGGGGCACCCGAGGTGGGCACAACCCACCAGGGCGTGCCTGGGCCCCCAGGCGGCCCTAGTGGGTTGTTCTCCCCTCGGAGCAGCCCCCAGGTGCTTATTTGGCCCATTGGTTGTCTTCTGGTCCAAGAAAATCCACAAAAAGTTTTGTTGCATTTGGATTCCGTTTGGTATTGATTATCTGCAATGTAAAAAACATGCAAAAAACAGCAAGTGGCACTTGGCACTATGTCAATTGGTGTTTTATTGCTATTGCTTTCTTCATATCTGAAAACCTTAACACCAATATTCTTACTAAAGCATAATCTTAGGATATAATTTCATTGCATGACTATTGACTTTCGTGCTTGCATAGGGAATCACAAACCTTAACACCAATATTCTTACTAAAACATAATTAGTCATCAAGATGACTCACATATCACATCATCATATCTCAAAAATCAAAACTATTACTAAGAATCAAGTTTATTTTGTCCAACGATCTTCATGAAAGTTTTTATTATATCCTTCTTGGATACCTATCACTTTGGGACTAATTTTCATGTGTTGCTTTTGATAAGCTCAAACAAATACAAGTGAAGATCATGAGCATAATATTTCTTTCTCTCAAATTAATTTAAGTGAAGCCAGAGAGAATTTCTTGAAAATTTTGCTAACTCTCAGATAAATGTAGGTGAAGCAAGAGAGCATTTATTCAAAAATTCTAATGCACACTGTGCTCAAAAAGATATAAGTGAAGCACTAGAGCAAATCCATAGCTCATAAAAATTTAAGTGAAGCATAGAGAGCAATTCTAACAAGTCATGGCATAATTTTGGCTCTCTCAAATAGGTGTGTCCAGCAAGGATTCAAGACTTAAAACACAAAGCAAAACAAGCAAAGACTCATATCATACAGGACGCTCCAAGCAAAACACATAGTATGTGACAAATAAAAATATAGCTTCGAGTAAAATACTGACGGTCATTAGAAGAAAGAGGGGATGCCACTCGGGGCATCCCCAAGCTTAGTTGCTTGCTCTCTTTGGATAATAGCTTGGGATGCTGGGCCATCCCCAAGTTAGGCTCTTCTTACTCCTTATTCCTTCATCCATCGTAAGATTACCCAACTTGAAAACTTCAATCACATAAAGCTCAACACAAGCCTTCGTGAGATCCGTTAGTATAAGAAAGCAAATCGCTACTATAAGTGTTGTAGTAAACCAATTCACATTTTGTTCTTGCATTATATCTACTTTATTCCAAGTTTTCTATGGCAAAAACTCATCAAAGAAAACCATAGAATCATCAAAACAAGCACACAATGCAAAGAAAACAAAATCTGTGAAAAATAGAACAGTTTGTAGAAATCTGGATCTTTCGAATACTTCTGTAACTCCAAAAACGCTGAAATATTAGGACGACCTGGGAAATTTGTATATTAATCTATAGAAAAAGGATTTGTTATTTTATAGCTCTCTGGTTAAAAATGAAAATTATTTTCGCGATTGCAAAAGTTTCTATTTTTTCAGCACGATCAAACAACTATCTCCCAAGAAGATCCTAAAGGCATTACTTGGCACAAACACTAATTAAAACACAAAAAACACAACCATAATAGTAGCATAATTGTGCTAACACTCAAGAACAGAAAGCAAAAAGAAAAACTAAATTTTATTTATTGGGTTGCCTCCCAACAAGCGCTATAGTTTTACGCCCTTAGCTAGGCATAAAGCAAGGATCTAAGTTTTGTCATCTTTGTTTAACTCTTCAATCAAACACTTAGAATTCTTAAAAGATTTATCATGATTTCCAATGACAATACTCCTAGGAACCATTTTAAAGAATTCATTCTTGCCAAAGGGAACTCTTATAACTTCAACAAAATCCGGGTGGATGCTAATCATCTTAAGATCCTCTTTACTATTACTAGAAGTTGCACCCTTGTTCTTAGTAACTTGAGTAGTCTTGCCAATATTTACGGGAGTTTTTTCAATAGTTTTAGTAGAAGCAAAATCCATCCTCAAATTACTAAAGATTTCTTCTAGTTTATCAATCCGAGACGGACTTTCTTCAATTCTTTCATGGATTACGGTCCCCTTTTCCTTTAACAACTTAAAAACTCCTGCCGCTTTTGACCCAATCTTAGTAGCAAAATTATGCATATTTTTATCCAAGTTTTCAATATGTTCTTCAGTAAGAATTTTATTTTCAATAGCATCTAATCTTTCCATAACATGCTCAAGAGTCAAAGTTGTTTCATTAACCATAACAAGTGGTGAACCCACTAAATTTCCCATAGCATTGAAAGCATCAAGAGAGGGACACATCAAGAAATTTCCACCGGTAATCGTATCAAGGACGAATCTATACCAAGTGGTGATGCCCACATAAAAGCAATGAAGAAGAATAACGGTAGATTGCTTACGAATAGATCTATTATGAGCATTTAAAATTCTATAGCAAGCATCTTTTAAATTTTCTTGTTTAAAGTTGAGAACCTCGTTCTCGGGAGTACACGCAATAGAGGAAGAACTATCCATGACGATAATAATGGCAAACAAGGTTGCACACAAAAACAGATCCTGCAAGAAAACGGCGAACGAAAAAGAGGGCGAATAAAACGACAAATTTTTGTGAAGTGGGGGCGAGGAAAACAAGAGGCATATGGCAAATAATGTAAATTGCGAGGAGATGATATTTGTAATTAGGAACCTGGTATATGTTGAAGATCCTCCCCGGCAATGGCGCCAGAAATTCCTTTTGATGGCGCCTTGAAGCTACGTCGGTATTTCCCTAAAGAGGAAGGGATGACGCAGCACAACGATGGTAGGTATTTCCCTTAGTGATGAAACCAAGGTTATCGAACCAGTAGGAGAACCAAGCAATGAAACGTAAACGGACCTGCACACAAATAACAAATACTCGCAACCCGATGTATTAAAGGGGTTGTCAATCCCTTTCGGGTAATGACGCCAGAAATTGGCAAACAAACGTGAATAAATTGTAGTAGATTGATAGATCGAACACCAAATAAAATAAATAAGAATAAATTGCAGCAAGGTATTTTTGTATTTTTGGTTTAATAGATCTGGAAATAAAAGCAAAGGAAAATAGATTGCAAAGGCAAATATATTAAAGAAGAGACCCGGGGGCCATAGTTTTCACTAGTGGCTTCTCTCGAGAAAAATAGCAAATGGTGGGTAAACGAATTACCGTTGGGCAATTGATAGAACTTCAAATGATCATGACGATATCCAGGCAATGATCATTATATAGGCATCACGTCCAAGATTAGTAGACCAACTCCTGCCTGCATCTACTACTATTACTCCACACATCGATCGCTATCCAGCATGCATCTAGTGTATTAAGTTCATGGAGAAACGGAGTAATGCAATAAGAACGATGACATGATGTAGACAAGATCTACTTATGTACAAATGGACCCCATCTTGTTATCCTTAGTAGCAACGATACATACGTGTCGGTTCCCCTTCTGTCACTGGGATCAAGCACCGTAAGATTGAACCCACTACAAAGCACCTCTTCCCATTGCAAGATAAATAGATCAAGTTGGCCAATGCTACCTCTTGAGCACTGCGTTGGTTTTTCCTCGTGGAGGAAGGGATGATGCAGCAAAGTAGCATAAGTATTTCCCTCAGTTTTTTGAGAACCAAGGTATCAATCCAGTAGGAGGCTATGCGCGAGTACCTCATACCTGCACAAAACAAATAAATCCTCGCAACCAACGCGATAAGGGGTTGTTAATCCCTACACGGCCACTTACGAGAGTGAGATATGATAGATATGATAAGATAATATTTTTGGTATTTTTATGATACAGATGCAAAGTAAAATAAAAGCAAAGGAAATAACTAAGTATTGGAAGATTAATATGATGAAGATAGACCCGGGGGCCATAGGTTTCACCAGTGGCTTCTCTCAAGAGCATAAGTATTCTACAGTGGGTGAACGAATTACCGTTGAGCAATTGACAGAATTGAGCATAGTTATGAGAATATCTAGGTATGATCATGTATATAGGCATCACGTCCGAGACAAGTAGACCGACTCTTGCCTGCATCTACTACTATTACTCCACTCATCGACCGCTATCTAGCATGCATCTAGAGTATTAAGTTCATGAAAATAGAGTAACGCCTTAAGCAAGATGACATGATGTAGAGGGATAAACTCATGCAATATGATGAAAACCCCATCTTGTTATCCTCGATGGCAACAATACAATACGTGCCTTGCTGCCCCTACTGTCACTGGGAAAGGACACTGCAAGATTGAACCCAAAGCTAAGCACTTCTCCCATTGCGAGAAAGATCAATCTAGTAGGCCAAACCAAACTGATAATTCGAAGAGACTTGCAAAGATAACCAATCATACATAAAAGAATTTAGAGAAGATTCAAATATTGTTCATAGATAGACTTGATCATAAACCCACAATTCATCAGTCTCAACAAACACACCGCAAAAAGAAGATTACATCGAATAGTTCTCCACAAGAGAGGGGGAGAACATTGTATTGAGATCCAAAAAGAGAGAAGAAGCCACCTAGATAATAACTATGGACCCGTAGGTCTGAGGTGAACTACTCACACTTCGTCGGAGGGGCTATGGTGATGATGTAGAAGCCCTCCATGATGGATACCCCCTCCGGCGGAGCTCCGGAACAGGCCCCAAGATGGGATCTCGTGGATACAAAAAGTTGCGACGGTGGAATTAGGCCTTTGGCTCCATATCTGATCGTTTGGGGGTACGTAGGTATATATAGGAGGAAGGAGTACGTCGATGGAGCAACAGGGGGCCCACGAGGGTGGAGGGCGCGCCTAGGGGGGGTAGGTGCGTCCCCTACATCGTGGCCTCCTCCTTTGTTTCTTGACGTAGGGTCCAAGTTCCCTGGATCATGTTCGGTGAGAAAATCACGTTCCCGAAGGTTTCATTCCGTTTGGACTCTGTTTGATATTCCTTTTCTTCGAAACCCTAAAATAGGCAAAAAAACAGCAATTCTGAGATGGGCCTCCGGTTAATAGGTTAGTCCCAAAAATAATATAAAAGTGGTTAATAAAGCCCAATAATGTCCAAAACAGTAGATAATATAGCATGGAGCAATCAAAAATTATAGATACATTGGAGACATATTAGCCAAACAAAACCCAAATATCGGAGAAGAAATATGAGGCTATAAGCAATCATGCATATAAGAGATCAAAGAAACTCAAATAACTTTCATGGATAAAAAGAGATAGATCTGATCATAAACTCAAAGTCCATCAGATCCCATCAAACACACCGCAAAAGAGTTACATCATATGGATCTCCAAGAGACCATTGTGTTGAGAATTAAACAAGAGAGAGGAAGCCATCTAGATACTAACTATGGACCCGAAGGTCTACAAAGAAATACTCACGCATCATCGGAGAGGCACCAATGGAAGTGGTGAACCCCTTCGTGATGGTGTCTAGATTGGATCTGGTGGTTCTGGACTCTGCGGTCGCTGGAATAGATTTTCGTCGACTCCCCTAGGGTTTTTGGAATATTGGGGTATTTATAGAGTAAAGAGGCGGTCTGGTGGCACCCGAGGTGGCACAACCCACCAGGCGCGCCTGGGCCCCCAGGCGCGCCCTGGTGGGTGATACGTCCATTTTGCATCATGCTTTTATATCGATATTTATTGCATTGTGGGCTGTTATTACACATTATGTCACAACTTATGCCTATTCTCTCTTATTTTACAAGGTTTGCACAAAGAGGGAGAATGTCGGCAGCTGGAATTCTGGGCTGGAAAAGGAGTAAATATTAGAGACCTACTCTACAAAACTCCAAAAGTCCTGAAACTCCATGGGAGTCATTTTTGGAATATATAAAAATATTGGGCGAAGGAAGCACCAGAGGGGGGCCACCCACCATCCACGAGGGTGGGGGCGCGCCCTACCCCCTAGGCGCGCCCCCTATCTCGTGGGCCCCCTGGCAGGCCTCAGGTGCCCATCTTTGGCTATATGAAGTCTTTTGCCCTGGAAAAAATCATAAGCAAGCTTGCGAGATGAAACACCGCCGCCACGAGGCGGAACCTTTGGCGGAACCAATCTAGGGCTCCGGCGGAGTTGTTCTGCCGGGGAAGCATCCCTCTGGGAGGGGGAAATCATCACCATCGATCCTCTCATTGGGAGGGGGTCAATCTCCACCAACATCTTCACCAGCACCATCTCATCTCAAACCCTAGTTCATCTCTTGTATCCAATCTTTGTCTCAAAACCTTAGATTGGTACCTATGGGTTGCTAGTAGTGTTGATTACTCCTTATAGTCGATGCTAGTTGGTTTACTTGGTGGAAGATCACATGTTCAGATCCTTTATGCATACTAATACCCCTCTGATTATGAACATGAATATGATTTGTGAGTAGTTACGTTTGTTCCTTAGGACATGGGAGAAGTCTTGCTATAAGTAGTCATGTGAATTTGGTATTCGTTCGATATTTTGATGAGATGTATGTTGTCTCTCCTCTCGTGGTGTCATGTGAACGTCGACTACATGACACTTCACCATTATTGGGGCCTAGGGGAAGGCATTGGGAAGTAATAAGTAGATGATGGGTTGCTAGAGTGACAGAAGCTTAAACCCTAGTTTAGGCGTTGCTTCGTAAGGGGCTGATTTGGATCCATATGTTTCATGCTATGGTTAGGTTTACCTTAATACTTCTTTTGTAGTTGTGGATGCTTGCAAGAGGGGTTAATCATAAGTGGGATGCTTGTCCAAGTAAGGGCAGTACCCAAGCACCGATCCACCCACATATCAAATTATCAAAGTACCGAACGCGAATCATATGAGCGTGATGAAAACTAGCTTGACGATAATTCCCATGTGTCCTCGGGAGTGTTTTGCTTTATATAAGAGTTTTTATAGGCTTGTTTGTCAAATCACGGGTTCCGGCAAAACCCTTAAGGTTCGAACTCTGGGGTGCGCACGAAGATTTCCGCCCTACCGATCCACGTCCTAGTTTTGCTAAGATCTCGCAGACTAACTCGACGAACTCACAACACAAGGGACATAAGATTTATACTGCTTCGGGCCACCATTGTGGTGTAATACCCTACTCCAGTGTGGTAGTGGTGGATTGCCTCTTGGGCTGAGGATGATTAGTACAAGGGGAAGAACAGCCTCCTGAGGAGAGGTGCTCTTGTGCTTGTTGGATGTGATTGTGGGGATGAACTAGTTCTAGTCTGAGATGAGGTCGCCCCTAGCTATGGTGGTGGCTAGTCCTATTTATAGTGGCACTGGTCCTCTCCCCAAATATTGAGCGGGAAGGGAGCCAACAACGGCCAATTTGAAAGAGGACAACTAGTACATCTTATCCTAACAAAAGTGGTCTTCGCATGCAAAAGGCTCTGGTGGTGACGCCGCCTTGGGCTCCATGGTGACCTCCGTCTTACCGTCCTGCTAGTCTTGGTCTCGTTGCACTGATATGGAAACCTTTGCTTGATGCCTCGGTACTCCGCGCCCTGCGCTTCCCCCTTAGCACCAAAGAGGAAATAAGGACGCTACGCGCGCTGGCGCCCACCTGGTCTCGATCGTCACAGCTCATGTCACGAGAACCTCGTGAGGTTTGCCTTGCCTTGATCTCTCCGCCCCTCACGAGCCCGCCTGGCGAGGCCGCTCCTGAGGAGGTCTTGCGTCGTCCGCCTCGCGAGGCTTGGCCCCTCGCGAAGGTCTTGAATGCCTTATTGATGAAGATGGGCCGTACAGGTCTGCTAGCAAAGCCACGCCGTGGGCCGTAGGCAGGCAAGTCTGGGGACCCCCGTTCCCAGAACGCCGACAGTAGCCCCCGGGCCCAAGGTGCGCTCGGGCTTGGCTTCGAGGAGAAGCCAAGGGTCAAGTACGGAGCGCAGCGGGCCCCAATAGTCTGCGGCCTTGGTCGATGCGTGACGGTTGATTGGATGTGGGCGTCTCTGCTTCCCCATGCTGCCTCGGCAACTGCCCAACTTGATAAGTCCCTGCAACATGCAAGGAAAACCATCATTACCTGTGATCGTGGGGGGTGCTAGTTGGCCTTCTCCTGGTATAAATGGGAGGGGGCGGAGCCCGCATAGCCCATCTCTCCTTTGCCTCTCCCGCTTCTTCTCCTTCCTAGCTCCACTCCTTGCTTGTGCAGACATGGCACCGATCCAGAGGTTCTCAGACACAGAGAAGGGCAAGGCTCCCCTCACTGAGCCCGAGCTGCTCCCGCCGAAGAAGAGAAGGTCCCATCGCCGCGAGGTTGTCGCAAGGGTGGTGGTGTTGCGACCGTGGTACGAAAGGTTGCCTCATGGGTACCCGCTGCCCTTGTATGGTTATGCCGACGATTCCGGAGGGAGGAGCGATGAGCGGCACCGCCCGCGCCAGGGCCGTCGTTGCTATGCTGCGCAGGCGCACGCCGTCGCCCCAGGGGTCCACGCTGCGGACTCCTCGTGCGAGTTCGTGATATGGGCGGCGATGCCCCCGAGCACCTGGATTCGCCTCCCGCAGTTCTTCGCCGCTGAGATGCCGCCGAGGGGCCTTTGCGAGCTTTGGCTACAACACGCCGACTGCGACGCCCCAGCGACTGGAGCGGAGATTGGAGCTGTTGCCTCCGGGAAGATCTTCATGACCCGAGGCTGGGGCGAGATTGCCCGAGTCTGCCGCGTGGAGGGTGCCCTCACGATCCACTTCGAGTACGACGGCGCCTTCGTGCTGTTCTTCAAGGTCTTCGACGAGGAAGGCCGCCGCCTGGAGTGCTGCCCTGAAGGAGGTCGCCAGGACGGCGCTACGGCGGGCACTAGGCCCGTCGCAGGCCTCGCCTGCAGCTCCTCCAGCGACAGTGGCGACTCCTGGTGGTCCAGCGACTCTCCCGAGCTCGTGGAGTCTCCGGAGACGAGCGACGACAGCTACGTGCCCCCAAGTTCTCACCGAGCCCGGAGCAAGGCCGCGGCATCCATCGTCGTCATCGCTGATTGCTACCTCTTGAGCTTGCGTTGGATTTCCCCGAAGAGGAAGGGATGATGCAGCAGAGTAGCGTAAGTATTTCCCTCAGTTTTTGAGAACCAAGGTATCAATCCAGTAGGAGGCCACGCTCAAGTCCCTCGTACCTGCACAAAACGATAGCTACTCGCAACCAATGCGATTAGGGGTTGTCAATCCCTTCATGGTCACTTACGAGAGTGAGATCTGATAGATATAATATTTTTGGTATTTTTGGTATAAAGATGCAAAGTAAAAGGTAAAGGCAAAGTAAAAAGCAAAACAAGATTAAAGTGATGGAGATTGATATGATGAGAATAGACCCGGGGGCCATAGGTTTCACTAGTGGCTTCTCTCAAGAGCATAAGTATTCTACGGTGGGTGAACAAATTACTGTTGAGCAATTGACAGAATTGAGCATAGTTATGAGAATATCTAGGCATGATCATGTATACAGGCATCACATTCGTGACAAGTAGACCGAAACGATTCTGCATCTACCACTATTACTCCACTGATCAACCGCTATCCAACATGCATCTAGAGTATTAAGTTAAAAACAGAGTAACGCCTTAAGCAAGATGACATGATGTAGAGAGATAAATTCATGCAATATGAAATAAACCCCATCTTGTTATCCTTGATGGCAATGATGCAATACGTGCCTTGCTGCCCATTCTGTCACTGGGAAAGGACACCGCAAGATCGAACCCAAAGCTAAGCACTTCTCCCATGGCAAGAACTACCAATCTAGTTGGCCAAACCAAACGGATAATTCGAAGAGACTTGCAAAGATAACCAATCATACATAAAAGAATTCAGAGAAGATTCAAATATTATTCATAGATAGACTTGATCATAAACCCACAATTCATCGGTCTCAACAAACACACCGCAAAAAGAAGATTACATCGAATAGATCTCCACAAGAGAGGGGGAGAACTTTGTATTGAGATCCAAAAGAGAGAAGAAGCCATCTAGCTACTAACTATGGACCCGAAGGTCTGAGGTAAACTACTCACACTTCATCGGAGAGGCTATGATGATGTAGAAGCCCTCCGTGATGACGGCCCTCTCCGGCGGAGCTCCGGAACAGGCCCCAAGATGGGATCTCGTGGATACAGAAAGATGCGGTGGTAGAATTAGGTTTTTGGCTCCTTATCTGTTCGTTTGGGGGTACATAGGTATATATAGGAGGAAGGAGTACGTCAGTGGAGCACCGAGGGGCCCACGAGGCAGGGGGCGCGCCCTAGGGGGGGGGGCGCCCCCACCCTCGTGACCGCCTCTCTGATGCCTTGGCGTAGGGTCCAAGTCTCCTGGATCACGTTCGGTGAGAAAATCATGTTCCCGAAGGTTTCATTCCGTTTGATATTCCGTTTCTTCGAAACACTGAAATAGGCAAAAAAACAGCAATTCTGGGCTAGGCCTCCGGTTAATAGGTTAGTCCCAAAAATAATATAAAAGTGGAAAATAAAGCCCAATATAGTCCAAAATAGTAGATAATATAGCATGGAGCAATCAAAAATTATAGATACGTTGGAGACGTATCAGGCATCCCCAAGCTTAATTCCTGCTCGTCCTCGAGTAGGTAAATGATAAAAAGAGAATTTTTGATGCGTAGTGCTACTTGGCATAATTTCGATGTAAATATTCTTAATTGTGATATGAATATTTAGATTCGAAAGATTCAAGACAAAAGTTTATATTGACATAAAAATAATAATACTTCAAGCATACTAACAAAGCAATTATGTCTTCTCAAAATAACATGGCCAAAGAAAGTTATCCCTACAAAATCATATAGTCTGGCTATGCTCTATCTTCACCACACACAGTTTTTAAATCATGCACAACCCCGATGACAAGCCAAGCAATTGTTTCATACTCTAACTTTTTCAATCTTCACGCAATACATGAGCGTGAGCCATGGATATAGCACTATAGGTGGAATAGAATGGTGGTTGTGGAGAAGACAAAAAGGAGAAGATAGTCTCACATCAACTAGGCGTATCAACGGGCTATGGAGATGCCCATCAATATATATCAATGTGAGTGAGTAGGGATTGTCATGCAATGGATGCACTAGAGCTATAAGTATATGAAAGCTCAAAAAAAGAAACTAAGTGGGTGTGCATCCAACTTGCTTGCTCATGAAGACCTAGTGAAATTTGAGGAAGCCCATCATTGGAATATACAAGCCAAGTTCTATAATGAAAGATTCCCACTAGTATATGAAAGTGATAACATGAGAGACTCTCTACTATGAAGATCATGGTGCTACTTTGAAGCACAAGTGTGGTAAAAGGATAGTAACATTGTCCCTTCTCTCTTTTTCTCTCATTTTTTATTTGGGCCTTTTCTCCCCCTTTTTTATGGCCTCTTTTTATTTGGGCTTCTTTGGCCTCTTTTTTTTTCGTCTGGAGTCTCATCCCGACTTATGGGGGAATCATAGTCTCCATCATTCTTTCCTCACTTGGGACAATGCTCTAATAATGATGATCATCACACTTTTATTCTTCTTACAATTCAACAATTACAACTCGATACTTAGAACAAAATATGACTCTATATGAATGCCTCCGGCGGTGTACAGGGATATGCAATATGACAATGATGGAGTGTGTCATAATAAATGGAGCGGTGGAAAGTTGCATGGCAATATATCTCGGAATGGCTATGGAAATGCCATAATAGGTAGGTATGGTGGATGTTTTGAGGAAGGTATATGGTAGGTGTATGATACCGACGAAAGGTGCGCGGTATTAGAGAGGCTAGCAAAGGTGGAAGGGTGAGAGTGCGTATAATCCATGGACTCAACATTAGTCATAAAGAACTCATATACTTATTGCAAAAATCTAGAATTTATCAAAGCAAAGTATTACGCGCATGCTCCTAGGGGGATAGATTGGTAGGAAAATACCATCGCTCGTCCCCGGCCGCCACTCATAAGGAAGACAATCAATAAATAAATCATGCTCCGACTTCATCACATAACGGTTCACCATACGTGCATGCTACGGGAATCAAAAACTTTAACACAAGTATTATTTAAATTCACAACTACTCAACTAGCATGACTTTAATATTATCACCTCCATATCTCAAAACAATTATCATGCTTCAATCTTTTCTTAGTATTCAACACACTCAAAAGAAAGTTTCACAAATCTTGAATACCAAGCATATTATTATTAAGCAAATTACCATGCTATTAAGAGACTCTCAAAATAATTTAAGTGAAGCATGAGAGATCAATAGTTTCTTTAAAACAAATACACCACCGTGCTCTAAAAGATCTAAGTGAAGCACATAGAGCAAAACTACATAGCTCAAAAGATATAAGTGAAGCACATAGAGTATTCTATCAAATTTTAATTCATGTATGGCTCTCTCAAAAGGTGTGTACAGCAAGGATGATTGTGGCATACTAAAACACAGAGACACAAATAATACAAGACGCTCCAAGCAAAACACATATCATGTTGGTGAATAAAAATATAGCTCCAAGTAAATTACCAATGGAAGTGGACGAAAGAGGGGATGCATTCCGGGGCATCCCCAAGCTTTGACTTTTTGGTGTCCTTGGATTATCTTGGGGGTTACATGGGCATCCCCAATCTTAGGCTCTTGCCACTCCTTGTTCCATAATCCATCACAAGAATTCACCCAAAACTTGAAAACTTCACAACACAAAACTTAAAGTAGAAAACTCGTGAGCTCCGTTAGCGAAAGAAAACAAAAGACCACTTCAAGGTAATGTAATGAACTCATTCTTTATTTATATTGGTGTTAAACCTACTTTATTCCAACTTCTATATGGATTATAAACTATTTTACTAACCATAAATTCATCAAAATAAGCAAACAACACACGAAAAACAGAATCTGTCAAAAACAGAACAGTCTGTAGTAATCTGTAGCTAGCGCAAGATCTGGAACCCCAAAAATTCTAAAATAAATTTCTGGACGTGAGGAATTTATCTGTTAATCATCTGCAAAAATAATTAACTAAATAGCACTCTCCAAATAAAAATGACAGCAGTTCTCGTGAGCGCTAAAGTTTCTGTTTTTTTACAGCAAGTTCAACAAGACTTTCCCCAAGTCTTCCCAACGGTTCTACTTGGCACAAACACTAATTAAACACAAAAAACACAACCAAAAAAGAGGCTAAATAATTTATTTATTACTAATCAGGAGCAAAAAGCAAGGAATAAAAATAAAATTGGGTTGCCTCCCAACAAGCGCTATCGTTGAACGCCCCTAGCTAGGCATAAAAGCGAGGATAGATCTAGGTATTGCCATATTTTGTAGGCAATCCATAAGTGGCTCTCATGATAGTTTCATATGGCAATTTTATTTTATTTCTAGGAAAGTGTTCCGTGCCCTTCTTTAATGGAAATTGAAATCTAATATTCCCTTCCGTCATATCAATAATCGCACCAACCATTCTAAGGAAAGGTCTACCAAGAATAATAGGGCAAGAAGGATTGCAATCTATATCAAGAACAATGAAATCTATGGGCACATAATTCCTATTTGCAGCAATAAGAACATCATTAATCCTTCCCATAGGTTTCTTAATAGTAGAATCCGCAATATGCAAGTTTAGAGAGCAATCATTAAAATTACGGTAATCTAGCAAATCACACAAAGTCTTGGGAATAGTGGAGACACTAGCACCCAAATCACACAAAGCATAAAACTCATGATCTTTAATTTTAATTTTAATAGTTGGCTCCCACTCATCATAGAGTTTTCTAGGGATAGAAACTTTCAACTCAAGTTTTTCTTCATAAGATTGCATCAAGGCATCAACAATATGTTCGGTGAAGGCTTTATGTTGACTATAAGCATGTGGATAATTTAGCACGGATTGTAACAAGGAAATACAATCAATTAAAGAGAAAATTTCATAATTAAATTCCTTGAAATCCAACATAGTGGGTTTAGAAACATCTAAATTTTTATTTCTTTCAATCCCACTTTCATCAATTTCATCATAAAGATCTAAATACTCCGAATTTTTAGAACGCCTTCTAGGTAAAGGAAGATCATATTCAGTTTCATAAAGATTCATATTGCAAAACAAAGATTTAATAGGGGACACATCAATAACTTTTAGATCTTCATCTTGATTTTCATAGGAATTGGAAGAACACGCTTTAATAAAGGCATCTTTGGAAGCACGCATCCTAGCGGTTCTTTCCTTGCACTCATCAATGGAAATTCTCATGGCTTTGAGAGACTCATTGATATCATGCTTAGGAGGAATATATCTAAGCTTTAAAGAATCAATCTCAAGAGAAATTCTATCAACGTTCCTAGCCAAATCATCAACTTTAAGCAATTTCTCTTCAAGCAAAGCATTAAAATTCTTTTGTGAATTCATAAACTCTTTGACACTATTCTCAAATTAAGAGGGCATCTTATTATAATTTCCATAAGAGTTGTTGTAGGAATTCCCATAATTATTAGAAGGATTACTAGGATATGGCCTAGGATTAAAATTCCCTCTATAAGCGTTGTTACCAAAATTATTCCTACCAACAAATTCACATCCATAGATTCATTGTTATTCTCAATCAAAGTAGACAAAGGCATATCATTAGGATCAGAAGAAACACTCTTAGTAGCAAATAATTTCATAAGTTCATCCATCTTTCCACTCAAAACATTGATTTCTTCTATCGCATGCACTTTTTTTTATTAGAAGATCTTTCAGTATGCCATTGAGAATAATTAACCATAATATTATCTAGGAGTTTAGTAGCATCTCCTAAAGTGATTTCCATAAAAGTGACTCCCGCGGCCGAATCTAAAAGATTTCTAGAAGCAAAATTCAATCCGGCATAAAATTTTTGTATAATCATCCACAAATTCAAACCATGAGTAGGGCAATTACGTATCATTAATTTCATTCTCTCCCAAGCTTGTGCAACATGTTCATGATCAAGTTGCTTAAAGTTCATAATATCGTTTCTAAGAGAGATGATCTTAGCGGGTGGGAAATACTTAGAGATAAAAGCATCTATGCACTTGTTCCAAGAATCAATACTATTTTTAGGCAAAGACGAAAACCAAGCTTTAGCACGATCTCTAAGCAAAAAAGGAAATAGCTTCAATTTAACGACATCATTATCGACATCTTTTTTCTTTTGCATATCACATAAATCAACGAAGCTATTCAGATGAGTAGCGGCATCTTCACTAGGAAGGCCGGCGAATTGATCTTTCATAACAAGATTCAACAAAGCAGTATTGATTTCACAAGATTCAGTACTGGCAAGAGGAGCAATCAGAGTGCTAAGTAAATCATTATTATTGGTATTGGTGAAGTCACACAATTTGGTAGTATCTTGAGCCATCGCGACAAACAAGCAATCTAACACACGAGCAAACAAAAAGGCAAGCAGGCAAAAAAGAGGCAAATAGAGAGGGAGGATAGAGAGAGAGGGCGAATAAAACGGCAAGGGTGAAGTGGGGGAGAGGAAAACGAGAGGCAAATGGAAAATAATGTAATGCAAGAGATAGGGATTGTGATGGGTACTTGGTATTTGACTTTTTGCGTAGACTCCCCGGTAACGGCGCCAGAAATCCTTCTTGCTACCTCTTGAGCTTGCGTTGGATTTCCCCGAAGAGGAAGGGATGATGCAGTAGAGTAGCGTAAGTATTTCCCTCAGTTTTTGAGAACCAAGGTATCAATCCAGTAGGAGGCCACGCTCAAGTCCCTCGTACCTGCACAAAACGATAGCTACTCGCAACCAACGCAATTAGGGGTTGTCAATCCGTTCACGGTCACTTACGAGAGTGAGATCTGATAGATATAATATTTTTGGTATTTTTGGTATAAAGATGCAAAGTAAAAAGTAAAACAAGATTAAAGTGATTGAGATTGATATGATGAGAATAGACCCCGGGGCCATAGGTTTCACTAGTGGCTTCTCTCAAGAGCATAAGTATTGTACGGTGGGTGAACAAATTACTGTTGAGAAATTGACAGAATTGAGCATAGTTATGAGAATATCTAGGCATGATCATGTATATAGGCACCACGTCCGTGACAAGTAGACCGAAACGATTCTGCATCTACTACTATTACTCCACTCATCGACTGCTATCCAGCATGCATCTAGAGTATTAAGTTAAAAACAGAGTAACGCCTTAAGCAAGATGACATGATGTAGAGAGATAAATTCATGCAATATGAAATAAACCCCATCTTGTTATCCTCGATGGCAACGATGCAATACGTGCCTTGCTGCCCCTTCTGTCACTGGGAAAGGACACCGCAAGATTGAACCCAAAGCTAAGCACTTCTCCCATGGCAAGAACTACCAATCTAGTTGGCCAAACCAAACGGATAATTCGAAGAGACTTGCAAAGAGAACCAATCATACATAAAAGAATTCAGAGAAGATTCAAATATTATTCATAGATAGACTTGATCATAAACCCACAATTCATCGGTCTCAACAAACACACCGCAAAAAGAAGATTACATTGAATAGATCTCCACAAGAGAGGGGGAGAACTTTGTATTGAGATCCAAAAAGAGAGAAGAAGCCATCTAGCTACTAACTATGGACCAGAAGGTCTCAGGTAAACTACTCACACTTCATCAGAGAGGCAATGATGATGTAGAAGCCCTCCGTGATGACGGCCCTCTCCGGCGGAGCTCCGGAACAGGCCCCAAGATGGGATCTCGTGGATACAGAAAGTTGCGGCGGTGGAATTAGGTTTTTGGCTCCTTATCTGTTCGTTTGGGGGTACATAGGTATATATAGGAGGAAGGAGTACATCGGTGGAGCACCGAGGGGCCCACGAGGCAGGGGGGCGCGCCCTAGGGGGGGCGCCCCCACCCTCGTGACCGCCTCTCTGATGCCTTGGCGTAGGGTCCAAGTCTCCTGGATCACGTTCGGTGAGAAAATCACGTTCCCGAAGGTTTCATTCCGTTTGATATTCCATTTCTTCGAAACACTGAAATAGGCAAAAAAATAGCAATTCTGGGCTGGGCCTCCGATTAATAGGTTAGTCCCAAAAATAATATAAAAGTGGAAAATAAAGCCCAATATAGTCCAAAACAGTAGATAATATAGCATGGAGCAATCAAAAATTATAGATACGTTGGAGACGTATCACTGATCTAGATGGGGTTGGCACCGGCCTCACGTTGTCAGGACCCCGATCCTAAGTGACACCGATCTTGCATGTAACACCTCATATCACTTTGCGACCTCACACACGGTATTCCCACGGGTGCCACCTTACTTGGTCCGGGACCGTTTGCGCCTTTTGGCTCACGTATATGATTGTGTCGCTAGCATCCATATGACAAAGAACCCGGGCCGACATGACTAGTTGTGAACCCAAAGTGGCACTAACTTACCGGGACATGCATACATGAATCAACATCGAGCATGTCGGTCAGCAGCGTATGAATCCGGGCTGTAGCAACTGGGCTAACAGGACTCCAGGAACCCGAGATGTAGCAGGCTAGCAGGACTCCGGATGTCTCTGCATGACATTTCCCCGAAGGGACAGACACATGAATGAAGTGAATCACATGCCGGCCAGTCTAAGTGTTCCGGAGCAGTAGTGCTGTGCTAGCAGGACTCCGGTAGACCAGGCTGTAGCGGACTACCAAGGCTCAGTGGAAGCACCAGACTACATTTCCCCATAAGAGAGGCTACCAAGGATAACCAACTACATAGTAGGATCCCACACATACCAAGCATTTCAATCATACACACAATATGCCCGATATGTGTAAATACAACATGGCATCACAACATGACTCTACAACTCAAGTATTTATTCAATAGGCTACGAGGAGCGAGATATTACAAACATGGGTCTCATGACCCAACATTCAAAGCATACAAGTCAAAGCATATGCGGAAGCTTAACATGTCTGAGTACAGACATCTACAAATGAAAAAGGCTGAGAAGCCTGACTATCTACCAGATCCTGCCGAGGGCACAAGATCGTAGCTGAGGTATCAAGCTAAACGTCGAAGTCCACACGGAACTACTAGCGAGACTGAAGTCTCTCTGCAAAAACATAAATTAAGCAAACGTGAGTACAAATGCACCAACAAGACTTACATCAGAACTAACTACATATGCATCATTATCAACAAAGGGATGGTGGGGTTTAACTACAGCAAGCCAGCTTGACTCAGTGGCTATCCTAAACTACGACTGCAAGTAACTCTTTTGAGGTGGCGCACACGAGTCCACATATTCACTATATCAATACACCACTATGGATCCGCTCCCGTCTCCCTACGAGAACACCATCCATAGCACTCACACTTATCTTGCGCATTTTACAGTATCCACTTTCACTTGTCTATGAACTATACAGGCAACCCAGAAGTCCTTTATCATGGACACGACTATTCAAATAGATCATTTATAATCCTGCAGGGGTCAAACCCACCGATGACTCGATGCTAGCGAGGCCCGAGACGGCAGCGCGGCTTGGAAATCGCCCACAGGCGTCCAAATGGGCGGTGGAGAGGCTCTACGGGGAGCTGGCGATCACGCGCAACTAACGGGGCAAGCGGGAGCAGCTGGGGTGGACCGAGCTCATCGGAAGTGAGCTCGCGGTGCCGAGTACGACATGTTCGGTTTAGCGATAGTGGGCACAGCAGGTCGAACGGGTGGGGGCCACAGGTAGCTGATGGTGTGGCGCGCCCAACGGTGGCCTTGGATGGGGCTGGGATGGTCGGAAACGGCGACGGCGATGAGCCGGCCGGCGGCCGTAGCTCGGGCGTCGGTGGTTTTGCTGCTGTGGCGTGCTAGCGGGCGAGCGGATGCACTAGCGAGGCGCTACAGGGTGCGGTGAGTGTGTTAGGCACCAGCGCGTGACCAAATGGTCACCGGAGCTACGTCAGCGACGAGCTCAGGCGGTGGCAGGTGCGGGCAAGCAATGTGCGGTCGCCACGATGCACGGGAAGACAAACGGAGAATGAGGAGAGGGTCAACAACTCACGGCGATTTTCGTGGAGTGGACGACGAGCTCGGGGACGCTCCGGAGCGATCGGAGCGGCGAGGGGGATCTCCAGCGGCCAGCGATGAAGACATTGAAGATGGCGACGCTGTGGGGCGTCCAGCGGTGCGTGTGTCCTTGAGGAGGCGTAGACGACGGAGGCGGAGCTCCTGGACGTGTTGGGGAGGCTAGACGGTGGATGTGGCCGCAGCGAACGGTGTCGGTAGCGATGGTGGCGCTCGGGCACGAGGTGCAGAGCGAGAGAGAGGAGGGAATGAGGACGAGGGAGTGGGCGAGAGGGTCCGGGGTGATGCGTGGCGTCGTCCTGGGCGTCGAGGCAGCGGCGGGAAGCAGGAGGTGGCTAGGCGCGTGGGCGCGCGCGGCAGGCACACGCCCTTGTGCCCACTTGCACGAGGTTGAGGACGACTGGCGCTGGCTAGTGGATTGGGCCGCACATTAATGGGCCGCCAGGTAAGGTTTACTCCCTCTCTCTCTTCCATTTCTGTTTTCTATTTCTGACATTTGTTTTAATTTGGTTTTTGAACCAAACTAATTTTTCTGCTTCTGATAATTTTTGCACGGACTAAATGGATTATTCCAAAGCCCCTCAACAATTATCTGAATTATTGGACATATAGTTAATATATCACATATATATAAATCCAATTCAAATAATTATTGGATTAACTCAAATGCCCAAAATAAATATTTCTGTGACTCCAAAAATATTGGTTTGAATTTTACCTCTTGCCAATATTTTTATAGGATAACAGGAACATTTCCTTAGACTCATTTGAGAAGATTTTAATGTTGATTAATTCTGAAGTGATTTGTGAGGGTTTCAACTAACCTCAATTCAACTTTCAGAATTTAGACATGATGCATGATGCTCTCAAATGCAACTAATATAATTATTTACAGACAAGAACTCTAGGGCTGTGACACACGTGGCCCACTGTTGAGGATGGCGTCTACGACATCTGGTGCATGTAGATAGAACTTCTAGGAATTCCTTCCCTTTGCTTCCCTGCGAGGAATCAAGAAATGAACCCCGTGGGGGCATGTAAAGCGTCTGTAATGCCTTTTGTCAACATAGCCCACATTATGAAGATTTGCATGCGCATATCCTGCCAAGGCTCGGCCTCCCCTTTCCAATCCTGAGGCAGCTTGGTGCTCTACGCTGACAGCTCCCGGTCCCCAGGCAGGCTGCAGCCGTCGCTGGTATGCCAAGTCGCGTGCCGTGGTCAAGGCCAGGAGGTGAGTGGCCCGAGGTCCAGTAAGAGCTCCTGAGGCGCGATGCTCAAGAGGTCCCCTTTAGCGCACAAGCAGCTGTCTTAGGATGGGAAAGGAAGAAAACGTCGCCGCAGCAGGGCAGCGAAGGGAGTGAGCGAGGGTCTCGTGCCGTAGCGACTAGTGGATCCAGAGCGAGAACTTATCTTGGCTGTCAGGGTCGGCTCCTTGAGTCATGTCGGACTCGTGCTTCGGCCACCATGGTGTAGCTAGGTCAGGCCCATGCGAGCCTCCCCTCCCCTCCATGTTCTTCTTGGTGCTCTGCGTCCTCAGGCCTCGGCCCTCGAGCGAGCTCACCCGCCGCTGGTATGCCAGGTCGCATGCCATGGTCAAGGCCAGGGGGTGAGGGTTGGAGAGCCAGTAAGAGCTCCTAAGACGTGATGCTTAGGAGCCCCCCTTTAATGCGCAAGCGAATCTCATGACAGAAGAGGGAGAGTCCGCGGTACCGCCTGCTGTGGCCCTCAGGAAGTTCCTGCAAGTTAGCGCGAGGAAGGGCACCGGTTGCCATGGTGATTGTTGATTCGCTTCTGGTGCGTGAGAGGGGACTCCCTATTGTGGAGAGCCCCCGGGGCGTGTACAGCCCCGCCCTGACACGTGGCTTGCATGGCAGGGCTAGACGGTGTGTGTCTGGGCACTCATGAGCCAGCGCAGGACTCACGAGGCCCTACCTCAAGACGGGTTACGCCTGGTCTTGGTTCTTGTTTGCTGTCTTGGTCCTACGAGGTGGTTAGACAACCTGCGTCGAATGAATCTCCTGAGGTCATCGCGTGAGAAAGCCAAGCACCAACGGCCCCAGGAGGTGACGTGAACGGGGCCGGCCCGCCAGACAGAGCTCAGACATTGGATTTATCGACGCTGCAGGGACGGGCCCGAGCACAGACGCCGTGCCTAATCCTCTCACGCGAAGGGTCCTGAAGAAAGATGACCGGCGCACAGCTCCCACGATGGGCGACAATCAAGCAGGTGATAGTCATAGATAGATTAAGCATGAAAGGCAACCTAGCTCAGGTAAATGCATAACGATACGCGCCACTGGGTCCGGCCCGAGCGGCTTGGGGATGATGCAGCCCGAGGGGCTCCCCCAGCAAGGTAAGCTAAAGACATAAAAGGGATATTTGCCACAGGGACGGACCCACGCGGCCTGGGAATGATGCAGCCCTGGGGGCGCTCCCAGCTAAATGAACTTGGAAAATGTCACCTGGTTCTGTTGATGAAGGAGAGTCGGGGCAGCTGAAGGTATGCGACAAAGGGGTTGCTCCTCATGAGCCACCGTGGCCCTGAGCCTCGGGAGGCTCTAGGGGTCCAGGGGGTTCCTTGAGGACCGTCTTCATCTCCGTCAGCGCAGCGTGGTGCCTGGCCTCCTGAGCCGCCAGGATGCTCTACAGGTTGCGCTGATAGGCGGTCGCCACGCTCGGCAGGCCAAAAGGCATGTGATCGTAGCTGTGAGGCGGGCCCTTGCAGCGTCCCACACGCGAAGGCCAGAAAAGCTCCTCAGAGACGGCCCGGTTGAGGCCTGGGATGTCGATGCAGACGCGTAGCCCGGCAACCTCGCCTGGATGGGGAGCTGCGCCTAGTGAGCGGCGGCCGCCGCGCATGGCCCTTGCGTCTTGCAGTTCCTGAGTGGTCTTGGTGACGAACTCCTGGACGGTGGGCACTCCTTGCCTTGTGTTCTCCTGAGGGAAATGTGCCGCGAAGCACGCCTCCAAGTGGTGCCCAAGCGCCTCCCTCGTGATGTTGGCAAAGTCTGAGGCCCTCCAGAAGAGAGCCCCCGAGCCCTGCCCGAGAGGGGCGCTGGGCGCGCTTTCCTATGCGATGGAGGGAGGCGCCCCAGGCGCGGGCGCCGATCCTGACGAGGCGCAGCTTGCCTGAGGCCCTACGTGGTGCAACTGCTTCTTCTTCTTGGGGGTGGCCTCAGGAGGGCGCTCGCCCTGGCTGTCGGCGTCGTCGATTGCCACACCTTGGAAGGCACGCTCGAGGGAGCACACCGTGTCTCTTTCCTCGCACGAGACTGTGATGATTCCGCCACTTCCTGGCATCTTGAGGACATTGTAGCCGTGATGGGTCACCGCCATGAACTTGGCCAGGGCTGGATACCCGAGGATGGCGTTGTATGGCAGGCGGATGTAGGCGACGTCGAAGTCGATGAGTTCAGTGCGGTAGTTGTTGCTTTCTCCGAAGGTAACGAGGAGGCGGACGCCGCGGACCTGCCCGATCGGGGTAGTAGAGCCGTCGGTCACTCCTGAGAAAGGCTTGGTAGGCTGAAGCTGGTCATATGGCACTTGGAGGTTGTCGAACGTGTCGACGGACAGGACATTGAGCCCTGTGCCGCCGTCGATGAGGGTCTTGGTAACTTGCACGTTGCGTATGACTGGTGAACAAAGCATTGGGAGGACGCCTGCAGTAGCTGCGCACTTGAGCTGATCTGCCGAACTGGACATGATGGGGCACTTGGACCATTTGAGTGGGCCTGTGGCCTCGAGCTTGGGGAGGACTGCATTCACTTCGCGAGCAAACTGTTTGAAGATACGCTGTGAGGCTGGGGCTTGAGCTCCGCCCAAGATGCAGGCGATAGTGCGCGGCTCCTGGAAGCCCCCAGCCCCCTCGTCTTGATGGTGGTCATCATTCCTTCTGGGTGGTGGCGGTAGTGGAGGAAGGCCAGCGTTGCCTTGAGGACGATCCTCACGAGGCTGGTCTCTCCAGGCGCCCTCGCGAGGCTGATCCTGCCAGCGGTCCTCACGAGGCCGGTCGCGCCACGGTCGTCCCAGCGTCTGCCACCACGTCCTCCTCCTCGGCCGTATCCCAGGTCGCTACGCTCGGGGTGTCAACCGAGGCGTCCTTCTCGAATGGCTCTGAGCTCTTGACAGTCGCTGGTGTTGTGGGTATGCAGGTTATGGAAGGCGCAGAACGGTCGGCTGCTCTTGGATGACTCAGGCTGGTCTCTGCCGCGCTTGGTGTCTGGTTCTGCCGCGAGCACGGCTGCTCCCTTGCGCTTCACGTCCTTGGCCTTGGCTTTCTTCTCCTCCGGGTCCGCAGTCGGGAGCTCGAGGAGGGAGAGGCGCCCCTCCTCAGCTCTGGCGCACTTGGTCGCCAGGTTGAACAACTCTAGAGACGTGCACAGCTCCTCGTGGATGGCGAGCTCCTCCATCTTGACGTCACGGATGCCATCAGAGAACACGGAGATGATGGCCTCGTCCGTCACCTTGGGGATCTTGAGATGAACGTTGTTGAAGCACTGGATGTACTTTTGGAGGGTCTCTCCTGGTTGTTGCTTGACGCGACGCAGGTCACCATGGCTGGGGGGCGGTCGCGAGTGCCTTGGAAGTTGGCGACGAAGCGGTCGCGCATCTCATTCCAGGAGGAGATCGAGCCTGGAGGCAGGTTCAGGAGCCAGGAGCGGGCGCCATCCTTGAGGGCCATGGGAAACCAGTTTGCCATGACTTCCTCGTCGCCGTTGGCCGCCTCGATGCTCAGCTCGTAGAGCTGCAGGAACTCCGCGGGGTCAGGGGTGCCGTCGTAGCGAGGAGGCAGATCTGGCTTGAACTTACCCGGCCAGGCGATGCTACGTAGCTCGGGGGTGAAGGCACGGTAGCCGGCCGTGGTCACCGGGGCCCGCCTTGAAGGTGGAGCTTGGTCTTGGTGCCCGTGTGCTGCTACGGCAAGCGGCGCGGGGCCTTGCTGCAGCAAAAGATCCTGGCGCGGCGGTGCGAGGAGTGGCGGAGCATTCTCTTGCGGTCGAGGGACTTCTTGACAGCTTCTTTCTCATGCGCGGGCGCCGGACACGATGGGTCGCGCCGTGGAGCCGCGCGCCTTGGCGCCAGGGCACCGTCTTGGTGCAGAGGTGGTGGAGGTGCGTCGTGAGCTAGGTCGCCCGTGGCTGGCGGAGGGCGAGGCAGAGAGAGGGACGACGCAGGGGAGCCCCCTGTGGCACAGACAAGCTCGGCGATGCGGTCAAGCCAGTCCTCGTAGAGGTCGTCGATTGGGCGGTAGCGCCAGAGCTCGTGTGCCATGAGGAGCGTGGCCTGTGCGTCCGTGGGAACGCGACGAGCGTGAGACGACGAACCAGCGGGAGTCAGCAATGGAGTGGCGGTGCGGCCATCCTATCGCACCGAGGGGTGCAGCGAGGATGCTTGCTGCTCGTTCCCCGCCGGGTCGGTGGCGGCATTGGTGGCAGGCGACGAAGAGTGACGGGGTGGCCCACTGACAGGGGCCATCTGAGAATGCGGGTGGCGAGGGCAGCCCGGCGCTCGGCGCGTGCGTCCGCCATGGAGATGATGAAGCGATGTGATGCGGAGCGACGGAAGGGAAGCTTCGGCACACCCCTACCTGGTACGCCAAATGTCAGATCACGGGTTCCGGCAAAACCCTTAAGGTTTGAACTCTGGGGTGTGCACGAAGACTTCCCCCCTACCGATCCACGTCCTAGTTTTGCTAAGATCTCGCAGACTAACTCGACGAACTCACAACACAAGGACACAAGATTTATACTGGTTTGGGCCACCGTTGTGGTGTAATACCCTACTCCAATGTGGTGGTGGATTGCCTCTTGGGCTGAGGATGATTAGTACAAGGGGAAGAACAGCCTCCTGAGGAGAGGTGCTCTTGTGCCTGGTGGATGTGATTGTGGGGATGAACTAGTTCTAGTCTGAGATGAGGTCGCCCCTAGCTATGGTGGTGGCTAGTCCTATTTATAGTGGCCCTGGTCCTCTCCCCAGATATTGAGTGGGAAGGGAGCCAACAACGGCCAATTTGAAAGGGGACAGCTAGTACATCTTATCCTGACAAAAGTGGTCTTCGCCTGCAAAAGGCTCTGGTGGTGACGCCGCCTTGGGCTCCATGGTGACCTCCGTCTTGCCATCCTACTGGTCTTAGTCTTGTTGCACCGATATGGAAACCTTTGCTTGATGCCTCGGTACTCCGCGTCTGCGCTTGCCCCCTTAGCACCAAAGAGGAAACAAGGACGCTGCGCGCCATGGCGCCCGCCTGGTCTCGATCGTCATGGCTCACGTCACGAGAACCTCGCGAGGTTTGCCTTGCCCTGATCTCTCCGCCCCTCGTTCCCAGAACACCGACATTTTCCTTTGCTACAAAAAGGATTGGGCCATCTTGCTGCACCTTATTTACTTTTATTACTTGTTACCCGTTACAAAATACCTTATCACAAAACTATTTGTTACCGATAATTTCAGTGCTTGCAGAGAATACCTTGCTGAAAGCTGCTTATCATTTCCTTTTGCTCCTCGTTGGGTTCGACACTCTTACTTATTGAAAGGACTACAGTAGATCCCCTATACTTGTGGGTCATCAAGACTCTTTTCTGGCGTCGTTGCCGGGGAGTGAAGCGCCTTTGGTAGGTGGAATTTGGTAAGGAAAAATTTATATAGTGTGCTGAAATTTACCGTCACTTGTTACTATGGAAAGTAATCCTTTGAGGGGCTTGTTTGGGGTATCTTCATCCCGACCAGTCGAGCAAAGAGTTGCTCCTCAACCTACTGAACCTACTGAAAATGTTTACTTTTGAAATTCCTTCGGGTATGATAGAGAAACTGCTAGCTAATCCTTTTACAGGAGATGGAACATTGCATCCCGATTTGCACCTAATCTATGTGGACCAAGTTTGTGGATTATTTAAGCTTGTAGGTATGCCCGATGATGTTATCAAGAAGAAGGTCTTCTCTTTATCTTTGAAGGTAAAGGCATTGACATGGTTTAGGCTATGTGATGATATTGGATCATGGAACTACAACCGATTGAAATTAGAATTTCGTTAGAAGTTTTATCCTATGCATCTGGTTCATCGTGATCGTAATTATATATATAATTTTTGGCCTCGCGAAGGAGAAAGCATCGCTCAAGCTTGGGGGAGGCTTAAGTCAATGTTATATTCATGCCCCAATCATGAGCTCTCAAGAGAAATTATTATTCAAAATTTTTATGCTCGGCTTTCTCTCAATAATCGCTCCATGCTCGATACTTCTTGTACTGGTTCTTTTATGATGAAGACTATTGAATTCAAATGGGATTTATTGGAAAGAATTAAACGCAACTCTGAAGATTGGGAACCCGACGAAGGTAAGGAGTCAGGTATAACACCTAAGTTTGATTGTGTTAAATCTTTTATGGATACCGATGCTTTTCATGAATTTAGCTCTGAATATGGACTTGACTATGAGATAATAGCTTCTTTTTGTGAATCATTTGCTACTCATGTCGATCTCCCTAAGGAGAAGTGGCTTAAATATCATCCTCCCATTGAAGTAAAAGTAGTTGAACCTATTAAAGTTGAATAAAAGACTATCACTTATAATATTGATCCTATTGTCCCTACCGCTTATATTGAGAAACCACCTTTCCCTGCTAGAATAAAGGATCATGCTAAAGCTTCAACTATGGTCAAGAAAAGTAACATTAGAACACCTATACCCTCTGAGCAAATTAAAGTTGAACCTAGTATTGCTATGGTTAAAGATCTATTGTCCGATAATATTGATGGGCATGTTATTTACTTTTGTGATGAAGCTGCTAGAATTGCTAGACCCGATAATAAAAATAAACATAGACGTGTTGTAGGCATGCCTGTTATTTATGTTAAAATAGGAGATCATTTCTATCATGGCTTATGTGATATGGGTGCTAGCGCTAGTGCAATACCTCATTCTTTATATGAAGAAATTATGCATGATATTGCACCTGCTGAGATAGAAGGTATTGATGTTACAATTAAGCTTGCCAATAGAGATATTATTTCACTGATTGGGATTGTTAGAGATGTTGAAGTCTTGTGTGGGAAAGTTAAATATCCTGCTGATTTTCTAGTTCTTGGTTCCCCACAAGATGACTTTTGTTCCATCATATTTGGTAGACCCTTCTTGAATACTGTTAATGCTAAGATATATACTACAAAAGGATATTGTTTCTGTTGGTTTAGGGGATATGTCTCATGATTTTAATTTTGCTAAATTTCACAGACAACCCCATGATAAAGAATTGCGTAGTAAAGATGAAATTATTGGTCTTGCTTCTATTGCTGTGCCTCCTAATGATCCTTTAGAACAATATTTGCTAGACCATGAAAATGATATGTTTATGAATGAAAGAAGGGAAATATATGAAGTATTCTTTAAACATGGAACTATTTTGAAACACAACTTGCCTGTTGAAATTCTAGGAGATCCCCCTCCACCCAAGGGTGATCCCGTCTTTGAGCTTAAACCATTGCCTGATACTCTCAAATATGCTTATCTTGATGAAAAGAAGATATATCCTGTTATTATTAGTGCTAACCTTTCAGAGCAAGAAGAAGAGAAATTATTGAAAACTCTAAAGAAGCACCATGCTGCTATTGGATATACTCTTTCTGATCTTAAGGGCATTAGTCCCACTCTATGCCAGCACAAAATAAAATTGGAAAAAGATGCTAAACTGGTTGTTGATCACCAATGACGGTTAAATCCTAAGATGAAAGAAGTGGTAAGAATATAAATACTAAAGCTTCTTGAGGCAGGTATAATTTATCCCGTTGCTGATAGTCAGTGGGTAAGTCATGTCCATTGTGTCCCTAAGAAGGGAGGTATTACTGTTGTCCCTAATGGTAACGATGAATTGATCCCACAAAGA
The DNA here is from genome assembly GCF_056163025.1 of Triticum urartu. NCBI lineage: Eukaryota > Viridiplantae > Streptophyta > Magnoliopsida > Poales > Poaceae > Triticum > Triticum urartu. Next base: position 23,939,642 of record NC_141876.1, read on the forward strand.
ATTGTTATAGGTTATAGAAAGGTAATTGATTTCTGAAAACTAAATAAAGCTACTAAAAAGGATCATTAACCTTTACCTTTTATTGATCAAATGCTAGAAAGATTATCCAAACACACACATTTTTTGCTTTCTAGATGGTTATTCTGGTTTCTCTCAAATACCTGTGTCAAAAGAGGATCAAGAAAAGACCACTTTTACTTGCCCTCTCGGTACCTTTGCTTATAGACGTATGCCTTTTGGTTTATGTAATGCACCTGCTACCTTTCAAAGATGTATGACTGCTATATTCTCTGACTTTTGCGAAAAGATTGTTGAGGTTTTCATTGATGATTTCTCCGTTTATGGAACTTCTTTTGATGATTGCTTAAGCAACCTTGATCGAGTTTTGCAGAGATGTGAAAAAACTAATATTGTCTTGAATTGGGAGAAGTGCCACTTTATGGTTAATGAAGGCATTGTCTGGGCATAAATTTTCTGAAAGAGGTATTGAAGTTGATAAAGCTAAAGTTGATGCTATTGAAAAGATGTCGTGTCCAAAGGACATTAAAGGTATAAGAAGTTTCCTTGGTCATGCCGGTTTTTATAGGAGGTTCATTAAAGACTTCTCAAAAATTTCCAGGCCTCTTACTAATCTCTTACAAAAATATGTTCCTTTTGTCTTTGATGATGATTGTGTAGAAGCATTTGAAATACTTAAGAAAGCCTTGATTTCTGCACCCATTGTTCAGCCTCCTGATTGGAATTTACCCTTTGAAATTATGTGTGATGCTAGTGATTATACTTTAGGTGTTGTTCTAGGACAAAGAGTTGATTAGAAATTAAATGTTATCCAATATGCTAGTAAAACTCTAGAAAGTGCCCAAAGAAATTATGCTACTACTGAAAAAGAATTCTTAGCAGTTGTGTTTGCTTGTGATAAGTTCAGACCTTATATTGTTGATTCTAAAGTAATTGTTCACACTGATCATGTTGTTATTAAATATCTTATGGAAAAGAAAGATGCTAAACCTAGACTTATTAGATGGGTTCTCCTACTACAAGAATTTGATTTGCATATTATTGATAGAAAGGGAGCTGAGAACCCCGTTGCAGACAACTTGTCTAGGTTAGAGAATGTTCTTGATGACCCACTACCTATAGATGATAGCTTTCCTGATGAACAATTAGTTGTCATAAATGCTTCTCGAACTGCTCCATGGTATGCTGATTATGCTAATTACATTGTTGCTAAATTTATACCACCTAGTTTCACATACCAACAAAAGAAAAAGTTTTTCTATGATTTAAGGCATTACTTTTGGGATGACCCACACCTTTATAAAGAAGGAGTAGATGGTGTTATTAGACGTTGTGTACCTGATCATGAACAGGAACATATCCTACGCAAGTGTCACTCCGAGGCTTATGGAGGACACCATGCTGGAGATAGAACTGCACACAAGGTACTGCAATCCGGTTTTTATTGGCCTACTCTCTTCAAGGATGCTCGTAAGTTTGTCTTTTCTTGTGATGAATGTCGAAGAATTGGTAATATTAGTAGACATCATGAAATGCCTATGAATTATTCACTTGTTATTGAACCATTTGATGTTTGGGGCTTTGATTATATGGGACCGTTTCCTTCCTCTAACAGGTATACATGTATTTTAGTTGATGTTGATTACATTACTAAGTGGGTAGAAGCTATTCCAACTACTAGTGCTGATCATAACACCTCTATTAAGATGCTTGCGGTGTCAAAACCGGCGGATCTCGGGTAGGGGGTCCTGAACTGTGCGTCTAAGGCGGATGGTAACAGGAGGCAGGGGACACGATGTTTACCCAGGTTCGGGCCCTCTTGATGGAGGTAATACCCTACGTCCTGCTTGATTGTTCTTGATGATATGAGTATTACAAGAGTTGATCTACCACGAGATCGTAGAGGCTAAACCCTAGAAGCTAGCCTATGGTATGATTGTTTGTTGTCCTACGGACTAAACCCTCCGGTTTATATAGACACCGGAGGGGGCTAGGGTTACACAGAGTCGGTTACAAGGGAGGAGATCTACATATCCGTATTGCCTAGCTTGCCTTCCACGCCAAGGAGAGTCCCATCCAGACACGGGACGAAGTCTTCAATCTTGTATCTTCATAGTCCAACAGTCCGGCCAAAGGATATAGTCCGGCTGTCCGGAGACCCCCTAACCCAGGACTCCCTCAGTAGCCCCTGAACCAGGCTTCAATGACGATGAGTCTGGTGCCCAGTATTGTCTTCGACATTGCAAGGCTGGTTCCTCCTCCGAATACTCCATGGAAGATTTTGAACACAAGGATAGTGTCTGGCTCTGCAAAACAAGTTCCACATACCACCATAGAGAGAATAATATTTCCACAAATCTAATCCACTGACACGTTTTGACAGCATGACATCACGCCATGGCCCGGTCATTATTCGAACCATTTTTCTCAACTATCATCGCACATATTGCGAGGCGGTTTTCTTGACATGTCTTGTCAAAGCAGAGATCGTGTTCCCCTTATTATGGGATTCTCATCAATATGAACATGGGTAACCCAACCATTCCCGTTGGTATGACTCCTCGATTTTAGGCGAGTCCAAAACGGCCGTGAGGAGGACGCTTGACATTCACCCTTTTTATAAAGAGGCCAAGACCTGTCCCTTTTTCCTCTCGCGCTCAATCGAATCCTTCCCCCGCCTCGAGTTCCAACACCCCAGGCTCAGGTCAGGCGCTTCGGACCTTCAACCATGTCCGGATCCAACCTCCAAGGTCGGTGGATGCCTTCCTCTGTCACAGAGGAGGACATCAAGAAGCTGATAGAGGCCAGATATCTGACCGCCGAAATTTCGCACAGGCTGCCTGCTAGAGGGAAGGTCATCCCCACTCCCGAACCCAACGAGAGTGTTGTGTTCGTCTCTCACCTCCTCCTCCGACTAGGCCTCGCTCTGGATCCCTTTGTTAGGGGACTCATGTTCTATTATGGACTGGATTTCCATGATCTGGCCCCGGATTCCCTCCTTCACATCTCGTCGTTCATCATCGTATGTGAGGCCTTCCTCCGCATTACCCCTCACTTCGGCCTGTGGCTCAAGGCCTTCAATGTGAAGCTGAAGATGATCGAGGGTCGGCACGCAGAGTGCGGAGGTGCCGTAATAAGCAAAAGCGCTGATGCTCCATGGCCAGAGGGTTCCTTCCCAGAGGTGTCCAGTTTGTGGCAGCGGGAGTGGTTTTATATCACAGCTCCCCGAAGTGCCAAGTGGGCATCCATCCCTGCCTTTCGCTCGGGCCCCCCACCACAACTGACGTCATGGATCAACGAGGGGCTAAACTGGGGTCCAGTAAAGGATGTGCCGATATTGCAGAGTCGCAATTGAGATCTCATTGATAGATACGTCAACCCGGTCACGGTGATGCAGGTCATGCTACTTCGCCAGGTCCCGCCTTGCAAATGTAGATCTCTCCGTTTGTGGGAGTTCAACCCGGAGGGACTGCAAACCATTCAGCACTTCCTCGGCATGACGCTCGAGGAGATGTACTAGTTGTTCTTCGGATCACAATTAAAGTGTCCGGACACCACCGAGGATGCGGGTCTGAGCTGTAATTGCCCGGATACCCAAGTAAGTAATCCCATGGCCGAACACACTGCTTCTCTTATTCATCATAACATCATTCTGAAAAGTCGCTCTTTGACCAGGACTGGATAACAAAGGCGAAGATGATTAGGTGTCCGCCCCCCCTTCCCGAGGGCTTGGCTAATCCAGTACTATACATAATGCTGGAGCCAGCGCCTTATCAAGTGCCCTCGAAGGAAGATAAAGGGGGGGGAATAAAGAGGACGAAAATGAGCCTCGCTCACTACTCATCCCAACCGGGGGAATGAGCGCCTCCACGAAGGAGGATAACCAGGGAGAAGAATCTGACATTCCCTCTCCCCGAGGAAAGAAGAGGACCACCTCTGAAGATCCGGAAACAGAGGTTTCCAAACGGGGGAAGAAATCTTCGCCAGAGGGTCCTGCCTCGGGGGGTACCCTTGCCGCGCAGTGTCCGCAAGGGAATCAGCCCTCTACCAAGTTGTAAGTAATCGAAAAGTACTTAGTAGTGAAAATATCCTACCTTACTTCTGAAGACAATAACCGAAGCTTATATCTTGTAGTTCGGATCGTAGCCCTTCTCGACAGAGTTCGTCTTTGGGGGATCTTCTTCCGGAGATGATGGAGAGCGAAACACCTCCCCCTGCCACCCTGCCTAACGAGGCGGGTGACCCTGAAGTGTCGTCGCGGAGGGTTTCTCCTGATCCACCAAGGCCAGGGGGCAATCCCTTGGCCACCTGGAGTCCTCAGTATTCGGCTCCTAAAGAGAGCAACAGAAAGAATCCGGGACCTTATAGTGTGCGGTCGGACGCACTGAAGGATCTTCTAGAGAAAGCGACCATCTCAGAAGCGCATCATACGCTAATGGGTACGGTAATTGAAAGGATTTCGTCCGCTGAAAGCGGATTGCATGAAGCTTTTATGAGTTTGCTGAAAGGCTTTGAGGTACGTGAAATAGTGTATGTTTTTGATGGTACCGCACACGTTAGGTGTGCCCTATGCAGATAGTAGCCCCTGAGACTCTGGTTGTCGTCGAAAACGGCGGGAAACAGAGGATCATAGTCCCAGGTAATAACCAGACCGCCTTTATATGCAAGTGGCTGAAGCTCCGGTGGCTAGCCGGACTGATGGGTTTGCCGAGCTAAAGCGGCAACTTGATGCGGTAGATGCCGACATCGTGCTTGTCAACAAGCGGCTTGACGAGGCACATGGTAAGTGATTTCTCCAGTGATTAACGCATAGTAAGAGGAGCAGGATGCCAATATCTTTAATATGTTGTGACTGCAGATGGAGCTGCCACCATGGAGACCCTTCGGGCAGAGCTTGCCCGAGCCAAGGAACAAGCAAGGAATAGTGATGTGGCCGCTCTAAGGGCGGTCGAAGAGCTGCGGGCCGAACAGTCCGCGCATCGCTAGAGCAAGGAAAGAATAGCCAAGATGGCCATTGAGTTGAAAGATGCCGCTGACCATTACCAGCTTCTTGAAAAAGAAAGCCAAGCGAGGGCGACGGACCTAGAGAAGGCCATTGTAGCAGCCAAGGAAGCCCGCTCTAAAATTAGAGCGACGAAGGAGGAGCTGCATCAAGCTGCGAATATCGTGGCTGGGAAGCCCTTCTTGTTGCGGACTAAGTTCGGAGATCCGAAGTATGCTCCTCTTGATCAACTATGGAGTTCTGCGGACGCCTACGTGGATTTGGAGGCAAGTGCTGCTAATGCGGCCGAGTACTTCAAGGATCAAGGAGATCGCGAAGTGGAAAAGCTGTTCTGGTCACAGTTCCATGCTCCAGTGCGTCCGCTGCTGTTGAATGAGCAAATGGTCGAGTGGGCCGAGCTCCATAGGTTGCCGGACTCGCCATGAGGTCCGTTGTGGATCATCTGTGGCCAAGAGGGCCAAGGCCGAATAGTTACTTTAGTTTGGTGCAACAATTCCTTGGTGCTGTGCCACACGTTGATGCTATGAAGAGGTCGGTGTGCATAGAGGGTGCGCGGATGGCCTTTGCCCGTGTCAAGACATACTAGGCAGAGATGGAGGCCACCACTGTTGCAACACAGGGTTCAGCCGTGGGCCGAGTGGCTGCCGAGCATTACTTTGAAGAAGTTCTTGAAGGCGCTCGTTCGATAGAGGCTCAATGCTCGAAGAATATTATGTTCTAGTGACATGTACTCTCATTGTAAAAACAATGTTTTATTGAGTTATCAAGGCTGTGTTTATACTTTTGCCTGAAAGTATTATGATGCCTCCTGTGTGGCCGTTTATGTATATATGATTATATGTATATAACCTGAAAGTTTACAGTCGTCGGCTTCCGCCCCCACGCATATAATGTGGGGGTGTTCGCAAAAAACGCGTATTCACACTTGATCCAACGTCTTGGTCCATTAAGGAGGTGGTAGCGCAGTGAACGAGGCAATCAGACTATATTGCTTTAACACTTTCACTTAGGCATGGGAGTTTGACGGTGGGGCTACTATATAGCCCCTGGTAATTCTGCGCTCGTCCGAATACGAGGCGCATACGTACATGACTGGGAAATGGCCCTTCGTTAATGCGGAGGAATGCCGAAGATTCCACTGAGTCATCGAGTGGTTGACTAGTCTCGCGCTATATCATGACACTCAATTTTCGGCTTTCTCTACTGAGGTGCTCATCCGGATGAACCAGGGCACAATCGCAGTAGTTCTCCCAGTGCTACCTTAGCCGATATAGTGGAACGTAAGGTACCAAAACATGGGAGCCGGGCAAACCCAACATTTGACTAAAGACATGATTCAGAGCTAATGCATATAAGGCCAAACTCGCGACGCTGAACATTGCCTAAGGTATTCGGTCTTTATAACATATGTCGAGCTGAACAATGCCCTTAATAATAAACCCCGGGTGTCCAGGTACGTGCAATATCCTGACGTGGCCACATGCCAATACGTTGGCATCCTTCTCGGTTGTATTGAGTATCCGGAGGATGTGAACAACAAGAGACAGTAAAAAAAGGTTTACACAGGGTCTTAATCTAAAAAGAAACCTTTGAGCGGGTCTCTGCTGCACGTCTGCGCCTATGTCTCCGTTGTGCCGTGTCCTAGATGGGTGTAGCACGATTGTCATCTGTAAAAGAGAAGAACTTAGGTGAAAGTTGCCGTGCCAGAAAATTGCTTATTATCAATAAACCATTAAAATTTAAGATAAGTAAAGTTGAGTTGGACTAGCCCTGATTACACGCGGGAAGCCCCTGGTACCGTCTAGGAGGGCTTGATCATCAAACCAATTTCATGTATATGTAGTGGTGCACCGGACTCGTCTAACCGTGTCCGTGGTCTTGACGACCTGTCATTTTTTCTGGTTGGTGAGGCCGTCTAGTGCTCGGCGGCTAAAGCCGCCACACATTCTTCCGCGTGTAGAGCACGCTCAGTGTTTCCGCTAACTGTGATGGTGCCACGTGGACTGGGCATCTTAAGCTTGAGAGAAGCGTAATGCGGGATTGCATTAAAATGAGTGAAAGCCGCTCTTCCGAGTAGTGCCCGATAGCCGCTTCGGAATGGAGCGATGTAGAAAGTTAACCTTTCGCTTCGGAAGTTGTCGGAAGAACCGAATACAACCTCTAGTAATAGAGAGCCCGTGCAGCGGGCCTCTAGGCCTGGTATTACACCCTTGAAGGTAGTAGTACAGTGGCTTATTTTTGTCGAGTCTATCCCCATTTTGCGGACTGTGTCCTGATATATCAGATTTAGACCACTGCCGCCGTCCATGAGGACTCGTGTGAGATGGTATCCATTTGTTATTGGGTCTAACACCAAGGCCGCCAATCCTTCGTGACGGATGCTTGTCGCGTGATCCCTGCGATCAAAAGTGATCGAGCAGGCCAACCAGGGGTTGAACCTAGGGGTGACGGGCTCTATGGCGCGTGTGTCTCGGAGTGCATGTTTGCTCCTCCTCTTCGTCACATGGATCATGTTGACTGTTTTAACCTCTGGTGGGAATTTTTCTGTCCTCCAGTGCTTTGCTGGCGAGGCTCGTCCTTGTCTTCGCTTGGTGTCTCCCCCCCTTGTGTTCGGCGTTGAGCTTACCTGCCTCCTTGAAGACCCAGCATTCTCTATGGGTGTAATTTTCAGGTTTATCGGGGGTGCCATGAATCTGACATAGTTTGTCAAGAATCTTGTTTAGGCCAGACGGTCCGTCTCTGCTGCCTTTGAAAGGCTTTTTCCGCTGACCTGGTCGAGAGCCTGTAACACCCCCAGTGTCATGCTACAGTAATCCCCTTCTAATGATGCCTTGTCATCATTGTTACTGTTGCTAATCTCACTTTGATTCTAATCCAGCCCATATCTCAAATTCAAATTAAAGTCAAAATTCAAATTTCTCAAACATGAAAACAAAAATGTTCATCATGTGCCAAATATTCCCCAACTAATATTGGTGGTGAACCAACATTTTTGCAAAGGGTTTAAGTGGCCTAAACTACTTAAAACACTAACCTAAGCAATAAATTAAATGCCCATTTTAATTTATAAAATTGGCAACTATTCCAAAAGCCTCCCAACCTTTTTGTGGCAGTGCACTTTAATTCTTTGAAATTGTTTTGGACAATGGCATAATTTTTTGCAAAGTCATTATTGGCTGAAAAGAAAATGCAAAAGCTGCTGAATATAAAAAGAAAAAGGAAGAGAGAGAGAGAGAAAAGGCCCGTGACCCCCCCATTTCCCGAGTGGGCCTCGACCCCGCCGGCCCAGTCGGCCATATCACAGGCCGGCCCACTCTCCCGCTCCCCTGGCCTATTAGGCCACTCCCTCCCCGTAACCCTACCCCCGCACGACCCCCACTCCTCGTTCCCCACTCCCCTCACTCTCCCCTTGCTCCTCTTTCTCCCACGATCCATATGGATCGGGGGCGCTCAACCCCCCCGAACCTGGCGAACCACCCCCCGATCCCCGACGCCGGCGCCCATCCCTAGCATCGCCCCGCCACCACGTCGCCGTACTCCTCGCCGGCTCCACCAACTCTCACCGCCCCCTCTCCTCGATCTGGACGGGTCACCCCCAACCCCGTCGTCATCGCCGGCGCTAGGCGCCGCCTCGCCGGTGCTGCCCCACCGCCGGTGCTGCCCCACCGCCGCCCTGCACTGGATCGGCCTCGTCATGGCCTCCTCATCTCCTCCCCGCGGGTCGCCCCCGAGCCTCGTTGCCCGCTTCTCTTCAACGCTGGTGAGGCCATCGGCCTCTCCCCTTGATCTCTGTCACAGGCGCCGTTCACCGCCCGCGCGCACCTGAGCCCGCGCTTGGTGCCCTGCTCGCTGGCCATCGCCCCCGCCCAACCACAGCCGCCGCGCCCCTGCCGCTTTCCCCCGCGCGCCGCGCCCCCACCTCGGGCCGCCCCCGCTTGCTGCTACCTTCTACTTCTGTTGCGGCTGCTGCCGCCGTCCACCAGTCGCCCCGCCGCTGCACCGTGCCTTGCGTGTGCCCCCAACCGCATCTGCGCCAGTGCGCGAGCCACCCACCCGCGCCTCTGCTCTGGCCGCAGTCGACGTCCTCGCCGCGCTCGCCACCGCCCCCTGCGGGCACCTCGCCGGCCCCGCCCGCGGCCCCTGTTCGCCGCGGCTCCCCTGGTTGCCGTGTCTGCCGCCACCGCGCTGGCCGCCTCCACCGCGCCCACTCAGAGCCGGGCCCGCCGTCGCCATCCTCGCCCGCAAGCACACCCTCGCCGGCCCGCCACTCACGCCACCCGCGGCTCGTCATGCTGCCCTGCTCCGGCCGCTGTCGCCGGTGCCGGGTCACGCGCCGGCCCTCCCCTTCAACCGCTGGCCGCAGCGCCCTGTCGGGCGGGCTGGTGCCTGGCTCGCGCCCGCACCCGCAGTGACCTATGGGCCACTGATCTGTGGGTCTTGCCTCCCTGTGGCAATGACAAGTGGGGCCCGCCCCTATGAAACGTTTAAAATAAAATAAGATTTTTTTAAAAATAATATATATATATAATAAAAATAATAATTAATTAATTAGTAAATTAATTAACTTAACTAAAACTTGATTAGGTAGCTAATTAAAACCTAATTAATATGCTAATAAAACTAACTAATGTTGATTAGTGTTCAGTCAATGATAGTTGGGGCCCACATGTCAGGTTGACCCGGTCAACTGCTGATGTCATGCTGACGTCATGATGACGTCCGCAAACACTATTCTGGATAATGTTGATTTAAATAATTAAATAAATCCTAAAAATGATTTAAATCTTTTAAAATTAATATAAAATAAACCGTAGCTCGGATGAAAAAACTTTGTACATGAAAGTTGTGTAGAACGACGAGACGAATCTGAATACACAGCACGTTCGTCCGCCACACATCCATAGCATAGCGAACACGCAACTTTCCCCCTCTTTTCCTTTGTCCAGAATCTGCCTAACGCCGGGAATCCATCCTCGGATGTTTATCCCCTCCGTCTGCAACGTGTAGTACTACGTTAGGGCAACCCTAGCTCTGCCCGTCGTCATGTTATGCCTTGTGATGCATTGATTGCTCTGTATTTACTGTTTCTCCCCCCTCTTCTCTCCGGTAGACCCCGAGACTGATGATGCCGCTGTGATCGACTACATCACCGATGACCCCTCCTTCTTGTCTGAGCAACCAAGCAAGCAAACCCTCCTTGAGCATTCTGATATCGCCCATTTCTTTCCCTCTCATCCTTGCATTAGAACTGCTACTGCTTTCTGTATGATCCTACTCTGATGCATAGCCTGTTTTGTTACCCGCTTTCATACCTTACCTGCTTATCCTCAACTGCTTAGTATAGGTTGGTTAGTGATCCATCAGTGACCACACCTTGTCTCAGTTGCCCCACTTTATGTTTGATGACTCGATCAGCACAATCGACGTCTAGGCCCCGACACTTCATATCAGCCCCCTAGTTGTACGACTCTGCAGAGCTACAATCGAGTGCCGAGGGTGAGACCTCTTCAGCACTTCTGTTGTTAACTTGAAGTGTAGTTATTCGGTCATGGTCATCGAGGGTGATTTCCTCCTTAACCACTTCCTATACGGCTCTATCGTGCAACCCCTCAAGTGTGAACCTCGAGGGTGGATCCTCTTACGTTCACCTTGATGATTTCATAGAGTGGAATTCACCGGGGGTGATTCCTCGGGTTTTCCCCTTGCTGTTTGGACACACATATACTTGGACTTTACCCCCTGATACTTGGAAAGACGGGTCGACCCTGAGGGGTACCCGCGCGAGCTTAATTGCGAGCGATGTGGAGACGGGTTGACCTGGAAGGTGCCTGCGAGATACTTACGAGGCGTGGCCGGGCATTCTTAGCCCTCCGCAAGTACTCGAGACGGGGCGACGGGGTCACATCGATCGCGAGTCTCTACTCGTTACCGCGCGTTCCTAATCCACTATGATTTGGATATTTGATCTGAGGGGCCTCTGGCCTAATAGCACTAACCATCACGTGGGCATAGTATGGGCGTTCTACGTCGTATGAATCAGCCGAAGCTTAATAGACGTCAGCGACTGAGCGGCGCGCACCGTGTTGGACATCGTAAGCACCTGCCTTGTTGAAGGAGGTAGCTAGGTCTGCTCACCGGCCGCCCACGCAACATGCAGGAGTTCCTGGGGAGATGGCCCATGACCCCTGGGGGCATAGGTTTAGTCCAGTGTGCTGGCCTCTTTATTAAGCCTAGGTCGGGTTGCGGCGTATTGTTTGGCCGAGGCCGGGCATGACCCCGGAAAGTGTGTCCGGCCGGAGTTAATCGAGCGTGGTGGGTAAGTTGGTGCACCCCTGTAGGGAAGAAAACATCTACCGATAGCCTGTCCTACGGTAACGGACACTTGGAGTTGTATCCCGATCGATACAACTAGAACTGGATGCTGATGAGAATTGGATTGTGATAATAACTGGATAGTATGGCTCTGGGATTGCTTTCTCGCAGGGAATCGAGAAAGGATCTCTGGCCGAGGTTGATAACACTACTACTACTTTACTTTATGCTACTCTACTCCCTCCTGTTGCTGCAAGATGGTGGTTCCAGAAGATGCTAGTCTTCGATAGGACTAAGCCTTCTCCCTATTCTGGCATTTCTACAGCCCAGTCCACATATACAACCCATTCCTTTGATACAGATGCATACTTAGTTTAAATCTGATGTAAGTCTTGCGAGTACTTTGGATGAGTACTCACGGTTGCTTTGCTACTTCTTTTTCCCCATACCCGTTTGTTGCGACCAGATGACGGATCCCAGGAGCCAGACGACGCCACTGATGACTACTACTACCCCGAGGGTGCCTACTACTATGTGACGACCGCTGACGACTTGGAGTAGTTAGGAGGCTCCCAGGCAGGAGGCCTTGCCTTTTCGATCGATGTTGTTTTTGTGCTAGCCCTCTTAAGGCAAACTTGTCTAACTTATGTGTGTACTTAGATATTGTTGCTTCCGTTGACTCTTGTGTTTTTGAGCTTATGTATTCGAGCCCTCGAGGCCCCTGGCTTGTAATATAAAGCTTGTATTATTTTAATTTGTGTCTAGAGTTGTGTTGTGATATCTTCCCGTGAGTCCTTGATCTTGATCGTACACATTTGCGTGTATGATTAGTGTACGATTGAATTGAGGGCGTCACAAGTTGGTATCAGAGCCGACTGCCTGTAGGTAGCCCCCTTTCCAACTCCTTGGCCGAAGTTGAGTCTAGTCACTGGAAAACTTTTACTAACATGGCTGTGCGGCCCATGGGCCCACGTCGCCGTTGGATGGTATTAGGATCTTTTATTCCTCGTCTATACTCTGGGACTCTGATCTCTCTTCTATTCGGGTTAAATGAATTTTGCTAAATCTAACTTTAGGATCTCATGATCACTTTCACCCGGAGAGCACCTTATTACCAATGATCGTCTGCTGCACCAGAAGATTCCGAGGTTACTCTACGATGTTCTCCCGAGACACTCGTACCCACCGCTTTTGCAAGTCCCTTCCACCGGCAACCCCTATGGATAACAACATACAACTATCGTTCATACTTCCATTCCCCGTTGCTCTTGTTATTACAAGATGCCCCGAAATACTCTCCATTGCCCCGAGAACCCTTTGAGCTTACTGCCTTGCAGTTCTTCACCACATGAATACCCTACGGATAATTCCTCGCACTTATCGAGTACTCCCTCATCCCTAGTTGTTCTTGTGTTTCACAAAATTCTTCAAAATACTATTCGATCTTCTAAAAATCCTTAGTAACTATTGCTCTGCAAATACTTGTCTGCTTGCATTATGGATGCTTTCCATATGTGTAGCAATATTAATTAGTATCCTTTGACACCATCATTTTGATCCTATCGATTCAACATGTGTGTGAAAGCACGCAATCATCAGTTGATCCTTCTAAATTATCTTCCGGCTCAGACGTCATTTTGAACATGAGCTGGTTGTCGACCAATCTATTTGTCGTTGGTTGTGCCCCTAGGTCTATTCTACTTATCCATCCTGGATCAGAGCGTCTACTTCTGATCCTTCGTTTTGGAAATCATAAGTCTTTTTTTACCTAAGCATCGAATTATTCAGATGTTCCATAATCTGATCTCCTTGCATTCTTTCTTCCTCTGGTTAAATATTGATGCTCACATCAGATCCCTTGTGGACCACCAGACCCCTTTTTCGGATTTTATCCGACAACGTCCTTCATATTCAATAAGCTTGTGAGCCTTTACTCGGATACATAATGCTTTTGGTAAATTGTATCCTCTGCTTTCTCAAGCATGCTCTACTACCGAGCTTGTGTTATTTATTCTTGGAATTTATGATATAGGTTCCTAAGATGCCCAATGGGTTGAGCCTATGCCTTCCCTAATCAGTGGGAGCTCGAAAGTTATGCGGGTTATACTCTACTGGCTTTTCATCAGATAAAATTTCAATACTACAGCTTCATCAAGAGCGAGAGGTAAAATGAAAGGTTATGCATTGTAGAAGTGGGAGTCGACCATGAACCTTTGTGTTCATGCCCATGGACACGATGTGGAACTTATCATGAAAGCTTCTTGCAAGGATATTTAATCATTTGGGTAATTCTTCCGGTATTGTAAATTGGATCCCTTGCAGTTATGGTCCCGACCATATTTCCTCCTTGATCCCATTTACTGGGTAAGTTAAAATTACTTATCCTCTGCAAATTTTCCCCCCTGTCCAACCTCTACTCCGATTTACCTTCTGGCATTACACCTAGTACTTGATACCGGGAAGCTTTATACCCCATCACATCATTCCTAGCTTGATCGGCTATATGTTTGTCATGCCAACTTTTTAACTGTGCTACCTGGTCCTTATGCCCGGAGCAACTTCCGACGATGAGCTAAGCTTACGTCGATCTTCCTCATCTTATCATTTCACCTCGAACAACAATCTTGACTTTGAGCTTGTGTCGAATCCGTGGTTCTCATAGCCCTTCACTTCTTCCTTCCTTTTCTACTCGGTGACATCTTCATGAAATCTCTCGACAAACGTGTCGTGATCATCATCAACATTCTGAGCTTTTCCAGGATATCAATCGAATTCATGGTGAGAAATACAATTCCCCCCTTGATGATTTATGTTATCATCATAACATTCTTGCCTTCCCCAACACAAACTTGTTCATATAATTTTGGAAATACATCCTTTTGGCATGCCGATGGATTGTGGCTGAGCCCGTAGGCCACACCCTCATCTTTTCCCTGCTAAAATTGTATGACTTATTTTCTAAGTTGTTTCCGATGGATCCTTGGTGTATCCAAAGTCCGACCTTGCTTGAATACCATGTCAATGCTATCTCGAAGCTTGTCTGTGGTACTCCGATTTTCAACGAGCCCAATGCTAAATGTTTCCTGCTCAATTACCCAAACACCACTTTATGGGTAACGTCATGAAATTCCTCTCCCCTTACCTAAGTGGTTTTCTACCTTCTATCCGATATTGGATATCATACTCTGCTTGTTCTTGGGAAGGATATACCCCTGAAATATGTGTTTAAGCACATTTTCCTTTCCATTGTTCTGTTTAATCTGATAATCACATTTTCCTTTCCATATTTCTGTTTAACCTTCTTGAGGTTTATATGATCTAAGAAGTAATACGTCACTGCTTTTATAAACACCTCGATGTACTACTTGGTCAGAATACGCCTGTTACTATTGATGGTGGCATTCCGGTAGCCACCGATGGACGAGAACTTTGCCTATTGGTCCGCCTCGTTCAACGAGCAGGAAAATGGTTCTCTTCGTCCCAGCCCTTGGTACCAACGTTGTTGCCGACATAACTGACAGGCTACCCTCTGACATGCCTTGCTATCATAATCGTGCAAGATGTCAGCACTCTTCCTACTTTTAACCCACAAGGTGGGCCCATAACCCACAGTTCCACAGGATCGAAACCTGACTCTCCTGTACCCCTGTTTCTAAGGTTATTCTTCCCGCTTGGCTTCGTATCATGTCACGAGCCACCTTCTGAGAGATGATCTATTCCTGATGCTCTGAACCCCTTTCTCACACTTTGTTCAGGTATCGATCGTTTGTCCATTCGCTTGAAACTTCCTATTGTACCTTCATATTTTGCTCTCGATGTTTTATTAAGTTTCAACTCGAGGGATACTTCTGCCACATTCCCTGAATTGTTCATCTAATAATTAAACCTATAAGGGTCAGTTCTCCCGAAGTTACTCTTTACTTCCCCACTTAAATCTCGGGACGAGATTTCTTGTAGTGGAGGAGATTTGTAACACCCCCAGTGTCATGCTACAATAATCCCCTTCTAATGATGCCTTGTCATCATTGTTACTGTTGCTAATCTCACTTTGATTCTAATCCAGCCCAGATCTCAAAATCAAATTAAAGTCAAAATTCAAATTTCTCAAACATGAAAACAAAAATGTTCATCATGTGCCAAATATTCCCCAACTAATATTGGTGGTGAACCAACATTTTTCCAAAGGGTTTAAGTGGCCTAAACTACTTAAAACAGTGACCTAAGCAATAAATTAAATGCCCTTTCTAATTTATAAAATTGGTAACTATTCCAAAAGCCTCCCAACCTTTTTGTGGCAGTGCACTTTAATTCTTTGAAATTGTTTTGGCCAATGGCATAATTTTTTGCAAAGTCATTATTGGCTGAAAAGAAAATGCAAAAGCTGCTGAATATAAAAAGAAAAAGGAAAAGAGAGAGAGAGAGAAAAGGCCCCTGACCCCCCATTTCCCCACTTGGCCTCGACCCCGCCGGCCCAGTTGGCCACACCACAGGCCGGCCCACTCTCCCCCTCCCCTGGCCTATTAGGCCACTCCCTCCCCATAACCCTACCCCACACGACCCCCACTCCTCGTTCCCCACTCCCCCAACTCTCCCCTCGCTCCTCTTTCCCCCACGATCGATCTAGATCGGGGGCGCTCAACCCCCCCAAACCCGGTGAACCAACCCCCCGATCCCCGACGCTGGCGCCCATCCCTAGCATCGCCCCGCCACCACGTCGCCGTACTCCTCGCCGGCTCCACCAACTCTCACTGCCCCCTCTCCCCGATCTGGACGCGTCGCCCCCAACCCCGTCGTCATCGCCGGCGCTAGGCGCCGCCTCGCTGGTGCTGCCCCACCGTCGCCGCCCTGCACTGGATCGGCCTCGTCGTGGCCTCCTCATCTCCTCCCCGCGGGTCGCCCCCGAGCCTCGCCGCCTGCTTCTCTTCAACGCTGGTGAGGCCATCGACCTCTCCCCTCGATCTCTGTTGCAGGCGCCGTTCACCGCCCGCGCGCACATGACCCCGCGCTTGGTGCCCTGCTCGCCGGCCGTCGCCCCCGCCCGACCACAGCCACCGCGCCCCTGCCGCTTTCCCCCGTGCGCTGCGCCCCCCACCTTAGGCCGCCCACCCCACTTGCTGCTGCCTTCTACTTCTGTTGCAGCTGCTGCCGCCGTCCACCAGTTGCCCCGCTGCTGCACCGTGCCTTGCGCGCGCCCGCAACCGCATCCGCGCCAGTGCACAAGCCACCCACCCGCGCCTATGCTCTGGTCGCAGTCGACGTCCTCGCCGCTCTCGCCACCGCCCCCTGTGGGCACCTCGCTGGCCCCGCCCGCGGCCCCTGTTCGCCGCGGCTCCCCTGGTTGTTGTGTCTGCTGCCACCGCGCTGGCCGCCTCCACCGTGCCCACTCAAAGCCGGGCCCGCTCAGAGCCGGGCCCGTCGTCGCCATCCTCGCCCGCAAGCACACCCTCACCGGCCCGCCACTCGCGCCACCCGCGGCTCGTCGTGCTGCCCTGCTCTGGCCGCTGTCGCCGGCGCCGGGCCACGCGCCGACCCTCCCCTTCAACTGCTGGCTGCAGCGCCCTGCCGGGCGGGCTGGTGCCTGGCTCCGCCCGCGCCCGTCACTCGCGCCTGCAGTGGCCTATGGGCCACTGATCTGTGGGTCTTGCCTCCCCGTGGCAATGACAAGTGGGGCCTGCCCCTATGAAACGTTTAAAATAAAATAAGAATTTTTTTTAAAAAATATATATATATATATAATAAAAATAATAATTAATTAATTAGTAAATTAATTAACATAACTAAAACTTGATTAGGTAGCTAATTAAAACCTAATTAATATGCTAATAAAACTAACTAGTGTTGATTAGTGTTCAGTCAATGACAGTTGGGGCCCACATGCCAGGTTGACCCGGTCAACTGCTGACGTCAAGCTGACGCCAGGATGACGTCAGCAAATAGTATTCTGGATAATGTTGATTTAAATAATTAATTAAATCCTAAAAATGATTTAAATCTTTTAAAATTAATATAAAATAAACCGTAGCTCGGATGAAAAAACTTTGTACATGAAAGTTGCTCAGAACGACGAGACGAATCCGAATACGCAGCCCATTCGTCCGCCACACATCCCTAGCATAGCGAACACACAACTTTCCCCCTCTTTTCCTTTGTCCGGAATCCGCCTAACGCTGGGAATCCATCCTCGGATGTTTATCCCCTCTGTTTGCAATGTGTAGTACTACGTTAGGGCAACCCTAGCTCTACCCGTCGTCATGTTATGCCTTGTGATGCATTGATTGCTCTGTATTTATTGTTTCTTCCCCCTCTTCTCTCCGGTAGACCCCGAGACTGATGATGCCGCTGTGATCGACTACATCACCGACAACCCCTCCTTCTTGTCTGAGCAACCAGGCAAGCAAACCCTCCTTGAGCATTCCGATATCGCCCATTTCTTTCCCTCTCATGCTTGCATTAGAGCTGCTACTGCTTTCTGTATGATCCTACTCTGATGCATAGCCTGTTTTGTTACCCGCTTTCATACCTTACCTGCTTATCCTAAACTGCTTAGTATAGGTTGGTTAGTGATCCATCAGTGACCCCACCTTGTCTCAGTTGCCCCGCTTTATGTTTGATGACTCAATCAGCACGATCGACGTCCAGGCCCCGACACTTCACATCACCCCCCTAGTTGTACGACTCTGCAGAGCTACAATCGAGTGCCGAGGGTGAGACCTCTTCAGCACTTCTGTTATTAACCTATAGTGTAGTTATTCGGTCGTGATCATCGACGGTGATTTCCTCCTTAACCACTTCCTATACAGCTCTGTCGTGCAACCCCTCAAGTGTGAACCTCGAGGGTGGATCCTCTTACGTTCACCTTGATGATTACATCGAGTGGAATTCACCGGGGGTGATTCCTCGGGTTTTCCCCTTGCTGTTTGGACACACGGATACTTGGACTTTACCCCCTGATACTTGGAAAGATGGGTCGACCCTGAGGGGTACTCGTGCGAGCTTAATTGCGAGCGATGTGGAGACGGGTTGACCTGGAAGGTGCCCGTGAGATACTTACGAGGCGTGCCCGGGCATTCTTAGCCCCTGCCGCAAGTACTCAAGATGGGGCGACGGGGTCACATTGATCGTGAGTCTCTGCTCATTACCGCGCGTTCCTAATCCACTACGATTTGGATATTTGATCCAAGGGGCCTCTCGCCTGATAGCACTAACCATCACGTGGGCATAGTATGGGCGTTCTGCGTCGTATGTATCAGCCGAAGCTTAATAGACGTCAGCGACTAAGCGGCGCGTGCCGGGTTGGACTGTGTAAGCACCTTCCTTGTTGAAGGAGGTAGCTAGGTCTGCTCACCGGCCGCCCACACAACGTGCAGGAGTTCCTGGGGAGATGGCCCATGACCCCTGGGGGCATAGGTTTAGTCCGGCGTGCTGGCCTCTCTATTAAGCCTAGGTCGGGTTGCGGCGTATTGTTTGGCCGAGGCCGGGCATGACCCAGGAAAGTGTGTCTGGCCGGAGTTAATCGAGCGTGGTGGGTAAGTTGGTGCACCCCTGCAGGGAAGAAAACATCTATCGATAGCCTGTCCTACGGTAACGGACACTTAGAGTTGTATCCCGATCGATACAACTAGAACTGGATGCTGATGAGAATTGGATTGTGATAATTACTAGATAGTATGGCTCTGTGTCACGACCGGGTTTTCCGGACATAAATTTCCAGAAAATGGCCGTTGTGCTCACCAGCCCCAGGATTACTGTTAGCTGATGAGGCACCAACTTGTTACAGAAATTCCAAGCAAAAGTACAAAATGTGTAGTACAAGACCATTGTGGCCTATAAAGGGCTTTTAAAAGGGCTTTTAAAAGAAATGCCACAGTCGGGCGTCTGAGCGACACCACATAAAGGGCTTATAAAGTAAATATCACAATGAATATCCAGGAGGTAGAACCGTCCCAGGGATACTCAATAATATAATTAATGCAATGGGTTAGTCCATCACAAAATAATAATCATGGGCCTCACAAGTAACCAGTCGGTATCCAAGTTTGGTTTAACAATATCTCCTCCGAAGACCGATACTAAGACCGACACTTGACCCATCCCAGACTGTAATCCTTAACCATGGACACGGCTATTCGAATAGGTTTAATCTCTGCAGAGGGTGTACTCTTTAACCACGAGTAACGGATTCCTTTAGTCCATCGGGACTAATTCCGTTTACGGTCTTTTAGTTGAAAACACGCCTAACTTGCACACACCAGCTTAACTCATCGGTGCCTGGAATCACCCACGACACTTGTTAAGCAAAACTCTAAGTGGGGAGGCTACAACCTCACGTGGCATGGGATCAAATTTATATCGCGCGCTCTAAGGGGTGGCCTCCCCTCTCGGTCTCAACCGGAAACACCCATGCCCCCGGACCAGGTGGCATGCCTACCGGCTACAACCGATATCTTCCACCATGGCCTCTCTGTACGGTGTGTGCTTGAAAGGGGTTGACGACTTACTGAACCATACCCTACCTGCGGCAGGGACAAGTGGTAGTACATAGCAAGTATGGGGGTTACTGGAAACAAGACTCGGTCTACGGTCGACTCAGGAGGTTTATAAATTCCTTGCATGACCTGTAACAAATATATTTCAATCAACAAAATCACCACTCAATATACCTTACCATGCCATACCGGACATAACCGTCCCGACGGGGACCGGCGACAAGCTCACGCCTATCCAAGGCCGAGGCTTTCCCGGATTCCTTTCCAGCATGCATGCAAAGCACATGAGGATGATTACCATCACAATAATATTCATTCCCAACAGCAAGGAAATCACTAACATGCTTCCATGCAAATGATCATGTCACATGAAATAACAAGTCCTTCGAAATAAGGTGGTGTTATAAACGTGTCAAATAACACACCAAAAACATTATGCCAGGGTTCAGAATGCTTGCCTTTAAGTTGTGGAGGGGTGAGGTGCTCTCCAAAACTTTTGAAAGTTTCTTCTCTCTCCCCAAAATCCTATTTAAAAATATATTTGAATTAACACACATTTCAAAAACAGTACAAAAAAGTTGTTTGAAATTTTTTCAAATAAATCTTAAAATAAACTAGACCAAATTTGAGGAAGGTAGGAAAAAGAATCAACTCATTTGGAGTTATATTTAAAAAGTTATAGCCAGTCAAAGATTTGGTCAAATCTGTTTTTAAAAAAAATAGAAAAAGAAAACGTTTCAAACGAGATTACGCTTTCGGTGCAGAGGAGGCGTACTTGAGGCTTTACGCCTCCACTTAACCACGTGGACCGGCGCCGGGTCTCCGACGGTGGGCCCGCCTGGCCCACTGGTCAGGTTTGACCAGTCGCCCGCGTCGTCTCCCTCCTCTGCCCGAGTGGAGCGGGCCTCCGGCGATCATCGCCCGCGAACGGTGGCTCCGTTTGGAAAGCTGAGGCCACCAGTGGATTCAGGGGGCCGAGGTGGTTACTCCGGTAGTCGTAGGGTCGTCGGAGGTGGAGGATATCGCCGGCGGCGAGCTCCATGGCGAAGGGAAGCTTCGGGAGCAAGATGGATTTGGGGCTACGGTGGTTCCCGATCAAAATTGAGTAGGGGGATGGGTTCACGGGAGGATGAGGAAGTTTCTGGCGAAGAGAATGGAGAGGGGGAGGCCCTGGTGGTGCCGGAATGGCCGGGGCAGTGGCGGCGGCAGGAGTTATCGGAGATGGGGAAGAAAGCTCTCCTGGGTCGATTGGCGAGCTGGGGAAGCGTCATTGGGGTGGCCTGAGGTTGCCAGTGTGCGGGAACGGCCCGGGGCGTCCATTTATAAGCGAGGCAAGGTGGTTCCGCGGCGGCCGTGGATAAGCTTCCGGCGAACCGACGTTCTGTAGCAGCAGGGCATCGTGGCGGCGACGAGCGCTAGAGGACATGGCTGCGGATGAGCTCGCGCTGCTCCAGGGGCCAGGTGGCGAGCGGGAGGGGTTTGGGCGGCGCTGCCCGTGGCTGGAGCCACTGCGGACGCCGGAGTGCCGCCAGGAATGCCCTGGCGGCGGCGCTGTAGCGTGCCAGGGTGGTTTGGCGCGATGCTGCGAGGCGGGAGTGCGTGGCGAGGTGCTGCCGTGTGGGCCAAAGCCAGGGGGGCCAGCGTGTCAGCTCGGGCGCGGCACCGTGCAATACGCGCGCTCTGGGCGCATCCAGTGCACGCACGGGAGATGTTCGACACAATGCCGCGGCATGCTACAGGTCGCAGGTGAGGTTGGGGTTTACCAGATCGAGGTTAGGAGCAACTGGGAGCCTAGTGGACATGCTTTTTTGATCAGAGGTGCAAGCTCACAGTGAAATGCCAAAACTCATGTCAAAACTGGTCATGCTTACAGGGTGCTCGATAGAATGCCACATGCACCTAGGCAACTCTTGGGGTGGCCAAAACTTCCAGATGGTGGTCTCTTTAGATGCAAGAGAGAGTGGTGAGGTTAGTTGGCCAAAAGCAGAAACTTGCTAGTGCAAGTTTTGCAAAACTACAATTCTGGACAGGAAATAAATGACATTATTTCATGAACCAAAATTAATCCAATGGGTGCATGCTCCTGGAGTTACGGGTTTAACATGGAGGACTACAAGTAGGAGAAATAATCAAGGGTTAAAGAGCAAGCAAAAATATGGTTGCTGTACAAACCATCAAGTTGGTCCAGAATGAAAATGAGGTTGATTCACTCAAAATTTTCAAAGAACAACACCAGGTTTTTGCATAAACTGGAATCTTAGGCCATTACCATCATCCCATAATTTTGGTGGAGGCTAGAAAGAATTATTTAAAAAGGGTTGTAGTGCAAATTGCACTCTGGACCAGGGAAGAAAAATTGAGTGTAGAGCTCAAAATATTTCATGAATAAAATATATTTTTGCATAAAAGTGATTTAAAAACATCACATGACATCTCCAAATTTTGGTTGGAATTTTAAGTGAATTTATCAAATGGTTGTAGTTCAAATATGGCCATATAACCTTGAAAAATCATTTTTCAAGAAAATAAAGATCAAGCAATTTAATTAGGTAATTAGTTATACTGATAAAAGAAAAGTTTTTCTTGAGAGGTTAAACAAGTCCAATAACATATTTGAAAGGTTTTCACTTTGGGAAAAACTCATCATAACAGGGAAGGAAATGATTTAAAAAAAATCAAAATGGAGCTCAGAAATTCAAAGTTTTAATTCCTGGCAAAATTTTTAATTCATTAAAACAAGGCCAAATTTTTGGGGTGTCACAACACTACCCCCCTTAAGAAAAATCTCGTCCTCGAGATTTGTTAAAAGCTGTTTTAAGAAAAACTATAAGCAGTAAAAAAAATGTGGCTACAGTGAGAGGGCAATAAGTGGTGAAAAATCACAGTGTGAATACTGGTGCTGCGTGGAAAAATCTACGGTTCGGGAAAAAAACGTGAGATTCTACGCTAGACATAAATTTAGAATAAATTTCTATATTTAAATATACGCTGGTCGTACCCGAGAGCACAGTGCTCTCTCTGGCTGACAGGTGGACCCGGGGCCCACAGTCAGCCTCTTCTTCTCCCTCTGGCTCTTTCTTCTCCCTCTCTCCCGCGCTTTCTCTACCGGCGACGCCTAGCGCGTAGGGCATCTAGGCCGTACCGCGGTAGTGCGCGGCGTGCTAGCTGCCGGTGCAGCGTGCACTCACCTCGCGGGCCAGCGCGCTGTCGGCACTGCTCGCGGATTCGACTCCGAACACCGGCGATCGGCGACGAGCGGCGTTGGTGGACTTCGCCCACCGTACACCGAGATCGAGCTATAAAAACGGTCGAGGTGTCTCTCTCTTCTTCCTCACACCTGGCCTCACTTCTCCTCCTCCTTCCATTACTGCTTACAAAAGCTCGGGTTAGGCTCTAATGGCGGAGGCGATGCCGGACTGGTTTGCGATCCTGATATGCGTAGGGCTGGCGACATTGTTGGGGCTCTCCGTGCTCCTGTGCGCGATGTTCCTCGACGATCGTCGCGATGCTGTTGCTTGGGTGTTGGCTCTCCGCGATGGTGGTGATCACGAGGAGTAGATGGGGTGTGCCGGGTGCTAACCGTTGTTAGGGGGTGATTAGCTGGATGCAACACCGTTGTAAAGTTTTGCAAACAGTGTAGGTGTCCGAAAGATTATGGTTGTGAGTCTGCTGTCGTGGTGCTGTGTGAAATTAATAAATCCACGCCGTGAGAAGGGGCAGATGTAGCAACTCAGGGAAAAGAAATCTCACTCCAGGATTTTGCGAGGGAAAAACAGTTAATTTTAAAAGAGCATAAACCACAACAAAACTACACACATTAGTAGAAGCCAAATAATTGACTCGTCGTACAAACTCAGGGTATCACGCATAAGTCACACACATAAATAAATGTCGCAATAATGAACACTGCAGCGACGTCTAAAATGGAAACGGTAACTGGACGGGGTCCCTAGAAAACGTCTCTGGTACTGGGATACACTCCTCCTCTATCGGGGAAAGTGGATTGACCAGTCGATGTACGTGTCTCTCCTGGTCGGGCCTTAGTGCTCTGCCGATGGCGACCTGAGGATTTAAATCTGCGAGGCTCTGGAGATAACCCATCACATGTTGGGATAAATGCTCTTGAGCGATGACGTACTGGAAAAGGTTGGCCAGGACTGGGTCTCTCTCAATGCGTCCACCGGGAAAAGATGTCACTCCTCCGGGCGCTGCACGGCTCGGGAAGTAATAATACCCTCGTTCGCTGTCATAGGGTACCGCGAATCGAAGGCGAGCTAGCGCTTCGTATGCAACAGCTTCTATGGCCATCTGTGGGGTTGGCATAGATTTCCCCACGAAGGAGACCTCTGTTGGGTCTTGGTTTGAGTTTACGGGAGGGATGTGCACTGCTGCCCAATATCTTGAGGTGGAAGAGGTAATCCTTGATTTGAACAGCTCGTACTGGGGTGGCTGGGTAGCGCCCATGGTACTGCAGGTAAAATCCCGCAATATCTTGACAAAACTACCTGGGGTTGCATCTGGGGTTCTCAGATAAATGCTGGGGCTCGGCATGGCAAGAAATGGTTGTGAGGATGGTGCACAAAATGAGGGGTGCTTGGCAAGGTCACGCGGTGGCCTTTTTATAGCACCGGAGCTGGGTCATTTTTACCGAGGTGAATGGTAAAGAAAATTTTCAGCTCTGTCCCAAGGGTCGGGGTCAAGTCACAGATTCACACATTTCACTATAGTGATGTGTTACTGTGGGGTTGACGGGGTGATTTTTGGTAACTGCGTCCGGGATAGAAATCTTATACTGCATACTGGCGTATCCAGGCAAGGCTACTATTAAAACAGAGGCACGACAACAGGCGGCGCTTACTTACAAGGTCACACGATTACAAAGCGAGGGTACACTGGGACTCGATACAACTCGGGTGACTTAGTCTACCTCGTTTATATCCAAGCGGGCGTGCCTTGAGGCTCCTCCACGGGTCTCGTCGTCGGAATTAGCTGGAGTGGGTTGAGGGGCTGCAGGCTCGGGGTAGCGATGAGGCCCATCTCGGGGATTGTTGGCCACAATCCCGTTGGAGTGTGCTCCCAATATGCGACGAAGCACTTCTGGGGTTATCGCAGCACCTTGGCCAATGGCTGGGGCAGGCCTCAGGGACTCGATCGGGTGTCCAAACAGCACGACTGGGTTGTCGGCGTTGGGCTCGTTTTCTTCTCTCGCCGGGGCTCGACGAACCAGCTCTCCACGAGCTGCGATTAGATCAATAGTGATTTGATCGCACAATTCCTCTAATGCACTTACATAGCGCACTAGGTGCAACAATGCAGGATCCGTCTCGTGATCTCCGTTGGCAACTTGGGGTGGTCTACCATACCCTTCACGTCTGGGGTAGAAGTGGAACGAGCGACAGTTAACTCTGGGCGTCAAGTGCCGGAGATGAACTATAGCCTCTCGAGCAGCTAGTTGGATGGCTTGAAGCTCAAAGGAAGTTGTTCTTCCGGTGAACCTGTAGGGGCGCTCGGGCTCTAGTCCCCTACCATAAATGTGCACAGTGGCCCAGAATTGACGGCTCTCACCGCTCATGGGTCCTTGGTACACAACATATTCTGGGGGCTCTTCTAACGCATAGGCACGACGGGTGAGGTTTGCGAGTATGGTCACAAAACCTCCAAGGTTGGTTGCTGTGGTCTCATTGTGTACGACAGGTCCAGGCATTGAGGCTTGGTTTGGGGTAGAGGCTGTGCTGTGCTGTGTTGGGACTAGTGTGCCCCTTTTTATAGGAAAAAGGGAACAAAGTCTTCCTTCGCACGCTTGCGAGAAAGGACTATTTAGGGGCCGGACACTGGCGCATGAGCGACAGGTTAGGTTGATAGGTTGGGCACCGACTGCCAAAAGGTGTTGGGTCACTGTGTGGCTATCTTGCACGAGAAGCTTGGCTGGGGTTTGGTTATGGTCTGGTGGGTTGGTTTACCTAGGTTTATAGACCCGGCTAAGATAGGATTAGCCAATGGTCAGCCTGGCTCTGATACCAAGCCTGTCACGACCGGGTTTTCCGGACATAAATTTCCAGAAAATGGCCGTTGTGCTCACCAGCCCCAGGATTACTGTTAGCTGATGAGGCACCAACTTGTTACAGAAATTCCAAGCAAAAGTACAAAATGTGTAGTACAAGACCATTGTGGCCTATGAGTACATCAAATGGTTTTCTAGTGGTCGATGGCGGAAGCGGTTTGTGAATCATCAGTGTCTATGGGACTCCATTTCCCGCAGGAACAGCTGACCAGGTTAACTCCTATCTTCACGAGGCTGTTATCACCGTTGCTTACTTTCCGGGGCTGTTATCGCCACGCTCCTCTCCAAGCAAGCAATCTGGCCAAGACAATAGCCAGGAACAAGCCAGTGAGTACTTTGAATGTACTCGCAACCATTATGAACACAGGTATAATATAATTGATAAACTTGCACTGAAAAATTCTATGATCACATCGTCAGTCACAAATAAAAATGTCTTTTATGCATGCAAGCAGGTTATTTATATGCAACATGAATAAGCAATAATGAAGTGGGGAAATAAAATGCCGCAGTCGGGCGTCTGTGCGACACCACATAAAGGGCTTTTAAAAGAAATGCCACAGTCGGGCGTCTAAGCGACACCACATAAAGGGCTTTAAAAGAAATGCCACAGTCGGGCGTCTGGGCGACACCACATAAAGGGCTTTTAAAAGAAATGCCACAGTCGGGCGTCTAAGCGACACCACATAAAGGGCTTTAAAAGAAATGCCACAGTCGGGCGTCTGGGCGACACCACATAAAGGGCTTTTAAAAGAAATGCCACAGTCGGGCGTCTGAGCGACACCACATAAAGGGCTTATAAAGTAAATATCACAATGAATATCCAGGAGGTAGAACCGTCCCAGGGATACTCAATAATATAATTAATGCAACGGGTTAGTCCATCACAAAATAATAATCATGGGCCTCATAAGTAACCAGTCGGTATCCAAGTTTGGTTTAACAATATCTCCTCCGAAGACCGATACTAAGACCGACACTTGACCCATCCCAGACTGTAATTGTAACGCCCGGGTAATTAAGCTACAGTGAACCTCTGCTAATGATGCCACGTCACCTCGATTACTGTTCCTAGACTCGTGTTAGTTCGAAACTGATTCAAATTAAATTTCAAAATCAACCAAAGAATAAAAGTTTTCAAATATTAAAACAAAAATGTTCGGGGGTTGTCAAATATTACAAGGTTAATTATGGTGGGGTGCACACATTTTTATAAAGTGTCTGAATATTTTAAAATGAAATAAAACAGAAGAGAAAATAAATAAAAGAAAGAAAATACGAAAAAGGTCAAAGAAACAACAAAAAAAGAGAAGAGAAAAGCCCCCCCACTCCCTGGGCCGTGGCCCAACTGGGCCAACCCACCTAGCCCAGCCGGCCCACCCCGGGCTATAACCCCCCCCACTGCCAGAAACCCTAACCCCATCCCCCCACTCTCCCCACGATCCCCTTCCCCCCCCACGGCGCGCCCCATTCTCCCCCGATCCAGATCGGATCGGGCTCGACGCCGCCGCCTCGCCCTCATCGCCACCGAACGCCGTCGCCCCCCCTTCCCCTCCTGGACCTCGCCGGCGCCCTTCCCCACCGGCCTGCATCCTCCTCGCCGGAGCCCGTCCCCGGTGCCACCCCGACGCCTTGCGCCCGCCCTCCGTCGTCCGCTACTGCCTCGCCGCCCCGCCTGGGCCTCGTCGGAGCGCTCCCTCGCCGGACCTCCTCCCCGTCTCCGTCGGTCGTCCCTGGCCTCCTCCGCAACGGCTTCCTCGAGCCTCGCCGCCCCCCTGGTCTCTACTCGAACGTGAGGCCCGCCTCTCCTCTCTTCCCTCTCTGTCCGGCGTCGCCTCCCGTTCGTCCCCGTGCGCTAGCACGAGCAGCTCCGCCCCTGACCTCCCCCTCCGTGGCCGCGCTGTGCGCGTGACGCGCCTGCGCGCCCGTCGCATCCCCGACGGCTGGCCGTGCTTCGCTACTCGTCAGAGGCCGCCAGCTCGCGCCGCGCCTCCCGCCATCTGCGGCCCCACGCGAACCCCGCCGCTGCTGCGCCGCTCACTGTCGTTGCGCACCGCGCTTCGCTACCCGCCTGCCGCTCGCGCCTTCGTCCCTCGCCGCTGCTGGCAGCTGCCGGCGCCCCGCCGGCCTCGCCCCTCCCCAGGTAGGCTGCGGCCTCCACGGGCGCCCGCCCCGGTCCCGACCCCGGGGTTCCGCCCGTTAACCCGCCCCGCGGGGTTGGCCTAGTGCCACTGACGAACGGGCCCCACGCCCTGAAAATGTTTAATAAAAAAAGGATTAAAAAAACTAAATAAAATATTAATTAATCAATTAATTAATTAACTTAATTAATCCTAATTAGATTAGCCTAATTAACTAGTTTCACCTAATTAACTTTCATTAATTAACATAACTAATCTGTTTAACTAAACTAATTAACCTGGTTAATTAGATAACAGACAATGCCATGTGGGTCCCGCTGGACCCACCTGTCTGTTTGACTGGTCAACCGACCAGTTGACCTGCTGACATCACTCTGATGTCATGCTTGCGTCATCATTCACTGTTTTGGATAATGTTGGAATTTAATATGTAATTAAAATCAGAAAATGATTTAAATCTTTAGAAAATCATATCTTTTAATCCGTAACTCGGATGAAAAAGTTTTATACATGAAAGTTGCTCAGAATGACGAGACGAATTCGGATACGCAGCCCGTTCGTCCGCCACGTGTCCCTAGCATAGCGAACACGCAACTTTCCCCCTCCGGTTCATCTGTCCGAAAACGCAAAACACTGGGAATACTTTCCCGGATGTCACCCCCCTTCACCGGTATCACCTACTACCGCGTTAGGGCACCTCTAACGTCGTTACTTGTCATGTCATGCATCACTATGCATATGCTTGCTTATATATTTATTGTTTCTCCCCCCCTCTTCTCTCGATAGACACCGAGGCCGACGCCGCTGCTACCCAGTACGACTACGGAGTTGACGATCCCTCTCTCTTGCCAGAGCAACCAGGCAAGCCCCACCTTTGATCACCAGATATCGCCTACTCTTCTCTATACTGCTTGCATTAGAGTAGTGTAGCATGTTACTGCTTCCCGTTAATCCTATACTGATGCATAGCCTGTCCTTGCTACTACTATTGTTACCTTTACTTGCAATCCTAATGCTTAGTATAGGATGCTAGTATTTTCATCAGTGGCCCTACATCCTTGTCCGTCTGCCATGCTATACTATCGGGCCGTGATCACTCGGGAGTTGATCACGGGTATATACTATATGCTTTATACATGATACATGTGGTGACTAAAGACGGGTCGGCTTGTGGAGCACCCGCGAGTGATTCACGGATTGGGGGCTGAAAGGACCTTTGTCCCAACGGCCCTCTGTGTGGATCTTTGAGGCGGAGCGACAGGGCAGGTTCCGACCACCTAGGAGAGAGGTGGGCCTGGCCCTGGTCGGCGTTCGCGGATACTGAACACGCTTAACGAGATCTGGGTATTTGATCTGAGTCTGGCCATTTGGTCTATACGCACTAACCATCTACGCGGGAGTAGTTATGGGTATCCCGGCGTCGTGGTATCAGCCGAAGCCTTCTTGACGTCAGCGACGGAGCGGCGCGCGCTGGATTGGACTGGAACGCCACTAGGCTAGGTCTGCTTCCGGCCGCCCACGCAACGTGCAGGTGTGCTAAGGGCGATGGGCCCAGACCCCTGGGCGCTTAGGTTTAGACCGGTGTGCTGACCTCTCTGTTGGTCTAGGTGGGGCTACGACGTGTTGATCTTCCGAGGCCGGGCATGACCCAGGAAAGTGTGTCTGGCCAAATGGGATCGAGCGTGTTGGGGTATGTGGTGCACCCCTGCAGGGAAGTTAATCTATTCGAATAGCCGTGATCTTCGGTAATAGGACGACTTGGAGTTGTACCTTGACCTTATGACAACTAGAACCGGATACTTAATAAAATACACTCTTCCAAGTGCCAGATACAACCGGTGATCGCTCTCTCACAGGGCGACGAGGGGAGGATCATCGGTTAGGATTATGCTATGCGATGCTACTTGGAGGACTTCAGTCTACTCTCTTCTACATGCTGCAAGACGGAGGCTGCCAGAAGCGTAGTCTTCGACAGGATTAGCTATCCCCCTCTTATTCTGGCATTCTGCAGTTCAGTCCACTGATATGGCCCTTTACACATATACCCATGCATATGTAGCGTAGCTCCTTGCTTGCGAGTACTTTGGATGAGTACTCACGGTTGCTTTCTCCCCCTTTTCCCCCTTTCCTTTCATTCTGGTTGTCGCAACCAGATGCTGGAGTCCAGGAGCCAGAGGCCACCGTCGATGACGACTCCTACTACACCGGAGGTGCCTACTACTACGTGGTGCCCGCTGACGACGACCAGGAGTAGTTAGGAGGATCCCAGGCAGGAGGCCTGCGCCTCTTTCGATCTGTATCCCAGTTTGTGCTGGCCTTCTTAAGGCATACTTGTTTAACTTATGTCTGTACTCAGATATTGTTGCTTCCGCTGACTCGTCTATGATCGAGCTCTTGTATTCGAGCCCTCGAGGCCCCTGGCTTGTAATATGATGCTTGTATGACTTATTTTATTTGTAGAGTTGTGTTGTGATATCTTCCCGTGAGTCCCTGATCTTGATCGTACACGTTTGCGTGTATGATTAGTGTACGATTGAATCGGGGGCGTCACAAGTTGGTATCAGAGCCGACTGCCTGTAGGAACCCCCCTTCCACACTCCTTGGCCGAAGTCGAGTCTAGACATTGCAAAAACTTTTACTAACTTGGCTGTGTGCCTTACGGGCCCACGTCGCCATCGGGTGGTGCTAGGATCTTTTACTCCTCGACCTTTACTCTGGGACTCTGAACTCCCTTCTACTCGGGTTAAACGAATTTACTAACTCTGACACTAGGATCCCGTTACGACATTCACCCCAAAGTTGGATAAGCCCTAGTTATTCTTTAGAGTAGTACTTGAACATTATCCACATTGTCATTTGACTCCTGTGAAAACAACTTTGTTTTCAGATGGAACCCACGAGGCAGGTCGTGCGCCACACGACGGCCATTGGTGCCTCAGGATCACCTGCTGTGTTGGCTGAGATGATGACCTATCTGGGTTATCGCTGGCACCCTGAGTACACCATCTATGAGGAGTATCAGGACTTCAACCAGGAGAAGTACCGTGCCATCGTCCACCTCTACTCTCGAGAGTATGACTCCACTACCGTGCTGCACACTGCTCATGGTGTTGGAGTGACTATCGATATGGCGGTCCACGATGCTGCTTATGCTGCTCTGACACGTCTTCGTGGAGAGTATCAGGAGTTGGATACCTCCCCCTTCAGACACATTGCTATCGCATCCGATGTTGGTGTGGAGGGTTACTACACTGCTGCCTACTCCACTGTCACCCGAGAGCCATTCTACCACCAGAACCTGGTTCTGCATGCTGATGGGCTGGATAGAGCTAACCGAGCTCTTGGCCACGAGTTGTACACCACCCGTCAGCACCTGTATCGTGCTCTGACGCTGTTACACCCCTCTGTCCACTCTGGTGATTTGTCGCGTTCTGCGATCTACCCTGCCCGGACCGTGATGCCCCAGGGCGTCGGCTGGCCAGATGTGGGAGGCTACTCTCCTGCATTGGGCCCTCTCCTGCCACCTGCGCATCGGGTTTCGCACCAGAGTATCCGTGGGCCCCAGGCTACTCGCGTGGAGGTCTTCCCTTCGCGTCACTACCAGCTGTCGGGCTACACCTACCTCCGCAGTACCGCATGGGACTGACGTAGACTTGCTTATTAGTGTTAGATGCATTCGCCGCGAGCCTGTGTGCCGCCTATGATGTCTTAGTCTATGTACTGAACACTGTGTAACGAACTCTATGCATGATCTCTTTTGTAAGATATGCCGACTACTATGTGGTATCTATCGTGCTGCTTTCGTTGTGCATGTTTCATCATGAATGATTCTTGTTTTTACAATTCCTCAATGCTGAACTACCCCTGTTAAAATATTAGCAGGATGGTTAGACCAGGTGGTCGTGGTCGTGGTGGCAACGCCCCACCACCGCCTGAGTACATGGCTGGTATGATCCAACAGCTTGAGATGAATCGCCAGTTCATGGAGAATATGATGGCTCAGTTTCCTCGCCCCAATATGAACCAGCAGCCAACCCCAGTAACTCTGCAGGATTTCATGCGCCTGAACCCAACAGTGTACCGCAGCTCAACTCAGCCTCTGGATGCTGATGACTGGCTCCGTGACATCACCTATGAGATGGAGTCTGCTGATGTAGCCCCTGCCAGCTATGTCACCCTTGCTTCCTTCTTCCTGAAGGGACCCGCAACTCAATGGTGGGACAGCCACAGGCGTACACTGCCAGCTGGAACAATCATCACCTGGCCAGACTTCCAAGCTGCCTTCCGTGCTCGCTTCATTCCTCAGGGAGTTATGGACCAGAAGAAGCGTGAGTTCCACAACCTCACCCAAGGCAACAAAACTGTGGAAGCTTATCAGCGGGAGTTTCTGGACTTGTCCCGCTATGCTAAAGAGGACATTGCAACTGATGCACGCAGACAGGAGAAGTTCCGGGATGGCCTTCAAGCTGACATCAAACTCGCACTTCTAGTGCATGATTTTGCTGATTTCGCCACTCTGGTGAACAAAGCCATCAATGTCGAAACTGGTCTGCAGGAATACCAGAGCTCTCACAGGCGCAACCGTGACACGGGCTCATCTTCGGGCCCGTCCTCACATAAGCGCAAGATATGGATTCCCAATAGCTTGTACCAGCCGGATGCACCTACCCCAAGGCAGACCTATGCTGCACCTCGTCTGCCTACTCCTCCGACTAGGCGGCCAAGACTCCCAGCTCCACCACCACAAGCTCCTGTTCCCACTCCCAATAATGGATTGTGCTTCAGGTGTGGACAACCAGGGCATCGTGCTAGGGAATGCAACCAGAACCCGAATCAACTGGCCCTTCCAGCAACTGGTCGTGGAAGCAACCAGCCCCGCAGCAACAATGCCAAGTCTTATGGTCGTGCTCATGCCAACCACGTTGATCTGAGCGAAGCTCAAGACCAGCCTGCTACTGTGATGGGTACCCTCCTCGTAAATTCAGTACCAGCATCCGTTTTATTTGATACAGGTGCATCGCATTCATTCATGTCAGAAGGTTTTGCATGCTTGCACGACATTAAATGTGAGAACATGGATGCTTCACTATTAGTACACACCCCTGCGGGCCAATGTCGAACCTCCATGATTTGCAACGACGTCCCTGTAGAAATCGAAGGACTGGAATTCCTTGTCTCTCCCATCGTACTGAAGTCCTGTAGCATTGATCTCATTCTGGGAATGAATTGGTTAAAAGCGCATACTGCTTCTATAGTTTGCGCCACTAAGGTCGTCCATCTGCTACACCCTTCTGATGAAATAATAGCTTGCCAAGCTCATCTAGTTCAGAACGCCGAGGCACGACTTTATGCCTTGAATGCGTTGAACGCTGCACCACTCGAGGGCATTGAAAACGTTCCCGGGATTCCAAGATGTATTCTCGAGAGGCGTGGAAAGGTGGCATATCAACTGGAGCTTCCGCCGAACCTTTCTCAGGTTCACGATGTGTTCCACGTGTCACAACTCCGACGCTGCTTCAAGGACCCAATCCGAGCAGTGGACCATGAAGTGCTCGAATTGCAACAGGACCTCTCCTATAAAGAGCATCCGGTCCGCATTCTCGACCAAGCTGAACGCCGCACACGTCAGAAGGCGATCAAATTCCTCAAAGTCCAGTGGTCGAATCACTCTGAAGACGAAGCCACTTGGGAACGCGAGGATCGCCTGCGTGATGAATACCCCGCACTGTTTCCTTCTACCTCCTAAATGTCGGGACGAGATTTCTTGTAGTGGAGGAGTTTTGTAACGCCCGGGTAATTAAGCTACAGTGAACCTCTGCTAATGATGCCACGTCACCTCGATTACTGTTCCTAGACTCGTGTTAGTTCGAAACTGATTCAAATTAAATTTCAAAATCAACCAAAGAATAAAAGTTTTCAAATATTAAAACAAAAATGTTCGGGGGTTGTCAAATATTACAAGGTTAATTATGGTGGGGTGCACACATTTTTATAAAGTGTCTGAATATTTTAAAATGAAATAAAACAGAAGAGAAAATAAATAAAAGAAAGAAAATACGAAAAAGGTCAAAGCAACAACAAAAAAAAGAAGAGAAAAGCCCCCCCCTCCCTGGGCCGTGGCCCAACTTGGCCAACCCACCTAGCCCAGCCGGCCCACCCCGGGCTATAACCCCCCCCACTGCCAGAAACCCTAACCCCATCCCCCCACTCTCCCCACGATCCCCTTCCCCCCCCCCCCCACGACGCGCCCCATTCTCCCCCGATCCAGATCGGATCGGGCTCGACGCCGCCGCCTCGCCCTCATCGCCACCGAACGCCGTCGCCTCCCCTTCCCCTCCTGGACCTCGCCGGCGCCCTTCCCCACCGGCCTGCATCCTCCTCGCCGGAGCCCGTCCCCGGTGCCACCCCGACGCCCTGCGCCCGCCCTCCGTCGTCCGCTACTGCCTCGCCGCCCCGCCTGGGCCTCGTCGGAGCGCTCCCTCGCCGGACCTCCTCCCCGTCTCCATCGGTCGTCCCTGGCCTCCTCCGCAACGGCTTCCTCGAGCCTCGCCGCCCCCCCTGGTCTCTACTCGAACGTGAGGCCTGCCTCTCCTCTCTTCCCTCTCTGTCCGGCGTCGCCTCCCGTTCGTCCCCGTGCGCTAGCACGAGCAGCTCCGCCCCTGACCTCCCCCTCCGTGGCCGCGCTGTGCGCGCGACGCGCCTGCGCGCCCGTCGCATCCCCGACGGCTGGCCGTGCTTCGCTACTCGTCGGAGGCCGCCAGCTCGCGCCGCGCCTCCCGCCATCTGCGGCCCCACGCGAACCCCGCCGCTGCTGCACCGCTCACTGTCGTTGCGCACCGCGCTTCGCTACCCGCCTGCCGCTCGCGCCTTCGTCCCTCGCCGCTGCTGGCAGCTGCCGGCGCCCCGCCGGCCTCGCCCCGCCCCAGGCAGGCTGCGGCCTCCACGGGCGCCCGCCCCGCTCCCGACCCCGGGGTTCCGCCCGTTAACCCGCCCCGCGGGGTTGGCCTAGTGCCACTGACGAACGGGCCCCACGCCCTGAAAATGTTTAATAAAAAAAGGATTAAAAAAACTAAATAAAAATATTAATTAATCAATTAATTAATTAACTTAATTAATCCTAATTAGATTAGCCTAATTAACTAGTTTCACCTAATTAACTTTCATTAATTAACATAACTAATCTGTTTAACTAAACTAATTAACCTGGTTAATTAGATAACAGACAATGACATGTGGGTCCCGCTGGACCCACCTGTCTGTTTGACTGGTCAACCGACCAGTTGACCTGCTGACATCACTCTGATGTCATGCTTGCGTCATCATTCACTGTTTTGGATAATGTTGGAATTTAATATGTAATTAAAATCAGAAAATGATTTAAATCTTTAGAAAATCATATCTTTTAATCCGTAACTCGGATGAAAAAGTTTTATACATGAAAGTTGCTCAAAACGACGAGACGAATTCGGATACGCAGCCCGTTCGTCCGCCACGTGTCCCTAGCATAGCGAACACGCAACTTTCCCCCTCCGGTTCGTCTGTCCGAAAACGCAAAACACTGGGAATACTTTCCCGGATGTCATCCCCCTTCACCGGTATCACCTACTACCGCGTTAGGGCACCTCTAACGTCGTTACTTGTCATGTCATGCATCACTATGCATATGCTTGCTTATATATTTATTGTTTCTCCCCCCCTCTTCTCTCGATAGACACCGAGGCCGACGCCGCTGCTACCCAGTACGACTACGGAGTTGACGATCCCTCTCTCTTGCCAGAGCAACCAGGCAAGCCCCACCTTTGATCACCAGATATCGCCTACTCTTCTCTATACTGCTTGCATTAGAGTAGTGTAGCATGTTACTGCTTCCCGTTAATCCTATACTGATGCATAGCCTGTCCTTGCTACTACTGTTGTTACCTTTACTTGCAATCCTAATGCTTAGTATAGGATGCTAGTATTTTCATCAGTGGCCCTACATCCTTGTCCGTCTGCCATGCTATACTATCGGGCCGTGATCACTCGGGAGTTGATCACGGGTATATACTATATGCTTTATACATGATACATGTGGTGACTAAAGATGGGTCGGCTTGTGGAGCACCCGCGAGTGATTCACGGATTGGGGGCTGAAAGGACCTTTGTCCCAACGGCCCTCTGTGTGGATCTTTGAGGCGGAGCGACAGGGCAGGTTCCGACCACCTAGGAGAGAGGTGGGCCTGGCCCTGGTCGGCGTTCGCGGATACTGAACACGCTTAACGAGATCTGGGTATTTGATCTGAGTCTGGCCATTTGGTCTATACGCACTAACCATCTATGCGGGAGTAGTTATGGGTATCCCGGCGTCGTGGTATCAGCCGAAGCCTTCTTGACGTCAGCGACGGAGCGGCGCGCGCTGGATTGGACTGGAACGCCACTAGGCTAGGTCTGCTTCCGGCCGCCCACGCAACGTGCAGGTGTGCTAAGGGCGATGGGCCCAGACCCCTGGGCGCTTAGGTTTAGACCGGCGTGCTGACCTCTCTGTTGGTCTAGGTGGGGCTGCGACGTGTTGATCTTCTGAGGCCGGGCATGACCCAGGAAAGTGTGTCCGGCCAAATGGGATCGAGCGTGTTGGGGTATGTGGTGCACCCCTGCAGGGAAGTTAATCTATTCGAATAGCCGTGATCTTCGGTAACAGGACGACTTGGAGTTGTACCTTGACCTTATGACAACTAGAACCGGATACTTAATAAAATACACCCTTCCAAGTGCCAGATACAACCGGTGATCGCTCTCTCACAGGGCGACGAGGGGAGGATCATCGGTTAGGATTATGCTATGCGATGCTACTTGGAGGACTTCAGTCTACTCTCTTCTACATGCTGCAAGACGGAGGCTGCCAGAAGCGTAGTCTTCGACAGGATTAGCTATCCCCCTCTTATTCTGGCATTCTGCAGTTCAGTCCACTGATATGGCCCTTTACACATATACCCATGCATATGTAGCGTAGCTCCTTGCTTGCGAGTACTTTGGATGAGTACTCACGGTTGCTTTCTCCCCCTTTTCCCCCTTTCCTTTCATTCTGGTTGTCGCAACCAGATGCTGGAGTCCAGGAGCCAGACGCCACCGTCGACGACGACTCCTACTACACCGGAGGTGCCTACTACTACGTGGTGCCCGCTGACGACGACCAGGAGTAGTTAGGAGGATCCCAGGCAGGAGGCCTGCGCCTCTTTCGATCTGTATCCCAGTTTGTGCTGGCCTTCTTAAGGCATACTTGTTTAACTTATGTCTGTACTCAGATATTGTTGCTTCCGCTGACTCGTCTATGATCGAGCTCTTGTATTCGAGCCCTCGAGGCCCCTGGCTTGTAATATGATGCTTGTATGACTTATTTTATTTGTAGAGTTGTGTTGTGATATCTTCCCGTGAGTCCCTGATCTTGATCGTACACGTTTGCGTGTATGATTAGTGTACGATTGAATCGGGGGCGTCACAAGTTGGTATCAGAGCCGACTGCCTGTAGGAACCCCCCTTCCACACTCCTTGGCCGAAGTCGAGTCTAGACATTGCAAAAACTTTTACTAACTTGGCTGTGTGCCTTACGGGCCCACGTCGCCATCGGGTGGTGCTAGGATCTTTTACTCCTCGACCTTTACTCTGGGACTCTGAACTCCCTTCTACTCGGGTTAAACGAATTTACTAACTCTGACACTAGGATCCCGTTACGACATTCACCCCAAAGTTGGATAAGCCCTAGTTATTCTTTAGAGTAGTACTTGAACATTATCCACATTGTCATTTGACTCCTGTGAAAACAACTTTGTTTTCAGATGGAACCCACGAGGCAGGTCGTGTGCCACACGACGGCCATTGGTGCCTCAGGATCACCTGCTGTGTTGGCTGAGATGATGACCTATCTGGGTTATCGCTGGCACCCTGAGTACACCGTCTATGAGGAGTATCAGGACTTCAACCAGGAGCAGTACCGTGCCATCGTCCACCTCTACTCTCGAGAGTATGACTCCACTACCGTGCTGCACACTGCTCATGGTGTTGGAGTGACTATCGATATGGCGGTCCACGATGCTGCTTATGCTGCTCTAACACGTCTTCGTGGAGAGTATCAGGAGTTGGATACTTCCCCCTTCAGACACATTGCTATCGCATCCGATGTTGGTGCGGAGGGTTACTACACTGCTGCCTACTCCACTGTCACCCGAGAGCCATTCTACCATCAGAACTTGGTTCTGCATGCTGATGGGCCTAACTTGTACACACCAGCTTAACTCATCGGTGCCTGGAATCACCCACGACACTTGTTAAGCAAAACTCTAAGTGGGGAGGCTACAACCTCGCGTGGCATGGGATCAAATTTATATCGCGCGCTCTAAGGGGTGGCCTCCCCTCTCGGTCTCAACCGGAAACACCCATGCCCCCGGACCAGGTGGCATGCCTACCGGCTACAACCGATATCTTCCACCATGGC
Organism: Triticum urartu; assembly: GCF_056163025.1. Lineage (NCBI taxonomy): Eukaryota > Viridiplantae > Streptophyta > Magnoliopsida > Poales > Poaceae > Triticum > Triticum urartu. The sequence goes on from NC_141876.1 coordinate 23,978,130, forward strand.
CTCTCTGTACGGTGTGTGCTTGAAAGGGGTTGATGACTTACTGAACCATACCCTACCTGCGGCAGGGACAAGTGGTAGTACATAGCAAGTATGGGGGTTACTGGAAACAAGACTCGGTCTACGGTCGACTTAGGAGGTTTATAAATTCCTTGCATGACCTGTAACAAATATATTTCAATCAACAAAATCACCACTCAATATACCTTACCATGCCATACCGGACATAACCGTCCCGACGGGGACTGGCGACAAGCTCACGCCTACCCAAGGCCGAGGCTTTCCCGGATTCCTTTCCAGCATGCATGCAAGGCACATGAGGATGATTACCATCACAATAATATTCATTCCCAACAGCAAGGAAATCACTAACATGCTTCCATGCAAATGATCATGTCACATGAAATAACAAGTCCTTCGAAATAAGGTGGTGTTATAAACGTGTCAAATAACACACCAAAAACATTATGCCAGGGTTCAGAATGCTTGCCTTTAAGTTGTGGAGGGGTGACGTGCTCTCCAAAACTTTTGAAAGTTTCTTCTCTCTCCCCAAAATCCTATTTAAAAATATATTTGAATTAACACACATTTCAAAAACAGTACAAAAAAGTTGTTTGAAATTTTTTCAAATAAATCTTAAAATAAACTAGACCAAATTTGAGGAAGGTAGGGAAAAGAATCAACTCATTTGGAGTTATATTTAAAAAGTTATAGCCAGTCAAAGATTTGGTCAAATCTGTTTTTAAAAAAAATAGAAAAAGAAAACGTTTCAAACGAGATTACGCTTTCGGTGCAGAGGAGGCGTACTTGAGGCTTTACGCCTCCACTTAACCACGTGGACCGGCGCCGGGTCTTTGACGGTGGGCCCGCCTGGCCCACTGGTCAGGTTTGACCAGTCGCCCGCGTCGTCTCCCTCCTCTGCCCGAGTGGAGCGGGGCTCCGGCGATCATCGCCGGCGAACGGTGGCTCCGTTCGGAAAGCTGAGGCCACCAGTGGATTCAGGGGGCCGAGGTGGTTACTCCGGTAGTCGTAGGGTCGTCGGAGGTGGAGGATATCGCCGGCGGCGAGCTCCACGGCAGAGGGAAGCTTCGGGAGCAAGATGGATTTGGGGCTACGGTGGTTCCCGATCAAAATTGAGTAGGGGGATGGGTTCACGGGAGGATGAGGAAGTTTCTGGCAAAGAGAATGGAGAGGGGGAGGCCCTGGTGGTGCCGGAATGGCCGGGGCAGTGGCGGCAGCAGGAGTTACCGGAGATGGGGATGAAAGCTCTCCTGGGTCGATTGGCGAGCTGGGGAAGCGTCATTGGGGTGGCCTGAGGTTGCCAGTGTGCGGGAACGGCCCGGGGCGTCCATTTATAAGCGAGGCAAGGCGGTTCTGCGGCGGCCGTGGATAAGCTTCCGGCGAACCGACGTTCTGTAGCAGCAGGGCATCGTGGCGGCGACGAGCGCTAGAGGACATGGCTGCGGATGAGCTCGCGCTGCTCCAGGGGCCAGGTGGCGAGCGGGAGGGGTTTGGGCGGCGCTGCCCGTGGCTGGAGCCACTGCGGACGCCGGAGTGCCGCCAAGAATGCCCTGGCGGCGGCGCTGTAGCATGCCAGGGTGGTTTGGCGCGATGCTGCGAGGCGGGGAGTGTGTGGCGAGGTGCTGCCGTGTGGGCCAAAGCCAGGGGGGCCAGCGTGTCGGCTCGGGCACGGCACCGTGCAATACGCGCGCTCTGGGCGCGTCCAGTGCACGCACGGGAGATGTTCGACACAATGCCGCGGCATGCTACAGGTCGCAGGTGAGGTTGGGGTTTACCAGATCGAGGTTAGGAGCAACTGGGAGCCTAGTGGACATGCTTTTTTGATCAGAGGTGCAAGCTCACAGTGAAATGCCAAAACTCATGTCAAAACTGGTCATGCTTACAGGGTGCTCGATAGAATGCCACATGCACCTAGGCAACTCTTGGGGTGGCCAAAACTTCCAGATGGTGGTATCTTTAGATGCAAGAGAGAGTGGTGAGGTTAGTTGGCCAAAAGCAGAAACTTGCTAGTGCAACTTTTGCAAAACTACAATTCTGGACAAGAAATAAATGACATTATTTCATGAACCAAAATTAATCCAATGGGTGCATGCTCCTGGATTTACGGGTTTAACATGGAGGACTACAAGTAGGAGAAATAATCAAGGGTTAAAGAGCAAGCAAAAATATGGTTGCTGTACAAACCATCAAGTTGGTCTAGAATGAAAATGAGGTTGATTCACTCAAAATTTTCAAAGAACAACACCAGGTTTTTGCATAAACTGGAATCTTAGGCCATTACCATCATCCCATAATTTTGGTGGAGGCTAGAAAGAATTATTTAAAAGGGTTGTAGTGCAAATTGCACTCTGGACCAGGGAAGAAAAATTGAGTGTAGAGCTCAAAATATTTCATGAATAAAATATATTTTTGCATAAAAGTGATTTAAAAACATCACATGACATCTCGAAATTTTGGTTGGAATTTTAAGTGAATTTATCAAATGGTTGTAGTTCAAATATGGCCATATAACCTTGAAAAATCATTTTTCAAGAAAATAAAGATCAAGCAATTTAATTAGGTAATTAGTTATACTGATAAAAGAAAAGTTTTTCTTGAGAGGTTAAACAAGTCCAATAACATATTTGAAAGGTTTTCACTTTGGGAAAAACTCATCATAACAGGGAAGGAAATGATTTAAAAAAATCAAAATGGAGCTCAGAAATTCAAAGTTTTAATTCCTGGCAAAAATTTTAATTCATTAAAACAAGGCCAAATTTTTGGGGTGTCACACTCTGGGATTGCTTTCTCGCAGGGAGTCGAGAAAGGATCTCTGGCCGAGGTTGATAACACTACTACTACTTTACTTTATGCTACTCTACTCCCTCCTGTTGCTGCAAGATGGTGGTTTCCAGAAGATGCTAATCTTCGATAGGACTAAGCCTTCTCCCTATTCTGGCATTTCTGCAGCCCAGTCCACATATACAACCCATTCCTTTGATACAGATGCATACTTAGTTTAGATCTGATGTAAGTCTTGCGAGTACTTTGGATGAGTACTCACGGTTGCTTTGCTACTTCTTTTTCCCCATACCCGTTTGTTGTGACCAGATGACGGATCCCAGGAGCCAGACGACGCCACTGATGACTACTGCTACCCCGAGGGTGCCTACTACTATGTGACGACCGCTGACGACTTGGAGTAGTTAGGAGGCTCCCAGGCAGGAGGCCTTGCCTTTTCGATCGATGTTGTTTTTGTGCTAGCCTTCTTAAGGCAAACTTGTCTAACTTATGTCTGTACTCAGATATTGTTGCTTCCGCTAACTCTTGTGTTTTCAAGCTTATGTATTCGAGCCCTCGAGGCCCCTGGCTTGTAATATAAAGCTTGTATTATTTTAATTTGTGTCTAGAGTTGTGTTGTGATATCTTCCCGTGAGTCCTTGATCTTGATCGTACACATTTGCGTGTATGGTTAGTGTACGATTGAATCGAGGGCGTCACAGAGCCCCTGAATCCGGCGTTTACCGTCGTATTATCTGGGCTATATTCTTTATTTCGATGCTTGCTTTTATTGCGTCATGGTTTTCCATTGCCATCCCTGACTTCGGATGTGCTTGGGTCGCTGGTGCTACTGTAGGCTAACCAGCTGTCTTCGCCCGCGCAAAGGCGGGTCATGAGACTTGTTAGAGGTGCCATTGTTCTCGGTTTTCCTTGGCCAAGGTGTCTGGCGAGCCATTCGTCTCAGACACTGTGTTTGAAAGCTGTTATGGCTTCGGCGTCCGGACAGTCGACGATTTGGTTCTTCTTGGTGAGAAACCTGTTCCGAAGCTTTCGGGCGGACTCTCCGAACTCTTGAATTATATGACTTAAATCGTATGCATCCGGAGGTCGGACGTAGGTCCCTTGAAAATTAGCCCGAAAAGCGTCCTCGAGCTCCTCCCAACTTCCAATTGAATTTTCGGGGAGGCTTTTCAGCCAGTGCCGAGCTGGTCCTTTAAGCTTGAGGGGCAAGTATTTAATGGCATGGAGATCGTCTCCGTGAGCCATATGGATATGGAGGTTAAAGTCCTCAATCTAGACCCAGGGTCTATGGTCCCGTCGTACGCCTCTATGTTCACTGGTTTGAATCCTTCTATGAATTCGTGGTCCAGCACCTCATCGGTGAAACGTAGGGGGTGTGTAGCACCCCTGTACTTGGATGTACCATGGCGTTCGGACAGTTGTGGTATTTGGTTTTGATTTTGTGCCGGAGCACGCTTCATAGATCCATAGATGGATCTGCTCATACCGGATTTTTGGCGCAAGTCCTCACGTACATCGTGTGTTGACTTAAGAGTGTATTTGTTATCCGCTCTATCGCGGTCACAAGGTGGTGGATCCGGCCGGTTGGCAGTTTCATTTTTTGGCTGTGTGGGCTCTAAGGCCTCGTCGTCAAATTCAGGTAACAACTTGCGCTTTGGATAGCTCTTTGTGTGGCAACTTCCACCATACTTTGCTTCGTTGTTGAGCACTTTGTTCCACCTGCTGTTCTGTGTATTTTGTGCGGACTTAAGCCTTTGCTTCTGCTTCTTCAGACTCCTCGCTATGGCAATAAGCCTTCTGCGGAGGTTCTCTTGCTCCAAGTGCGTTTCCGAGATGATGTGTGCATCTTTGTCCGGACTGTTTTCCTCCCCAGAGGGGGTTTGATGAGGTTTATACTCGGCGTCGCCGTGTTTGGACGTCGGAACCCTACTATGTTCGCCGCTTGCAGCTTCATCGTGCTCTGCCGCCGGGGCAATGTGGTCGTCGTTTCCTCTGGAGTCGACTGGAGTGTTATTTTCTCTTGCGCTGTTATCGCTGTTTTTGCTATGGCGGGACTTAGAGCGGCGCCGCTGACGTCTGTGCTTGGGTTACTTCCTGGAGGGGCCATCCTCCGTTGTCTCTTCGCCATTGCCTTCTTTGGGTGTATCCACCATGTATATGTCATGTGATGAAGTGGCTATCCGGTGCCCTGTGGGCGCTGGTTCCTGTTCGTCTCCTGCATCTTCGTCCATGCTGTCGATGTCTTCGGAGTCGAAGTTGAGCATGTCGGTTAAGTCGTCGACAGTGGCTACTAAGTGGGTGGTGGGCGGGCAGCGAATTTCTTCGTCGTCCATATCCCATTCTAGCTGGACATAGTTCGGCCAAGGTTCTCCTGACAAGGAGAGAGACTTTAATGAATTTAGCACATCGACGAAAGGCGAGTGCTGAAAGATATCCGCGGAGGTGAACTCCATGATCGGCGCCCAGTCGGATTTGATGGGCACGGATGCAGGCGGCTCGGAGTCCGTGGCCGGAGACGAATGCAATGATTTGGCGACATGGCTCTCGTAAGGGGTGAAGTCAGTATCCGGCTCCATCGCCACTAAGAGTGCGGCCTCCATGGCAGGGTCTATCCCTCCGTCCTTGGATGGCGCAATTTGCTCCAGATTGAAGGCCGGAGTAGTTGCAGATGCGATCTCCCAAACACTGTCCAACGGCAGAGTTACGTCGTGCTCGCCGTGACTGTGCGGCGCATCTGACACGGGCTCGAATCCGTCGAAGATCAAGTCTCCGCGGATGTTGGCAGTGTAGTTTAAGTTTCCGAATCTGACCTGATGGCCAGGGGCGTAGCTCTTGATCTGCTCCAGATGGCCAAGCGAATTGGCCCGTAGTGCGAAGCTGCCGAATACAAAGATCTGTCCGGGGAGGAAAACCTCACCCTGGACCGCACCGCTACTAATGATCGAAGGAGCCATCAAGCCTTATGGTGACGACACAGTGGAACTCTCAATGAAAGCACCAATGTCGGTGCCAAAACCGGCGGATCTCGGGTAGGGGGTCCCGAACTGTGCGTCTAAGGCGGATGGTAACAGGAGGCAGGGGACACGATGTTTACCCAGGTTCGGGCCATCTTGATGGAGGTAATACCCTACGTCCTGCTTGATTGTTCTTGATGATATGAGTATTACAAGAGTTGATCTACCACGGGATCGTAGAGGCTAAACCCTAGAAGCTAGCCTATGGTATGATTGTCTGTTGTCCTACGGACTAAACCCTCCGGTTTATATAGACACCGAAGGGGGCTAGGGTTACACATAGTTGGTTACAAGGGAGGAGATCTACATATCCGTATTGCCTAGCTTGCCTTCCACGCCAAGGAGAGTCCCATCCGGACACAAGACGAAGTCTTCAATCTTGTATCTTCATAGTCCAACAGTCCGGCCAAAGGATATAATCCGGCTGTCTGGAGACCCCCTAACCCAGGACTCCCTCAATGCTTAAAGAAGTTTTTTTCCGAGGTTTGGAGTCCCTAGATACTTAATGACTGATGGTGGTTCACATTTTATTGATGGTGCTTTTCGTAAGATGCTTGCTAAGTATGATGATAATCATAGAATTGCATCTCCATATCATCCACAATCTAGTGGTCAAGTAGAACTAGGTAATAGAGAGCTTAAATTAATTTTGCAAAAGACTGTTAATAGATGTAGAAAGAATTGGTCAAAGAAACTTGATGATGCATTATGGGCTTATAGAACTGCATATAAAAATCCTATGGGTATGTCTCCGTATAAAATGGTTTATGGAAAAGCATGTCACTTACCTCTCGAACTAGAACATAAGGCATATTGGGCCATTAAAGAGCTCAACTATGACTTCAAACTTGCCGGTGAGAATAGACTATTTGACATTAGCTCACTTGATGAATGGGGAGCCCAGGCCTATGAGAATGCCATACTGTTTAAAGAAAAAGTTGAAAGATGGCATGACAAAAGGATACAAAAACATGAGTTTAATGTAGGTGATTATGTATTGTTATACAACTCTCATTTCAGATTTTTTGCAAGAAAACTTCTCTCTAAATGGGAAGGTCCTTACGTTATCGAGGAGGTCTATCGTTCCGGTGCCATAAAAATCAACAACTTCGAAGGCACAAATCCGAGGGTGGTGAACGGTCAAAGAATCAAACATTATATCTCAGGTAATCCTATAAATGTTGAAACTAATGTTATTGAAACCGTAACCCCGGAGGAGTATATAAGGGACACCTTCCAGAATGTTTTAGCCTCCGAAAAGGAAGAGGTATGTGGTACGGTAAGTAAACCGACTCCAAAACTGTTCTAATAGCAATTTTTCTCCGTTTTGGAATATTTAAGAAAATAGGAAAATACGAAGCAGTCTAGAAAGGACACGAGGCATCCATGAGGGTGGAGGGCGCGCCCTACCCCTGGGCTTGCCCCCTAGCTCGTGGGCACCTCGTGTGCCCTCCGGACTCCGTTTTCTTGCACGATACCTCTTTTGGTCGGTAAAAATTCATTATATAATCTCCCAAAGGTTTTGACCACCGTACCATGTAAATATCCTCTGTTTTTGTTTTGAGCTGTTCTGCTACAGATTTAGATCAAGATGTCTTCTCAAGAGTCAGTCGGGAAGAGCCGGGTGTCCCATCCGACACCGGGACCAGGAAGAAATAGTGATGCTGACCACTTTGGGCCTCAACGGAGGAAGAGATGGAGGCCGACTTGAAAAGGATAGATGCCATGGAAGAGAATCGTATCTTGAGGGGCATCATCGCCAAGAATATCACATCACCACCTCCAAAGAAAGATACATAAATACATGGGTATGGGCACTCCCCTTGGAAACCGCCAAGCTTGGGGGAGTGCCCCGGTATCGTATCACCATCACACTTTTATCTTTACCGTTTTTCTTAGTTTGATTGTCGGTGTCAAAACCGGCAGATCTCGGGTAGGGGGTCCCGAACTATGCGTCTAGGCGGATGGTAACAGGAGGCAGGGGACACGATGTTTACCCAGGTTCGGGCCCTCTTGATGGAGGTAATACCCTACGTCCTGCTTGATTGTTCTTGATAATATGAGTAGTACAAGATTTGATCTACCACGAGATCGAAGAGGCTAAACCCTAGAAGCTAGCCTATGGTATGATTGTTGTTGTTGGTCCTACAGACTAAACCCTCCGGTTTATATAGACACCGTAGGGGGCTAGGATTACACAGAGTCGGTTACAAGGAAGGAGATCTACATATCCGTATTGCCAAGCTTGCCTTCCACGCCAAGGAGAGTCCCATCCGGACATGGGACGAAGTCTTCAATCTTGTATCTTCATAGTCCAACAGTCTGGCCAAAGGATATAATCCGGCTGTCCGGATACCCCCTAATCCAGGACTCCCTCAGTAGCGCCTGAACCAGGCTTCAATGACGATGAGTCCGGCACGCAGATTGTCTTCGGCATTGCAAGGCGGGTTCCTCCTCCGAATACTTCATAGGAGATTTTGAACACGAGGATCGTGTCCGGCTCTGCAAAACAAGTTCCACATACCACTGTAGAGAGAATAATATTTCCATAAATCTAATCTACTGACATACCCCGTAGTGTGACATCACACCACAGCCAGGTCTTTATTCAAATTGTTTTTCATAACCGATCTCAGCGTGTTTCGTGAGGCGGTTTCCTTGGCATGTCTTGTCGAAGCAGAGATCGTGTCCCCTTTATTACGGGATTCTCATCAATACAGACGTGGGTAACCCAACCATGCCTATTGGTAGGACTCCTAGATCTTAGGCAAGTCCCAAACGTCCACGAGGAGGACGCTTGATATTCACCCTATTTATAAAGGGGACAAGGCTTTTTCTTTTTTCCTTCTCATGCTCGATCAAATCCTTCCCCCGCCTCGAGTTCTAACACCCAAAACTCAGGTCAGGTGCTTCGGACCTTCAACTATGTCCGGATCCAACCTTCAAGGTGGGTGGATGCCTTCCTTCGTCATGGAGGAGGACATCAAGAGGTTGAGAGAGGCCAGATATCTGACCGCCGAAATTTCGCATCGGCTGCCCGCCCGAGGGTAGGTCATCCCTACTCCCGAACCCAACGAGAGCGTCGTGTTTGTCTCCCACTTCCTCCGAGGACTAGGCCTCGCTCTGGATCCCTTTGTTAGGGGTCTTATGTTCTATCACGGGCTAGATTTTCACGATTTGGCCCCGGATTCCCTTCTTCACATCTCGACATTTATTGTCGTATGTGAGGCCTTCCTCCGCATTACCCCTCACTTCGGCCCGTGGCTCAAGACCTACAATGTGAAGCCGAAGATGATCAAGGGGCAGCATGCAGCGTGCAGAGGTGCTTCAATAAGCAAAATTGCTGATGCTCCATGGCCCGGGAGTAGGATTCCCCCTTTCCTAGTCCAACTAGGAGTCCTTCCAAGTAGTAGGAGTAGGAGACAAGGAAGGGGAAGAGGGAAGAGAAGGAAGGAGGGGGCGCCGCCCCTCCCCCTAGTCCAATTCAGACTAGTCAATGGGGGGCACGCGGCCTGCCTCTCCCTCTCCCCTAAAGCCCAATAAGGCCCATATACTTCTTCTCCCGTATTCCCGTAACTCCCCGGTACTCCGAAAAATATCTGAACCACTCGGAACCTTTCCGATGTCCGAATATAGTCGTCCAATATATCGATCTTTATGTCTCGACCATTTCGAGACTCCTCGTCATGTCCCCGATCTCATCCGGGACTCCGAACTCCTTTGGTACATCAAAACTCATAAACTCATAATATAATTGTCATCGAAACCTTAAGCGTGCGGACTCTACGGGTTCGAGAACAATGTAGACATGACTGAGACACGTCTCCGGTCAATAACCAATAGCGGAACCTGGATGCTCATATTGGCTCCTACATATTCTACGAAGATCTTTATCGGTCAGACCGCTTAATAACATACGTTGTTCCTTTTGTCATCGGTACGTTACTTGCACAAGCTTCGATCGTCGGTATCTCAATACCTAGTTCAATCTCGTTACTGGCAAGTTTCTTTACTCGTTCTGTAATACATCATCCCGCAACTAACTCATTAGTTGCAATGCTTGCAAGGCTTAAGTGATGTGTATTACCGAGTGGGCCTAGAGATACCTCTCCGACAATCGGAGTGACAAATCCTAATCTTGAAATACGCCAACCCAGCAAGTACCTTCGGAGACACCTGTAGAGCACCTTTATAACCACCCAGTTACGTTGTGACGTTTGGTAGCACACAAAGTGTTCCTCCGGCAAACGGGAGTTGCATAATCTCATAGTCATAGGAACATGTATAAGTCATGAAGAAAGCAATAGCAACATACTAAATGATCAAGTGCTAAGCTAACGGAATGGGTCAAGTCAATCAAATCATTCTCCTAATGATGTGATCCCGTTAATCAAATGACAACTCTTTGTCTATGGCTAGGAAACACAACCATCTTTGATCAACGAGCTAGTCAAGTAGAGGCATACTAGTGACACTCTGTTTGTCTATGTATTCACACATGTATTATGTTTCCGGTTAATACAATTTTAGCATGAATAATAAACATTTATCATGAAATAAGGAAATAAATAATAACTTTATTATTGCCTCTAGGGCATATTTCCTTCAGTCTCCCACTTGCACTAGAGTCAATAATCTAGTTCACATCGTCATGTGATTCAACACTAATAGTTCACATCACCATGTGATTAACACCCATAGTTCACATCGTGATGTGACCTACACCCAAAAGGTTTACTAGAGTCAGTAATCTAGTTCACATCGCTTATGTGATTAACACCCAAAGAGTACTAAGGTGTGATTATGTTTTGCTTGTGAGATAATTTTAGTCAATGGGTCTGTCACATACAGATCCGTAAGTATTTTGCGAATTCTATGTCTACAATGCTCTGCACAGAGCTACTCTAGCTAATTGCTCCCACTTTTAATATGTATCTAGATCGAGACTTAGAGTCATCCAGATCTGTGTCAAAACTTGCATCGACGTAATTTTTTACGATGAGCCTTTTGTCACCTCCATAATCGGGAAATATTTCCTTATTCCACTAAGGATAATTTTGACCGCTGTCTAGTGATCTACTCTTAAATCACTATTGTACTCCCTTGCTTAACATAGTGTAGGGTATACAATAGATCTGGTACACAGCATGGCATACTTTATAGAACCTATGGCTGAGGCATAGGGAATGACTTTCATTCTCTTTCTATCTTCTACCGTGGTCGGGCTTTGAGTCTTACTCAATTTCACACCTTGTAACACAGCCAAGAACTCTTTTCTTTGACTGTTCCATTTTGAACTACTTCAAAATATTGTCAAGGTATGTACTCATTGAAAAAACTTATCAAGCGTCTTGATCTATCTCTATAGATCTTGATGCTTAGTATGTAAGCAGCTTCGCCGAGGTCTTTCTTTGAAAAACTTCTTTCAAACACTCCTTTATGCTTTGCAGAATAATTCTACATTATTTCCGATCAATAATATGTCATTCACATATACTTGTCAGAAATGATGTAGTGCTCCCACTCACTTTCTTGTAAATATAGGCTTCACCACAAGTCTGTATAAAACTATATACTTTGATCATCTCATCAAAGCGCATATTCCAACTCCGAGATGCTTGCGCCAGTCCACAGATGGATCGCTGGAGGTTGCATATTTTGTTCACACTTTTAGGATTGAAAAAACCTTCTGGTTGCATCATATACAACTCTTCTTTAAGAAATCCATTAAGGAATGCATCTTTGTTTATCTATTTGCCAGATTTCATAAAACGCGGCAATTCCTAACATGATTCGGACAGACTTAAGCATAGATACGAGTGAGAAAATCTCATCGTAGTCAACATCTTGAACTTGTCGAAAACCTTTTTGCGACAATTCTAGCTTTGTAGATAGTAACACTACTATCAGTGTACGTCTTCCTCTTGAAGATCCATTTATTTTCAATTACTTGCCGATCATCGAGCAAGTCAACCAAAGTCCATACTTTGCTTTCATACATGGATCCCATCTCAGATTTCATGGCTTCAAGCCATTTTGCGGAATGTGGGCTCACCATCGCTTCTTCATATAGTTCATAGGTTCATCATGCTCTAGTAGCATGATTTCCAGAACAGTATTATCGTACCACTCTGGTGCGGATCTTACTCTGGTTGATCTATGAGGTTCAGTAATAACTTGATCTGAAGTTTCATGATCATCATCATTAACTTCCTCACTAATTGGTGTAGGTGTCACAGAAACCGTTTTCTGTGATGAACTACTTTCCAATAAGGGAGCAGGTACAGTTACCTCATCAAGTTCTACTTTCCCCCCACTCACTTCTTTCTAGAGAAACTCCTTCTCTAGAAAGGATCCATTCTAAGCAACGAATATCTTGCCTTCGGATCTGTGATAGAAGGTGTACCCAACTGTCTTCTTTGGGTATCCTATGAAGACACATTTCTCCGATTTGGGTTTGAGCTTATCAGGATGAAACTTTTTCACATAAGCATCACAACCCCAAACTTTAAGAAACGACAACTTTGGTTTCTTGTTAAACCACAGTTCATATAGTGTCGTCTCAACGGATTTAGATGGTGCCCTATTTAACGTGAATGCAGCTGTCTCTAATGCATAACCCCAAAACAATAGTGGTAGATCGGTAAGAGACATCATAGATCGCACCATATCTAATAAAGTACGGTTATGACGTTCGGACACACCATTACATTGTGGTGTTCCAGGTGGCGTGAGTAGTGAAACTATTTTACATTGTTTTTAACTGAAGACCAAACTCGTAACTCAAATATTTTACTTCTGCGATCATATCGTAGAAACTTTTATTTTTGTTACGATGATTCTCCACTTCACTCTGAAATTATTTGAACTTTTCAAATTTTTCAGACTTGTGTTTCATCAAGTAGATATACTCATATCTACTCAAATCATCTGTGAAGATCAGAAAATAATGATACCTGCCGCGAATCTCAATATTCATCGGACCACATACATCAATATGTATGATTTCCAACAAATCTGTTGCTCCATTGTTCCGGAGAACGGAGTCTTAGTCATCTTGCCCATGAGGCATGGTTCGCAAGCATCAACTGATTCATAATCAAGTGATTCCAAAAGCCCATCAGCATGGATTTTCTTCATGCGCTACACCAATATGACCTAAACGGCAGTGCCACAAATAAGTTGCACTATCATTATTAACTTTGCATCTTTTGGTTTCAATATTATGAATATGTGTATCACTATGATCGAGATCCAATGAACCATTTTCATTGGGTGTGTAACCATATAAGGTTTTATTCATGTAAACAGAACAACAATTGTTCTCCAACTTAAATGAATAACCATATTGCAATAAACATTATCATATCATATTCATGCTCAACGCAAACACCAAATAACACTTATTTAGGTTCAACACTAATCCCGAAAGTATAGGGAGTGTGCGATGATGATCATATCAATCTTGGAACTACTTCCAACACACATCGTTACCTCACCCTTAACTAGTCTTTGTTCATTCTCCAACTCCCGATTCAAGTTACTAATCATAGTAACTGAACTAGTATCAAATACTGAGGGGTTTCTATAAACACTAGTAAAGTACACATCAATAACATGTATATCAAATATACTTATGTTCACTTTGCCATCCTTCTTATCCGCCAAATACTTGGGGCAGTTCCACTTCCAGTGACTAGTCCCTTTGCAGTAGAAGCACTTAGTCTCAGGCTTAGGATCAGACTTGGGCTTCTTCACTTGAGTAGTAACTTGCTTGCCGTTCTTCTTGAAGTTCCCCTTCTTCCCTTTGCCCTTTTCTTGAAACTAGTGGTCTTGTCAACCATCAACACTTGATGCTCTTTCTTGATTTCTACCTTCATCGATTCCATCATCATGAAAAGCTCGGGAGTCGTTTTCGTCATCCCTTGCATACTATAGTTCATCACAAAGTTCTACTAACTTGGCGATGGTGACTAGAGAATTCTGTCAATCACTATCTTATCTGGAAGATTAACTCCCACTTGATTCAAGCGATTGTAGTACCCAGACAGTCTGAGCACATGCTCACTAGTTGAGCGATTCTCCTCCATCCTTTAGCTATAGAACTTGTTGGAAACTTCATATCTCTCAACTCGGGTATTTGCTTGAAATATTAACTTCAACTCCTGGAACATCTCATATAGTCCATGACGTTCAAAACGTCTTTGAAGTCCTGATTCTAAGCCGTTAAGCATGGTGCACTAAACTATCAAGTAGTCATCATATTGAGCTAGCCAAACGTTCATAACGTCTGCATCTGCTCCTGCAATAGGTCTGCCACCTAGCGGTGCATCAAGGACATAATTCTTCTGTGCAGCAATGAGGATAAACCTCAGATCACGGATCCAATCCGCATCATTGCTACTAACATCTTTCAGCACAATTTTCTCTAGGAACATATCAAAATAAACACAGGGAAGCAACAAAGCGAGCTATTGATCTACAACATGATTTGCAAAATACTACCCGGACTAAGTTCATGATAAATTTAAGTTCAATTAATCATATTACTTAAGAACTCCCACTTAGACAGACATCTCTCTAGTCATCCAAGTGATCACGTGATCCAAATCAACTAAACCATGTCCGATCATCACGTGAGATGGAGTAGTTTTCAATGGTGAACATCACTATGTTGATCATATCTACTATATGATTCACGTTCGACCTTTCGGTCTCCGTGTTCCGAGGCCATATCTGTATATGCTAGGCTCGTCAAGTCTAACCTGAGTATTCCGCGTGTGCAACTATTTTGCACCCGTTGTATTTGAACGTAGAGCCTATCACACCCGATCATCACGTGGTGTCTCAGCACGAAGAACTTTCGCAATGGTGCATACTCAGGGAGAAAACTTCTTGATAATTAGTGAGAGATCATCTTAAAATGCTACCAGCAAACTAAGCAAAAATAAGATGTATAAAAGATAAACATCATATGCAATCAAAATATGTGACATGATATGGCCATCATCATCTTGCGCCTTTGATATCCATATCCAAAGTACTATCATGATCTATATCGTGACCGGCATGACACTATGATCTCCATCATATTGATCTATATCAATGTGTCGTCACATGGTCGTCTCACCAACAATTGCTCTTGCAACTATTGCTATCGCATAGCGATAAAGTAAAGCAATTATTTGGCGCTTGCATCTTATGCAATAGAGAGATAACCATAAGGCTTTTGCCAGTTGCCGATAACTTCAACAAAACATGATCATCTCATACAACAACTTATATCTCATCACGTCTTGACCATATCACATCACAACATGCCCTGCAAAAACAAGTTAGACGTCCTCTACTTTGTAGTTGCAAGTTTTACGTGGCTGCTACGGGCTGAGCAAGAATCGTTCTTACCTACGCATCAAAACCACAACGATAGTTTGTCAAGTTGGTGCTATTTTAACCTTCGCAAGGACCGGGCGTAGCCACACTTGGTTCAACTAAAGTTGGAGAAACTGACACCCGCCAGCCACCTGTGTGCAAAGCACGTCGGTAGAACCAGTCTCGCGTAAGCGTGCGCGTAATGTTGGTCCGGGCCGCTTCATCCAACAATACCACCGAACCAAAGTATGACATGCTGGTAAGCAGTATGACTTATATCGCCCACAACTCACTTGTGTTCTACTCGTGCAAATAACATCAACACATAAAACCTAGGCTCGGATGCCACTGTTGGGGAACGTAGTAATTTCAAAAATTTCCTACACACACGCAAGATCATGGTGATGCATAGCAATGAGAGGGAAGAGTGTTGTATACGTACCCTCGTAGACCGACAGCGGAAGCATTATGACAGCGCGGTTGATGTAGTCGTACGTTTTCACGACCCGATCGATCAAGCACCGAAACTACGGCACCTCCGAGTTCTAGCACACGTTCAGCTCGATGACGATCCCCGGACTCCGATCCAGCAAAGTGTCGAGGAAGAGTTCCGTCAGCACGACGGCGTGGTGACGATCTTGATGTTATACCGTCGCAGGGCTTCGCCTAAGCACCGCTACAATATTATCGAGGAGTATGGTGGAGGGGGGCACCGCACATGGCTAAGAGAATGATCACGAAGATCAACTTGTGTGTCTATGGGGTGCCCCCTGCCCCCGTATATAAAGGAGTGGAGGAGGGGAGGGCCGGCCCTCTCTATGGCGCGCCCTAGGGGAGCCCTACTCCTACCGGGAGTAGGATTCCCCCTTTCCTAGTCCAACTAGGAGTCCTTCCAAGTAGTAGGAGTAGGAGACAAGGAAGGGGAAGAGGGAAGAGAAGGAAGGAGGGGGCGCTGCCCCTCCCCCTAGTCCAATTCGGACTAGTCAATGGGGGGGCACGCGGCCTGCCTCTCCCTCTCCCCTAAAGCCCAATAAGGCCCATATACTTCTTCTCCCGTATTCCCGTAACTCCCCGGTACTCCGAAAAATACCCGAACCACTCGGAACCTTTCCGATGTTCGAATATAGTCGTCCAATATATCGATCTTTATGTCTCGACCATTTCGAGACTCCTCGTCATGTCCCCGATCTCATCCGGGACTCTGAACTCCTTTGGTACATCAAAACTCATAAACTCATAATATAATTGTCATCGAAACCTTAAGCGTGCAGACCCTACGGGTTCGAGAACAATGTAGACATGACCGAGACACGTCTTCGGTCAATAACCAATAGCGGGACCTAGATGCTCATATTGGCTCCCACATATTCTACGAAGATCTTTATCGGTCAGACCGCATAACAACATACGTTGTTCCTTTTGTCATTGGTATGTTACTTGCCCGAGATTCGATCGTTGGTATCTTAATACCTAGTTCAATCTCGTTACCGGCAAGTCTCTTTACTCGTTCCGCAATACATCATCTCGCAACTAACTCATTAGTTGCAATGCTTGCAAGGCTTAAGTGATGTGCATTACCGAGAGGGCCCAGAGATACCTCTCCGACAATCGGAGTGACAAATCCTAATCTCGAAATACGTCAACCCAACATGTACCTTTGGAGACACCTGTAGAGCTCCTTTATAATCACCCAGTTACGTTGTGACGTTTGGTAGCACACAAAGTGTTCCTCCGGCAAATGGGAGTTCCATAATCTCATAGTCATAGGAACATGTATAAGTCATGAAGAAAGCAATAGCAACATACTAAACAATCAAGTGCTAAGCTAACAGAATGGGTCAAGTCAATCACATGATTCTCCTAATGATGTGATCCCGTTAATCAAATGACAACTCTTTGTCTATGGCTAGGAAAAACAACCATCTTTGATCAACGAGCTAGTCAAGTAGAGGCATACTAGTGACACTCTGTTTGTCTATGTATTCACACATGTATTATGTTTCCGGTTAATACAATTTTAGCATGAATAATAAACATTTATCATGAAATAAGGAAATAAATAATAACTTTATTATTGCCTCTAGGGCATATTTCCTTCAATTGCAAGTCATGCTAGTCCGTCAAGTCCAGCCTTGCAAACGCCGGCCCCTTCGCATGTGGGAATTCAACCCGGAAGGACCGCGAGCTATTCAACATTTCCTCGGCATGACGCACGAAGAGATGTACAAATTGTTCTTAGGACCACAAATAATGTGTCCGGACATCACTGAGGACGTAGGTCTGAGCTGCAATCGCCCGGATACCCAAGTAAGTAGCCCTGCATCCGAACACACTGTCCGTTTATTTATTGCAACATTGCCCTAAAAAGGCGCTCTTTGACCTAGGATTGGATAGCGAAGGCAAAGTTGATCAGGTGTTCGGCCCCCCTCCCTGAGACCTCACAAAATCCCGTGCTAACCAGGATGCTGGAGATCACGCCTTATCAAGCGCCCTCAGGAGAAGATAAAGGGGGGAACAAGGAGGCTAGCGCCTCCGCGAAGGAGGTTAGCCGGGGGGAGGAACTGAAACTTCCTCTCCCCAGGGATGGAAGAGAACCGCCTCTGAGGACTTGGAGACAATGGTCTCCAAACGGGGGAAGAAATCTCCACCGGAGGGTCCTGCCCTGGGGGATACCCTGGCCGCACTATGCCCTCAAGGGGATCAGCCCTCCACCGAGCTGTAAGTAAAAGGGTAAATGAAAATATCTCGCTTTACCTCTGAGGAAAATAACTGAGGCATTTATCTTGCGATTCGGATCTTAGCCCTTCTCAGCAGAGCTCGTCTTCAGGGGATCTTCTTCCAGAGATGATGGAGAGCGAAACGCCTCCCCCTGCCATACCGCCTCATGAGGCGGGTGACCCCGAGGTGTCGTCGCGGAGGGTTTCTACTGATCTGGAAAGGCCAGAAGGTAATCCTATGGCCACCCGAAGTCCTTAGTATCCGGCTCTTGAAGAGGGCAATCGAAAGAGTCCGGCACCGTCTGGTGTACGGTCGGACGTACTGAGGGATCTGCTAGAGCAAGCGGCTATCTCAGAAGAGCAGCGCATGTTGATGGGTACAGTGATTGAAAGGATTTCGTCCACCGAAAGCGGGTTGCATGAAGCCTTTATGAGTCTACTGACAGGTTTTGAGGTACGTGAAATGATGTACATTTTTGACAGTACCGCACATTTTTAGATGTGCCCTGTGTAGATAGTAGCCCCTGAGACTCTGGTTGTCGTTGAAAACGGCGGCAAACAGAGGATCATAGTCCCAGGTAATAACCAAACCGCCTTTATGCGCAAGTGGTTGAAGCTCCGGTGGCTAGCCGGACTGATTGGTTTGCCGAACTAAAGCGACAGCTGGATGTGGCAGATGCCGACATCGTGCTTGTCAACAAGAGGTTTGACGAGGCACAGGGTCAGTGATTTTTCTGGTGATCATCACATAGTAAGAGCAGCATGATGCCAATATCTTTAATATGTGGTGACTGCAGATGGAGCTGCCACCGTGGAGACCCTTCGGGCGGAGCTTGCCCGAGCCTAGGAGCAAGTAAGGAGTAGAAATGCGGCCGCTTTAAAGGAGGTCGAGGGGTTAAGGGCCGAACAGGCCGCACATTGCGAGAGCAAAGAAAAAATTGCCAAGATGGCCGTGGAGTTAAAAGATGTTGCTGATCATTATCGGCTTCTTGAAGAAGAAAACCGGGCGAAGGCGACGGACCTGGAGAAGGCCCGGGTGGCTGCCAAGGAAGCCCGCTCCAAAATTAGAGCGACGAAGGAGGAGCTGAATCAAGCTGTAGATATCGTTTCTGGGAAGCCCTTCTTGTTGCGGACTAAGTTCGGAGATCCAAAATATGCTCCTCTTGACCGGCTATGGAGTTCGGCGGACGAGTACATGGATTTGGCTGCAAGTGCTGCTGATGCAGCCGAGTACTTCAAGGATCAGAAAGGTCCTGAAGTGGAGAAGCTGTTCTGGTCACAGTTTCACACTCCAGTCCGTCCGCTGTTGCTGAATGAGCGATTGACCGGTTGGGCCGAGCTCCATAGATTATTCGGACTTGCCATGAGGTCCGTTGTGGATCATCTGTGGCCAGGAGGGCCAATGCCGAATAGCTACTTTAGCTTAGTGCAACAATTCCTTGGTG
This sequence comes from Triticum urartu, assembly GCF_056163025.1. NCBI lineage: Eukaryota > Viridiplantae > Streptophyta > Magnoliopsida > Poales > Poaceae > Triticum > Triticum urartu. The sequence continues at coordinate 23,997,477 of NC_141876.1, forward strand.
CTGTGCCACGCATCAATGCTGTAAAGAGGTCGGCGTGCATAGAAGGCTCGCGGATGGCCCTTGCCCGTGTCAAAACATACTGGGCAGAGATGGATGCCACCACTGTTGCGGCACAGGGTTCGGCCATAGGCCAAGTGGCTGCCGAGCACTACTTTGAAGAAGTTCTTGAAGGCGCTCGTTCGATAGAGGCTCAGTGCTCGAAGAATATTATGTTTAAGTGATATGTATTCCCATTGTAAAAACAATGTTTTATTGAGTTTATCAAGGCTGTATTTATACTTTTGCCCGAAAGTACTATGATGCCTCCTGTGCGGCCGTTTATGTATATATGTATATAACCTGAAAGATGGCAGTCGTCGGCTTCAGCCCCCACGCATATAATGCGGGGGTGTTCGCAGAAGACGCATTTTCACACTTGATCCAACGTCTTTGTCCATTAAGGAGGTGATAGCGCAGCGAACTAGGCAATCAGACTATAATGCTTTAACACTTTCACTTAGCCAGAGGAGTTTGACAGTGGGGCTACTATATAGCCCCTGGTGGCTCTGTGCTCATCCGAATTCGGGGCGCGTACATGCCTGGCCGGGAAACGACCCTTCGTTAAGGCGGAGGAATCCCGAAGATTCCGCTAGGTCATCGAGTGGTTGACCAGTCTCATGCTATATCATGACAGTCAGTTTTCGGCTTTCTCTATTGAGGTGCTTGTCCGGATGAACCAGGGAACAATCGCAGTAGTTCTCCTGGTGCCGCCTTAGCCGATAGAGCGGAACATAATGCAGCAAAACACAGGAGCCGGGCAAACCCAACATTTGACCAAAGACATGATTCGGAGCTGATGCTTATAAGGCCAAACTCGCGACGCCGAACACTCCCTAAGGTATTCGGTCTTTATGATGTAAACCGGGCTTCAACAGTGCCCTTTGTAATAAGCCCCTGGTGTCCAGGTACTTGCAATATTCTGACGTGGCCACATGCCAATACGCAACATCCTTCTCAATTGTACTGAGAATCCGGGGGATGTGTATCAACAAGAGACACTAAAAAAGGTTTACGCAGGGTCTTAATATAAAAAGAATCCTTAGAATGGGTCCCTGCTGCACGTCTGCGCCTGTGTCTCCGTTGTGCCGTATCCTGGGCGGGTGTAGCATGATGGTCATCTGTAAAAGAGAGGAACTTAGTTGAAAAGTTGTCGTGCAAAAAGGTAGGTTATACTAAATAAACCATGTATAGTTCAGGATGAGTAAGGTTGAGCCTAATTGTCACTTCTTTACACGCGTTGAGCCCCTTGTATTGTTATAGGGTATAGCCATCAAACCTGTATCAATTATATATAGCTGCACCGGACTCGTCTAACCGTGTCTGTGGTCTTAACGACCTGTCAGATGCTCAAGTTGGTGAGGCCGTCTAGTGTGCGGCTGCCAAGGCGGCCGCACGGTCTTCCACGTGCAAGGAGCACTCAATATTTCCATTTACTATAATGATGCCACGTGGACCGGGCATCTTAAGCATGAGAGAAGCGTAATGCGGTATTGCATTAAAGCGACCGAAAGCTTCGCGTCCGAGTAGTGCTTGATAGCCACTTTGGAACGAAGCGATGTGGAAGGTTAAATTTTCGCTGCGAAAGTTATCGAGAAAGCCGAATATAACCTCTAGTAGCAGGGAGCCCGTGCAATGGGCTTCTGGGCCTGGCGTTACTCCTTTAAAGGTAGTATTGCTATGGCTGATTTTTGTCGGGTCTATCCCCATTTTACGGACTGTGTCCTGATATATCAGGTTTAAACTACTGCCGCCGTCCATCAGGACTCGTGTGAAGTGGTATCCTTCAATTATCGGGTCTAACACCAAGGCAACCCATCCTTCATGCCGGATACTTGCCGAGTAATCCCGATGGTCAAAGGTGATCGGTTGGGATGACCAGTGGCAGAACTCCGCGGTGATAGGCCCTGGGGCATGTGTCTCTAGGAGTGCCGCTTTGTTTCTCCCCTTCATCACGTGTAACATGTTTACTGTCTTGACTTCTGGTGGGAATTTCTTCTGTTCCCCAGTGCTTTGCTTGCGAGGCTCGTCCTCGTCTTCGCTTGGTGTATCCTGCCCCTTGTGTTCGGCGTTGAGCTTGCCGGACTGCTTGAAGACCCAACATTCTCTATGGGTGTGATTTGCAGGTTTATCGGGGATGCTGTGGATCTGACATATTTTGTCCAGAATCTTGTTTAGGCTGGACAGTTCGTCTCTGTTGCCTTTGGCGGGCCGCTTTTGCTGACCTAGCCGAGAGCTTCTGAATCCGGCGTTTACCACTATGCTCTTCGGGCTATCTTCTTTATTCCGGCGCTTGTTTTTGCTGTGTCGTGGCTTCCCGTTTCCGTCCCTGACTTCGGATGTACTTGGGTCGTTGGTGCTGCATCGGGCTAACCAACTGTCCTCGCCCGCGAAAAGTGGGTCGTGAGGCTTGTTAATGCTGCCATTGTTCTCGGCTTTTCTTGGCCAAGGTGTCTGGCAAGCTATTCGTCTCGAACGCTATGCTTGAAAGCTGCTAAGGCTTCGACGTCCGGACAGTCGACTATTTGGTTCTTTTTAGTGAGAAACCTGTTCCAAAGCTTTCAGGCTGACTCTCCGGGCTGTTGAGTTATATGACTTAAATCGTCTGCATCCGGTGGTCGGACATAGGTCCCTTGAAAATTTGCCCGAAAAGCGTCTTCGAGCTCTTCCCGGCTTCCAATGGAGTTTTCGGGGAGGCTTTTAAGCCAGTGCCGAGCTGTCCCTTTGAGCTTGAGGGATAAGTACTTGATGGCATGGAGATCGTCTCCTCGAGCCATGTGTATATGGAGGATGTAGTCGTCAATCCAGACCCGAGGGTCTGTCGTTCCATCGTATGCCTCTATGTTTACGGGTCTGAATCCCTCTGGGAATTCATGGTCCAGCACCTCATCGGTGAAACATAGGGGGTGTGCGGCACCCCTGTATTTGGGTGTACCGTGGTGTTCGGAATTTTGTTGTGTTGCATTGCGTGCTGGAGCGCGCTTTCTTGGATCTGGTTGCGCCGTCCTTTTGATGCGAGCCCTCTCGTGGATCGCGTACTGGCTTATGTGCGGCGTCGTTTGCCGCTCTATGTTGGCCACGAGGTCGTCTATCCGACCGGATGGCTGTTTTGTTTTTTGATTGCGGGGGATCTAAGGCCTCCTCATCGAATTCAGGTAGCAGCTTTCGCTTTGGGTAGCTCTTTGTGTGGCGACTACCGCCGTACTTTGCTGCAGTGTTGAGTACTTTACTCCATCTAATTCTAAGTGTGTCTTGTGCAGCCCTGAGCCTTTGCTTCTGCTTTTTCAGACTCCTCACAGTGGCGACAACCTTTGATGGGTATTCTGTTGCTCCGGGTGCCTGTCCGGTGTGATGTCATCCGGACTGTTGTCTTCGCCGGAGACGGGTTGTTCGGTTTGATTTTCCGTGTTGCCGTGGTCGGACGGTGGTTCAATGCCATGTTCGTCGTCCGTTGGCTCACCCTGCTCTATCGCTGGGTCTATATGATTGTTGTTTCTACCGAGGCGGGATTTGCAGCGGTGGTTACGCCACCGCTTTGACTGCTTCTAGAGGGAACGATCCTTCGCTGCGTCCATTCGTTCCTCGTCGTCGTTTTCTTTGGGTGTGTCCACCATGTATACATCATATGATGAAGTGGGCGTCCCGTGCCCTGTGGGCAGTGGCTCCTGTTCGTCTCCTGCATCGTCGTCCATACCGTCGATTACTTCGGAGTCGAAGTTGAGCATGTCGGCCAAATCGTCGACAGTGGCTACTAAGTGGGTGGTGGGTGGGCGGAGAATTTCTTCGTCATCCGCATGCCAATCCTACCGGACATAGTTCGGCCAGGACTCTCCTGACAAGGAAATAGACTTTAATGAATTCAGTATGTCGCCGAAGGGCGAGTGCTGAAAGATATCCACAGAGGTGAACTCCATGATCGGTGCCCAGTCGGATTCGACAGGCACGGGCGCTGGCGGTTCGGAGTCCGTGGTCGAGGAAGGATCCGGCAGTTCGGCGACATGGCTCTCGTTAGGGGTGAAGTTAGTATTTGGCTCTATCACCGCTGAGAGTGCGGCCTCCATGGCGGGGTCTATCCACCCATCCTTGGATGGCACAACTGGCTCCGAATTGAGGGTCGGAGCGGTCGCCGGTGCGATCTCCCGAACACTGTCCGATGGTAGAGCTAAATCATGCTCATCGTGACCGTGCGACGCACTCGGCAAGGGCTCGAATCTGCCGAAGATCAAGTCTCCGTGGATGTCGATCGTGTGGTTTATGCTTCCACACCTGACCTGGTGGCCAGGGGCGTAGCTCTCGATCTTCTCTAGATGGCCAAGCGAGTTGGCCCGTAGTGCGGAGCCGCCGAATACAAAGATCTGTCCGGGGAGAAAAGTCTCACCCTGGACTGCATCGCTATCGATGATTGAAGGAGCCATCTAGCCTTATGGTGACGGCACAGAGGAACTCTCAATGAAAGCACCAATGTCGGTGTCAAAACCGGCGGATCTCGGGTAGGGGGTCCCGAACTGTGCGTCTAGGCGGATGGTAACAGGAGGCAGGGGACACGATGTTTACCCAGGTTCGGGCCCTCTTGATGGAGGTAATACCCTACGTCCTGCTTGATTGTTCTTGATAATATGAGTAGTACAAGAGTTGATCTACCACGAGATCGAAGAGGCTAAACCCTAGAAGCTAGCCTATGGTATGATTGTTGTTGTTGGTCCTACGGACTAAACCCTCCGGTTTATATAGACACAGGAGGGGGCTAGGGTTACACAGAGTCGGTTACAAGGAAGGAGATCTACATATCCGTATTGCCAAGCTTGCCTTCCACGCCAAGGAGAGTCCCATCCGGACACGGGACGAAGTCTTCAATGTTGTATCTTCGTAGTCCAACAGTCCGGCCAAAGGATATAATCCGGCTGTCCGGATACCCCCTAATCCAGGACTCCCTCATCGATCCTTTTGGTAATATCTTGATCTAGTAGAATAAAGTTTAGTATGATCTAGTTTTGAGTTTTGCTTTATGATCCTTCTATGTAATCGAGTTCATGAGCTATATATAATAAAGATTAGTGTTGGGTCATGGGATGACTCTCGGTTGTTGACCAGGTCGACCACACCGTGCCAAGCGCACCAAGGCCGTTGGACGACGGCGAGGCCCCAGACTGGAGACCCGGAGATGGGGAAGACGCGGCAGTGGAGTCGCAGATGGAGAGGAGTGGAAAACTTAACTGGTTCGGGTGCGCGGCAGCACTACCGCCCATGGGATACAGGAGTAAGAACAGAGGTTGAAGAAGGAGCATGGCTGTTGGATTAATATCCAACGGTCCAGCTTCTAGAATCATTTGTTGATTAAGTTGACAAAGATCTGCGTACACGTCCGCTTCGTAGGCCCACAAGTCAGCCACCAAATCTGACGGGTCCCAGCTGTCAACGGGAGGAATAGTTCTTTTCACAAAACAAGGAGGCACTTCCTTCCGTGCGAAGATACAGCCGGTGGGTCTCGGCTGTCAGGGGGAGGAAACATTTTTTTAGCTTAATAAGGAGGAACTTTCCTTGCGTGCGACCATGAACCTCATGGGTCCCAGCCGTCAGGCTCTCCACATACAGTCCTCTTTTGATGACTCTTGTTTGTTGACCACGCCGCGCCGAGCGCAGCGAGGCAGTGGACAACGGCGAGGCCCTGGACGGGAATGACCCGAAGATGGGAAGACGCGGTAGTGGAGTCACAGATTGAGATGAGTACAAGGGTTATAACTGGTTCTGGTGCGGCGTGGGGCTGCAGTCGGTGGAGAATAACAGGAGGTGTGGAGGCTGGAGGGATAGCCTGGCTGGCGGTGGGGCAGCGCTTCATAGTGATGCGTGCTAAGCAGAGCCGCTAGCCGCCGGAGGCCGGACTAGGCGGTCCCGGCAACGCTGGAGGAAGAAGACGAGAGATTGAAGGTGCATGCCGGCCATTGGATATAAATCCAATGGCTGTGGATGTCATAATCATTTGTTGACCAAGTTGACAACGCCCTGCGTTGACTTCGACCTATTGTCCCACGTGTCAGCCTGCAAAAATGTGGCATATATTTAACCCATGTTTTCTAGAATGTACAGTCCATTTGCTGGGCTGGGTGAACAAATAATTTCGCGTCAATGCGGCCCATTTAATATTTTCTAAGAAACCCCAACCCATTTGCACTTTCTTGAAATACACGAATTAGTTGGGCTCGTTCTATATATAATGTTAGGTTAGAAGGAGCAATTAATATCAAAAAATAAACTGTTGCGACACATTTTTTATATATAAAATTAACAAATTAGCGAGTTATTGCTCAAAATAAAAATGAGCGCGTTATTATTACATTGGTCCTTGAAATCTTCGCAAGCTTTTGTACGCAATCAACAGGATTTGCCTACCTGTGAGTCAAAAACAACCAGGATTTTCCTTGACAACTTTTGTTAAACATTTACTTTTATAAGTTAATAACATGTGGGATGTTTTTATAATGTATATATAAGTCTTTATAAAAGATACGATAATAGTAATAATATAAATATATATAATGTGGTTAGAAGGGAAAACATAAATTGGACACAGCATTATTATTCTTATATATAGATAAATAGAATAGAGATCTGCGTTTTATTAAGACAATACATTGGGTTGCCGATCTTTAAGAAAAAGTAAAACCTACGCTGGGAGGCCCATAGGCCGGTATGGACCTCAAAAAAAGTTGAAACCACTGTCTACGTATGTCGTGGGCTACGCATACCTAGGCCTAGTTGATACTTGTTCGCCCTCTGGAAAAAATGATAGTACCAGTTGAGGGCTACCTCTGAAACAGCGGCCAAACAATGGCTGTTTTCGATGATTCAATCATTATCACATGCTGCATTCCTAAAGTTCAATGTGACATTGTGGGCAACTTGGACAGCTAGAAGGAAAGCCATACACGAAGGGGAATTTCAGAGTCCTGCGGTAACGCATGCTTTCATTAACAGGTACTTGATGGACCTGGAAATTATGAAGGGTCAACAACCAGCAAGGCCCTACAGGGAGGGTGAGACCCAGGGCACCATCGACGGGCTTTGCGAAGATTCATGTTGACGCAAGGCTTTCAACTGCCCGCAGAGAAGGATCGGCCACAACAGTCTGCCACGACGAGCATGGCACATATTTGGGTAGTTCCTCATTGGTGGTTCTCGGTATCCAGGACCCATCTATTCTTGAGTCAATCGCTTGCCGCGAAGCATATGCTCTAGCAGAAGACCTGGCGCTCCATAATTTCATCATTGCCTCTGATCCTAAACAGGTAGTGGAGGACATTAACAAGAACGCCAGGGGCACTTACGGCACGATCATTCATGAGATCAGGAAGAGGGCAGAGAGTTTTAACAGCAATATCTTGTATGAAGGGCGCCATTCTAATAACGATGCGCCTAGCTTAGCCAAATACTCCCTTAGATTAGCCCAGGGGCGCCACGTGTGGCTTTTACACCCCCACGATCCAGCATGTATCCCACAAACTGTGGTTTTTGATGAATAAAATTTCTGTTCATCCCTAAAAAAAGCTAGATCCTCGAGCGAAATAGATTAAAGAGGGGGACGGCGGCCCAACTGAAGAAGCACATCAGACGTCATTTTTTTCTTTAGTGGATGTCTCTCGATGGCGTTTTTTTACTTGCCTCTGCACCACAAAATTTGAAACATGGGAACATTTGTTGAAATTTTGAACAAAATGGTGAAACCGCGAACATTTTTTAAACATGAAGATTTTTCAGAAATGGTGAACAAGTTTTGAAAATGAAAACATTTTTCAAAATTACAAAAGTTATTTTGAATATGATCATTTTTCTGAAATTATGAACAAATTTAAAACATAAACTTTTTCTGATATTATTGAACTTTTTTGATACATAATTTTTTAAAATTACTAACAAAATTTAAATACGAGAACATTTTATGAATTTCAAACAAATTTTGAAAACAAGAATCGGTTTTGAGTTTCATGAATATTTTTTCAAACATGAACATTTTTTGAAATTGTGAAAAAATTAAGACGAGAATATTTTTTAACTAAAAAAATATTTGAAATTTTTGAACAGAAAAAACCGGAAAAAGAAAAATACGAAAAAGAAAAAATAAACGTAAACAGTAAAATAAAAAAATAAAAAAAGAAAACCCGGTTCAGGAACCTTCTAGATGGTTCCCAAAACCTATAAAAACCGGTTGGGAATGTGTAGAAGGTTCCTAAAACCGCAAGCGTTGTTACACGTTAACGGGCCGGCCCAACTTTAGCTCTTGATCAGCAGCCTGTGCGATAGCTCGACAATTTGACGCAAAATGCGTCAAATAAGAAATTCCAGGATCTCTTGCTATAAGGGAGATATCTACACAATTACATAGTGTACCAGTATTGGAACATATGGTTCGTTGGATCATTTGAATCAGACGGCTGAAAATAACTAATCATGTGGCTACGTGGACTTTTTTTTAAAACGGAGGCAAAAGATTTGCCTCATATATTAAACTAGAGGATGCCCCACACGTTGCGGGATTGTTTTGCAATATTTCAATGATATTTTGGTTATATGAAACATTAATATTTGAAATAATGATTTTTTAAAGTATATAAGAATTAAATGTAAATATCATATAGAATGGAATTTTACATGCATGCATGTTTGCATGTTGAACTAGATTTTTAATATGCATAGTTACATGTTGACGTGGGCCTTTTCCTATGCATGTTGAATGATGAGGTGTCATGCTTGCATGTTGAGAGAAGTATGTTAGTGGGGGCTAACTATTTAGATATAGAAGATAAGGAGAAGAAAGAGTTTGTTACAACACACACCCAAGTTACGGCATGACAATTATTCTCACAATAAATAAGACCCTAGCTTCTTTGCCCCAGCTTTGATCCAAAGGTTTGCCTTATCGACAATGATGTTGAGAAAGATTTGGGAGGTGCGCTCTTTTTCCTGAACACTCTTGCGTTACGCTCATTCCAGATAACCGATGACACTAGCATGGTAATCGATGCCTTTGCTTTTCTGTCGGAGGAGCCCGCGGTGCACGTGCTCGCCCACCAGGCCTGAACGGAGTCAAACAAGTGCCATGCTGACGTGTCCATGTCATGGATGCGCAATTTCTGAATAGTCAGGTTCCAGAGCCTAAGAGTGAAGCGGCATCTGAAGAAAAGATGAGGGCCACATTCCTGCACCCGACGACGCAAGGGGCAAGGGCCACAGTTAGGCCATCCTCGCTTCTCCAATCCATCAGCAGTCCAGATCCTATCCTGAAGCGCGAGCCAAGCAAAGAACTTGACTTTTGGTGGGGCCCAACCCTTCCAAACCATTTGGTCCATGGGGGAAAGGACCAAGCCCAAAAACCGTGCCCTGTAAGCAGAGGCCACTCACTAGTGCCCAGATTCCGTGTTCTTCCACAGGATGTCATCCTCAGTGAGCTCATCCAGGTGTACCTCATGTAGTAGCATCCAAAGGGTGAAGAATTGCGCAACATGCTTGATGGACACCGATACAGGTGGTCTGATTTTGAGGATCCACGCATTGTCCTTAAGGGCCTCTCGTACCTTCCAGTGCTCCCGGGAGGAAGTCTCATAAATGAGCGAAGCAATGTCTTTGGGCTTGCATCCAAGGAGCCAGGGGGAGTCTCAAAATGGAGTCCTCGCACCGTTCACGACCGTGATGGTGGTACAGGCATAGAAAAAGTTGAGGTCCTCCTCATCACACGGGTTCCCACTCTCGACCCACAACTTTGTGGGCTCCTTCCACTCGTACCAAGGCCACCGCAAACGCAAAGCCCACGCGAACTTGTTGGTGTTGGGGACCCCAAGTCCACCATAGGCAAGCGGCCGGCTGACAATATCCCAATTGACCTTGCACTTTGCCTCGGTTGTCGTATCCAACCCAGACCATAGGAAGGCCCGCTTAAGCTTGTCAATGTTTGGCAGAATGGTGGGTTTTATGACAAGTGGCGTGATGAAGTAGATCACTTGTGAAGCGAGGACCGACTTAATGAGGGCCGCACGGCCAATGGTAGTGATGTTTTGGCCGTCATATGTAGTCAGTCTGCTTGCCACTTTATCGACAAGAAATTATAGATCGGTGAGCTTCAGCTTCCACACAGAGAGCGGAAGTCCCAGGTAGCGGAGCGGAAAGGAAGCTCTGATAGCCGGTAGCCCTTGCGTGATGTGGCCCAAGTCAAGGTTGCCGCACCGAATGGGGACCATTGATACGTCTCCAACGTATCTATAATTTTTGATTGTTCCATGCTATATTATATCCTATTTTGGACATTATTGGGCTTTATTATTCACTTTTATATTATTTTTTGGACTAACATATTAACCGGAGGCCCAGCCCAGAATTGCTGTTTTTTGCCTATTTCAGAGCTTCGCAGAAAAAGAATATCAAACGGAGTCCAAACGGAATGAAACCTTCAGGAACGTGATTTTCGGAACGAACCTGATCCAGAGGACTTGGATGTTCTGGAACGTAGTAATTTCAAAAAAATTCCTATGCACACGCAAGATCATGGTGATACATAGCAACGAGAGGGGAGAGTGTGTCCACGTACCCTCGTAGACCGAAAGCGGAAGCGTTAGCACAACACGGTTGATGTAGTCGTACGTCTTCACGATCCGACCGATCAAGCACCGAACGCACGGCACCTTCGAGTTCTGCACATGTTCAACTCGATGACGTCCCTCGAACTCCTATCCAGCCGAGCTTTGAGGGAGAGTTCCCTCGGCATGATGTCGTGGTGACGATGATGATGTTCTACTGACACAGGGCTTCGCCTAAGCACTACTACGATATGACTGAGGTGGATTATGGTGGAGGGGGGCACCGCACACAGCTAAGAGATCCAAGGGATCAATTGTTGTGTCTCTAGAGGTGCCTCCCTCCCCATATATAAAGGAGTAGAGGAGGGGGAGGGGGCCAGCCACCCTTGGCGCGCCCCATGAGGAGTCCTACTCCCACCGCTTTCCATGTTGGAGTAGGAGAGGAGAGGGAAGGAGAAAGATGGAGAAAGGAAAGGGGGGCGCCGCCCCCTTCCTAGTCCAATTCGGACTTGGGAGTTGAGGGGCGCGCGGCTGCCCCTTGGCCCCCTCTCCTGTTCCACCAATTGGGCGAATGAGGCCCATTAACCTCCGGGGGGGTTCCGGTAACCCCCCGGTACTCCGGTATATATCCGATAACCCTCGGAACCATTTCGGTGTCCGAATATAGTCGTCCAATATATCAATCTTCATGTCTCGACCATTTCGAGACTCCTCGTCGTGTCCGTGATCACATCCGGCACTCCAAACTACGTTCGGTACATCAAAACACATAAAATCATAATATAACCGTCATCGAACTTTAAGCGTGCGGACCCTATGGGTTCGAGAACTATGTAGACATGACCGAGACACGTCTCCGGTCAATAACCTATAGCGGAACCTGGATGCTCATATTGGATCCCACATATTCTACGAAGATCTTTATCGGCCAAACGGCATAACAACATACGTTGTTGCCTTTGTCATCGGTATGTTACTTGCCCGAGATTCGATCGTCGGTATCTCAATACCTAGTTCAATCTCGTTACTGGAAAGTCTCTTTACTCGTTCCGTAATACATCATCCCGCAACTAACTCATTAGTTGCAATGCTTGCAAGGCATAAGTGATGTGTATTACCGAGTGGGCCCAGAGATACCTCTCCGACAATCGGAGTGACAAATCCTAATCTTCAAATACGCCAACCCAACAAGTACCTTCGGAGACACCTGTAGAGCACCTTTATAATCACCCAGTTACATTGTGACGTTTGGTAGCACACAAAGTGTTCCTCCGGTAAAAGGGAGTTGCATAATCTCATAGTCATAGGAACATGTATAAGTCATGAAGAAAGCAATAGCAACAAACTAAATGATCAAGTGCTAAACTAACGGAATGGGTCAAATCAATCACATCATTCTCCTAATGATGTGATCCCGTTAATCAAATGACAACTCTTTGTCTATGGCTAGGAAACATAACCATCTTTGATCAACGAGCTAGTCAAGTAGAGGCATACTAGTGACACTCTGTTTGTCTATGTATTCACACATGTATCATGTTTCCGGTTAATACAATTATAGCATGAATAATAAACATTTATCATGATATAAGGAAATAAATAATAACTTTATTATTGCCTCTAGGGCATATTTCCTTCAGTCTCCCAGTTGCACTAGAGTCAATAATCTAGTTCACATATTTATGTGATTAGTTCACATCTCCATGTGATTAATACCCAAAGGGTTTACTAGAGTCTATAATCTAGTTCACATCGCTATGTGATTAACACCCAAAGAGTGATCATGTTTTGCTTGTGAGAGAAGTTTAGTCTACGGGTCTGCAACATTCAGATCCGTATGTATTTCGCAAATTTCTATGTCTACAATGCTCTGCGCGGAGCTACTTTAGCTAATTGCTCCCACTTTCAATATGTATCCAGATTGAGACTTAGAGTCATCTGGATCAGTGTCAAAACTTGCATCGACGTAACCCTTTACGGCGAACCTTTTGTCACCTCCATAATTGAGAAACATATCCATGTTCCACTAAGGATAAGTTTGACTGCTGTCCAGTGATCTACTCCTAGATCACTATTGTACTCCCTTGCCAAACTCAGTGTAGGGTATACAACAGATCTGGTACACAGCATGGCAGACTTTATAGAACATATGGCTGAGGCATAGGGAATGACTTTCATTCTCTTTCTATCTTCTATCATGGTCAGGCTTTGAGTCTTACTCAACTTCACACCTTGCAACACAGCCAAGAACTCTTTCTTTGACTGTTCCATTTTGAACTAATTCAAAATCTTGTCAAGGTACATACTCATTGAAAATCTTTATCAAGCGTCTTGATCTATCTCTATAGATCTTGATGCTCAACATGTAAGCAGCTTCACCGAGGTCTTTCTTTGAAGAACTCCTTTCAAATACTCCTTTATGCTTTCCAGAATAATTCTACATTATTTCCGATCAACAATATGTCATTCACATATATTTATCAGAAATGCTATAGTGCTCCCACTCACTTTCTTGTAAATACAGGCTTCACCGCAAGTCTGTATAAAACTATATATGCTTTGATCAACTTATCAAAGCGTATATTCCAACTCCGAGATGCTTGCACCAGTCCATAGATGGATCGCTGGAGCTTGCACATTTTGTTAGCACCTTTAGGACTGACAAAACCTTCTGGTTGCATCATATACAACTCTTCTTTAAGAAATCCATTAAGGAATGTAGTTTTGACATCCATTTGCCAAATTTCATAAAATATGGCAATTTGCTAACATGATTCAGACATACTTAAGCATCGCTACGAGTGAGAAAATCTCATCGTAGTCAACTCCTTGAACTTTGTCAAAAAAAACCTTTTTCGACAAGTCTAGCTTTGTAGATAGTAACACTATTATCAGCATTCGTCTTCCTCTTGAAGATCCATTTATTTTCTATGGCTTGCCGATCATCGGGCAAGTCAACCAAAGTCCACACTTTGTTCTCATACATGGATCTCATCTCAGATTTCATGGCCTCTAGACATTTCACGGAATTTGGGCTCATCATCGCTTCCTCATAGTTCGTAGGTTTGTCATGGTCAAGTAACATGAACTCCAGAATAGGATTACTATACCACTCTGGTGCGGAACATACTCTGGTTGACCTACGAGGTTCGGTAGTAACTTGATCCGGAGCTTTCATGATCATCATCATTAACTTCCTCACTAATTGGTGTAAGCATCACTGGAACAGATTTCAGTGATGAACTACTTTCTAATTCGGGAGAAGGTACAATTACCTTATCAAGTTCTACTTTCCTCCCACTCACTTCTTTCGAGAGAAACTCCTTCTCAAGAAAGGATCCATTTTTAGCAACAAATGTTTTACCTTTGGATCTGTGATTAGAAGGTGTACCCAACAGTCTCCTTTGGGTATCCTATGAAGACGCATATCTCCGATTTGGGTTCGAGCTTATCAGGTTGGAACCTTTTCACACAAGCATTGCAACTCCAAACTTTAAGAAACGACAACTTAGGTTTCTTGCTAAACCACAGTTCATACAGTGTCGTCTCAACAGATTTAGATGTTGCCCTTTTTTAATGTGAATGCAGCTGTCTCTAATGCATAACCCCAAAACGATAGTGGTAAATCAGTAAGAGACATCATAGATTGCACTATATCAAATAAAGTACGGTTATGACGTTCGGACACACCATTAAACTGTGGTGTTCCAGGTGGCATGAGTTTGTGAAACTATTCGACATTGTTTTAATTGAAGACCAAACTCATAACTCAAATATTCTCCTCCACGATCAGATCGTAGAAACTTTATTTTCTTGTTACGATGATTGTCCACTTCACTCTGAAATTATTTGAACTTTTCAAATGTTTCAGATTTATGTTTCATCAAGAAGATATACCCATATCTCACTCAAATCATCTGTGAAGGTCAGAAAATAACGATACTTGCCGTGAGTGTCGGGACCCCGATTCCAAATCACATCGATCTAGCCGGTAACACCTCATATCACTTTGCGGCCTCACGCACGGTATCCCCACGGGTTTCGCCTTACCCTGGCCCGGGACCGTTTGCGCCTTTTGGCTCGCGTATATGATTGTGTCGCTAGCATCCATATGACAGAGAACCCGGGCCGACATGGCTAGTCGTGAACCCAAAGCGGCACTAACCTATGGGAACAGGCATACATGATTCACATCGAGCGTGTCGGTCAGCAGCGTGTGAATCCGGGCTGTAGCACTGGGCTAACAGGACTCCGGGGAACCCGGGCTATAGCAGGCTAGGCAGGACTCCGGATGTCACCGCATGACATTTCCCCGAAGGGACAGACACAGGAACAAAGTGGAACACATGCCGGCCAGTCAAGTGTCCTGAGCAGTAGTGTTGGGCTAGCAGGACTCCGGTGAACCGGGCTGTAGCGGACTACTATGGCTCAAGGAAGCACTAGACTACATTTCCCCATAAGAGAGACTGCCAAGGATAAACAACTAGATTGTCGGATCCCACACATAGCAATACACGTCACACGCACGCATAACATGCAAGTATGTGATGTACAACATGGCATCACAACATAATGCAAACTCATATAGATAAAGGCTCAGAAGAGCCACATAGCATTAATACAAACAGGGGTCACATGACCCATCATTCAGAGCATACAAGCAATGGAAGCATTACATGTCTGAGTACATACAACTACAAAAGAAAAAGGCTAAGAAACCTGATTATCTACAAGTCCCTCCCAAGGGTACAAGATCGTAGCTGAGGTAACAAGCTACTCGTCGAAGTCCAAGCGGTACTACTAGTGAGACAAATGTCTCATCTGCAAAACATAAATAAAGCAAACGTGAGTACAAAGGTACTCAGCAAGACTTACATCAGATCCTATCATACATGCATTTGTATCAAGAAGGTAATGTGGGGTTTAGTTGCAGCAAGCTAGCTTTGACTCAGTGGCTATCCTGTTCTACAACAACGAGAAACTTCTTTGAGATGAGGCAGCGCACACGAGTCCACTAATCACCACATCAATACACTACTATGGATTCATCCCCGTCTCCTTACGAGAAGGCCATCCATAGCACTCACACTTGTGTTGAGCATTTTAGAGTATCCACTTTAAGTTGTCTATGTACCACGTAAGCATCCAAGAAGTCCATAACCGAGGACACGGCTATTCGAATAGATCATGTTAACCCTGCAGGGGTGTACTTCTTCACACACGCTCTCACCACTTATCACCATGTACACGTCATGTATCTCGGCAACCTTCAAGCGGAAGCCTGGCGAGGGTGTCGGCCACGACCTGACTAACCACGCAAGACTCTAATCCAGGTTTATCGCCTATTTGGGTTCCATCCGCAAGGAGATCCGGCCGGGGTGTCGCTCACGGCCCCAAACGATGTGAGCATGGTTCCCAAGCCCACCATCCGGGTGCCACTTGGTACACTGTGCCACATGTGCCTAGTCTGTCCCAAGCCCACCCTGTCGGGTGCCACTCGGTAGAAAAATAGCACTACCTACAACACCAGAAACTATTTGCAACTCCTGGACAGAGATCAAGTTGGCTAATAAGTCGAGAGGGGTCGAGTTACCGGAACCCAATGTGTGGTAGTAGCTAGTCCTTGGACAACATACACAAAACTCAGTTCTTAGGGACGGTTCCAGTGAGACAACCCACCATGTACTCCTACATGGCCTCTCACCGCTACCTTTACCAAATCGTGTACACACGCTTAACTCTCAACATCATAAGATAGCACTGTACTCTAATTCATTCCCAATGAATCAGACCTGGCATACTCTAAGCAATAGCAGGCATGGCATGGCAAGAACACAACATGGCTCAAGCAACTCCTACACATGCTAGTGGGTTTTAACTATTTACTGTGGCAATGACAGGTCATGCAGAGGAATGGGTTCAACTACCGCAGCATAAAGTAGCAGTTGAATCATTGTTGTCCTAATGCAATAAATGAGAGCAGGAGCGAGAGAGTAGGATTGTATTGGAATGAACAAGGGGGGGTTGCTTGCGTGGTAGATCAACAGGGGGGCACTGCTCCTCTGACAGGTACTCTGGATCGATCACCGGAGCAGAACCTGTCGAGAAGGAACGGTGTCGAAAATCAAACACAAGTATATGCAACAATATGATGCATGATCATGGCATGAATATGTGATATTGTTTGAGTTAAAGCATCTAGCAATTATTTGGTTGAAGTCCATTTGAGCCAAGGGTTCAAATACAACTCCAAATTAAGCTCCTAAATAAGCCATAAGTGTGTTTTCATATATACAGCATGTATAGGTTGGTTTGTCATGCATGAAAATGGTACAGATGGATAGGTTGAATTTTTCTGATCATTTTTCATATATAAATTATTTCAATCTGATCTACGGTTGAATTTCTATGAATTTTTGAAGTTTATATCAATTTATGGAATTCTCTGGATTATTTAAAATCCAGAAAAAAATCATTATTGCGTCAGCATGACATCACAGAGGCGTCAGCAGGGCTGACCAGGTCAAACCTGACGTGTGGGGTCCACACGTCAGTGACCGGTTAGTTAACAGGGGGTTAGTTTATCCTAATTATAGGATTAGTGGTGCTGGGGGCCACTGTCAGTGTCAGGTTTAGTTAAATGGTGATTAGCCTTAAGCTAATCACCTGACCCATGGGGCCCACCTGATGGCCCCGCGAGGTCAAAGGGGTCAAACCCCACCGGTGTTTAACCGCCGGCGAGGCCGAACACGGCGGAGGGCTCGGGAAACGCCCTCCGGCGACCATTTAGGCGGCGGAGATCACGGACGAGGAGCTGGAGCTCGTCCGCGTCGTTTGGAGCAAGCGGCCGGAGCATGGCTCCGGGCGAAAACGGGCTGCGGGGCACGGCAGGAACTGCGGAGGCCCTCTACGGCCTCCTGGCGTCACCAGAAGCACGGTGACGCGCGCGGGAGCGGCTGGCTCGGCCTCTGGCCACGGTGGCGCCATGGCCGGCGGCGATGAGGTCTCGGGCGCGGCAGCTGAGCTAGCTAGGCGGGGCAAATGAGCACGGGGAGGAGGGGAGAACGAAGTAGAGCTCACGGGGAGATCGTAGACGTCGTCAGCGAGCTCGGGGACGCGCTGAGGTCGACGGTGCGGCGATGGGGATCCACGGCAGCCGGAGATGAAGACGACGGTGATGGAGGCGCTCCAGGGCCTCCCGAGGTGCGTGGCTCGACGGAGAGGTAGACGCAGACGTGGCGGAGGTTGCAGGCACGGAGAGAGGGCAAGGGGGAGTCGGTGGCTACGGCAACAGCGAGCGGCGGCGACCGCAGCGCTCGGGCGGGTCGAGAGAGAGGGATCCAGCGGAGGAGGGAGGGTGAGAGAGAGAGTGAGAGAGGTGCGGGGCGGTGCGTGGCGTCGCGCAGAGCGACCAGGGCGACGAGGGGGAGGACAGGCAGACAGGTGCCGTGGCGCGCGGAGTACGCGCGCGCGCCGGGCACACGCCTCGCCTACTGGTGCGAGGTGGATGACGGTGTGGTGGCCAGTGGGCTGGGCCAGCACAGTTGGGCCGGCACAGTGCCAGGCCGCAGGTGGCCCAGGTAAGCATTTTTCCATTTTGTTTTCTTTTCTATTTTCTGACATTTGTTTCTGATTTAGTAAAAATACTAAATCATTTTATTTAATTCTGTCAAATTTTGCAGGGACCTAAGGAATTAATCCAAAGCCTCTCACCAAAATTCAGAATTATTGGACAATATTTTGTATCTATAAAAATATTTATCCAACGCAAATAAATACTGGATTAATTCCAAATGCCCAAAATAATTACTTAGGAGCTCTTTAAAATATTGGTTTGATTTTTATCTCTGTCCAATATTTTCAGAGAGCAACATGAGCATTTTCTTGGACCCTTTTGGAGCAATTTTTACTTGGGTCATTTTCAGAAATGATTTCTGAGGGTTTCACAAATCCCCATTTCAAAGTTAAATGGAATTTAAACATGATGCAAACATGAAGGCTAGCCTAGGTCATACCAGAACTAGGGATGTGACACCTCGCCCCCACTCGGAAAAATCTCGTCCCGAGATTCAGGAGTTGGCGGAAAGAAAGCGGGGTACTCAAGTCGAAGACGATCTTCACGCTCCCAGGTAGCTTCTCTGTCGGAATGATGAGACCAATGAACCTTGAGAAACTTGATGTTATGACGTCGAGTGACACGCTCTGCTTGATCAAGAATGCGAGCAGGGTACTCTCAATAGGTGAGGTTATCTTGGAGATCAAGCGTTTCGTGGTCCACTCCGCGGATGGGATCCGAGAAGCAACGCCTGAGTTGAGAGACGTGAAGACATCATGAACTCGAGAAAGATGTGGGGGTAGTTCCAACTAGTAGGCAACCTCTCCTTGTTTAGCGAGAATGAGAAAGGGACCAATGTAACAAGGAGCCAACTTGGCCTTGATAGCGAATCGATGGGTACCCTTCAAAGGGGTTGTCGGTGTCAAAACCGGCGGATCTCGGGTAGGGGGTCCCGAACTGTGCGTCAAGGCCGGATGGTAACAGGAGACAAGGGACACGATGTTTTTACCCAGGTTCGGGCCCTCTCGATGGAGGTAATACCCTACTCCTGCTTGATTAATATTGATGATATGGGTAGTACAAGAGTAGATCTACCATGAGATCAAGGAGGCTAAACCCTAGAAGCTAGCCTATGGTATGCTTGTTGTATATGGAGTTGATGTCCTACGGACTACAACCCTCCGGTTTATATAGGCACCGGATAGGGTTAGGGTTACACAGAGTCGGTTACAATGGTAGGAGATCTTGAATATCCGCATCGCCAAGCTTGCCTTCCACGCCAAGGAAAGTCCCATCCGGACACGGGACGAAGTCTTCAATCTTGTATCTTCATAGTCCTGGAGTCCGGCTGAAGTTACAGTCCGGCTACCCGAACACCCCCTAATCCAGGACTCCCTCAGTAGCCCCTGAACCAGGCTTCAATGAAGACGAGTCCGGCGCGCAGATTGTCTTCGGCATTGCAAGGCGGGTTCCTCCTCCAAGTCCTTCATAGAAGATTGTAAACACCAAGAGTAGTGCCCGGCTCTGCAAAATAAGTTTCCACATATTTCCATAGAGAGAATAATATAAACACAAATCAAATCTGCTGACGTATTCCGCAGTGCGTCATCACACTACGGCCAAGTCCTTTACTCGAATCGTTTTTACTTTTCCACCTCAGCACGTTTTGCGAGGCGGTTTCCTTGGCACGTCTTGTCGAAGCAGAGATCGTGTACCCCCTTTACGGGATTCTCATCAATACGGACGTGGGTAACCCAACCGCGCCATTTATCACGGCGCTTGGGAGGCAAGCGAGTTTTACTAGGCTGGTGGGGACGCACAACCGCATCCGCCCATATAAGGGGATAAGGATCCACCTTTTTACCTATGCCTTTTTCCTCCTTTGCCTATCCATCTCCTGCGCACTCGAGCTCCAGCGCCCAAGCCCACACTTCCCACCTCAACCTTCTCCAGCAATGTCCGGAGCGGGAGGCAAGTGGATGGTCTCCTCTGCTATGGAGGGCCAAGTCAAGAAGCTAAGGAAGGCCGGATACCTGTCTAAGGACATCGCGCACCGGCTTCCCGAAAAGGGGCAGCTTCTCCCCACCCCAAGGCCCCATGAGAGGGTAGTATTTCTTCCCCACTTCCTCCGCGGACTGGGTTTTCCACTCCACCCATTTGTCCGGGGGCTCATGTTCTACTACGGCCTGGATTTCCACGATCTGGCCCCGAACTTCATCCTCAACATCTCGGCGTTTATCATCGTGTGCGAGGCTTTCCTCCGCGTCCGCCCTCATTTCGGCCTCTGGCTCAAGACCTTCAACGTCAAGCCCAAGGTGGTGCGCAGCAGCCAGGCGGAGTGCGGAGGCGCCATGGCGGGCAAGATGGCCAACGTCGTATGGTTCAAGGGCTCTTTTATGGAGACCCTAAAGGGGTGGCAATCCGGGTGGTTTTACATCACCGAGCCACGCGATCCGAACTGGATCGCAGCCCTCGAGTTTCGATCCGGACCCCCCACACGGCTTATGTCCTGGAAAGAGACGGGCCTGTCGTGGGGTGACGAAAAAGAGGTGACCGGATTGCACACATGCATCCAGACCCTGGTGAACAAGCCAATCCGACTTGTTAATGTAATCCAGGTTATGCTGGTCCGCCGGATCCTCCCGTGCCAACAACGGGATTTTAATCTGTGGGAGTTCGACCTGGCGCAGCACCAAACCCTTAGCAGGCTCTTCGACACGACGTACGAAGATGCCTGGAAGGTGCTATACAGGGGCGCCGAGGCTCCCGCATCCGCTTCCGAGGACCGCGGTTACAGCTCGCAGCGTCACGCTAGCGAGGTAAGCTATCTTCACCTTTTACAGGATGTTAAGCTTTTTTCATAGTTTGACTCTATGCGGGATCTAAACTCCCTTACCTTTGACAGGCTTGGCGAGCGATATCCGGACCGATTAACTGTCCCGCTCCGCTGCCCGAAGACCCAGCCCCAGCTCTACTAGTGAAGCTGCTGGTTCCGGCGCCTTATGTGGTGCCGGAGAAGAAGGCCAAGAAGAAGAAGACCACGAGGACTCGAAAGAGTGCCCGTAACGTGGTGGTGTCGGACTCGTCATCCGACGAGTCTGGGACGCCCTCTTCCCGTGAAAACGAGGAGGAGGAAGAAGAAAACTCTCCCCCCCCAACAGAGGGAGGAGAGAAGAGGAAGGCCGCCCCAACGGGGGAGGCCGAGGGGTCTAGGAAAAGGAAGACCCCTCCGCCAGACTACTCCCCCGACGCCGAAGAGGGCGGAGAGGAGTGGCCAAACAGGGCCAAGCGTCCGGCGAAATCGTAAGTTCGGATATCAGAGTAACTCATGATGTTCCTTTGTTGCACAGCTTTCCCTAATGTCGAACGTAATTATGCAGCCCGCCCCGGGCCGAATTCAACGAATCGTCGGGCGGCTCCCTGGACTCATCGGACGTGAACTCAGTTCCGCCCGCTGTCTCCCCCCGCACTGCAGACGACGCCGAAGTGGCGTTGCGACAAGCTCCGGGGCAGGAGGAGGTGGTCCCGGAGGAGCCGCAAGGCAACCTCCCGGACTCCAGGAGTGAAGGGGATAAGGCCCCCTAGGGCTCCTAGTCCGGCTTTGTGCTGGACACCGCGCCGGAATCTTCCACAGTTCCGGACCGCGGTAGGCGAACTCCTTCCAAGAGGAACAAGCCTTCTGAGCCGGCGGCCTCCGTCCAACCGGAGGTGCCGGACAATCTGCTGGAGGTGCTTGACGGCGCCTCCATCGACGAGGGGCACCATACTATTATGAGTATGGTGATCCAGAAGGTTCAGTCCGTCAAGAGCGGACTGACTGAAGCTTGCGCTAGCCTTCTAACAGGCTTCGAGGTAAGTAAAAATATGTAAAAATATTACCGCATAGATAGTAGCCCCTGATGCTCTGTTTGGCGTTCGGAAAGAAAAGTCGAATAGAGGATCTATTAAATATCGCAGGAGTCTAACAAAAAAGAGTCAATATGCATATGCAGGCTTCGCTGCTATCCACCGCCGCACTGACTGCGGAGGTGGGTGTCCTAAAGCAGGACCTCGAGCGGACCGAGCAAGAGCTCGGCCTTGCCAAGCGGCGGCTCGAGGAGAAAGAAGGTAAGAAATACCTTACAGAAAAAGTGCCTATAAAAAGGCGTGATTGCAAAAAGATAACAGGATTGTACTGCTTATTGTAGGGGCCACGACTGAGGTGGCGACCCTTAAGCAGGCGCTGTCTGAGGCCGAAAAGAAAACGGCCGCGGAGCGCACCAAGTGAGACAGACTTGGGGCTTAGGTCGGCGAGGTTCAGCAAGAGCTTCAGGCTCTCATGAAAAAACATGAGAGTTTGGAGCTTGAGTCAAAGGTGCAAGCATCCGAGCTCGCAACGGCCCTTGAGACTGCCAAGTCTGCCAAGGCCGAAGCCCAAAAGGCCCTCCAAGAGTTGGAGGAGATGAGGAAGATAGCAGCGGGTAAGGCATTCTTTATGCAAAGCAGAAATATAAAAGTAAACTACTTGTTACTTACCCGAATCCGGAGCTCTCCAGGGGCATTCACAGATCTTCCCCGCAGCGTATCCGCCGCCGCCGCATTCTACCGAGCTAAAGAGGGCAGCTCGACAGAGAAGGTGTTCTGGTCTCAGTATTCTGAGGCCGGACACCCTGTGCCCTTGCGCGACCAGCTTAAACAGCTGGTCGAGCTCCACAAGGTGGCCGAACAGGCCATGAAGGGCTTCATAGTTTGGCTGTGGCTCGGAGAGGCCCTGCCTGGGAGCTATTTCGGGCTGGTGTGGCGGCTGGTGGAGGCCTGTCCGAGGCTCGAGGTCATCAAGCGCTCCGTCTGCATCGAAGGTGCCCGTCGGGCCCTTACCCGTGCAAAGGTGCACTGGGGTAAGCTGGACGGTGAGAAGCTTGTGAAGGACGGGCCGCTGCCGGGGAAGGAGCATCGCAAGCCCGAGAACTACTACAAGGATGTTCTTGCAGGTGCCCGCCTTGTGGCGGATGAATGTACCAATGATGTGATTTTTGAATGAACTCGCTCGTGTTTATCCTGTGCGCTGAAAACTTGTTCATATGCGCTAAGCAATGCTTATTGAATTTAAAATATTACTTTCTGTGCGGCCATTTATCAAAAAATTGAGAGATGGCCAGTCGTCGGCTTCTGCCCCCATGCCACTAGTGCTGGGGTGTTCGGGATAAACCTGAGCGCTCTTTTTCCCATAGTTGGGTCCTTCGGGGGAGGCGCTCAGCACAACGAACCAGGCAATCGGACTATAATGCTTGAACACTCTCACTTAGCCATAGAACTCTATAATTTTAAATTTCGGCGAAGCCCCTAGTTCGGAAGATCGAGTTCGGGGCGCTATCCACGCCTTGGCCGGACAAAGCCGGCTCCTCGCTCGAAGCGACATAAGTCTTTAGGGACTCGAAAAACCTCTCGAACAGCGACCGGTCTCTCGCCTCATCATGACAGTCAGTTTTATCTTTCTCCACTGAGGTGCTTAACCCAGCTGAACCGGGGCACAATTGCAGTGGTTCTCCTAGTGCTACCTTAGCCGATATAGCGGAACGTAAGGCACCAAAACATAGGAGCCGGGCAAACCCAACTATTGACCCAAATCATGATTTGGAGCTGATGCATAAAGTGCTATAAGTTCGGGGTGCCGCACTTGTGAAAGTGTATGGACTTCTCACACCATAATGAGGGGTACTGAAGCCCCTGGCGTGTTTGCCGTACCATGGTGTATGGGTGCAATCATGTCATTTAATAAACATATATGTGAAAAGAGGATAATGCGAAAAATAGAGAAAAAGCTATGCATTGTTTATAGAGAGGCTATTTATCAAAGCCGAACGATACAAATAGTGCGATAAGCAAAAAGATATTGGACTATTTAACATGTCCTGACCAGGGGCAGGCCGCGGAATTTTATTCAAAACAGGTATACCGCTCGTAACAGAGACCACCTGGGAGTTCCATAATGCGGCATGGCTTGTCTGCCTCCCTGGATCTTGCATCGTTTGTGCGGCAGTCGAATTGCCGAACAGGTCGTCCGAAGTATGGAGTCCTGAAAGTAAGAAAAAAAATTAAAAACAGGCTCCGGCAGCCCCTAGTACGTTTTAAGCCGTATTTTGGGTGTGTCGTTATTGTGCCCCTTCCCCTGTGCCCATGCTATTTCAAGGGCGTAGTTATGTATGCGAGGCACTGGTTTCGCTATGTCGCGAGAGCTGGGGTTGGGGCCGCATTGCTACGCTTGCTCAGAGCGTGCCAGGCGGTCCTGCTGTGGGTTACTCCGGGCGCGCTTGGCAGTGTCTGGCTTTTTAACAGCCGGACTGGAGAATTGCCTAAGAAGGCTACTTTGTACTTCCGCTGCGAGAGCCGTCGTGTGCTCCTCCGTACGGAGGGCGCGTTCGGTGTTTCCATTGACCGTGATTACTCCTCGAGGGCCTGGCATCTTGAGCTTGAGATATGCGTAGTGCGGCACCGCATTGAACTTTGCGAATGCGGTTCGTCCGAGCAGGGCGTGATAGCCACTACGAAACGGGACTATATCGAAGATTAACTCTTCGATTCGGAAATTGTCCAGGGATCCGAAGACCACGTCAAGTGTTACTGAGCCTGTACAGTTGGTTTCTACACCTGGTATAACGCCTTTAAAGGTCGTTTTTGTGGGCTTAATCCTTGAGGGATCTATGCCCATTTTCCGCACTGTATCCTGGTAAAGCAGGTTCAGGCTACTGCCGCCGTCCATGAGGACTCTTGTGAGATGAAATCCGTCGATGATTGGGTCGAGAACCAATGCGGTGAAGCCGCCATGACGGATGCTAGTGGGATGGTCCCTTCGATCAAAAGTGATCGGGCAGGAGGACCATGGGTTGAACTTTGGGGCGGCTGGCTCCAACGCGTATACGTTCCGTAGCGCATGCTTCCGCTCCCTCTTGGGAATGTGGGTTGCGTATATCATGTTCACCGTCCGCACTTGTGAAGGAAAGCCCTTCTGTCCATTGTTGTTCGGCGGCCTGGGCTCCTCCTTGTCGTCGCTGTGCAGCCCCTTATCTTTGTTTTCGGCTCTTAACTTGCCTGCCTGCTTGAACACCCAACAATCCCTGTTAGTGTGATTGGCTGGCCTTTCAGGGGTGCCATGTATCTGGCACAAGCGGTCGAGTATTCGGTCCAAACTGGACGGGCCCTAAGTATTCTTTTTGAATGGCTTTTTCTGCTGACCAGATTTATAGCCTCTGAATCCGGCATTGACTGCCGTCTCTTCATTGCTATCGCTGCTAACACGGCGTTTTTGCTTATTCCGACGTGTCCTGCCACTTTTGTCCTTGGTATTCGAATTACCAGGGTTCTTTGATAAGTTGTTACTGCGAGCTAGCCAGCTGTCTTCTCCCGTGCAAAAGCGGGTCATGAGTGTCGTGAGGGCTGCCATAGATTTCGGCTTTTCCTGTCCCAGGTGCTGGGCAAGCCACTCGTCGCGGATGTTATGCTTGAAGGCTGCTAGGGCCTCTGCGTCCGTACAGTCGACTATCTGATTTTTCTTTGTTAGGAACCGTGTCCAGAATTGCCTGGCCGATTCCTCTGGCTGCTGAATTATGTGGCTTAAGTCATCGGCATCCGGTGGTCGCACGTAAGTGCCCTGGAAGTTGTCAAGGAATGCGGCTTCCAGGTCCTCCCAAGAACCGATTGAGTCTGCTGGCAAGCTGTTAAGCTAATGCCGGGCCGGTCCTTTAAGTTTGAGCGGGAGGTATTTGATGGCGTGTAGATCATCGCCGCATGCCATGTGGATGTGAAGGAGATAATCCTCGATCCATACCACCGGATCTGTTGTGCCATCGTATGATTCGATGTTTACGGGTTTGAAACCCTCTGGGATTTTATGATCCATTACTTCATCTGTGAAGCATAGCGGGTGTGCGGCGCCTCTGTACTGGGCTATATCACGACGCAGCTCGGAAGAGCTATGTCTGTTGTGTTCGGCCTGGCCGGATTTGTTGTATCCGGAGTGAAGATCATCGTCACATGCCGTAGGGCGCCTGCGCGATCCGTAGATCGATCTTGTTTGTCTTGCCTTATCCTCCAGTACGTCTCGCAGGTCTGGCGCATTTTCCCGTGCCTTAGTTGAGCGGCGTCGGGGCATGGCTTTTGTTGAGGGCCGAGAGGCCTCTGTGTCGCGGCCGCGAGGTGGCCGGTCTGCCATGTCGTGCGCTGGTAATGTAGGTGCTTCCCCCCCTGATCGGGGTAGCGGCCTGCGCTTTGGGTAACTCTTGGAGGGGCGTTCGAGTTCATACTCTTCAGCTGCAAGGACCTCAGTCCATCTGTCAGCTAGCAAATCTTGGTCAGCTCTAAGCTGTTGCTGCTTTTTCTTGAGGCTGCTTGCCGTGGCTAAAAGCCTGTGTTTGAAACGCTCTTGTTCGGCGGGGTCTGACGGTACGACGAATTCGTCGTCATCGAGGCTTGCCTCGTCTTCAGAGGGAGGGTATAGTTATCATCCTCGGCCTCTCGGTCTGCCACTCTCTCATGAGGGCTGGCTTCTCCATCTTCCTGTGCCGAATCTTGCTGGGGTGGGTGTTCTTCGGCGCTATCCGGGGTAGTATTATCTCCCGTGCCGGAATCACCGTTTTTGCTTTGGCGGGATTTAGAGCGGCGCCGCTGACGCCGGCGCTTTGGCTGTTTCTTGGAGGTGTCATCCCCCGTTGTTCCATCGCCATCTCCATCTTTCGGAGTATCCACCATATATATGTCATATGACGAGGTGGCCTTCCAGCGCCCTACAGGTGCTGGTTCCTGTTCGTCTCCTACATCGTCGTCCATACCATCGATGTCTTCGGAGCCGAAGTCAAGCATGTCGGTTAAATCGTCGACAGTGGCTACAAAGTGGGTGGTGGGTGGGCTTTGAACTTCTTCATCGTCCGTATCCCATCCCAGCTGACCGTAATCCAGCCAGGGCTCTCCTGATAAAGAGAGAGACTTGAGAGAATCCCGGATGTCGCCAAAAGGCGAGTGCTGAAAGATGTCCGCGGCGGTGAACTCCATTATCGGCGCCCAATCGGATTCGATTGGCAGTGGAGCGGGGGGTTCGGAGTTCGGGGAGGAGTCCGGATCCTCGGAGTCACGGGTCATGCAGAGTACGGGGCTGGCGTTCGGCTCGATCGCCTTTGAGATCGCAGCCCCCGAGGTGACGTCCAACCGCTCATCCTCGATTGGCGCAATAGGCTCTGAGTTAGGGGTCGGAACCGGTGCGTGTGCGGCCTCCAGGACACTGTCCGGAGGCAGAGCTAGATCATGCCCCTTGAGATAGTGCGGCGCACTTGGTTGTGGCTCGAATCCGTCGAAGATCAAATCTCCGCGGATGTCTGCCATGTAATTTAGGCTTCCAAACCTGACTTGATGGCCAGGGGCGTAGCTTTCGATCTGCTCCAGGTGGCCAAGCGAATTGGCCCGCAGTGCGAAGCCGTCGAAGACGAAGATCTGTCCGGGGAGAAAAGTCTCACCCTAGACCGCATCGTTGTTGATGATCAAAGGAGCCATCGGGCCTAAAAGCGACGACACAGAGGAACTCTCAATGAAAGCACCAATGTCGGTGTCAAAACCGGCGGATCTCGGGTAGGGGGTCCCGAACTGTGCGTCAAGGCCGGATGGTAACAGGAGACAAGGGACACGATGTTTTTACCCAGGTTCGGGCCCTCTCGATGGAGGTAATACCCTACTCCTGCTTGATTAATATTGATGATATGGGTAGTACAAGAGTAGATCTACCACGAGATCAAGGAGGCTAAACCCTAGAAGCTAGCCTATGGTATGATTGTTGTATATGGAGTTGATGTCCTACGGACTACAACCCTCCGGTTTATATAGGCACCGGATAGGGTTAGGGTTACACAGAGTCGGTTACAATGGTAGGAGATCTTGAATATCTGCATCGCCAAGCTTGCCTTCCACGCCAAGGAAAGTCCCATCCGGACACGGGACGAAGTCTTCAATCTTGTATCTTCATAGTCCTGGAGTCCGGCTGAAGGTATAGTCCGGCTACCCGAACACCCCCTAATCCAGGACTCCCTCAGGGGTAACCTGAAGGTAAGCTTTGTCGCCAATTTCATAAGCCACTTCCTTATGACTATGGTCATACTGGCTCTTTTGACAAGATTGGGCTGTCTTCAAATTCTCACGAATGATGCAAACTTGCTCTTCTGCCTCCTGGATCATATTCGGTCCAAAGAATTGTCTTTCACCGGTTTCTGACCAGTTCAAAGGTGTTCGACATCTTCGTCCATACAGAACCTCAAAAGGAGCTTTCTTGAGGCTGGATTGGTAGCTATTGTTATAAGCAAACTCAGCGAAGGGAAGACACTTCTCCCAATCCATACTGAATGAGATAACACAAGCTCTAAGCATGTCCTCGAGAATTTGGTTGACCCTTTCCACCTGACCACTTGATTGAGGGTGGAAAGCGGTACTGAAGGAAAGATGGGTGCCCATGGCAGTTTGGAAACTCTCCCAGAAATGAGAAGTGAAGAGACTACCACGGTCTGAATTGATCTCTAGTGGGACACCATGAAGTGACACTATTCGAGAAATATATAAGTCAGCGAGCTAACTAGCAGTGATACTCTCTCGAATAGGTAGGAAGTGAGCCACTTTGGAAAGACGATCAATGACTACGAAGATAGCATTATTCCCTCTCTTGGTCCTGGGAAAGCCGGTGATGAAGTCCATACCAACTTTATCCCATTTCCACTCAGGAATAGCTAAAGGTTGAAGGGTGCCAGCAGGCCTTTGATGTTCTACCTTAACGCGACGACAAACGTCGCAGTTAGCAATAAACTGAGCAATTTCTCTCTTCATCCTAGTCCACCAGAACCTCTGGCGTAGGTCCTGATACATCTTAGTACTACCAGGATGAATCGTGAGAGGAGATTCATGAGCCTCCTTAAGGATTAATTGCCGAAGATGCTGCTTCTTGGGGACCACCAGGCGATTCCCGAAGAAAACAACACCTCGAACATTTATAGAGAAACTACCAGCAACGCCCTTAGCAATGTTTCTCTTGATCCGGGTAATCCCCGTATCATGCTTCTGGGCTTCTATGATATGATCCACAAGAGTAGGTTTCGCCACCAAGGTAGAAAGGAATCCGTGAGGAGCGATGTGAAGGTTTAGCTTACAGAATTCCTCATGGAGAAGTGGTTGGCCCTGCTGCAACATGAGATTGTTGCAATAGGACTTACGACTTAGCGCATCAACCATGACATTGCCCTTGCCTGGGGTGTAGGTAATCCCTAAGTCATAATCTGAGATCAACTCCAACCAACGTCTTTGCCTAAGGTTCAAATCTGGTTGGGTGAAGATATACTTGAGACTCTGGTGGTCGGTGTAAATCTCGCAACGTTTACCAAGAAGGTAATGTCGCCATGTCTTAAGTGCATAGACTACGGCTGCAAGCTCTAGATCATGTGTAGGATAATTCTCCTCATGTGGATGCAACTGTCGAGATGCATAGGCAATCACATGGTGATCTTGCATAAGAATGCAACCTAGTCCCTGTCGTGAGGCGTCGCAGTAGATAACAAAGTCCTTAGTGAAATTCGGTGGCACAAGTATGGGAGCAGAAGTCAGGCGTCTTTTCAGTTCCTGAAAACAGTGCTCACACTGTGGGGACCACTCAAACTTTTTATCTTTCTTGAGAAGTTCCGTGAGAGGTTTGGCCACTTTGGAGAAATTCTCAACGAAGCGGCGACAATAACTGGCTAGGCCAAGGAAACTCCTAACTTGCTTAACTGTTTCAGGCGGAGTCCAATCAAGAACGGCCTGAACTCTCTCGGGATTGACGGCAATGCCCTTACCAGATATCACGTGGCCTAGGTAAGTCACTTCTGGCAACCAAAATTCGCACTTGGAGAACTTGGCATAAAGGCGGTGCTCTCTGAGTTTTCCTAGCACAAGTCTAAGATGTTCGGCATGCTCTTCCTCGTTCTTCGAGTAAATAAGGATATCATCAAGGTAAACCACGACGAACTTATCTAAGTACTCCATGAAGATCGAGTCCATCAAGCGGGAGAATGTAGCTGGAGCATTGGTTAGACCAAAGGACATGACGGTGTACTCGTACTGGCCATAACGAGTGACAAAAGCTGTCTTAGGAATGTCCCCATTTCTGATCTTGATTTGATGGTAGCCTAACCTCAAATCCATCTTGGAAAATACTAAGGATCCAGCGAGCTGATCATACAGGTCATTGATCCTGGGGAGCGGATACTTGTTCTTTATCGTGACCAAATTAACAGGACGATAATCTACAACCATTCGGTCCGTACCATCCTTCTTCTTGACGAAGAGGACGGGGCAAGCCCAGGGAGAAGAACTAGGATGGATGAAACCCTTTTGCAAGGATTCATCGAGTTGTTTCTTAAGCTCAGCTAGTTCTAAGGGTGCCATCTTGTAAGGTCTCCTAGAGATTGGAGCGGTTCCTGGGATAAGATCTATGACAAATTCTACATCTCTGTCAGGTGGAATGCCTGGCAGTTCCTCTGGAAAGACATCCAGAAAGTCATGGACTGCCAGGATATCTTCAAGGTCTGGAAGAGGGTTGGCATTAAGAGAATAGAGCTGACGCTTTGCAACTCTGGTGGAGACAGCGACTATCTTGCCAGATGGATGTGTGAGCTGAACAGACCTGGTGTAACAATCAATCTTGGCATAATGAGCTTTCATCCAGTCCATACCCAAGATGATGTTAATATCTATAGACTTGAGGGCTATAAGTGATGCAAGGAATACAAGTCTGTCGACAAGGATTTCATTACCATGGCTTACACTAGAAGTTTGCCATTTGGATCCAGGAGTTTGAATTACTAGTGGAGAGGGCATATCACAAAATGAGATGTTGTGCAAGTTAGCATAGCTTTCGGAAATGAAGGAGTGAGATGCTCCGGTATCAAATAAAACCGATGCTGGATGGCAATTGACAAGGAGTGTACCAAGAACGACATCCGGATCATCATGAGCGTCTTTAGCTGAGACGTGATGCACACATCCACGTTCAGCGGGAGCTGACTTGACACTAATCATCTTGCGTGATGGCTTACCACGGCCAACAGACTTCTCAGGCTGGGGTGGAGCATATTTGGTTTGAGAGCAGTCACGTGCATAGTGTCCTGGCTCTCCGCATGTGAAGCAAGTCCCTGAAGTAGGACGTGGACCCGCTTTGACAAGCGGTCTATCAATAGGCCCGGGTGGAGCATGTAACTGAACTGGGCGAGGTGCCACACAAGATGGCCTTGGTGTATAACCGGGTGGAAGAGCGGAGTTCGGAACCCAAATCCGGCGCTTCTGCGAAGTAGAACCTGAAGAAGAACCCAAACCACGGGTGTGCTTACGAGACTCCTCGTAAGTGAGTTGAGCTGTCTCTGCATTAATGGCCTTGTTCACAAGAGCCTAGAATGTATTGCAATGATGCAAGTGGAGATCACGACGCAACTTGGGGTTGAGACCCTTCCGGAACCTAGCCTGCTTCTTGGCGGCCGTGGACACCTCTTCTGTAGCATAGCGGGCAAGGTTCTCAAACTCTCTACTGTAAGCATCAACAACCATCTTACTCTGGGTGAAACTACAGAACTCTTCTCTCTTGCGATCGATGAGGGCTTGAGGAATGTGATGTTCATGAAAGGCTTCAGTAAAATCTCTCCAGGTAGGTATCTGGCCAGCTGGAAGCATAGCCTCATAGTTCTACCACCAAAGACTAGCAGGACCTTCCAGATGATAAGCAGCGTAGGTGACCTTGTCACTTTCAGCTACGTTCGCAGAGCGCAGCTTGTGTGTGATACTATGTAGCCAGTCATCTGCATCGAGTGGTTCAATGGAATGATGGAAGGTAGGTGATTTCAGACCAATGAAATCATAGATGGACGCTGACTCTTTGTGCTGATGGGAGGTGTTCTCCTCAATACGTGCTAACAAGCGGTTAGACTCTCGCTTGTTCTTCTCCATCTCTAACATGAACTCTGCCAACGAAGGCTGGTCGGGAGGATCCTCATCCCTACCATCTCCGGGGTTCCAGCTACGAGCAACAGAACTTCGGTTAACTGACGACATCCTGAAGAACCAACCAAGGAAACAAGGATGGATTCAGCATCATCATAAGGATGTAGAATATAGTACGAGGAAAAATACTATCTCTTGAACTCCTAGGACAATTCCGGTAGCATAACGGCAGCAAAATGCTCGAAATGATACATTCTGCAAAATACGGGGTAGCACCATACTCAACATCATCACTCAAGGTTCTGAGATATTGCTAAACAGGCTACACCGGAGGTACTCAAACTGGGATATGACTCAGATCAACCAAACCTTACAGACTACGAAGTAGTAACACATGATCCTGATAGACGGAAGAGAAAGCCTAGTTCCTTAACCCCGTAGGAAAGATAGGATGACTCAGATCAGAAGGGCATGAGATATAAGGAGTAAAAAAGAGCCTTACGTTCCCTTCCACAATCAATTCCCCTATATAGCTAACGAATTTCTAGACCCAACTTCGACCAGGTTGGCTTGGCAATCCTACAGGTAGTCAGGCTCTGATACCAAAGCTGTCGAGACCCCGATTCCAAATCACATCGATCTAGCCGGTAACACCTCATATCACTTTGCGGCCTCATGCACGGTATCCCCACGGGTGTCGCCTTACCCTGGCCCGAGATCATTTGCGCCTTTTGGCTCGCGTATATGATTGTGTCGCTAGCATCCATATGATAGAGAACCCGGGCCAACATGGCTAGTCGTGAACCCAAAGTGTCACTAACCTATGGGAACAGGCATACATGATTCACGTCGAGCGTGTCGGTCAGCAGCATGTGAATCCGGGCTGTAGCACTGGGCTAACAGGACTCCGGGGAACCCGGGCGGTAGCAGGCTAGGCAGGACTCCGGATGTCACCGCGTGACATTTCCCTGAAGGGACAGACACAGGAACAAAGTGAAACACATGTCGGCCAGTCAAGTGTCCTGAGCAGTAGTGCTGGGCTAGCAGGACTCCGGTGAACCGGGCTGTAGCGGACTACTATGGCTCAAGGGAGCACTAGACTACATTTCCCCATAAGAGAGACTGCCAAGGACAAACAACTAGATTGTCGGATCCCACACATAGCAATACATGTCACACGTATGCATAACATGCAAGTATGTGCTGTACAACATGGCATCACAACATAACGCAAACTCATATAGATAAAGGCTCAGAAGAGCCACATAGCATTAATACAAATAGGGGTCACATGACCCATCATTCAGAGCATACAAGCAACGGAAGCATTACATGTCTGAGTACAGACAACTACAAAAGAAAAAGGCTAAGAAACCTGACTATCTACAAGTCCCTCCCAAGGGTACAAGATCGTAGCTGAGGTAACAAGCTACTCATCGAAGTCCAAGCGGTACTACTAGTGAGACAGATGTCTCATCTGCAAAACATAAATAAAGCAAACGTGAGTACAAAGGTACTCAGCAAGACTTACATCAGATCCTATCTTACATGCATTTGTATCAAGAAGGTAATGTGGGGTTTAGTTGCAGCAAGCTAGCTTTGACTCAGTGGCTATCTTGTTCTACGACAACGAGAAACTTCTTTGAGATGAGGCAGCGCACACGAGTCCACTAATCACCACATCAATACACTACTATGGATTCATCCCCGTCTCCTTACCAGAAGGCCATCCATAGCACTCACACTTGTCTTGAGCATTTTAGAGTATCCACTTTAAGTTGTCTATGTACCACGTAAGCATCCAAGAAGTCCATAACCGAGGACACGGCTATTCGAATAGATCATGTTAACCCTGCAGGGGTGTACTTCTTCACACACGCTCTCACCACTTATCACCATGTACACGTCATGTATCTCGGCAACCTTCAAGCGGAAGCCTGGCGAGGGTGTCGGCCACGACCTAACTAACCACGCAAGACTCTAATCCAGTTTTATCGCCTATTTGGGTTCCATCCGCAAGGAGATCCGGCCGGGGTGTCGCTCACGGCCCCAAACGATGTGAGCAGGGTTCCCAAGCCCACCATCCGGGTGCCACTTGGTACACCGTGCCACCTGTGCCTAGTCTGTCCCGAGCCCACCCTACCGGGTGCCACTCGGTAGAAAAATAGCACTACCTACAACACCAGAAACTATTTGCAACTCCTGGACAGAGATCAAGTTGGCTAATAAGTCGAGAGGGGTCGAGTTACCGGAACCCAACGTGTGGTAGTAGCTCGTCCTTGGACAACATACACAGAACTCAGTTCTTAGGGACGGTTCTAGTGAGACAACCCACCATGTACTCCTACATGGCCTCTCACCGCTACCTTTACCAAATCGTGTTCACACGCTTAACTCTCAACATCAGAACATAGCACTGTACTCTAATTCATTCCCAATGAATCAGACCTGACATACTCTAAGTAATAGCAGGCATGGCATGGCAAGAACACAACATGGCTCAAGCAACTCCTACACATGCTAGTGGGTTTTAACTATTTAGTGTGGCAATGACAGGTCATGCAGAGGAATGGGTTCAACTACCGCAGCATAAAGTAGCAGTTGAATCGTTGTTGTCCTAATGTAATAAATGAGAGCAGGAGCGAGAGAGTAGGATTGTATCAGAATGAACAAGGGGGGGTTGCTTGCCTGGTAGATCAACAGGGGGGCACTGCTCCTCTGACAGGTACTCTGGATCGATCTCCGGAGCAGAACCTGTCGAGAAGGAACGGTGTCGAAAATCAAACACAAGTATATGCAACAATATGATGCATGATTATGGCATGAATATGTGATATTGTTTGAGTTAAAGCATCTAGCAATTATTTGGTTGAAGTCCATTTGAGCCCAGGGTTCAAATACAACTCCAAATTAAGCTCTTAAATAAGCCATAAGTGTGTTTTCATATATACAGCATGTATAGGTTGGTTTGTCATGCATGAAAATGGTAGAGATGGATAGATTGAATTTTTCTGATCATTTTTCATATATAAATTATTTCAATCTGATCTACGGTTGAATTTCTATGAATTTTTGAAGTTTATATCAATTTATGGAATTCTCTGGATTATTTAAAATCCAGAAAAAAATCATTATTGCGTCAGCATGACATCACAGAGGCGTCAGCAGGGCTGACCAGGTCAAACCTGACGTGTGGGGTCCACACGTCAGTGACCGATTAGTTAACAGGGGGTTAGTTTATCCTAATTATAGGATTAGTGGCGCTGGGGCCCACTGTCAGTGTCAGGTTTAGTTAAATGGTGATTAGCCTTAAGCTAATCACCTGACCCATGGGGCCCACCTGACGGCCCCGCGAGGTCAAAGGGGTCAAACCCCACCGGCGTTTAACCGCCGGCGAGGCCGAACACGGCGGAGGGCTCGGGAAACGCCCTCCGGCGACCATTTAGGCGGCGGAGATCACGGACGAGGAGCTGGAGCTCGTCCGCGTCGTTTGGAGCAAGCGGGAGGCTGCGGGGGTGCCTGAGCTCGCCGGAAACGAGCTCGAGGCGGCGGCCGGAGCATGGCTCCGGGCGAAAACGGGCTGCGGGGCACGGCAGGAACTGCGGAGGCCCTCTACGGCCTCCTGGCGTCACCAAAAGCACGGTGACGCGCGCGGGAGCGGCTGGCTCGGCCTCTGGCCACGGTGGCGCCGTGGCCGGCGGCGATGAGGTCTCGGGCGCGGCATCTGAGCTAGCTAGGCGGGGCAAACGAGCACGGGGAGGAGGGGAGAACGAAGTAGAGCTCACGGGGAGATCGTAGACGTCGTCAGCGAGCTCGGGGACGCGCTGAGGTCGACGGTGCGGCGATGGGGATCCACGGCGGCCGGAGATGAAGACGACAACGATGGAGGCGCTCCAGGGCCTCCCGAGGCGCGTGGCTCGACGGAGAGGTAGACGCAGACGTGGCGGAGCTTGCAGACACGGAGAGAGGGCGAGGGGGAGTCGGTGGCTACGGCAACGGCGAGCGGCGGCGACGGCAGCGCTCGGGCGGGTCGAGAGAGAGGGATCCAGGGGAGAAGGGAGAGTGAGAGAGAGTGAGAGAGGTGCGGGGTGGTGCGTGGCGTCGCGCAGAGCGACCAGGGCTACGAGGGGGAGGACAGGCAGGCAGGTGTCGTGGCGCGCGGAGCGCGCGCGCCGGGCACACGCCTCGCCTACTGGCGCGAGGTGGAGGACGGTGCGGTGGCCAGTGGGCTGGGCTAGCACAGTTGGGCCAGCACAGTGCCAGGCCGCAGGTGGCCCAAGTAAGCATTTTTCCATTTTGTTTTCTTTTCTATTTACTGACATTTGTTTCTGATTTAGTAAAAATACTAAATCATTTTATTTAATTCTGTCAAATTTTGCAGGGACCTAAGGAATTAATCCAAAGCCCCTCACCAAAATTCAGAATTATTAGACAATATTTTGTATATATAAAAATATTTATCCAACGCAAATAAATACTGGATTAATTCCAAATGCCCAAAATAATTACTTATGAGCTCTTTAAAATATTGGTTTGATTTTTATCTCTGTCCAATATTTTCAGAGAGCAACATGAGCATTTTCTTGGACCCTTTTGGAGCAATTTTTACTTGGGTCATTTTCAGAAATGATTTCTGAGGGTTTCACAAATCCCCATTTCAAAGTTAAATGGAATTTAAACATGATGCAAACATGAAGGCTAGCCTAGGTCATACCAGAACTAGGGATGTGACAGCGAGCCTCAACACTCATTGGACTACATACATCAGTATGTATTATTTCCAACAAGTCTGTTGCTCGCTCCATTGTTCCGGAGAACGAAGTCTTAGTCATCTTGCCCATGAGGCATGGTTCGCAAGCATCAACTGATTCATAATCAAGTGATTCCAAAAGCCCATCAGCATGGATTTTCTTCATGCGCTTTACACCAATATGACCTAAACGGCAGTGCCACAAATAAGTTGCACTATCATTATTAACTTTGCATCTTTTGGCTTCAATATTATGAATATGTGTATCACTATGATAGAGATCCAACAAACCATTTTTATTGGGTGTATGACCATAGAAGGTTTTATTCATGTAAACAGAACAACAATTATTCTCTAACTTAAATGAATAGTTGTAATGCAATAAACATGATCAAATCATATTCATGCTCAACGCAAACACCAAATAACATTCATTTAGGTTGAACACTAATCCTGAAAGTATAGGGAGTGTGCGATGATGAGCATATCAATCTTGGAACCACTTCCAACACACATTGTTAGTTCACCCTTATCTAGTCTCTGTTCATTCTGCAACTCCCGTTTCGAGTTATTACTCTTAGCAACTGAACCAATATCAAATACCAAGGGGTTTCTATAAACACTAGTAAAGTACACATCAATAACATGTATATCAAATATAGCATTGTTCACTTTGCCATCCTTCTTATCCACCAAATACTTGGGGCAGTTTCGCTTCCAGTGACCAGTCCCTTTGCAGTAGAAGCACTTAGTCTCAGGCTTAGGTCCAGACTTGGGCTTCTTCACTTGAGCAGCAACTTGCTTGCCGTTCTTCTTGAAGTTCCCTTTCTTTCCCTTTGCCCTTTTCTTGAAACTAGTGGTCTTGTTAATCATCAACACTTGATGCTCTTTCTTGATTTCTAACTTCATCGATTTCATCATCATGAAAAGCTCGGGAATCGTTTTCGTCATCCCTTGCATACTATAGTTCATCACGAAGTTCTACTAACTTGGTGATGGTGACTAGAGAATTCTGTCAATCACTATTTTATCTGGAAGATTAACTCCCACTTGATTCAAGCAATTGTAGTACCCACACAATCTGAGCACATGCTCACTGCTTGAGCTATTCTCCTCCATCTTTTAGCTATAGAACCTGTTGGAGACTTCATATCTCTCAACTCGGGTATTTGCTTGAAATATTAACTTCAACTCCTGGAACATCTCATATGATCCATGATGTTCAAAACGTATTTGAAGTCCCGATTCTAAGGTGTTAAGCATGGTGCACTAAACTATTAAGTAGTCATCATATTGAGCTAGCCAAACGTTCATAACGTCTGCATCTGCTCCTGCAATAGGTCTGTCACCTAGCGGTGCATCAAGGACATAATTCTTCTGTGCAGCAATGAGGATAATCCTCAGATCACGGATCCAATCTGCATTATTGCTACTAACATCTTTCAACTTAGTTTTCTCTAGGAACATATCAAAAATAAAACAGAGGAGCTAAACGCGAGCTATTGATCTACAACATAGATATGCTAATACTACCGGGACTAAATTCATGATAAATTAAAGTTTAATTAATCTTATTACTTAAGAACTCCCACTTAGATAGACATCCCTCTAATCCTCTAAGTGATCACGTGATCCAAATCAACTAAACCATGCCCGATCATCACATGAGATGGAGTAGTTTCAATGGTGAACATCACTATGTTGATCATATCTACTATATGATTCACGCTCGACCTTTCGGTCTCAGTGTTCCGAGGCCATATCTGCATATGCTAGGCTCGTCAAGTTTAACCTGACTATTCCGCGTGTGCAACTATTTTGCACCTGTTGTATTTGAATGTAGAGCCTATCACACCGATCATCACGTGGTGTCTCAGCACGAAGAACTTTCGCAATGGTGCATACTCAGGGAGAACACTTATACCTTGATAATTTAGTGAGAGATCATCTTATAATGCTACCATTAACCAAAGCAAGATAAGATGCATAAAAGATAAACATCACATGCAATCAATATAAGTGATATGATATGGCCATCATCATCTTGTGCTTGTGATCTCCATCTCCGAAGCACCATCATGATCACCATCGTCACCAGCGCGACACCTTGATCTCCATCGTAGCATCGTTGTCGTCTGGCCAACTATTGCTTCTACGACTATCGCTACCGCTTAGTGATAAAGTAAAGCAATTACAGGGCGATTGCATTGCATACAATAAAGCGACAACCATATGGCTCCTGCCAGTTGCCGATAACTTGGTTACAAAACATGATCATCTCATACAATAAAATTTAGCATCATGTCTTGACCATATCACATCACAACATGCCCTGCAAAAATAAGTTAGACGTCCTCTACTTTGTTGTTGCAAGTTTTACGTGGCTGCTATGGGCTGAGCAAGAACCGTTCTTACCTACGCATGAAAACCACAATGATAGTTCGTCAAGTTAGTGTTGTTTTAACCTTTTCAAGGACCGGGCGTAGCCACACTCGGTTCAACTAAAGTTGGAGAAACTAACACCCGCCAGCCACCTGTGTGCAAAGCACGTCGGTAGAACCAGTCTCGCTTAAGCGTACGTGTAATGTCGGTCCGGGCCGCTTCATCCAACAATACCGCCGAACCAAAGTATGACATGCTGGTAAGCAGTATGACTTGTATCACCCACAACTCACTTGTGTTCTACTCGTGCATATAACATCTACGCATATAACCTGGCTCGGATGTCACTGTTGGGGAACGTAGTAATTTCAAAAAAATTCCTACGCACACGCAAGATCATGGTGATGCATAGCAACGAGAGGGGAGAGTGTGTCCACGTACCCTCGTAGACCGAAAGCGGAAGCGTTAGCACAACGCGGTTGATGTAGTCGTACGTCTTCACGATCCGACCGATCAAGCACCGAACGCACGGCACCTTCGAGTTTTGCACACGTTCAACTCGATGACGTCCCTCGAACTCCGATCCAGCCGAGCTTTGAGGGAGAGTTCCGTCAGCACGACGGCGTGGTGACGATGATGATGTTCTACCAACACAGGGCTTCGCCTAAGCACTGCTACAATATGACCGAGGTGGGTTATGGTGGAGGGGGCACCGCACACGGCTAAGAGATCCAAGGGATCAATTGGTGTGTCTCTCGGGGTGCCTCCCTCCCTGTATATAAAGGAGTAGAGGAGGGGGAGGGGGCCGGCCACCCTTGGCACGCCCCATGAGGAGTCCTACTCCCACCGCTTTCCATGTTGGAGTAGGAGAGGAGAGGGAAGGAGAAAGAGGGAGAAAGGAAAGGGGGAGCGCCGCCCCCCTTCCTAGTCCAATTCGGACTTGGGAGGGGAGGGGCGCGCGGCTGCCCCTTGCTCGCCTCTCCTCTTCCACCAATTGGGCCCATGAGGCCCATTAACCTCCGGGGGGTTCCGGTAACCCCCCCGGTACTCCGGTATATATCTGTTAACCCCCGGAACCATTCCGGTGTCCGAATATAGTCGTCCAATATATCAATCTTCATGTCTCGACCATTTCGAGACTCCTCGTCATGTCCGTGATCACATCCGGGACTCTGAACTACCTTCGGTACATCAAAACACATAAACTCATAATATAACCGTCATCGAACTTTAAGCATGCGGACCCTACGGGTTCGAGAACTATGTAGACATGACCGAGACACGTCTCCAGTCAATAACCAATAGCGGAACCTGGATGCTCATATTGGCTCCCACATATTCTACGAAGATCTTTATCGGTCAAACCGCATAACAGCATACGTTGTTCCCATTGTCATCGGTATGTTACTTGCCCGAAATTCGATCGTCGGTATCTCAATACCTAGTTCAATCTCGTTACTGGCAAGTTTCTTTACTCGTTCTGTAATACATCATCCCGCAACTAACTCATTAGTTGCAATGCTTGCAAGGCTTAAGTGATGTGTATTACCGAGTGGGCCCAGAGATACCTCTCCGACAATCGGAGTGACAAATCCTAATCTTGAAATACGCCAACCCAGCAAGTACCTTCGGAGACACCTGTAGAGCACCTTTATAACCACCCAGTTACGTTGTGACGTTTGGTAGCACACAAAGTGTTCCTCCGGTAAACTGGAGTTGCATAATCTCATAGTCATAGGAACATGTATAAGTCATGAAGAAAGCAATATCAAAAAACTAAACGATCAAGTGCTAAGCTAACGGAATGGGTCAAGTCAATCACATCATTCTCCTAATGATGTGATCCCGTTAATCAAATGACAACTCTTTGTCTATGGCTAGGAAACATAACCATCTTTGATCAATGAGCTAGTCAAGTAGAGGCATACTAGTGACACTCTGTTTGTCTATGTATTCACACATGTATCATGTTTCTGGTTAATACAATTCTAGCATGAATAATAAACATTTATCATGATATAAGGAAATAAATAATAACTTTATTATTGCCTCTAGGGCATATTTCCTTCATTGGACCCTACGTCAGGAAAGCAACCAGCCAGGAAGGCACGAGGTAGGGGGCACGCCTACCCCCCAGGCGCGCCCTCCACCCTCATGGGGCCCATGTTGCTCCACCGACGTACTTCTTCCTCCTATATATACCTACGTACCCCCAAACTACCAGATACGGAGCCAAAACCCTAATTCCACCGCCGTAACTTTCTGTACCCGTGAGATCCCATCTTGGGGCCTTTTCCGGAGCTCCGACGGAGGGGGCATCGATCACGGAGGGCTTCTACATCAACACCATAGCCTCTCAGATGAAGTGTGAGTGGTTTACTTCAGACCTTCGGGTCCATAGTTATTAGCTAGATGGCTTCTTCTCTCTTTTTGGATCTCAATACAAAGTTCTCCCCCTCTCTTGTGGAGATCTATTCAATGTAATCTTCTTTTGTGGTGTGTTTGTTGAGACCAATGAATTGTGGGTTTATGATCAAGTTTATCTATGAACAATATTTGAATCTTCTCTGAATTCTTTATGTATGATTGGTTATCTTTGCAAGTCTCTTCGAATTATCAGTTTGGTTTGGCCTACTAGATTGATCTTTCTTGCAATGGGAGAAGTGATTAGCTTTGGGTTCAATCTTGTGGTGTCCTTTCCCAGTGAGAGTAGGGGAA
This sequence comes from Triticum urartu, assembly GCF_056163025.1. NCBI lineage: Eukaryota > Viridiplantae > Streptophyta > Magnoliopsida > Poales > Poaceae > Triticum > Triticum urartu. The sequence continues at coordinate 24,039,448 of NC_141876.1, forward strand.
GCAAGGCACGTATTGTATTGTTGCCATCGAGGATAACAAGATGGGGTTTATATCATATTGCATGAGATTATCCCTCTACATCATGTCATCTTGCTTAAGGTGGTACTCTGTTCTTTTGAACTTAATACTCTAGATGCATGCTGGATAGCGGTCAATGTGTGGAGTAATAGTAGTAGATGCAGGCACGAGTCGGTCTACTTGTCTCAGACGTGATGCCTATATACATGATCATACCTAGATATTCTCATAACTATGCTCAATTCTGTCAATTGCTCAACAGTAATTTGTTTACCCACCATAATACTTATGCTCTCGAGAGAAGCCACTAGTGAAACCTATGGCCCCCGGGTCTATTTTCCATCATATTAATCTTCCATCAACAAGCTATTTCCTTTTCCGTTTATTTTGCATCTTTATCATAAAAATACCAAAAATATTATCTTATCATATCTCACTTTTGTAAGTGACCGTGAAGGGATTGACAACCCCTTTATTGCGTTGGTTGCGAATATTTTATTTGTTTGTGTATGTGCGAGGGACTCGCGCGTGGCCTCCTACTGAATTGATACCTTGGTTCTCAAAAACTGAGGGAAATACTTAAGCTACTTTGCCGCATCACCCTTTCCTCTTCAAGGGAAAACCAATGCAGTGCTCAAGAGGTAGCAAGAAGGATTTCTGGCGCCGTTTCCAGGGAGTCTACGCAAAAGTCAACATACCAAGTACCCATCACAAACCCTTATCTCCCGCATTACATTATTTGCCATTTGCCTCTTGTTTTCCTCTCCCCCACTTCACCCTTGCCGTTTTATTCGCCCTCTCTCTCCGTCCTCCTTCTCTTTCTCTATTTGCCTCTTTTTGCCCGTGTCTTGTTTGCTTGTGTTTTGAATTGCTTGCTTGTCATTATGGCTAGTCCCCTATCTTCTCCGTTGTCTCCCGAAAATGAAGTTCTTAATTTTAAGCAAAGCGAAGGAGAAAATCTAAAAGATGTTTGGTATAGAATTTGCAATGCTCAAAACCAGAAAGCAATCTACTTATGTTCTTCTCCGCAATTTTTATGTAGGCACTACTCCTTAGCACATATATGTCCTTGGTACCATTACCGGAGGGAATTTCTTGGGTAGCCACACTTTTGATTCCTGCAATTCTATGATAGATTTGTTTGGCTCACCCCCTCTTTTGTTTAATGGAACTATGTTAACTTTGGAGCATGTAATGCAAAAACTTGAAATTATTGAAAATAAAGTTGCTACCATAGAGTTAATTGAAAATTTGGATAAAAAGATCCACAACCAAATTACTCAATATGGATCTAAAGTAGGAGTCACATTGAAAATATTAAGGAGAAGGAACCCATAGTTAATGGAAGAATAAATCAGGATTCCACTTGAATCGATAAACTAGAGGGTATCATTACCAACTTCGGAACCGCTTTTTCTTCCGTAAAGAATACTCCAAGTCCTCCAACTAAAATCACCAAGCTTATTTATGTTCCTAAAAATAAGGGTGAATCCTCTAGCAAGGAAACTGCGGATCTCAAATCTATAAGTATTCATCCCAATCTTTTTGCTATCATTAAGGAACCGTTTGCTACTAATGATTGTTTCGATTTTGTGCCTAGAAGTTTGATAATTTATAAAAGGAAAGAAACTTTTAAGGGTGATAGATGTCTCATTAAATAATTATCAACTAAAGATACCTAGACATATCCTTGCTTATATGCCTAGCTAGGGGCGTTAAACGATAGCGCTTGTAGGGAGGCAACCCAATTTTATTTTTATTCTTTGATTTTTGCTCCTGTTTAGTAATAAATAATTTATCTAGCCTCTGTTTTGGTTGTGTTTTTTGTATTTAATTAGTGTTTGTACCAAGTAGAACCGTTGGGAAGACTTGGGGAAAGTCTTTTTAATCTTGCTGTAAAAAACAAAAACTTTAGCGCTCACGAGAATTGCTGCCATTTTTATTTGGAAAGTGCTATTTAGTTAATTATTTTTGCAGATGATTAATAGATAAATTTCTCACGTCCAGAAATTTATTTTATAATTTTGGGGGTTCCAGAACTTGCGTTAGCTACAGATTACTACAGACTGTTCTGTTTTTGACAGATTCTGTTTTTCGTGTGTTGTTTGCTTATTTTGATGAATCTATGGCTAGTAAAATAGTTTATAAACCATAGAGAAGTTGTAATACAGTAGGTTTAACACCAATATAAATAAAGGATGATTTCATTACAGTATATTGAAGTGGTGTTTTGTTTTCTTTCGCTAACGGAGCTCACGAGATTTTCTACTTTAAGTTTTGTGTTGTGAAGTTTTCAAGTTTTGGGTAAAAGATTTGATGGATTATGGAACAAGGAGTGGCAAGAGCCTAATCTTGGGGATTCCCATGGTGCCCCAACATAATCTAAGGACACCTAAAAGGTCAATCTTGGGGATGCCCCGGAAGGCATCCCCTCTTTTGTCTACTTCCATCGGTAACTTTACTTGGAGCTATATTTTTATTTACCACATGATATGTGTTTTGCTTGGAGCGTCTTGTATTATTTGAGTATTTATTTGTTAGTCTTCCACAATCATCCTTGCTGTACACACCTTTTGAGAGAGAGACACATGATTCGGAAATTGTTAGAATACTCTATGTGCTTCACTTATATCTTTTGAGTTATATAGTTTTTGCTCTAGTGTTTCACTTATATCTTTTAGGGCATGGTGGTGGATTTGTTTTATAAAAACTATTGTTCTCTCATGCTTCACTTATATTATTTTTAGAGTCCTACAAAACAGCATGGTAATTTGCTTTAATTATGTTAGGCATTCAAGATTAATAAAAAAATTCTTATGAGTGTGTTGAATACTATGAGAAGTTTGATACTTGATAATTGTTTTGAGATATGGAGATGGTGATATTGGAGTCATGCTAGTTGAGTAGTTGTGAATTTGAGAAATGCTTATGTTGAAGTTTGTGATTCCCGTAGCATGCACGTATGGTGAACCGTTATGTGAAGAAGTTGGAGCATGAATTATTTATTGATTGTCTTCCTTATGAGTGGCGGTCGGGGACGAGCGATGGTCTTTTCCTACCAATCTATCCCCCTAGGAGCATGCGCGTAGTACTTTTCTTCGATAACTAATAGATTTTTGCAATAAGTATGTGAGTTATTTATGACTAATGTTGAGTCCATGGATTATACGCACCTCACCCTTCCACCATTGCTAGCCTCTCTAATACCGCGCACCTTTTGCCGGTATCATATACCCATCATATACCTTCCTCAACACAGCCACCATACCTACCTATCATGGCATTTCCATAGCCATTCCGAGATATATTACCATGCAGCTTTCCACCGTTCCGTTTACTATGACACGCTCCATCATTGTCATATTGCTTTGCATGATCATGTAGTTAACATTTTAGTTGTGGCAAAGCCACCGTTCATAATTCTTTCGTACAAGTCACTCATGCATCATTGCTATCCCGGTATACCGCCAGAGGCATTCATATAGAGTCATACTTTGTTCTAGTATCGAGTTGTAATCATTGAGTTGTAAATAAATAGAAGTGTGATGATCATCATTCATAGAGTATTGTCCCAAAAAAAGAAAAAGAAAAAAGAAAGGCCAAAAAAAGGAAGGCCCAATATATATATATAAAGGGACAATACTACTATCCTTTTTCCACACTTGTGCTCCAAAGTAGCACCATGATCTTCTTGATAGAGAGTCTCCTATGTTATCACTTTCATATACTAGTGGTAATTTTTCATTATAGAACTTGGCTTGTATATTCCAATAATGGGCTTCCTCAAAATGCCCTAGGTCTTCGTGAGCAAGCGAGTTGGATGCACACCCACTTAGTTCTTTTTGTTGAGCTTTCATATACTTATAGCTCTAGCGCATCCGTTGCATGGCAATCCCTACTCACTCACATTGATATCTATTAATGGACATCTCCATAGCCCGTTGATACGCCTAGTTGATGTGAGACTATTTTCTCCCTTTTTGTCTTCTCCACAACCACCATTCTATTCCACATATAGTGCTATGTCCATGGCCCACGCTCATGTAATGCGTGAAGATTGAAAAAGTTTGAGAACACCAAAAGTATGAAACAGTTGCTTGGCTTGTCATTGGAGTTGTGCATGATTTAAATACTTTGTGTGGTGAAGATGAGCATAGCCAGACTATATGATTTTTTAGGGATAACTTTCTTTGACGATGTTATTTTGAAGAGACATAATTGCTTAGTTAGTATGCTTGAAGTATTATTATTTCTATGTCAATATTGAACTTTTGTCTTGAATCTTTCGGATCTGAATATTCATACCACAATTAAGAGAATTACACTGAAATTATGCCAAGTAGCATTTCGCATCAAAAATTCTGTTTTTATCATTTACCTACTCGAGGACGAGCAGGAATTAAGCTTGGGGATGCTTGATACGTCTCCAACGTATCTATAATTTTTTATTGTTCCATGCTATATTATATCCTGTTTTGGACATTATTGGGCTTTATTATTCACTTTTATATTATTTTTGGGACTAACCTATTAATGGAGGCCCAGCCCAGAATTGCTATTTTTTGCCTATTTCGGAGTTTCGCAGAAAAAGAATATCAAACGGAGTCCAAACGAAATGAAACCTTCGGGAACGTGATTTTCGGAACGAACATGATCCAGATGACTTGGACCCTACGCCAAGAAAGCAACCAGGAAGGCACGAGGTAGGGGGGTGCGCCTACCCCCCCCCCCCCCAGGCGCGCCCTCCACCCTCATGGGGCCCACGTTGCTCCACCGACGTACTTCTTCCTCCTATATATACCTACGTACCCCCAAACTACCAGATACACCACCGCTGTAACTTTCTGTACCTGTGAGATCCCATCTTGGGGCCTTTTCCGGAGCTCTGCCGAAGGGGGCATCGATCACGGGGGGCTTCTACATCAACACCATAGCCTCTCCGATGAAGTGTGAGTAGTTTACTTCAGACCTTCGGGTCCATAGTTATTAGCTAGATGGCTTCTTCTCTATTTTTGGATCTCAATACAAAGTTCTCCCCCTCTCTTGTGGAGATCTATTCGATGTAATCTTCTTTTGCAGTGTGTTTGTTGAGACTGATGAATTGTGGGTTAATGATCAAGTTTATCTATGAACAATATTTGAATCTTCTCTGAATTCTTTTATGTATGATTGGTTATCTTTGCAAGTCTCTTCGAATTATCAGTTTGGTTTGGCCTACTAGATTGATCTTTCTTGCAATGGGAGCAGTGCTTAGCTCTGGGTTCAATCTTGCGGTGTCCTTTCCCAGTGACAGTAGGGGCAGCAAGGCACGTATTGTATTGTTGCCATCGAGGATAACAAGATGGGGTTTATATCATATTGCATGAGTTTATCCCTCTACATCATGTCATCTTGCTTAAAGCGTTACTTTGTTCTTTTGAACTTAATACTCTAGATGCATGTTGGATAGTGGTCGATGTGTGGAGTAATAGTAGTAGATTCAGGCAGGAGTCGGTCTACTTGTCTCGGACGTGATGCCTATATACATGATAATACCTAGATATTCTCATAACTGTGCTCAATTCTGTCAATTGCTCAATAGTAATTTGTTTACCCATCATAATACTTATGCTCTCGAGAGAAGCCACTAGTGAAACCTATGGCCCCCGAGTCTATTTTCCATCATATTAATCTTCCATCAACAAGCTATTTCCTTTTCCGTTTATTTTGCATCTTTATCATAAAAATACCAAAAATATTATCTTATCATATCTCACTTTCGTAAGTGACCGTGAAGGGATTGACAACCCCTTTATTGCGTTGGTTGCGAGAATTTTATTTGTTTGTGTAGGTGCGAGGGACTCGCACGTGGCCTCCTACTGGATTGATACCTTGGTTCTCAAAAACTGGGGGAAATACTTACGCTACTTTGCTGCATCACCCTTTCCTCTTCAAGGGAAAACCAACGCAGTGCTCAAGAGGTAGCAACCATCGAGCTCTTATGGATGTTAGTGTATAGGCCGGTGACTTCACCAAAAGCTCGCAGAATGCCTGCGAGGTTGTCCACATCTCTTTTTATCGGTGCTACAAACACAGTCGCATCATCCGCATAGAGAGAGGTTCGCACCATGACCCCTCTCCCTCGAACCTTCTGGAGAAGGCCCTTCCTTGTCACCACATCAAAGATTTGCTTCAACGGGTCAATAACTATGACAAAAAGGAGGGGAGAGATGGGGTCCCTTTGCCGTAGTCCCTGGCCATGCTTGATGGGGGTACCGACCACCCCATTCAAGAGGATCCTCGAAGATGAGGAGCATAGAAGATCCACAATCCACTCTCGAAATTTGCTTGGGAAACCTCGCCTCTGGAGGAGGTCAAGCAAATACTCCCATTTGATAGAGTCAAAGGCCTTGCAGATGTCCAGCTTGAATAGGAGAGAGGGAGTCTTGCTCTTGTGCAGGTTACAGGCAAGGTTTCTAACATACATGAAGTTGTCGTGGATGCTCCGTGTTTTGATGAAAGCACTTTGAGCGTTGGAGACGAGGGCGGACATGTGCGGGCCAAGCAGGATAGCGAGCACCTTCGCGATGATCTTGGCAATTGCATGGATGAGGCTAATGGGCCTAAAGTCGATGATACTCTCCGCCCCATCCTTCTTGGGAAGCAACACAATATTCTTAGAGTTGAGCCAGTGTAGGTTTGTTGTGTGGAGAGAGTCAAAGCGTTGAATCACCATCATGAGATCGTGCTTGATGATGCCCTAACACTTTTTGAAGAAGAGGCCCGTGAAGCCATCCGGCCCAGGCGCCTTGTCGCTAGGCATGTTATTAATCGCCTCGATGACCTCCGCCTCAGATAGGGGAGCGTCAAGCTCATGCAGGTCATGCAACTCCAGATTGAGCTCCTCCCAATTGAAGTCCTTTGTGCTTCCGCTTCCTCTTTTCATTACTTGCGAGAAGTGGTCATGGATTATCTTCTCCTTGGCATTATGCTCTGTCACCCACCCTTGATCCTTCATAATCCGGTGAATATAGTTTTTCCTCCTCCTCGCGTTAACGCAACGGTGAAAGAACTTCGTGTTGGCATCCCCTTCCTTAATGTTTGCGATTCTAGCACACTGCTTTTTGTGTGCTCTCTCCAACGCGGCCAAGCTTATGACCCTTCTCTTAAGTCGAGCTCAAAGATCGTGCTCCCCAGGGGAGAGCGGCCTTCCCTCTTGAGCAATGTCGAGGCAGAGGATCACCAAGAGGGCGGCATGGAGGTGGATCTTGGCTTTAGAGAAGAGGCCTCTACTCCATTCTCTGAGGTGCGTCGCCGTTTTCTTGAGCTTGTGGAAGAGCATCATGTATGGGTCGGTATGCTCAATCGGCTCGTCCCATGCCTTGTGGACCACATCACAGAAGTCGGGCATAGAAGCCCAAAAGTTCTCGAATTTGAAGGTCCTAGGCCTCCTTGGTCCCTTATCCTCGGCAAGCAGAAGCGGGCAGTGGTCGGAGAGGGATAAGGAGAGCGCATGTAACACGTGGTCGTTGAATGTCGTGTCCCACTCCGCGTTGCAAAAGAAAAATCCAGCTTGCATAGAGTAGGGTTAGACCTCTCATTGCTCCATGTGAATCTCCTATTCTGAAGGTGGATTTCTTTGAGCTCACAACTATGGAGAGTTGCACGGAACTGATTTATACGGCTGCAGTTCATGTTCCTCTTGTTTTTATCCCTAGCCCGGTAAATCTGGTTGAAATCCCCAGAGGCGAGCCAAGCCACCCCAGCAGGTGGCTTTTGGCCAATGAGCTCGACAAAGAACACATCTTTGAGCGAGTGGTCGGTGGGGCCATAGACGGTGGTTATCTTGAAGCTAACGCCCGAGTCTCTGACACGGACCATGGCCGAGAGGCAGAAGGTGGTGATGGTGATGCTGGACATCTCCACCAATAGGTCATCCCAAAGAAGAAGTATACCACCCCTGGTGCCATTTGCTGGACGCTGTGCGAAGCTACGCAGCCTATGGCCCCCCAACAAAGCACCCGTGAACTGATCGATATTGTCAAGCTTCGTTTCCTGAAGGCACACTGCATGGTAGGAGGAGGAAGCGATAGTAGCATTAACTGACGACCGCCGATTCGGACAGTTAAGGCCCCGAACATTTCAGCTCAGAAAGTTTACTGGTTGTGCTGACATAATTTAAAAAGTACCCTGGAGCATAGCCACTGATCATAGACAAGGAGAAACATGGTAGTAGTTGAACTGGCAGCAGGAACAACAAACGGCGTGCACACAGAAGCAACAACCAACATCCATGGTTGTAGTAACAACCCCACAGACTTGGTACATGGTGCATAGACAGCACACCCACACATTTCACTACTAAACTTGAACTGGACCCAGCATGCACGTAGTTGTACTAACATAGAAACTAAATAGCCCAAGCTATGAGCAGCGGCATGGAATGCTGACTAGTGCAGCACGGCCTCATCTTCGGCCCTTTCCAGGTCCAGCGCGCTCCTCCTCCATGTGCCAGGAGGGCCTCCTCCACATCATATGCATTGGCGTCATCAATCTTAAATAGGCCCTCATGCCTGTGAGCACCTCCGATGACAGATTCTCCTTGAAGCGGTCTGCGAAGGCGTCTAGGACTACGGTGATGATGTCCTCTCCATCCTCGACAATGCCGAGAGAGGGACAGACCAGGATTTCTGCCGCACGAGTTGCGGGCGTGGCCTTAGGACGGTTTTGGTCGTCTTTGTCTTGTGCATCGAGAGGGTTCCACCGACCCTGGAGATGGAGACACCGGCCATTGTTTTACGGCGCGCCGTAAGAGCCCGAGGTGGGGTTGGAGCCGGGTGGGCAGGATGGCCTCCTATCGATCTTCAAATAGCGGTGCAAGGCACTGCAGGCCAACAACACCAGAAGCATCAGCCCTACGGCGTCGCACGGGCGAGGGGTGCGGCGCACCGGCCCACTGGACGGTAGGGGCAGCATTGGCGAGGTCTCGAACCCAGGGGGCCTAGAAGGGGACGGCACATGCACCCGCATTGTTGTGGGCGCGCAGAGCTAAAGCAGCGCCCCATTTGGCTCCTCTGGTAGCAGTGAGGCCGACCGGGCTTCATTCCTCGTGGACCTGGGCGACGTCGGCAGAATGGAGGTTGGCAACAGTGGTGGCGAGACAGGCGGTGTGAGGGCTTCTTGAGAGTGACGCTGGGTAGCACGTGGCGAGGGATGCCTTGCAATGCTGTGACCGCGCCCAGCCTCCAGCGGCACGGCTTGCAGAGGCCGCAACTCGACAGCAGGCACGTCAGCATCATGACAGCGACCACCGTGGTCGCGGCCAGCATCATCACGGTGGCCGTCGTGCCCGTTGTCACGGCCATGATCACGCGAGGCATCCCGCGGCTGCCTCGAGAGGCTGCACCTGATGCGCGCCCCCACCCTTCTCTGTTTCACGAACCGTCGCGGCCCCTGCGATCCCGGTCGTCGCGGCGCCTGTCCTGGTCGTAGTCCCGGTCGCGCCGGTGGCTGTTGTTCAGCCTGGAGATGCAGTCCCGTGGGTCGCGGGCCTGGCGCTCGCCGTCGATGATGCCCTTCACGAAGTCGTACCCCTTGGAGACAACCCTTGCGCCTTGAGTTGGGTCATCGTGGATCGATAGGTGGATGATGACCCGCCGCTCCAGGCCGCGCCGCCCGAAAGCCGGCTGGGCGTCCACGCGCGCCGGCAAGGTCACCCAGTTGACGCGCTGGATGTTTGCCGGCGACGCCGTCCACGCCCAGACCGCCAGCATCTCATAGTCCGTCTTGAGCCTTGAGGCCGGCTCGATGTATTCGATGGAGCAGCTCAGCCTGATGGCCTGCGCATTGTGTGCTCGTCCCAGGCCTGCAGCGGCAGGCTGTCCAAGCACAAGCGGACGTGATGGACGAGATCAACGGTCTCTGAGTGAGCCTACAGACTCCACGGGCGCAGCTGCAGCCTCGTCCCACAGGATGGCAGGTCCTGGCGTCCCGTCGCGTTGATGCAGTGATGCCGGTGAAAGAACCTGACGAGGTATGCCTCCGGGAAGTGTTTGACGATGGAGATGTCGTCCGGTGGCATGCCGAGCTCGGAGACGATGGCAGCGGCGATGTCATTCATGCTTGCCCGCAGGTCCTGGTCCAGCCACGCGACCAACACATGCGAGCCCAAAAGATCCGCCTCCTGGTGCATGGCCGGCGTCCCATGGATGACCGTGAAGACCTCCGCGGGCCGCTGCGAGTGGTCGCCAGACCAAGCCATGGGCGAGGGAGGGGGCGGCCGGCCCGTAGGGCGTGAAGGAGGCGAGGGGCGGCCGGACGATGCACGCAGGGGCCGGGTGAAGAGGACGCGCGGTCGGGGCGCCCAGTCGGAGATGAGGAGCCGGCTTGTTGTAGTAGGATTTAGCACGGTGGCCTGGGCCGAAGCGGCGGCGGCAGACGATCTGGTTTGTGCACTTGGCTTGGCGATGTTGAGGCTCAAGACAGCAGAAGCAGAGGCCTTTAATCCACTGCGGCGTGGGTTGGCAAGGCTTCAATTGGGTGTCAGGCAAAGCCGTCCGGCGCGGCCGACGGGACACGAGAGTGATCCATCCCGCCGCGGCATCTGCAACCTCGAGCATTGAAGGAGGGGCGCCCTGCCTGGCCCCGACACGGAGCAGCCCAGGAGGCGTCTCCGGAACGACCGACACCCCGCGCGGGTCGCGCAGCGGCTGACCAGGGGGCGGTGGGGGAGGGGTGGCTAGCTCCCAATCCATATCTCGAACTGACACAGAAGGGAGCTGTAGCCCAGCAGGCAGGGGCGAGGGGAAGCCCCAAAGCAGCGCAAGTGGAGCAGCAACCAGGCGCAGGATCCACGGCGAGCCAGGTTGGGTGGCCAGCGGCGCCGGAGCGGCGGCCGCCGGGAGGGGCTGGTGGACTACTTGGGAGTTTTTTTTTTGTGGCTACGTGGACTTGCAAGAATTGGCACTAACTGTCTATGTTGTGGGGTGTGTCATGTTCGCCTTTCAGTTAGGTGGCAGCACCAAACAAAAACATATTTTTTTGATAAACCACCAAAAAACACAATAAAATAGCAGGTCCGAAATGTACTAGAACGTTCTCGGAGACTTTTGCTGGGCCTCACAGCCACCCACCAATTTATGGGCCACAAAAGACTACCCTACAAATTGTTGAGTTAGACTCCGAAATCATCAACACTCGTTGCAAAGATCACTCCAACTCCCCTAGTTGCGACAAGTGGCGCCCATGCAGCGCGTCACTTGTCGCAACCTGGGAGTTTTCCCTTTTTTCACAGGTCCGTTTATTAAAAACATTTTATCTCTCAAACCGTGCGTCCAAATCTCGAATCTTTTTCGTCGTTGGATTCCTCGCGTCAAGATCTTTAAAATAGATCCCATGTTGATAGGTTTTGACAAACTTTTTTTCACGAAAAAATGTAGGAAAAAACTAGACAAAAAAACCAAACCGGGAGCACGGGTTTTTTCCCTTTCCGAAAGAGGCACGCCCGTGCCTTCCACGAAATCAAAACCGTGACTCTCGCCGAAGGAAAAAAAGAGAAAACGTGTTTTTTTGTTTACGAGGAGGCACGGCTGTGACTTTTTCGAAAGCACAACCATGTCTCTCGCGGAAGCAAAACCGTGACTCTCGCGAAAGGAAAAAAAGAATATGTGTCTTTTTTCTGTTTTCGAGAGGCACGACCGTGACTCTCGTGAAAGCACATCGTGCCTCTCGCGGAAGCAAAACCGTGACTCTAGTGAAATAAAAAAAACAGAAAGCACGTTTTTTTGTTTCCAAGAGGCATAGCCGTGACTCTCGCTAAAGCACAACCGTGCCTCTTGCGGAAGCAAAATAGTAACTCTCGCGAAAGGAAAAAAACAGAAAACACATTTTTTTCGTTTCCGAGAGGCACGGCCATGACTCTTGCGAAAGCACACCCGTGCCTATCGCGGAAGCAAAACCGTGACTCTCACGAAAGGAAAAAAAAATAGAAGACGCGTTTTTTTCCATTTCAGAGAGGCACGGCCGTGACTCTCGCGAAAGCAAAATCGTGCCTCTTGCGGAAGCAAAACCGTGACTCTCGCGAAAGGGAAAAAAAGAAAACGCGTTTAAAAGGCCAAAAACGTGTGCGAAAAAATAAAATAAAAAAATCCGAAAGGAACGCCCAGAGCACGACACGTGGCAAATGGCTGAGAGCGTGCCAAGTGGCGCTGATTGTTGCGAGGCTCCCGAAGGAGCGCTCGTTAACTAGTTGTTGTCGCTAAACTCTCCTCATACAAGAAGTAAGGTATATGAAAGATCGTGGATGTCGCCTAGAGGGGGGTGAATATGCGTTTTAAAATAACTATGATTTAGGCTTGAACAAATGCGGAATAAACCTAGCGGTTAATTTGTCAAGCACAAAATCTAAAACAACTAGGCTCACCTATGTGCACCAACAACTTATGCTAAGCAAGATAAGCAACTATGTGATAGCAAGATACATGACAAGAAACAATATGGCTATCACAAAGTAAAGTGCATGAGTAAAGGGGCTCGGGTAAGAGATAACCAAGGCACGCAAAGACGACGATGTATCCCGAAGTTCACACCCTTGCAGATGCTAATCTCCGTTTGGAGTGGTGTGGAGGCACAATGCTCCCCAAGAAGCCACTAGGGCCACCGTAATCTCCTCACGCCCTCGCACAATGCAAGATGCTGTGATTCCACTAAGGGACCCTTGAGGGCGGTCACCGAACCCGTACAAATGGCAACCCTTGGGGGCGGTCACCGAACCCATACACTTTGGCAACCCTTGGGGGCGGTCACCGGAACCCGTCAAATTTCTCGGGGCGATCTCCACAACCTAATTGGAGACCCCGACGCTTGCCCGGAGCTTTACACCACAATGATTGAGCTCCAAACAACACCAACCATCTAGGGCACCAAGGCACCCAAGAGGAACAAGCTCTAGGGTGCCCAAACACCCAAGAGTAATAAGCTTCTCAAACTTCACTTCCACGTATCACCGTGGAGAACTCAAACCGATGCACCAAAGCAATGGCAAGGGCACATGGAGTGCCCAAGTCCTTCTCTCTCAAATCCCACCGGAGCAACTAATGCTAGGGAGGAAAATGAGAGGAAGAACAACAAGGAGAACACCAAGAACTCCAAGATATAGATCCAAGGGGTTCCCCTCACATAGAGGAGAAAGTGATTGGTGGAAATGTGGATCTAGATCTCCTCTCTCTTTTCCCTCAAAAACTAGCAAGAATCCATGGAGGGATTGAGAGTTAGCAAGCTCAAAGAAGGTCAACAATGGGGGCAAAAACGAGCTCAAGAGATGGGGAACCATTGGGGAAGAAGACCCCCTTAAATAGGTCCCCACGAATCTGCCCATTATGTACAGAATAACATAGGAGCGGTACAACCTCTATGAGCACCGTACAACCGGTAACAGGCAATAAGCGGTACAACCGGCCCACAACCGCCCAACAACCGCACCACAACAGAGACCACTCCGGTGGTAGAGCGGTACATGACCGGTACAACCTCCGGAGCAATTCTGGAGCGGTACAACCGCTCCAAACACCGGTTGTACCGGTCAAGCGGTACAACCTCTCCATGGGGCGGTACAACCTCTCTGTGTAAAACAGGCAATATCAAAACAGCCACAACTTTCGCATACGAGCTCCGAATTCAACGAAACCAAGTTTGTTGGAAAGCTAATGACAAGGGCTAACACAATCTTGAGAGAAATAACAATAAGAAGCAAATGAAAAAAAGACCATAATAAAATGGTGAGAACCCATCCTCGGAAAATACCGGTAAAACCTCCAACACCGAAAACATCAGAGAAGATGCATGCGAACTCCATTTTCGATGAACTCAAGCTTGTCATCAAGATGATCATAAGCTCTAAGACTCACAAATGGAACCAAACAAGAACCAAGAAAGATGATGCAAGGATGCAATGGTTTGAGCTCTCGATTAATGATACGATCAAGCTACTCCCTAGAGAGCCCACCTTGATAGTACGGCAATCGATCCTACAACCCGGTCTCCCAACTACCACTATGAGACCGGTAAAATAGAAAACCTATCAAGGGCAAACCTTTGCCTTGCACATAGTCCACTTGAGCTAGATGATGACGATCTTGACTTCCTCAAGTTGGGACCACCTTTCTTGATTGTGTTGGCTCGATGAAGACTAGTTGATTGCTCCCCCATACTCCACTATGGGTGAGCCACTCTTTGGCACATCTTCACAATTCCATTGACACCACAATGGATAACAAGCTTCAAGCTTGATTGCTCCCCCATACTCCATTATGGGTGAGCCACTCTTCGAGTTGCTCCACTTGAACTTGCACACTGCAAACTTGATGACGATCACCACTTGATGTCATCCTCCATGGGTTGTATGAGATCTTCCTCTTGATGCAAGACCATGGAAACATACCTAACCCCACAAAGAACTCTCACGTAGACCATGGGTTAGTACACAAAGCGTAATGGACAATGCTTACCATACCATGGGATCACTTGATCCCTCTCGGTACTTCTTCTACGCTTGGTGAGTTGATCAACTTGATTCACTCTTGAATTAGTCTTGATCAACATTGAATCTTTCCAACTCTCATTTGGATGATGTCTTGAAGGTAACCATGAATGATCACCCAATCTTCTTCTTCAAGACATGCTTGCAATAAGCTCAACTCACACATGACCAATCTTTGGATAATTCCTTGAAAAGCACTTTGGCCATCTCAACTCACACATGACCAATCTTTGGATAATTCCTTGAAAAGCACTTTAGCCATCTCATAAACTCCTTGAAACCAACACATGGACTTCAAGACAATCCTATGGACAAATCCTTCAAATATAACTCAAGGCAACCGTTAGTCCATAGAGATTGTCATCAATTACCAAAACCACACATGGGGGCACCGCATGTCCTTTCAATCTCCCCCATTTTGGTAATTGATGACAATTATTTTCAAGAGAGTTTATATAAGGAATTGTTTATCACCATGCAATGCAACAACCAATAATGCATGTGTATGAGATGCAAATGCTTAGGTACGAAACCAAAGCAAGAAGAAAAAACTCTCTAAACTTATCCACAAAACTCTCTGAAACTTCTCCCCCATTGGCATCGATTGCCAAAATGGGCGAAAAGCTTAGAAGGCCAATATAAATTGTGTTCCTCCATAAGTTGTGTATTTCTCAACAAGAGAGTGGAATGCAATACACATATCCAACGGTAATACTTGGAGGAAGACCAACTATATTGAGGCAACAAGATTGCTAAAGGAATGATATGCCACAAGGACATAACAAAGAGAGACACAAGCAATCAAGCAATCAAAAGGTACCAATTGAAGCAAGCAATCAACGGATATCAATTGAACCAACTAGACCAAAGATCCTACGAGCCACATGAATAAAGGATATTATGATATGAGCAAAGGAGTGTTCTAAAGAAACTAGAGAAGCTCCCCATGATTTGTGCACACATAAGAATATTTGTATTTGGATACAAAGTGCACAAAATAGGATCATAGCTCCCCCAAAATCAATAGAAACTTACAACAAGTGCAAGTGAGCATATAGGAAACAAAGCCTAGTACTTGCAACACACACATGGTTGAGCAACAAGTAATAAAAGAGGCAACTTAAGAACGGGCTCAACCAAAATGATGTGTGTGAGTCAAGGCAATGCACTTGAGAAGACTAATGTACGGATGAGCATTAGGCATCAATAAAGTCTTGAAAGAATGAGGCACACAATGCAAGGCCTATCATTCCCACACACAACTAGCAAATGGGTTCACAAGCTTAATAATAAGCATATTAAGAACCTATGCTTGTGACAACCCGTGGTGAAGATAGAAGATGAAAGCCTCATCAAGACGAGGGATACCAATTAAGATGGCAAAAGCCTCGTAAAGATAAGCATGAGGAAAATAATCTTCACCACACACAAGAGTGCATCAAGATGCAACGATAGAAGACACGCACTCAAGGCAAAAGCTTTCATGGAGCCACCAAAGAAATAACATAAGAAAGACAAGGTGGCCGTGAAAGAAAGGATATCAACTAGATATGCACCTTCTCTCAAGTGTATAAGATTCTAGGTAGACGAAATCATGATGATATATATCTACAAATAAGGATGTACACCCGAAATAGTTACAACACGAGAAACAAGATATCCAAAGGGAGGTCATACATATACCAATAAGATATTTGCTTGGAAGCATAGCTCATGGCTAGATATGGTCTTATTGTATATAAATGAAGTGAAGGAAATATGCCCTAGAGGCAATAATAAAGTTATTATATATTTCCTTATATCATGATAAATGTTTATTATTCATGCTAGAATTGTATTAACCGGAAATATAATACATGTGTGAATACATAGACAAACAGAGTGTCACTAGTATGCCTCTACTTGACTAGCTCGTTGATTAAAGATGGTTATGTTTCCTAACCATAGACATGAGTTGTCATTTGATTAATGGGATCACATCATTAGGAGAATGATGTGATTGACTTGACCCATTCCGTTAGCATAGCACTTGATCGTTTAGTTTGTTGCTATTGCTTTCTTCATGACTTATACATGTTCCTATGACTATGAGATTATGCAACTCCCGTTTACCGGAGGAACACTTTGTGTGCCACCAAACATCACAACGTAACTGGGTGATTATAAAGGTGCTCTACAGGTGTCTCCGAAGGTACTTGTTGGGTTGGCGTATTTCGAGATTAGGATTTGTCACTCCGATTGTCGGAGAGGTATCTCCGGGCCCTCTCAGTAATGCACATCACATAAGCCTTGCAAGCATTGCAATTAATGAGTTAGTTGCGAGATGATGTATTATGAGACGAGTAAAGAGACTTGCTGGTAACGAGATTGAACTAGGTATTGAGATACCGACGATCGAATCTCGAGCAAGTAACATACCGATGACAAAGGGAACAACGTATGTTGTTATGCGGTCTGACCGATAAAGATCTTCGTAGAATATGTAGGAGACAATATGAGCATCCAGGTTCCGCAATTGGTTATTGACTGGAGACGTGTCTCAGTCATGTCTACATTGTTCTCGAACCCGTAGGGTCCGCACGCTTAACGTTACGATGCTAGTTTCATTATGAGTTTATATATTTTGATGTACCGAAGATTGTTCGGAGTCCCAGATGTGATCACGGACATGACGAGGAGTCTCGAAATGGTCGATACATAAAGATTTATATATTGGACGGCTATATTCGGACACCGGAAGTGTTCCGGAGAAGTTTCGGATAAAACCGGAGTACCGGGGGGTTACCGGAACCCCTCCCGGGGGTTAATGGGCCTCATGGGCCCAAAGTGGAGAAGAGGAGGGGCGGCTAGGGCAGGCCGCGCGCCCCCTCTCCCTCTAGTCCGAATTGGACAAGGAGGGGGGCGCCCCCCCCCCCTTTCCTTCCTCTCCTCTCTCCCTTCCTTCCCCCTCTCCTAGTTGGACAAGGAAAAAGGAGGGATTCCTACTCCCGGTAGGAGTAGGACTCCTCCCTGGCGCGCCTCCTCCTGGCCGGCCGCCCCTCTCCCTTGCTCCTTTATATACGGAGGCAAGGGGCACCTCTAGACACACAATTTGATCTTGGACATCGTTCTCTTAGCCATGTGCGGTGCCCCCCTCCACCATAATCCTCGATAATATTGTAGCGGTGCTTAGGCGAAGCCCTGCGACGGTAGAACATCAAGATCGTCACCACGCCGTCGTGCTGACGGAACTCTTCCCCGACACTTTGCTGGATCGGAGTCCGGGGATCATCATCGAGCTGAATGTGTGCTAGAACTCGGAGGTGCCGTGGTTTCGGTGCTTGATCGGTCAGGCTGTGAAGACGTATGACTACATCAACCGCGTTGTCATAACGCTTCTGCTGTCGGTCTACGAGGGTACGAAGACAACACTCTTCCCTCTCGTTGTTATGCATCACCATGATCTTGCGTGTGCGTAGGAATTTTTTTGAAATTACTACGTTCCCCAACAGTGGTACCAGAGCCTAGGTTTTATGCGTTGATGTAGTATGCACGAGTAGAACACAAGTGAGTTGTGGGCGATATAAGTCATACTGCTTACCAGCATGTCATACTTTGGTTCGGCGGTATTGTTGGATGAAGTGGCCCGGATCGACATTACGCGTACGCTTACACGAGACTGGTTCTACCGACGTGCTTTGCACACAGGTGGCTGGCAGGTGTCAGTTTCTCCAACTTTAGTTGAACCGAGTGTGGTTACGCCTGGTCCTTGCGAATGTTAAAACAGCACCAACTTGAAAAACTATCGTTGTGGTTTTGATGTGTAGGTAAGAACGGTTCTTGCTCAGCCCGTAGCAGCCACGTAAAACTTGTAACAACAAAGTAGATGATGTCTAACTTGTTTTTGCAGGGCATGTTGTGATGTGATATGGTCTAGACATGATGAAATATAAGTTGTTGTATGAGATGATCATGTTTTGTTGAAGTTGTCGGCAACAGGCAAAAGCCTTATGGTTATCTCTCTATTGCATAAGATGCAAGCGCCAAATAATTGTTTTACTTTATCGCTATGCGATAGCAATAGTTGCAAGAGCAATTGTTGGCGAGACAACCATGTGACGACATATTGATATAGATCAAGATGATGGAGATCATGGTGTCATGCCGGTGACGATGGAGATCATGACGATGCTTTGGAGATGGAGATAAAAAACACAAGATAATGATGGCCATATCATGTCACATATTTTGATTGCATGTGATGTTTATCTTTTATACATCTTATTTTGCTTAGTTCGACAGTAGCTTTATAAGATGATCTCTCACTAATTATCAAGGTACAAGTGTTCTCCCTGAGTATGCACCGTTGCGAAAGTTCTTCGTGCTGAGACACCACGTGATGATCGGGTGTGATAGGCTCTACGTTCAAATACAACGGGTGCAAAACAGTTGCACACGCGGAATACTCAGGTTAAACTTGACGAGCCTAGCATATAACAGATATGGCCTCGGAACACTGAGACCGAAAGGTCGAGCGTGAATCATATAGTAGATATGATCAACATAGTGATGTTCACCATTGAAACTACTCCATCTCACATGATGATCGGACATGGTTTAGTTGATATGGATCACGTGATCACTTAGAGGATTAGAGGGATGTCTATCTAAGTGGGAGTTCTTAAGTAATATGATTAATTGAACTTTAATTTATCATGAACTTAGTCCTGGTAGTATTAGCATATCTATGTTGTAGATCAATAGCTCGCGATGTTGCTCCTCGTTTAATTTTTATATGTTCCTAGAGAAAACTAAGTTGAAAAATGTTAGTAGCATTGATGCGGATTGGATCCGTGATCTGAGGTTTATCCTCATTGCTGCACAGAAGAATTATGTCTTTGATGCACCGCTAGGTGACAAACCTATTGCAGGAGCAGATGCAGATGTTATGAACATTTGGCTAGCTCAATATGATGACTACTTGATAGTTTAGTGCACCATGCTTAAACGGCTTAGAATCGGGACTTCAAAGACGTTTTGAACGTCATGGACCATATGAGATGTTCCAGGAGTTGAAGTTAATATTTCAAGCAAATACCCGAGTTGAGAGATATGAAGTCTCCAACAAGTTCTATAGCTAAAAGATGGAGGAGAATAGCTCAAGCAGTGAGCATGTGCTCAGATTGTCTGGGTACTAAAATCGCTTGAATCAAGTGGGAGTTAATCTTCCAGATAAAATAGTGATTGACAGAATTCTCTAGTCACCATCACCAAGTTAGTAGAACTTCGTGATCAACTATGATATGCAAGGGATACCGAAAACGATTCCCAAGCTCTTCGTAATGCTGAAATCGACGAAGATAGAAATCAAGAAAAATATCAAGTGTTGATGGTAGACAAGACCACTAGTTTCAAGAAAATGGCAAAGGGAAGAAGGGGAACTTCAAGAAGAACGGCAAGAAAGTTGCTGCTCAAGTGAAGAAGCCCAAGTCTGGTCCTAAGCCTGAGACTAAGTGCTTCTACTGCAAAGGGACTGGTCACTGGAAGCGGAACTGCCCCAAGTATTTGGCGGATAAGAAGGATGGCAAAGTGAACAAAGGTATATTTGATATACAGATTATTGATGTTTATTTTACTAGTGTTCGTAGCAACCCCTCGGTATTTGATACTGGTTCAGTTGCTAAGAGTAGTAACTCGAAACGGGAGTTGCAGAATGAACATAGACTAGTTAAGGGTGAAGTGACGATGTGTGTTGGAAGTGGTTCCAAGATTGATATGATCATCATCGTGCACTCCCTATACTTTTGGGATTAGTGTTGAACCTAAATAAGTGTTATTTGGTGTTTGCGTTGAGCATGAATATGATTTGATCATGTTTATTGCAATACGGTTATTCATTTAAGTAAGAGAATAAATTGTTGTTCTGTTTACATGAATAAAACCTTATATGGTTACACACCCAATGAAAATGGTTCATTGGATCTCGATCATAGTGATACACATATTCATAATATTGAAACCAAAAGATGCAAAGTTAATAATGATAGTGCAACTTATTTGTGGCACTGCCGTTTAGGTCATATTGGTGTAAAGCGCATGAAGAAAATCCATGATGATGGGCTTTTGGAATCACTTGATTATGAATCAGTTGATGCTTGCGAAACATGCCTCATGGGCAAGATGACTAAGACTCCGTTCTCTGGAACAATGGAGCAAGCAACAGATTTGTTGGAAATCATACATACTGATGTATGTGGTCCGATGAATATTGAAGCTCACGACATGTATCATTATTTTCTGATCTTCACAGATGATTTGAGCAGATATGAGTATATCTACTTGATGAAACACAAGTCGGAAACATTTGAAAAGTTCAAAGAATTTCAGAGTGAAGTGGAGAATCATCGTAACAAAATAAAAGTTTCTACGATATGATCGCAGAAGTAAAATATTTGAGTTACGATTTTGGCCTTCAGTTAAAAACAATGTGAAATAGTTTCACTACTCACGCCACCTGGAACACCACAGTGTAATGGTGTGTCCGAATGTCATAACCGTACTTTATTAGATATGGTGCGATCTATGATGTCTCTTACCAATCTACCACTATCGTTTTGGGGTTATGCATTAGAGACAGCTGCATTCACGTTAAATAGGGCACCATCTAAATCCGTTGAGACGACACCGTATGAACTATGGTTTGGCAAGAAACCTAAGCTGTCGTTTCTTAAAGTTTGAGGTTGCAATGCTTATGTGAAAAAGTTTCAACCTGATAAGCTCAAACCCAAATCGGAGAAGTGCGTCTTCATAGGATACCCAAAAGAAAATGTTGGGTACACCTTCTATCACAGATCCGAAGGCAAGATATTCGTTGCTTTGAATGGATCCTTTCTAGAGAAGGAGTTTCTCTCGAAAGAAGTGAGTGGGAGGAAAGTAGAACTTGATGAGGTAACTGTACCTGCTCCCTTATTGGAAAGTAGTTCATCACAGAAATCTGTTCCTATGACTACTACACCGATTAGTGAGAAAGCTAATGATGATGATCATGTAACTTCAGATCAAGTTACTACCAAACCTTGTAGGTAAACCAGAGTGAGATCCGCACCAGAGTGGTACGGTAATCCTGTTCTGGAGGTCATGTTACTTGACCATGACGAGCCTACGAACTATGAGGAAGCGATGATGAGCCCAGATTCTGCGAAATGGCTTGAGGCCATGAAATCTGAGATGAGATCCATGTATGAGAACAAAGTATGGACTTTGATTGACTTGCCCAATGACCGGTGAGCCACTGAGATTAAATAGATCTTCAAGAGGAAGACGGACCCTGATAGTAGTGTTACTATCTACAAAGCTAGAATTGTCGCAAAAAGTTTTTCGACAAGTTCAAGGTGTTGACTATGATGAGAGTTTCTCACTCGTATTTATGCTTAAGTCTGTCCGAATCATGTTAGCAATTGCCGCATTTTATGAAATCTGGCAAATGGATAAACAAAACTGCATTCCTTAATGGATTTATTAAAGAAGAGTTGTATATGATGCAACCGGAAGGTTTTGTCAATCCTAAAGGTACTAACAAAATATGCAAGCTCCAGCGATCCATCTATGGACTGGTGCAAGCATCTCGGAGTTGGAATATACGCTTTGATAAGTTGATCAAAGCATATAGTTTTATACAGACTTGCGGTGAAGCATGTATTTACAAGAAAGTGAGTGGGAGCACTACAACATTTCTGATAAGTATATGTGAAAGACATATTGTTGATCGGAGATAATGTAGAATTATTCTGCAAAGCATAAAGGAATATTTGAAAGGAGTTTTTCAAAGAAAGACCTCGGTGAAGCTGCTTACATATTGAGCATCAAGATCTATAGAAATAGATCAAGATGCTTGATAAGTTTTTTCAATGAGTACATACCTTGACAAGATTTTGAAGTAGTTCAAAATAGAACAGTCAAAGAAGAAGTTCTTGCCTGTGTTACAAGGTGTGAAGTTGAGTAAGACTCAAAACCCGACCACGGCAGAAGATAGAGAGAGAATGAAAGTCATTCCCTATGCCTCAGCCATAGGTTCTATAAAGTATGCCATGCTGTGTACCAGACCTATTGTATACCCTGTCCTGAGTTTGGCAAAGGAGTACAATAGTGATCTAGGAGTAGATCACTGGACATTGGTCAAAATTATCCTTAGTGGAATAAGGATATGTTTCTCGATTATGGAAGTGACAAAAGGTTCGTCGTAAAGGGTTACGTCGATGCAAATTTTGACACTGATCCAGATGACTCTAAATCTCAATCTGGATACATATTGAAAGTAGGAGCAATTAGCTAGAGTATCTCTGTGCAGAGCATTGTTGACATATAAATTTGCAAAATACTTACGGATCTGAATGTGGCAGACCCGTTGACTAAAATTCTCTCACAAGCAAAACATGATCACACCTCAGTACTCTTTGGGTGTTAATCACATAGCGATGTGAACTAGATTATTGACTCTAGTAAACTCTTTGGGTGTTGGTCACATGTCGATGTGAACTATGGGTGTTAATCACATGGTGATGTAAACTATTGATGTTAAATCACATGGAGATGTGAACTAGATTATTGACTCTAGTGCAAGTGGGAGACTGAAGGAAATATGCCCTAGAGGCAATAATAAAGTTATAATATATTTCGTTATATCATGATAAATGTTTATTATTCATGCTAGAATTGTATTAACCGGAAACATAATACATGTGTGAATACATAGACAAATAGAGTGTCACTAGTATGCCTCTACTTGACTAGCTCATTGATTAAAGATGGTTATGTTTCCTAACCATAGACATGAGTTGTCATTTGATTAACGGGATCACATCATTAGGAGAATGATGTGATTGACTTGACCCATTCCGTTAGCATAGCACTTGATCGTTTAGTTTGTTGCTATTGCTTTCTTCATGACTTATAC
Organism: Triticum urartu; assembly: GCF_056163025.1. Lineage (NCBI taxonomy): Eukaryota > Viridiplantae > Streptophyta > Magnoliopsida > Poales > Poaceae > Triticum > Triticum urartu. Next base: position 24,062,913 of record NC_141876.1, read on the forward strand.
ATGTTCCTATGACTATGAGATTATGCAACTCCCGTTTACCAGAGGAACACTTTGTGTGCCACCAAACGTCACAACGTAACTGGGTGATTATAAAGGTTCTCTACAGGTGTCTCTGAAGGTACTTGTTGGGTTGGCGTATTTCGAGATTAGGATTTGTCACTCCGATTGTCGGAGAGGTATCTCTGGGCCCTCTCGGTAATGCACATCACATAAGCCTTGCAAGCATTGCAACTAATGAGTTAGTTGCGAGATGATGTATTACGAAACGAGTAAAGAGACTTGCCGGTAACGAGATTGAACTAGGTACTGAGATACCGACGATCGAATCTCGGGCAAGTAACATACCGATGACAAAGGGAACAACGTATGTTGTTATGCGGTCTGACCGATAAAGATCTTCGTAGAATGTGTAGGAGCCAATATGGGCATCCAGGTTCCGCTATTGGTTATTGACCGGAGACGTGTCTCGGTCATGTCTACATTGTTCTCGAACCCGTAGGGTCCGCACGCTTAACGTTACGATGACAGTTTCATTATGAGTTTATATATTTTGATGTACCGAAGATTGTTCGGAGTCCCGGATGTGATCACGGACATGCCGAGGACTCTCAAAATGGTCGAGATATAAATATTGATATATTGGACGGCTATATTCGGACACCGGAAGTGTTCCGGAGAAGTTTCGGATAAAACCTGAGTACCGGGGGGTTACCGGAACCCCCCGGGGGTTAATGGGCCTCATGGGCCCAAAGTGGAGAAGAGGAGGGGCGGCCAGGGCAGGCCACGCGCCCCCTCCCCCTCTAGTCCGAATTGGACAAGGAGGGGGGTGGCGCCCCCCTTTCCTTCCTCTCCTCTCTCCCTTCCTTCCCCCTCTCCTAGTTGGACAAGGAAAAAGGAGGGAGTCCTACTCCCGGTAGGAGTAGGACTCCTCCCTGGCACGCCTCCTCCTGGCCGGCCGCCCCTCTCCCTTACTCCTTTATATACGGGGGCAGGGGGCACCTCTAGACACACAAGTTGATCTTGGAGATCGTTCTCTTAGCCGTGTGCGGTGCCCCCCTCCACCATAATCCTCGATAATATTGTAGCGGTGCTTAGGCGAAGCCCTGTGACGGTAGAACATCAAGATCGTCACCACGCCGTCGTGCTGATGGAACTCTTCCCCGACACATTGCTGGATCGGAGTCCGGGGATCGTCATCGAGCTGAACGTGTGCTAGAACTCGGAGGTGCCGTAGTTTCGGTGCTTGATCGGTCGGGCCATGAAGACGTACGACTACATCAACCATGTTGTCATAACGCTTCTGCTGTCGGTCTACGAGGGTACGTAGACAACACTCTTCCCTCTCGTTGCTATGCATCACCATGATCTTGCGTGTGCGTAGGAATTTTTTTGAAATTACTATGTTCCCCAACATGAAGTCCACACACGAACAACAAAGACATCACAACTAGCAACAAGAGATCATTGTTGGGATGCTTTGAGAAAGAAAACAAGTATCACTAGAATGAATGAATAACATGCCATGATACAACCTACACAAGGTTGATACAAGAAATGTGTGCATGAAGAATATGAAGATACTTGTTACCGAGTTAACATTGGAAGGATGTAGTAGATACCAATTGAAGGTAGATAGTAGTTCATTGATCATCCTAGCTCGACTCCAATAAGCACATGATGACAACACCTTCCTTGTGAGTGAGCCGAGCTTCCAATGTATCTCCAATTGTTCCTAGAACAACAACACAAACAAAATGGTACCCAAACTCATTGGGACCAAAGAGTTAGAGAACCGACAATACATAGGACAAACTCCACATAAAAATGTGCATATAGATATGAAAATAAATTTCATGCACATCTCATCCAATTTGAGACTTGGTGGAGCTTCCCCTATATATTTGGTCAAAGAAAGAAAGCATGCCAAAGATACTACACGAAGTTAATATGCATGCTCAAGACTTTCAAGAACTGATACCAAAAGAAAAAGAAATAGCAAGTGAAGAAAGGATACCAAATGAATAAATCATCACTTGGAGGATATCATTAAACGATACATCAAGGAATGAGATATCCATTGATACACAAAAAGAAAGATGTCAAACTCCCAAAAGAGAGAATGGTTCCAAACAAACCAAGTGCTCTACAAAGTTTCATGATGGCACAAGTACCAAAAGAAACGATTTGCATTCCACCAACACACGCTTGAAAAGGATCACAAGGTGAGTGTTCTAAGAAAAATAGGATAGCTCCCCCCAAGCATTGTGCAATATGGAGAATTTGCATTTGAATACAAAAGGCACAAGATGGGGTCACCACTTTCACTATATCTATACAAACACTAGAAAAGCTCAAGGAAATAACAAGATCCACAAGTGGTATGGAATACAATGGGAGTTGACACAATCCTAGGCAAGAGATAAGGCAAATAAAAGCAAAGGCTAATGTAAAGATGATCGATAATATCTACCACACAAGTGAGTACCAATTGTCAAAAGACAAGAAGTATTTGAAAATAATTCCCGATGGTAGATAGCAAGGATATCCGACATCATCTTCACACCAAACAAAAAGCAAATTGCAACTTGTAGAGCTAACATGCCACCTAGGAACAAGATAATTTACAATATCAACTCTAGATGACAATATCTCAAATGTACACATTTTCTAGGCTAGTAATATACTCATAGCATATTACTCCCCCATAATGTGATACCAATTAAAGATAGACAAGTGGCAATTAAAGGATCCAACAAGAGATAATTAATGGACTATTTAGAATTTGAATTTCTCATGAGAAGACATACCACATAGCGACTAGATAATCTTGTAATATCAATACTAGATGGCATTCCTCATGTACACACATTTATAGGATTGTGAGGTGCACAAATCACATCACTCCCCCACAATGGGATATTCCATTAATCTCTCACAAGAGCCAACCAAGATATGACCAAGATGCACAAAGGCTCAACGAACGACACACATGTACATGATGCACAAACCAACACACACATACTTGATTGCTCAAGATAATCAAGTTGGAAGCACAACATATACAAACACATGCAAGGTACGAAACCAAACATGCAAAGGGGAGAGTAACTATCAATGTAGACACTTTAATCACGAGTTACCGCAAGGAGGAACATTGGATATAAGATAGAAACTTGATAATCCGAATGACTTGGCTTGAGACAATGAGAATGATGAAGTCCCCTTAATTCTTCATAATGTAGCCAAGTCTCCAATGACCTCCAATATCACCTATTGATCAAGTTTGAGCTTGTTGGTCCCCAACCAAGTTGGGTCCTAAGAGGTTAGTCACAATAGGCTTGGCTACCCAAATGGTTCTTTTCTTGACACCACTTTGAGCACTAACAAATTTGGCAAACACATTGCCAACATCATCCTTCCCAAGAGAATAGATATCATCAATAATAATTGGGTTGGATGAGTTACCACTAGTGCATGAAGAGGCGAGGTGACCTTTCTCGCGACATAGGTAGCAACGTCTACTCTTCACTTTCTTCTCACTTGATTTCTCAACTTGAGAAGCATAAGCTTGAGTCTTCTTGGGAAGAGGCTTTTCTTCAACTTGAGGTTGAGCATGAGAATGAACTTGTGGCCGCTTCCCTTGTTGCTTGTCACTAATGGGTTTGTTCTTCAATGGGCAAGATCTAACATGATGCCCTTCAATTTTGCACTTGAAGCAAATAATCTTGGCCGAATTCTTGACTTGTTCTTGGCCCTTCTTCTTGATCATCTTGGACTTCTTCTTCTTATTGGAGTTGAATCCAAGTCCACCTTTGCCATTGGGGGATTTTTGCACACTCAAGATATTGTTGAGTGTGGATTTCCCTTCATGACTCTTTTCCAAGTCTTTCTTCAAAGAAGTGACTTGGGCCTTGAGCTCTTTGATTTCTTCTACATGGTTAGTCTCAACACAAGTACTAGAGGAAGTATAAGCTTCATCGTTAGAGCAACAAGGCAAGGAAAGAAATTCATCACAAGATGTACCAACATTGTGAGTAGATGAATTACAAGGACTAGCACATGGCAATATAGCATTTTGACTAGAAGTAGTTCTAGTATCCACATGAGGCTCACTAGATGTTACCTTAGAAATCATGGCCTCATGTGCTATCTTTAGCTCATTATGGGATACTAGAAGATCATCATGAGAGCTTGAGAGCTTTTCATGGTTTTCTTCCAATTTCCCATAATTGCTAGATAGCAACTCAAGTTGAGCCCGAAGCTCAACATTCTCCTTCAAAATGGATGCTTCACAAGTAATAGAGTTAGTATCCCAAGCATCATCATTAACAACAATAGGAGAGGACACCTTGGCAAGCTCTTTTAAGTAAGAAGCTTCAAGTTGAGCATGAGACTCGGTGAGTTTGATGAGCTCACCCTTGATGACCCTTGAGCCATTTTCGAGGTGCTCAAAATCCTCAAGGAGTCTAGCATGAGCAACTTCAAGCTTAGCATTTTTAGTTTTGAAATCATTGGCCACCTCAAGTGCTCTATCATGAGATTCCTTTATTCTAGATAATTCTGTAGCAAAGGTCCCCTCAAGAGATTCGGATGAGGTTTGTTCATGTTCAAGAGCTTGAGATAGCTCCGCGATCTCATTTGCGTAATCACGCTCATGACCTTCCATTTTATCAATGGTGACCTCATGCTCCTCTAGATGAGATTCCAACTCCTCAATGTATTTCTTGCCTTCAATGGCAATAGACATGATTTCCATGAAGTTGGAACGAGCAAGTTTATTTTTGTGAAGAGCTTTAAAAATCATTTCCCCCCTTAGTTTTTAAGGAGGCAACATTATCATTCTCTTCATCATAATCAACATCATCATCACTCTTGCCATCATCACAAGATATATTGGGATTCAAAGTGGGAGATACCTTTGAAGCCTTGGCCATAAGGCAAAATGCAATAGATGATGATGTAGGATCCATTGAAGCACCATTTAAAACCACATCTTGTTCCATGGAGTGTTGGGTTTCCTCTACATTGTTAGCACCACAACTCGAGGAAATACAAGCATTTTTATCATGGCAACAAGATAAGCAAGCATATCATCATGAGATTTTGTCAAACAATTTCTACAAGATATGCACGGACTATCAACACAAGCATGTGAAACATGTATGGTGCTCGACGTGTTAAAGGCCAAAGAAGATGCATTGCAATAACATAGCGATGAAGTATCATCGACAATAAGCATACTATCATCATTGCAATGACCAACACTACTCACCATTTCATTACCTTGTGGCAAACCACATGTAGGTGAAGTAGAAGAAGTTGGGAACTCAACATGGCCGGAGGTGGAGGGAGAACAGTCATCCCCACAAAACTTGGACACGCCATATTTATCTTGAAGCTTTGTCCACAACTCATGAGCATCCCGAAATGGCATGAGCTGAAATATAACTACATTTCTCAAAGCATAGAAAAGCACATTAGAAGCTTGAGCATTAAGATAAGAGTTTTTCTCATCCTCTAAAGATAATCTTTGGGGATCCTTTGGAGGAGAAAAACCCATATCTACAATTCGCTCTAAATTTGGGTCCATGACCCTAAAGAGATTAAGCATGCGAATTACCCAAACATCAAAATTTGTGCCATCGAAACTAAGAGTGTCAGAGAATCCTAATCCCCTAGTCGACATCCTTACTCTCTAGGCGGTTAAGCCCTATAAAGAGAGACGGGGCTCTGATACCAATTGAAAGATCGTGGATGTCGCCTAGAGGGGGGTGAATAGGCGTTTTAAAATAATTACGATTTAGGCTTGAACAAATGCGGAATAAACCTAGCGGTTAATTTGTCAAGCACAAAACCTAAAACAACTAGGCTCACCTATGTGCACCAACAACTTATGCTAAGCAAGATAAGCAACTATGTGATAGCAAGATACATGACAAGAAACAATATGGCTATCACAAAGTAAAGTGCATGAGTAAAGGGGCTCAGGTAAGAGATAACCAAGGCACGCAAAGACGACGATGTATCCCAAAGTTCACACCCTTACAGATGCTAATCTCCGCTTGGAGCGGTGTGGAGGCACAATGCTCCCCAAGAAGCCACTAGGGCCACCATAATCTCCTCACGCCCTCGCACAATGCAAGATGTCGTGATTCCACTAAGGGACCCTTGAGGGCGGTCACCGAACCCGTACAAATGGAAACCCTTGGGGGCGGTCATCGAACCCGTACACTTTGGCAACCTTTGGGGGAGGTCACCGAAACCCGTCAAATTGCTCGGGGCGATCTCCACAACCTAATTGGAGACCCCGACGCTTGCCCAGAGCTTTACACCACAATGATTAAGCTCCAAACAACACCAACCGTCTAGGGCGCCAAGGCACCCAAGAGGAACAAGCTCTAGGGTTCCCAAACACCCAAGAGTAATAAGCTTCTCAAACTTCACTTCCACGTATCACCGTGGAGAACTCAAACCGATGCACCAAAGCAATGGCAAGGGCACACGGAGTGCCCAAGTCCTTCTCTCTCAAATCCCACCGGAGTAACTAATGCTAGGGAGGAAAATGAGAGGAAGAACAAGAAGGAGAACACCAAGAACTCCAAGATCTAGATCCAAGGGGTTCCCCTCACATAGAGGAGAAAGTGATTGGTGGAAATGTGGATCTAGATCTCCTCTCTCTTTTCCCTCAAAAACTAGCAAGAATCCATGGAGGGATTGAGAGTTAGCAAGCTCAAAGAAGGTCAACAATGAGGGCAAAAATGAGCTCAAGAGATGGTGAACCATTGCGGAAGAAGACCCCCTTAAATAGGTCCCCATGAATCTTCCCGTTATGTACAGAATAACATAGGAGCGGTACAACCTCTATGAGCACCGGTACAACTGGTAACAGGCAATAAGCGGTACAACCGGCCCACAACCGCCCAACAACCGCACCACAACAGAGACCAGTCCGGTGGTAGAGCGGTACATGACCGGTACAACCTTCGGACCAATTCTGGAGCGGTACAACCGCTCCAAACACCGGTTGTACCGGTCAAGCGGTACAACCTCTCCATGGGGCGGTACAACCTCTCTGTGTAAAACAGGCAATATCAAAACAGCCACAACTTTCGCATGCGAGCTCCAAATTCAACGAAACCAAGTTTTTTGGAAAGCTAACGACAAGGGCTAACACAATCTTGAGAGAAATAACAATAAGAAGCAAATGAGAAAAGGGCCATAATAAAATGGTGTAACATCCCAAATTTTCAATTTGGAATGTTATACATAGATCATCCATGCATATCATGATTTATTGCATTTCCGTTCTGCAATCCTCAAAATCCTAAGCAACTCAAGGACCCACGGAGAGAGTTGGGGATTTTTCCGGTTTTCATATTTGATTTTTATCAAATAATGAAACGAGGATTTGATTTTAATATTTTTTCTCTCCGAAAAATATTTCATATTAAATCAAATGAGTGGAGATAATATGACTTCTCCAAAATAATTGAAATATTGGAGGTAAAATATTAAAATCAATTATTGGATTTTATTTGGTTTTATTCGGATTTTATTTGCATTAGAAAATTTGCACGTTTTCAAAATTGCATTTTAGAGCCAAGAAAATGTTCACCTCGTCCTAAATATTTTATTTAGACGGTGAAAATTTGTTCTGGCATTTTTAGATTTTTATTTATTTTTCTAGGATTTTATTTATGTCGGCGGAATTATATTAAAAAAACTGTTGCGCGCCCGACTGGGCCGAAGCCCAGCCAGCCAGGCCGGCCCGCCCACGCCACCGCCTCCCCAGCCGGATCGGGACCGGAGTCCCGATCGGAGCCACCGCCGCCGTGTTCGGGGCGGACACGCCTCCCGAGGCCGCCCCCTTCCCCAAGTTGGCCGCCCCTCCCCCCTCTTTATAACCCCGTCGGAGCCCCCCCTGGAGCCCCAGCCACCGCCGCCCCGCCGCCCGCAGCCGCCCGCCCTGCTGCCTGCAGCCGCCGCGCCGCCACCGCTTGCCGCCGCCCGCGCCGCGCCGGAGCCGCCACCGCCTTCCGTCGCAGCCCCGCACCCCACGCCGCCCCGCCGTAGCGCCGGGGTTCCGCCGGAGCCCCGCCGGAGCCGAGCCGAGGTAGCCGCCCCGCCGCCCCGGTTTTCCAAAGAAAACCGTTCGGTTTTTTAGAAAACCCTAGTTTTCGTTTTTTAAAATAGATCGGTTTTTCTCCGGTTTATTTAATTAGCGAGCGTTCGCTCGTTCGTTCGTTTTAACGAACATGTTCTTCGTTTAGATCCAGATAACGAACGTTCGTTCGTTAACCTGTTCTTCGTTTTTCTTTTTCTCGGATTTATTCCGCGATTTTTTTGATCGCGATTTCGGATCCGATCTTAGTTTATGTTTATCTTTTCGCTCGTTTATCGGAATCAGACGATTCAAGCGCCTGGAGTTTCGTCTCGAATCCCTCTTTCCGGTTAATCAACTCAAACAAGTTTTTGCTACTGTAAAATTTGACCTAAGTTCAGATTAGTAAACGAAGTTTCTTTCGTTCGCTGGTTGAGTTTTGTTGCTTTGTTCGATTTGATTCTTTTTGCAAACCAGAGTTCTTAAGTTGAACTTTCTGGTCAACCTCTCTTATTTGAGTTTTGCTTGTGCATCGTTGCTTGTTACTTATAAATGTTATTGTTTGCTTGCGATAGAATTCCCGGAGTGCGAAGCGTGTTACTACGAGTCTCTAGGATTCGCGGATCGTCAGCAAGGCAAGTAACACATTGATCATACTCTTTCCAAACCCAGTTTTTGTGCATTAGTTCCAATCCTCAAACATTGCATGATTAGGATGTCATTAACTTGTGGGTTGGGAAGTAGTTGCTGAGGTAGAACCTATTGCCCTATTATATTCAAACCCTTGGGACTTACCTCTACGTATTGCTTATATTGCCATGCTATGCTCGTAGACGTGGTTCGGGTTTGAGTGAAATCCATGACAGTTGTGAGATTCTTAATTAATGGTTCAACTTAAGGTGGCAACTTAATCAAACAACTGGGTGGATTGAGGCACCTGGGGAACCCAGTGTTGTCTGTTTTTATTTTTTGGAAATCCCGGGGTACCCGTGTGATCTTCCTATGGACCGCCACCCAGGCTCAAAGGGAACTGAGATGATTCATGCTAGAAACTTCCGTGTGCAGCCATAAGCTATTATGGGCTCTAGCATAGTTGAGTAGGTTACGTGAAGCTCTTGAAGAGGTAGATCAGCAGGTAGTGGGTTTTGTAGGTTTGGTATGGTCTACCCGGAGTAGAGAGTTAATGTTTCTGAAAGACTCTGTCTTGGTCATCCGTTTCTCAAACACCATGTAGTGCGAGAAATCCAACGGAGGCGATCGAGTCTTGTGGGGAAAAGTGTGCAAACCTCTGCAGAGTGTACAATCTAATCATGGTTAGCCGTGTCCCCGGTTATGGACAATTCTTGAGTATCTAGTGCTTGAGTTATCACATGTATCTCATCACTCTTAACTAATATTGTTGGGTTATTAAATACTTTAATTGGGATTGAGTTGGGGGTACCTTCTCAATGATGTTTCAACCACCATGATAGTTAAATTAAAATCTATTCCTTTGTTGTAGGGAAAAAATTGGCTTTTCGCAAAAACTATAATCATATAGCTTTCCACCAGCCATATATGCATGTAGTGATAGAATTATTCTATTCTTGCTCTACTGTGTTATATTGCCAGCATATTCCATGTGCTGACCCGTTTTCGGGCTGCAACATATTATGTTGCAGACTTCTCAGACGAGGAGTAAGGTTCGTTAGGTCATTGCCGTGCAGCTCAGCTATGCCGTTGGAGTTGATGGACTCACTTTATCTTCCAAGCCTTCCGATGTTATCGTATTAGATGGCCTTAAGCCATATTATTGTAATAAGTTCTCTTTTGAGACGTTCGATGTAATAAGTGTGTGATTGCTACTCTGTTATAAATCCTTCAAGTACTGTGTGGTGTCAGCACTACTGATCCAGGGATGACACCTGAGCACAGAGATTGGACCGTCTGAGGTCTGGTCGCTACAAGATGGTATCAGAGCCCATGCTGAGTGTAGGACACGACCACTAAGATAAACCCTAGGTCACACTTCTCTTCTCATTTCTGACTCCTCTCCATTTTCTACTCTTTAGGATGACGGAGAAGAAGAACAAGTTTGCACAACTGGATGAAGACACACCTTTTGGACGCCACTTGAAGGAAGTCACTAGGTACTTGAATATTGGAATACCAAGCTTCACCAGGATGTACAACGCCACTTCGCCTGAAGAGGAGCGCTGGATGATTCAAGTACAAGTTCTAGGAAGGACGTTCTCGCCAACTTCTAAACCCATAAAGTTTTCTTTCGAAGCACCTACCTGGAGTCTAGGCAAGAGCATGGCAACCCACATTACAATGGGACGCATTGGAGAAGTTTACAACAGGGAACTTAAGGACACAATTTACCAAATATGTGGGCATCGAGACGAGCAATGGGAAGTAATCAGCACTAGGAAGGATAGATCCATTGCAGCTTTCATCCAGGAGTTAAACCAGCACATTCGACGTCAGGAGAACCAGATGTGCGCGGACATGATGGACTTGAAGAAGGCGAAGACTAGGATCATCGAGCTAGAGGAAGAACTCAAGTTTACACATGATGGATATGAGGAGGAAATTAAGACACTACTGGAGAAGAATGACGACTTAGTCAAGAAAATCGGAGTATTCATGGGAGGACCAGCACCAATAGAAGAAGAAGAAGAACCCAAGGAAATACGCCCCGAGGACTACATCATCATCGACGACACCGACTCTGACCCTAGTGATGATGACTTTGAAGACGAAGCTGGAGCAGACATCATGGAGTCTTCCATCGATCAAAATTTCTAGATGACCACCAACTATTAGTAGTATTTCCCCATGTATATAGTAGTAGTGAGCACTTTTGCGATAGTTCTAGACCGTTTGTATGCCCTTGCTATATTGATTGAGTGAAATGATTGTGTTTGTCTCATGTGCATATGGGTAGTGTTTTCTCATTAGACCCCTTTTCTATTCTAATCTCTTCCATCTAAACCCATCAGATGCCTCCGAGAGGTGACACCGGTTTTGCTTTCCCACCGGAACTCACCCAGTTGATCCAACAGCAGAATGCCTTGATGCAATTACTAGTTCAGAACCAGGGCAACAACAACAACAACAACCCGCCGCCAGTGGACAACCTAGCCCGTTTTCTAAGGTTACAGCCGCCGGTGTTTTCTAGTAGCACCGAGCCTATAGTTGCTGATGATTGGCTATGCCGTATTGGAAGGGAGTTGACCACCGCAGGTTGCACAGATGCTGAGAGGGTGCGCTTTGCCGCACATCAATTGGATGGACCAGTAGCCTCATGGTGGGAGAATTACACAGCCACTTTTCCTGTAGCCAATGTCACTTGAGACCAGTTTCAGCAAGCTTTCCGCACAGCCCATGTCTCAACTGGAGCTATGCAGATGAAGAAGCGGGAGTTCCGCAACCTACGCCAGGGGAACCGTACTGTGGCTCAGTACGTGGATGAGTTTAGCAAGTTATCACGCTATGCCCCTGATGATGTGGCCACAGATGCCGTGAAGCAGGAGAAGTTTATGGAAGGGCTGAATGATGAGATGAGTATGCATTTGATGGTAGCAACCTTCAACAACTGCCAGGAGTTGGTAGATAAGGCTCTTATGATTGAGGGGAAGCAACAGCAAATTGAGAGCCGCAAGAGGAAGTATGGACAAGGGAAGTATAATTCAGGAGCTCAGCAGAAGCCTCGCCTAACCCCGAACTCGGGAGGACTTGTTCATAACCATGGAGGTCACAACCACACTGGAGGAGGATCACATAACCACAGTGGTGCTAAGAATGGGAATGGGAACGCAGCTAACAACAATCAGAACCGCTCCAACCCGTCCACACCCGCCAAAAGAGACCTAAGTCAGGTTACCTGCTTTAAGTGCGGGAAGACAAGGCACTATGCCAATGATTGCCCTGAAGGAAGGAATGGAAACGGAAATGGAAGCGCTGGGAAGAAGCCTAATCCATTCAACAAAGGACAAGTGAACCACGTTAACGTGGAGGAGGTTGAAGAGCAGCCGGACGCGGTAATAGGTAAGTTTTTGGTTAAGTCATGTACCGCTCTTGTTCTTTTCGATACTGGTGCATCGCATTCATACATATCAAAGGGATTCGTGGATAAGTTTAAACTGCCAACCCAAACCCTTAGGACCCCTCTTTTAGTGAGTTCACCCGGAGCAGAGTATATGGCTAGCCGATGGTGTGCCCAGATACCCTTAACCATTGGCACACATGTGTTTCCATCCGACCTAATTATCTTGGAGTCGCAAGGATTGGATGTGATATTGGGTATGGACTGGATGTGAAAGTATGGAGGAAGCATTGACTATGCTAGTAAGTCGATTTATCTCACCACCCCGGAGGGAAGAAGGATTAAGTATATGTCTAGGCATGTGCCTAGGAGGAGCCAAGTGAATGCCCTTACGGGAGTTGTTCAGGAGGAAGTGCCGGTAGTAAAGGATTACCCGGATGTTTTCCCAAAGGAATTACCAGGCATGCCACCGGACAGAGATATTGAGTTTTTGATAGAACTGTTGCCATGGACAGGACCAATATCCAAGAGACCCTATCGGATGCCTTCAAATGACCTGGAGGAAATTAAGAAACAGATCAAGGAGTTATTGGAGAAAGGATACATCCGAAGAAGTTCATCACCTTGGGGAGCCCCAGTACTTTTGGTTGAGAAGAAGGATAAATCCCTAAGGATGGTTGTTGATTATCGAGCCTTGAATGAAGTGACGATAAAGAACAAGTACCCACTGCCGATGATCAACGATCTGTTTGATCAATTGCAAGGAGCTAAATTGTTCTCAAAGATCGATTTGCGATCGGGGTATCATCAGTTGAAGATACGAGAGAAGGACATACCAAAGATGGTGTTCACAACGCGATATGGATTATACGAGTATACGGTCATGTCGTTTGGACTGACTAACGCCCCTGCCTATTTCATGAGCATAATGAACAAGGTGTTCATGGAGTATTTGGACAAGTTTGTTGTGGTATTTATTGATGATATCATGGTATACTCGAAGAACAAAGAGGAGCACAAGGAGCATTTGCGTTTAGTTCTCGAGAAGCTCAGGGAACACCAGTTGTATGCTAAGTTTAGCAAATGCGAGTTTTGGCTGAAGGAAGTCGGATTCCTTGGACATGTTATATCAGGAGAAGGTATAGCAGTAGATCCCAGAAAGGTTCAGTCAGTCACTGAATGGTTGGCACCCACCTCAGTTAGCGAGATCCGCAGTTTTCTTGGACTCGCAGGATACTACCAGAGATTCATTGAGAATTTTTCCAAGATTGCAAAGCCAATGACTGAACTGTTAAAGAAGCATACCAAGTTTAAATGGACAGAAGATTGTGAAGCAAGTTTCTAGGAGTTGAAGAAACGTTTGACTACAGCCCCAGTGCTAGTACTGCCAGATATACATAAGGAGTTCCAAGTGTATTGCGACACCTCTCGCTTAGGACTTGGATGTGTGCTTATGCAGGACGGAAGAGTTGTTTTGTATGCCTCACGACAACTAAAACCTCATGAGCTGAATTATGCCACGCACGATTTGGAGCTAGCAGCCATAGTGCATGCATTGAAGACTTGGAGACACTACCTTATTGGAAATCATTGTGATGTGTACACGGATCACAAGAGTTTGAAGTACATCTTCACCCAGAAGGAGCTGAACCTTAGCCAGAGGAGATGGTTGGAGCTTATAAAGGATTATGACATGAAGCTACACTATCATCCGGGAAAGGCCAATGTCGTAGCAGACGCCTTGAGTCGGAAAATTTATGCTAATATCCTCGAAGATAAAGGACTGCCGAAGGAGTTAGCAGAGGACATCATGGAACTTCGATTAGAGATTGTACCTAGAGGGTTCATTGCCACTATGGAGGTTCAGTCGACATTGCTGGACAAGATTCAGGAAGCTCAGAAGGATGACAAGGAGATTGCCGAGCTAAAGGAGAAGATGGGCAAAGAAAAGGCCAAAGGTTTTCGTGAGGATGAGCACGATACCCTATGGTTTGAGGACCGAATTTACGTGCCCAAGAATCAGGAGGTCAGAAAGTTAATACTTCAAGAGGCTCATGACTCACCATACTCGATACACCCCGGAAACACCAAGATGTATTTGGATTTGAAGGAACGTTTTTGGTGGATTGGTATGAAGAAGGATATTGCCGAGTATGTAGCCGTATGTGATGTATGTCAGAGAGTCAAGGCAGAACATCAGAAGCCAGCAGGACTGTTACAGCATATGCCAATACCCGAATGGAAGTGGGATAAACTTGGCATGGACTTTATCACCGGATTACCCAGGACTAAAGCAGGATATGATTCCATATGGGTAGTAGTTGATCGTTTGACCAAAGTATCTCACTTCATCCCAGTGAAAACCACCTATACAAGTGCAAAGTTGGCCAAGATATATATGTCCAGGATCGTATGTCTGCATGGAGTTCCGAGGACCATTGTATCAGATCGAGGAACACAGTTTACTTGAAAGTTCTGGCATCAGTTACACCAGACTTTGGGAACGAGATTGGAGTTCAGTACAGCGTTTCACCCGCAGGCAAATGGACAGACCGAGAGAGTCAATCAAATTTTGGAGGACATGTTGAGAGCCTGTGTGCTAGATTATGGATCTAGTTGGGATGACAATTTGCCGTATGCAGAGTTCTCATACAACAATAGCTACCAAACCAGTTTGAAGATGGCACCGTTTGAAGCCCTGTATGGACGCAGGTGCAGAACACCGTTGATGTGGGATGAGGTAGGAGACCGACAGTTGTTTGGACCAGACTTGATTAAGGAATCTGAGGAGAAGGTAAAACTGATCCGAGACCAACTGAAGATTGCCCAGTCCAGGCAGAAGAGTTATGCCGACTCAAAATGCAAGGAGGTAACCTACGAGATTGGAGATAGAGCATATCTGCGAGTATCGCCCTTGCGTGGAGTGAAACGTTTTGGAGTTAAAGGAAAGTTAGCCCCGAGATTTGTAGGACCGTATCGCATTTTGGAACGGATGGGAGAAGTTGCCTACAAGTTGGAGCTACCTGAGGGATTGTCAGGAGTCCACGATGTGTTCCATGTTTCACAGCTAAAGAAGTGTCATGCTGAGATGGCTGATATACCATTAAGAAATACAGTACCCTTGGAGGCGATTCAGTTGGACAGTGATTTGACTTACGAGGAGAAGCCAGTTAAGATTCTTGAGTTTGCTAGCAGAGTCACCCGTAGTAAGGTTATCAAGTTTTGCAAAGTTCAGTGGAGCCACCATACCGAAGATGAAGCCACCTGGGAACGAGAGGATGATCTCCGCAAGGACCACCCATACCTATTTTCTAGCCAACCCGAATCTCGAGGGCGAGATTCATCTTAAGGGGGGTAGGTTTGTAACATCCTAAATTTTCAATTTGGAATGTTATACATAGATCATCCATGCATATCATGATTTATTGCATTTCCGTTTCGCAATCTTCAAAATCCTAAGCAACTTAAGGACCCATGGAGAGAGTTGGGGATTTTTCCGGTTTTCATATTTGATTTTTATCAAATAATGAAACGAGGATTTGATTTTAATAATTTTTCTCTCCGAAAAATATTTCATATTAAATCAAATGAGTGGAGATAATATGACTTCTCCAAAATAATTGAAATATTGGAGGGAAAATATTAAAATCATTTATTGGATTTTATTTGGTTTTATTCGGATTTTATTTGCATTAGAAAAATTGCATGTTTTCAAAATTGCATTTTAGAGCCAAGAAAATGTTGACCTCGTCCTAAATATTTTATTTAGATGGTGAAAATTTGTTTTGGCATTTTTAGATTTTTAGTTATTTTTCTAGGATTTTTTTTTCCTGTCGGCGGAATTATATATATATAAAAAACTGCTGCGCGCCCGACTGGGCCGAAGCCCAGCCAGCCAGGCCGGCCCGCCCATGCCACCGCCTCCCTAGCCAGATCGGGACCGGAGTCCCGATCGGAGCCGCCGCTGCCGCCGTGTCCGGGGCGGACACGCCTCCCGAGGCCGCCCCCTTCCCCAAGCTGTCCCCCCTCTTTATAACCCCGCCGGAGCCCCCCCTGGAGCCCCAGCCACCGCCGCCCCGCCGCCCGCAGCCGCCCGCCCCGCCGCCTGCAGCCACCGCGCCGCCGCCGCTTGCCGCCGTCCGCGCCGCGCCGGAGCCGCCGCCGCCTTCCGCCGCAGCCCCGCACCCCACGCCGCCCCGCCGCAATACCGGAGTTCCGCCGGAGCCCCGCCCGGAGCCGAGCCGAGGTAGCCGCCCCGCCGCCCCGGTTTTCCAAAGAAAACCGTTCGGTTTTTTTTAGAAAACCCTAGTTTTCGTTTTTTCAAATAGATCGATTTTTCTTCGGTTTATTTAATTAGCGAGCATTAGCTCATTCGTTCGTTTTAATGAACGTGTTCTTCGTTTAGAACCAGATAACAAACGTTCATTCGTTAACCTGTTCTTCGTCTTTCTTTTTCTCGGATTTATTCCGCGATTTTTCTGATCGTGATTTCGGATCCGATCTTAGTTTCTGTTTATCTTTTCGCTCGTTTATCGGAATCAGGCGATTCAAGCGCCTGGAGTTTCGTCTCGAAACCATATTTCCGGTTAATCAACTCAAACAAGTTTTTGCTACTGTAAAATTTGACCTAAGTTCAGATTAGTAAACGAAGTTTCTTTCGTTCGCTGGTTGAGTTTTGTTGCTTTGTTCGATTTGATTCTTTTTGCAAACCAGAGTTCTTAAGTTGAACTTTCTGGTCAACCTCTCTTATTTGAGTTTTGCTTGTGCATCGTTGCTTGTTACTTATAAATGTTATTGTTTGCTTGCGATAGAATTCCCGGAGTGCGAAGCGTGTTACTACGAGTCTCTAGGATTCGCGGATCGTCAGCAAGGCAAGTAACACATTGATCATACTCTTTCCAAACCCAGTTTTTGTGCATTAGTTCCAATCCTCAAACATTGCATGATTAGGATATCATTAACTTGTGGGTTGGGAAGTAGTTGCTGAGGTAGAACCTATTGCCCTATTATATTCAAACCCTTGGGACTTACCTCTACGTATTGCTTATATTGCCATGCTATGCTCGTAGACGTGGTTCGGGTTTGAGTGAAATCCATGACAGTTGTGAGATTCTTAATTAATGGTTCAACTTAAGGTGGCAACTTAATCAAACAACTGAGTGGATTGAGGCACCTAGGGAACCTAGTGTTGTCTGTTTTTATTTTTTGGAAATCCCGGGGTACCCGTGTGATCTTCCTATGGACCGCCACCCAGGCTCAAAGGGAACTGAGATGATTCATGCTAGAAACTTCCGTGTGCAGCCATAAGCTATTATGGGATCTAGCATAGTTGAGTAGGTTACGTGAAGCTCTTGAAGAGGTAGATCAGCAGGTAGTGGGTTTTGTAGGTTTGGTATGGTCTACCCGGAGTAGAGAGTTAATGTTTCTTAAAGACTGTGTCTCGGTCATCCGTTTCTCAAACACCATATAGTGCGAGAAATCCAACGGAGGCGATCGAGTCTTGTGGGGAAAAGTGCGCAAACCTCTGCAGAGTGTACAATCTAATCATGGTTAGCCGTGTCCCCGGTTATGGACAATTCTTGAGTATCTAGTGCTTGAGTTATCACATGTATCTCATAACTCTTAACTAATATTGTTGGGTTATTAAATACTTTAATTGGGATTGAGTTGGGGGTACCTTCTCAATGATGTTTCAACCATCATGATAGTTAAATTAAAATCTATTCCTTTGTTGTAGGGAAAAATTGGCTTTTCGCAAAAACTATAACCATATAGCTTTCCACCAGCCATATATGCATGTAGTGATAGAATTATTCTATTCTTGCTCTACTGTGTTATATTGCCAGCATATTCCATGTGCTGATCCGTTTTCGGGCTGCAACGTATTATGTTGCAGACTTTTCAGACGAGGAGTAAGGTTCGTTAGGCCGTTGCCGTGCAGCTCAGCTATGCCGTTGGAGTTGATGGACTCACTTTATCTTCCAAGCCTTCCGCTGTTATCGTATTAGATGGCCTTAAGCCATATTATTGTAATAAGTTCTCTTTTGAAACGTTCGATGTAATAAGTGTGTGATTGCTACTCTGTTATAAATCCTTCAAGTACTGTGTGGTGTCAGCATTACTGATCCAGGGATGACACCTGAGCACAAAGATTGGACCGTCTGAGGTCTGGTCGCTACAAATGGTGAGAACCCATCCTCGGAAAATACCGGTAAAACCTCCAACACAGAAAACATCATAGAAGATGCATGCGAACTCCGTTTTCGATGAACTCAAGCTTGTCATCAAGATGACCGTAAGCTCTAAGACTCACAAATGGAACCAAACAGGAACCAAGAAAGATGATGCAAGGATGCAATGGTTTGAGCTCTCGACTAATGATACGATCAAGCTACTCCCTAGAGAGCCCCCCTGATAGTACGGCAATCGATTCTACAACCCGGTCTCCCAACTACCACTATGAGACCGGTAAAATAGAAAACCTATCAAGGGCAAACCTTTGCCTTGCACATAGTCCACTTGAGCTAGATGATGACGATCTTGACTTCCTCAAGTTGGACCACCTTTCTTGATTGTGTTGGCTCGATGAAGACTAGTTGATTGCTCCCCCATACTCCACTATGGGTGAGCCACTCTTTGGCACATCTTCACAATTCCATTGACACCACAATGGACAACAAGCTTCAAGCTTGATTGCTCCCCCATACTCCATTATGGGTGAGCCACTCTTCGAGTTGCTCCACTTAAACTTGCACACTGCAAACTTGATGACGATCACCACTTGATGTCATCCTCCATGGGTTGTATGAGATCTTCCTCTTGACGCAAGACCATGGAAACATACCTAACCCCACAAAGAACTCTCACGTAGACCATGGGTTAGTACACAAAGCGTAATGGACAATGCTTACGATACCATGGGATCACTTGATCCCTCTCGGTACTTCTTCTACGCTTTGTGAGTTGATCAACTTGATTCACTCTTGACTTAGTCTTGATCAACATTGAATCTTTCCAACTCTCATTTGGATGATGTCTTGAAGGTAACCATGAATGATCACACAATCTTCTTCTTCAAGACATGCTTGCAATAAGCTCAACTCACACATGACCAATCTTTGGATAATTCCTTGAAAAGCACTTTGGCCATCTCAACTCACACATGACCAATCTTTGGATAATTCCTTAAAAAGCACTTTGGCCATCTCATAAACTCCTTGAAACCAACACATGGACTTCAAGACAATCCTATGGACAAATCCTTCAAATATAACTCAAGGCAACCGTTAGTCCATAGAGATTGTCATCAATTACCAAAACCACACATGGGGGCACCGCATGTCCTTTCAGTATAGAACCGTATAGTAAGGTAGTAAGGTATAACACGTAGTAAGGTAGAAGAGACTACCCTATAAGTTTTTTTAACACATTTCAAACGCAGATACTCATATACATATATACTCATCCGGAGCGCACTTTCAGTGCACAGCCGCATTGGCGCACTTTATCCATGCCGTGCGCTACATGCATCGTGATTGGTCCAATGGGCCTCATGCTCTAATATATCAGCAATGCGCGGGGCATATACTGCATGGAGGTGGTACGTTTAACTCACTTTACGGTCCAACTGCCCCCCCCCCCCCCCCCCCCTTCCCCCTTTGTCGGGTACTTGTTCCACGGTTGCTCGTACCCGATGTGAAACTTGGCACATATCTGCTTTGCATGCGGCGTGTGATATGGCCCAACCAAGACCTGGTACATGTTTTCGGACGCACATTTGTTGGCCTGGACCCATTCGTTCCTCGGGTATTACTATAGCCAAAACATCGGCTAGCAGCTAAAAAATCACATACTGGGGGGGAGGGGGGTGGCTCGGGGATACATCTGGATCTGTTTCTTTCTAGCATGAGAAATGAAGTTCGTCGACATGGAGGGTCAGCTAAGGTGAAGTGTTAAAAACTGATTTGTTCTTGGTTGGATTTTGTTTTTTTCTATCCTGATTTCTATTTCCAATACTTAGATCGACAGGCCACGAGACAACGCAGCACCCGAAGCACACCAAGTCGCGGGCGTTTCCGCCACCCTCGCCGCCTGACCGGAGCCAATTGCTACACCTAGGAGCCCACCCTGACAACAAAAGCCTAGCTATAGAGCCACGAACTACGCTATATACACAACCCACACATGGATCTGGGCCCCCTCACCTCACAACGCCGACGAGGGCGGCGGAAGCTAGGGGACCCGACGAGATCGACGACGGGAGCCCAGGCGCTGAGGTCGCCAAACGAGTCGCCTCTCCTATGTGTACTGAAGCGAGAGGAAAGGGATGAGGACGCCACTCGGTTCTGTGGCTGTACTAGATCGATTTCCTCCAACATGCATGCCATTCATTAACAGGTAGGCACGAGTTTTCACCGATCGAGCGGACTGGGGCACAAGTCGGGAGCCGCGCTGGACGGGACAAGGCGAGGTGGGATCTGCATGCAACGCAAGAAATCTCGCTGGATCAGCGCGCAGGTGGCCAAAACGGAGAGTTAAATGACGCATGCATCAGCCAGCCCATTAATTGAATATGTACGAAAAGAATGCATGGAATTTCTTGTGTAGGAAAACATTCAAATCCTTCTTACCTGTGTGGTGACTAGTGCTATTGTGCTAATGACGATTAGCACTGGTGGAATGTGCATAAGGTGGAAATTAAAACCGAGTCATAAAATGATGCATTGTATGCCAAAACCTTGCTCTTCGCTAATGACTATTACAACTTGCATTGTGTTGATTAAAAAAACATGGATCTGTCTTAAACTGTACATTGAGAGTTTCATAAAACTTGATTACTGCCTTCAGACTCATTAAGCGTGGTTCACCATGACGAATTGTACATTAAGAGTTTGAAAAAGAAATTGCACCACCTAGTCTGCAAACAAAAAAGAAATTTATTGCATGCTCGAGTGACAAGACGGCCGAGCGTGGTAGGACAGGTTAACAAGGGACAAATTGTGCCGAGTTTGATACTTGTTGCAACCAGTTCCAGATTTCATCATACTAAGGGGATGGATCAGGGAACATTTGCTACTACTAGTGAACGAATCCAGGACCAAACAATGTGATTTACCTGTGATATACTGCATGCTGTAAAAGAACCGCTACACTGTTATACATTGGTTCATAACTGCACTATGGCGATCCACATGCAAACGAGTGGTGCCGATAAGCATACCACTGGACGCCGTGCACCAAAGGAGCTTTTTGTATACTCATCCCTATAAACATATATACACAAATCCTACCCCTATAAGCACCTCTGAAAGGTTGTGCCGATGTATCATCTTGAGATTGACGAAGTCCCTACACACGCTTTCATAGTTGACAGGAACGTCTAATCCCACTTAACGCACATCGCCGAAAAACTTGAAATAAATCCAGAAAAATTCAAGCACTAATGTCAAATCTTAGACTTAAACTCTGATGAGCGGGGCATACCACTGTACTCCGAACCATCCAACCACCGGTTGGTTCGTGACCACCCTACAAGTTGTTGACCAGTGTTCAGGTCTTTTCAAATGCTCAGGGTTTCAAAATTTTGGCTAGGTGTTTCCAAATTTGCTCTGAATTTTAAAGTTTTCACAATTTCAAAAAATGTTCTAAATTTCAAACTTGTTCACAATTTCAAAAATTGACCACCTTTTCAAAGTTGCTCGCGCTTTTTCAAGAAAGTCAAAATTTTAAATTTGTTTGCATTGTTATAAAAATGTACGGATTTTCAAAAATTGTACTCAATTTGAAAAAATGTTAACAATTTCAAAAAATGTTCGCTTCCTGATAAGAGTTTGAATTTCAAAATTTGTTTGCATTTTTCAATTGTTTTGGATTTTGAAACATTGCTTGCCATTTAAAATTGTTTACAATTTCCAAGAACCGTTTGAAAAAAATTCAAAAAGTGTTCATACCTGGCTCCATAGTTAGTTCTTAAACTTAAGCGCTGGTAATTAGTCACTTACAATCGTTAAGTCCGATGGCTAGCGTCATCCCCTCATAACTGAGAGTTCTTGGAAATTTTGCACAAACATGAGACCCCTCAATAGGAATTGAACCAGATATGAACACTTCATAACGGAGAGTGCTTTCACCCGTCTGCTGCCAATTTTACAGAAAACCCTTTGTATTTTTGGCTAATCAACTCACAATTCTGTTTTAAGTCAGTTTTTTATTTTTCACAGAAAACCCTCTATAGTTTTGATTAATCAACCCGCAGTCCTGTTTTAAGCTAGATTTTCATTTTCGCACAAAACCCCATGTAGTTTCAATTAACCAACCTGCTGTCCTCTATTAATTCAGATTTTTGTTTTTGCAAAAAAACCTGATGTATGGATTAATTAACCCGCAGTCTGTATTAGATGCTTAAAAAATATCCACATCTTTTAAATCCTAACACCAAATTTAATATCTTATATATGGAATTTGATTAGAAAAATATGTAGAATCTGAATATGATGTTACTTTACCTGTTAAACATTTAAAAAAATATTTATGGTGCAATTTTGATTAATAGTGCATACTTCGTTTTTTTGGTACCGGTGTCGATCCGAATTGAAAACGAAACCTCAACAAAATTAGATTGGAGATGAAACAAACCATCTATAACCACGCATGCCCGCCTCACTAGAACGTCGAACATCCCCGAAAAAACCCAGATATCTCATCTTATGCCAAAAATGAGATGTCGTAGGATTGATCACGTTCAAATGCATTGTGATTATGTGAGCACTGTGGCCATTGTCAGCAAAGGGTGAGAAGGAAGATAAGTGGCAACATAGATGTGATGTCATTTGTTGAAATAAAGGACGTGATGTTTATTGGGTTAACGGCGTGTAGTATTTTCCTCGCCCGTTGCAATGCACGGGCTCTTTTGCTAATAATAGCCAAACATGTCAAATCGGAGCTCTCTCAAATATCCTATGTGACGCTCATTAAGTCGTTTTGTTGTCCTTCTGCAGACAGCAACCAAGCGAGCAATCAAACTGGGGTGATCCATTTAGATAGCGAGATACTATGACGCATTCGGGTTTTTGAACCTTCTCGAAGGTTCAAGTCGTGTTTTTATAGGGTTTGGAGCCTTAGAAGGTTTTTGAACTAGGTTTTTATTCTTCTGTTCACTAATTTATTTGGTTTACTTTTTTGTTTTAATTTTATTTTACATTAATTGTTTGTTTTTTCTATTATTACTTTTTGTTTTTCTTAAATTCACAGAAAATAAAATATGTTCAAACATTGTTCACTTATTAAAAGACATTCAAAATTTCCAAATAATGTTCATGTTTTTCAAAAATTGTTTGCCTTTCAAATAAGTTTGCAATTTTGAAATTGTTTGCCTTCTATTCACATTTTTCAATATTGTTCGTCTTTAAAAAAAGTTGAGATTTTTTAAATTAAATTTTCATAAAAATTCGGTACTCCAAAATTTGTTCAAACTTTTCAAAAGATGTTTGCAATTTCAAAAAAATCAGCAATTTAAAAAATCTCCAAAAAATGTTTTAATCTGTCGCTGTAATTAGCTTTAAAGATTTGTGATGCCTACGAGTGTGTCGCTGTAATTAGCTTTAAACATTTGAAAACACTTATCAGCCGTAGTGGTCAACAACATGCGTTCACCAGGGAGAGTTCACAAGTTCAATCCCATTGCAAGTGCATCGGTTTTTGGTCATTTTTTGGTTGCATTGTTGCCATATATTATGACTTGTGCTTGCTATTGGCGCGGTGTTACGGAAATGTTCATGCAATTTAGAAATCATTGATAACATTAAAAAAATATACGTCACATTTAGAAAAGGTTCCCATGTTTAAAAAAAATAATTGGTTACAATTTAAGAAACATCAGTAGACTGTAAAAACAATTTCATGTAAATCCAAAAAAGGTTTATGACATTTTTAAAAAATGTTCACACATTTTAAAAAAAATGGTTTCATGATTTTTTAAGAAAAAGTTTATACAATGTAAAAAAACCTCGTAATTGAAAACAATGTTTCGTACCATTGAAAAAAAGTTAAATGTGTATTTGAAATTTTTAACACGTATTGGATTTTTTTTCTCCAAAAAACGTATACTTGAAAATTTGCTGATCATGTACTTTATAAATGTGAAACTTGTATAGAATAATATTCCAGACATATATGAAAAATCTATAATATGTATGAAAAAAAAGGCATCCTATATTTATTTTCCTGATGTACAAGTAAAATGTAAAATATGTGTAGAAAAAACAGGCATTTACTGAGAAAAATGAGAAATAAGTAAAACTAAAAAATAAAACCAAATAAAACGGTTAAAGAAATACTGAAAAACAAAAACTTTTTTTGAACTGACACAAAAAAGACAGAAAAAAGAACAAATTGAAAAAAAGCAGAAAACAAGAAAAACCGATAAGAAAAATAAGGAAAGTAGTGGAAGGTTCTTGACTTGGTTCAAACCGGTTTATAGAACCTTCCTAAACCATTTCAACGAGTTGGTGTACAAACGCCCTCATGTGAGGCTATCATAGCTCTCGCAATCGCAATAGGTGAGAAATAGCCCTGGCATCGTTGCACTTGAGCGTCTGTGTCTCGCCCATAGCACGAGGGACGTACAACTCGCCTCAAGTAGCCTCCATAGTGGGTGGGGCGAGTTGCAGTCATTCAGTTCACTTTTGTATTTCATTATTTTTACTTTTGTTTATGTTTTGAAATTTTTTCAATATATATATATATAGTGTTACTATTCATCACCCAGGCTGCAGAATAAGTTATTTTTCATTCGAGGTAATCTTACGATCATTTCATAATTAAATTACATTTCGAATTCAAATACTTACATTCCTATTGATTCACTACGTAAAATTTGACATAAGAAAATAAAAATATAGGTCATAAAACAAGAAAATTTATAGTTTATGTGTATTTTAGACTATGTTTTTATGTTTGTAATTTTACATAATATAAAATATTTTTACGACGATTATATATTTTCTTACGGTCTCTTTTTATGTCGGAATAAGGCAAAACTTACGGAACGTAAAATTACGGTGCATTGATGTTAAAATAGAGGAGGGTGAAGAATAACTATTCCTCACCCAGGGTGACGAATAGCGCGACCCTGGGTGAGGAATAGTTATTCTTCACCCTCCTCTATTTTACCATCAATGCACCATAATTTTACGTTCCGTAAGTTTTGTCTTATTTCTGACGCAAAAAGGGACCGTAAGAAAATATATAATCGCCGTAAAAAATATTTTATATTATGTAAAATTACGAACGTAAAAACATAGTATAAAATACACATAAATTGCAAATTTTCTTGTCTTATGACCTATATTTTTATTTTCTTGTGCCAAATTTTACGTAGTGAATCAATATGAATGTAACTATTTGAATTCTAAACGTAATTTAATTAGAAGTAATCGTAAGATTACCTCAGGTGAAGAATAAATTTTTTTGCACCCTGGGTGATGAATAGTATCACTATATATGTATGTATGTATATTGTTCACACAAAAAATGTACGGATGTAAATAGAATTGTTCGTGACATTTTAAAAATTGTTTGAAAAAAATTTACAAAGTTTACAAAAGGTATTCATATCACATTAAAAAAATATTCACGCATTTCAATGATATCTTTGTGTCATTTAAAAGTATATTTATACAACAATAAATTTGTCCCTGTAACTTAAAAGGAATTTTAGGTACCATTCAAAAAATTGTCCCTGACATTTAAAATAAATGTTCCAACTTTACAGATGCTTAAATGCTATAAAAAAATGTTTGAGACATTTATATAAGATATTCGATAGTTGTTAAAAAAATTAATGTGTATTTTGAAAATGTTCAATGTGCATTTGACAAAATATTTAACATGTATTCAGAAAAATGTTCAACGTGTATTTGGAAAGTGTTGAACGTGTCTCTAAAATATGTTCAACCGGTATATAAACAAATTTCAATGCACATTTGACAAATGCTCAACATGTATTTGAATAAAAATGTTCAGCATGTATTTAGAAAATGTTCATCATGTATACAAAATATGTTCAATGCGTATACAAAATATGTTCAACTTATCTTTAAAATGGCCGAGATGTATTTGGACAAATGAAGAAAAAAAAACAAAGAAAATGATGAAAACCGATAAAGAAAACACACATAAAATAAAAAAAATCAGCTTCTAAAACAGTCCACGGAAGCTTTTCAAAAACCACTCCAGGAAGTTACAGGAACACATGGTATTAAAGCCGACCCGCTAGCTGAAGTGCCAGAGGAGAGACGGTGTTCGGTGTCGCAAAGAGCAAGATATAGCTCTCGCTTGCTGCACTAGCCACCACCGCGTCACTACACCATTGCCTCATCGCACTTGTCGCCGCCTCCCTATCATCATCGTCACACTCTCGCTCCGCCGATGTGATGCCGCATTGCTACGCCTACGCATCCAACACATACGCTCGCGGCGCCGTTGTTTACTAACCCGATCGTGACCAAAGGGCAAGGACAGCTTGGCCTCATGCCAGTTGCCCCATCCTTTTATAGGACGTTGCACCACTTTCAACATATGTGAGCGTGAGAAGTCATGATGAGCGCAACAGTTGGGACGGCTGAAACCCTAGGCTCCCCCGCGGTGGCTAGGTAGGAAATGAGTCCCTTGCCATCAGATCGAGCCTGGTGAGCGAATTTCGCCCCTCCACCTATCTGCATAACGACTCGCTTGGTGGGCCGATGGCCCACCTCCAACCGAGGCCAGAAGGTAAATTTGGCCCGCTGATATTTTTTGGGGCAAGACATTTTTTTTGTTTTGATTTGGTAATAGTACAATACAGACCTTGATGTTTAATGAAATTGTGAAAGAGCCCCTCCACCACCGCAAAATCGCCTAAGACCTTGGAAATTTTGGAAAATCACTGGAAATTGTTAGAAATTACGAGGAAACTTGGGAAAATGGTTTTAAATAACCAAAAAACTGAATAACACGAAAACTAGGGGTAAGATCATAAATCTGAAAGAAAATATGGGGAGGTTGAGGAAAATATGGGCATCCTCTCCAGCAAACCCTTTTATCCCCTTCTCTTGAAGATCTTTGGAAGCCCGATAAAAACCAAGAAAATGGGGAAACTTATGCGAAAAAAGTAGAAGAGGCATCTAAGAACCCGTGAACTTTTCAAAATTTGGAGAAAATGCCACAAATTCCTGCCAAAAAATATTCCGAAGGCAAATACGACTCCCTAAAATTTGCAGAAGGGCCCTCAATTCCTGCCAAGTATTTTTGAAGTCAGACATGGCTCTATAAATTTGCAAAACAGCCTAGATTCCTGCAATATATTTCTTAATCTGTAAATAATCCTAAGAATAGTATAAAGCCCTAGATTACCGCAGAACATTGCTAAAGTTGGGAATAAAATCAAAGAAATAAAAAAATAAACGAAGACCCCAAGATATGGAAAGGTGATCCACCAATACCAAGAATTCAATAGGAGCATACCTCATATGGTTAGGTTCCGTGTGCTGGTGCCCGCATTTTCTGGATTTATTTTAGACTTTACATCGATGTACGTTTAGTGGGAGAAGATATTACCATCGACTATGAGGCGTATGTGGTGACTTCTTCAATCTCAATATGTTGTGTCAACTTAGTATCTTGAAGGTGCTCATAGGGGTAGGATGTGCATGCGTGCGTTCATAGGGGTGAGTATATGTGCGTGTTTATGAGCATCTGTGATTGTACTGTGTTAAAAAACGAGCCACAAAATGAGATGGAGGAGATTGCAAATATTCAACAATTGACCCGAAGTCACAAACGACAATCTTTGTGACTACGACTCAAGGGGACTCCTGTTGTGGGAAATAAATAATCACACATAGTCTCACTTAGTCCTACATTTTTGGCCAATAGAAGTCAAATACGACCAACAAAAATCTAATCAAACAAACACGACCAACAAAAATCCAATCAAACCACCATGGTCAACAAATCAAACAAAGATGAAGAAATAAAAATGCCAACTGAACAAAGGAGGCAGGAAGCAAAGAAGCCCAAGTCTAAAATAGGCCAAACTAGCCAAGGCTCATTACCACTCTCAAGGATAGCCTTGATAATTTGTCAAGAACCCCTAGTATATAAATAGCCCCCCGCGCGCGGAGTACTCTCATGTGCTCCTATTTGCATAAACTCAAGAGCTGGTCCACTTTCGCCTCCATAGGACCAAACGTTCTAGGAGGCCGGGTTTCGAAACCATAGGGATCTGCTTGTGTCACTGAGAGTTGAGGGAGCTTCGGAATCGGCGATGTGCTCAACCTTTTGTGAGCCTAAAACTTCTCTCGACGTCTCTCATCACGTGGGACATAGGTCGCGCTCCAACGAGCCGGGTGAACCTATTTAAAAAACTTTGTCGCATCAACCTTGCTGTGTACAGGGACCTTCGCAATATGGCCAGGGTACGCATCCACACTTATATTTTTCCATCCACATAGTCAAGGATACCCTCGAGTCCAAAGTTTTCTATAATAACAACAAATAGTAATGATAATAAGTATTTACTATAATACTTACCAACATCAAGATATCTCAATGAGTTTTAGCATCTATATATAGAAAAAATAATAATACTTTGTAATCTAGTTTTAAAAAATACAATAGATAAATAAGGTGTACACATAAAATAAAGAACCACATATCCTACGAGGCATTCACCATCAAAACCATATGACCGCTCTTATTCTTGAAAGTGTTGTTCTAAATTCGATGAGCCAAAAAATAAAAGGTGTTATTAAACTAACTATCTAACATAAACTGCTCTAAGAAATTGTATATATAAAAATAGACGATGTGTACAAAAGCAGATTCTACTTTGTTGCTAGGTCCTGGGTCGTTTGTACGGAGCGCATACCTTGCTGAAGAGACATTTAATTTTCTTTGCCTTTTGATAACCTATTTCTCTCTGCATGCAACAAGGTCATCTGAACTTGTAACGGAAAATGCCCACCCGGCCATCCGTAACGTGCAATCCGGCATAAGAAAAGGCTTAACTTTTATTATTCTATAATGCTACTTACATTCAATTAGTATATTGTATTATATTTATTGAATGTAAGCAGAATATTCCTGCAGCAACACACATGGCATCATCTAGTATACATTGCTTTAGAGGCATTCCTACAAAAATTCACCATCAACCGCTTTAAACACTATTCTCACAAATCAAAATATATTGGATGATTAATCTATTCCTTGGACTTAAATTTACTAAATTGCGGAATTGATTTGACTTTAAGTACAGAGGGAAATATATTAGTGGAAATTATAATAAATATATATAGAATGATGCTCACCAGAATCAAGATATCTCAATGACTCCCAGCATGCGCACACATGTGCGCGGGCTACTGTGCTAGTGACACATAAAATGAAGAACCACATAGCCTATGATGCATTCACCGTCGAAATCGAGACATAAATTCTCATATGACCAGTCCTTGTTCATGTAAATGTTGTTCTAGGTACGAAAAAAGGGTGACTTCCTGAAGATACCTCCGATTTTCTTGCCTTTTGTTTTCCCGAACATGAATTAAGCAGGATGGCTCTCTCATACAAGAAAGAAGAAGGAACTAAGACGACCCTTCCAGCTTAGTTTATTTAGTTTCACATTCAGATGTACGGCACGTTTAAACAGGAAGGGTTAAACTGCCAATCCGAATGCAACGGAGCTGATCCTTATCCACGCGAACAAGGTCTTGGAGCCAAGGAAAAAAAACTTTGTCGTAGGATAAGTGTGGTTGCTGTCGATGTAAAGATGAAACTACTGTGCGTCACTAGTAGCTCTTAGCATCGCTCAGATCCCCATCAGTGTCTGACCATTATTAGCAGGAGTGCAGCAGCCAGAAGATTTTTTCCCATGTGCTTGTGTGTGCATGAGAGAGAGAGAGAGGCATATGCACGCTCGGTCAAACAGTAGGTCGAGCAAGGGTGAGATTGACAGCAAGCAGTAGAAGATGGGAGAGTACACAGACTAGACAGCAGCAGTGTAGCGTACCGTAGCAAGAAATAATTGTCCCTTCCCGATAACATAGAGGGAGAGAGTTGCAGCCTAGGGTAGGACACACTCTAGGAGTAGTAGCCATGTATAGGCTATGTAGGTGGAGTGTTTGCCCTACGCACCCACCATATGCGCTCGTACGTACCAAACTCAGATCAGTCACTGCTCACCTATAGCGACAAGAGAAAGCGGAACAGACGCCGCACGCAGCAGCGGCGAAATGGCCGATTCCAATGGCCACTGTCCCATGCTGGCAGAGCTGAGGCCAACTCCATCGCACGAGCTCAAACAGACGTTCGAATTGGCCGGATTTTGTCCTTTTGGAGCGTTGATGAGTTCGCCCGTGTCCGCCTTTGTTAGATGGGTCGTGCGTGCGCGCACCGCGCGGCCGCACCCCAAATCGTGTCTGGGGTGGACGTGAATAAAACAAATATAAAAACTAGAATGAAATAACTAAAAAACTAAATAAAAGCATTTAAAAAAACATAAAACATATATAGAGGACGGCCACAAAACGGCCCAGTTTGCACGGCCACTTAAAAGGCCCAGTTTTCATAATTAACATATAAAACAAAATAAAAAAACGCCTCCGCCTCCCACGCGCTCCTGCCGCGCCCGTCGGTGCCGTGGCCGTCGCCGTCTTCACTGGCCGCCGGTGTCGTCCTCGTCGCTGACGAGGTCGACGTAGTCCGGAGGTGCGTGGTGGACGGGGGCGGGCTGGACGGCCGGAGGTGCCTGCACCACCTCCTCCCGTGGCGAGGCCTCCCGCTCCGGTGACCGCGGCGGAGTGGGGCACCAGTTCACGCCCACGCCGGCGGACATCTCCGGAGCAGTGCAGGACCAGCGTCACCCCTGGCCCAGCAGCTGCTGGAACGCGGCCGGCGGGTCCTCCCTCCTCTCGTCCTCCACGGCCACCATCTGGAGCTCCGGGAAGGCGACGTCCCCGGCGGCAGAGAGGGCCATGGCCTCCTCCAGGCCGTCCCACTGTCGCTCGTCGTGCGTGTACATGGAGTCGTCCATGACACGCTTAAGGAGA
This sequence comes from Triticum urartu, assembly GCF_056163025.1. Taxonomy (NCBI): domain Eukaryota; kingdom Viridiplantae; phylum Streptophyta; class Magnoliopsida; order Poales; family Poaceae; genus Triticum; species Triticum urartu. The sequence goes on from NC_141876.1 coordinate 24,094,132, forward strand.
CGGGCCTCCTCCTCCGCTGACATGCGAGGAGGTGGAGGGGGCGACGGAGACGGCGATGGCGACGGCGTGGGCGTGACGCCGTGCACCCGCCTACGCCCGCGCTCCTGGGCGCGCCCCTGTCGTGGCCGCCGCGGCCCCGTTGAGGTGCCGGCGAAGAAGGACGCGCGCCTGGTGTCGTACTCATCACGAAACCAGGTGTCCCACAGCGCGGAGTCGGGGTGTACCTGGGGTCGTAGAAGAGGTCGTCGGGGAGGAGGCGGCGGCGGCGCTCGATCTCCTCTTCGCGCGCACGGCCGCTCGTCGGGACCGGCGGGATCGGGACCCGGTCGGTGGACAGATGCCGGTTATTGGGGAGATGGGCGTCGCTCCAGGGGAGCGGCGTCTCGTCTCCCAATAACGGCGGCACACCAACGCGCGGACGTAATGCCGGTCGCGCGCGCCGGCGGACGTGGGCGCGATGGAGAACGCGGGCGGCGCGGGGGCCCGGCGTGGTGGCGATGGCGACGGTGTCTCCTCCTTCTTCACCGAGCCGCGGCGGCGTCCCGACGAGGAGCCAGCCTCGCGGTCGTGCCTGCCTTTGCGGCCGTAGTTCCATAGCCCCATGGCTGCGGGCGGCCGGCCGGCGAGTTCTTGGCTAGGGTTTGGGACGTGGTCGCCGCTGTCGGGTTTCGAGGAGGCCGCGGGATGGCGTGGGGCAGTGTGGACGACGACCCGTCCACGCTTCCCACTTAAAGAAGGACAGCGACCGTTCAACGTGCGGATAACAGGTGGAGCCGCCCACTCGTGCGCACTGATGTGGGCGGGTGGGAGGTAGGTGGCCGCCTGCCACGCGGCCCCGATGTGGACGAGCGCGCGTCCGTTTGGTGTCCGCCGCGACCCAAACCCGGCGCAAGTTTGCGCTCGAAATGGGTCGGCCCGGACACAAAACGGACAGGATGGGTCCGGGCCGTCGCGCGCTGGGCCGCCTTCTTTGTCCGTTTTACCCCAAACGGACGGGCCCGGACAGGATAGGGTCGCGCGGTGGAGTTGGCCTGAGGCCAACTCCACCGCGTGACCCCATTCTGTTCGTGCGCGTTTCGTTTGGGGTAAAACGAACGAATCAGATGGTCCAGCGCGCGGGGGCAAACAGACTTTTATTTGTTTTCTGTTCGCTTTTGACCCATCCCGGCCCAAGTTTGCGCCGCTTTTGGGGTGAAACGGACAGCATGTGGATGTGCGGGCCGTCTGCGTGTGTCCTTCCCTGGCCCGTCTGTCGATGGCATAGGGGCGCCTTTTTCTATCCGCCCCTCCCTCCCTCCGGCCGCACGCCCTCCATTCTTCTCCACTCTTCCCTCGCCGCCGCCGCCGCCGCTGCCATTGTAGCTGTGCAGCTCGGACGCGCGTTCGCCCAGCCCCTTCCCCTCGGCGCCCCCCGAGCTACCCAACCATGACCACCTAATTTGCGCACCTGCCGGCCAAATTTGGGGCGGATCCGGTCGGTCTTGAGCTCGCCCGACTGGGGAGGCCGCGCTGCGCCATGGACTGGCCGGGCACCGGGCCGGAAGGCTCTGGCAGGGCCGCAAGGCCACATGCAGGCAATGGCTCCTCCTCTAGCCGCTCGGATCTACACCGTCGGTGGTCCGCCGACAGATACACGAATGTCGGTCGGCCGGGCTCGGTGCTAGCCCAAAAGCTCGTCGGCGCACCGTTGCCGCTCATTAAGTGCGACCACTGCCTAAAGAAGATCGTGCACCGCGTGTCTACAACGCCGGAACATCCCGGATGGATGTTCATCAAGTTCTTAAACGATGGGGTATGTGCTCTTTTTAGCTTCGGTTTGTGCTCTAGATTTGACTAGTTGTGCCAACTTCAAATTTTGTTGTGTAGAATGGATGCAAGTTTTGGTATTGGAAAGAAGAGTACATCGATATATTGATAGAGCGCAATTTAGTGGACGTTCGTGCATTTCTAGCTAGCATAGAGGCTGTAGATGAGACAAGTGCCCTTGTTGCTAGATTAGAGGCTAGACACGAGACTAGATGCGAGGAAGCAACCTCTATTTCTTTAGACTCGAAGAAGAAAGAAACACGCAAGATGGAGGCGGCTCCTCCGCAGATCAACAATGAATACATCGAGAAACTTGCAGGAGCAGTTATGGAAGTTGGATATCTTTTAAAATGTATTCTTATGGTTTTTGTTTTTTTGTCTTACTTTTCTAGTTAAAATTTGGTGATGTATTCCCATGTACCAAGAATGAATGATGAAAATAAGTTTAAGGGCTTGCAAAGAAAAATGTACGCGGACAGGATGCGGTCGGGATGCGTCCGCGTGTTGGGCGCACGGTCATCGCATCTCAGAAACGGTCTGGACACGACTCCATTGCCCTACCCAAACGTACAGAATCCGGACAAAGCGGACATCCGTTTGGGGTCGCGCCGTAGAGTTGGACTGATTGACAGATCGATCTATATCCGTAACTGGTTACACTATACCTCCTCCCTGCCCGTCCACACATTGCTGCAAAAGTTTCCTGGTGATATTCTTACGTTTCAAACAGGTTTTAGGTCGATCCAACGGGCAACAATCTTCCTTCCTTTGGTGTATTTGATTGATTGATCACGGGAAGGGAAACTAGCTATCAGTCTCGCAGACAGGAGGGCATGTTGCAACTATGCAAACATCATAGTACTATTTTGAGGATGGCCATCACAACTCACAAGCAGATCAATCTTTGGCAGGTTGAGTAGGACATGTTGGTAGATCTGCACGTAGATGCAGGCATTATATCTTCCGGTGGCAAGCTTAATCCGATAAACCTATGTTTCTCCGTTGAGAGACACACCGCTAGGTAGATCTTCATCAAGATCTCTGCGCGGCATGCAGGCAGTCGCTGCACGAGGTAAGAACCTAGTACTGTAGTCCGCGTGTGGGCGTCCACAGAAGTTAGTGGCCGTGAGACTAGCTATAAAGTTGGCATAAGCATATATAGTGTCGCTTTCCGTGGCTGCTTTACGCTACAGGAGAGTCAGTGTCCGCTTCCCTCTGGCGTCCCGAAACGTGTGCCCCAATAACGGCATTGAGATCAGAGGCAAATTTCACTTTGGAGGCAAAAGGATTCGCCCTCTTCATTTCACCGTGTCCGAAGGAAACAGTGCAAGTTTAGGGAGGCAGTAACGCTACAGCCAGAGGCAAGCTACGGGGGATTTACGTAAATGGACGCCCACGCCACCACTTCAATTCAGGGGGCCGATTAATTAGAAGGGGTAGTTAATTCGGCCAATTAAAACAGGACAGATCAGCACGTGTGTAGCGTTCGTAAGAAATATATTTTTTGAGCAAAAGAGGGTTCCCCCTTTGATTTCATTTAAAGAAATCAAACAATGGTTCTAGAACAAGTCTGCAAGAACTCGACCCAGACACTCGACTCTAAACCAGCTAACAAACTAAAAACGAGCAGGTATCCAACCTAGAACAGTGTGCAAATTTTATATTACAGAGCAAACTGACTCTAGGAAAGACGGCGACGTGAAACCAGAACACGACTCAACAGAGATGAAGCTTCAAGCACATCTTGAGCAAGCAGCTCTCAGCCACCTAGCCTCAGGACTCCGGCCTCCAGCCCTGTGCTGCGCGGTATACCTCACTTGCCACCTGCTCTATTTGTCTTGCCTCTAACATCAACATTCTTTCCTCTGGTTGTTTTATCTGCAAAATGGCCCAATCCATGATCCATTTGCACATCAGTATAACTAAATTCAGAGGATCATAATTTTTCTTTCTATCAAAAACGATATCATTACGACATCTCCACATGGTCCAAAACAGCGCGGCAATGCCAACTAGCACCAATTTCTTATATTTTTTATGAAACAATCTTATCCATCTAGCTACTAAAACAATCATGCAGATTAACAGGCATAGAATGTAAGTCAAAAGTACATCTCAACAAATTGCAGATCAATTTAGCCACCTAACATGAAAAAAGAAGTGATCAATGGTTTCATCCTGATGACAGTACACACATTTCTTATCCCCCTTCGAACCTCTTTTCAACAAACTGTCTCTGGTCAGGATGCCTTTTCTGTTTAAGAGCCAAAGGAAGAATTTTGTAAGAAATATATTTGTTCCTTTAATGAAGAAGAAAATATCTGGCGCACGGTCACGGGGAGCTACAAAAAAAACAATGGAACTTGCAATAATGCGAATATATTTCGCCGTTGACCACTAAATTAATGGGCTTGATCACATACCAGGTGACACATATATGGTAAGCAATCCAAACTATTCAAAAAAAGGCTTGATCACATACAAAATGGGGCAATGGGTGAAACAGAAACTTGAGCGGACAGAAAGCAAATCCACCGGATAGTGTGGTGTGCAAGTGCTTTTTTTAGAGATCCAGGAATTGTTGGCCTTCATATATTAAGCAGAAGAGTGGCGGGAGAACAAGGTTGATGTGAACACAAGATCACAAATGGAGCGGGAGAAAATTACAGAAAACAAGGAAAGCACTAACAAGGCCAGTGAAAAGAGAAAATCTCTTAGCCCGGGTCCCCTAGAGTGGTCTCTAAGGGCATCTCCAAGATGGATCCGCAAACCACCAGCATTCGTATGGACCGTGCTGTTTGGACTCCGGGAGCCATCCAATACGGGCCTGTACCGGTTCGTGGGGGCGGTTCGGACGTGATTTCTCCCGCAAAACGGAGATAAAAATGGAGGAGCTTTGCGGGAGACCGGACACGCGAAACATAGGAATTCGACACCCAAGGCCAACCCAAAACCCTTCCTGGACCCCGCGACTCCATCCTCCCCATTTTCGCTCCTTCCTTCTTTCTCTCTCACTGTCGCCGCTGATCCACCACCTCGGCCACCAGGCCACACCCCTGCTGGAAATCCGAGTCTCCGTCACCTCCAGCGCTCCAGCAGGCCTCCACGCCGCTTATCCTCCGTCTCCGTTCAATTCCTGTCCTTCAAACGCCCTGCCAGGTACCATCGGCTACTGTTATTCTTACCATGCCCGACAATTGTTCGATGAATCGTCGAAGCTGAAAACAGTTGTCCCTTCTTCTTTCTAGCAATGGATTCCGATTTGAAGTACATATACGAGAAGTACGTTGAGTCGTTGATACGTCTTCAACGTATCCATAATTTTTGATTGTTCCATGATATTAATATTATAGTATCAATCTTGGATATTTTATATAAATTTTTGTGCTATTTTATATCATTTTTTGAGACTAACCTATTGACCCAGTGCTTAGTGTCAGTTGCTATTTTTTTTACTTATTTTTGGTTTTCCAGGAAATCAGTACCAAACGGAGTCCAAATGGTACGAAATTTTTTGACGATTTTTCCTGGACAAGAGAGACCCTAGAAGGTTCGGGAGGAGACCAGATGACAAGGCAACAGGGTGCACCCTGAGGGGGGGGGGCAGCACCCTATTGCCTTCTGGGCCCCTCGTGGCTCCGTCTAACCTAATTCCATTTATATAAATTCTCTAAATCGGGAAACCAACAAAGAGCCACCCAAAACACTTTTTCCGCCGTCGCAAGTTTCTGTTCTTCCGTGATTCCATCTGGAGGCCTTTTCCTGTATTCTGCCAGAGGAGGAATCGATCACGAAGGGCTTCTATATCATCTTTGTCGCCCTCTGATGATGCGTGAGTAGTTCATCACAGACCTATAGTCAATAGCTAGTAGCTAGATGACTTCTTCTCTCTCTCTTTGATCTTCAATACAATGTTCTCCTTGATGTTTTTGGAGTTCTATCTGATATAATCTTTTTTTGTGGTGTGTTTGTTGGGATCCGATGAATTATGGGTTTATGATCCGAATATTTATGATAAGTAATGGAGTCTTTCCTGATCTTTAGTTATAGCTTTGTATTTCTGTCTGATCTATCCGTTTGGTTCGGCCATCTAGATTGATTTATTTTCAGCGGGAGAGGTGCTTTGTAATGGGTTCAATCTTGCGATGCTCTATATCCCAGTGGTAGTAGGGGACAAGACACATATTTGTATTGTTACTATTAAGGCTAAGACGTTAGAGTTTATTCATATTGATTGAGTTTACTTTGTCTACATCATGTCATCTTGCTTAAGGCGTTACTCCATTTTTCATGAATTTAATACCCTAGATGCATGCCGGAAAGCGGTTGATGAGTGGAGTAATAGCAGTAGATGCAGGTGATGCTTGTAATCTGTGTTGGTATCTCCCCGAAGAGGATGGGATGATGCAGCACAACATAGGTAAGTATTTCCCACGGTTATGAAACCAAGGTTATCAATCCAGTAGGAGAACCAAGCAACACTATGTAAACAACACCTCCACACAAACAACAAATACTTGCAACCCAACGCGTAAAGGGGTTGTCAATCCCTCAACGGTATTGATATAGATTAAATTGTATGAGATTTGGTAAATAGATCTAACTAAAACAGAAAGTAAAATAAATAAAAGAAAATTTTAGCAAGTTATTTCTGGTTTTAATATATGATAACCCCAGGGCCATAGTTTTCACTACAGGCTTCTCTCGAGAAAATAACATAAAGTGGGTAAACAAATTACTGTTGGACAATTGATAAAAATAATAATTATTATGACGATATCCAAGGCAATGATCATGTATATTGCCATCATGTCCAAGATTAGTAGACCGAAACGATTCTGCATCTACTACTATTACTCCACACATCGACCGCTATCTAGCATGCATCTAGTGTATTAAGTTCATGGAAAAACAGAGTAATGCATCAGGCAAGATGACATGATGTAGACAAGATAAACTCGCATATGAATAAACCCCATCTTGTTAACCTTAGTAGCAACGATACATGCGTGTCATGTCTCTCTCTGTCACTGAGATTGTGCATCACAAGATCGAACCCATCACAAAGCACCTCTTCCCATGGCAAGATAAATCGATCTAGTTGGCCAAACCAAACCAATAAATCGGAGAAGAATTTCGAAGCTATTACAATCATGCATAAAAGAGTTAAAAAAAGACTCAAATAATATTCATGGATAGATCTGATCATAAACTCACAATTCATCGGATCCCAACAAACACATCCCAAAAAGGAGTTACATCAAATAGATCTCCAAGAACATCGAGGAGAACATTGTATTTAAGATCCAAAAGAGAGACGAAGCCATCTAGCTACTAACTACGGCCCCATAGGTGTGTGGTAAACTACTCACGCATCATCGGAGGGGCAACAACGGTGACAAAGAACCCCTCCGTGATCGTTGCCCCCTCCGGTAGAGTGCCGGAAAAGGCCTCTAGATTGGATCTCATGGTTCTGAAACTTGCGGCGGCGGAAAAAGTATTTCATCGACTTCCCTAGGGGTTTGGGATTTTAGAGTATTTATAGAGGCGAAGCTAGGTCAAGAAGCTTCACGTGGGCCCCACTACCCACCAGGGCGCCCCGGAGGCCCCTGACGCGCCCTGGTGTCTAGTGGGCACCACAGGCCTCCTCCCGTGTGCTCCAGAAGCTTCCAGGGTATTATATCACCAGAAAAAAATCTCCAAAAAGTTTCAGGGCATTTGGACTTCGTTTGGTATTGATATTTTGTAAAGTAAAAACATGCAAAAAGCAACTGGCACTAGGCACTAGGTTAATAAGTTTGTCCCGAAAAATGATATAAAGTTGCTAGTAAATGTATATAAAACATCCAAGATTGGTACTTTAATAGCATGGAACAATTAAAAATTATAGATACGTTGGAGACATATCAAGCATCCTCAAGCTTAATTCCTGCTCGTCCTCGAGTAGGTAAATGATAAAACCCGAATTTTTGATGTGGAATGCTACCTATCATATTCATCACATATTATTTTCTTTTGTAGCATGGACATTTGGACTTTAAGTGATTCAAAGCAAAAGTCTATAATTTGACATGAAGACATCAATACTCAAGCATATCAACAAGCAACCATGTCTTTCAAAATATCAACGCTAAAGAAAGCTATCCCTAGCCCCTTATGCTCAATCATCAATCCATTCATGAAACACACTCAAATATTAGCTACATCCAATGCACAAGTATGACAATAGTGTTCCCTAGTTGGTGCTTTATAAAGGAAGATGGAGACTCAAATAAAAATTTAAATTTCATAAAATTAAATACACAGGCCCTTCATAGAGGGAATCAGGGATTTGTAGAGGTGTTAGAGCTCAAAGCTTAAATTGAGAGATAAAATTGTTTTGAGAGGCATGCTTTTCCTATTAACAAAATCGACAGAGAATTGCCAACATCTTCCATGCTTGGTAAATCATAGGCGGTTCCCAAACATAAAATAAAGTTTATTTCCCTTTCCACCATTCTTTCACAATTCATGGCTAGCCGTATCCACGGGTGCCTTCCATACCAACACTTCCCAAGGAATTTATTATGAACAATGTTTTTTCGGGACTGGGCATCCCTATTACCTGCCACACTCTCATGCAATGACAAGTGAATAAACACTCATCTTGAGAATAACATACCTAGCATGGAAAATATCGGCCACCCCCTGCAGCTTCATGAGCGGTATGTACACACAAAAAGGGAATTCATTTTGAAAATTAGAGTTGGCACATACAAATTTACTTGGAACGACATGGAAATACCACATATAGGTAGGTATGGTGGACTCATTTGACACTACTTGATTTTAAGGAGTAGGATGCACAAGCAGTATTCCCGCTTAGTGCAAATGAAGGCTACCAAATAGATTGAGAAGCGACCAACCAAGAAATGAAAACAATCATAAACGAGCATTAAACATAACTAACACTGAATAATGCACCACAAGTAGGATGTAACTTCGTTGCATAACTATTGACTTTCGTGCTTGCTCTCGGATCCAGGCTCCGCAGGCCTAAGAAGGCTCGAACTCTGGGGCGTGTGCGAAGATCTCAACCTCTCAAGCTTATAGCCCATCGCCCCACAACCTAGCCTAGTCGGATTCACGTGAGCGAGGAAGAAGATGAACACGGTAGTTTACCTAGGTTTGGGCCACCTTGCGGTGTAAAACCCTACTCCTTCTTTGTGGTGGATTGGCCTCACGAGGGGCCGAGGATGAACAAGTACAGAGGATGAACAACCTCGCGAGGGCTTTTATGGTGAGGGTGGAAAGGTTTGGATCTGGATCCCCCTCTACGGTGGTGGCTAACCTATATTTATAGTGGCCTTGGTCCTCTCCCCAAAACTTAGGCAGGAAGTGATCCCACAACGACCAATTTGAAAGGGGACAAATAGTATATATAATCCTGACAAAAGGTTGTCTTCACCTGCAAAGCTTCTGGTCGTGCCGCAGCGGTGGGCTCGGTGATGACCTCCGTCCTGCCGAGCCTGTGGTCTTGGTCTTGTAGCACCGGAATGGAAACCTTTGGGAGATTCCTCAGGAACCCACGTCTGTCCTTGCCTCCTTAGCACCAAAGAGGAAACTTCCTCCTCTATGCCCACTGGCGCCCGCCTGGCCTTGGTTGTCATGCCTCACGTCATCGCAGCCTTGTGAGGCTGGGTACCTGCATAGAAATCTCCGTTCCTTGGGAGGCCGCCTGGGGAGGCCGCTCCTTCGGGAGGTCTTGGTGTCGTCCACCTCGCGAGGCCTGGCCCCCCGCGAGGGTCTTGTCTTGGCGGTCTTGCAGATGGGCTGTACCAGGCCGTCGAGGGAGCCACGCCGTGGGCTGTAGGCAGGCAAGTCTGGGTACCCTGGTTCCCAGAACACCGACAATAGCCCACGGGCCCAAGGCGCGCTTGGGCTAGCTTCGAGGAAAAGCCAAGGGGCAAGGGCAAAATGCCGCGTGCCCCAACCGCCTGCGGGCCAGGCTGACACGTGGTGCTTGATGGGACGCGGATGCCTCCGCCTTCCGCATGTAGCAGCCCTAACTTGACAACTGCCTGACGCATGTAGCAGCGCCATCATTGCTCGAAATGTGAAAGGGTGCCAGCTAGCCCTCGGCCGCCTATAAGAGGGCGAGGGAGGCAGATCCCCCAGCCCGTCCTCATCCTCTCATCTGCAATCTGCTCTTCTCCTATCTCTGTCGCACTTCCATCTTGCCGAAGCGACCATGGCGCCACCGAGGAGGTTCTCGGCCAAAGAGAAGAGCAAGGCCCCTCAGGCCGGGTCGTAGGCGCCGCCGCCTAAGAGAGGGCATGGTCGTCCCCGCAAATCCGTGGCCGCACCGGCGACGTCTTCACAGGGGCGCGGGTGTCCGCCTATGGCTGTTCGCAACGACTTCAACATCCGGGAGATGGGCCTCCCCCGTGAGGGTGGTCACGGGGGCGCTAGCAGCCATGGCCAAGGGGGAAGGCGTGACATGGCCAGCCGGCCACCGCGCCTGCGCGCCCGCTCGAGCGACTCGGCCCGTGAGTTCGTCGTGCGGGTGGAGGGCCCTCAAGGCACTTGACTTCTGCTTCCAAGCTCCTTCACGGAGGAGCTGCCGGCGGCAGGACCTGTTGGGCTACGGCTGCAGCCCGACGACTGCTGCAACGGGTCCTCATGGGTGAAGGTGGAGGTCAACTCCATCGGCCATGTGTTCCTAATCCTCGGATGGCAGCCATTTGCCCGTGCCCGCGGTCTGAAGGGGAGGCACACCCTCCACTTCAAGTACGGCGGGGTGGCAACGCTCTTCGTCAAGGTCTTCGGGGAGGACGGCAGCCGCCTGGGGTGCTGCCCAGAGGGTGACGATGACGGCAACCACCCTTCGGATGACGACAGCCGGCGCGGCGGCCGCGTCCTCGGCGGTGAACTTGCCGTTAGCCGGCGCACCTCCAGCAGCATCGACGATGTCTCCTCTGGGGGGAGCTCGAGCGATGATGACTACGATGAGCCACCTCGCCGCCGCACCCGGACCCAGGAGGGCGGAAGGCCACTGATGTCTACTATGCAACTTTATTATTTTAGACTCATGTTGGGCCTCCAAGCGTAGAGTTTTGTAGGACAGTAGCAATTTTCCCTCAAGTGGATGACCTAAGGTTTATCAATCCATGGGAGGTTTAGGATGAAGATGGTCTCTCTCAAACAACCCTACAACCAAATAATAAAAAGTCTCTTGTCTCCCCAACACACCAAATACAATGGTAATTTGTATAGGTGCACTAGTTCAACGAAGAGATGGTGATACAAGTGTAGTAATGATAGTAGATATTGATTTTTGTGATAGTGACAATAAAAAATAGCAAGGTAGAATGTAACAAAAGTGAGCACAAACGGTATTTCAATGCTTGACAACAAGGCCTAGGGTTCGTACTTTAGCTAGTGCAATCTCTCAACAATGCTAATATAATTGGATCATATAACCATCCCTCAACGTGCGATGAAGAATCACTCCAAAGTTCCTATCTAGCGGAGAACATAAGAAGATATTGTTTGTAGCTATTATTTTTGATCATCTATCCAAGAGTTCGTACTAAAATAACACCAAGTTATTCTTTCCGATCGATCTATCAAGAGTTCGTACTAAAATAACACTAAGTTATTCTTTCCGATCAATCTATCAAGAGTTCGTACTGAAATAACACCAAAGCAAATTCAGATTCATAATACTAAATCCAACACAAAGAACCTCAAAGAGTGTCCCAAGATTTCTACCGAAAAAACAAAAGATGAGAACGTGCATCAACCCCTATGCATAGATTACCCTAATGTCACCTCGGGAATCCGCGAGTTGAGTGCCAAAACACATATCAAGTGAATCAATATGATACCCCATTATCCCACGGGTATTCATAGCAAGACATACATCAAGTGCTCTCAAATCCATAAAAGTATTCAATCCGATAAAATGAAATCTCAAAGGGAAAACTCAATTCACAACAAGATAGAGAGGGGGAAACACCATATGATCTGACTATATTAATAAAGCCCGCGATACATCAAGATCGTGACATCTCAAGAACACGAGAGAGAGAGAGAGAGATTAAACACATAGCTACTGGTACAAACCCTTAGCCCCGAGGGTGGACTACTCCCTCCTCATCATGGTTGCAGTCGGGATGATGAAGATGGCCACCGGTGATGATTTCCCCCTCCGGTGGAGTGCCAGAACGGTGTCTAGATTGGTTTTTCGTAGCTATAGAGGCTTGCGGCGGTGGAACTTCTGATCTAGGGTTATTTCTGATGGTTTCTCTATTTATAGGATTTTTGGGTGTTGGAACCATGCTAAGATGGGCCTCGAGGTGAGCACAACCCACCGGGGTAAGCCGGGCCCCCTCAGGAGTGCCCTGGTGGGTTGTGCCCTCCTCGTGGCTCTTCTGGCCCTCCCACGAACCTTTGGGGCTCTCTTTTGTTCCAAAAAAGATCGTCAAAAAGTTCCAGCTCATTTGGAGAACTTTTATTTCTGCACAAAAACACCACCATGGTAGTTCTCCTGAAAACAATGTCAGTCCGGGTTAGTTCCATGCAAATCATACTAAAACCATATAAAATTGTTGTAAACATGGCATGAATACTTCATAAATTATAGATACGTTGGAGACGTATCAGCCGCCACACCGTCTTGCTCCCGCTCAGGGGGATGCCGAGCCGCCTCATCACCACGCCCCCGTCAAGCAGGAGGAGGACTCTGACTAAGCGTGGATGGTGACGGAGCCATCCCTCAGGAGCAGTGGCCCTCGGGAGGCCGCTTCTTTTGGTTCACCCTTTTTAGATTTCCTGCATCAAGAGTTTGCGAAGAGCCCTGCGGGGTGATGACCCACAAGTATAGGGGATCTATCGTAGTCCTTTCGATAAGTAAGAGTGTCGAACCCAACGAGGAGCAGAAGGAAATGATAAGCGGTTTTCATCAAGGTATTCTCTGCAAGCACTAAAATTATAGGTAATAGATAGTTTTGTGATAAGATAATTGGTAACGAGCAACAAGTAACAAAAGTAAATAAAGTGCAGCAAGGTGGCCCAATCCTTTTGTAGCAAAGGACAAGCCTGGAAAAATTATTATATAGAGAAAAGCGCTCCCGAGGACACATGGGAATTATCGTCAAGCTAGTTTTCATCACGTTCATATGATTAGCGTTCAGTACTTTGATAATTTGGTATGTGGATGGACCGGTGCTTGGGTGCTGTCCTTACTTGGACAAGCATCCCACTTATGATTAACCTCTATTGCAAGCATCCGCAACTACAACAAAAGTATTAAGGTAAACCTAACCATAGCATGAAACATATGGAGCCAAATCAACCCCTTATGAAGCAATGCATAAACTAGGGTTTAAGATTCTATCACTCTAGCAACTCATCATCTACTTATTACTTCCCAATGCCTTCCTCTAGGCCCAAATAATGGTGAAGTGTCATGTAGTCGACGTTCACATAACACCACTAGAGGAGAGACAACATACATCTCATCAAAATATCGAACGAATACCAAATTCACATGACTACTAATAGCAAGACTTCTCCCATGTCCTCAGGAACAAACGTAACTACTCACAAAGCATATTCATGTTCATAACCAGAGGGGTATTGATACGCATATAGGATCTGAACATATGATCTTCCACCAAACAAACCAACTAGCATCAACTACAAGGAGTAATCAACACTACTAGCAACCCACAGGTACCAATCCTAGACTTAGAGACAAGAATTGGATACAAGAGATGTACTAGGGTTTGAGAGGAGATTGTGCTGGTGAATATGTTGATGGAGATTGACCCTCTCCCGATGAGAGGATCGTTGGTGATGACGATGGAGATGATTTCCCCCTCCCGGAGGGAAGTTTCCCCGGCAGAACAGCTCCGCCAGAGCCCTAGATTGGTTCCGCCAAGGTTCCGCCTCGTGGTGGCGGAGTCTCGTCCCGAAAGCTGGCTTATGATTTTTTCCTCATCGAAAGACTCCATATAGCAGAAGATGGGCATCGGAGGGCCACCAGGGGGCCCACGAGGCAGGGGGCGCGCCCAGGGGGGTAGGGCGCGCCCCCACCCTCGTGGGCAGGGTGTGGCCCCCCTCCGGAACTTCTTGCGCTCAGTATTTTTTATATATTCTGAAAATGACTTCCATGAAGTTTCAGGACTTTTGGAGCTTTGCAGAATAGGTCTCTAATATTTTCTCCTTTTCCAGCCCAGAATCCTAGCTGTCGGCTTTCTCCCTCTTTATGTAAACCTTGTAAAATAAGAGAGAATAGGCATAAGTATTGTGACATCATGTGTAATAACAACCCATAATGCAATAAATATTGATATAAAAGCATGATGCAAAATGGACGTATCAACTCCCCCAAGCTTAGACCTCGCTTGTCCTCAAGCGAAAGACGAAATCGAAAAATATGTCCACATGTTTATAGATAGAGGTGTTGATAAAAATAAAATATGGACATGAGGGCATCATGATCATTCTTAGAACAACAACTTATATAATTCTTGTCATATGATCTCTTATGCTAGAGTAACAATTAAATCACAATTTCAAGTATGAATCATAAACTTCATTGGAAACTAACAAACTATAATCTCAGTCATTGGAGCAATTGCAATTTATCATAACATAGGAAAGAGTCAATATAAGAGCTTTACAGCAAGTCCACATACTCAACTATTCATATAGTCTTTCACAATTGCTAACACTCACGCAATACTTATGGGTATGGAGTTTTAATCGGACATAGAGAAAGATAGGGGCTTATAGTTTTGCCTCCCAACGTTTTACCTCAAGGGTAATGTCAACAATAATAGTTCATGAAAACTCACATCCAATTAGCCATATATACTAGGATCTTTCCAACATGTTGTGCTTGCCAAAAGATAAAATTTAAAAAGGAAGGGTGAGGAACACGAAGACTCTTATGTAAGGTAGGAGATAAAAGGAAAAGATAGGCCCTTCGCAGAGGGAAGCAGAGGTTGTCATGCGCTTTTATGGTTGGATGCACAAAATCTTAATGTGAAAGAACGTCACTGTGACACCCCAAGACCGGAGCTTCAGATGCCTTCCAGGGTTTCCGGGTTTCGTCGTGTGATTTGTTTGGTTCGTTGCATTCGTCATTGCATCATGTGCATTGCATCATGTCATCATGCCATCTTTTCTCAAAGCTAACTAAAAACTCACTTAAATAAATTGCATGGATCTTCGGTTCATTTAAACCGAGGGAAGGGTGACTTCTCTTTATAGCATATCCTCCCGATATTAGGGAGCTATTATAAATATTTCCATTCTTGTGGAATTACCGTGACACACTTGCAATTTAAACTCTCAAGTCTTTTCTGCTTCGAGTTGCTCCTCAAACCTTGCCATATATTCTTTCATCATTTTCCGGAGCTCCACCAAAAATCCGAACATTTTTGGACCTTCTTAACCCTCACTTCCTATTCGAACCATTTGAATTTAAATCAAATGAGTTTGAATTTAAACTTTGAAAAATGGCCACTCCATTTTTCTTGGATCGTACACATTTTTGCGAGTCCGTGAATATTATCCCCATGCCCAGATTCCACCACTACCTTCTCTTTCTTTTCTTTCTCTTTTTCTGTTTTGTTTTAAATATGGAAAAGGTGAGAAGAGAAGTGAGAAGAGAGAGCTAGGCCGGCCTATTTGCCTCTAAGCCCATAGCCAAGCCTACCCTATCCCCACCTAACCCTAGGCCTGACCCCTTCCTATCGGTCTCTCCCTCTCGCCGCCAGGAGCCCCTGCGCCTGATTCCCCATCGCCCTGTTCTTCTCGCAGTGTCGCACGCGCGCACATCGAGCGCCAGGAGGACCGCGCTCGATCCCATCTCTCCCTCTCGCCACCCACAGGAGCCACTGCGCCTTCCTCCTCCGTCAGCTCCGCCTTGCATGACCCCTTCCCCTGCTCTCTTCCACCACCCGCCTCTGCCTTCGACCACCAGGAGTCGGCTGCATCGCCAGGAGGCCGCCGCATCGCCGGGGACGCCAAGCGCCGGCCTCCTTCCTCTTCTATGCCGGCGCCGTCCATCCTCGTCGCCCCGCTGCATCGCCTGCTTCCTCGTCAAGGCCATGGATGCCTGCAGCCGCCACCGTCCTGCTGCCATTTAGCTCCACCTCCCCTACTTCAGACCAAGGACGCCGCCGACAACGGCGTCTCCATCATCGTCACGCGCCTGCAGCGCTCGGCCTCCTACCCGAGTCCAGGCCGCCATCGCGCCTTCTTGCCCTGCCTCCATCGCCGTCCACTCCCTTCCTCTGCCCCGCTGCCGCTGCCTCCGCTTTGCCTGATCTGTGCCTGCTTCGCCTCGAACAACAGCAGCCAACTCCAGCGTTGATGGCCTTCGATCCCGTGAGCTCTCGAGGCATCAGCCTCCCATCCGCGAGATCCAGCGACGCCGGCCACCGAGACCCGCTGCACTGCCATCGCCTCCTTGCTGTTGGCATCCCGAGGCCCTTGTGTTGTTTTGTGTTGGACGTCAGGGCCACCAAGTTCGACTACGGGGATTCACCAAGTACCATTCGGATGCACCAAGTTCGACTACATGGACCGTCAAGTTCCTCCACCGATGACTCAAACGGCTACAAAACGTGAACAACTACCGTCGACCCGCAAAAACCCCGTGGACGTCAAGTTCCGTGTCATTGACCCTGAACCTCTACGAAAACGTGTACGACTACTTCCGTGGCTGAAGACCCGTGTACAACTACCGTCGCCGAAGGCCGTTGAGTGAACAAACTACCGATGACGTGTATGACTATTTCATGAATGTGTACCACTACCGGCGAGGACCGATAGTACCACTACTTCTACTACCACCGCGGAACGACTACTTCCTCTACTTCCCTCGACGAACCCGAACCGTCCCGTTTGCACGCTTTGAAGGTATAACCCCGAGACGATGCCCGTCTTTGCGCCATGCCCGAATTGATCCTTGCATGTTCCTCGTTTCCTTGCCGCCGTCATGTGGGACACCCGGTAACCGGGATCACCCCTCTATCTCTAGCATGTCCCGCACACTTTCTTTTGCACCGACGTCTCAATGAGTTGTCGGAATCGGAATGTTGCCGTGGCACCGGTTCGTTATCATCGCCGTGGCACCCCTTTTGTTTCCGCCACGATGACAAATGCCTCATATCTTATCATGCCAACATTTTCATAAATATTGCATAAAACTTGCTCATGTCATTCGCATCATGATAATAACATTTAAATGTTTAAAATTGTTGTTGCACCAAATTGATAAATGCATATGGGGATTTACCAAAATTGTTGTTTGGCGTTCCAGCCTCATTTAAACTTGCCTAAATAGATAATTTCTTATGCTTCTCCTCTTTCCATGTTTAACAACATTTAATATTGTTGAGTACCTAAACGAGAGAGAACTAAATAATTGATGTGGTGTTCCATCAATATGCAACCCATTGCATATTGAGCTCCACTTAACTTGTAGTTTTTTTTGTGCACTTTGCCATGCAATGCATATTTAAACCGGACATGCATCATACTTGATTGTGCATCATGCCATGTTTATGTGAGGGTTGTTTACCATGTTGTTTGCTTCTTTCTGGTGTTGCTTCTTCGGGTTAGTTCCGTTAACGTCGCGTTTGTGAGGATCCGTTCGACTATGTCCATTTGTCTGCTTCAGGGACTCGTTCTTCTTCCTTGTGGGATCTCAGGCAAGATGACCATACCCTCGAAATCACTTCTATCTTTGCTTGGTAGTTGCTCGCTCTTTTGCTATGCCGTGACACCTACCACTTGCTATATCATGCCCCCATATTGCCATGTCAAGCCTCTAACCCACCTTTCCTAGCAAACCGTTGTTTCGCTATGTTACCGCTTTGCTCAGCCCCTCTTATAGCATTGTTAGTTGCAGGTGAAGATGGAGTTTCTTCCTTGTTGGAACATGGATATTTTGTTGGGATATCACCATATTTCTTATTTAATTATTTAATGCATCTATACACTTGGTAAAGGCTGGAAGGCTCGGCCTTATGCCTGGTGTTTTGTTCCACTCTTGCCGCCCTAGTTTCCGTCATACCGGTGTTATGTTCCTTGATTTTGCATTCCTTACACGCTTGGGTTATAATGGGAACCCCTTGATAGTTCGTCTTGAATAAAACTCCTCCAGCAAGGCCCAACCTTGGTTTTACATTTGCACTAACAACCTATCACCTTCCCTTGGGTTCTGCAGACTCAAGGGTCATCTTTATTTCAACAGCCCGGGCCAGTGCTTGTCTAAGTGTTGGTCCGAAATAGAGCCACTTGCGGCGCCACCTCGGGGAAACTTGAGGGCTGGTTTTAGCTGTACGTAGTGTTCATCCGGTGTTGCCCTGAGAACGAGATATGTGCAGCTCCTATCAGGATGTCGGCGCATCGGGCGGTCTTGCTGGTCTTGTTTTACCATTGTCGAAATGTCTTGTAACCGGGATTCCGAGTCTGATCGGGTCTTCCTGGGAGAAGCAATATCCTTCGTTGACCGTGAGAGCTTGTGATGGGCTAAGTTGGGACATCCATGCAGGGTTTTGAACTTTCAAAAGCCGTGCCCGCGGTTACGGGCAGATGGGAATTTTTTTATGTCCGGTAGTAGAGAACTTGACACTTAACTTAATTAAAATGCATCAACCGCATGTGTAGCCGTGATGGTCTCTTCCCGGCGGAGTCCGGGAAGTGAACACGGTTCTTGGGTTATGTTTGAATGTTAGTAGTTTCAGGATCACTTCTTGATCACTTCTAGTATTAAGACCATTGCTTTGCTTCTCTTCTCGCTCTCATTTGCGTAAGTTAGCCACCATATATGCTAGCACCTGCTGCAGTTCCACCTCACTACCTTTTCCTACCCATAAGCTTAAATAGTCTTGATCTCGCGGGTGTGAGATTGCTGAGTCCCCGTGACTCACAGATTATTTCAAACAGTTGCAGGTGCCGATGATAACCATGCAGGTGACGCAATCGAGCTCAAGTGGGAGCCCGATGAAGTTCGTGTTCGTTGTGTTGTTTCGTTTTCCAGTTGATCAGTAGTGGAGCCCAGTCGGGGCGATCGGGGATTGCTACCTCTTGAGCTTGCTTTGGTTTTCCCCGAAGAGGAAGGGATGATGCAGCAAAGTAGCGTAAGTATTTCCCTCAGTTTTTGAGAACCAAGGTATCAATCCAGTAGGAGGCCACGCTCAAGTCCCTCGTACCTACACAAAACGATAGCTACTCGCAACCAACGCGATTAGGGGTTGTCAATCCCTTCACGGTCACTTACGAGAGTGAGATCTGATAGATATAATATTTTTGATATTTTTGGTATAGAGATGCAAAGTAAAAAGTAAAGGCAAAGTAAAAAAGCAAAGCAAGATTAAAGTGATGGAGATTGATATGATGAGAATAGACCCGGGGGCCATAGGTTTCACTAGTGGCTTCTCTCAAGAGCATAAGTATTCTATGGTGGGTGAACAAATTACTGTTGAGCAATTGACAGAACTGAGCATAGTTATGAGAATATCTAGGCATGATCATGTATATAGGCATCACGTCCGTGACAAGTAGACCAAAATGATTCTGCATCTACTACTATTACTCCACTCATCGACCGCTATCCAGCATGCATCTAGAGTATTGAGTTAAAAACAGAGTAATGCCTTAAGCAAGATGACATGATGTAGAGAGATAAATTCATGCAATATGAAATAAACCCCATCTTGTTATCCTCGATGGCAACGATACAATACGTGCCTTGCTGCCCCTTCTATCACTGGGAAAGGACACCGCAAGATCGAACCCAAAGCTAAGAACTTCTCCCATGGCAAGAACTACCAATCTAGTTGGCCAAACCAAACGGATAATCCGAAGAGACTTGCAAAGATAACCAATCATACATAAAAGAATTCAGAGAAGATTCAAATATTATTCATAGATAGACTTGATCATAAACCCACAATTCATCGGTCTCAACAAACACACCACAAAAAGAAGATTACATCGAATAGGTCTCCACAAGAGAGGGGGAGAACTTTGTATTGAGATCCAAAAAGAGAGAAGAAGCCATCTAGCTACTAACTATGGACCCGAAGGTCTGAGGTAAACTACTCACACTTCATCGGAGAGGCTATGATGATGTAGAAGCCCTCCGTGATGACGGCCCTCTCCGGTGGAGCTCCGGAACAGGCCCCAAGATGTGATCTCGTGGATACAGAAAGTTGTGGCAGTGGAATTAGGTTTTTGGCTCCCGTTCTGATCGTTTGGGGGTACGTAGGTATATATAGGAGGAAGGAGTACGTTAGTGGAGCATCGAGGGGCCCACGAGGCAGGGGGCGCGCCCTAGTGGGGGGGGGCGCCCCCCACCCTCGTGACCGCCTCTTTGATGCCTTGGCGTAGGGTCCAAGTCTCCTGGATCACGTTCAGTGAGAAAATCACGTTCCTGAAGGTTTTATTCCGTTTGGACTCCGTTTGATATTCCGTTTCTTCAAAACACTGAAATAGGCAAAAAACAGCAATTCTGGGCTGGGCCTCCGGTTAATAGGTTAGTCCCAAAAATAATATAAAAGTGGAAAATAAAGCCCAATATAGTCCAAAGCAGTAGATAATATAACATGGAGCAATCAAAAATTATAGATACGTTGGAGACGTATCAGGCATCCCCAAGCTTAATTCCTGCTCGTCCTCGAGTAGGTAAATGATAAAAGGAGAATTTTTGATGCGGAGTGCTACTTGGCATAATTTCAATGCAAATATTCTTAATTGTGATATGAATATTCAGATTCAAAAGATTCAAGACAAAATTTTATATTAACATAAAAATAATAATACTTCAAGCATACTAACAAAGCAATTATGTCTTCTCAAAATAACATGGCCAAAGAAAGTTATCCCTACAAAATCATATAGTCTGGCTATGCTCTATCTTCACCACACAAAGTATTTAAATCATGCACAACCCCGATGACAAGCCAAGCAATTGTTTCATACTCTAACTTTTTCAGAACTTTTTCAATGTTCACGCAATACATGAGTGTGAGCCATGGATATAGCACTATAGGTGGAATAGAATGGTGGTTGTGGAGAAGACAAAAAGGAGAAGATAGTCTCACATCAACTAGGCGTATCAACGGGCTATGGAGATGCCCATCAATAGATATCAATGTGAGTGAGTATGGATTGCCATGCAACGGATGCACTAGAGCTATAAGTATATGAAAGCTCAAAAAGAAACTAAGTGGGTGTGCATCCAACTTGCTTGCTCATGAAGACCTAGGTCAATTTGAGGAAGCCCATCATTGGAATATACAAGCCAAGTTCTATAATGAAAGATTCCCAATAGTATATGAAAGTGATAACATGAGAGACTCTCTACTATGAAGATCATGGTGCTACTTTGAAGCACAAGTGTGGTAAGAGGATAGTAACATTGTCCCTTCTCTCTTTTTCTCTCATTTTTTTATTTGGGCCTTTTCTCTTTTTGTTTTTATGGCCTCTTTTTATTTGGGCTTCTTTGGCCTCTTTTTTATTTATTTTTTGTCCGGAGTCTCATCCCGACTTATGGGGGAATGATAGTCTCCATCATCCTTTCCTCACTGGGACAATGCTCTAATAATGATAATCATCACACTTTTATTTTTCTTACAACTCAACAATTACAACTCGAAACTTAGAAAAAAATATGACTATATGAATGCCTCCGGCGGTGTACCGGGATATGCAATATGACAATGATGGAGTGTGTCATAATAAACGGAACGGTGGAAAGTTGCATGGCAATATATCTCGGAATGGCTATGGAAATGCCATAATAGGTAGGTATGGTGGCTGTTTTGAGGAAGGTATATGGTAGGTGTATGATACTGGCGAAAAGTGCGCGGTATTAGAGAGGCTAGCAAAGGTGGAAGGGTGAGAGTGCGTATAATCCATGGACTCAACATTAGTCATAAAGAACTCATATACTTATTGCAAAAATCTAGAAGTTATCAAAGCAAATTATTACGCGCATGCTCCTAGGGGGATAGATTGGTAGGAAAAAACCATCGCTCGTCCCCGACCGCCACTCATAAGGAAGACAATCAATAAATAAATCATGCTCTGACTTCATCACATAACGGTTCACCATACGTGCATGCTACAGGAATCACAAACTTTAACACAAGTATTCTTTAAATTCACAACTAATCAACTAGCATGACTTTAATATTATCACCTCCATATCTCAAAACAATTATCATGTTTCAATCTTTTCTTAGTATTCAACACACTCAAAAGAAAGTTTCACAAATCTTGAATACCAAGCATATTATTGTTAAGAAAATTACCATGCTATTAAGACTCTCAAAATAATTTAAGTGAAGCATGAGAGATCAATAATTTCTTTAAAACAAATCCACCACCGTGCTCTAAAATATCTAAGTGAAGCACATAGAGCAAAATTATAACGCTCAAAATATATAAGTGAAGCACATAGAGCAAAACTACATAGCTCAAAAAGATATAAGTGAAGCACATAGAGTATTCTATCAAATTTTAATTCATGTATGGCTCCCTCAAAAGGCGTGTACATCAAGGATGATTGTGGCATACTAAAACACAAAGACAAAAATAATACAAGACGCTCCAAGCAAAACACATATCATGTTGGTGAATAAAAATATTGCTCCAAGTAAATTACCGATGGAAGTGGATGAAAGAGGGGATGCCTTCCGGGGCATCCCCAAGCTTTGACTTTTTGGTGTCCTTGGATTATCTTGGGGGTGCCATGGGCATCCCCAAGCTTAGGCTCTTGCCACTCCTTGTTCCATGATCCATCAAAAGAATTCACCCAAAACTTGAAAACTTCACAACACAAAACTTAAAGTAGAAAACTCGTGAGCTCCGTTAGCGAAAGAAAACAAAAGACCACTTCAAGGTACTGTAATGAACTCATTCTTTATTTATATTGGTGCTAAACCTAATGTATTCCAACTTCTCTATGGATTATAAACTATTTTACTAGCCATAGATTCATCAAAATAAGAAAACAACACACAAAAAACAGAATCTGTCAAAAACAGAACAGTCTGTAGTAATCTGTAGCTAGCGCAAGATCTGGAACCCCAAAAATTCTAAAATAAATTTTTGGACGTGAGGAATTTATCTATTAATCATCTGCAAAAATAATTAACTAAATATCTGAAGGAAATATGCCCTAGAGGCAATAATAAAGTTATTATTTATTTCCTTATATCATGATAAAAGTTTATTATTCATGCTAGAATTGTATTAACCGGAAACATAATACATGTGTGAATACATAGACAAACAGAGTGTCACTAGTATGCCTCTACTTGACTAGCTCGTTAATCAAAGATGGTTATGTTTCCTAACCATGGACAAAGAGTTGTTATTTGATTAACGGGATCACATCATTAGTTGAATGATCTGATTGACATGACCCATTCCATTAGCTTAGCACACGATCGTTTAGTATGTTGTTATTGCTTTCTTCATGACTTATACATGTTCCTATGACTATGAGATTATGCAACTCCCGTTTGCCAGAGGAACACTTTGTGTGCTACCAAATGTCACAACGTAACTGGGTGATTATAAAGGTGCTCTACAGGTGTCTCCAAAGGTACATGTTGGGTTGGCGTATTTCAAGATTAGGATTTGTCACTCCGATTGTCGGAGAGGTATCTCTAGGCCCTCTCGGTAATGCACATCACCTAAGCCTTGCAAGCAATGCAACTAATGAGTTAGTTGCGAGATGATGTATTATGGAATGAGTAAAGAGACTTGCCGACAACGAGATTGAACTAGGTATAGGATACCGACGATCGAATCTCGGGCAAGTAACATACCGATGACAAAGGGAACAACGTATGTTGTTATGCGGTCTGACCGATAAAAGATCTTCGTAGAATATGTAGGAGCCAATATGTGCATCCAGGTTCCGCTATTGGTTATTGACCGGAGACGTGTCTCGGTCATGTCTACATTGTTCTCGAACCCGTAGGGTCCGCACGCTTAAGGTTACGATGACAGTTATATTATGAGTTTATGCATTTTGATGTACCGAAGGTTGTTCGGAGTCCCGGATGTGATCACGGACATGACGAGGAGTCTCGAAATGGTCGAGACATAAAGATTGATATATTGGACGGCTATATTCGGACACCGGAAGTGTTCCGGGTGATTTCGGAGAAAACCGGAGAGCCGGAGGGTTACCGGAACCCCCCCGGGAGAAGTAATGGGCCATATGGGCCTTAGTGGAGAGAGAGGGACAGCCAAAGGTGGGCCGCGCGCCTCCTCCCCCCTGGTTCGAATTGGACTAGGAGAGGGGGGGCGGCGCCCCCCTTTCCTTCTCCCTCCCCACTTCTTTCCCCCTCCTAGTAGGAGTCCTACTCCTACTAGGAGGAGGACTCCTCCTTGGCGCGCCATAGGGGCCGGCCGGCCTCCTCCCCTTGCTCCTTTATATATGGGGGCAGGGGGCACCCCTAGACACAAGTTGATCCACGTGATCATATTCTTAGCCGTGTGCGGTGCCCCCTTCCACCATAGTCCTTGATAATATTGTAGCGGTGCTTAGGCGAAGCCCTGCGACGGTAGTACATCAAGATCGTCACCATACCGTCGTGCTGACGGAACTCTTCCCCGACACTTTGCTGGATCAGAGTCCGGGGATCGTCATCGAGCTAAACGTGTGCTAGAACTCGGAGGTGCCTTAGTTTCGGTGCTTGATCGGTCGGGCCGTGAAGACGTACGACTACATCAACCAAGTTAACGCTTCCGTTGTCGATCTACAAGGGTACGTAGATCACACTCTCCCCTCTCGTTGCTGTGAATCACCATGATCTTGCGTGTGCGTAGGAATTCTTTTGAAATTACTACGAAACCCAACAGTGGCATCCGAGCCTAGGTTTTATATGTTGATGTTATATGCACGAGTAGAACACAAGTGAGTTGTGGGCGATATAAGTCATACTGCTTACCAGCATGTCATACTTTGGTTCGGCGGTATTGTTGGACGAAGCGGCCCGGACCGACATTACGCTTACGCTTACGCGAGACCGGTTCTCCCGACGTGCTTTGCACATAGGTGGCTTGCGGGTGACAGTTTCTCCAACTTTAGTTGAACCAAGTGTGGCTACGCCCGGTCCTTTTGAAGGTTAAAACAACACCAACTTGACAAACTATCGTTGTGGTTTTGATGCGTAGGTAAGATTGGTTCTTGCTTAAGCCCGTAGCAGCCACGTAAAACATGCAACAACAAAGTAGAGGACATCTAACTTGTTTTTGCAGGGCATGTTGTGATGTGATATGGTCAAGACATGATGCTAAATTTTATTGTATGAGATGATCATGTTTTGTAACCGAGTTATCGGCAACTGGCAGGAGCCATATGGTTGTCGCTTTATTGTATGCAATGCAATCGCGCTGTAATGCTTTACTTTATCACTAAGCGGTAGCGATAGTCGTGGAAGCATAAGATTGGCGAGACGACAATGATGCTACGATGGAGATCAAGGTGTCGCGCCGGTGACGATGGTGATCATGACGGTGCTTCGGAGATGGAGATCACAAGCACAAGATGATGATGGCCATATCATATCACTTATATTGATTGCATGTGATGTTTATCTTTTATGCATCTTATCTTGCTTTGATTGACGGTAGCATTTTAAGATGATCTCTCACTAAATTATCAAGAAGTGTTCTCCCTGAGTATGCACCGTTGCGAAAGTTCTTCGTGCTGAGACACCATGTGATGATCGGATGTGATAGGCTCTATGTTCAAATACAACGGGTGCAAAACAGTTGCACACGCGGAATACTCAGGTTATACTTGACGAGCCAAGCATATATAGATATGGCCTCGGAACACGGAGATCGAAAGGTCGAGCGTGAATCATATAGTAGATATGATCAACATAGTGATGTTCACCAATGAAACTACTCCATCTCACGTGATGATCGGACATGGTTTAGTTGATTTGGATCACGTAATCACTTAGAGAATTAGAGGGATGTCTATCTAAGTGGGAGTTCTTTAAGTAATATGATTAATTGAACCTAAATTTATCATGAACTTAGTACCTGATAGTATCTTGCTTGTTTATGTATGATTGTAGATAAATGGCCCGTGCTGTTGTTCCGTTGAATTTTAATGCGTTCCTTGAGAAAGCAAAGTTGAAAGATGATGGTAGCAATTACACGGACTAGGTCTGTAACTTGAGGATTATCCTCATTGCTACACAGAAGAATTACGTCCTGGAAGCACCGCTGGGTGCCAGGCCTGCTGCTGGAGCAACACCAGATGTTGTGAACGTCTGGCAGAGCAAAGCTGATGACTACTCGATAGTTCAGTGTGCCATGCTTTACGGCTTAGAACCGGGACTTCAACGACGTTTTGAACGTCATGGAGCATATGAGATGTTCCAGGAGTTGAAGTTAATATTTCAAGCAAATGCCCGGATTGAGAGATATGAAGTCTCCAATAAGTTCTATAGCTGCAAGATGGAGGAGAATAGTTCTGTCAGTGAGCATATACTCAAAATGTCTGGGTATAATAATCACTTGATTCAAATGGGAGTTAATCTTCCAGATGATTGCGTCATTGACAGAATTCTCCAATCACTGCCACCAAGCTACAAGAGCTTCGTGATGAACTATAATATGCAAGGGATGAATAAGACTATTCCCGAGCTCTTCGCAATGCTGAAAGCTGCGGAGGTAGAAATCAAAAAGGAGCATCAAGTGTTGATGGTCAACAAGACCACTAGTTTCAAGAAAAAGGGCAAAGGGAAGAAGAAGGGGAACTTTAAGAAGAACGGCAAGAAAGTTGCTGCTCAGGAGAAGAAACCCAAGTCTGGACCTAAGCCTGAAACTGAGTGCTTCTACTGCAAGCAGACTGGTCACTGGAAGCGGAACTGCCCCAAGTATTTGGCGGATAAGAAGGATGGCAAGGTGAACAAAGGTATATGTGATATACATGTTATTGATGTATACCTTACTAGAGCTTGCAGTAGCACCTGGGTATTTGATACTGGTTCTGTTGCTAATATTTGCAACTCGAAACAGGGACTACAGATTAAGCGAACACTGGCAAAGGACGAGGTGACGATGCGCGTGGGAAATGCTTCCAAAGTCGATGTGATCACGGTCGGCACGCTACCTCTACATCTACCTTCGGGATTAGTATTAGACCTAAATAATTGTTATTTGGTGCCAGCGTTGAGCATGAACATTATATCTGGATCTTGTTTGATGCGAGACGGTTGTTCATTTAAATCAGAGAATAAAGGTTGTTCTATTTATATGAGTAATATCTTTTATGGTCATGCACCTTTGAAGAGTGGTCTATTTTTGATGAATCTCGATAGTAGTAACACACATATTCATAATGTTGAAGCCAAAAGATGCAGAGTTGATAATGATAGTGCAACTTATTTGCGGCACTGCCGTTTAGGTCATATCGGTATAAAGCGCATGAAGAAACTCCATACTGATGGACTTTTGGAACCACTTGATTATGAATCACTTGGTACTTGCGAACTGTGCCTCATGGGCAAGATGACTAAAACACCATTCTTCGGTACTATGGAGAGAGCAACAGATTTGTTGGAAATCATACATACCGATGTATGTGGTCCGATGAATATTGAGGCTCGTGGCGGATATCGTTATTTTCTCACCTTCACAGATGACTTAAGAAGATATGGGTATATCTACTTAATGAAACACAAGTCTGAAACATTTGAAAAGTTCAAAGAATTTCAGAGTGAAGTTGAAAATCATCGTAACAAGAAAATAAAGTTTCTACGATCTGATCGTGGAGGAGAATATTTGAGTTACGAGTTTGGTGTACATTTGAAACAATGCGGAATAGTTTCGCAACTCACGCCACCCGGAACACCACAGCGTAATGGTGTGTCCGAACGTCGTAATCGTACTTTACTAGATATGGTGCGATCTATGATGCCTCTTATTGATTTACCGCTATCGTTTTGGGGTTATGCTTTAGAGACGGCCGCATTCACGTTAAATAGGGCACCATCAAAATCCGTTGAGATGACGCCTTATGAACTATGGTTTGGCAAGAAACCAAAGTTGTCGTTTCTAAAAGTTTGGGGCTGCGATGCTTATGTGAAAAAGCTTCAACCTGATAAGCTCGAACCCAAATCGGAGAAATGTGTCTTCATAGGATATCCAAAGGAGACTATTGGATACACCTTCTATCACAGATCCAAAGGCAAGACTTTTGTTGCCAAGTTCAGAAACTTTCTAGAGAAGAAGTTTCTCTCGAAAGAAGTGAGTGGGAGGAAAGTAGAACTTGATGAGGTAACTGTACCTGCTCCCTTATTGGAAAGTAGTGCATCACAGAAAACTGTTTCTGTGACACCTACACCAATTAGTGAGGAAGCTAATGATAATGATCATGAAACATGAGAACAAGATACTACTGAACCTCGTAGATCAACCAGAGTGAGATCCGCGCCAGAGTGGTACGGTAATCCAGTTCTGGAAGTCATGCTACTAGATCATGATGAACCTACGAACTATGAAGAAGCGGTGGTGAGCCCAGATTCCGCAAAATGGTTTGAAGCCATGAAATCTGAGATGGGATCCATGTATGAGAACAAAGTGTGGACTTTGGTTGACTTTCCCAATGATCGGCAAGCAATTGAGAATAAATGGATCTTCAAGAAGAAGACTGACGCCGACGGTAATATTACTGTCTACAAAGCTCGACTTGTCACAAAAGGGTTTCGGCAAGTTCAAGGGGTTGACTACGATGAGACCTTCTCACCCGTAGCGATGCTTAAGTCTGTCTGAATCATGTTAGCAATTGCCGCATTTTATGATTATGAAATTTGGCAGATGGATGTCAAAACTGCATTCCTGAATGGATTTCTGGAAGAAGAGTTGTATATGATGCAACCGGAAGGTTTTGTCGATCCAAAGGGAGCTAACAAAGTGTGCAAGCTCCAGCGATCCATTTATGGACTGGTGCAAGCCTCTCGGAGTTGGAATAAACGCTTTGATAGTGTGATCAAAGCATTTGGTTTTATACAGACTTTTGGAGAAGCCTGTATTTACAAGAAAGTGAGTGGGAGCTCTGTAGCATTTCTGATATTATATGTGGATGACATATTACTGATTGGAAATGATATAGAATTTCTGGATAGCATAAAGGGATACTTGAATAAGAGTTTTTCAATGAAAGACCTCGGTGAAGCTGCTTACATATTAGGCATAAAGATCTATAGAGATAGATCAAGACGTTTAATTGGACTTTCACAAAGCACATACCTTGACAAGATTTTGAAGAAGTTCAAAATGGATCAAGCAAAGAAAGGGTTCTTGCCTGTGTTACAAGGTGTGAAGTTGAGTCAGACTCAATGCCCGACCACTGCAGAAGATAGAGAGAAAATGAAAGATGTTCCCTATGCTTCAGCCATAGGCTCTATCATGTATGCAATGCTATGTACCAGACCTGATGTGTGCCTTGCTATAAGTCTAGCAGGGAGGTACCAAAGTAATCCAGGAGTGGATCACTGGACAGCGGTCAAGAACAACCTGAAGTACCTGAAAAGGACTAAGGATATGTTTCTCGTATATGGAGGTGACAAAGAGCTCATTTTAAACAGTTACGTTGATGCAAGCTTTGACACTGATCCGGACGATTCTAAATCGCAAACCGGATACGTGTTTACATTAAACGGTGGAGCTGTCAGTTGGTGCAGTTCTAAACAGAGCGTCGTGGCGGGATCTACGTGTGAAGCGGAATACATAGCTGCTTCGGAAGTAGCGAATGAAGGAGTCTAGATGAAGGAGTTCATATCTGATCTAGGTGTCATACCTAGTGCATCGGCTCCAATGAAAATCTTTTGTGACAATACTGGTGCAATTGCCTTGGCAAAGGAATCCAGATTTCACAAGAGAACCAAGCACATCAAGAGACACTTCAATTCCATCCAGGATCTAGTCCAGGTGGGAGACATAGAGATTTGCAAGATACATACGGATCTGAATGTTGCAGACCCGGTGACTAAGCCTCTTCCACGAGCAAAACATGATCAGCACCAAGGCTCCATGGGTGTTAGAATCATTACTGTGTAATTTAGATTATTGACTCTAGTGCAAGTGGGAGACTAAAGGAAATATGCCCTAGAGGCAATAATAAAGTTATTATTTATTTCCTTATATCATGATAAAAGTTTATTATTCATGCTAGAATTGTATTAACCGGAAACATAATACATGTGTGAATACATAGACAAACAGAGTGTTACTAGTATGCCTCTACTTGACTAGCTCGTTAATCAAAGATGGTTATGTTTCCTAACCATGGACAAAGAGTTGTTATTTGATTAATGGGATCACATCATTAGTTGAATGATCTGATTGACATGACCCATTCCATTAGCTTAGCACACGATCGTTTAGTATGTTGCTATTGCTTTCTTCATGACTTATACATGTTCCTATGACTATGAGATTATGCAACTCCCCTTTGCCAGAGGAACACTTTATGTGCTACCAAACGTCACAACGTAACTGGGTGATTATAAAGGAGCTCTACAGGTGTCTCCAAAGGTACATGTTGGGTTGGCGTATTTCGAGATTAGGATTTGTCATTCCGATTGTCGGAGAGGTATCTCTGGGCCCTCTCGGTAATGCACATCACTTAAGCCTTGCAAGCATTGCAACTAATGAGTTAGTTGCGGGATGATGTATTACAGAACGAGTAAAGAGACTTGCTGGTAACGAGATTGAACTAGGTATAGGATACCGACGATCGAATCTCGGGCAAGTAACATACCGATGACAAAGGGAACAACGTATGTTGTTATGCGGTCTGACCGATAAAAGATCTTCATAGAATATGTAGGAGCCACTATGAGCATCCAGGTTCCGCTATTGGTTATTGACCGGAGACGTGTCTCGGTCATGTCTACATTGTTCTCGAACCCGTAGGGTCCGCACGCTTAAGGTTACGATGACAGTTATATTATGAGTTTATGCATTTTGATGTACCGAAGGTTGTTCGGAGTCCCGGATGTGATCACGGACATGACGAGGAGTCTTGAAATGGTCGAGACATAAAGATTGATATATTGGGCGGCTATATTCAGACACCGGAAGTGTTTCGGGTGATTTCGGAGAAAACCGGAGAGCCGGAGGGTTACAGGAACCCCCCCGGGAGAAGTAATGGGCCATATGAGCCTTAGTGGAGAGAGAGAGGGGCAGCCAAAGGTGGGCCACGCGCCTCGTCCCCCTGGTCCGAATTGGACTAGGAGAGGGGGACGGCGCCCCCCTTTCCTTCTCCCTCCCCACTTCTTTCCCCCTCCTAGTAGGAGTCCTACTCCTACTAGGAGGAGGACTCCTCCTTGGCGCGCCATAGGGGCCGGCCGGCCTCCTCCCCTTGCTCCTTTATATACGGGGGCAGGGGGCACCCCTAGACACAAGTTGATCCACGTGATCATATTCTTAGCCGTGTGCGGTGCCCCCTTCCACCATAGTCCTCGATAATATTGTAGTGGTGCTTCGGCGAAGCCCTGCGACGGTAGTACATCAAGATCGTCACCACGCCGTTGTGCTGACGGAGCTCTTCCCCGACACTTTGCTGGATCGGAGTCCGGGGATCGTCATCGAGCTGAACGTGTGCTAGAACTCGGAGGTGCCGTAGTTTCGGTGCTTGATCGGTCAGGCCATGAAGACGTACGACTACATCAACCAAGTTAACGCTTCCGTTGTCGATCTACAAGGGTACGTAGATCACACTCTCCCCTCTCGTTGCTGTGCATCACCATGATCTTGCGTGTGCGTAGGAATTTTTTTGAAATTACTACGAAACCCAACAATATCACTCTTAAAATAAAAATGACAGAAGTTCTTGTGAGCGCTAAAGTTTCTGTTTTTTTACAGCAAGTTCAACAAGACTTTCCCCAAGTCTTCCCAACGGTTCTACTTGGCACAAACACTAATTAAACACAAAAAACACAATCAAAACAAAGGCTAGATAATTTATTTATTACTAAACAGGAGCAAAAATAAAGGAATAAAAATAAAAATGGGTTGCCTCCCAACAAGCGCTATCGTTTAACGCCCCTAGCTAGGCATAAAAGCGAGGATAGATCTAGGTATTGCCGTAGTAATAAGATAGATCGGTGAAAATCATTTCATATTCTCTACGTTCGGCAGCAAGTTTTCTTTGAGGCAAGAAAAAGTAATCAAAAGGGCTAAATTAATAGGACAGAAGTCCCCAAGATCAATTTTAGGAGGTATAGATTCCTCTTTTGGCCCTTCGTATTGTACAACCAATTCATCATTATAAGCATTCTTTTGACAGAACCTTGTGAGCCTAAACTCAAGAGAGCACCCTAGCTCGTTATTCTGAATAGCCAAATCATCATTAAGTTCAGAGATTCTATCAATTAAAATATTGATTGGCACCTTTTTTCTAAGGTTTTCATTAAAAGCAACATAATCAAGGGATTGAAAGCGCATAATTTCTTCTTGATTGAAGAGGATAGATTCTATGGGAGGACGACTAGCGTCCACCCTATAGTGCGCAAAGATTTCTTTGGCTTCTTTTATTATAAATCTAAATTCATGAGCCAAAAAGATAGTAGCGACACGCTTAACAGAAGAATGCTCGATATTAGAAAATTCTAGGAAAATTCTTTGTATAGATGGGTGCATATGCATAAATTGCATTTCAAGTTCAACGATAAGCATGGCAATAGCGTCCGCAAGACTACTAGTTCTATGAAGAATAGAACTGCCCATAGAGGGCAAAGCACCGGCACAAGTAAAGAAATCTTGAATAACTCATTTTCCAATAATATTACCACTATCGATTCGATATCTTTTTGTATGGTAGGTAGGGGGTTCTTCAGTCGGAGCATCCGAATTTTCTATGACATTGTTATGGCCCATATTGGCGATAACTTCCCCAATTTCAGACATAACGACAAGCAAGCAAACTAGCACACGAGCAAACAAAAGGCAAGCGGAAAGGAGAGGGAGGATAGAAAGAGAGATGGCGAATAAAACGGCAAGGGTGAAGTTGGGGAGAGGAAAACGAGAGGCAAATGGTAAATAATGTAATGCGAGAGATAGGGATTGTGATGGGTACTTGGTATGTTGACTTTTCGCGTAGACTCCCTGGCAACGGCGCTAGAAATCCTTCTTGCTACCTCTTGATCTTGCGTTGGTTTTCCCCGAAGAGGAAGGGATGATGCAGCAAAGTAGCGTAAGTATTTCCCTCAGTTTTTGAGAACCAAGGTATCAATCCAGTAGGAGGCCACGCTCAAGTCCCTCGTACCTACACAAAACGATAGATACTCGCAACCAACGCGATTAGGGGTTGTCAATCCCTTCACGGTCACTTACGAGAGTGAGATCTGATAGATATAATATTTTTGATATTTTTGGTATAGAGATGCAAAGTAAAAAGTAAAGTCAAAGTAAAAAAGCAAAGCAAGATTAAAGTGATGGAGATTGATATGATGAGAATAGACTCGGGGCCATAGGTTTCACTAGTGGCTTCTCTCAAGAGCATAAGTATTCTACGGTGGGTGAACAAATTACTGTTGAGCAATTGACAGAATTGAGCATAGTTATGAGAATATCTAGGCATGATCATGTATATAGGCATCACGTCCGTGACAAGTAGACCGAAACGATTCTGCAACTACTACTATTACTCCACTCATCGACCGCTATCCAGCATGCATCTAGAGTATTAAGTTAAAAACAGAGTAACGCCTTAAGCAAGATGACATGATGTAGAGAGATAAATTCATGCAATATGAAATAAACCCCATCTTGTTATCCTCGATGGCAACGATACAATACGTGCCTTGCTGCCCCTTCTGTCACTGGGAAAGGACACCGCAAGATCGAACCCAAAGCTAAGCACTTCTCCCATGGCAAGAACTACCAATCTAGTTGGCCAAACCAAACAGATAATTCGAAGAGACTTGCAAAGATAACCAATCGTACATAAAAGAATTCAGAGAAGATTCAAATATTATTCATAGATAGACTTGATCATAAACCCACAATTCATCGGTCTCAACAAACACACCACAAAAAGAAGATTACATCGAATAGGTCTCCACAAGAGAGGGGGAGAACTTTGTATTGAGATCCAAAAAGAGAGAAGAAGCCATCTAGCTACTAACTATGGACCCGAAGGTCTGAGGTAAACTACTCACACTTCATCGGAGAGGCTATGATGATGTAGAAGCCCTCCGTGATGACGGCCCTCTCCGGCGGAGCTCCGGAATAGGCCCCAAGATGGGATCTCGTGGATACAGAAAGTTGCGGCAGTGGAATTAGGTTTTTGGCTCCCGTTTTGATCGTTTGGGGGTACGTAGGTATATATAGGAGGAAGGAGTACGTCGGTGGAGCATCGAGGGGCCCACGAGGCAGGGGGCGCGCCCTAGGGGGGCGCCCCCCACCCTCGTGACCGCCTCTCTGATGCCTTGGCGTAGGGTCCAAGTCTCCTGGATCACGTTCGGTGAGAAAATCACGTTCCCGAAGGTTTTATTCCGTTTGGACTCCGTTTGATATTCCGTTTCTTCGAAACACTGAAATAGGCAAAAAACAACAATTCTGGGCTGGGCCTCCGGTTAATAGGTTAGTCCCAAAAATAATATAAAAGTGGAAAATAAAGCCCAATATAGTCCAAAACAGTAGATAATATAGCATGGAGCAATAAAAAATTATAGATACGTTGGAGACGTATCAGGGATCTATTGCATTAGGGGTTGTCTTTCTTTATTTGGTTCTGTAGTCGGACCTTGATTGTATCTGGTTGATGTAATGCTATATTTATGTTTTGTGTGAAGTGGCGATTGTAAGCCAACTCTTTATCCCTTCTTATTCAGTACATGGGATGTGTAAAGATTACCCCTCTTGCGACATGCCTACTATGCGGTTATGCCTCTAAGTCGTGCTTCGACATGTGGGAGATATAGCCGCATTGTGGGTGTTACAGTCACTTTATATTGCCACTTGTGATATGGACCTTTATTATGCAGTCCGTCGCTTTTATTTCTTCCATATCACACGATCGTATAAAGCTTATTTTCTCCCACACTAATAAGTCATACATATTTAGAGAGCAATTTTTATTGCTTGCATTGATGACAACTTACTTGGAGGATCTTACTCAATCCATAGGTAGGTATGGTGGACTCTCATGGCGAAACTGGTTTAAGGGTGTTTGGAAGCACAAGTAGTATCTCTACTTGGTGCAAAGAATTTGGCTAGCATGAGGGGTAAAGGCAAGCTCAATCTTGTTGGATGATCCATGACAATATAATTTATCTCAGATGTAAGAAAACATAACCCATTACGTTGTCTTCCTTGTCCAACGTCAACCCTTTAGCATGTCATATTTTAGTGAGTGCTCACAATCATAAAAGATGTCCAAGATAGTGTATTTATATGTGAAGACCTCTCATTCTTTATTACTTCCTATTAATTGCAACCATGACCAAAACTATGTTTGTGAACTCTCAACAACTTTTATTCATCATACTCTTTCTATGTGAGCTCGTTACTCTCCATAAAATCCATATGATCTCTTTGTTTCTTTTTATTCTTTCTCTTTTATTTTATTCACTCAAGATCATGGAAAAATAATCAAGCCCTTGACTCAACACTAATCTTTATTATATATAGCTCACGGACTCGATTACATAGAAGGACCATAAAGCAAAACTCACAACTAGATCATACTAAGAACTTTTATTCTACTAGATCAAAATATTATCAAAAGTATCGAACTAAGAAAAGCGGTAAAGATAAAAGTGATGGTGATACGATACCGGGGCACTCCCCCAAGCTCGACAGTTGCCAAGGGCAGTGCCCATACCCATGTGATTATATCTTTATTTTTGGGGATGGTGATGTGATATTCTTGGCGATGATGCCCCTCAGGATATGATTTTCCTCCTCGAGCTTATTGACTTGCTGCTTGAGGTCCATTATTTCCTTTGGAAGCTTTCCTGTAATAGCCAAAGTTTCCCTGCACCCAAGGGTGATGCATAGCTGCGGGAGAACCAGTGACACTCCTTTTCATATTCTCATAAGAAAGAAATCTAACATTGGAAGGGATAACCGAGTTTGGAATAGCCGAGCTCTGCTGTTCCCCCATTGTGAATCCAGCTCGGAAGCGGGAAGTGACTTCTTGATCTTCCACCATGGCATCTATCCTCTTCAAATCAGCCTCCATCTCTTCCTCCGTTGCTGGCCCAAAGTGGTCAACATTGTTGTTTGTCATTGATCTCGGTGCCGGAGACACCCGGCTCTCCCCGACTGACTCTTGCGAAGACATCTTGCTCTAATCTGCAACAGCAACAGCTCGAAACACAAACATATGATAATTGCGTGATACGGGAGTCAAAACCTTCGGGAGATTATATAATGAATTTTTACCGACCAAAATACGCAACGTGTAAGAAAACGGAGTCCGGAGAGCACACGAGGTAGGGGGCGCGCCCAGGGGGTAGGGCGAGCCCTCCACCCTCGTGGAGCCCTCGTGTCCTTCCCGGACTACTTCTTATTTTTCTATTTTTCTAAATATTCCAAAACGGAAGAAAATTGCCATTAGAACTGTTTTGGAGTTGGTTTACTTACCGTACCACATACCTATTCCTTTTCGGAGTCTGAAACGTTCCGGAAAGTGTCCCTTATGTATTCCTCTGGGGTTATGGTTTCAATAACATTGGTTTCAACATTTATAGGATTACCTAAGATATAATGTTTAATTCTTTGACTGTTCACCACCTTCGGATTTGTGCCTTCGAAGTTGTTGATTTTTATGGCACCGGAACGATAGACCTCCTTGATAATGTAAGGACCTTCCCATTTAGAGAGAAGTTTTCCTGCAAAAAATCTTAAACGAGAGTTGTATAGCAATACATAATCACCTACATTAAACTCACGCTTTTGTATTATTTTGTCATGCCATCTTTGAACTTTTTCTTTAAACAATTTGGCATTCTCGTAGGCCTGGGTTCTCCATTCATCAAGTGAGCTAATGTCGAATAACCTTTTCTCACCGGCAAGTTTGAAATCATAATTGAGCTCTTTAATAGCCCAATAAGCCTTATGTTCTAGTTCGAGAGGTAAATGACATGCTTTTCCATTAACCATTTTATACGGAGACATACCCATAGGATTTTTATATGCAGTTCTATAGGCCCATAATGCATCATCAAGTTTCTTGGACCAATTCTTTCTAGATCTATTAACAGTCTTTTGCAAAATTAATTTGAGTTCTCTATTACTCAATTCTACTTGACCACTAGACTGTGGGTGATAAGGAGATGCAATTCTATGATTAACATCATATTTAGCAAGCATTTTACGGAAAGCACCATGAATAAAATGTGAACCACCATCAGTCATTAAATATCTAGGGACTCCAAACCTCGGAAAAATAACTTCTTTAAGCATCTTAATACAGGTGTTATGATCAGCACTACTAGTTGGAATAGCTTCTACCCACTTAGTAACATAATCAACAACAACTAAAATATGTGTATATCCATTAGAGGCAGGAAAAGGTCCCATATAATCAAAGCCCCAAACATCAAAGGGTTCAATAACAAGTGAATAATTCATAGGCATTTCTTGATGTCTACTAATATTACCAATTCTTTGACATTCATCACAAGATACAACAAACTTATGGGCATCCTTGAAGAGAGTAGGCCAATAAAAACCGGAATGCAATACCTTATGTGCAGTTCTATCTCCAGCGTGGTGTCCTCCATAAGCTTCGGAGTGACACTTGCGTATGATCTGTTCCTGTTCATGCTCAGGTACACAACGTCTAATAACACCATCTACTCCTTCTTTATAAAGATATGGGTCATCCCAAAAGTAATGTCTCAAATCATAGAAGAACTTTTTCTTTTGCTGGTATGTAAAGCTAGGTGGTATAAATTTAGCAACAATGTAATTAGCATAATCAGCATACCATGGAGCAGTGTGCGAAGCATTTATGACATTTAGTTGTTCATCAGGAAAGCTATCATCAATAGGTAGTGGGTCATAAAGAACATTTTCGAACCTAGACAAGTTGTCTGCAACAGGGTTCTCAGCTCCCTTTCTATCAATAATATGTAAATCAAATTCTTGTAGCAAGAGAACCCATCTAATAAGTCTAGGTTTAGAATCTTTCTTTTCCATAAGATATTTAATAGCAGCATGATCCGTGTGAATAGTTACTTTAGAATCAACAATATAAGGTCTGAACTTATCACAAGCAAATACAACTGCTAATTTTTTTGCAGTAGTAGCATAATTTCTCTGAGCATTGTCTAGAGTTTTACTAGCATATTGAGTACCATTTAATTTCTTATCAACTCTTTGCCCTAGAACAACACCTACAACATAATCACTAGCATCACACATAATTTCAAAAGGTAAATTCCAATCAGGTGGTTGAACAATAGGTGCAGAGATTAATGCTTTCTTAAGTATTTCAAATG
The DNA here is from genome assembly GCF_056163025.1 of Triticum urartu. Lineage (NCBI taxonomy): Eukaryota > Viridiplantae > Streptophyta > Magnoliopsida > Poales > Poaceae > Triticum > Triticum urartu. The sequence continues at coordinate 24,132,447 of NC_141876.1, forward strand.
CTTCTACGCAACCATCATCAAAAACAAATGGTATATCTTTTTTTAATAAATTAGTCAGAGGCCGAGAAATTTTTGAGAAGTCCTTAATGAACCTCCTATAAAAACCGGCGTGACCAAGGAAACTTCTTATACCTTTGTTGTCCTTGGGACATGGCATCTTTTCAATAGCATCAACCTTAGCTTTATCAACTTCAATACCTCTTTTAGAAAATTTATGCCCCAAGACAATACCTTCATTAACCATAAAGTGGCACTTCTCCTAATTCAAGACAAGGTTAGTTTCTTCACATCTCTGTGAAACTCGATCAAGGTTGCTTAAGCAATCATCACAAGAGGATCCATAAACGGAGAAATCGTCCATAAAAACCTCACAAATCTTTTCACAAAAGTCAGAAAATATAGCCATCATGCATCTTTGGAAGGTAGCAGGTGCATTACATAAACCAAAAGGCATACGTCTATAAGCAAAAGTACCGAACGGGCAAGTAAAAGTGGTCTTAGATTGATCATCAGCTGACACATGTATTTGAGAGAAACCAGAATAACCATCTAGAAAGCAAAAATGTGTATGTTTGGATAATCTTTCTAGCATTTGATCAATAAAAGGTAAGGGCTAATGATCTTTTTAGTAGCCTTATTTAATTTGCGGAATCAATTACCATCCTATAACCTGTAATAATTCTTTGCAGAATCAATTCGTCTTTATCATTAGGAACGATAGTAATACCTCCCTTTTTAGGGACACAATGGACAGGACTTACCCATTGACTATCAGAAACGGGATAAATTATACACGCCTCAAGGAGCTTTAGTATTTCCTTTCTTATCACTTCTTTCATCTTAGGATTCAGCCGTCGTTGGTGATCACGAAATGGTTTGGCATCTTTTTCCAAATTTATTTTGTGTTGACTGTAGCGACCCGACCACAGATGGTCAAGTCTCTGTGCTTCAGTGCCATCCCTGGATCGGTAATGCTGACACACACAGTACTCGAAGGATTTATAAAAGAGTAGCAATCACAAACTTATTACATCGAATGTCTCAAGAGAGAACTCATTACAGTAATATGGCTTAAGGCCATCTAATACGATAACAACAGAAGGCTTGGAAGATAAAGTGAGTCCATCAACTCCAACGGCATAGCTGAGCTGCACGGCAATGACCTAACGAACCTTACTCCTCGTCTGAAAAGTCTGCAACATAATACGTTGCAGCCCAAAAACGGGTCAGCACATGGAATATGCTGGCAAAGTAACACAGTAGAGCAAGAACAGAATAATGCTATCACTACATGCATATTTGGCTGGTGGAAAGCTCTATGGTTACAGTTTTGCGAAAAGCCAATTTTTCCCTACAACAAAGGAATAGATTTTAATTTAACTATCATGGTGGTTGAACAACATTGAGAAGGTTCCTCCAACTCAATCCCAATTAAAGTGATTAACAACCCAACAATATTAGTTAAACATGATGAGATACTTTTGATAACCCAAGTACTAGATACTCAAGAGTTGTCCATAACCGGGGACACGGCTAACCATGATTAGATTGTACACTCTGCAGAGGTTTGCGCACTTTTCCCCACAAGACTCGATCGCCTCCGTTGGTTTTCTCGCACTATAGGGTGTTTGAGAAACGGATGACTGTGACACAGTCTTTCAGAAACATTAACTCTCTACTCCGGACAGACCATACCAAACCTACATCCCACTACCCGCTGATCTGCCTCTTCAAGAGCTTCACGTAACTTACTCAACTATGCTAGAGCCCATAATAGCTTGTGGCTTCACACTGAAGTTTCTAGCATGAATCATCTCAGTTCCCTTTGAGCCTGGGTGGCGGTCCATAGGAAGATCACACGGGTACTCCAGGATTTCCAAAAATACAGGCAACACTGGGTACTCCAGGTGCCTCAATCCACCCAGTTGTTTGATTAAGTTGCCACCTTAAGTTGAACCATTAATTAACAAGCTCACATCTGTCATGGATTTCACTCAAACCCAAACCACGTCTACGAGCATAGCATAGCATAGCATAGTAATATAAGCAACACGTAGAGTAACTCCCAAGGGTTTGAATGTAACAGGGCAATAGGTTCTACCTCATCAACTACTTCCCAACCCACAAGTTAATGACATCCTAATCATGCAATGTTTGAGGATTGGAACTAATGCATAAAACTAGGTGATAAAGGGGTATAATCAAAGTGTTACTTGCCTTGCTGATGATCTGCGAAACCTAGGGACTTGTAGTAGCACGCTTCGCATTCCGGGTGTTCTATCGCAAGCAAACAATAGCATACATAAGTAACAAGCAACGATGCACAAGCAAAACTCAAAGAAAAGAGGTTGACCAGGAAGTTCAAATTAAGAACCCCGGTTCGCAAAAAGAATCAAATCAAACGGAGCAACGAAACTCAAACGGCGAAAGAAAGAAGCTTCGTTTACTAATCTGAAACTAGGTCAAATTTTACAGTAGCAAAAACTTGTTTGAGTTGGTTAAACGGAAAGAGGGTCTCGAGACGAAACTCTAGGCGCTTGAATTGCCTGATTCCGACTAACGAGCGAAAAGATAAACAGAAACTAAGATCGGATCAGAAATCACGATCAGAAAAAATCGCGGAATAAATCCGATAAAAGAAAACTCACGAATAGACTAACGAACGAGCGTTCGTTAGCTGTAACTAATGGGCAAAAAACCGTTCGTTAAACGAACGTACGGACGAACGTCCACTAACTGGAAGAACCGAGAAAAAACTGGCGAATCCGAAAAAAACGGATCTAGGGTTTTCAAAAAAAAACCGAACAGTTTTTAAAAAACCGGCGGCGGATTCCGGTGGCTACCTCTGGCGAGGGGGCTCCGGCGAGGCGGGGCAGCGGCGGGGCGGCGGCGCTCGGCGGCGGCAAGCGGCGGCGGCGGCGGCTGCGGTGGCGGTGGCGGTGGCGTTTGGGGGAGGGAGTGGCGGCGTATATAAAGGGGGCGGCGGCTTGGAGTAGGGGCCTAGTCAGGCGCGGGAAACTTTTTTTTAAAATAATTTCGCCGACCGAAATAAAATCCTAGAAAAATAAATAGAAATCTAAAAATGCCAAAATAAATTTTCACCGTCTAAATAAAATATTTATAATGAGATGAACATTTTCTTGGCCCTAAAATGCAATTTTGAAAAACGTGCAATTTTTCTAATGCAAACAAAATTGCAATAAAATCCAAATAAAACAAATATTTGATTTTAATATTTTTCCTCCAATATTTCAATTATCTTGGAGAAGTCATATTATCTCCTCTCATATATGTTAGTATGAAATATTTTTGGAGAGAAAATAATTAAAACCAAAAATCCTCGTTTAAAAATTTGATAAAGATCAAATTTGAAAACCGGGAAATCCCCAACTCTCTCCGAGGGTCCTTGAGTTGCTTAGGATTTTTGAGGATCTCGAGACGAAATGCGAATAAAATATGATATGCATGGATGACTATGTATAACATTCCAAATTGAAAATTTGGGATGTTACAAACCTACCCCCCTTATGATGAATCTCGCCCTCGAGATTCGGGTTGGCTAGAGAATAGGTGTGGGTGGTCTTTGCGAAGATCATCCTCTCGTTCCCATGTGGCTTCATCCTCGGTATGGTGGTTCCACTGAACTTTACAAAACTTGATAACCTTACTGCGGGTGACTCTGCTGGCAAACTCAAGAATCTTAACTGGTTTTTCCTCATAGGTCAAATCACTGTCCAACTGAATCGCCTCCAGGGGTACTGTATCTCTTAGCGGTATATCTGCCATCTCCGCATGACACTTCTTCAGCTGTGAAACGTGAAACATGTCATGAACTCCTGACAATCCCTCGAGTAACTCCAACTTGTAGGCAACTTCTCCCATCCGTTCCAAAATACGATAAGGTCCTACAAATCTCGGGGCTAACTTTCCCTTAACTCCAAAACGTTTCACTCCTCGCAAGGGTGATACTCACAGATATGCTCGTTCTCCAATTTCATAGGTTACCTCCTTGCATTTTGAGTCAGCATAACTCTTCTGCCTGGACTGAGCAATCTTCAGTCTGTCATGAATCAATTTAACCTTCTCCTCAGACTCTTTGATCAAGTCTGGTCCAAACAACTGTCGGTCTCCTACCTCGTCCCACATCAACGGTGTTCTGCACCTTCGTCCATCTAGGGCTTCAAACGGTGCCATCTTCAAACTGGCTTGATAGCTATTGTTGTATGAAAACTCTGCGTATGGCAAATTGTCATCCCAACTAGATCCATAATCTAGCGCACAGACTCTCAACATGTCCTCTAGAATTTGGTTGACTCTCTCTGTTTGTCCATCCGTCTGCGGGTGAAATGTTGTACTAAACTCCAACCTCATTCCCAAAGTCTGGTGCAAGTGGTGCCAAAAATTTGAGGTAAACTGTGTTCCTCGATCTGATATGATGGTCCTCGGAACTCCATGCAGATATACTATCCTGGACATATATATCTTGGCAAACTTTGCACTTGTATAGGTGGTTTTCACTGGGATGAAGTGAGCTACTTTGGTCAAGCGATCAACTACTACCCATATGGAATCATATCCCGCTTTGGTCCTGGGCAATCCAGTGATAAAGTCCATGCCCAGTTTATCCCACTTCCATTCGGGTATCGACATAGGCTGTAACAGTCCTGCTGGCTTCTGATGCTCTGCCTTCACGCGCTGACATACATCACATACGGCTACATACTCGGCAATTTCCTTCTTCATACTGGTCCACCAAAAACGTTCCTTCAAATCCAAATACATCTTGGTGTTTCCGGGGTGTATCGAGTATGGTGAGTCATGGGCCTCTTGAAGTATTAACTTCCTGATCTCCTGGTTATTGGGCACATAAACTCGGTCCTCAACCCATAGGGTATCGTGCTCATCTTCACGAAAACCTTTGGCCTTTCTTTTGCTCATCTTCTCCCTTATCTTGGCAATCTCCTTGTCTTCCTTCTAAGCTTCCCGAATCTTGTCCAGCAATGTCAACTGGACCTCCATTGTTGCAATAAATCCTCTAGGAACAATCTCCAATCGAAGTTCCATGATGTCCTCTGCTAATTCCTTCGGTAGTCCCTTGCTTTCAAGGATATTAGCATAACTCTTCCGGCTCAAAGCGTCTGCTACGACATTGGCCTTTCCTGGATGATAGTGTAGCTTCATGTCATAATCCTTTATAAGCTCCAACCATCTCCTCTGTCGAAGGTTCAGCTCCTTCTGGGTGAAAATGTACTTCAAACTCTTATGGTCCGTGTACACATCACAAGGGTTTCCAATAAGGTAATGTCTCCAGGTCTTCAATGCATGCACTACGGCTGCTAACTCCAAATCATGCGTGGCATAGTTCAACTCATGAGGTTTTAGTTGTCGTGAGGCATACGAAACAACTCTCCCGTCCTGCATAAGCACACATCCAAGTCCTAAGCGTGAGGCATCGCAGTACACTTGGAACTCCTTATGTATATCTGGCAGTGTTAATACTGGCGCTGTAGTCAAACGTTTCTTCAACTCTTGGAAACTTGCCTCGCGATCTTCTATCCATTTAAACTTAGTATCCTTCTTCAACAGTTCAGTCATTGGCTTCACAATCTTGGAAAAGTTCTCAATGAATCTCCGGTAGTATCCTGCGATTCCAAGAAAACTGCGGATCTCGCTAACTGAAGTGGGTGCCAACCATTCAGTGACTGACTGTATTTTGCTGGGGTCTACTGCTATACCTTCTCCCGATATAACATGTCCAAGGAACCTGACTTCCTTCAACCAAAATTCGCACTTGCTAAACTTAGCATACAGCTGGTGTTCCCTGAGTTTCTCAAGAACTAAGCGCAAATGCTCCTTGTGCTCCTCCTCATTCTTCGAGTATACCATAATATCATCAATAAACACCACAACAAACTTGTCCAAGTACTCCATGAACACCTTGTTCTCCTCCTCGTTCTTTGAGTATACCATAATATCATAAATAAACACCACAACAAACTTGTCCAAGTACTCCATGAACACCTTGTTCATCATGCTCATGAAATAGGCAGGGGCGTTAGTCAGTCCAAATGACATGACCGTGTACTCGTATAGTCCATATCGTGTTGTGAATGCTATCTTCGGTATATCCTTCTCTCATATCTTCAACTGATGATACCCCGATCGCAAATCGATCTTCGAAAACACTTTAGCTCCTTGCAACTGATCAAACAGATCGTTGATCATCGGCAGTGGGTACTTGTTCTTGATCATCACTTCATTTAATGCTCGATAATCAACAACCATCCTCAGGGATTTATCCTTCTTCTCAACCAAAAGTACTGGGGCTCCCCAAGGTGATGAACTTCTTTGGATGTATCCTTTCTCCAATATCTCCTTGATCTGTTTCTTAATTTCTTCCAGATCATTTGCGGGCATCCGATAGGGTCTCTTGGATATTGGTCCTATACCTGGCAATAGCTCTATCAAAAACTCAATGTCTCTATCCGGTGGCATGCCTGGTAACTCCTCTGGGAAAACATCCGGGTAATCCTTCACTATAGGCACTTCCTCTTGAACAACTCCCGTAAGGGCATTCACTTGACTCCTCCTAGGCACATGCCTAGATACATACTTAATCCTTTTCCCTTCCGGGGTGGTGAGATAAATCGACTTATTAGCACAGTCAATGCTTCCTCCAAATTTTGACATCCAGTCCATACCCAATATCACATCCAATCCTTGTGACTCCAAGATAATTAGGTCGGACGGAAAAACATGTGTACCAATGGTTAAGGGTATCTGGTCACAGCATCGACTAGCCATATACTCTGCTCCGGGTGAACTCACTAAAAGAGGGGTCCTAAGGGTTTGGGTTGGTAGTTTAAACTTATCCACGAATCCCATTGATATGTATGAATGCGATGCACCAGTATCGAAAAGAACAAGAGCGGTAAATGACTTAACCAAAAACTTACCTATTACCGTGTCCGGCTGCTCTTCAACCTCCTCCACGTTAACATGGTTCACTTGTCCTTTGTTGAATGGATTTGGCTTCTTCCCAGCGCTCCCATTTCCATTTCCATTCTTTCCTTCACGGCACTCCATGGCATAGTGTCCAGTATTCCCGCACTTGAGACAAGTAAGATGACTTAAGTCCCTTTTGGCGGGTGTGGCTAGGTTGGGGCGATTATGATTATTGTTGGTTCCGTTCCCATTCCCATTCTTAGATCGATTGTGGTTATGCGATCCTCCTCCAGTGTGGTTGTGACCTCCATGGTTATGAACAAGTCCTCCCGAGTTCGGGGTTAGGCGAGGTTTCTGCTGAGCTCCTGAGTTATACTTCCCCTGTCCATACTTCCTCTTGCGGCTCTCAATCTACTGCTGCTTTCCTTCAATCATAAGAGCCGTATCTACCAACTCCTGGTAGTTGTTGAAGGTTGCTACCATCAACTGCATGCTCATCTCATCATTCAGCCCTTCCATAAACTTCTCCTGCTTCGCGGCATTTGTGGCCACATCATCAGGGGCATAGTGAGATAACTTGCTAAACTCGTCCACGTACTGAGAAACAGTACGGTTCCCCTGACGTAAGTTGCAGAACTCCCGCTTCTTCATTTGCATAGCTCCAGTGGAGCCATGGGCTGTGCCGAAAGCTTGCTGAAACTGGTCCCAAGTGACATTGGCTATAGGAAAAGTGGCTGTGTAATTCTCCCACCATGAGGCTGCTGGTCCATCCAATTGATGTGTGGCAAAGCACACTCTCTCAGCATCAGTGCAACCTGCGGTGGTCAACTCCCTTCCAATACGGCGTAGCCAATCGTCCGCAACTATGGGCTCGGTGCTACTGGAAAACACCGGTGGTTGTAACCTTAGAAAATGGGCTAGGTTGTCCACGGGCGGCGGGTTGTTGTTGTTGTTGCCCTGGTTCTGAACTAGCAATTGCATCAAAGTATTCTGCTGTTGGATCAACTGGGTGAGCTCCGTTGGGAAAGCAAAACCGGTGTCACATCTCGGAGGCACCTGAGGGGTTTAGATGGAAGAGATTTAGAATAGAAAAGAGGTCTAATGAGAAAACACTACCCATATGCACATGAGACAAACACAATCATTTCACTCAATCAATCAAGCAAGGGCATACAAACTATCTAGAACTATCGCACAAGTGCTCAACTACTACTAAATACATGGGGGAATACTAGTGATATATGGTAGTCATCTAGAAATTTTGATCGGTGGAAGACTCCATGATCGGAATCAGCTTTGTCTTCAAAGTAATCATCACTAGGATCGGAATCAGTGTCGTCGATGATGATGTAGTCCTCGGGGTGTATCTCCTTGGGTTCTTCTTCTTCTTCTTCTATTGGTGCTAGTCCTCCCATGAATACTCCGATCTTCTTGACTAAGTCGTCATTCTTCTCTAGTAGTGTCTTGATTTCCTCCTCATATCCATCGCGGGTAAACTTGAGTTCTTCCTCCAGCTCAATGATCCTAGTCTTCGCCTTCTTCAAGTCCGCGCACATTTGGTTTTCCTGACGTCGGATGTGCTGGTTTAACTCCTAGATGAAAGCTGCAATGGATCTATCCTTCCTGGTGCTGATTACTTCCCATTGCTTGTCTCGACGCCCACATATTTGGTAAATAGTGTCCTTAAGCTACCTATTGTAAACTTCTCCAATGCGTCCCATGGTAATGTGGGCTGCCATGCTCTTGCCTAGACTCCAGGTGGGTGCTTCGAAAGAAAACTCTATGGGTTTAGAAGTTGGCGAGAATGTCCTTCCTGGAACTTGTACTTGAATCATCCAGCGCTCCTCTTCAGGTAAAGTGGTGTTGTACGTCCCGGTGAAGCTTGGTATTCCAATATTCAAGTACCTAGTTGCTTCCTTCAAGTGGCGTCCAAAAGGTGTGTCTTCATCCGGTTGTGCAAACTTGTTCTTCATCTCCGTCATCGTAAAGAGTAGAAAATGGGGAGGAGTTAGAAATGAGAAGAGAAGGGTGACCTAGGCTTTATCTTAGTGGTCGTGTCCCACACTCAGCGTGTGCTCTGATACCATCTTGTAGCGACCCGACCTCAGATGGTCAAGTATTTGTGCTTCAGTGCCATCCCTGGATCGGTAATGCTGACACACATAGTACTCGAAGGATTTATAACAGAGTAGCAATCACACACTTATTACATCGAATGTCTCAAGAGAGAACTTATTACAGTAATATGGCTTAAGGCCATCTAATACGATAACAGCGGAAGGCTTGGAAGATAAAGTGAGTCCATCAACTCCAACGGCATAGCTGAGCTGCATGGCAACGACCTAACGAACCTTACTCCTCGTCTGAAAAGTCTGCAACATAATACTTTGCAGCCCGAAAACGGGTCAGCACATGGAATATGCTGGCAAAGTAACACAGTAGAGCAAGAACAGAATAATACTATCACTACATGCATATTTGGCTGGTGGAAAGCTCTATGGTTACAGTTTTGCGAAAAGCCAATTTTTCCCTACAACAAAGGAATAGATTTTAATTTAACTATCATGGTGGTTGAACAACATTGAGAAGGTTCCTCCAACTCAATCCCAATTAAAGTGATTAACAACCCAACAATATTAGTTAAACATGATGAGATACTTTTGATAACCCAAGTACTAGATACTCAAGAGTTGTCCATAACTGGGGACACGGCTAACCATGATTAGATTGTACACTCTGCAGAGGTTTGCGCACTTTTCCCCACAAGACTCGATCGCCTCCGTTGGTTTTCTCGCACTACAGGGTGTTTGAGAAACGGATGACCGAGACACAGTCTTTCAGAAACATTAACTCTCTACTCCGGACAGACCATACCAAACCTACATCCCACTACCTGCTGATCTGCCTCTTCAAGAGCTTCACGTAACTTACTCAACTATGCTAGAGCCCATAATAGCTTGTGACTACACACGGAAGTTTCTAGCATTAATCATCTCAGTTCCCTTTGAGCCTGGGTGGCGGTCCATAGGAAGATCACACGGGTACTCCGGGATTTCCAAAAATACAGGCAACACTGGGTACTCCAGGTGCCTCAGTCCACCCAGTTGTTTGATTAAGTTGCCACCTTAAGTTGAACCATTAATTAACAAGCTCACATCTGTCATGGATTTCACTCACACCCAAACCACGTCTACGAGCATAGCATAGCATAGCATAGTAATATAAGCAACACGTAGAGTAACTCCCAAGGGTTTGAATGTAACAGGGCAATAGGTTCTACCTCATCAACTACTTCCCAACCCACAAGTTAATGACATCCTAATCATGCAATGTTTGAGGATTGGAACTAATGCATAAAACTGGGTGATAAAGGGGTATGATCAAAGTGTTACTTGCCTTGCTGACGATCTGCGAAACCTAGGGACTCGTAGTAGCACGCTTCGCACTCCAGGTGTTCTATCGCAAGCAAAAAATAGCATACATAAGTAACAAGCAACGATGCACAAGCAAAACTCAAATAAAAGAGGTTGACCAGGAAGTTCAAATTAAGAACTCCGGTTCGCAAAAAGAATCAAATCAAACGGAGCAACGAAACTCAAACGGCGAAAGAAAGAAGCTTCGTTTACTAATCTGAAACTAGGTCAAATTTTACAGTAGCAAAAACTTGTTTGAGTTGGTTAAACGGAAAGAGGGTCTTGAGACGAAACTCTAGGTGCTTGAATCGCCTGATTCCGACCAACGAGCGAAAAGATAAACAGAAACTAAGATCGAATCAGAAATCGCGATCAGAAAAAATCACGGAATAAATCCGATAAAAGAAAACTCACGAATAGACTAACGAACGAGCGTTCGTTAGCTGTAACTAATGGGCAAAAAACCGTTCGTTAAACGAACGTACGGACGAACGTCCGCTAACTGGAAGAACCAAGAAAAAAACCGGCGAATCCGAAAAAAACGGATCTAGGGTTTTCAAAAAAAAAACCGAACGGTTTTTTAAAAAAAACCGGCGGCGGAGTCCGGTGGCTACCTCCGGCGAGGGGGCTCCGGCGAGGCGGGGCAGCGGCAGCTTGCGTGGCGGCGGCGCGGGCTGCGGCGGCTAGCGTGGGCGGCGGCGGCGGCATTTGGGGGCGGGGGGTGGCGGCGTATATAAAGGGGGCGGGGGTGGCGGCTTGGAGTAGGGGCCAAGGCGCGGCGGAGGCGGAGTCCAACTCGGACTCCGGTCCGAGTGGCGGCGGCGGCGGCGCGCGCATGGGCAGGAGGCGGCGGCGGCGGCTGGCCGGCCTGGCTCGGCTGGGCCTTAGTCCCAGTCGGGCGCGGGAAACTTTTTTTTAAATAATTTCGCCGACTGAAATAAAATTCTAGAAAAATAAATAAAAATCTAAAAATGCCAAAATAAATTTTCACCGTCTAAATAAAATATTTAGAACGAGATGAACATTTTCTTGGCCTAAAATCCAATTTTGAAAAACATGCAATTTTTCTAATGCAAACAAAATTGCAATAAAATCCAAATAAAAAATATTTGATTTTAATATTTTTCCTCCGATATTTCAATTATCTTGGATAAGTCATATTATCTCCTCTCATATATGTTAGTATGAAATATTTTTGGGGAGAAAATAATTAAAACCAAAAATCCTCGTTTCAAAATTTGATAAAGATCAAATTTGAAAACCGGGAAATCCCCAACTCTCTCCGAGGGTCTTGAGTTGCTTAGGATTTTTGAGGATCGCGAGATGAAATGCGAATAAAATATGATATGCATGGATGACTATGTATAACATTCCAAATTGAAAATTTGGGATGTTACATTGACATAGAGTTGGACTAATGCCCTTAAGATCATAGAGAGTATATCCAATAGCAGCACGGTGCTTTTTCAGAGTTTTCAATAATCTCTCTTCTTCATGCTCTGAAAGGTTAGCACTAATAATAACATGATATATCTTTATCTCATTAAGATAAGCATATTTAAGAGTATCAGGTAATGGTTTGAGCTCAAACACGAGATCACCCTTGGGTGGAGGAGGATCCCCTAGGATTTCAACAGGCAAATTGTGTTTCAGGATGGGTTCCTGTTTAAAGAATACTTCATCTATTTTCCTTCTTTCATTCATAAACATATCATTTTCATGGTCTAGCAAATACTGTTCTAAAGGATCACTAGGAGGCACGGCAATGAAAGCAAGACCAATAATTTCATATTTACCAGGCAATTCCTCTTCACGGTGTTGTCAACGAAATTTAGAGAAATTAAACTCATGAGACATATCACCTAAACCAATAGTAACAACATCCTTTTCGCAATCTATCTTAGCATTAACTGTGTTCAAGAAGGGTCTACCAAATATAATGGGACAAAAGCTATCTTGTGGGGAACCAAGAACAAGAAAATCAGCAGGATATTTAGTTTTCCCACACAAGACTTCAACATCTCTAACAATTCCAATTGGTGGAATAGTATCTCTATTGGCAAGTTTAATTGTGAGATCAATATCTTCTATCTCAGCAGGTGCAATATCATGCATAATTTCTTTGTATAAGTCATGAGGTATAGCACTAGCACTGGCACCCATATCACATAAGCCATGATAACAATGATCTCCTATTTTAACAGAAATAACAGGCATGCCTACCACGGGTCTATGTTTATCTTTAGCACAAGGTTTATCAATTCTAGCAGTCTCATCGCAGAAATGAATAACATTCCCATCAATATTATTAGACAAGAGATCTTTAACAATAGCAATATGATGTTCAACTTTAACTTGCTCAGGAGTGTATAGGTTTTAATATTGTTTTTACGAACCACAGTTGAAGCTTTAGCATGATCTTTTATCCTAACAGGAAAAGGTGGTTTCTAAACATAAGCAGTAGGAACAATAGGATCTTTATAAGTGACAGTCTTTTCTTCAACTTTAATAGGTGCAACTACTTTTACTTCTATGGGAGGATGATATTGAAACCACTTCTCCCTAGGGAGATCAACATGAGTAGGAAAAGATTCACAGAAAGAAGCTACTATTTCAGAGTCAAGTCCATATTTAGTGCTAAATTTACGGAAAACATCGGTATCCATAAAAGATTTAACACAATCAAACTTAGGTGTCATACCTGACTTCTTACCTTCGTCGAGGTCCCAATCTTTAGAGTTGCGTTTAATTCTTTCCAATAAATCCCATTTGAATTCAATAGTCTTCATCATAAAAGAGCCATCACAAGAAGTATCAAGCATGGTGCGATTGTTATCAGAAAGCCGAGCATATAAATTTTGAATAATTATTTCTCTTGGAGCTCATGATTGGGGCATGAATATAACATTGATTTAAGCCTCCCCCAAGCTTGAGCGATGCTTTCTCCTTCGCGAGGCCAAAAATTATATATATAATTGCGATCACGATGAACAAGATGCATCTCCAGGGGTACTGTATCATCATCACATAGCCTGTACCATGTCAATCGTTTGTAGTTCCATGATCCCATATCATCACATAGCCTGTACCATGTCAATGCATCTCCCTTCAAAGATAAAGGGAAGACCTTCTTCTTGATTACATCATCGGGCATACCTGCAAGCTTAAATAATCCACAAACTTCATCCACATATATTAGGTGCTCATCGGGATGTAATGTTCCATCTCCTGCAAAAGGTTTAGCTAGCAGTTTTTCTATCATACCCGAAGGAATTTCAAAGCAGACATTTTCATTTTCAGTAGGTTCAATAGGTTGAGGAGCAACTCTTTTCTCTTCTGGTCGGGGTGAAGATACCCCGAACAAGCCCCACAGATGATTACTTTCCATAGTAACAAGTGACAGTAAATTTCAGCACACTATATAAAGTTTTCCTTACCAAATTCCACCTACCAAAGGCGCTTCACTCCCCGGCAACGGCGCCAGAAAAGAGTCTTGATGACCCACAAGTACAGGGGATATATCGTAGTCCTTTCGATAAGTAAGAGTGTCGAACCCAATGAGGAGCAGAAGGAAATGATAAGTGGTTTTCAGCAAGGTATTCTCTGCAAGCACTGAAATTATAGGTAACAGATAGTTTTGTGATAAGATAATTGGTAACGAGCAACAAGTAACAAAAGTAAATAAAGTGCAGCAAGGTGGCCCAATCCTTTTGTAGCAAAGGACAAGCCTGGACAAATTCTTATATAGAGAAAAGCGCTACCGAGGACACATGGGAATTATCGTCAAGCTAGTTTTCATCACGTTCATATGATTCGCGTTCGGTACTTTGATAATTTGGTATGTGGGTGGACCGGTGCTTGGGTGCTGTCCTTACTTGGACAAGCATCCCACTTATGATTAACCTCTATTGCAAGCATCTGCAACTACAACAAAAGTATTAAGGTAAACCTAACGATAGCATGAAACATATGGAGCCAAATCAGCCCCTTACGAAGCAACGCATAAACTAGGGTTTAAGCTTCTGGCACTCTAGCAACCCATCATCTAATTATTACTTCCCAATGCCTTCCTCTAGGCCCAAATAATGGTGAAGTCTCATGTAGTCGACGTTCACATAACACCACTAGAGGAGAGACAACATACATCTCATCAAAATATCGAACAAATACCAAATTCACATGACTACTAATAGCAAGAGTTCTCCCATGTCCTCAGGAACAAACGTAACTACTCACAAAGCATATTCATGTTCATAATCAGAGGGGTATTAATACGCATATAGGATCTGAACATATGATCTTCCACCAAATAAACCAACTAGCATCAACTACAAGGAGTAATCAACACTACTAGCAACCCACAGGTACCAATCCCAGACTTAGAGACAAGAATTGGATACAAGAGATGAACTAGGGTTTGAGAGGAGATGGTGCTGGTGAAGATGTTGATGGAGATTGACCCTCTCCCGATGAGAGGATCGTTGGTGATGATTTCCCCCTCCCGGAGGGAAGTTTCCCCGGCAGAACAGCTCCGCCAGAGCCCTAGATTGGTTCCGCCAAGGTTCCGCCTCGTGGCGGCGGAGTGTCGTCCCGAAAGCTGGCTTATGATTTTTTCCTCATCGAAAGACTCCATATAGCAGAAGATGGGCATCGGAGGGCCACCAGGGGGCCCATGAGGCAGGGGGCGCGCCCCCCACCCTCGTGGGCAGGGTATGGCCCCCCTCCAGAACTTCTTGCGCTCCGTATTTTTTATATATTCTGAAAATGACTTCCGTGAAGTTTCAGGACTTTTGGAGCTTTGCAGAATAGGTCTCTAATATTTTCTCCTTTTCCAGCCCAGAATCCTAGCTGCCCGCATTCTCCCTCTTTATGTAAACCTTGTAAAATAAGAGAGAATAGGCATACGTATTGTGACATCATGTGTAATAACAACCCATAATGCAATAAATATCGATATAAAAGCATGATGCAAAATGGACGTATCAACTCCCCCAAGCTTAGACCTCGCTTGTCCTCAAGTGAAAGCCGAAATCGAAAAATATGTCCACATGTTTAGAGATAGAGGTGTCGATAAAAATAAAATACGGACATGAGGGCATCATGATCATTCTTAGAACAACAACTTATATAATTCTTGTCATATGATCTCTTATGCTAGAGTAACAATTAAATCACAATTTCAAGTATGAATCATAAACTTCATTGGAAACTAACAAACTATAATCTCAGTCATTGGAGCAATTGCAATTTATCATAACATAGGAAAGAGTCGATATCAGAGCTTTACAGCAAGTCCGCGTACTCAACTATCATATAGTCTTTCACAATTGCTAACACTCATGCAATACTTATGGGTATGGAGTTTTAATCGGACACAGAGAAAGATAGGGGCTTATAGTTTTGCCTCCCAATGTTTTACCTCAAGGGTAATGTCAACAATAATAGTTCATGAAAACTCACATCCAATTAGCCATATATACCAGGATCTTTCCAACATGTTGTGCTTGCCAAAAGATAAAATTTAAAAAGGAAGGGTGAGGAACACCAAGATTCTTATGTAAGTTAGGAGATAAAAGTAAAAGATAGGCCCTTCGCAGAGGGAAGCAGAGGTTGTCATGCACTTTTATGGTTGGATGCACAAAATCTTAATGCGAAAGATCATCACTTTATATTGCCACTTGTGATATGGACCTTTATTATGCAGTCCGTCGCTTTTATTCTTCCATATCACACGATCGTATAAAGCTTATTTTCTCCCACACTAATAAGTCATACATATTTAGAGAGCAATTTTTATTGCTTGCACTGATGACAACTTACTTGGAGGATCTTACTCAATCCATAGGTAGGTATGGTGGACTCTCATGGCAAAACTGGTTTAAGGGTGTTTGGAAGCACAAGTAGTATCTCAACTTGGTGCAAAGAATTTGGCTAGCATGAGGGGTAAAGGCAAGCTGAATCTTGTTGGATGATCCATGACAATATAATTTATCTCGGATGTAAGAAAACATAACCCATTACGTTGTCTTCCTTGTCCAATGTCAACCCTTTAGCATGTCATATTTTAATGAGTGCTCACAATCATGAAAGATGTCCAAGATAGTGTATTCACATAACACCACTAGAGGAGAGACAACATACATCTCATCAAAATATCAAACGAATACCAAATTCACATGACTACTAATAGCAAGACTTCTCCCATGTCCTCAGGAACAAACGTAACTACTCAGAAAGCATATTCATGTTCATAATCAGAGGGGTATTAATACGCATATAGGATCTGAACATATGATCTTCGACAAAATAAACCAACTAGCATCAACTACAAGGAGTAATCAACACTACTAGCAACCCACAGGTACTAATCCCAGACTTAGAGACAAGAATTGGATACAAGAGATGAACTAGGCTTTGAGAGGAGATGGTGCTGGTGAAGATGTTGATGGAGATTGACCCTCTCCCAATGAGAGGATCGTTGGTGATGACGATGGTGATGATTTCCCCCTCTCGGAGGGAAGTTTCCCCGGCAGAACAGCTCCGCCAGAGCCCTAGATTGGTTCCGCCTCGTGGCGGCAGAGTCTCGTCCCGAAAGCTGGCTTATGATTTTTTCCTCATCGAAATAATCCATATAGCAGAAGATGGGCATTGGAGGGCCACCAGGGGGCCCACGAGGCAGGGGGCGCGCCCAGGGGGTAGGGCGCGCCCCCACCCTCGTGGGCCCTGGTGTGGCCCCCCTCCGGAACTTCTTGCGCTCAGTATTTTTTATATATTTTGAAAATTACTTCCGTGAAGTTTCATGACTTTTGTAGCTTTTCAGAATAGGCCTCTAATATGTGCTCCTTTTCCAGCCCAAAATCCCAGCTGTCGGCATTCTCCCTCTTTATGTAAACCTTGTAAAATAAGAGAGAATAGTCATAAGTATTGTGACATAATGTGTAATAACAGCCCATAATGCAATAAATATCGATATAAAAGCATGATGCAAAATGGACATATCACGGGGACGTGTAATGAAGGAGGTCCTTGACTCCGAGCCTCGACTCCGAGCTGAGTTCCATCATGATGAAACTTTGAGGACGTGTAATGTGTCCGTTTAGTCCATACTTTCTCTATGATGAAACTTTGAGTTATCCACGATGAAACTTTATTCGTGATGTAATTAAACCGCCCTCCTCAACTAGCGAAGATCACTCTAGTAAGGGCATTTTGGGTACGATGAACTTTGTTATTTATGCTTATGATATGTTGCTTCTATTTTTACCAAGTCTGTCTCTTGCTGTTGCTCAACTATATATGTTTCATATCATCGACTCATGTGACGATGCAGGTGCATAGATCATCGTTGGCAAAGAAGTGCTACACCAGGAGTATACGACAAGTGGCCAGAGTGTCAGGCCTAGGTGTACCGGTTTACGGTTTCCGAGCGACAGCTAATACTCAGTTTAGGTTCACTATAGTGCGAGAGAGGGATACGAACCGATGCCTCAAGAAGTACTACATTATGTATGATGAGACATGTCATGTAACCTGTATAGCTATATCGTGATTATGATGTGACGACATGATTTGTGTTGGATGATATGATGAGACTATTATGTGTATGATATGATGAGCATATTTCATGTTTATGATATATGATTAGAATACTATATAAAACCTGTACAAAAACATCGCAAATACATAGCAAAAAAAGGATATGAGAAAATATAGTAGTAGCGCTCTTTAGCGCTGGACAGGAAAACGCTAGTGCTGAATCACTTAGCAGTAGCGCTGGTATGGAAAGTGCTACTGGTATGTAAGTATATGAGTAGAGCGTGTCAAAACGCGCTACTACTAAACTTTAGATGTAGCGCCGTATCAGTAGCGTGGGTACTGATACATCTCCAATGTATCGATAATTTTGGATTGTTCCATGATGTTTTATTATCAATCTTGGATGTTTTATAATCATTTTATAGTCATTTTATATCATTTTTGGTACTAACCTATTGACATAGTGCCAAGTGCCAGTTGCTGTTTTTCCATGTTTTTTACATCACAGAAAATCAATATCAAACGGAGTCCAAATGCCACGAAACTTTACGGAGATTTTTTATGGACCAGAAGGAAGATATTGGGCCCTAGTTGCACCTGGGTGGGGGGTCCCGAGGAGCGAGGAGGGGACAACCCACCAGGGGGTGCCAGGAGGCCCAGGCGCGCCCTGGTGGGTTGTGCCCACCTCGGGTGCCCCCCCGGACCGCCTCTTTGTTATATAAATACCACAATATTCCAGAAACCCTAGGGGAGTCGATGAAATATTCATCCAGGTGTCGCAGAGTCCAGAACCACCAGATCCAATCTAGACACCATCATGGAGGGGTTAACCACTTCCATTGGTGCTTCGCCAATGATGCGCGACTAGTTCTTTGTAGACCTTCGGGTCCGTAGTTAGTAGCTAGATGGCTTCATCTCTCTCTCTTGATTCTCAATACAATTGTCTCTTGGAGATCCATATGATGTAACTATTTTGCGGTGTGTTTGTTGGGATCAATGAACTTTGAGTTTATGATCAGATCTATCTTTTTATATCCATGGAAGTATTTGAGTTTCTTTGATCTCTTTTATGCATGCTCTCTTATAGCCTCGTATTTCTTCTCCGATATTTGGGTTTTGTTTGTCCAACTTGATCTATTTATCTTGCAATGGGAAGAGGTGCCCAGTAGTGGGTTCGATCTTACGGTGCTTGATCCCAGTGACAGAAAGGGAACCGACACGATGTATCATTGCTACTAAGGATAAAAAGATGGGATCTATATCTACCGCCATAGATAAACAGATCTCGTCTACATCATGTCATCGTTCTTATTGCATTACTCCATTTTCCCATGAACTTAATACACTAGATGCATGCTGGATAGTGGTTGATGTGTGGAGTAATAGTAGTAGATGAAGGTAGGAGTCGGTCTACTAATCTTGGACGTGATGCCTATGTAATGATCATTGCCTGGATATCATCATAATTATTTGAGGTTCTATCAATTGCCCAATAGTAATTTGTTCACCCACCATTTGCTATTTTTCTCGAGAGAAGCCACTAGTGAAACCTACGGCCCCGGATCTTCTTTATCATACATTTGCCTTCGCGATATACTTTTTATTTACTTTTATTTTCAGATCTACTAAACCAAGAATACAAAAATACCTTGCTGCAATTTATTTTATTTGGCGTTTGATCTATCAATATTTACAACTCTCTCCCGTCCACGTGCCACTTCCGGCGCCATTACGCGAAAGGGATTGACAACCCCTTTAACATGTCAGGTTGCGAGGTGTTGTTATTTGTGTGCATGGTCTGTTTACATTGTGCTGCTTGGTTCTCCTACTGGTTCGATAACCTTGGTTTCATATCTGAAGGAAATACCAACCGTCGCTGTGCTGCATCATCCCTTCATCTTTGGGGGGAAAACAACGTAGCTTCAAGCGACATCAAAAGGAATTTCTGGCACCGTTGCCGGGGAGGATCTTCATCATAACCAGGTTCCTAATCACAAATCTCATCTCCTCGCAATTTACATTATTTGCCATTTGCCTCTTGTTTTCCTTTCCCCCACTTCACAAAAATTTGCCGTTTTATTCGCCTCTCTTTTTCGTTCGCCGTTTTCTTGCTGGATCTGTTTTTGTGTGTGAGATCTTGTTTGCCGTTATGGATAATTCCTCCTCTATTGCTTGCACTCCCGAGAATGAGGTTCTCAACTTTAAACAAAGGGGAGGAGAAAGTTTAAAAGATGCTTGGTATAGAATTTGAAATTCTCATAATAGATCTATCCGTAAGCAATCTACCATTGTGCTTTTGCGTTGTTTTTATGTTGGCATCACCACTTGGTATAGATTCGTCCTTGATACGATTACCGGTGGAAATTTCTTAATGAGTCCTCCTTTTGATGCTCTTCATGCTATGGGAAATTTAGTGGGATCACCACCTGTTATGGTTAATGAAACAATTTTGACTCTTGAGCATGTTATGGAAAGACTAGATGCTATCGAAAAGAAAATGCTCACTGAAGATCATATGGAAATTATACATAAAAAGATGCATAATTTTGCTACTAATCTTGGGTCAAAAGCGGGGGATATTTTTAAGTTGTTAAAAGAGAGGGGGTACCTTAATCGATAAAAGAATAGAAGAAAGTCCGTCTCGGATCGATAAATTGGAAGAAATCTTTAGTAATCTAAGCACGGCTTTTACTACCACTAAAATTATTGAGGAAAAACCCGTAAAAAGTAGGAGATCCAGAAACAAGGGTGCAACTTCTAGTGATAGCAATAAAGGAGATCTTAAGATGATTAGTATCCACCCTGATTTTGTTGAAGTTATAAGAGATCCTTTTTGCAAGAATGAAATCTTTAAATTTATACCTAGAAGTATTGCTATTGAAAGTATTTATGATAAATCTTTGAAGGATTCTAAGTGTTTGATTGAAGAGTTGGACAAAGATGACAAAACTTAGATCCTTGCTTTAGCCTAGCTAAGGGCGTAAAACTATAGCGCTTGTTGGGAGGCAACCCAATGAATAAAATTAATTTTTGCTTTTTGCTTCCTGTTTTTGAGTGTTAGCACAATTCTGCTATTGTTATGATTGTGTTTTTTATGTTTTAATTAGTGTTTGTGCCAAGTAAAGCCTTTAGGATCTTCTTGGGTGATAGTTGTTTGATCTTGCTGAAAAACAGAAACTTTTACGCTCACGAAATTAATTTTCTATTTGGACGAGAGAGAGATAAAATACCCATTCCAATTGCAGTAGATCAATATACAAATTTCTCAAGTCGCCCTAATTTTTCCGAATTTTTGGAGTTACAGAAGTATTCGAAATAGTCAGATTGCTACAGACTGTTCTGTTTTGACAGATTCTGTTTTCTTTGTGTTGTGTGCTTATTTTGATGGCTCTATGGTTTTATTTGATGAGTTTTTTCCATAGAAAAGTTGGAATACAGTAGATATAATACAAAAAAAATATGAATTGGTTTGATACAACACTTATAGTACTGGTTTATTATTCTTATACTAACGGATCTCATAGAGGTTTTGTTGAGTTTTGTGTGATTGAAGTTTTCAAGTTTTGGGTTATCTTACGATGGATGAAGGAAGGATGTAAGAGCCTAAGCTTGGGGATACCCTAGCATCCCAAGCTATTATCCAAGAATGAGCAACCAACTAAGCTTGGGGATGCCCCCGAGTGGCATCCCCACTTTCTTCCAACAACTATCGGTATTTTACTCGAGACTATATTTTTATTCGTCACATGATATGTGTTTTACTTGGAGCGTGTTGTATGATATGTGTCTTTGCTTGTTTTATTTTGTGTTTTAAGTCATCAATCCTTGCTGGACACACCTATTTGAGAGAGCTAAAATTATGCCATGAATCGTTAGAATTGCTCTCTATGCTTCACTTAAATCTTTTATGAGCTAGGACTTGCTCTAGTGCTTCACTTATATCTTTTTGAGCATGGTGTGCTTTGTTATTTTTGAAGAAATGCTCTCTTGCTTCACTTAGATTTATTTGAGAGTTAGTAAATTTTTGAATAAATTCTCTCTTGCTTCACTTAAATTATTTTGAGAGAAAGAAAAATTTGTTATGCTCATGATCTTCACTTATATTTGTTTGAGCTTATGAAAAGCAACACATGAAAATTAGTCCCAAAGTGACAGATATCCAAGAAGGACAAAGAGAAAAAAGTCATGAAGATCATTGGACAAAATAAACTTGATTCTTAGCAATAGTTTTGAGATATGATGATGTGATATGTGACTCATCTTGATGAGTAATTATGCTTTAGTAAGAATATTTGTGGTAAGGTTTGTGATTCCCTATGCATGCACGAAAGTCAATAATCATGCAATGAAATTATATCCTACTTGTGGTGCATTATTCGGTGTTAATTATGCTTAATGCTTGCTTATGAGATTATTCATTTCTTGGTTGGTCGCTTCCCAATCTTTTGCTAGCCTTCATTTTGCACTAAGTATGACCTCTACGTGTGCATTCAAAATCCTTTAAACCAGTTTTGCCACATGAGTCCACTATATCTATTTATATGAGGTATTCTGTTGCTGTTCTAAGCAAATTTGGATGTGCCATATCTAATTTTCGAAATAAACTTCTCTTTTGTGTGTTTGTTTCTCTCGCGGAGCGGTGAGGGGTGGCTAATATTTTCCATGCTAGATGTGTTATTCTCAAGATGAGTGTTTATTCACTTGTCATTGCACGAGAGTAAGGCAAAGGTATTAGGGATGCCCAGTCCCGAAATGCAAAAACAAATGAATTTACTTTATGTTGTCAAATAATAAATTCCTTGGAAAGTGTTGGTATGGAGGGCATCCGTGGATACGGTTAGCCATGGAAAGTGAAAGTTATGGTGGAAAAAGGACTAAACTTTATTTTCTGTTTGGGAACCGCTTATGAAATATATGTGCATGGAAAGTATTGGGAACTCTAAGTCGTTTTCGTTGGTGGGATGGATACACCTCTCAAAATGTTTTTATCTCTAAGTTTTTCGCTTTGAGCTCTCGCACCCCTACAAATCCCTACTCCCCTCTGCGAAGGTCCTTTCTTTTACTTTATGCAATTTTTATTTTGAGTCTCCATCTTCTCTTATAAAAGCACCAACTAGGAGGCAATATGATCGTGCTTAAGTATTGGGTGTAGTTAATATTCGAGTGTGTTTCATGAATGGATCAATGTTTGAGCATGATGGGCTAGGGATAACTTATTTTAGCGTTGATATTTTGAAAGACATGGTTGCTTGCTGATATGCTTGAGTATCTAAATTATTATGTAAAAAACTAGACTATTGCTTTGAATCACATAAAAGTCCAAATGTCCATGCTATAAAGAAAAGAATATGATATGACATGATGAATAGCACTCCACATCAAAAATTCTGTTTTTATCACTTACCTACTCAAGGATGAGTAGGAGTTAAGCTTGGGGATGCTGATACGTCTCCAACATATCTATAATTTTTTATTGTTCCATGCTGTTTTATTATCAATCTTGGATGTTTTATAATCATTTTATAGTCATTTTTTGGTACTAACCTATTGACATAGTGCCAAGTGCCAGTTGCTGTTTTTTTCCATGTTTTTTACATCACGGAAAATCAATATCAAACGGAGTCCAAATGCCACGAAACTTTACAGAGATTTTTATTGGACCAGAAGGAAGATGTTGGACCCTGGTTGCACCTGGGGGGAGTCCCGAGGAGGGGACAATCCACCAGGGCACGCCAGGAGCCCCAGGCGCGCCCTGGTGGGTTGTGCCTACCTCGGGTGCCCCCGGGACCGCCTCTTTGCTTTATAAATACCACAATATTCCAGAAACCCTAGGGGAGTCGACGAAATATTCATCCAGTCGCTGCAGAGTCCAGAACCACCAGGTCCAATCTAGACACCATCACGGAGGGGTTCACGACTTCCATTGGTGCCTCTCTGATCATGCATGAGTAGTTCTTTGTAGACCTTCGGGTCCGTAGTTAGTAGCTAGATGGCTTCATCTCTCTCTCTTGATTCTCAATACAATGGTCTCTTGGAGATCCATATGATGTAACTCTTTTGCAGTGTGTTTGTTGGGATCGATGAACTTTGAGTTTATGATCAGATCTATCTTTTTATATCGATGAAAGTATTTGAGTTTCTTTGATCTCTTTTATGCATGATCTCTTATACCCTCGTATTTCTTCTCTGATATTTGGGTTTTGTTTGGCCAACTTGATCTATTTATCTTGCAATGGGAAGAGGTGCCCGGTAGTGGGTTCGATCTTACGGTGCTTGATCCCAGTGACAGAAAGGGAACCGACACTTATGGATCGTTGCTACTAAGGATAAAAATATGGGATCTATATCTACCTCCATAGATAAACGGATCTCGTCTACATCATGCCATCGTTCTTATTGCATTACTCCATTTTTCCATGAACTTAATACACTAGATGCATGCTAGATAGCGGTCGATGTGTGGATTAATAGTAGTAGATGCAGGCAGGAGTCGGTCTACTAATCTTGGAGGTGATGCCTAGTAATGATCATTGCCTGGGTATCGTCATAATTATTTGAGGTTCTATCAATTGCCCAACAGTAATTTGTTCACCCACCGTTTGCTATTTTTCTCAAGAGAAGCCACTAGTGAAACCTACGACCCCCGGGTCTTCTTTCTCATATATTTGCCTTTGCGATCTTCTTTTTATTTGCTTTTATTTTCAGATCTATTAAACCAAGTATCCAAAAATACCTTGCTGCAATTATTTTATTTGGCGTTCGATCTATCAATATTTACAACTTTCTGCCATCCACGTGCCACTTCTGGCGCCGTTACCCGAAAGGGATTGACAACCGCTTTAACACGTCGGGTTGCGAGGTGTTGTTATTTGTGTGCAGGGCTGTTTACGTTGTGCTGCTTGGTTCACCTACTGGTTCTATAACCTTGGTTTCATATCTGAGGGAAATACCTACCGCCGCTGTGCTGCATCATCCCTTCCTATTTGGGGAAAAACTGATGTAGCTTCAAGCGACATCAGGTACCCACGCTACGGATACACCAAATACCCGCGCTACTGCTAGGCTTTTCCCTAGTAGTGATAAGATGAAATTGCTTCTAGGGTATGAAGGCACCTCAAAGTTATTCTTTTTGATCAATCCATTGAGCTATTCCTATAAGTGTCACAAACAACCCTAGAGTTCGTAGTAAAATAACACCATATGACACACATGAACCAACCCTAATGTCACCTAGATACTCCAATGTCACCACAAGTATCCGTGGGTCAATTATACGATATGCATCAAACAACTTCAGATTCATAATATTCAATCCAACACAAAGTGCCCCAAGATTCCTACCAGAGAAACAGGACAAAAATATGCATCAACCCCTGTGCATAGATTACCCCAATGTCACCTCGGGAATCCGCGAGTCACCACGGGTATCTCACACAAGACATACATCAAGTGTTCTAAAACCCATAAAAGTATTCAATCTGATAATAGCGAAACCTCAAAGGTAGAACTCAATTCATCACAAGAAGGTAGAGGGGAGAAACACCATATGATTCAACTATAGTAACAAAGGTTGCGGTACATCAATATCGTGCCAAATCAAGAACACAAGAGAGAGAGAGATCAAACACATAGCTATTAGTACATACCCTTAGCCTCGAGGGTGAACTACTCCCTCCTCATCATGGAGACCGCAAGGATGATGAAGATGGCCACCGATGATGGTTTCCCCCTCCGACAGGGTGCCAGAACGGGCTCCAAATTGTTTTTTTGTGGCTACAGAAGCTTGCGGTGGTGTAACTCCCGATCTAGGTTTCTTTTCGGGGGGTTCTATATTTATAGGAATTTTTGGCATGGGGAACAAGTCAGGGGGGTCAACGAGGCGACGACAAGGCAGGGGGGTGCCCTCCACCCTTGTGGATGCCTCGTGGCACCTCTGATCCATCTCCGATACTCCGTGGGCTTCTTTTGGTCCATAAAAAATCATTGTAAAGTTTCAGCTCTTTTGGACTCCATTTGGTATTCCTTTTATGTAAAACTCAAAAAGAAGGAAAAACATAAACTGACACTAGGCTCTAGGTTATTAGGTTAGTCCCCAAAATAATATATAATAGCATATAAATGCATAAAAACATCCAAGATGGATAATATAATAGCATGGAACAATAAGAAATTATAGATACGTTGGAGACGTATCAACCCGCCAAGCGATGAACGGTTATGGGGTGGATCCCAACCCCCAGTCAAGCTCAACCTCCTCGTACAAGTCAGCTCCGTCTGAGCCCCCGGCTCCCCCAAAAAGCTTGAAGCCACCGGGAAGTTCTGCTCCCCTGACCCGGAAGAGGGGTAGAGTGACCCCGCCACCTATGGGGTACGCGCTGGGCTCCATGCTCATTGATTCATAGTAAGGGGAACAAGACTTTTCTTGTTGAGGGAATATGTATTTGATACTTTTGCTAATCCATCCTTGGTTACTGATTTGACAAAGACGAAGAACCCCTGATCCACCGAGCAATACGAACCAAGCAGGTGGTGTCGTCGGGGCCTTTGGCGAGCATGGGTCTGGCGGGGGGGAGGGGTAGTATAGATGATCTTGTGCCTAGCCCCCAGCCCAGCCCCAGCACGAAAGTGTGGGGCAAGTTTCTCGCGCCCAGAGAGACGCGGAGGAGCTTGCCCCATCCCCCGCCAAGGAAGAGGAGGAGATCCACTAGGGCGGGGGCCACTAGGAGGGGTACACCCCACCTAATGCCCAAGCAGAGAGGTCCCCGGCAAGGGCCTCCACCGAAGGACCAGCCTGTGCTGAGGCTATGGTCACCAAGGAAGGGGACGCAGGTCGCGCTCCTGCAACTAATGTTGCCGAGGATGTTGGGGATCGTAGTAATTTCAAAAAAAATTCCTACGCACACACAGGATCATGGTGATGCATAGCAACAAGAGGGGAAGAGTGTTTTCCACGTACCCTCGTAGACCGTAAGCGGAAGTGTTATGGCAACGCGGTTGATGTATTCGTACGTCTTCACGATCGACCGATCCTAGTACCGAAAGTACGGCACCTCCGCGATCTGCACATGTTCACCTTGGTGACGTCCCATGAACTCTCGATCTAGCTGAGTGTCGAGGGAGATCTTTGTCAGCACGACGGCGTGATGATGGTGATGATGATGCTACCCTCGCAGGGCTTCGCCTAAGCACTACGATGAAATGACCGAAGTGGATTATGGTGGAGGGGGGCACCGCACACGGCTAAGGGATCAATGATCAACTTGTGTGTCTATGGGGTTCCCCCTTCCCCGTATATAAAGCAGTGGAGGAGGGGGAGGGCTGGCCCTCTACTCTAGCGCGCCCTGGGGAGTCATACTCCCATCGGGAGTAGGATTCCCCCCTTTCCATGTAGTAGGAGTAGGAGAGTAGGAAAGAGAAGAGAGAAGAGAAGGAAGGAGGGGGCGCCGCCTCTCCCCCCTAGTACAATTTGTACTAGTCCTTGGGGGGCGTGCGGCCTGCCCTAGACAGCCCCTCCCTCTCTCCCCTAAAGCCCATTAGGGCCCATATACCCCCCGGGGGGTTCCGGTAACCCCCCGGTACTCCGGTTAATGTACGAAGTCACTCGGAACCATTCCGATGTCTAAACATAGTCATCCAATATATCGATCTTTATGTCTCGACTATTTCGAGACTCCTCGTCATGCCCGTGATCACATCCAGGACTACGAACAACCTTCGGTTCATCAAAACACATAAACTCATAATACCGATTGTCACCGAACGTTAAGCGTGCGGACCCTACGGGTTCGAGAACTATGTAGACATGACCGAGACTCGTCTTCGGTCAATAACCAATAGCAGAACCTGGATGCTCATATTGGTTCCTACATATTCTACGAAGATCTTTATCGGTCAAACCGCATAACAACATATGTTTTCCCTTTGTCATCGGTATGTTACTTGCCCGAGATTCGATCGTCGGTATCTCAATACCCAGTTCAATCTCGTTACCGGCAAGTATCTTTACTCGTTCCGTAATGCATCATCCCGCAACTAACTCATTAGTCACATTGCTTTCAAGGCTTATAGTGATGTGCATTACCGAGAGGGCCTAGAGATACCTCTCCGATAGACGGAGTGACAAATCCTAATCTCGATCTCTGCCAACTCAACAAACACCATTGGAGACACTTGTAGGGAATCTTTATAATCACCCAGTTACGTTGTGACGTTTGATAGCACACAAGATGTTCCTCCGGTATTCGGGACTTGCATAATCTCATAGTCAGAGGAACATGTATAAGTCATGAACAAAGCAGTAGCAATAAAACTAAACAATCATTATGCTAAGCTAACGGATGGGTCTTGTCCATCACATCATTCTCTAATGATGTGATCCCGTTCATCAAATGACAACACATGTCCATGGCTAGGAAACTTAACCATCTTTGATTAACGATCTAGTCAAGTAGAGGCAGACTAGGGACACTATGTTTGTCTATGTATTCACACATGTACTAAGTTTCTAGTTAATACAATTCTAGCATGAATAATAAACATTTATCATGATATAAGGAAATATAAATAACAACTTTATTATTGCCTCTAGGGCATATTTCCTTCAGTCTCCCACTTGCACTAGAGTCAATAATCTAGTTCACATCGTCATGTGATTTAACACCAATAGTTCACATCATTATAAGATTAGTTCACATCTCCATGTGACTAACATCCAAAGGGTTTACTAGAGTCAATAATCTAGTTCACATTGCTATGTGATTAACACCCAAAGAGTGATCATGTTTTGCTTGTGAGAGAAATTTAGTCAACGAGTCTGCCACATTCAGAGCCGTATGTATTTTGAAAATTTTCTATGTCTACAATGCTTTGCACGGAGCTACTCTAGCTAATTGCTCCCACTTTCAATATGTATCTAGATCGAGACTTAGAGTCATCCAGATCGGTGTCAAAGCTTGCATCGACGTAACTCTTTACGACGAACTCTTAGTAACCTCCATAACCGAGAAACATTTCCTTATTCCACTAAGGATATTTTTGACCGTTGTCCAGTGATCCACTCCTGGATCACTATTGTACCCTCTTGCCAAACTTATGGTGAGATACACAATAGATCTGGTACACAACATAGCATACTTTGTAGAACCTATGACTGAGGCATAGGGAATGACTTTTCATTCTCTTTCTATTTTCTGCCGTGGTCGGGTTTTGAGTCTTTACTCAACTTCTGTCACATCCCTGCTTTTAGTCATGCATTAGGGTTGTATGAGCTTTTGCATCATGTTTAAATTTCTCTTAAACTTGAAATGGGGCCTAATCAACCCCAACACCCCCCTGAAAAGGCAAATTTCCAACAATTGGAATTTCAATGAACCCAAAATGACCTTCATAAAAGCCCACCATTTTTGGTCTTGACTAAAACCTCTGCCAAAAATGGTCTTGCAATTTATGGAGCCATTCTGGATTTTTTGAACAAGCCATAAGTATTTGAATTTGGGCATTTTAAATGCTATAAATATTTTAACATGCTCAAATAATCTTGGAAGAATTTTTAGGCAGTTGGGAATATTCCCAAATGTGTCTCTGAATATTTCCAGAGTTTTTGGAAATGAAATAGTATTTATTCTATTTCAATACACATATCAGGAAATAAATAAAAGCAAACAGAAAGAGAGAGAGAGTTAGAGGACTTACCTGTCGCCTGGCCTGGCCCAGCTCAGCCCAGCCCACTGGCTCCTGCCAGTCGTCCTCCTCCTCTCGCCAGGAGGAAGAGAGGCGCGTGGCCGGCGCCCACGGCCACACGCCGGCCACCTCCTGCTTCTGCCAATGCCCCGGGCGCGCCTACGAGTGCCACGCACTCCCCCTCGTTCCCCTCTCTTTCTCCCCACTCTCCCCGTGCCCCTCTCCCTCCTCTAGTTCTCTCCCCATCCCCTGCCGAGCGCAGCCGTCGCCGCCGACAAGCACCACCACGGCCACCGCCTCTCCCTCGCTTCTCTGACCGGCCAAGAGGCTCCGCCTCGACCCCCTCTTCCATCCACCCCGAGCCGCGCCACCGTGGGAGCCCCACATCACCGCCATGAGTCATCTTCCCCGAGCACAGCCGCCGGACTCCATCGACGGATTTGCTGTCGCCAAGCCATCTCCGAGCAAGCCGAGCCCCTCTTCGTGATCGCTGTGAGCTCCGTCACCGTTTCCCCCTCTCCCCGCGCTCGTCCGCGTCCTCTAACCACCATGGCCATCGGAGCCGAAGCTCGTCGCCGCCACCGCACATCACCGTCGTGGCCACAGCCACGTTGGGTCGCAACCGAGCACGCCATCGTCTTCAACGCACTCGCAGGAGCCCGTAGCACCCCCGCACGCCCCTCGCTGTGCCTGCTAGCGACTAGTTCGACCTCGCCCGAACTCCGGCCGCCGCGGACGTGCTCGCCGCCGTCGTTTCCGGCCACCCCAGCTCCACCCACTTCCACCACTCGACGCGGCTCACTCCCCGCATCACGTAGATGGTATCCGCCGTCCTTTTGGTCGCCAGAGTGCAAAACCCGCGCTGCTCCGCCGCGTCTGGCCTCGCCGGCGGCTAAACGCCGGCGAGTTTGACCACTTTTTGACCATGGACTGACGCGTGGGCCCAGGTTGACTTCACCCCTGAGCCTATGACAGGTGGGGCCGGCCTGCTAATTAGTTTAGGATTAGTGTTAACTAATTTTAATTAGTTTAGTCACTAACATGTGGGCCCAGGCCCCACTGACAGTTAATTAGTACTAACTTAATCCTGTTAATTAGCTGTGACACTCACAGACAGGGCCCACCAGTCAGGTTTGACTAGCCCTTGCGCCTTTGACTCGCTGACGTCATAGTGACGTAGTGCTGACGCATTTATTCTTTTTCTAGATTTATTTTTATATAGGAAATTCCAGAAAATAGCCAAAACTTCTAAAATTCATAGAAAATCAACCATAGCTCCAAATCAAACAAAGTATATATGAAAAATGATCAGAAAAATTCAATATATCCATCTGTAATGGTTTCATGCATGACAAAACAAGTTAACTTTGCTGTTTAAGCAAAATAAGATAATGCACTAATAAGGCTATGTTAAATGAACTAACATTTGAATCTTTGATTCAAATGAGCTCATTCCTTTCTGTTTTAGCTTGCATTAGGCCAAGACACATTCATTTTGCCATATCATAGCATGCATCATATTGTTGCATATTGTCATGTCTTGATTATGTTCGGTGTGTCTTTCGTGGTAGGATCTGCCTCCGAGGATAACCCCGAGTATCCGTCTGAAGGGCAGTACCCTACTACCACTACATCAGGCAAGCAACCCATTGATCATTCCGATACAAACCCATGTTCTCGGTTCTGCTCTTGTTTACTGCATTAAGACAACGCGATTCAAACTGCTGTGTGCTACGGTAGTTGAACCCTTATCCTCTGCATGACCTGTCATTGCCACAGTAACTAGATGAAACCCACTAGCATGTGTAGGAGTTGATTGAGCCATGTATGTGATTCCTACCTTGCTATGCCTGCTATGCTTAGAGTTGTGTCAGGTCTGGTTCATCTGGGTGATGGGCTAGAGTGAAAAGATTATGTTGGTAATGTGAGGGAGGTGTTGAACATGTTTTGGTAAAGGTATCGATGAGAGGCCATGTAGGAGTACATGGTGGGTTGTTTCATTGAGGCCGTCCATAAGAACTGAGATCTGTATGCGTGATTTAAGATTCAGCTACTACCACACATTGGGCCCTGAAATATGACCCCGCTCGACTTACTGACCCCTCTCGTCCTCTGTCCAGGAGTTGCAACTAGTTTCTGGTGTTTGTAGGTTATGTGTTGGCGGCCGTGCGTAGCGCTGACCCTAGGGGTGGACTATGATGCGGTAGATACACCGTGGCACGGTGTACCGAGTCACCCGTTTGGTGTCTAGGGAACCCTGCACACATCATTTGGGGCCGTTGAGGACACCCCGGCCGGATCTCCTTGCGGATGGAACCTGAATAGGCAATAAACCTGGACTAGAGACTTGTGCGGTTAGTCATGTCGTGGTCTACACCCACGTCGGTTTTTGCTTGAAGTCTACCGAGCACATGTCGTGTGCAGACGCTAAGTGGTGGAAACATGTGTGATGAAGTACCCTGCAGGGTATAAATCTATTCGAATAGCCGCGTCTGTGGTAAAGGACTACTTGGTTGCCTATACAGTTCATAGACAAGTTAATGGATACTACTAAAAGACTCAAGATAAGTGTGAGTACCGAGGATGGCCCTCTCGTAGGATGACGAGGGAGGATCCCCGGTGGAGTATTGTGTTGGTGAGTAGTGGACTCGTGTGCGAAAATTATTTTACTAGTGGAGTCTCGTAGGATAGCTTAGCCAAGAGTCAAAGCTGGCTTGCTGCAATAACTCCACCACCTTCTTGAGAATGAGCATGTATAGTAGGTTCTGATGTAAGACTTGCTGAGTACCTTTGTACTCATGTTTGCTTAATTACTGCTTTTAGACGACAACACCGTCCCCTCCGACGGGTTTTATGTAGATCTCGACGTCGATGAGTGACTTGCCACCCAGGTGGTGATCATGGACATGGAGGGCCCTATGTAGATAGACAGGCTTCGAGAAGCCTTCTTTCTTTCTAGTGTCTGTACTCAGACTATTTGCTTCCGCATGTGCTTGTATGCTTGTATGACTTGAGTGTCGGGTCATGTGACCCCTACCTGTATGAACATGTTATGTATGGCTCTCTGGAGCCTTTAAATAAAGTACTTGAGTTGTAGAGTTTTGTTGTGATGCCATGTTGTATGTACTCATATCGGGCATATTGTGTGTATGATTGAAATGCTTGGTATGAGTGGGATCCGACAATCTAGTTGTTTATCCTTGGCAGCCTTTCTAATGGGGAAATGTAGTCTAGTGTTCCTCAAGCCATAGTAGTCCGCTACAGCCCGGTTCACCGGAGTCCTGCTAGCCCAGCACTACTGCTCAGGACACTTGACTGGCCGGCATGTGTTTCACTTTGTTACTATGTCTGTCCCTTCGGGGAAATGTCACGCGGTGACATCCGGAGTCCTGCCTAGCCTGCTACAGCCCGGGTTCCCCGGAGTCCTGTTAGCCCAGTGCTACAGCCCGGATTCACTCGCTGATGACCGACATGCTCGATGTGATTCATGTATGCCTGTCTCCATAGGTCTGCGCCGCTTTGGGTTCACGACTAGCCATGTCAG
This sequence comes from Triticum urartu, assembly GCF_056163025.1. Taxonomy (NCBI): domain Eukaryota; kingdom Viridiplantae; phylum Streptophyta; class Magnoliopsida; order Poales; family Poaceae; genus Triticum; species Triticum urartu. The sequence continues at coordinate 24,165,564 of NC_141876.1, forward strand.
CCCGGATTCTCTGTCATATGGATGCTAGCGACACTATCATATACGCGAGCCAAAAGGCGCAAAAGGTCCCGGGCCATGGTAAGGCGACACCCGTGGGGATACCGTGCGTGAGGCCGCAATGTGATATGAGGTGTTAGCGGCTAGATCGATGTGACTTGGAATCGGGATCCTGACAGCGTTGGCATCAGAGCCGGACTGCCTGTAGGTTCGTTGAGCCAAACTGGTCGATGTCAAGTCTAGAAATGCTTTAGTTATATGTAGGGGAATTGATTGTGGGAGAGAACGTAAGGCTCTTTTACTCCTTTACCTTATGCCCTCTGATCTGAGTCATTCTCTTCTCTTTCAACGTGGGTTAAGGACTAGGCTCTCTTCTTCTATCAGGTTCACGTGTTATTAATCCGTAGTAGCTTATAGGATTGTTGTTACAATCCTTAGTACAGTTTCTACTACTTTTAGTATGTTGCCAGTTGGATCAGAACCTTGATATGATGTTGTTGAGTGGTATTGCAAACTGTTGTGGATGTCTCAAATCCTTTTCTGAGCATTTCTGAGCATTTAAAGCATTGTGGTTGTGCTTTCAGATGGCCACTCGTGCTCAAAACCAAGTGGTTCGCCTGACGCGGTGCCTCGATGTGCCCGGTCATACTGCTATGTTAGTACGGGTAATGATCGAGACGGGTTACCGTTGGTATCCCGAATACACTGTCGAAGAGCAGTTCAGAGACTTCAACCAGAGCCAGTACCTCTGTACCGTCAGGATATATCCCTCTTATCCTGGAGCCACTGAGCCCCTTCACTGTTCCTATGGACTCGGGGTTACTATTGAGATGGCTGTGCAGGATGCTGCCTATTCCATGATGACCATCATGCGAGTCCGGACTGGCCTGCTTTGGAACACCGACTTCCGTTATATGCCAGCTTCACTTCCGGGAGCGCAAGGGTATCTCCAGGCTATCTATGCTTACCCCACACATGAGGAGTCACTACTCCGCACCACTGCCGAGATGCTCGAGGATAAGGACCGCGAAAATCGGGCCTTGCGTATGGAGCTTTTTAACTCTCGTGCTGATCACTGGGCCACTTTGACTCGGTTTGCACCGGCGGTACAGGCAGGATACATGGATCTGAGGGATCTGTACCCTGTACGGTCTGGATTGCCAGATTGTATGGAGTGGCGCGATGTAGGAGGCATCACCCCTCCTCGTGGTCCCCATCTGCCACCACCTGTGGGACCAAGGCCACATCCGAGTCCCTTTGGTCCGCAGGCTCCGCAGGACCGTCTGTTCCCAGATGATCATGTTCCACTTCTAGGCTTTGGTGGCGACTTCTATGGGGATTACTACGGAGTCGTCTGAGCTAGTAGTAGTTTCACTAGTATTGTAGTAGTTGTATCTCCACTGTCCCGCGTGACTTGTGGAATATGACTTAGGTGTAATCAATTCCGGAGGTGTAGACAAATAATGTATAGGAGCTTGGAATGCCTTCATGAGATGTAACATCTTTCATCATAGTTGTATTGTAGCCTGGGCTTGTACTAAACTATGTATGGTGTGTATGACCAATGGTATGTATTGGAGCTCCACGGTGGTTTGGCGAGTCGGCTTCGGCGACGGCTGGCACGTCCTGGCGTCGGTTCGTCCGTAGGCGGCTTGTATCGGCCTTTGTCTCCCCTCCTCGTTGTCCGGTCGCTATGTTCGGCGAAGGGCTGTCCTTCTCCCAGTTGCGGTCCATCGCTCGTCTCGCGCCCGGTGCGCAGGTCCGAGCTCGTCTCATGCACAGTGCCGCAGGACTATGCTCGTCTCGCACACGGTGCAGCAAGACCGACCTCGTCTCGCGCACGGTGTTGCAGGACCGAGCTCGCGTCTCGCCCGGTGCTGCAGGACGGGTCGATGGAGGCCAGCTGGCCGGCCTATTGGGTCCTGGCGCTGGGGGTCGCCCAGGGGTGCGAAAGGTGGGACCTTTCCGCTCATCTCTTTGGTTGGGATAGCGACAACTCTTGGGTGAGGTGGTGTCAAGGTCTTGGATGCCGGGGCGGCGGCCCTGGTGGTGGTTGCGCGGTGCTCTCGGGTAGAGGCCGTGGCTTGGTGCTGCCCGGTGGCCATGGCCGTGTGGGCGGCATGGTTGCCGGGTTGTGGCGTTCGGTGGCGGTGAGTGTTATCCGGGGTGAAAACCTGTTCTATCTTCAGAAGGACCGGCGGCGGCGAAACTCGTTCCCTTCTTGAAGGCGTCGTCGCGGCTCTCATTGCCCGTCGTGCGGCTCCGGGGGAAACTCTGATCCTCGAATTGGGCGGCGGCGGCGCTCCGGTGTCGTTTCCTTCCTGAAGGCGCCGCCTTAGAGCCCACGGTTCGTCATATGCGGCTTCATCTTTTTGCGGCGGTAGTGCTAGGGGTGGTGTGGCTGCGCTCAGCGCCTTGTATCTTGCCTTAGGTGTGTGCGTGTGTTGTGGTGGCGTGCGTTTGTACCGGGTTGTTGGGTTCGTGCTTTATATATAAAGCGGGGCGAAAGCTTTTTCAGTAATGAAGGCAGTATTACGATATTAATTGCACATCTCTAATTCAAAGCATACTAGATGAGGAAATCGTCCGAGTATGCAGATTTTTTATCAGGTTGGGTTACAAAATTTTGCACTTTTTAACCGACCTGTGAAATTTACTTAAAAAAATGTCGCTCTGTGGGTTTATGTACAGCTTGGCTGCAGATGCAAATCTATATTTATATTCCCATATCACTTTCAGTTCTCACTGTGCAGCATAACATGACTCTACGCCACATGGCACTAATGCTAGCTGGTTGACTCTGGTCACAACTCCAAAGGACCGGTACGTTTCTCATGTTTAGAGGGTGCTTGGATTCAAGGGACTATTTTTAGTCTGACTAAAAATAGTCTTTTTTAGAGTCTAAAGTTCCAAACACCCCTGACTAAAGAGAAGCTAGGACTAGTCTTGAGACTAAAAAAATTTAGTCATAGGAAACGTACTAAAATATGTATTAGCCCTCTCTCTCATCATTTAATGTCTCTCCTTTAACACATGCGAGTTTTGGATTGAAAGGTTTGGAGGATAATAAATGTTTAATAACTTGATTTTAGTCTTTTTAGTATTGAAATCCAAGCATGGATGAGGCTAGCAAATTTTAGTCCCACTATTTTTAGTCATGGGACTAAAACATATCCAAACACCCTTTTAGCAATTTTTAAAATTCTCAGCAGGTGTCGGGTAAGATCGGTTGCCCATGCGGCCACGACCAGCCCCACAGCTTTTCATAACTACCATCTGCTACAGGGGTTGTGGCTTCGTGCAGCTAACCGGGCCGGAGTCACTCAAACTCTTTTTTTTTTGCGGGGTAAGTCTCTCAAACTCTTCGACTAACCCTAGTGCGGTACATACCTTTTAGTCAGTGGTCCATGTAGATGCATGTGCTCCGCCCAGAAGATGTGAATTTGAGATGCGATTAATTGGCCCACTGGTCCAGTGTCATTAGTTCGTAGCACATGAAAGTTACTGCATTGGTTGCCTGGTTTTAACTACGATTTTCACTTGTATGCCCCAAAAGGTTACTATATGGCATCAAAGTATTTTGCGAAACAAAACAATATTATTCTTAAATGTCCAACCGACCATATAATTTTGCTTTATAAATGGTAAAAGTCTCGAAATGTTCACTGTGCGTATACTTGAATGCATGTTGAAAAGTAATATTACCGGCGGACGGTGTGTGGAGGTGTGTCTCGTCATCCAAGATCTTGTTGGTTTTGGTCTCCGGTGGACCCACTTGGTTTCTACCAGCACTCATGGTCTTTGTAGTTATTACATGCCCTTTTCAGCGTTTTGTTCTTTGGGGTGGCGATTTGCTTCACAGATTGCGACTTGCGACATCTTCTTGTCTACATCAACGACTTCCCAGGCGCTGCTTCTACAAGTTCACGGGTTTAAGCAAGTTCGCTCCACCCAGACAGAGGCCCAAAGAAGACAACTAGTTATGCCCACGGTGTGCTGTTGGTGGATGCAGGAGAAACAAGACTTCCACACCCTAAGGATTTGGATGCAATTTTTTTTCCTGCAAGGGTGTGTTTTTAAGCATCTGTTGTGATACTTAATATATGGTCGTAGCCATTTTGAAAAGAAACACTAAAAAGCAATATATTTCAAACAAAGTTAAACAACAAAGTTTATGACAGACAAGAGGAGAAAAAATCCCACCACATTGCAGCGTGGATTTTTGATTGGCCTTCCGAAGACGGTGAGATCAGAGAGTGAGGTTAGAGATTACACCCCGAATTACATCATTGGGGGTTTGGTTCACCCCTCTAAAAGTCATCGCATTATGCACATCCCAGATTTTCCAAAGCAATAGCCGCAAGAAAAAAGGCCATACTGACCATGGCAGGGTTGGGTGACATGGTGAATTCCATAACTCAACCAGGGGCGACAAACATTGATGGATCCCAACTGCTTCCCAGGTGGAAACAACGACGATGCATGTGAAGAACAGGTGAGCACGATCTTCCGGCGCACCATTGCAACGGGGGGCAAGACGACAAATAGATGATGGTTTTGTGGTGTGAGTTGGCCCGAGTGTTCAGCCTATCTAAGGGCCAAGTTCTTTTGGTTAGCTTAAAAAATAAGCTGCCTCTCTTTAGCTTTTCCCATAGCCGTCTCTTATATTCATTGGGGCTTCTAAACTAGTTATGGGATAACTAACTTAGAAGTCTAAAAAAATTAGAGACAACTTATTTGTTAAGCTGGGGAAAGGCAACTTATTTTTTAAGCCACTCAAAAGAACTGAACCTAAATAGAATAGCCACCCAAACACTCGAACCCTGCTAGGGACATTTGACTCCCAGATGTGAGCAAGGTTTGGGTCTGGCAACTAAGAAGCTAGAACTTCATAGGCGCCCTTGGCGGAGAAGGCGGCCTGTTGGCAGTGATCTTTTGTCCGTACCTCCAGAGAGGTGCACATCCTGCAACAACAGTCTCAAAGAAGCAAGTACATTGGGAGCAGTTAAGGTTAGTTGGCTACGCATGCCCAGATCAATCCCATCGATCACAATATTTTTGACTAAGGCATTTGGCTTTGTGCGATGCGAAAACATGGCTAGGAAGGTGGTGGAGAGAGGCTCAGGAAGTAGCCAGTAATCTAACCAAAAGAAGGTGGATGAGCCATCACCAATACTAACCTAGGATATCTTTCGTAGTGTATATAAATGTTTAAAAATGACCTTGCCTAGGAAGGAGGCATTTTTACCTAGACATGTATGCGGGGGGGAGTGGTCTATAATCCAATCTTTCCAATGCAAAGGAGGGGAGTGTAGGAATTTCAATGCAAACTTCAACATAAGGCAAAAAAATTGTGCTTGCAAGTTTTTAACGCCTAGACCACCTGCCTGCTTAGGCATACACACCCTGTCCCACACGACCAGGCACTTAGATCCAGAGAAGAAATCGTCCTTTGACCATAACAAAATCCGTCTACGCTTATCAATTTCCTCTTAGACACTTTTAGGGAGGGAGAAACACATCATAAAGTAAGTGGGGAGACTGTCAAGAATGGCTGACAGCAGAATTGGACGATCACCACAAGAGAGCAGAAGGGCACACCAACTAGCTAAATAAATATTGCAACGGTCAATAACAGTTGAAACACAGAGGGAGGTAGTTTATGGGGAGAGAGAGGAAGACCAAGGTTACTTTGCGGGAAGGTGGCCACTGTGGTGGCAAGTGTGGCCGCCATAGAGGCGGCAAGCCCAGGTTCAATATTGAGGGGGAAAAAAGTGGTTTTGGAGAAAGTGATGGCTAGGCCACTGGGACTAGAAAAATCATCTAGGATACGTTTGAGATTTGTGGTTGCGAAAGCGTCTACCTTAATGATAATTACAATATCATCTGCGTATTAAAGGACCGGGAAGGGAAGGTCTTGTGTGATGGGGGTGAGCAAGTAGGTTTTGTTCACAAGCATTTATAATAATTCTTTGTAGAATGTCTGCAACTATTATGAAAAGGAACGAAGAGAGGGGGTCCCCTTGACGTAACCTCTTTTTACATTGTATCCACGGGCCGGGAATTACGTTAAGAAGGATGACTGTTTTTTCCGGAAGTAAGCAATGACTCAATCCATTTTATCCATTTGTTTGAAAAGCCCCTAGCAGCCAGAATGGCAAGCATAGAGGGCCAACGCACTGAGTCAAAAGCCTTTTGAGATGTCAATCTTGACTACCATGGTGGGAGCTTTTTTTCTAGCACAAAGGTGAAGGATATCCGCCGCGTACAGGGAATTTTCGGAGATAGTGCGCCCACATAAGGATCCTGTTTGATCCGGATGAACAAGAAGCGGGATGACCTTCTTGAGATGGTTTGCGAGGAGTTTAGCAATGGAATCAACTTTCATATGACACAATCCACATTTTTGTTGGAACAATTATTGAATAAAGCTTGAATTTGGGCAGATTAAAGTAAGTCGTGCTTAAGGGAACAGATGGAGACCTATGATTTTTTTCTCCAATCTAAATGTAATAGTAAGACATGTAATTTGACTACACACAACTTAAGTGACTTCTTTTGTGGATTAAAACATGCGCATGAAAGTTGCACTAATTCCACCAAAGCAATCGTACAACCAAAACAACATCATTCAGTGCTAGGATTTTTCAGCATATTAGGATTTCTAGAGCCTATTTTTTGAAAGAAAAACAAACGCTTCATCTACATTTCTATAAGGACCACGTTAGAATATTTGTAACTCATAGAACAAAGGCAATTTTGAACCCATAGTTCAAAAATTCTATAAACACAAGGCTAACCACCCTCACTAACCTATATGCTATGTTTTTTTAGAAACTCGTATGTATGGAGTATGTTGGAAGGCTACCCTGGCCTAGTTTCTACGAAGCCGACCCAAAAGACACATTGAGCTTGCAATTTTGGGTCGGACCAATATCCCAATGGGTAACATCGGCCCATTCTCATCTTGAGAAATGATAAGGCGTGAGTGGTTGAAGAAGATCCTAGTAACTTCCTTTAGCCGTAGATCGAAAGGTAGAGATTAATTTGGTAAAATCGGTATTTTTTGAATATGAGAGTGCAGTACTTATCCCAACTCGGAAAGGTTCCATTCGACCTCGGCCCCCACAGTAGCTACCAAATGGTCCTTTGGTTCCATTGTCTGATCCATACCCCAACGACGTTCAATCTATACCGGGTAGGCGAATTCCTGTGCAGAACTGCCAATACAAATGAAAAGAAAAACTCAGAAAGGTTCCATATGACCTCGGTCCCCAGAGTAGCCACCAAATAGTCCTTTGGTTCCATTGTCTGATCCATACCCCAACAACGTTCAATGTATACCGGGTAGGCGAATTCCTGTGCAGAACTGCCAATACAAAAAAACAAGGTCATTCGTTTCCTGAAGAAGGGGCTCCAAGGAACAAAGGCGTCCATCCTACACGGCCAGGGCCATGGCTGGTCACCACCCTCGGGTCTTCTGCCAATAAATGCCCTAGGTCACTAGTAGCCAATAGCATTCCAACATGCACACATGCCCTTTCCCGCAGCAGTGTCCTTCTTCTGCCTTGTATTCTCTCCCTATCACCTCATCCACACACCACACTCAGACCCTCCCTCTCTCTCTCTCTCTCTCTCTCTCTAGCTATAAGATGGCACACCCTCTCAATCTCAAGTAGGGAGAGTATCACATCCAAAATTCTAGGCATCCATCCATCTCTCTAACCACAAGCACTCTCTCGCTAGCTAGCTAGCCCTCCTACAGAAGAGCCCATGATGTGTGTGTGTGTGTGTGTGTGTGTGAACTCAGGATGAGCTAGGTACCAGTGCCCCTCCTCCTCATCGCCCCTCTGCAACTCCCATGGGAGATTTACCTCCTCCTAGTCCTAGACCTCTTTAACTATCTCTTTCTTTCTCTCTTCCACCCGCAGACACACAGGCGTGAAGAGCGGCTTATGCATGGCCGGGCACATCTGATCATAGCTCCTAGGCCACAGCCACACCCCTCTCTCACACACAGTAGAAGCGCGCAGCTAGCAGTTGCTCTTCTTCCGAGGGCCTAGAGACGGGAGGTCTCAGGGGTCTTGGAGTCCCATCACTAAAGCATGTTTCCTTTCTATGATTCCCCGAGCCCCATGGACTTACCCCTTTACCAACAGCTGCAGATCAGCCCTCCCTCGCCAAAGGCGCCGGATCACCAATCCTTGCTCTACTACCATTCCTCCCCTGCATTCGCCGCCGACGCCTTCCACCACAGCTACCTCTGTGCCGGCGCCGCGACGCCGCCCGCGGCCGAGATCGACAACCAGCCGCCGCCGGAGCTGCTGCTGATGGATCAGGCGCCAGCGCCAAGGGCAGACGGTGTTGGAACCGCACAAAGCCTGCACGGCGGTGGAGGCCTCGACAGCGCGGCGGCCGCCGCGGCCAGGAAAGACCGGCACAGCAAGATATGCACCGCCGGCGGGATGAGGGACCGGCGGATGCGGCTGTCCCTCGACGTCGCCCGCAAGTTCTTCGCGCTCCAGGACATGCTCGGCTTCGACAAGGCCAGCAAGACGGTGCAATGGCTCCTCAATACGTCAAAGGGCGCCATCAGGGAGGTCATGACTGACGAGGCGTCCTCCGACTGCGAGGAGGGCGGCTCCAGCAGCCTCTCCGTCGTCGACGGCAAGCACAAGCCGCCAGGGACGGAGGCTGGAGGTGGTGATCACGGCGAGGGGAAGAAGCCGATGCCAAGGGCAGCTAGAAGAGCACCCGCCAATCCAAAGCCGCAAAGGAAATTGGCCAGTGCGCACCCGATCCCCGACAAGGAGTCGAGGACGAAGGCGCGGGAGAGGGCCAGGGAGCGGACGCGGGAAAAGAACCGGATGCGATGGGTGACGCTCGCGTCTACGATTAACATCGAGCCGGCAGCCACCGGCATGGCGGCGGCGAGGGCGGATGAGTTGATCACGAGGCCGCACAATTTTATCAATCGCTCCTCGTCCATGAACACAGCAAGCGCTGAATTGGAGGAGGGGTGCTCGTCGTCCATGCCGAGCGAAGCTATCGTGGCTGGCTTCGGCAATGGAGGGTACGGAAGCAGCGGCAACTACTACCAGTATCAGCTGGAGCAGCAATGGGAGCTCGCTGGAGTGGTGTTTCCCAACTCGCAGCCCTACTGAGAAGCGGCGACATGCGTACGGTACAAGAACTACTCCCACTGTCTCGCCTTGCACGTACACTTATATATATCCTTCTTTGTTCGATGGATTATTTGCGTAATAATTTTCTTGTGAATTAACTTCGTGACGGTGAACTTGCCTTGGTCATTGCATGATGCAGTACGTATTGTAGTTGTAGCTACTACTAGTCCAGAACCTGTATTGATTAATTCATGTAATTCATGCGTGGATTCTAATCTGCATTTCTCAATTCTACAATTGTCAAACTGGAATCCGATCAGATCTGCTATTCTGTTGAATGAATTGCTTAATTGACGAATGGCAGATGAGTTTGATTTTCAATTCTTTCATTTCATAGAACAGTTTCCTGTTGCCTGTTGGATCCTAATACTTGGAGTAGCTTTAACTAACAACACACGGCTTTCAATGTTACATACATATACTCACAAGCATTGATCGAGTTAAATTCTTATGTACCAACACATATCAAAATATGTATACATTTATACATAGTTTCATTTCATACAATGCATATTTAAACCTCAAAGCATGGTGGTACATATACTCAGAAGTCACAAGCATTGGGTTAAATTCTCATGACATCTGCTGAAAAAGGCGTAGGTTGATTTAATTAGGTAGAACGTCAACGTGCTTATCACTCCAGCTGGTACCGCTGATTGGTAAAAGAAAGTCTTCATGTTTGAAGAATCAAGTTTTGTGCGTTCATTAGAGTATCAATCTTGTAACATCACCATCAGATTAAAGGGCTATGTATGTTAACTTTGTCAACAAATTCTGCTTTCTTGATGTTAACACCGTTGGTGTTAAACAACGATAGCCATCCAACATACATTTTTATCTAAATTACGTTAGGAAAACCTGCATCTGCATGTACTAGTTCTATGCATGATTTTACGACCATAATTGCTGTGGTAGTTAGTGTAGTTTGTAAAAGCTGAACGCAGTCATACATGTTGGAGCACTAACATTGTACGATATCGTTTCAAATTGATAACAGGATAAAATTAATTTCTTAATTTCAAATTGAACGATTTGTAAAAGCTGCAGATGATGTTCTTTTTGCCACTTCTGAAGGAATTATGAAATTTGGGCAATCCACCACAACATATATAGGTAGCTAGCTGCAAGTGAGCAAGGTATAATTTTGGAGCTTCCAAATTATTCAATAGAACCAAGAAGAATGGAAATATATAAATTTGGGGTACGAGTAGTATTACAGTATGTACTCCCTTTTCTAAGTCCCTTGGGATTAGGATACAGTATTGAACCATTCCAACTTATTTGAAGTTCTACTTTGTCCTAATCACATTTCTTTAAGTCTAACCAAGTCTAAAAATATAACAAGAAGTACAACAGAAAATTAGTTGCACTAGATCCATCCTAAAATAAATTTTCGTACTATATATATGATGTAGAAGATATTACCATGTACAACACCAAATTAGTTGCATTATATGCATCGTAGAATATATTTTCAAGTTTGACTCGGTATAAAGTTAGAACATCAAATAATTTGGAACGAAGGGCGTATAGTCCTATCTGTTTGAGCAAGCATGTGCAAATAATAATTTTGGTGAGGCGTGGCATAGTTAAAAAATTATGCTAGTTAGCTGAGATAGTAATAAGATATATATACTAATACCTTTTCTATGTATTAAATAAGATATATATATATATATATATATATATATATATATATATATATATATATATAGGCATATGCATGCTTCCAGCCCTGAACAATCATAAATTTAGAACAAGTACATAATAATAATCTTTTCAGCCGTTTTTCTGCTTGTAATTTTAGATTTTACACTGACTCTTCATTTTAACGTTTTACCACATATAGCATGTCGACTGTCATCTAGACCAAAGCTATATATCCTCCATATATAATAGAATATGAATACTAGTTTCCCTTTCCGCTTGACATACCAGTTTTGTTTTCCGGTTGAGATACAACAATAATATTGTCAATGGAAACGAATATTCCTCCATCCTGATAGACCTATAAATGAAAAATGTCAGACCAACATATTTCCCTTCACAATGTTGTATCGTTTAACATTTTAAAAATATACTGATACCTTTTCTATGTTGTATTGCACATAAGCATTGACCCATTTTTTTAAATCTCGTTTATCATTTGTATATTAAATAAGTAAGTCTTGTTGCCATAAATTATCAGGATGGTAGAGCTTAATTATCACCATTTCACCAAATTGAAGAAAATGGTTTAGAATTCACTAATATATGAAACAGAAACACCTCTGGACTAGTCACAACACTTCCCGTAGAATAAATAATTCATTTCATAAATATAGATAATATATATAGGAGTAAATTACTGCTACCAAGAACCAAGCATTTAATAGAGACATTTTGTGGGAAATTTTGTTTGCGGTAAAGGTTGGGGAGGAAGCAACAAAATGAAAACCAGCTTTGCTAAGACATTTTTTCCAAACGCAAAATCAAATCAGGTGTATAGCTGCTAGAGAGTAAAACGTCAAATTAAATACTATGACATACTCCTACCAACCTATGGAGTTTTCTAACTAATTCACGAGCGCAGCAGCGCATCTCCAATAAAGGAATTTAGTTACCATGAATCAGAGAGTGCTGCTGCACCTGCTGGGTGTGTCGGCCAAATGTCACCGCACGATGGGCTAGCTGTAGCAGTAAAATCAACTATTTCTGCACGGAAAATGTACACGGATTAATTGCATGCATGCACGTCCAGCAGCTAGCCTCAAAGGTCACATGCATGCTGTACTAGAAGAAATTAGGACAAACAGTGTCCACATGTATCTTGTCTTGTCATTCTGAAGTACTTCAGTTAAGAGACAAAGGCCATTGTATATGTGAACATGCAATACGTACCCCGCTAGGACTAGGTACTTCTCCCGCGAAGTACAGAGTACTGTTCAAGCTTCAGCCCGGCCGGCCAGCAGCTAGCCAATAGGAGAATATATATTATGTAATGAAATTAAGTTCTTCAGCAAAGCAACTATGCACGTACGTACATATCACTTGGCCCTTAAGTAGGCAACCATGTGCACATGGCGTGAACTAAATTCTGCTTGCAGAAAGCACTTTGATCGGATGTGCAGAAAAAGGCTTCAATTTTGGTGATGCGGTATTAATTGACCATGTACTTGATACGGTTGATACAATATTAATGGATCTGCAGAACAAATAGACAGCAATATTAATTATTGAATGAGAGTAATTTTGGTTTGTATATCTCCAGGTCAATTTGCAAAGGCAGTGGTAGAGTTTTTTAAGCAGTTATGGTTATAACTATCTTGTAGTCATATTACATCCAATATATTGAGTATATTGGATGTAATAACGTCCTAAATTATGGGAAGGAGGGAGTATAATATTAGCACGAGGAATAGACGTTAAACTATGTCAGGACTCGGAAAATTGATCTAACCTACCAGATATAGAAGAACGATAATGTATAATAACAACACAAGGAAATCAACTAAGTTAAACTGTGTAGGTACATGAATCAAACCTATCCGACATCAAATTATTCGTTTCAGATTTCTTGCAATAATAGGAATAATTGCAAATTCTCATACTTCAGGTATTAATTGGCATAGTTAAGGTCGAAAGTGGCATGCTTCCCTTTGAAATACAAGCATATTTTCATTCAAGGTACAATGAATGTTTACGTGGTGCAGCACCACAAGAAATGTCGATCAAGTTTCTCATACCCAAAGATATTTTAGAAATTATAATAACATTCGCCACAATTATCATCTGAACCGGAGATTTTGCTTTGTATGATATAAATCAGTCACTAAAGTTTTCTATTTTAGTTGTCATTTCGGACTAGGATAGAATCTCTTGTACATTTCTAATACCATTCTTTTTCTAGAACTATGCTTCAAGAGAATTGAAAAACAAAGTATCATGAAAGTAAACTTTTCATGGTAGATTAATTACGGTCGAAGTTTTAAATTATTGAAATTGATATTTTTTGCTTATGTTGAACTTGATTTTTAACATGTACATTACATACTAGTTCTATGATTCTGAAATATTTTAAAACTACTCCCTCTGTAAAAAAAATATAGGACGCTTTAGGTCACTACTTAGTGAGCTAAAAGATCTTACATTTGTTTACAAAGGTAGTATATAACTGAAGCACACTTTCATAAAAAAGTTTACCGATATTTTTTTGTGACAAAGCTGACGGTCCGGTGTTTGAAATGTTGATCATGTGCATTACAAAGGTATTCAAGTGCCCAATCTCATTCTAAATTACATCATGGCTTTAGTTTATGTTAGCTCAACTCTTAATAACTCAATCATATGAATGAAATCAAAAGGAGAGTGGAGTCAAGTAAGTGTTATGTCAATACAAACATGTACTCCTCTCCTTGAGCTCCGTTGTCTACCGATTTAATTACTTGTTCCCCGGTGATTGTCATCAACAAGGATGGTAACCCTTTGTTAACGTTCCTTTGTGGGTTGTACTAGTGGCTGTCTCTTTAAACTAATAGTACCCCCCCGCCCCCACCCCCGCCATATCAAAGCAATCAGTCTTCCCCTCCATTGCAAAATCATCTTCAATTGCAAAGATCTTAACCGTATATAGACAATTTTGATGAAAAACGTGTTAATTGAACCGTCTTGAGTATCATGGATCTTCCTAAACCCCTAGGATGTATATGAAACATTTATGTGTAGGTTTTTTAGAAAAGGTTTATTTAGAAAAGGATTTATATGTAGGTATACTTGTATCAATAAAGTTGCATAGTAATACTTAGCTGGACAACGCACCATATATACTTCTATGAGCACCTTCGAGAGATTGAGCCGGCAAATATTGAGATTAATACCTCATAGTTGAGGAGAACATTGTCTCCCAGTGAATGAACATGGCTGGAAAGTCTAGAAAAAAATCAAGGAAGATTCGAGCACCCGTGTTGAACCTAGGCGGGCTCGTTCCAACACAATGAAACTAAACATCTCAGCTACACTCAATTCACAAGTACGATTTTGTTTTCAAAATGGCCAAATCGAGCTTTTTAGGGGATGATCAAATTGAGTTGAGTTACTTTTGTCCACTAAGCTAAAATACATGGATTAAAGGTGGTCTTGGACCGGGTTTGTCCCAGGCTGACCCATCAAGCATGAATAGGCGCCAATCAAAACCACCCTTGTGTTTTCCTCGTACTCCTTCAGGCGCAAAATTATTCCACGAAAATAAAGCACCAAATCCCTTTTCTCACCATGAAGCTTGTTCGTGATGTTGGTCGATCAGCGTCACTCCTTCGCCTTCTGTTCCTTCCCCTCCGCCATTGTTACAATTTCCAAGACACAATCCCCGCCGCTCCGTCCTGACAGAGGGATCGGCCGGCCACGCTGTCCTGAACATGGTCGAGCAAGCGGCCGTGGTGGAGAGGCAACATCTCTCTTATCATCATCAAAACAGAGCAGCAGTTACATTGCTTAATTAATCTACAGCTCATACATATAGGACAGAAACTTAGAGAGTAAGAACTAAGAACAGTAGAGTATCGATGGTTTAATTAGCCAGCTCACTTACAAGATATAGCCAAGCGACCAGGATGCAGGCATCCAGGACCAGAAAGCAGCAACGAGACGACACGTACAAGAGCAGGATTGGTTTGCATGCTTTAGCCTGATTTGACACCGAGCATAGCCTTCCCGCTCTGCGGTGTGTCACAACTCACAACAAGACTGCGCCCATGAGGACGAGGGAACAGCGAGAAAGAGGCTGAAGAAGGACGGCAGCAGGAGCGGAAGAAGAAGAAGAAGAAGAAGAAGAAGAAGAAAGAGGGAGGAGCCATCGATAGTGTGGTCGATTATTGGCTTATCTACGCGTGAGGGAGCTGATGTCTTATTCTCTTATTTTGCCCGGGTTCTTGGGGAGGGGAAATTAAGGTCGACAGAGGGAGATCCCTAGGTGGCATCTCTCACTGTGTCTCTCTCTCTCCTATAGACAGGAAGCAAACCTGATGTGGTCTCGGCATGCGTGATGTTTCTTTCCGTCTCTTTTGGACAAAATGATTCAAAATTCATGTGCTAAAGGCTGCAGAGTGCAGATATTCCTTCCTTTTTCAAGAGAAGACAACATGGGAACAAGAATCGAAATGCATTTCAGGTCATGTGCCTATGGATAAAATGGGAGGATAAGGACAAGCTTTAGTTATTAGCCCCAAGAAGATAAAGCAACGCAAATAGGAGCGGTCGTTTCAGTGGTGTACGAGCATGAAATCTACAGAAGAACTAGTACTTGCACGGTTTTGACTTGTCAGTGCATGACTAGTAACATACTATGTTTTTTGAGCATATTAGTTTTTTCTATGTTAAACTTTGCCCGTTATTATATGAAAATATAGGAACATCAATGATAGCAAATAAATACAATGTATACATAAAAATATTTCATGATTGATAGAATGATACTACTTTAGTGATCTTCACGCTCTTATGTTTGTTCACGGAGAGAGTAGTATTTTGTACTGTAGTTGTTCATATATATTTTCTATAACTTGATTAAACAAAGTTAACTTTGGACAAAACTAATGTGCAATAAATTTGTAGACGGAGGTAGTAGTCTACTAGGATTTACATGGCTGGATCTCACCATTGACTGGTCGGTAAGAACCAGTTGCAGCGGATTTCAAAGCACAAGAGGAACCTAGAAAATGGTGGACGAAATTTTAGCTACCAGGTAAACATTTGTTTTATCGAGAGGGGTTGTCATTTGCGGTTACCATGGCTAGCTATATAGATTTCTAATGACATTTTCATTTTAGTTTTCAAAGTAATTTGAAATTCATGTAGCCATTAGGTAATTAACCATAAAACTACATGAAAATTTGTGCGGAATTATTGGGCTAGCTATTCTAATGCAATACAATGGAACATGGTTGAAACCCTACAAAAAGTATAGCCAATGGAAATATTTCCATTACGTTCTTTATATGCTACATAGCGAAGTAGTACTATCGACAGCATATAAAATTCCTTAGGATTGAAGGATAAAATGAAAGTTTCAAAGAGTGATTAGCTACAAACATTAGAATCAACAGAGCAGTACGTAAATGCGTGTTGATTACTGGACATGGAGGCTTAAGGGCGTGTTGTTGATCATCTATTTTTTTACATAAAAGATGTGTCCAATTGTGTATGCAAGAAAGAACCACGTGAGAAGGCTGGATAGGAATAAAACAACGGACACTTGGATTGTGGGTTATTTCGGTATGGCCATGCATGCACAAATGACAAATGGTGTAAAATTGGAGGCACGGCATAGATCATAAAACAACGGACACTTGGATTGTGGGTTATTTCGGTGGGCGTCCTCACAACTTGACGCCTGACTGAATAAATAGAGTGAATTCCGTTTTTACCCTTTATTTTAACATTTTTGACACTAATTATCCCATTTAGCAAGATTTCATTCATTTTACCCCATTTAGCAAAAGTGTTGCCACAATTTACCCTGTTTAAAATTTTGTGAGCATTTTGACCTGTGCCGGGTGGAGCATAACTTCTCCTGACCGGCTCGGCACAATGGAGGTCACTCACATCACGTCCAACGCACAACGCCCGAGTCGGCCGCGCTCCACGCTCACCTCCAGTCGCTTCTAGCTTGTGTCGCCTGCCCCAATCAATTGCATTGCCTGTCCAGGCTTCCGACCGAATGCACCCGTCAGGCTCGCTCGAACGTAGTGTTAGATATTGTCAGGCATCGGCGATGGCCACACCGACCGGTGGATTCTGATGGCTCCATCAAGCTCCCCGACATCGGGCTAGGCACGTCCATTTACGTGAACCGCTGCACTGAATCTTCTTCTTGCTTTGGTGACATCAGGACCAAACGTGCAAGCAGCTAGACAAGGAAGCTAGCACAGATGGATTGATGAACAATGCCACATGCGCATGCACGCGTAGGTGAACCTGGGCTTTGCACTAGCGCTGCATCCGATCGGTCGATCACGATGCCGTCGGCAGAACACTGCGTAACTTGGCGATCGATGGAAGAAACTCTGATCGATATATTGCAACAGGCTATAGTCTCGAGCCTCACATTTCTTTATTGCTTTGATCTGGTGATATTAGAACGTGGTGTACAAAGATATATATAGCACCTAGCCCTAGCCAAACTAAGCCTATACGTATCCCATGTGAAGACTGCCTCCTGCCCTAGTCGGACATGGACATCGTGGTTTATTCCAATAACCATTAGGCTGTGCTCAGTTGATGGCGGGTCTGTGATGACGGTGCGATCATATCGGGCCTGGCCGGTCGGGAGAAGTTAGGAGGACCGGTTCAACAAGGAGAAAAATAGATAGGAAAAAATCGTCGATGTGGCATTGCTAGCTAGACCTGACAATTTGGACCCGCCAGTCAGAACAGATACAAAATTTTACACAGGGTAAATTGTGGCAACACTTTTGCTAAATGGGGTAAAACAGATGAAATCCTGCTAAATGGGGTAATTAGTGACAAAAATGTCAAGATAGGGGGTAAAAACTGGAATTCACTCGAATAAATAACTTACTGGAAAAAAATAGATCAGCGTCCCTAGATTATTTGTAGAATATTTTTTGATCTTATTTATTATTAATTTACTGGTAGCATAATCATATCTTTTAATTATACGGAAAATAAAGTTCATGTATACACTTTTAGAATTTATCAATGTCTAAAATACCATGTATTTATGCGATGAAGGGATATAATTAAATAGGAGTAAAAAACTACATAGGATGAAAATAAATATCAACACATTCTCCGTACTAATGATAATACACTGGCATTTGCAAGGCCATTGTGCCCGTAAACATAATTCAAAAGCCTAGCTTTGAGAGCATGGATAAACAATCTTGCCTCTTAAAGTATTGCATATATATGAAATAAAAATATATTTTATTATGTATCTTATGATGTTAATTTGGTATTGTAGTTCTTGATAGTTTTTCATACAAACTTGGTCATACTTTGCATTGTTTGGATTCAAACTAAATTTATAAGCCTTCTTTTCTGAAAGGATGAAGTGCTTTATCTTCAAACAGCAGAGAACTCATAACGTACATTTGCAAATCAACAGGCAGAAGGGCCTGAAATATACTCCACACATTTACAAAAATTAACTAGAGTGCACGCAGATTCTCAAGAAAAAAAACCCTATAGTTTTCCTGCAATTTAGTACGTATTGTATTTTGTGTAGACACATAATGCATTCTCAGGATGAGGAGTATGCACAATAAGGTCATCCAGTGGAACTACAGAAGGCCATATTCCATGTGGTTGCTTAAATTGATCACCTACTTGCAATTTGCAGAACATGTATGTACGACTGATCGGTCCCTATAAACGTTTGATTGATCACGTTGTCTCCATGATCTGTATCTGGACATATGCAATTTGTTTCCCAGTATGTGTATATATTTTTTCTTAGATTAGTTATGTGTATATTATTTGGCATATATTTGGAAAACAAAGGTTTCTTTGAAGACAAAAGTTTTCATGTGGCTTTTGCAGAGGGAGGTGGTTCTCATCAAAGATAACCTTGCTAAGTGTAATTGTTATGATAACAAAAAAAATGTTATTTTTATGATCCAGAGGAAACAATACATCGTTTATTTATGTCATGTCCATCTACTACCTTGATCTGATGTTTGATTAAGGTTGCATACAATTTAGCACTGCCAACGTGTATTTCAAATTTGTTTGGAAATTGATCGGATAGTATTCATCATAAGCTGAAGCATCAAATCCATGTGGTAGTTTATGCCATTCTCTAAGCAATGTCAAATTGCCGTAACGATTGTGTTTTTAAGAGACAGATGATTACTAATTTCTTGCATGTTATCTATAGCATCTGGGCGCGCATCCGCTTATGGCCTTTGGCTGTAGGCGACTATAATTGGTTGTGTAGGGTTTATTCAACAAGTTTGGATGACGAGCCACTCGTAGATTATCATGATGAGCCATGTAATCTTGAGCCTGACAGGTTGTGGTCGTGTTTTCTTTTAATTTGTTTTACTGTTTGGTACTCAATGACTTGAACTTGTTTCACGTCTAATAATATAGTTGTGTGCATCCTTGTGATATAGAGGTCAGGTAAGGGCATCTCCAACGCCCCCCCCCCCCCCCCAAACGCCCACATACGTCTGGACCAAGCTGCCTGGACGTAGTTTGCCATCCAACACGGACATGTATTTGTCCGTGGACTCATCCTCTTGTCTGAATCCTGCAAACCGGACTCAAACTAGGGGAGGTTTATGGGCGTCCGGACTTCCACCACATAGGACTCCGACACCCTCGGCAAATCCAAACCCCCCTCCAGGGCCACTTTTCTTTCACTTTCCCCTGCTCCCCTTGCTCTGAATCCGCAACCTCTATGTCCGCCGTCGCTGTTGTGCCTCTTCGGCCGCCGCCTAGGCATTGTCGGACGCTACAAACCCCCACCCACGCGCCTGCCTACCTTGGGCTATGACGCCATCCACCCAAGATTCGTCCACATCCAGGTAGCCTTCGCCCCTTGTTGATGTCATCCATGGCGGACACCACACTCGGCAGGTGGTCGGTCAAATTCCACTGAGCTTTTGCCAAAAAGTGCATTCTTCATTTCATGAGCAAAAGCACTTCGTACCCTATGACTTGCATGTGATTCATGAACTAACTAATGAGAAGTCGCTAGCCCATCGATGGTACACAATCTCCAACGTCATAAAGTATTGCGGTGTGATTGCACAACTGAAGAGAAGGTGGCCACCGGGCGCTTCAACCATGATAACCGTAAGTTTTGCTTGTTGTTCTAGATGTTCGTCAATTTATTGATTTACTCAATGTTGCAAATTGATAATCATCATGTTTTATAGCGAGGATGCCATGTCGTGTTGTACCACATAATCAATGGCGGGCCATTCACGTTCATACATTGTTGAATGAAGCTCAAGGGGTACAGTATGTGGAATGACATGTGTGGATTCTGACTCATGCATCGTCTGAATTCGGAATCGATGAATTCGTAAAAGCTTGATGAACATCCGATTATCTAGGATGTACTCCCTCCGTCCCAAAATTCTTGTCTTATATTTGTCTAGATACGAATTTGACGAGGGGAGTAATATTTATATTTGAAATAATGTTGTACTAAGGATATTTACATGTTATTTATGGATGAATTATGTTATTTTATATCAAATTTTTTGAGAATTGTGGATTTAAAGAAAAATAAAGGTGGCCGTTTAGGGGACATACTTGGATGACCGTTTTCATATCTGTATCCGTAGACGGGTTCGAATAAGTCCGTGGACAGATACTGTGTCCGAGGGTTGGAGTTGGAGATGGCCTAACCGCTTTTTGAAAAAAAAGGTACGTATAATCGGCCCGGCCTTTCACCAGTCTGATGCGTGCGAAGGTAGGATAGACGCTACTTAGTGCGACCAACTGTAGAATGGTGCGTCATTATAGCCCGGCACAGTAGAACGCAGCCTCTGTGTAGATGAGGAGGAGAGTGCGATGCAAGGACGGCGGGAGCGGGGCCCGGGACAAAGCCGACGTTTTCGGGAGGGTCCAAGCTAGAGCGTGCCGCGCGGGGCAGGCGCGTGCAGGCATGCATGCCATGCACTCTCGCCTCCACCTGCAAGGCTGCAGCCTGCAGTGCCCAGCCTCCCCTAGCTACTTGACGTCCCATCGATCAGTGAGCAGACCGCGCGCGCGGGGGGTCGCGTTCCATTGGCCAAAACCCAAAAGCGTCCTCGTCCAAACCAGGCATAACGTTCAGCGCGCCGAAGCACGACTGTTTCAGGCCACAGCTCTTATTAGGTTTGACGCCCCGAGTAGATCGTTGCTACAGCCTCTGTGAGAGAGCCGCAAGAAGTGTTAAATACTCCCTCTGTTCTAAAATAGATGACCTAATTTTATACTAACTTTATACTAAAGTTTATACTAAAATTAATATAAAGTTGGGTCATCTATTTTGAAACGGAGCGAGTAATATATATATATATATACGATAGTTTCTGTGTATACCTCTGTATCTTGTATTTGTACACTTTATGTACCCTTATGTATATGAGATAGCCACATTCGTATTGAGTGTCGTGCAGTTTCTCAAACCCTAGCTTTTACTCCCTCCGTTCCGAATTACTTGTCGCATGTATGGATGTATCTAGATGTATTTTAGTTTTAGATACATTCATTTCTGTGACAAGTAATTTGGAACGAAGTGAGTATATGGTATCAATTTAGGTTTTGATCGCTTCCGCTCTATCCCGATCGCCCTCGACACCGATCGTCCCCGATATCATACGGCCCGGCCGCCGCTGCCCCGGCCTCTCCGTTCCTGGCCACTCACCCGTTGTTTCCCCTGGCCGGCGCCGATCCTTCTGCTGCTATCCTGCGGTCGCTGCCGAACGCCGCGGTACCCGCTGAGCCTCACGCGGCCGCGCCCGCGGTGCCATCCCGCGAGTCGCATGCGGGCATGCATGTCGCGTTGCATGCGGGGGTGTGGCAAGCTCCATCCAGCGCGGGCGTGCATGCAGGCGTGCATGGCACGTGCGGGCCCGGCCCAGGCGTGCATGGCACGTACGGGCTCGGCCCAGGCGTGCATGGTGCATGGGCTGCGGCCCCTCCAGCGCGTGGGCTGCGTACGGCGCCCTGCCCCCGGCCGTGTACGGTGCTCCACCTACGGCCGCATACGGCGCCCAGCCTCCGGCCGCATACGGCGCTCAGCCTCCGGCTGCGTACAACGCGTCGCCCGCGGTTCCACACAGTGCATCGCCTGATTCCTACGACGTACCTGCGGCTGCTGCGGTGCCCTACAGTACTGCACCGACGATCTACGGCGAGTACCGGCCGGCTCCTCCGATCGTGCCGTTCTATGGTGCTTCCGCGACACCTTATCCCCCGTCGGTTGTGGCTCCTTCGATGGAGCTAGTTCACATCTCGCTGGCGCCTGGTGATGGTCCACATCAGGGCTACTACGCGCCGCCTCTGCCATGTCGCCGTTGCTGCATCGTTCTACTACGCACCTCATCCCGATGAAGCTCGCGATGGATAACTATCTGTCGTGGCGTGCACATGTGTTGCCGCTTCTCCGCAGTTGCTACTTGAAGGGCTTTGTTGATGGTACTCTGTCGTGCCCTTCGCCATATCATCTGGGGCATCATGCATGGGTGGTTCAAAATCAAGCCATCCTATTTGCAATCCAGTCCTTTCTCACAGAGGGAATCTCGTCGCTGGTCATCTTTGCCGCTACGTCTTGGGACGCGTGGACGGCTCTTCATACCAGTTTTGCTTCGCAGTCCCAGGCGCGTGCTCATGCTATTCACACATCGCTTGGGGGGGGGGGGGTTGAAACTTCATGACCTCACTGAAGGAAATATGCCCTAGAGGCAATAATGAAGTTGTTATTTATATTTCCTTATATCATGATAAATGTTTATTATTCATGCTAGAATTGTATTAACCGTAAACTTAGTACATGTGTGAATACATAGACAAACAGAGTGTCACTAGTTTGCCTCTACTTGACTAGCTCGTTGAATCAATGATGGTTATGTTTCCTAACCATAGACATGAGTTGTCACTTGATTAACGGGATCACATCATTAGAGAATGATGTTATTGACTTGACCCATCCGTTAGCTTAGCATGATGATCGTTTAGTTTGTTGCTGTTGCTTTCTCATGACTTATACATGTTCCTATGACTATGAGATTATGCAACTCCCGAATACCGAGGAACACTTTGTGTGCTACCAGACGTCACAACGTAACAGAGTGATTATAGAGGTGCTCTACAGGTGTCTCCGATGGTACTTATTGAATTGGCATAGATCGAGATTAGAATTTGTCACTCCGATTGTCGGAGAGATATCTCTGGGCCCTCTCGGTAATGCACATCACTATAGGCCTTGCAAGCAATGTGACTAATGAGTTAGTTGCGGGATGATGCATTACGAAAATGAGTAAAGAGACTTGCCGGTAACGAGATTGAACTAGGTATTGATATACCGACGATCGAATCTCGGGCAAGTAACATACCGATGACAAAGGGAAAACATATGTTGTTATGCGGTTTGACCGATAAAGATCTTCGTAGAATATGTAGGAACCAATATGAGCATCCAGGTTCTGCTATTGGTTATTGACCGAAGACGAGTCTCGGTCATGTCTACATAGTTCTCGAACCCGTAGGGTCCGCACGCTTAAAGTTCGGTGACGATCGGTATTATGAGTTTATGTGTTTTGATGTACCGAAGGTAGTTCGGAGTCCCGGATGTGATCACGGACATGAAGAGGAGTCTCGAAATGGTCGAGACGTAAAGACTGATATATTGGACGGCTATATTTGGACAGAGGAAGTGTTCCGGATGATTTCAGAGAAAACCGGAGCGCCGGAGGGGTTACCGGAACCCCCCGGGGAAGTATTGGGCCTTAGTGGGCCTGAGGGGAGAGAGAGGGCTGCAGCCCAAGAGGTGGTGCGCCCCCTCCCATGGGGAGTCCGAATTGGACTAAGGGAGAGGGTGCAGCCCCTCTTTCCCTCTCCCTCTCTTTCCTTCCTCCTTCCCTCTTCCTAGTTGGACTAGGAAAGGATGAATCCTCTTCCTAGTAGGAAGAGGATTCCTCCTCTCCTTGGGGCACACCAAGGCTGGCCGGCCTCCCCCTTGCTCCTTTATATACGGGGGCAGGGGGGCACCCAAAGACACACAAGTTGATTGTTCCAAGCCGTGTGTGGTGGCCCCCTCCACCATAATCCACCTCGATCATATCGTAGCGGTGCTTAGGCGAAGCCCTACATCGGTAGCAACATCATCACCATCATCACGCCGTCGTGCTGACGGAATTCTCGCGTGAAGCTCTGTTGGATCTGAGTTCATGGGACGCCATCGAGCTGAACGTGTGCTGAACTCCGAGGTGTCGTGCGTTCGGTACTTGGATCGGTCGGATCGTGAAGACGTTCAACTACATCAACCGCGTTCTCATAATGCTTCCGCTTACGGTCTACGAGGGTACGTGGACGATACCCTTCCCTCTCGTTGCTATGAATCACCATGATCTTGCGTGTGCGTAGGAATTTTTTTTAAAATTACTACGTTCCCCAACAGTGGTATCAGAGCCAAGTTTATGCATAGATGTTATATGCACGAGTAGAACACAAGTGAGTTGTGGGCGATACTAGTCATACTGCTTACCAGCATGTCATACTTTGATTCGGCGGTATTGTTGGATGAAGCGGCCCGGACAGACATTACGCATACGCTTACGCGAGACTGGTTCTACCGACGTGCTTCGCACACAGGTGGCTTGCGGGTGTCAGTTTCTCCAACTTTAGTTGAATCGAGTGTGGCTACGCCTAGTCCTTGTGAAGGTTAAAACAGCACATACTTGACGAAATATCGTTGTGGTTTTGATGCATAGGTAAGAACGGTTCTTGCTCAGCCCGTAGCAACCACGTAAAACTTGCAATAACCACTGGTAGAAAAAGGGCCTGTTGTCCCGGTTCGTAAGGGCCTTTTGTCCCGGTTCTGGAACCGGGACTAAAGGGTCGGTACTAATGCCATGTCCCTTTAGTCCCGGTTCAATCCAGAACCGGGACAGATGGGCCTCCACGTGGCCTGTGCGCGGAGCCCAGGCAGGAGACCCTTTGGTCCCGGTTGGTGGCACCAACCGGGACCAATAGGCATCCACGCGTCAGCATTTCTGTGGTTGGGGTTTTTGTTTTTTTTTTTGAAAAGGGGGGGTTTGGGGGTTTGGGGGGGGGGTTAGTTTAGGTGTTTCATATATTGTGTTAGCTAGCTATAATTAATAGAGAGAAGTGTCCTCTCTTATGTCCGTGCTTGGTCGACGCTACGTACTATACATACGTATAGAGAGGACTAGACACGCTAGCTAGCTAGTAAGCAAACGAAGGAAACAGAAGATCGTCATGAACATATATGCATACAGAGAGAAGTGATATCGACCACCTCTCCTTCTCCGAGAGATTGGTCGAACAACAAGTTCTCGTATATCTATCCGACACTACCGGCTACATACATACAATAATTATCTTTTACAAATATAATCATACGGACTCAGAGTCCACATAGTATTATCCGTCTTCAGGGATCACGTGGTCAAGAAAGAATGCCGCCAATTCCTCTTGAATTGCTCGCATGCGAGCTGGTGCTAGGAGTTCATCCCGCTTCCGAAACATCTAATTTAAAAAAGGGGGTCAATACATATATATATGAACGAATGAAACTCAACACAAATGATGGTAATAAAATAAAATTGTGAATGTTGTTATTTACGTACTTCATATTGTTCGTCAGTGTAGCCCCGCTCACAGGTCGTGTGGCGGATGGACTCGCAAACTTAGTATCCACAGAAATCATTCCCTTGTTCCTGCCACAACCACTTTACAAGAAATAGAGGTCAATCAAACTGATAAGCAAGAATGCCAAATGGTATTGATGAAACTAGCGCTTGAATGACTAGTAGATGCGCGGAACATGCTACTATAGTACTTACTTTAGGGTGTCTAAATTGCAGCTCCTTCGGCAGTCCCGGAGCTTTTCTGGTGAATTTTCTCCAAACCCTGCCGGACAAAGAAAACAATTACTTGATATATCAGGAAATGAACAAAGTTGCTGATATGGTGGATAATGATCGATTTAACTTACTTCTCGAGTATTTGAGTCATGTCTGCATAGTCCTGGGGATCTTTTCGTCTTGAGTCTAAGACGGTTACTAGTCCCTGCTCAAGCTTAATCTCTAGGAGAATATAGTGGAAACTGCACACGCATGCATAACTCATCAATTACATTACTATAACCTTGACTAATATATAAGGGAAACCGAATACGCACAAGACAGTAACACTCACTTGAAGTTGTAAGGAAAGAGTATTATATCTTTGTTTTCATTTATTACCAACGATCGTAGAAAATTGGTCTCGGTAGCTGCGGCATGAAATTTAACCTGAGTTGCATCTATGAGATATGTGTTAATGAACCCAATATCACCGACTTGTCTTTTCTTCAATTCGGCGATCTTCAATCTGCATAATATAGTGAGGATGATTATAAATACATGCAATGAAAGAGCTGAGCTATATAGAGAGACTTAATGGCAGAAGTAGTACTACTTACAGACAGTAGCAGGCGACCATTGTTTTATCGAGGGCCAATTGATTGAAAAACTGATAGAACTCCTCAAATGGAACAAGCAATAGTTCAATTCCAACGAGGTCATGCTCCTTTTTAACTTTCACATACAAAGTACTCCTCCCCCCAGAGTCTCTGCAGATTTTCAAGTACCAATCATGCAATCTTCGCATCATCGTTGATAGAGATCTTTCATCTTTGACGAGAGGCTTCCCGTACTCGTATCTTTGTATCTGCACCTCCATGGGTTCATAATGTACATTGTCAGGCAGGTAATCTGCAAGATTGCTATAACCGGGCACCATCCTCGGATCATTAGCGACGTTGTGGCTAGGCACCTTGAGCGGGGGGCACGATTGCTTCGCTTGTTCGCCGAGCTGGGCAATTTGTTTCCCAGCTCGTCGTTCTTTCAGCCTTTGATCACTGACAGCACTTCCCGACCGCTCCGCTTCGGCAAATTCCTTTCCAATAATGCGCTCATAGTTTCCTTTCGGCGGAGACTTGGGTGGTTTTGTCAGGGCAGCCAGAGTGCGCTTCGCTTTCACCGGATCTACCTTCTCCTCCGGAAGTGGATGTCTCTTTGCTTTCAACCCTTGAAACCAGTCATCCACTTCGGTTCGTGCGATCTCGGCGTTCTCCTCTGGGGTCCTCTCGTATGGTAACTTCTCTGGAGTCTTCAGAGAAGGACCGAATCTGTATGTCCTCCCGCCTCTGGCTGTACTGCTAGACGCCGGCCGAGCAGATGGAGCGGTTGTCTTGTTTACTTGCTTACGAGGCGGAGGAGAAGGACTACGACGCGCCGGAGCAGCCGGAGCGGCGGCAGGTCTCTTCCGCCCTTGCTGACGAGGCGGAGAAGGATGGCTGCTCGGGTGCGTCAGCACAGGCGGAGAAGGAGGCGGAGTGCCGCCACGCGCTGGAGAAGGAGCTGGTCGAGTGCCCTGATCGTCACTCGCCAGAGGAGGAGGCGGTGGAGGAGGCGAAGTGCCCTGACTCGTCGGAGGAGGAGGCGGTGGAGGAGGCGGAGTGCCCTAACTTGCCGGAGGAGGAAGAGGAGGCGGAGGCGTCCAGTTCGGAAGGTTGATGAGCTCCTTCTGCCATAGGCATGGAGTCTTCAGAGCAGACCCCATCCTAGTCTCCCCTTCACCGGTAGGGTGGTCAAGCTGGAGGTCCTCAAATCCCTCCGTTATTTCATCCACCATCACCCTAGCATATCCTTCTGGAATCGGCCGGCAGTGAAAAGTTGCGCCGGGTTCAGTAGGATAAACAGAGCCAACAGCCGCCTTGACCTTCAAATTCATCCATTGCGTCATAAGGTGGCAATTTTGAGACTCCGTGATAGCATCCACGGGATAGCTGGCAGGAGCCGTCAAGGCATGCTCCGGCTGAAGCAGCTCGGTGGAAGCCACGCTGCTTCTCCGCTGAGATGGCGGGGTAGCTTCGGGGGAAGCTTCGGCAGTACGTTTGCTGCGATTTGCTTCTCGTTCCTCTATCGCTTGTACCCTTGCTTGCAGCGCCTGCATTTGGGTCTGCTGCACTTTTTTCCTCCTCTCATGGGATTTGTAACCGCATGCGTTCGGAAACCCAACCTTCCACGGAATGGAGCCTGGCGTGCCTCGTGTCCGTCCAGGGTGCTCAGGATTCCCGAGGGCCATTGTGAGCTCGTCGTTCTCTCTGTCTGGAAAGAACGTCCCTTGTTGCGCTGCTTCGATATAGTTTTGAAGCTTCCTGACTGGTATGTCCATTTGATCGTTCGTCCAAATGCACTTCCCTGTTATAGGGTCCAAGGTTCCGCCAGCCCCGAAGAACCAAGTCCGGTAAAGGTCTGGCCAGTTAATTGTCTCTGGTTCGATCCCTTTATCAACCAGATCATTCTCAGTCTTGGCCCACTTAGGCCGGGCTACGAGGTAGCCACCTGACCCCGTGCGATGGTGATGCTTCTTCTTCGCAGCATTTTGCTTGTTTGTTCCGACATCTTCTTACTCTTTTCCGATGTCTTGTGGGCCAAAAATGCGGGCCAGTGATCTCTGATCTTCTCATATCTGCCCTTGAATTCTGGTGTCTCATTATTTTCGACAAACTTATTCAGCTCTTTCTTCCACCTCCTGAATAGTTCTGCCATCCTCTTAAGAGCAAAAGACTTGATTAATTGCTCTTTAACTGGCTTCTCTGGATTATCCTCTGGCGGTATGGTGAAATTTGACTTCAGCTCAGTCCAAAGATCATTTTTCTGCATATCATTGACATAAGACACCTCAGGGTCTTCTGTAGCCGGCTTAAACCATTGCTGGATGCTGATCGGGATCTTGTCCCTAACCAAAACCCCGCACTGAGCAACAAATGCGCTCTTTGTCCAGAGGGGTTCAATCGGTTGGCCGTCGGGCGCGATTGCTATGATCTCAAACTTTTCATCCGAGCTCAACTTTTTCTTCGGGCCTCGTCTCTTTACCGAAGTTGTGCTCGATCTGGAGGGCTAGAAAAAAGAACAAAGACTTAATTAATATGTGTACATACCAAAACAATGAATGCATCAATTAGCTAGTCAGCAGAAGCTTAACTAATATATATACCTGGCCGGACTCGGTTCGGTCACCGGAGACATCATCACGGTCTCCTTCTTGCACCGGCATTGGGTCACCGGAGCCGTCCTCACGGTCTCCTTCTTGCACTGGCATTAGGTCACCGGAGCCATCATAATCAGCTGCTTCCAGACCATCGGTCTCGTTGAGAAACAACGAGCAGATGGCATCACTTCCTCGTGCGATTATGTCCCCCAACAACTCTTCTTGTACTTCGTCTCAGGCGGTGTGCATAGTTTCTACAAATATTGACAACATGGCAATTATTATTCAAACATGACAGATGGATATATTAGTGGCAAAAACATAGAACTAATATTAATTAGTGGCCTCGACGCTGCTTCTCTAGGGTTTGGGGTGGCCTCGACGCTGCTTCTCTAGGGTTTGGGGTGGACTCGACAACGCTTCAAGGATAAAAAAAGAAGAGGAAGAAGAAGAAAAAAGAGGATAAGAAAGAATAGAGGAGTATCTATTCTTTCTTATCCTCTTTTTTCTTCTTCTTCCTCTTTTTTTTATCGGGAACGAGGGTCATCGAGGGTCACCGAGCGATAGAGGAAACCCTAAATAGCAAGTATCGTGGGTGTGAGATACATGTGGCCGTCGGTGTCGGACACTACATCCACGTCCCACAAGTGACGTGGGCGTCGAAGCCCGCGCCACTTGTGGGACGTGGATGTAGTGTCCGACACCGACGGCCACATGTATCTCACACCCACGATACTTGCTATTTAGGATTTCCTCTTCTCCTCTTTTTTCTTCTTCTTCTTCTCTTCTTCTCTTTTTTTTCTTCTTCTTCCTCTTTATTTTATCGGAAACGAGGGTCGTCGAGGGTCAGGGTCGCCGAATGGTAGAGGAAACCCTAAATATAAAGTATCGTCTGTGTGAGATACATGTGGCCGTCGGTGTCGGACACTACATCCACGTCCCACAAGTGACGTGGGCGTCGAAGCCCGCGCCACTTGTGGGACGTGGATGTAGTGTTCGACACCGACGGTACATGTATCTCACACCGACGATACTTTCTATTTAGGGTTTCTCCTCTACCGCTCGGCGACCCTCGACGACCCTCGTTCCCGATAAAAAAAAGAGGAAGAAGAAGAAAAAAAAGAGGAGAAGAAAGAATAGAGGAGATCTTCTCCTCTTTTTTTTTCTTCTTCCTCTTCTTTTTTTATCCTCTTCTTCCTCTCATGTTCGAGAGGATCGCCGAGGGGTCGGGAGGTTGCCTAGTGTCAAAGGATTCAACAAAACCATGTCTTCATCATTAGGCGAAAGTAACAGGTGCATGATGGTACAAAGCTCTCAAAAGTTATTTTGGAACGGAGTCCCAGATAAGATAATTCGCTTTTTGGTACAAAGTTCAGCAAGAACCTTCCAAATATCATTATTTGGAAGGCCTTTGCTGAAATTCATACAAAAAGGCAAATTATCCTATCCGGGACACCATTCCAAAATAACTTTGGAGGACTTAGTCATGCCCTGGTTACTTCCGGCTAATGAAGAAGCCATGGATTTCTTCAATACTTTGACACTAGGAAACCTCTCTCGACCCCTCGGCGATCCTCGACCCCTCGAACCCTCGACGACCCTGGAACCCTCGACCCCTAGACGACCCTGGAACCCTCGACCCTATAGAACCCTCGAAGAAAGGAATAGCTAGAGGAGAATATCGAAGAAAAAAAAGAGGAGAAGAAGAAAGGAATAGTGGAGAAGAAGAGAAAATAGAATATTCTATTTTCTCTTCTTCTCCACTATTCCTTTCTTCTTCTCCTCTTCTTTTCCTTCTTTTTTCTTCTTCTTATTTATTTCTCCTCTTCTTCCTCTCCCCTCTCGGCGACCCTAGATCCCCTCTCGACCCTCGACCCCTAGGCGACCGTCGACCCCTCTCCTTTTTTTTCTTCCTCTTCTTTTTTATCCTCTTCTTCCTCTACCGCTCGGCGACCCTCGACGACCCTCGTGCCCGATAAAAAAAGAGGAAGAAGAAGAATAAAAAGAGGAGAAGAAATAATAGAGCAGATCTTCTCCTCTATTCTTTCTTCTCCTCTTTTTTTTCTTATTCCTCTTCTTTTTTTATCCTCTTCTTCCTCACATGTTCGA
The DNA here is from genome assembly GCF_056163025.1 of Triticum urartu. NCBI lineage: Eukaryota > Viridiplantae > Streptophyta > Magnoliopsida > Poales > Poaceae > Triticum > Triticum urartu. The sequence goes on from NC_141876.1 coordinate 24,196,574, forward strand.
TGACCCTCGACCCCTCGGCGACCCTAGACCCCCTCTCGACCCCCTCTTCTTCCCCGCCTCTCTCATGAATGTCCGACGTCCCCCCTCCCCCCTCATCATCATCTATCATCCCCCCTCTCATGTTCGACGACCCTCGACCCCTTGGCCGCCCTCTCGACACACCCACGACCTAAAATGACCTAAAATGAAAATAACCTAAAATTCACTAAAGTTATCGATGACCCTCTTGACACACCCATGAATAAGAAAATATTTCATCTTCTTCATCTCCTCTTCTTTGCATATTCACATAGCCACATACACATACATAGCCACATACATATTCATCTATGAATAAAAAAACATCATAGGTACAATTCATATCGACATTTATACATACATGAAAAAAATTATATGTACATCGTGAACAAAAAGATCATCGAGAAAAAATATTTTCCATGAACATACATATAGCCACATTCATATAGAACTTTTCTGAACATATATAGATGATTTTCTAAAAATGTAACTTTTGCATATATGAACATATATACACAGAGAAAATACATGCATATATAGCCATATCCATAAACAGAGAGCAGCGGCGGCAATGGGTGGCATCGTCGGCGACTGGGATGGGAAAGGGGGGAGCTCACTTGGGGCGGGCGGCGACGGGGAGAGGAGGCCAGCGACGGGAAGGAGGACGGCGGGCTCGGGGATGCCGGCGACGGGGACGGCGTGCGCGGGGCAGCACGCGGTGACGGGGACGACGGGCTCGGGGTGGCACACGGCGATGGGGACGGCCGCGGGCTCGGGGCGGCACACGGTGACGGGGACGAGGAGGCGGGGCTCGGGGCAGGGCGGACGGCAGCGAGCTCAGGGCAGGGCGGCCGGCGACGGGCAGGAGGGCGCGATGACGACGACAGCGACAGGGCGCGGCGACGGCGACGGGGCAGGGCACAGCGACGGGAAGCACGCGGGGATGGGGCAGGGCGCGGCGACGGCGACGAGGAGGACGAGCAGCCTGGCGGCATCGGCGATGGGGAATGGAGCAGTTGGCGAAAATTTCCAAAGTGTGGACTTATATAGCAGAGCCTTTAGTCTCGGTTCATGGCAGCAACTGGGACTAAAGGTGGGCATTAGTCCCGGTTGGTGCCACCAACCAAGACCAAAGGCCTCTTTTCAGCAGCCCAAAGGGCGGGAAGCGGCGGCCTTTGCTCTCGGTTGGCGGCCTTTGGTCTCGGTTGGTGGCACCAACCGGGACTAAAGGGGGGCATTGGTCATGGTTTGTGCCATGAACCGTGACCAATGCCCCCCTTTAGTCCCGGTTGGTGCCACCAACCGGGACCAAAGGCCTTGTGCGGCTGCTGCGTCGAAAGTTTAGTCCCACCTCGCTAGTTGAGAGGGGTGCGCAGTGGTTTATAAGCCCCACTGCCGCACCCCTCTCGAGCTCCTCTCCATTGCAGGCTTACGGGCCTAATTGTCACTGCTATGCCTGTGGGCCTACTGGGCCTCCTGCAGGCCTGAATCCTGGCCCTTGGATGGGTTTCTAGTCGTATTCAGGCCGTGGGGGCCCAGTAGGTGGCATTTTTTTGTTTTTTTGTTGCTTTATTTATTTTCTTTTGTTTTTTGCTTTATTTTTTAATTCTTTATGCTTTTAGTTTTAGAAAAATTATAAACTTTTTGTTAATGCCATTAGTTTTCAAATTTGAAAACACTTTTTTGTTTTTTTGTTTTCTTTGTTGCTTTATTTATTTTATTTTGTTTCTACTTACAACAAAATACTTGTTGTTGCTATTTTTTTTCCAGTTTTTTTGTTTTGTTTTCTGCATTATTTATTTTCTTTTTTTTTGCTTTATTTTTTTATTCTTTTTGCTTTTAGTTTTAGAAAAATTATAAACTTTCTGTTAGTGCCATTAGTTTTCAAATTTGAAAACACTTTTTTAGTTTTTTTTGTTTTCTTTGTTGCTTTATTTATTTTATTTTGTGAATAACTTTACTATAAAAATAGTTTTTTCCTGTTTTTTGATTTGTTTTTTGCATTATTTATTTTCTTTTGTTTTTTGCTTTAATTTTTAATTCTGTTTGCTTTTAGGTTAGCAAAATTATAAACTTTTTGTTAGTGCCATTAGTTTTAGAAAAATTATAAACTTTCTGTTAGTGCCATTAGTTTTCAAATTTGAATAGTTAAAATTTGAATTCTTTGAAAATTGTTTGAATCACAAGTTTGTGATTAACTTACTAAAAAAATGAGAATAGATGCGCTTATAGAGAAAATTCAACCTAAATTCCTAGTAAATTTCTATGAATTTCAGAGAAATTCACTATGAATTTAGGTTAAACTTTTCTCTATTAGGGCATCTATTTTCACTTTGAGAGGAGCTCAACAAGGCAGAGAGGGAAGGGCTTATAAACTGGTGTGAGCCCCCTTCGGTTGGCGAGGTGGGACTAAACTCTGCCCGCAACGAGGACCAACCCTTTAGTCCCGGTTTGTGGCACAAACCGGGACTAATGGTCATGGGCCAAGGGCGAGGAGCAAAATTATAAACTTTCTGTTAGTGCCATTAGTTTTAGAAAGTTGAAAGTTGGCATGGGCCAGGGACTAATGGTCATGGTATTACGAGGGCCGAACCATAAGACATGAAAGCATTTCAAATGAACTCTGAAAAAGTTGAAAGTTGGCATGGTATCATAATTTCACCCACATAGCATGTGCATGTACAAAACGGACAATGGCAGCATGTTCATGTGTTACAAAGTTGGCATGGTATCATCATAATAGTAGCGGGAGAAAGTCTTCACTTTTTCTTCGCTTGTGTCATTTGCTTATTGCGCCGTAACCATGGATAATCTTCATTGTTTATCAGGATGCTTGGGTCAGCCTTGACATTAAAGGGAGGAATTTCATGAAACTTTTCATAATCTTCAGACATGTCTGTCTTGCCGTCCACTCCCAGGATGTCCCTTTTTCCTGAAAGAACTATGTGGCGCTTTGGCTCATCGTATGATGTATTCGCTTCCTTATCTTTTCTTTTTCTCGGTTTGGTAGACATGTCCTTCACATAGATAACCTGTGCCACATCATTGGCTAGGACGAACGGTTCGTCAGTGTACCCAAGATTTTTCAGATCCACTGTTGTCATTCCGTACTGTGGGTCTACCTGTACCCCACCGCCTAACAGATTGACCCATTTGCACTTAAACAAAGGGACCTTAAAATCAGGTCCGTAGTCAAGTTCCCATATGTCCACTATGTAACCATAATATGTGTCCTTTCCGCTCTCGGTTGCTGCATCAAAGCGGACACCGCTGTTTTGGTTGGTGCTCTTTTGATATTGGGCGATCATGTAAAATGTATTCCCATTTATCTCGTATCCTTTGTAAGTCAATACAGTCAAAGATGGTCCCCTGGACAACAAGTACAACTCATCACAAACAGTGTTGTCACCTCTGAGACGTGTTTCCAACCAACTGTTGAAAGTCCTGATGTGTTCACATGTAATCCAGTTGTCGCACTGCTCCGGGTGTTTGGAGCGCAGACTGTTCTTGTGTTCATCAACATACGGGGTCACCAAGGTAGAGTTCTGTAGAACTGTGTAGTTTGCTTGAGACCAAGAATATCCGTCCCTGCATATTATTGAGTCTCTTCCAAGAGTGCCTTTTCCAGTCAGTCTCCCCTCATACCGCGATTTAGGGAGACCTATCTTCTTAAGGCCAGGAATGAAGTCAACACAAAACCCGATAACATCCTCTGTTTGATGGCCCATGGAGATGCTTCCTTCTGGCTGAGCGCGGTTACAGACATATTTCTTTAGGACTCCCATGAACCTCTCAAAAGGGAACATATTGTGTAGAAATACGGGCCCCAGGATGACAATCTCGTCGAATAGATGAACTAGGACGTGCGTCATGATATTGAAGAAGGATGGTGGGAACACCAGCTCGAAACTGACAAGACATTGCACCACATCACTCCTTAGCCTTGGTACGATTTCTGGATCGATCACCTTCTGAGAGATTGCATTGAGGAATGCACATAGCTTCACAATGGCTAATCGGACGTTTTCCGGTAGAAGCCCCCTCAATGCAACCGGAAGCAGTTGCGTCATAATCACGTGGCAGTCATGAGACTTTAGGTTCTGAAACTTTTTCTCTGGCATATTTATTATTCCCTTTATATTCGACGAGAAGCCAGTCGTGACCTTCATACTGAGCAGGCATTCAAAGAAGATTTCTTTCTCTTCTTTCGTAAGAGCGTAGCTGGCAGGACCTTTATACTGCTTCGGAGGCATGCCGTCTTTTTTGTGCAAACGTTGCAGGTCCTCCCGTGCCTCAGGTGTATCTTTTGTCTTCCCATACACGCCCAAGAAGCCTAGCAGGTTCAGGCAAGGGTTCTTCATCACGTGCATCACGTCGATTGAGGAGCGGACCTCTAGGTCTTTCTAGTAGGGTAGGTCCCAAAATATAGATTTCTTCTTCCACATGGGTGCGTGTCCCTCAGCGTCATTCGGAACAGATAGTCCACCGGGACCCTTTCCAAAGATTACGTAGTGTAAATCATTAACCATAGCAAGCACGTGATCACCGGTGCGCATGGCGGGCTTCTTCTGGTGATCTGCCTCGCCTTTGAAATGCTTGCCTTTCTTTCGACATTGATGATTGGTCGGAAGAAATCGACGATGGCCCAGGTACACATTCTTCCTGCATTTGTCCAGGTATATACTTTCAGTGTCATCTAAACAGTGCGTGCATGTGTGGTATCCTTTGTTTGTCTGTCCTGAAAGGTTACTAGAGCGGGCCAATCGTTGATGGTCACGAACACCAACGCCTTAAGGTTAAATTCCTCCTGTTTGTGCTCATCCCACGTACGTACACCGTTTCCATTCCATAGCTGTAAAAGTTCTTCAACTAATGGCCTTAGGTACACATCAATTTCGTTGCCGGGTTGCTTAGGGCCTTGGATGAGAACTGGCATCATAATGAACTTCCGCTTCATGCACATCCAAGGAGGAAGGTTATACATACATAGAGTCACGGGCCAGGTGTTGTGATTGCTGCTCTGCTCCCCGAAAGGATTAATGCCATCCGCGCTTAAAGCAAACCATACATTCCTTGGGTCCTTTGCAAACTCATCCCAGTACTTTCTCTCGATTTTTCTCCACTGCGACCCGTCAGCGGGTGCTCTCAACTTCCCATCTTTCTTCACTGTGCCATCGCATCAACTTGGCATGCTCTTCATTTCTGAACAGACGTTTCAACCGTGGTATTATAGGAGCATACCACATCACCTTCGCAGGAACCCTCTTCCTGGGGGGCTCGCCGTCAACATCACCAGGGTCATCTCGTCTGATCTTATACCGCAATGCACCGCATACCGGGCATGCGTTCAGATCCTTGTATGCACCGCGGTAGAGGATGCAGTCATTAGGGCATGCATGTATCTTCTCCACCTCCAATCCTAGAGGGCATACGACCTTCTTTGCTGCGTATGTACTGTAGGGCAATTCGTTATCCTTTGGAAGCTTCTTCTTTAATATTTTCAGTAGCTTCTCAAATTCTTTGTCAGCCACATCATTCTTTGCCTTCCACTGCAGCAATTCTAGTACGGTACCAAGCTTTGTGTTGCCATCTTTGCAAGGGGTATAACCCTTTTTTGTGATCCTCTAACATGCGATCGAACTTCAGCTTCTCCTTTTGACTTTCGCATTGCGTCCTTGCATCGACAATGACCCGGCGGAGATCATCATCATCGGGCACATTGTCTGGTTCCTCTTGATCTTCAGCAGCTTCACCCGTTGCAGCATCATTGGGCACATCGTCTGGTTCCTCTTGATCTTCACTAGCTCCCCCCGTTGCAGCATCACCGTATTCAGGGGGCACATAGTTGTCATCGTACTCTTCTTCTTCGCCGTCTTCCATGATAACCCCTATTTCTCCGTGCCTCATCCAAACATTATAGTGTGGCATGAAACCCTTGTAAAGCAGGTGGGAGTGAAGGATTTTCCTGTTAGAGTAAGACCTCGTATTCCCACATTCAGTGCATGGACAACACATAAAACTATTCTGCTTGTTTGCCTCAGCCGCATCGAGAAACTCATGCACGCCCTTAATGTACTCGCGGGTGTGTCTGTCACCGTACATCCATTGCCGGTTCATCTGCATGCATTATATATAATTAAGTGTCCAAATTAATAGAAGTTCATCATCACATTAAAACCAAAGTGCATACATAGTTCTCATCTAACAACATATAGCTCTCCAGAGCATCTAATTAATTAAACCATACATTGAAACTATGTAAAACATTTCAATGCGAAAACAAATGCGATCATAATCGCAACCAAGGTAACAATTGATCCAACGGCATAATGATACCAAGCCTCGGTATGAATGGCATATTTTCTAATCTTTCTAATCTTCAAGCGCATTGCATCCATCTTGATCTTGTGATCATCGACGACATCCGCAACATGCAACTCCAATATCATCTTCTCCTCCTCAATTTTTTTATTTTTTCCTTCAACAAATTGTTTTCTTCTTCAACTAAATTTAACCTCTCGACAATAGGGTCGGTTGGCATTTCCGATTCACATACATCCTACATAAATAAAATCTATGTCATGTTGGTCGGCATAATTTTCATAAACAATAAATGAACCAATAGTTATAAAGATAATATATATACCACATCCGAATCATAGACAGGACGAGGGCCGACGGGGGCGGATACCAAAACCATCGCACTATATAAGATGCAATAATAGAAGTAAGAAAATAATACAAGTATCTATGTAAACATACAAGTAAGAATATTTTTCCTTTCAGAAAGAAGATAAAACAAGAGGCTCACCACGGTGGTGCCGGCGATGAGCTCGGCGCGGGTGATCGACAGCGGTGAAGACGGGGACGGGGCGTGACGGACCTCTAAACCTAGACAAATATTATGGAAAATGGAGCTTGGAGGTCGAGATTGGAGAGGAGAAAGCTTAAGTAGTGTGGCTCGGGCATTCCATCGAACACCTTGTGTGCATAGGAGGTGAGCTAAAGCACCACCAAGCCCTCTCCCCCTCGGCCAGAGAAAAACAGAGCACTGGGGTGCTCTGCTCGCGAGCGAGGGGTATATATAGGCACCTCATTGGTCCCGGTTGGTGACATGAGCCGGGACTAAAGGGGAGCCTTTGATCCCGGTTCAAGCCACCAATCGGGACCAATGGTGGTGGGCCAGGAGCGAGGCCCATTGGTCCCGGTTCATCCCACCAACCGGGACCAAAAGGTCCAGATGAACCGGGACCAATGGCCCACGTGGCCCGGCCAGCCCCCTGGGCTCACGAACCGGGACCAATGCCCACATTGGTCCCGGTTCTGGACTGAACCGGGACTAATGGGCTGACCCGGCCTGGACCAAAGCCCTGTTTTCTACTAGTGAACAAAGTAGAAGATGTTTAACTTGTTTTTGCAGGGCATGTTGTGATGTGATATGGTCAAGACGTGATGAGATATAAATTGTTGTATGAGATGATCATGTTTTGTTAAAGTTATCGACAACTAGTAGAAGCCTTATGGTTGTCTCTTTATTGCATAAGATGCAAGCGCCATGTAATTGCTTTACTTTATCGCTATGCGATAGCAATAGCTGCAAAAGCAATAGTTGGCGAGATGACCATGTGACGACACATTGATAGAGATCAAGATGATGGAGATCATGGTGTCATGCCGGTGACGATAGAGATCATGACGGTACTTTGGAGATGGAGATCAAAGGCGCAAGATGATCATGGCCATATCATGTCACATATTTTGATTGCATGTGATGTTTATCCTTTATGCATCTTATTTTGCTCAGTTCAATGGTAGCATTATAAGATGATCTCTCACTAAATTTCAAGGTATAAGTGTTATCCCTGAGTATGCACCGTTGCCAAAGTTCGTCGTGCCGAGACACCACGTGATGATCGGGTGTGATAAGCTCTACGTTAACATACAACGGGTGCAAGCCAGTTTTGCACACGCAGAAATATTCGGGTTAAACTTGACGAGCCTAGCATATGCAGATATGGCCTCAGAACACTGAGACCGAAAGGTCGAGTATGAATCATATAGTAGATATGATCAACATAGTGATGTTCACCATTGAAAACTACTCCATTTTACGTGATGATTGGTCATGGTTTATTTGATTTGGATCACATGATCACTTAGATGATTAGAGGGATGTCTATCTAAGTGGGAGTTCTTAAGTAATATGATTAATTGAACTTTAATTTATCATGAACTTAGTCCTTATAGTATTTGTATAACTATGTTATAGATCAATAGCTCGCGATGTAGCTCCCCGTTTATTTTGATATGTTCCTAGAGAAAAACTAAGTTGAAAGATATTAGTAGCAATGATGCGGATTGGATTTCTGATCTGAGGATTATCCTCATTGCTGCACAGAAGAATTATTTCCTTGATGCACCGCTAGGTGACAGACCGATTGCAGGAGCAGATGCTGCCGTTATGAACGTTTGGCGAGCTCGATATGATGACTACTTGATAGTTTAGTGCACCATGCTTTATGGCTTACAATCGGGGCTTCAAAGATGTTTTGAACACCATGGAGCATATGAGATGTTCCAAGAGTTGAAATTAGTATTTCAGACTCATGCCCATGTCGAAAGGTATGAGACCTTTGACAAGCACTTTTCCTACAAGATGGAGGACAATAGCTCAGATAGTGAGCATGTGCTTATAATGTCTGAGTACTACAATCACTTGAATCAAGCGGGAGTTAATTTCCAGATAAGATAGTGACTGACAGAGTTCTCTAGTCACTATCACTAAGTTACTGGAACTTCGTGATGAACTATAATATGCAAGGGATAAGGGAAACGATTCCCAAGCTCTTCGTGATGCTGAAATCAACGAAGGTAGAAATCAAGAAAAGCATCAAGTGTTGATGGTTGACAAGACCACTAGTTTCAAGAAAAGGGCAAAGGGAAGAAGCGAACTTCAAGAAGAACGGCAAGCAAGTTGCTGCTCAAGTGAAGAAGCCCAAGGTTAGACCTAAGCCTGAGACTAAGTGCTTCTACTCCAAAGGGACTGGTCACTGGAAGCATAACCACCCCAAGTATATATTTGGCAGATAAGAAGGATGGCAAAGTGAACAAAGGTATATTTGATATACATTTTATTGATGTGTACTTTACTAGTGTTTATAGAAACCCCTCAGTATTTGATACTAGTTCAGTTGCTGTGATTAGTAACTCGAAATGGGAGTTGCAAAATGAAGAGAGACTAGTTAAGGGCGAAGTGACGATGCGTGTTGGAAGTAGTTCCAAGATTGATATGGTCATCATCACACACTCCCTATACTTTCGGGATTAGTGTTGAACCTAAATAAATGTTATTTGGTGTTTGCGTTAAGCATGAATATGATTTGATCATGTTTATTGCAATAGAGTTATTCATTTAAAGTCAGAGAATAATTGTTGTTCTGTTTACACGAATAAAACCTTCAATGGTCATAGACCCAATGTGAATGGTTTATTGAATCTCGATCGGAGTGATACACATATTCATAATATTGAAGCCAAAAGATGCAAAGTTAATAATGATAGTGCAACTTATTTGTGGCACTGCCGTTTAGGTCATATTGGTGTAAAGCGCATGAAGAAAATCCATGCTGATGGGCTTTTGGAATCACTTGCTTATGAATCAGTTGATGCTTGCGAACCATGCATCATGGGCAAGATGACTAAGACTCCGTTCTCCGGAACAATGGAGCGAGCAACAGACTTGTTGGGAATAATATACTGATGTATGCAGTCCGATGAGTGTTGAGGCTCGTGGCAGGTATCGTTATTTTCTGACCTTCATAGATGATTTGTGTAAGATATGGGTGAAACATAAATCTTAAACATTTGAAAAGTTCAAATAATTTCAGAGTGAATTGGAAAATCATCGTAACAAGAAAATAAATTTTCTACGATCTGATCGTGGAGGTGAATATTTGAGTTACGGGTTTGGTCTTCATTTGAAACAATGCAGAATAGTTTCGCAACTCACGCCACCTGGAACACCACAGCGTAATGGTGTGTCCGAACATCGTAACCGTACTTTATTACATATGGTGCAATCTATGATGTCTCTTTCTGATTTACCACTATCGTTTTGGGGTCATGCATTAGAGACAGTTGCATTCACGTTAAATAGGGCACCATCTAAATCCGTTGAGACGACGCCATATGAACTGTGGTTTGGTAAGAAACCAAAGTTATTGTTTCTTAAAGTTTGGGGTTGCGATGCTTATGTAAAACAATTTCATCCTGATAAGCTCAAACCCAAATAGGAGAAATGTGTCTTCATAGGATACCCAAAAGGAGATAGTTGGGTACACCTTCTATCACAAATTCAAAGGCAAGACATTCGTTGCTAAGAATGGATCCTTTCTAGAGAAGGAGTTTCTCTTGAAAGAAGTGAGTGGGAGGAAAGTAGAACTTGATGAGGTAAGTGTACCTGCTCCCTTATTGGAAAGTAGTTCATCACAGAAATCTGTTCCTGTGACTCCTACACCAATTAGTGAGGAAGCTAATGATGATGATCATGTAACTTCAGATCAAGTTACTACCGATCCTCGTAGGTCAACCAGAGTGAGATCCGCACCAGAGTGGTACGGTAATCCTGTTCTGGATGTCATGTTACTTGACCATGACGAACCTACGAACTATGAGGAAGCGATGATGAGCCCAGATTCCGCAAAATGGCTTGAGGCCATGAAAACTGAGATGGGATCCATGTATGAGAACAAAGTGTGGACTTTGGTTGACTTGCCCGATGATCGGCAAGCCATAGAAAATAAATGGATCTTCAAGAGGAAGATGGACGCTGATAGTAGTGTTACTATCTACAAAGCTAGACTTGTCAAAAAAGTTTTTGACAAAGTTCAAGGTGTTGACTACGATTAGATTTTCTCACTCGTACCGATGCTTAAGTCTGTCCGAATCATGTTAGCAAATTGCCACATTTTATGAAATCTAGCAAATGGATGTCAAAACTATATTCCTTCATGGATTTCTTAAAAGAAGAGTTGTATATGATGCAACCAGAAGGTTTTGTCGATCCTAAAGGTGCTAACAAAATGTGCAAGCTCCAGCGATCCATCTATGGACTGGTGCAAGCATCTCGGAGTCGGAATATACACTTTGATGAGTTGATCAAAGCATATAGTTTTGTACAGACTTGTGGTGAGGCCTGTATTTACAAGAAAGTGAGTGGGAGCACTACAACATTTCTGATAAATATATGTGAATGACATATTGTTGATCAGAAATAATGTAGAATTTTCTGGAAAGCATAAAGGAGTGTTTGAAAAGAGTTTTTCAAAGAAAGACCTTAGTGAAGCTGCTTACATATTGAGCACCAAGATCTATAGAGATAGATCAAGATGCTTGATAAGTTTTTTCAATGAGTACATACCTTGATAAGATTTTGAAGTAGTTCAAAATGGAACAGTCAAAGAAAGAGTTCTTGTCTGTGTTGCAAGGTGTAAAGTTGAGTAAAGACTCAAAACCCGACCACAGGAGAAAATAGAAAGAGAATGGAAAGTCATTCCCTGTGCCTCAGTCATAGTTTTTATAAAGTATGATATGCTGTTTACCAGTCCTATTGTATACCTTACCATGATTTTGGCAAGGGAGTACAATAGTGATCAAGGAGTAGATCACTGGACAGCGGTCAAAATTATCCTTAGAGGACTAAGGAAATATTTCTCGGTTATGGAGGTGATAAAAGAATTCATCGTAAAGAGTTACATCGATGCAAGCTTTTTACATTGATCTAGATGACTCTAAGTCTCGATCTGGATACGTATTGAAAGTGGGAGCAATTAGCTAGAGTAGCTCCATGCAGAGCATTGTAGACATAGAAATTTGCGAAATACATACGGATCTGAATGCTGCAGACCCGTTGACTAAATTTCTCTCACAAGCAAAACATGATCACTCTTTGGGTGTTAATCACATAGCGATGTGAACTAGATTATTGACTCTAGTAAACCCTTTGGGTGTTAGTAACATGGAGATGTGAACTAATCACATAAAGATGTGAACTATTGGTGTTAAATCACATGACGATGTGAACTAGATTATTGACTCTAGTGCAAGTGGGAGACTGAAGGAAATATGCCCTAGAGGCAATAATAAAGTCGTTATTTATATTTCCTTATATCATGATAAATGTTTATTATTCATGATAAAATTGTATTAACCGGAAACTTAGTGCATGTGCGAATACATAGACAAATAGAGTGTCACTAGTTTGCCTCTACTTGACTAGCTCATTGAATCAATGATGGTTATGTTTCCTAACCATAGACATGAGTTGTCACTTGATTAATGGGAATGATGTGATTGACTTGACCCATCCGTTAGCTTAGCATGATGATCGTTTAGTTTGTTGCTATTGCTTTCTTCATGACTTATACAGGTTCCTATGACTCTGAGATTATGCAACTCCCGAATACAGGAGGAACACTTTGTGTGCTACCAAACGTCACAACGTAACTGGGTGATTATAAAGGTGCTCTATAGGTGCCTCCGATGGTACTTGTTGAGTTGGCATAGATCGAGATTAGGATTTGTCACTCCGATTGTCGGAGAGGTATCTTTGAGCCCTCTCGGTAATGCACATCACTATAAGCCTTCCAAGCAATGTGACTAATGAGTTAGTTGCGGGATGATGCATTATGGAAACGAGTAAAGAGACTTGCCAGTAACGAGATTGAACTAGGTATTGAGATACCGACGATCGAATCTCGGGCAAGTAACATATCGATGACAAAGGGAACAACATATGTTGTTATGCGGTTTGACCGATAAAGATCTTCGTAGAATATGTAGGAACCAATATGAGAATCCAGGTTACACTATTGGTTATTGATCAGAGACGAGTCTCGGGCATGTCTACATAGTTCTCGAACCCGTAGGGTCCGCACGCTTAAAGTTCGGTCATGATTGGTATTATGAGTTTATGTGTTTTGATGTACGGAAGGTAGTTCATAGTCCCAAATGTGATCACGGACATGACGAGGAGTCTCGAAATGGTCGAGATGTAAAGATTAATATATTGGACGGCTATATTCGGACACCGGAAGTGTTCCGGATGATTTCGAAGAAAACCGAAGCGCCGGAGGGGTTACCGGAACCCCCCGGGGAAGTATTGGGCCTTAGTGGGCCTAAGGGGAGAGAGAGGGCTGCAGCCCAAGAGGTGGTGCGCCCCCTCCCATGGGGAGTCTGAATTGGACTAGGGGAGGGGGGCGCAGCCCCTCTTTCCCTCTCCCTCTCCCTCTCTTTCCTTCCTCCTTCCCTCTTCCTAGTTGGACTAGGAAAGGATGAATCCTCTTCCTAGTAGGAAGAGGATTCCTCCTCTCCTTGGGGCGCACCAAGGCTGGCCGACCTCCCCCTTGCTCCTTTATATATTGGGGCAGGGGGCACCCAAAGACACACAAGTTGATTGTTCCAAGCCGTGTGCGGTGCCACCCTCCACCATAATCCACCTCGATCATATCATAGCGGTGCTTAGGCGAAGCCCTGCGTCGGTAGAAACATCATCACCGTCATCACGCCGTCGTGCTGACGGAACTCTCCCGTGAAGCTCTGCTAGATCGGAGTTCTTGGGACATCATCGAGCTGAACATGTGCTAAACTCGGAGGTGTCGTGCGTTCGGTACTTGGATCGGTCGGATCATGAAGACGTTCGACTACATCAACCGCGTTCTCATAACGCTTCCGCTTACGGTCTACGAGGGTACGTGGACGATACTCTTCCCTCTCGTTGCTATGCATCACCATGATCTTGCGTGTGCGTAGGAATTTTTTTGAAATTACTGTGTTCCCCAACACTCACCATCACTGACTACTTCAACAAGGTGACGAGTACGACTAACACACTTGCCTCCATCGGCAAGGCTCTTGGTCCAGAGGAGTTCACCTCTTATGTGCTCAATGGATTGAGCGACGACTATGATAATTTGGTGGAGAATATCAATGGTCGTGGCACTCCCATCTAGCCTGTGAGTTGTATCCGCGCCTTCTTGCCACGGAACAACGCATCTAGGCTCGTCGCTCTACGCCTAGTTTCCCTTCTGCCAACCCTACAACGCGTGGGAAGGGTAAACCCTACAAGCCACCAACTGATGGCAAACCTCCGCCGATCGCGCCTAATTCGCGGAACACCACTACCTCCACGAGAGGTCGAGTCTGTGCCTGCTGCCCTTCATGTGGTGCTCAGGTCCCCTACCAGTTGTGTGGACTTGATAGTCACCTTGGCTCCCGGTGTCATCATCGCTTCAAGTAGGATTTCTTGGGGATCGGGAACAATGGAAAGGGTAATGAGAGGCAGGCTGCTCTGGCGAGTCATGAGCAGGGGCATACTCCTTCCTATCGGGTTGATGCATCTTGGTACATGGATACGGGAGCTACCAATCACCTGACGAGTGAGATGGGCAAGCTCTCTACACAGGAGATGTACCGTGGACACGATCAGGTTCGCACCGCCAATGGAGAAGGTATGCACATCTCACATATTGGTCAGGTAACACTTCTTACCCGTCGATCCACATAATTACGTCTTCTTAATGTCCTTCGTGTTCCCTCTGTTTCACGTAGTTTGCTTTCAGTTCCTAAATTTACTCACGATAATAATGTTCTTGCTGAATTTTATCCTTTTCATTTTTTTGTTAAGGACCGGGACACGAGGAATGTACTCCTTAGAGGCCGACTATGCAATAATGGTCTCTATGCACTTGATATGCCACCAGCTCCTACTGCTTTCAGTAGTGTTCGTGTGTCTCCATCACATTGGCATGCATGCCTTGGTCATCCAGCCACTCCCATCGTTTGCCATGTACTTCATCCCAATGAGCTTCCCGTTGTGTCCAATAAACATGTTGATGCAGTTTGTGATGCATGTCAGCAAGGCAAGAGTCATCAGCTTCCTTTTTCCGAGTCGAGTCGTGTAGTCAATAAACTGCTTGAACTTGTGTTTTCAGATGTATGGGGCCATGCCCAAACCTCTGTTAGAGGTCATAATTACTATGTCGGTTTTATTGATGCTTACAGTCGGTTCACTTGGTTTTATCTTCTTAAACGCAAGTCTGGTGTGTTTAATGTTTTCTTGCAATTCCAAGCGCATGTTGAGCGACTGCCCAGTCACAAAATCATTCATGTGCAATCCGATTGGCGGGGTGAATATCACAACCTCAATGCATTCTTTAATAAGCTTTGAATTGCACATCGCATGTCTTGTCCTCATACACATCAGCAAAACGGTGTAGCTGAGCATAAGCATCACCATATAGTTGAAACTGGTGTTGCTTTGCTTTCCCATGCCTTCGTTCCTTTTCGGTTTTGGAGTGATGCGTTTTCCACCGCATGCTTTCTCATTAACAGACTCCCTACACGACTCCGTCATATGGAAACACCACTTGAACTTTTGCTGAATGAAATTCCTGATTATACTTTTCTCAAGGTTTTTGGGTGTGCGTGTTGGACACATCTTCGTCCATATAACCAACGCAAGTTGGAGTTTCGGTCCAAACAATGTGTGTTTCTTGGTTATAGTTCTCTTCATAAAGGGTACAAGTGTCTTCATTTTCCCTCTAACCGCGTCTACATCTCTCATGATGTGGTGTTTGATGAGAATATTTTTCCTTTTTTCGTACTTCCAGTCACCTCCACCACTCCCACTACACCTGAAAAATCTGTTTTACCTTTGCCTAGTCAATTTGTTGATGCTGCATATACCCCCTTGTTGCTACCTAACCATGGTGCAGGTACTGGACGAGGAGCATGCCTCGAGTTTCTGGATGAGCAGCCGCCCACGTATCCTTCGACATCCGCCGAGCCCGCTCGAGATGGCCCTCCATCACCTGGCTCGCCGGTGGTGCTGGCCGAGCCGGGCCCTGCCACCTCGATCCCGCATGGGGTTGGCCATGCGCTGGCCGAGCCGACTGAGCTGGTCGAGATGGCCGAGCTAGCTACGCCCGTGCCAGCCTCTGTCACGGGGGCTGAGCTGGCGTCCACGCCCTTCTCGCCAGGTCAGTCGCCTGGCATGACTGACTTTGCGCCTGGAGAGCGGTATGCGTCGTCATTGCCATCTTCACCGACTTCGTCTCTGCCACCACCATCACCGCCTACCACTATTCTGCATCCTCGTACGCGCAGTCAGAGTGGTATTGTTCGGCCGAAGGAGCATATTGATGGCATGGTTGCATGGATTGCGGCGTGTATGGCACAGACAGATGCCGACCCTACTGCTGAGCCTCGGAATTTTCAGTCGGCTCTTCAGATTCCTCATTGGTGTAGTGCCATGGAGCAGGAGTTTCAGGCACTATAGAGGAATGATACTTGGCGTTTGGTTCCTCCGTGTCTGGTGTCAACATCATTGACTCCAAGTGGGTGTTTAAGGTAAAGAAGCATGTTGATGGTTCTGTTGAGCGATACAAGGCACGGATGGTGGCCAAAGGGTTTAAACAATGGTATGGTCTTGATTATAAGGATACCATCAGTCCAGTTGTCAAACCTACAGATAACCCACAAGTATAGGGGATCATTTCTATCCTTCTTCGATAAATAAGAGTGTCAAACCCAACGAGGATCTAAAGGTCGAACAAATACTCCCTCAAGTTCTATCGACCACCGATACAACTCTACGCACACTTGAAGTTTGCTTTACCTAAAAAAAGTATGAAACTATTTTGCAAGAATAAAATACGAGCACTTTGCGGAATAAAACTACGAATAAATTGCAAGGTAATAAAAGTGGATAGCTTCTGTCAACAAGAAAGTCATTTGTCCCTAGGTGATCGATAACTAAACCGGTGATCATTGTTGCAATTTTATATGAGGGGGAGGCATAAGCTAACATACTTTCTCTACTTGGATCATATACACTTATGATTGGAACTCTAGCAAGAATCCGCAACTACTAAAGATCATTAAGGTCGTGAAACCCAACCATAGCATTAAGTATCAAGTCCTCTTTATCCCATATGCAATGACCCCCAAACTCGGGTATGTGCTTCTGCCACTCACGCCACCCACCATAAGCGAACCATGAACGTATTGCAACACCCTACAATGGGGATACCTCCATTTGGGTGACACGGAGGGCACCGTAGAACAGCACCAAAATAAAATATACAACACAAACCAATCATGATCATCTACCAACCCATAGGACAAAACGGATCTACTCAAACATCATAGGATAGTCACATATCATTGGGAAATAATATATAGTGTTGAGCACCATGTTTAAGTAGAGATTACAATGGGGAGAGGAGGTGGTACACTGCTGCATAGAGGGGGAGAAAGTTGGTGTTGACGGTAGCAAGGTTGTTGATGTAGATCGATGTCACGATCCTTGCCCCGGCAGCACTCCGGCGCCACCGAGAGAGAGGGGGAGAGAGCCCCCTCCTTCTTATTCTTCCCTGGCCTCCCCCTAGATGGGAGGAGATTTTCCCCTCTGGTCCATGGCCTCCATGGCGGTGGGGGGGGGGGGCTTTGAGAATGGAACTCCCCCTCTGTTCTCTTCTGTTTCGTGTTCCTATTTTCTGGCCGAAAACCGTTTCATATATTCCCAGAGATCCGTAACTCCGATGCGCTGAGATTTAAACATGATTTTTTTCTAGATATAAGCTTCCTTGTGCCCAAAGTAGAGATACAACCGACGTATGAGGTGAGCACAACCCACTTGGGCGCGCCTGGCCCCTAGGCGCACCCTGGTGTCTTGTGGGGGCTCTCGGGGCCCGTTTGCGTTGATTGCAAGTCCTCAAATTCACAAATATTTCAAAATAATTCTTCATAAAATTTTATTGCATTTGGACTTCATTTGATATGGATATTCTATGAAACAAAAAACATGCAAAAACAGGAACTGGCACTGGGTAGTGGGTCAATAGGTTAGTCCAATACATCATATAAAATGTTGCTAACAGTATGTGTAAGTTGTATAATATTGGCATGAAACAATCAAAAAATATAGATGCGATGGAGACGTATCAGCTTCCCCAAGCTCAATTCCTTCTCGTCCTCGAGTAAGTAAATGATAAAAAAAGATAATTTTTGATGTGGAATGCTACCTAGCATAAACTTGATCATATGTCTAATCATGGCATGAATATTAAGACACGGTTGATTCAAAGCAATAGTCTATAATTTGACATAAAGACATCAATACTCAGGCATCCCAACAAACAATCATGTCTTTCCAAATATCAACGCTAAAGAAAGCTATCCCTACAATATCATACAGTCTTGTCATGCTTTGTCTTCTTAACACAAAGTATTTATCATGCACAACCCTGATGACAAGCCGATCAATTGATTCATACTTTTTAACGCGCTTCAGCTTTTTCAATCCTCACGCAATACATGATCACAAGCCATGAATATAGCACTACGGGTGGAATAGAGTATGATGATAGGGGTAAATATAGAGAAGACAAAAAAGTAAGGAAGTCTCACATCGTTGCGGCTAACCAACGGGCTATGGAGATGCCCATCAATTGATATCAATGCGAGGAGTAGGGATTGCCATGCAACGAATGCACTAAGAGCTATAAGTGTATGAAAGCTCAATATGAAAACTAAGTGGGTGTGCATCTAACTCTATAATGAAGAATTCCACTAGTATATGCAAGTGACAACATAGGAGACTCTCTATGTGAAAAACATGGTGCTACTTTGAAGCACAAGTTTGGAATTAGCATGCACCTTCTCTTTTTTTCTTTTTTTCTTTTTCTTCTTTTTCTCTCTCTCGTTGTCTGGGGTCTCATCCCAACTTTTGGGGGAATCATAGTTTCCATCATGAAAGTGCAACTATCCCTGGGTGGGTTTGGTAATTCCTAACAACATATAGTTGATTGAACTAATGCTATTTCAAGATGATCATTTCAGAAAGTTCAATGATTGGCATGGCAAGGATTAGAAATGTGGACCCCTCAAAATGCTAAGGACACAAATTGGCTCAAGCTCAAGACTCTACATGTTCATTTTAGTGATCCAAGATCACATTGAGTCCATAGGAAAAGCCAATACTATTAAAATGGGATGAGGTGTTGCTTAATGGCTTGCTTGCTTAAAATGCTTAGTGATCTGCTCCAAAATCCCTCAACCACTTTCTCATATCCACATATGTCCCAAACCAAAAGTCAAACTCGGCCCCACCCAAATTATCTATCTGGCGCCACCGAGTTCATTTGACATAGCCACTGCCAGAAACCCTAGTCACTTTGGAATCACCGATAGGGATCTCGGTCTCACCGAGATGGGATTGCAAATTCTCTGTTTCCCTTCGTAACGTTTTGGTCCAATCGAGATGAGCGATCGGTCCCACCGAGTTCGCAATGCAAACTCTCTGTTTCCCTTTCGTAACGTTTCGGTCTCAGCGAAATGAGCGATTCGGTCCCACCGAGTTTGCCTGACCAATTCTCTGTTTGCCTATTACAGAAATTGGTCCTACCAAGTTTATGTGATCGGTCTCACCGAGGTTACGGTATGCCCTAATCCTAATGAAACCGGCCTCACCGAGTTGACATGTCGGTCCCACCGAAAAGCCTAACGTTCACATTTTGAACTAAATCAGTCTGACCGAGTTTTATGATTCGGTCCCACCGAGTTTGGTAAATTGCGTGTAACGGTTAGATTTTGTGTGGAGGCTATTTATACCACTCCACCCACTCTTCATTCATGGAGGGAGCCATCAGAACGTGCCTACACTTCTACCATTCATTTTCTGAGAGGGAACCACCTACTCATGTGTTGAGACCAAGATATTCCAATCCAACCATAAGAATCCTGATCTCTAGCCTTCCCCAAGTTGCTTTCCACTCAAATCATATTTCCACCAAATCCAAATCTTTGAAAGATAGTTGAGTGTTGGGGAGAATATCATCTGAAGCACAAGAGGAAGGAGTTCATCATCAACACACCATCTGTTACCTTTTGGAGAGTGGTGTCTCCTAGATTGGTTAGGTGTCACTTGGGAGCCTCCGACAAGATTGTGGAGTTGAACCAAGGAGTTTGTAAGGGCAAGGAGATCGCCTACTTCGTGAAGATCTACCCGAGTGAGGGCAAGGAGATTGTCATGGTTTTGTCACGGCTGATGTCCTCGTGAAAGGACTTAGTCGTGGAGCCATCGCTACGGGTTAGCTTAAAGGGGTTAAACCAGACAAGGGACACAAGGGTTTTTATACTAGTTTGGCCCCTTCGATGATGGTAAAAGCCTACGTCTAGTTGTGTTGGTATTGCTAGGGTTTTGATGACCAGGGAGCGAATCCGCTTTGCCTGGCTCTCGAGTTGTTGTGTGTTGTGTTGTCCCTAAACCGCTGCCGGATCGTCCCTTTATATCCATAGGTTGACGCCCGCCGGTTTACAGAGTCCCGAGGTCCGATCATAGACGTATCCGGCTCGGTCTCTATTCCTTCTAACTTACAATACAAGTTACATGAAAGAGTCGGTTTACATCTACAGGCCTTAACCCGCCTTTGGGCCTTGGGCCTTCGTAAAGCGCCACCATCCTCATGTCTTTATGGGCTTCTATCTTCATAGAGTTAACCCGGCTACATCTGGCCGGTTTACGTCCAGTAGTAATATCCCCAACATTAGGCCCCAGATTGATTTGAACTTGTTCATGTCAATCTTCAATACTTAGAAAAATTCTTCCGTTGCATCTTCACCTTGATCTTGTAAACCGCTGTGACGTCACACTCCAGGATCATGATAAATCGCCATGACATCACTTTGTTATTTAAAAATAATACATCTCACCTTCAGTTAATGACCTTCCGACAATCGAGGCGACCGCTCCGTTAGATATCCAATATTCAGGCTCCTCGATTCTCGCGCCTGTCACCTCCCCCTTTACCTTATAAATAGGGCCAAGGGTCATTTCCTCCCCCCTTTGTCTCTTCGCTTCTTCTTCCTCCTCGCGATGCCCCTGCCTCCAAGCGCCGCCACCGTCGTCGAGCTTCACCTCTGCATCACCAACAGCCGCTGCATCAACCTTGTTGCATCAGAAAGACGCGGCGCATCTCCGCTACCTCACCCGCTGTTGTAAGCTTCCCCTCTTTTCTCTGTAGATCCATTAGGGTTCATGCGGGTTCCTGTTGCTCTCCTCGTGTTCTTCGTCAAACCATAGACAGTAGAACTTGATCTTGATGTGTTCCGCATAGTAGCTATGAAACTCCTTATCTCAACCATTTGATCCAATCTTTAAATACATCATAACTTGATCTGGACCTTTCGTGAACTGCTTCGGGACCAAGCCCTTGAGTCTCAATATTTTTCCTTTTCCTGACTTATGGTAGATCCAAAATTTCAATGCAGTCTTGTGAAACCTGTTTTTACCTTAGTTAGTCATTCTTGCCTTAGATCTGTACCTTCTTTATCACATAGACGGTTTACCCTTGTAGAGAGTAATCTATTATATGCCATTAGTCCCCTTGTAAACCGGCAATCCCTTTATCTCCGTTGTCATACTTCGGTTTAACAGTATGTGTGTACCTCTGTTTCCGCTTATCGCTTTGTCATTCATAATTGTATCAACCTCCGGTTTACTAATTTCACATACTTGGATTCCTTTGTCCTGTTGTACCTTATGCATCACCATGAATGAATTGTAAACTGGCATTTCTTTTCAGCTTTTCACTTGTAATGGCCAAGCAGTTTTATTCCTGCAACTGGGCTCCCTCCCGGGTTACCGAGGCGCAACTGAATGGAATGGTCAAGATCAGTACCTTACCAAAGAAGAATGACATCCGGTGGCGAGTTCCTGGGCCAGAGAATCCACCTACTCCCAAGAAGGGTGAAGTAGTGGTGTTTGTTGATCACATAGGTCATGGCTTTAAACCGCCCGGATCGAAGTTTTTCCGGGATGTGCTTGCCAGCTTTCAACTCCACCCTCAAGATATTGGACCCAACTCGGTATCCAATATATGCAACTTTCAAGTTTTTTGTGAAGTGTATCTACAAGAAGAACCAACTGTTGAGCTGTTCCAGGATTTCTTCCATCTAAACTGGCGCACTGAATTCGTAGATGGTCCCAATACTGAACTAGGCGGCGTCTCCATTCAGAAAAGGAAAGAAGTTGAGTTTCCTCATGCCAAGCTACACAGTCACCCAAAAGAATGGAATCAAACTTGGTTCTACTGTAGAAACACCTCCCCTGAAGATGAGAACCCTCTGCCGGGTTACCGTGCCCACCGGCTTGCCAATACTCATCCACTTCCACAACAACTAAGTGCCCAGGAACGGGCCCCATATGCACCTCAACTCGCCAAGATGAGAGACTTCTTGGCCAACGGTTTAACAGGTGTAGACTTTGTCCGTTGCTGGATATCCTGGAGTATCTTGCCGCTAAGTCGCCGCTCCATCTTAATGTGCGAGTATGCTGGTGAAGTAGAAGACTCCCAACGTCATATCAATATTTAGCTAACAGATGAAGAAGTCACTAAGGCTGTCAAGAAGATATTGAACGAATCGGAAGTTGTCTGTCGCCAAACCGGATTAAACCCCTTTTACATGCAAAACAAACCGCCTGCTGTAAGTATTGTTCTTCCGCTTTACACTTGATATCTTTAGATTGTACAATCTTTGAATACCCTTCTTCTTGTTTTTAAACAGGGTGATGATCCGTTCTGGAAGAAGAAACCTCAAGAACAAGCGGCAAAACCTGCCTGTCCTAAAACAAAAGCCATCAAGAAAACCACAAAGAGGAAGGCACCTGAACGCATCAGTATGGAACTGGATGACGACCCGGACGAACCGGAAGTTGAGGTAGAACTTGATTCACTTGGTTCACTTTTTATGCATCTCATTGACAATGATACTTATCAGGAGGACGTTGAGGGCAGCCAAGCTGACGATGCAGAGGTAATTATCCTTTTCTCCGGTTCAGACTCTCTGCCAACAGAAAAATTCCGTCAAGCGGCCCGGAAAGTAAGATTTTCTCATCCTCTTGCTCACTTGGATCCAACATTTAGTTTGAAGAAACAGCAGCACGAGGCTCGCCACACAACCCGGCACAACGGTTAAAAGGTCACTTCGACCGGTTTACCGAACACTCCGGTTCGAAAATGCCGATATGAGGTCTCACCCACTTCTGACACTTCTTATCCCAAGGCAGGCTATTTTCAACAACCTCTTAATCCGTCTTATTCGAATTATCAGGTGACACCTCCTTCATCCTCTGGCGAGTCAACAGCAACCCAACTCCCTCCTCTCAATACCGTAGCTGGGTAAGTACTTCAACCCTTTCTTTTGATGTTTCATACTTTATATGCTATGCTAACCTTTGCATCTTGTCCTGTTTTAGAGCCAAAGCCAGACCCAGTAAAAAGGCTCGGGTGAATAATCCGCCCGAAGACCATGTGGTTATTGAACCGGAGCAAACTTCTGAACCGGAGGGTCCAAATACTGAAGCCACCTTTGATGAACCACACCCTCAAGATCACAATACTGATGAACATGTAGAAGTTGATACTGCTGTACCAGATGATGAACCGGAAAATCCAATCCGGACTGATGACAGACCTTCTAGTCCGGTGAGAACTACTGACACTCCATCAACTCCAGAAAAGGCTGCTGGAGACAAAGAAGGCGAGGTTATCATAACTGGTATTGGTCACACCTCTGTAACGCCCTCGATGCGGCTATATCTCCCACGTGTCAAAGCATGACTTAGAGGAATAACCGCATTGAAAGCAATGTCACAAGTGAGGTAATCTTCGCAAACAATCCATGTAATACAATAAGGGAAAAGATACATAGTTGGCTTACAATTGCCACTTCACACAAATACATGAATAAAGCATTACATCATCCAAATACAATCAGGGCCCGACTACGGAGCCAAAATAAAAGAAGACTACCCCAAATGCTACACAGATCCCCGATCGTCCCGACTGGGCTCCACTACTGATCAACTAGAATGAAACAACACAAAGGACAAGATCTTCATCGAGATCCTCCTTGAGCTTGTTTCCGTCACCTGCTCGGTAACATCGGCACCTGCAAACTAGTTTTGGAAGTATCTGTGAGTCATGGGGACTCAGCAATCTCACACCCTCGCGATCAAGACTATTTAAGCTTATAGGAAGGGTACAAGGTATGAGGTGGAGCTGCAGCAAGCGACTAGCATATATGGTGGCTAACATACGCAAAAGGAGAGCGAGAAGAGAAGGCAAAAGCACGGTCGAGAAACTATGATCAAGAAGTGATCCTAGAACAACCTACGTCAAGCATAACTCCAACACCGTGTTCACTTCCCGGACCCTGCCGAGAAGAGACCATCACGGTAACACACGCGGTTGATGTATTTTAATTAAGGTCAACTTCAGGTTTTCTACAACCGGACATTAACAAATTCCCATCTGCCATAATCGCGGGCACGGCTTTCGAAAGTTCAAAACCCTGCAGGGGTGTCCCAACTTAGCCCATCACAAGCTCTCACGGTCAACGAAGGATATTCCTTCTAGCAGGAAGACCCGATCAGACTCGGAATCCTGGTTACAAGACATTTCGATAATGGTAAAACAAGAACAGCAAAGCCACCCGAATGTGCCGACAAATCCTGATAGGAGCTGCACATATCTCGTTCTCAGGGCACACCGGATTGTCCAAACTTCCGGTAGGCCAGCCCAGAGTTGCCCCTGGTGGCCACCAGCGACTGACAAGGTGGACTAACACTCAGAGAAGCACTGGCCCGGGGGGGTTAAAATAATGATGACCCTCAAGAGCGCGACCACCAAGGGAAAAGAAAAGGCTAGGTGGCGAATGGTAAAACCAAGGTTGGCCTTGCTGGAGGAGTTTTACTCAAAGCGAGCTGTCAAGGGGTTCCCATTATAACCCAACCGCATAAGGAACGCAAAATCCGGGAACATAACACCGATATGACGGAAACTAGGGCGGCAAGAGTGGAACAAAACACCAGGCATAAGGCCGAGCCTTCCACCCTTTACCAAGTATATAAATGCATTAATTAAATAAGAAATATTGTGATATCCCAACAAGTAAACATGTTCCAACAAGGAACAACATCTCCATGTTCCAACAAGGAACAAACTTCAATCTTCACCTGCAACTAACAACGCTATAAGAGGGGCTGAGCAAAGCGGTAACATAGCCAAACAATGGTTTGCTAGGACAAGGTGGGTTAGAGGCTTGGTTTAACAATATGGGAGGCATGATAAGCAAGTGGTAGGTATTGTAGCATAGGCATAGCAAAAGAGCGAGCAACTAGCAAGCAAAGATAGAAGTGATTTCGAGGGTATGGTCAACTTGCCTGAGATCCCGCAAGGAAGAGGAACGAGTCCATGAAGAAGACAAACGGACGTAGTCGAATGGATCCTCACACACACGACGTTATCGGAACCAACCCGAAGAAGCAACACCGGAAAGAAGTACACAACATAGTAAACAACCAACACATGAACATGGCATGATGCACAATCAAGTATGATGCATCTCCGTTTAATGAAGCATGGCATGGCAAAGGTGCACAAACAATCCTACAAATTAAGTGGAGCTCATTATGCAATTGAGTTGCATATTAAAGAAAACACCACATGACTTATTTAGTTCTCTCTTGTTTATGTACCCAACAAGATTAAATGTTGTTAGCATGGCAAGAGGGTGAAGCAAATGAAAACTACCTAACTAGGTAAGTTTAAATGAGGCCGGAACAACAAACAACAAGTCCGGAAAAATCCTCATATGCATATTTTAGGTTTGGAACTGATCTGCCCTAAACAAAATTTTAGAGTTGTTAAACATGCAAAGAGATGCCACCATGTTAAACTAGGAAAAATTCTACCCCATTTACATATAAAGTTTGTTAGGTTTGGAGCTACGGTTATAAAGTTATGGAATAAATCATTTTAACATGGCATAGGGGCAAATTTAACCAAACAGCATTTTAATCATTTCAAACATGGATGAAAGTTGCATATTATGAAACTAGATGGAAATCTAAGCATTTTTCATATATAAAGTTTTTACAAGTGGTGCTTAGTTTGTGGGTTATTAAATGCATGGACTAGAAGGGCTTTTCTGTAAAACCGTGTTCTCTGGAAAAAAAGAAAATCATTCTGTAAAAAAACATGAAACGGGCCAAATACAGCTGGCCCAACAAAGCACAAAGGTCTGAAGGGGGGTCTCACCATGGGCTTGGCCCATTAGTTGGAGGGAAGGCCGCTGGGCCTGGCACGGCTAAGACCTAGCCGACGCTCGTGGTCAACGGGGACCGGATCGAGCCAGGGAGCTCGAGATGTGCGTGCGCGCATGTAGGAGGCGTGTGGCGCTGCAGCTGTTCGAGGCAAAGCAGGGGCGCGACGCTGGTCTTCTAGTTCGAAGCAGAGAAGCGAGCGGCAGGGACTGCAGCGGCGGACTTGGCGCGAGAGGAACCAGGCAGAGGCGTCGTCCTCACAGAAGAAGTGGCTCGTGGCGGCGCGATGAAGGAGACAACGAAGACGGGACTTGGCGCTGGGGTCGTCCCACGCGGGAAGCAGAGGGAGGTTCGAGCATCCATGGCGGCACTTCTGCGGCAGCACGACCACGGCTTGAATAAGAACGGGGCGACGACGGTTCCCTGCTGAGGCAAGTACAGGGAGAGAGAGAGAGATGAGAAAGAGCATCAGGGAAGCAAAGATGCGCGGGAGGAAAGAGAGGGACGGCCTGGGTGCTGGTCTTGGTCGCCGGTGGCGGGGTCCTTGTAGGTGCGGTTGGCAGACGGAGAAGCTCCGGCGGGGATGGACGAACAGGAGGCACGGGACCTCTCGGCTCCATGGAGGTGCGGACGGAGAAAAGAAGCGGCGCTGGCCTCCAATGACTGCTGCTGCTTGCGGCGGCGCTCGAGACAAGCCCTTGGGCACGAGGTTGTGCAGCAGGTGGGAGGAGACTGCGGCTCTCTGTTGCGGGGACGGGCGGCTGGATGGATCTCAGAGGAGCCGGGGTTGGCTCGATGGAGGATCCGAGGGAGAGTGGGTGAAATATTTGGATCTGGCTGGTGGTGTGTGGTTGGCTCGATGTGGACTCTGAGGAGGAGTTGGAGAGAGGGTGGCGGCGGAAGAAGTGGATGGTTGGGACAACTCTCCTCAAAATTAGGGTTGCTTTCTATATATATGTTGTTGGATTAGGTTAGGGGGGCATTCAGTCCGTCCGATCGTAATCGGGAGGTCAAGAATAAATTGGTTAGGGAGTCCAAATAACAAAAGAGACGTTTTGTAGACGTTTGGGGATGATCCGGACCCAACGGTGCCGACTGACCAGGTCGAGTCCAGGACGGCTTTCGGACGCGCGCGCGAGGAGGTCCGATGCACTGTGCAAAGAGGGGTAGGCATGGGCCTAGGTGGACTGGGGAGAGCGGGTTGGTCTGAGAGAAGAGGGGAGAGATGCAGCCCGGCACGATTTCCGGAGACCGAAAACGTCTGACGTTAGACCGGCTATATTGCCGCTATAGTTACCCGTTGGGGAATCAAACGATCTCCGAATGCGATGAAACTTGACAGGCGGTCTATCTACACTATAATAAGACCACACGCCAACTATCATCCCATACCGAGAACATTTTCCGGCCACTTATAAAATACTATTTCGGACATACCACGGGCACGTGCAAGTGTGTCTGGGCTCAGAACGGACAACGGGAAGAACGAGGAGACCGGGACGGATGCAAGTTTTGAAAATATGATGATGCAATGAACATGATGGCATGGTATGCAATGCATGACACGCAAGCACATGACAAGGCAACAACAACGAATAACTGGAGGACACCTGGCACATCGGTCTCGGGGCGTTACAACACTCCACCACTACGAGAGGATCTCGTCCCGAGATCTAGAATGGCACTGGAGGGACAACGAATGAGAAAGAGAAGAGGTAAAACTAAGTTGCTTCTTGACAAAAGAGTGAAACCAAAGAACCTTGCGAGGTTGAACAAATTTGAGAAAAGAATAAAACGAAGGTGAACAAAGTCGAAAACACTCCGTAAGAAAAGAGGGACAAAGAACATTGTGAAAAAAACTTGAGGTTGAAGGGCAAGATATATATTGAAACCACTCCGGTTAAGTCAAGATAGAGAAGGATTAAGAATGATATAATTTGGACAGCACTCCGACTGAAAATGGAAGGAATTAACAAGAACTTTACAAGATGAGAGGATACTTGATGAAATCAAAAACACACTACCTCCGGAACTATTGAAAGAATGGCACAATGGGTAAGAACGATTTCAGACGGCACTCCGGTTGAGAAGGGAGCAAAACGTGATAAGATGAGAGAACTTGAATGGAGGACACGACACTCCGGTTAAATGGATAATCCAAGAAAAGAACACGGTCCTGACAAGAACAAGAAGAAGGTTTGAAGTTAGCAACAACACTATGCCTCCGGAACGAAAGGATAGAAGATAGATAATTGAAATAAAAGAATGGAGAAGACAATGCCAACTTCTACCACAAAAGAGCTTGAAAAGGCATCCTTAGGAGAAGGTTCGAGCGGAGTTGTTGGAAATCCAACAACGAAAGGATAAGCTTGATATGGTCTTATGGAATACATCTCAAATTATGAGGTGAAATTCTTCCACTCACGGGAAAAGAATTGGATTGATATGAACAAGGAGACAAGAAAATATTTCACCGGGAGGATAGATGAAGAACTTGGATCATATATTATCACCATTAATAGCAACAATCCTTAGGGAAAGCTTTAGGTGAAAATATTACCCAAGATAACTCGAATGGCGAGATTGATGGATTTAAAATATCTCATTCTTGATAACTTGTGAATCATGGAGCACGACGGGAAATTATCAAGAAAGACATAACCCCACCTCAAAAGATATGCGTGAAGAATAGCACTCCAGATTGCAAGATGAAGAATGCATGAGCTCCTCTGAAAAGAATGTTGATGAACACTTCGAGAAGGAATTAAATTCTTAATGAACCATCATGTAGAACCTTCATGAAGAACTCCGTTAAACAAAATAATGATCAAACGGAAAGAAAGAGAAGTTGAAAACACAAGGTGAATCCTTGTAGCGATTTAGATGAAACTCCATGGTGAAAAAAATTGTAAAGGTTGGAACTCCAGGAAAAAGTGAAGATGAAACAATTGAAACCGAGAATTTGCAGGGCCTCCGGAATAAAGAATTAATCACTTGGAAGAAACAAGAATAAGAATTACATTATGCGTATCCCTCACCAATTAAATTGATGACAATCAATGGCTTTGGCATACTACTTATTCTCGTAGAAAGAATTAAGATAGATATAGAGTCAACTTGGAAAGGTCTTCAACTAAACACCGGTAGGATTGAAACAACTAATGAATTGATATGATAACAAGGTAAGAGAAATCTTGAGCGAACCACCATAAGATTTGAAAATGAATGAAGTAAAAAGGATGAATCACCGGGTAAGAATTGTGAAATGAAAGAAGATACTTGAGATAATTTGATACAAGAGAACGAAGAGATCACGATCTGATTAGAGATCACTTGAACGATGCACTGGTAAGATTTGGGGAATGATAGCTGAAAGCTGAGAATGAATAATTCTGAGATGATGGGCTTTGTAGAAAAACAAACTAAAATACTCTTGAAATTCTCTGGATGGGTGAAAAGAAATACTGACAAATGAATATAATGGTGAGAGAATGGCAATAAGCTAGAACCATGAGTCTAGAAGAGAATGGAGCAAGATTAAAGAGAAACTCTTCTTCGGTCTTCAAAATCCGAGAATGACGACGAGAACACCACCATGAATTATTTAGACACTCCGGAAGAATCAAAACAAAGAGGTTGAGCCAACGATGAAAAGATTTTGACAGATCTTGAGAAGACATTTGTCTGATGATAAATCATTCTTACGTCAAACTTTGAAAAGAATTTGATAATACCTCTGGGAAAATAAGAAGAGTCAGGCAAGATCCTGGAAACAGACTTGTGGGTTAGGGCCCACTCAAAAGATACACCGTTGAACGATTTGAAGGAGAGATTGCATCGGTTGAATTAAATGGCTTGAATAAGATAGGACCTCAAAATAGCTTGAACGGATGCAAGGTGAAAACACAAATCTTCGAAATATCTTCAGCACTCCGGAACAAATGAATAGCAAGAGGTGAATGATTAAGAATTGCACTGGCATGAGAAAGCATTGAAACGAGGAAAGGATATGATCAACAAAGCTTGAATTGAAACCACTGGAGATGAAAAGAATGAAGAATGAAGAACTTGAAGCTCCATTAGCATCTTCTTGAGAATCACCGGATAAGAATATTAGTTAAAAGAATGGAAAGGCTTGACATCCATACGATGGATACTTGATTAAGAAATCCGAGTCCTTGACAAAACAAGGGTGGGAGGGCGGGACAACAAAGACAACTCGGGATGGATGAAACGAACACCGTTGAGAGAAAGCTTAGAATTGAACTTGCGGATGTTGAAAAAGATCGGATCCACTTAAAGAGAGACACGCCGGTTGAAAAGGATTGACATGACAAACTCGATGATCAAGAAGGATTGATATTCACATAGGAAACATGAGAACACCACTTGGAAAAGGTATGGAATCAACATTTGACTTCAAAGCAACTCGAATACCACAACTCAAAACAAAACAAAGGATTGGCTTGCAGAATAAGCCGGAACAAACATATGATAGAGATTTCGTCCGAAGTTTTCGTGGTGGGGCCTACACGGGCTCGATCGTACAACACCATCATGTACAAGGCAGTGCACATGACATACGAAGCGTCCCCGAGTCGGCATAGCCAAGGACTCTTTAAGACACAATGAGACCACTGTAAAACCGACCGTGAATAGGCGGACCACTAGACGTCGAACCCCAATTTCATATCATACATCTGTCGGAAAGATATCCTAAGAGCTACTTGATTTCCCACTTATAAACTCCCGAAATTTTCCGGTTATGCAATCAGGTGTTGGGGATAAGGGGAAGCATAATATCTCACCCAAAACTAACAAATCCTACATCCAGCTGTATCCATCCTTCAACACATAACCAAGAAACCTTCGGAAATCATCTACCTCAACCTTCAAAAAGCATCCGTTATACGAGTTATGGCAATACTCCCAAACTCCCGCCCCAGTACTGGGTGGCGTCGAGGTTATCTCACCAACAACTGCATAAAAGAGATTTTCGATGTCGGCGAAACTAATCTCAGGTATTCCAGAACTGCAACGATAAAATTGTGACGACAACACCTCAGAGCTCAACTCCCCAGGACACTGCTACAACCCCTAAATGACAGGAGGCACCAAGAACAATGTTCTCGTCATAAAACCATCGGAACGATTCCAAGATACCCGCGTGATCCTAAATTTTTTTTAGTGAAATTTGAGAAGAGAAGAGTCAAAACTCTACGTTAGGATGCCTCACCAGAGCAACGAAGGGACTGAGGAGTAAAAAGAAGTCCTAACTCTCCGATATATATAATTCCTAAATGACTCAAAACATTTCTAGACTCAATAACGCCAGCGATTCGATCAAGCAGGGGGCTCCTAAGGCCAGGGAAGGCTCTGATACCAACTTGTAACGCCCTCGATGCGGCTATATCTCCCACGTGTTGAAGCACGACTTAGAGGCATAACCGCATTGAAAGCAATGTCGCAAGTGAGGTAATCTTCGCAAACAACCCACGTAATACAATAAGGGAAAAGATACATAGTTGGCTTACAATCGCCACTTCACACAAATACATGAATAAAGCATTACATCATCCAAATACAATCAGGGCCCGACTCCGGAGCCAAAATAAAAGAAGACTACCCCAAATGCTACACAGATCCCCGATCGTCCCGACTGCGCTCCACTACTGATCAACTAGAACGAAACAACACAAAGGACAAGATCTTCATCGAGCTCCTCCTTGAGCTTGTTTGCGTCACCTGCTCGGTAACATCGGCACCTGCAAACTGGTTTTGGAAGTATCTGTGAGTCACGGGGACTCAGCAATCTCACACCCTCGCGATCAAGACTATTTAAGCTTATAGGAAGGGTACAAGGTATGAGGTGGAGCTGCAGCAAGCGACTAGCATATATGGTGGCTAACATACGCAAAAGGAGAGCGAGAAGAGAAGGCAAAAGCACGGTCGAGAAACTATGATCAAGAAGTGATCCTAGAACAACCTACGTTAAGCATAACTCCAACACCGTGTTCACTTCCCGGACCCCGCCGAGAAGAGACCATCACGATAACACACGCGGTTGATGTATTTTAATTAAGGTCAACTTCAGGTTTTCTACAACCGGACATTAACAAATTCCCATCTGCCATAATCATGGGCACGGCTTTCAAAAGTTCAAAACCCTGCAGGGGTGTCCCAACTTAGCCCATCACAAGCTCTCACGGTCAACGAAGGATATTCCTTCTAGCGGGAATACCTGATCAGACTCGGAATCCCGGTTACAAGACATTTCAACAATGGTAAAACAAGACCAGCAAAGCCACCCGAATGTGCCGACAAATCCTGATAGGAGCTGCACATATCTCATTCTCAGGGCACATCGGATTGTCCAAACTTCCAGTAGGCCAGCCCAGAGTTGCCCCTGGTGGCCACCGGCGGCTGACAAGGTGGACCAACACTCAGAGGAGCACTGGCCCGGGGGGTTAAAATAATGATGACCCTCGAGAGCGCGACTCCCAAGGGAAAAGAAAAGGCTAGGTGGCGAATGGTAAAACCAAGGTTGGGCCTTGCTCGCAAAGTTTTATTCAAAGCAAACTATCAAGGGGTTCCCATTATAACCCAACCACGTAAGGAACGCAAAATCCGGGAACATAACACCGATATGACGGAAACTAGGGAGGCAAGAGTGGAACAAAACACCAGGCATAAGGCCGAGCCTTCCACCCTTTACCAAGTATATAGATGCATTAATTAAATAAGAAATATTGTGATATCCCAACAAGTAAACATGTTCCAACAAGGAACAACATCTCCATGTTCCAACAAGGAACAAACTTCAATCTTCACCTGCAACTAACAACGCTATAAGAGGGGCTGAGCAAAGCGATAACATAGCCAAACAACGGTTTGCTAGGAAAAGGTGGGTTAGAGGCTTAGTTTAACAATATGGGAGGCATGATAAGCAAGTGGTAGGTATCGTAGCATAGGCATAGCAAAAGAGCGAGCAACTAGCAAGCAAAGATAGAAGTGATTTCGAGGGTATGGTCATCTTGCCTGAGATCCTGCAAGGAAGAGGAACGAGTCCATGAAGAAGACAAATGGACGTAGTCGAACGGATCCTCACACACACGACGTTATCGGAACCAACCCGAAGAAGCAACACCGGAAAGAAGTACACAACATAGTAAACAACCAACACATGAACATGGCATGATGCACAATCAAGTATGATGCATGTCCGGTTTAATGAAGCATGGCATGGCAAAGGTGCACAAACAATCCTACAAATTAAGTGGAGCTCATTATGCAACTGAGTTGCATATTGAAGAAATCCTCATATGCATATTTTAGGTTTGGAACTGATCTGCCCTAAACACAATTTTAGAGTTGTTAAACATGCAAAGAGATGCCACCATGTTAAAGTAGGCAAAATTCTACCCCATTTACATATAAAGTTTGTTAGGTTTGGAGCTACGGTTATAAAGTTATGAAATAAATCATTTTAACATGGCATAGGGGCAAATTTAACCAAACAGCATTTTAATCATTTCAAACATGGATGAAAGTTGCATATTATGAAACTAGACGGAAATCTAAGCATTTTTCATATATAAAGTTTTTACAAGTGGTGCTTAGTTTGTGGCTTTTCTGTAAAACTGCGTTCTCTGGAAAAAAAGAAAATTGTTCTGTAAAAAAACATGAAACGGGCCAAATACAGCTGGCCCAACAAAGCACAAAGGTCTGAAGGGGGGTCTCACCATGGGCTTGGCCCATTAGTTGGAGGGAAGGCCGCCGGGCCTGGCACGGCTAAGACCCAGCCGACGCTCGCGGTCAACGGGGACCGGATCGAGCCAGGGAGCTCGAGATGTGCGTGCGCGCGTGCAGGAGGCGTGTGGCGCTACAACTGTTCGAGGCAAAGCAGGGGCGCGACGCTGGTCTTCTGGTTCGAAGCAGAGGAAGCGAGCGGTAGGGACTGCAGCGGCGGACTTGGCGCGAGAGGAACCAGGCGGAGGCGTCGTCCTCACAGAAGAAGTGGCTTGTGGCGGCGCGATGAAGGAGACAACGAAGACGGGACTTGCCGCTAGGGTCATCCCACGCGGGAAGCAGAGGGAGGTTCGAGCATCCATGGCGGCACTTCTGCGGCAGCACGACCACGGCTTGAAGAAGAACGGGGCGACGACAGTTCCCTGCCGAGGCAGGTACAGGGAGAGAGAGAGATATGAGAAAGAGCATCAGGGAAGCAAAGATGCGCGGGAGGAAAGAGAGGGACGGCCTGGGTGCTAGTCTTGGTCGCCGGCGGCGGGGTCCTTGTAGGTGTGGCCGGCGGACAGAGAAGCTCCGGCGGGGATGGACGAACAGGAGGCACGGGACCTCTCGGCTCCATGGAGGTGCGGACGGAGAAAAGAAGCGGCGCTGGCCTCCGATGACTGCTGCTTCTTGTGGCGGCGCTCGAGACAAGCCCTTGGGCACGAGGTTGTGTAGCAGGAGGGAGGAGACTGCGGCTCTCTGTTGCGGGAACGGGCGGCTGGATGGATCTCAAAGGAGCCGTGGTTGGCTCGATGGAGGATCCGAGGGAGAGTGGGTGATATTTTTGGATCTGGTTGGTGGTGTGTGGTTGGCTCGATGTGGACTCCGAGGAGGATTTGGAGAGAGGGTGGCGGCAGAAGAAGTGGATGGATGGGACAACTCTCGTCAAAATTTGGGTTGCTTTCTATATATATGTTGTTGGTTTAGGTTAGGGGGGCATTTGGTCTGTCCGATCGTAATTGAGCGGTCGAGAATAAATTGGTTAGGGAGTCCAAATAACAAAACGGAGACGTTTTGTAGACGTTTGGGGATGATCCGGACCCAACGGTACCGACTGACCGGGTCGAGTCCGGGACAGCTTTCGGACGCGCGCGCGAGGAGGTCCGATGCATTGTGCAAAGAGGGGTAGGCATGGGCCTAGGTGGACTGGGGAGAGCGGGTTGGTATGAGACAAGAGGGGAGAGATGCAGCGGGTTGGCCCAGAAACACATGCACGCGCCCGCGACACGATTTCTGGAGACCGAAAACGTCCGACGTTAGACCGGCTATACTGCCGCTATAGTTATCCGTTGGGGCATCAAACGATCTCCGAATGCGATGAAACTTGACAGACGGTCTATCTACACTATAATAAGACCACACGCCAACTCTCATCCATTTCGAGAACATTTTCCGGCCACTGATAAAATACTATTTCGGACATGCCGCGAGCGCGTGCATGTGTGTCTGGGCTCAGAACGGACAACGGAAAGAACGAGGAGACCGGGACGGATGCAAGTTTTGAAAACATGATGATGTAATGCACATGATGGCATGGTATGCAATGCATGACACGCAAGCACATGACAAGGCAACAACAGCAAATAACTGGAGGACACCTGGCACATCGGTCTCGGGGCGTTACAACCTCTCCTGCCCATCCTGTAATTTTGGCAAAGCATAGTGCCAAGGAAGAGCGTGCTGCTATTGAGAAAGGCAAATGGAGCACTGATTTATCCAGCTCTGCCCATCTTAGTGCTCAAGAGCTCCACTCTGGTTTCCTAAACCGTTTACACTCAAACCGTGATTATGAAGCCAGTTTGGTGAATCTAATGAAGGAGCGCTATGAGGTATTTTCATCACTTTTCCTTTCG
The DNA here is from genome assembly GCF_056163025.1 of Triticum urartu. Taxonomy (NCBI): domain Eukaryota; kingdom Viridiplantae; phylum Streptophyta; class Magnoliopsida; order Poales; family Poaceae; genus Triticum; species Triticum urartu. The sequence goes on from NC_141876.1 coordinate 24,232,403, forward strand.
TAAATCCAATTTATAAATACCAACTCAAGTAGCCCCTAAGGGCCGGTTTATGATGGCAATCATAAATCGGGACTTTGTAATATCTCAATCCTTGCATGCTTATCCTCCATATGTCAGGTGATCCTTGGAAATAAACCGGTACTTTATCATTGTATTCCTGTAATTTTCATTTGTGTAGCCCCCAAGGGCCGGTTTATCTTTCCAAGGTAAATCGGGTCTTGAATCAATGCATCAACTTTGAACAGATGTACATTAGCCCCCAAGTGTCAAAGATAATGCTTGCATTGTACTTGAGACTTACAAAAAATATGTTGATGACAGAGCAAATAGGCATTAACCCCCAAGTACAAAGTGCATAACTTCTTATACGCTTGGTACTTCATAGCCCACTGATGATATATCTTGCCTTTGTAGGCCAAGATGAGTAAGAAGGATGCTCAAACCACTGACCTTTAAGAGAATGTTAAATCTCAGCAAACAGAAGCTTCCAAGGCCAAGGAAGAGCTGACAAATGCCTTAGCATCCATGGAGAAGCTGGAAGAAACCTTTAACAAAGAGCGTGCAGACTGGGAGACGGAAAAGGCCGGTTTAACAAAGAAGGCCGAAGACGCAGAAGCAGCCCTGAAGCCAGTGGTTGAAGAACTGACCGGTTCAAAGCGGCAGATTAATGCTATGACTTCTGTGGTGTTTGGTAAGTACCCTCTCATGAAGTTTTTCCAATTCATAATATCTTACTGATGTTTAACCATGATAGGGACCCGCATTACTCATCTGGGCTCCGACATGCGGATGAAGCTTAAAGCGGCCTATACTTTGATGGACCAGTTGTATTCTGGATCCCAACGTGTGATCTGCACGGCTGCTTATAACAAGCCTCCTCCAACGCTGATAAAAGAAACCATCGAAAAGCTGGCCATGCTGCCTGCCCGGTTGGATGAACTGAAGAGATCAGCCGCAAGGTCAGGTGCACTGACCGCACTAATCTGGGCCAAGCGTGGATTCCAGATCTGGAACCGGCAGACATCATCAAAGGCTATCCTGGTGTGAAGGAAGACGGTTCAGATTTCAATAATGACAATCTCCGAAGGCTGACAAAGGAGATGCGGCCTATAGCAAGCAAATTGGCAGATGACACAGATCTATCTCATTTTCAACCGGTTTATGATGCTGAAGGGAAAAGACAGCACACGCTGATTCACAATGTGGAAGATCTTGTGCCGCCAATCCGTAAGCACACTTACGCTCCTGACATCGACCCTTCCACCCTTATTCATGAAGAAGCTGTGTTTCAAGCCTTAATTGGAATCGATTGTCCAACGATTGACTTCCAGCGACTGGGTAGAGATGAAGAGAATGTGACCACTCAAGATGACCCTCAATCGTCAAGCCGTCCAGATGAGGAGTCATAAACCGGAGGCCGGTTTACTAGTTGCAGTCTGCCACTCTTTAAAACAATTATTCAATTTGGGCTATTTAAAGCGCCTTGTAATAGGATAGCATGAACACCTTTATCTGCCATGCCATCGAGCATGTTTGTTTTGCTTGTTACTTAAAACTTGCCATGCCTTTGGGAGTTATGATATGCATAGTCCATTATGGCTTTTGTTCCTGCATATAAAAACGTGAAAGTGTCCTAGTGGTTTACCACTGGACGGGTCATAATGCCCAAAAAATATATACATAACTTGGATGGATAACCAAGATTGTAATAACCAGATATAAAATAGATGATACATGTGACATACCTCGTTGGCTGACCAACTGTTTGTATAGTAAGGGTGAAAAACACCAATATGGAGTGTTGATGACTCCTTGCCCTCTTGCCGGTTCATATAAAAACCATACCGGGCTATAATAGCCACCGATTTGTTCGTATAATGCTGGTGACATCTAGTCAAAACCAGACCGGAGCAACTTATTGCCGGTTTAGAACTGATCATGTACTGACAACTGAGCATTGAAAGCCACGCTGGGTTGCAATAAACACCGGTTTATCAGAAAATATTCATAAATCCCTTATCAAAAGATTCTAAAACAGCAAATACAAAAGAAATATGCAAGGCTTTTTATGGGCTGCCAGGCCCTAAATCGAGGCTTTTCATGGGCTGCCAGGCCGCTGAGTTAAACCATTTTCAAAGCCTTTTAAGATGGACCTCAATCTTTAACCAATCATCGGTTTAACTTTGAAAAGTTCAGGGTCTATGAGATTAACTTGCCAAACGTTCAATGGGTCATACCAGGTTTACCTGGATGGAGTGGCTTACTTAAAAAGGCAGGATAACCCGGGGTTTTAGGTGAATAAACCTGGCTTCCAAGCCTGGCTTGATAGCCTATTACAAGGGTGCAAGCTCGTTGTTCTTTGAGAAGCAAGGAGCCCCCAAGTAATATTTGAGCTATGCTAAGTGGTTACCTATGTTTGGGTTGTGCTTGGTGCAACAGACTCTCTTTGGTTCCACATAATTTCCTTTTGGCTTATAAGCCTATCAAAAGGTGTAGCTATGGTGTAAATACAACCAAGCCACCTAGTGATTTCCTTTTTGGTCTTAAGCCGATCAAGAGGTGTAGCTATGGTTCGGATACGACCAATCCCCCTAGTGATTTCCTTCATATCTGTGTGGCTTTATAGGCCAGGTTAATATAACTCCGCTTTGTAAGTAGAAGCCCCCATGGAACCACACATGATGTAAAAAATAACAGAGACCCTGCTTTAGCAGAGGTTCCGGTTTATTATATAATATATACATTGTCATAAGTATGTACATAAGAAGAGCCTGTGGCTCAAGTATAGTAAGGCCGAAGAAGAGCTATATTCCATGGCCGCTGGGTCTCCTCCTCCGATTTGCGTGAGTCTTTGTGCTCTCTAACATTGATAAGGTAGTATGACCCGTTGTGCAGGTTTTTGCTGACCACAAAAGGTCCTTCCCAAGGTGGGGATAGCTTGTGCATATCAGTTTGATCCTGGATGAGCCGGAGCACCAGATCGCCTTCTTGAAAAGTTCTGGTCTTAACCCGGCAGCTGTGATAAAGTCAGAGATCTTGTTGATAAATCGCCGAACGTGCTGCTGCTAAATCACGCTCTTCATCTAACAGGTCCAGTGAGTCCTGACGTGCTTTCTCATTCTCCGCTTCAACGTAAGCCGCCACCCGTGGCGTGTCATGATGGATGTCACCAGGAAGAACCGCCTCTGCTCCATAAACCATGAAGAAAGGTGTGTAACCCGTCGATCTGTTTGGTGTGGTGTTGATACTCCATAACACAGAAGGTAACTCCGCCACCCAACATCCCGGCGTCCGCTTTAAAGGAACCATAAGACGGGTTTGATACATCTCAAAATTTCTTGATTTGCCCTCTCTGCTTGACCATTAGACTGGGGGTGATCCACTAACGCTACATCAAGCGGATGTGCTCACATTGACAAAATTCCTCCATATCACCCTTGGATAGATTAGTACCGTTATCAGTTATAATACTGTGTGGAAAACCAAACCGGAATATCACCTTTTTGATGAATTGAACCACCGTGGCTACATCGCACTTACTGACTGGCTCTGCTTCTACCCACTTGGTAAACTTGTCAACTGCCACTAACAGGTGGGTCTTTTTGTCCTTGGATCTCTTAAAGGGTCCAACCATATCGAGCCCCCAAGTTGCAAACGGCCAAGTGATTGGAATCATTCTCAACTCCTGAGCCAGAACATGAGCGCGGCATGCAAATTTCTGACAACCGTCACACCTTTTGACTAAATCCTCAGCATCAGCATGAGCCATCAACCAATAGAAGCTGTGACAAAAATCCTTAGCCACCAAGGATTTTTGAACCGGCATGGTGAACACAATCTCCTTCATGGATTTCTCGCAAAATCTCACAACCTTCTTGAGGAGACACACAACGCTAAATTGCCCCTGTCACACTGTAACGATGTAACTCCCCATTGACAATGGTCGTTGACTTGGATCGTCGGATTATCTGTCAGGCCAAGGTTTCATCATCCGGTAACTCGCCCCGGTTCATGTAAGCCAAGTACGGGACTGTCCAATCCGGTATAACATGCAAAGCCGCCACCAACTGGGCCTCCGGGTCAGGAATAGCCAAGTACTCCTCTGTGGGTATCTTGACCGACGGATTATGAAGTACGTCGAGGAAGACATTAGGTGGCACCGGTTTACGCTGAGAGCCTAGACGACTTAAAGTGTCCACTGCTTCATTCTTTCGCTGGTCTATATGGTCAACTTGATAGCCCTTGAAATGACCAGCCACTATGTCCACCTCTCGTCGATATGCAGCCATGAGTGGGTCCTTAGAATCCCAAGTGCCAGATATCTGTTGAGCCACTAGGTCCGAGTCACCCAAGCACTTAACCCGGCTTAAGTTCATCTCCTTAGCCATCCGAAGACCGTGGAGTAAGGCCTCATACTCAGCTGCATTGTTAGTGCAATGGAACATTAAGCGAAGAACATAACAAAACTTGTCACCTCGTGGGGAAGTTAATATGACTCCAGCCCCCGAGCCCTCCAATTGCCTGGACCCATCAAAGTGAATAGTCCAATAAGTGTTGTCTGGCTTTTCCTCTAGTGCCTGCAACTCTGTCCAATCATTGATGAAGTCCACGAGTGCTTGAGATTTGATCACTGTGTGAGGTGTATACTTGAGCCCGTGGGGTCCAAGCTCAATAGCCCACTTGGCAATCCGGTCAGTCGCCTCTCTATTTTGGATGATATCTCCCAAAGGGGCTGAACTAACCACTATGATAGGATGACCCTAAAAATAGTGCTTGAGCTTCCGGCTTGCCATAAAAACTCCATACACCAGCTTCTGCCAATGCGGATACCTCTGCTTTTATTCGATAAGCACCTCACTGATATAATAAACCGGCCGTTGAACCGGATACTCCTTTCCAGCCTCCTTGCGCTCCACAACAATAGCCACACTGACAGCCCGGGCATTAGCAGCCACATATAGCAGTAAAGGCTCTTTATCGACCGGAGCCGCAAGGACAGGCGGTTCAGCTAACTGTCTCTTCAAATCCTCAAACGCTTTATCAGCCGCGTCGCTCCAGACATAGTCATCCGTTTTCTTTAACATCTGATATAAAGGGATAGCTTTCTCCCCAAGACGACTAATAAACCGGCTTAAAGCCGCAATCCGGCTGGCTAAATGTTGAACGTCATTGATACACGCCGGTTTAGCCAGGGACGTGATAGCTGAATTTTTTTTCTGGATTAGCCTCAATGCCCTGTTAGACACCAGAAAACCCAAGAGCTTGCCTGTCGGAACACCAAAGACACATTTGTACGGATTAAGCATCATCTTATAAACCCGGAGGTTGTCAAAAGTCTCCCTCAAGTCATCTATTAATGTTTCCTCTTTCCTGGACTTCACCACAATATCATCCACATATGCATGAACATTGCGCCTAATCTGCTTATGAAGACAATTCTGAATACAGCGCTGATAAGTCGCCTGGGCACTCTTGAGCCCAAAGGGCATAGAGACATAGCAGAAGGCTCCAAAGGGAGTTATAAAAGCTGTCTTCTCCTGGTCCTTAACTGCCATTTTGATCTGATGATAACCAGAATAAGCATCCAGAAAACACAAACGGTCACAACCCGCCGTAGCATCACTAATCTGATCAATACGAGGGAGGGCAAAGGGATCAGCTGGACAAGCCTTGTTCAAGTTTGTGTAGTCCACACACATACGCCAAGTGCCGATTTTCTTAAGAACCAGCACCGGATTAGCCAGCCACTCCGGGTGAAAGACCTCCATGATAAACCTTGCGGCCAACAGCTGAGCTACCTCCTCACCAATAGCCTTACGCCTTTCTTCGTTAAAGCGGCGGAGAAACTGCCTGACCGGTTTAAACTTAGGATCTATATTAAGTGTGTGCTCAGCGAGTTCCCTCGGTACACCTGGCATGTCAGAAGGCTTCCATGCAAAGATGTCCCGGTTCTCACGGAGGAACTCGATGAGCGCGCTTTCCTATTTGGGATCCAAGTTAGCGCTGATGTTGAACTGCTTGGATGAATTGCCAAGAACAAAATTAACCATCTTAGTGTCTGTAGCCGATTTAAACTTCAACGCCGGATCATGCTCCGTAGTTGGTTTTTTCAAAGATGTCACGTCTTCCGGATCAACCTTATCTTTATAAAACTTCAGCTCCTCTGTGGCACAAACTGACTCAGCATAAGATGCATCACCCTCTTCACATTCGAAAGCAATCTTTCTGCTCCCATGTACTGTGATGGCCCCCTTATGACCCGACATCTTAAGCTGTAGATAAACATAACATGACCTCGCCATGAACTTGGCATAAGCCGGTCGTCCGAACAGGGCGTGATACGGACTCTTGATTTTCACCACCTCAAAAGTCAACGTTTCTGACCTTGAGTCATGATCATCTCCAAAAGCCACCTCTAGGGCTATCTTGCCCACTGGATACGCAGACTTACCAGGCACCACACCATGAAAAATGGTGTTCGACGGTTTAAGATTCTTATCTGTCAACCCCATACAGCGGAAGGTATCATAGTAAAGGATATTGATACTGCTTCCCCCATCCATAAGCACCTTGGTGAACTTATACCCCCCAACTTGAGGTGCCACCACTAAGGCCAGATGACCCGGATTATCAACCCGGGGTGGGTGATCCTCTCGACTCCATAAAATGGGTTGCTCAGACCAGCGCAGATACTGAGGCACCGCCGGTTCAACAGAGTTTACGGCCCTCTTGTGAAGCTTCTGATCGCGCTTACACAAGCTAGTGGTAAAGACATGATATTGCCCACTATTCAACTGCTTCGGATTTCTCTGATAACCCGACTGCTGCTGCTGCTGATTCCCCTGATGGTTATAAACTCCTTGATTGCTCTGATTCCCTTGATTGCCATGTCTGGACTGATTGCCTTGGAATCCTGAACCGGAGCTGCCACCTCCATAACCCGGCCCATGAAAACCGCCTCCTGAACCGCCGGGCGGGCCATTGTCATATTGAAACATATTGGAATTCTTGAACTCCCGCATGATGAAACAATCCTTCCAAAGATGTGAAGCTGGCCCTTCCTTCGATCCGTGCTTTGGACAAGGTTGATTTAGCAGGCGCTCCAGATTGGGGCCTGACCCTCCGCCCGTCTGGGGCTGTTTACCGTTACAACGCTGACCATTTTCTGAGCATTGGTGTTAGCGACAAAGTCCAAACTATTGTCTGCCTTGCGCATACCATTATTCCCATGACCTGCCGGATTGTGCTGCTGCCCCTTGGTATTGCCGTTCTTTTTCCCTTTCCCTGGTTTGTCATCCTCAGACTCAGGGTCTTTGGTACTATCTGAATCAACATATTTCACCAAAGCAGCCATAAGGGTTGACATGTCATTGCAGTGATGTTTGAGCGTCCCTAGCTTTAGTTTTAATGGCATAAACCGGCAATTGCCCTCCAACGTCAAAACCGCTGTATCCGCGTTGATGCGGTCCGACGAATGCAGAATAGTTGAGACTCGCTTCACCCAATGAGTTGTAGACTCCCCATCCTCTTGAACACAAGCGGCCAGGTCCACAATCGACATAGGCTGCTTACAAGTATCTTTAAAATTTTGGATAAACCGGTGTTTTACGTCAGCCCATGACCCGACAGAGTTAGCCGGTAAGCTCTTTAACCAAGTACGAGTTGTCCCCTCCAACATCATGGTGAAGTATTTAGCACACACCGCTTCATCCACATCCAGCATCTCCATTGCCATCTCATAACTCTCCACCCATGACTCTAGTTGCAAATCGGCTGTGTAATTGGGCACCTTACGAGGGCCTTTAAAATCCTTGGGCAGTCGTACATTACGCAACGCGGGGGTAAGACACGACACCCCTAAAGAACTGAAGACCACGCCTGGCTCCACTGAAGTGGTAGGACGAACCGGAGTAGGTTGACGAGCTGCATGCTGAGCTGCTAACTCGGCTTCTCGACGTGCACGACCATGATCCACCACATCCTGCGCATTAGCACCACCACCTGCCGGGTTATGCCCTCGCGGCGAGTTACGGTGACGTGCACTGCTTGACACGGCCGGTTCATCCTCAACGTGCCTGCTGTAGCTCCGACTCGGACGGGGGGGGGGGGGGGTGGAATGAATCCTCTCGCGACTATGCGAGTAAGCCTGCTACTGGTTTAAAGCTGTTTGAAGGGGCTCTCTGGCCCGTCGTGTCTCAATCGCCACTCGTGACTCGCCGTCCATTGGGAGGGCTACCAATCGTGAAGCGGCGGCCACAATGTTATCTAACAGGTTGGAGTAATGTCCCGGAGGCGTCGGAATGTACTATGGCACAATGTTGTTTTGACGAGGGGGGTTCATCGTGCACGGCTGAACCGGCGCCCCTGTTCCCGGTGCCTGAGTCCGGTTTCCCACCGGCTGGTTACTGGTTCCTGCTCCTGGCATGTTGAAGAGATTTCTTGGCTCATAACCCGGCGGGAGGTGCGACCGGTATCTCCTCCTCATGACATCATCTGAGGCACTCTGATCCAGCCTAAGCCAGTAGGCCTGAGCTTCCAACTCGGCCCGTTCTGTAGCCATCCTGGCATTCTCTACTGCCAAGTCCGCTTTAGCCTGAGTTATCTGATCCTTCACCTTTGCAATCTCCGCATTGTGCTGATCTCGGGTTGCTGCATCCACTTCTGCTGCCATCAATGTTGCCAAAGCGTCGAACAAATCAGACAAAACCTGAGCCGGAGGCGGCACAGAGCCTCCTGCTCCCGCTGGCGTTGCTGTTGCTGAACCGGAGAGCATTGCCGCGGCGGTAGAAGAGTGTTGTGCTAGTTGTGTAGCGGCCATGAAGAGCGCGACCCGGCTTGGAAGATTGAGGGGGTCTGGAATATTGTTGCCATCGGAACCTCCGCTAATCCGGCCGTCCTGCAACTGATACAACGACTCAGTCTCTCCGGTTGAAGACTCCCCATCAGATGCCGGTCCATCCTCATATTCTGCTCCATGGATGACACCTAGGAAAACATGCCTTGCTGCGGGCTGAACCTGGGCAGGGCTTGCACGCTGAGCCATCTCGATGATGTCGGTGCAGGTGTCCGGCTCAGGGCCCGGTTTGCCGATCTTGCCGATGAAGACGTGAATCCCACCAAAGGGGACCCGGTACCCGTATTCAATTGAACCGGCCTCGGGACCCCATCCTGTGTCGTCGATGTAGAGCTTGCCGCGACGACTCTTTGTCATCCGGCCCACAGCATATCCCTTGAGTCCTTCGAAGTTTCCCTTCAAGAACTCGAAACCATCGTGCGATAGCCCCACGGTGGGCGCCAACTGTCGTGGTTTTGTCACGGCAGATGTCCTCGTGAAAGGACTTAGTCATGGAGCCATCGCTACGGGTTAGCTTAAAGGGGTTAAACCGGACAAGGGACACGATGGTTTATATTCTAGTTCGGCCCCTTCGATGAAGGTAAAAGCCTACGTCTAGTTGTGTTGGTATTGCTAGGATTTCAATGACCAGGGAGCGAATCTGCTTTGCCTGACTCTCGAGTTGTTGTGTGTTGTGTTGTCCCTAAGCCGCTGTCGAGTTGTCCCTTTATATCCATAGGTTGACGCCTGCCGGTTTACAGAGTCCCGAGGCCGGATCATAAACGTATCCGGCTCGGTCTCTATTCCTTCTAACTTACAATACAAGTTACATGAAAGAGTCGGTTTACATATAAAGGCCTTAACCCGCCTTTGGGCCTTGGGCCTTCGTAAAGCGCCACCATCCTCACGTCTTTATGGGCTTCTATCTTCGTAGAGTTAACCCAGCTACATCTGGCCGGTTTATGTCCAGTGGTAATATCCCAACAGGGATCGCCTACTTCATGTGCAATGTTTTTACATTCTGCTGCTATACTCTTAGACTTGTGCTAAATTGCTAAAATTTGCCAAGACTTAAAATTGGGAAAAGGCTAGATTTTTATTTGGTCACTTTCAATCCTACAAGTGGTATCAGAGCTTTGGTCTCCATTTGCCTTGATTTCCAAAGCTTTTGGTGATCATAGCCTTGGTTTCCCAACCTAGGAGAGTATGGCGTCTAGCGAGGCAAATTATCACCGTAGAGGTCCTTACTTTGATGGTACTAATTTTGCTAGTTGGAAGCATAAGATGAAAATGCATATTCTTGGACATAACCCCGCCGTTTGGGCTATTGTGTGTATTGGCTTGCAAGGTGAATTCTTTGATGGGAGAGAATCGAACCATGAAGCTAGCGCGGAAGAGTTGAAGATGCTGCAATACAATGCTCAAGCTTGCGATATCCTCTTCAACGGATTGTGCCCCAAAGAATTCAACAAAATCAGCCATCTTGAGAATGCAAAGGAAATTTGGGATACTTTGATTGATATGCACGAGGGTACCGACTCTGTCAAGCAATCCAAATTGGATGTGCTTCAAAGTCAACTTGACAAGTTCAAAATGAAGGATGGTGAAGGTGTCGCTGAAATGTACTCTAGGCTTGCTCTCATCACAAATGAGATTGCTGGCTTAGGGAGTGAAGAGATGACCGGTAGATTCACCATCAAGAAGATCCTAAGAGCCTTGGATGGAAAATATGGTACCATGTGCACATTGATCCAAATGATGCCCAACTACAAAGATCTGAAACCAACGGAAGTAATTGGAAGAATTGTTGCTCATGAGATGTCACTCAAGCATAAGGAAGAGCTCCACAACAATACAAGTGGTGCTTACAAAGCCTCATGTGACGCTCCTACATCATCAAGTGAGAAACAAGCCTTCAATGAAGAATTGAGCTTAATGGTGAAGAACTTCCACAATTCTACAAGAGTAGAAGCAAAGAAAGAAGTTCCATGTCAAGGTCCTACAATGACAAAAGATCTTCTAGTCGTGAGCATAATTGCTACAATTATGGAAGACCTGGACACTACTCCAATGAGTGTACGGCTCCCTACAAAAGAAGAGAAGATTCACCCAAAAGGAGAAGTATAAGAGAAGAATCACCACCAAGAGAGAGGAGGAGTAGAGATGATCGTTATGAACAAAGAACCTCTCAGAGAAGCAAAGATTCGGAAAGGAAGGACAAGTCATCAAGGAGCTACACAAAATGAAGACATCAAGCTCATGTTGGTGAATGGGTATCCAGGACAATCACTCCGAGAGAAGTTATCACTCTGGCTCCGAATATACTCAAGATGAAGGTGTTGTCGGTCTAGCACTTGTGTCAACCAACTCCTACGACATATTTGACTCACCAAATGAAGGAATTGGGGGATGCTTCATGGCTAAAGGCCCAAAGGTATCACACCCCGAATATGTTGATTTCAATAGCGATGAAGATGATTTGCTAGGTGATGATGACTTACTTGTTGACAACTCTAGTAATGAAAACTATGATGAAATTGCTATTAATAATGTTAATCAAGACAAAACAAATGTTGATGATAAGAAGGAGATTGAGCGTCTAACAAAAGAACTAAACACTCTTAAGTTAGCTCATGAAACTACCTTGGAAGATCATCGAGAACTTTCAAAGACTCATGAGAAACTACGCTTTGAAAAGCTCAACCTTGCGCAAGATCATGGGTTCTTAAAAGCAATCAATGATGATCTTCGCAAGAAAAGTTCTTCTTACATCGCCAAGCGTTTACTCTTGTCTACTTACACGCCACAAGTAAAATCTAGCAACAAGAGTTAGAAAGATTCTTCTTCTAGTAGTAACAATAATGATGCTAAATCCAATGTTATTGCTTCTATTAGTTCTCTTGATTCCACTAATGATTCTCTTATCAAAGTTACACTTGAGCAAGAAAATATCTTATTGAAGGGAATTATAGAGAAAGGTGTTTACCAGAGCCTTACCATGAGTAAGCAATTTGAGGAAACTGTACGCAAGCAAGGAAGACACCGGAAGAATCAAGGTGTTGGTTTTGAACAAAAGTTCAATGCCAATGGAGTTGAGTGGGAATAAGATCAATACCCCAAGACGAAGTTTGTTCCTCAACAAGAGAAGTATGATCCTACTTCTTTCCAAGGGACACAAGTTCAAGATGATCTTCCACCACAAGCACAAAGGCAAGGACAAGTTTCAAGAGGAGATTGATGCATTTGAAGAAGCTCCTAAGGCCTTGGTCAAGTGGGTTCCCAAGACTACATCAAGTTCTACTTCATCAAGTACGACTACAACTCCAAGTACTCCCATCAAGATGATGTGGATACCGAATAAGAACTAGAGAGTTCTTGAGGGTGACTCCGCCAACATACTTCACTCATATCATTTTGGCGAGGACAAGTGCAAACAACTTCCACGTCTTGCACTAGTTCAAGGAGTCACAAACCCTCTTGTTAGTAAGACAAGGGACAAGGTAACCTAATTCTTTCATGGACATCATCTTATGTGAACTTCACTCTATGTCTATGGATATCCTTGTTGGTTCCTTGTGGGACTAACACGTTGTAACACCCTAGATGTAACTTGACATATTTGTAACCCAGACTCTTGCCATTTTTGGCTTTAAGTTATGAGATTCCCTTCGTGGTTGGGTTTTGTCTTCGTTTTGCATTTTGTTCATGTCATGCATTTCATATCATGTCATCATGTGCATCACATTTGCATTCGTGTCCGTCTCATGCATCTGAGCATTTTCCCCGTTGTTCGTTTCGCAATCCGACACTCCCACAAGCACCCGATGCACCCCTCTTGTCTCGTTTCGTGAGCGGGAGCAAACATTCTCGGAATGGGTCAAGATTTGTCAAGTGGCCTTGGTACACCACCGGTAGACCGCTTGCCAAATTTCGTTCCATTTAGAGGCCGTTTGACGCCCCAACGGTTAACCGGGTAACCGCAGAAGCCCCGTGTGTGTTGCAGCCCAACACCCCTCCAAAACAGCCCAATAACCCATCTAAACCATCTCCATGTTCTCCATGTGTGGGCGAAAACTGCACCTCATTTGGACACTCCTACCTCCATCTACCTATAAATATGTGCCCCTCCCTGAAATTTCGCGCAGATGAAACCCTAAAAACTTCCCACTCCGCCGCCGGACGTGTCCGTCCGCGCCGGACAACCTTGCCGCCGCCGCCAGGTCCATCCCACGCCTGCCACATGGCCTCCTGCCGCCGTCCACTATGCCGGCCCGCGGGGCCCGAGCCAGGCCCTCCCGACCCGGAGCACCAACCGCGCGGACCCGTGCCGCTCGGCCGTCCCAGCCGCCTCCCGCCGACGGCCGCCGCCCGTCGCCGTCCTCTCTGCGCTCCGCCGTCACCGCCTCCGGCCAGATCCAGCGCCCTGCCGCCCGGATCCGGCGAGCCCGCGCCTCTCCGCCATCTCCCTCCACTCCGGTCGCTCCTCCGGCGACTTCTCCGGTGAACCTCGTGGTCCGCGCCTGGAAACCCTAGATCTTGCGAGGTTGACTCTGTTTTTTTCTCAAAGTCCCTTTTATTTTCATGCCATTTTCATCATGTTGTATCTCGGTGACCGTAGCTCCAAATGATGCGTATGATATGTCAAAATGTTCGTCTCGTTGAGATCTTCATGGTAGAAGCATTTCCATGCATGTTTCTGTCCATTATGATGTCATTTTCATTATTGCAAGAGTGCTATAAAATGTTAGCTGTGGGTGCTTATCAGATCATGGTGATTTGTCATTTTTGTTGCATTTGATGTGTGCATCATATGAGCATGAGGTCTACATGTTTTTTGAACTTTAACATTCCATCTTTATAGAGGTGCAAGGCTTGTATTTTTGTGATCTATGTGGTGACTAGAACAAGCATGCAAACTAGGCTCCGTCATGTTGCTGTTTTCAGGGACTTAGGATTTTGCTAAGTCTTTTTCCTGCTGTTATTTTGATGCCATGTAAACTTGATGTTACATTGAGATCCATGCTTAGTTTGAGATACTTAAGTAAGGATGTTTTGAACATGTGGTTATGGTCTATCCATTAATTTCCCTGGTTGCAATTATGGAGTGCTCTAGCATGTCAATTTCTTACTCTACTTTTGCTATAAAATGTTCCTGGCAGATTGTTAACATGTTAATCAATATTGCCATGGTTGTTGCTTGTGATCCATGCATCCTATTAACTTGATCTTGCCATGGTTAGCATCATTAACATGTCATCTTGCTGTTGGTATGCTTATATTGTCATGCAATGCTTTGTGGTGAGTGGCATGAGCTCGCAAAGTTGCTATCACAAATCTGTTTATGCCATGCTATGTTTTTCTTCTAAGTCTGAAACTGTTAATAAAACTTGTTATGTTTACATGAGTTCCATCATATCTTCTGTGCCTTTTTAGCTCATGTTCAGTAAGGGACTTTTGATCTATGCTTTTGGTAGAATCATGCCATGCCTCTATTTGCTATGATATTTTCTTGTAGCATGTTGTTTTCTTGCTCTAAACATTGCTTCCTGATGTTGTTTTTGACATGTTAGTATTTTCACTAAGTCTGTGAAGCAGATATCTTTTGCACTTTTGCCATGCTTGTTTGAACCTGTTCTAGCGTGATTTAGCCGTAGCTCTGTGTTCATGTTTTGTCAAGCATATCTTGTACATCACTTCCATATGCTTTGTTGTTATGTTGGAGTGCAGTAGCTTAGTTTCTTGTTGCATTCTAAGTACCATCATGTTGTTAATCGCAGTTTTGCGTCATTCTTGTGATGCTTGTCATTTGCAAACCGTGCATCCATTTCCGGTGATCTTGATATCGATTTCAACCGAAATCATCTCATCTTTCCAGCGGAATACTTGGTTTGCCAAGTTGATGCTTTGATCATTCTTTCCCTTCCGGAGCACGCATATGCATATCATGTCTTGCATATCATGCCATGTATTGCATCATGTTGCTTGTGCATTGCATCATGATTGATTGTTGTTCCATTGCTTGTGTTCTTGCCTTGGGTAGAGCCGGGAGACGAGTACGTGACCGAGGAACCTATTGAGTACGTTTACGAGGATCAAGCTTTCGACAACGCTGAGAACTTTGCAGGCAAGATGACCATACCCTCGAAATCACTTCTATCTTTGCTTGCTAGTTGTTTCGTTCTATCGCTATGTCGCGCTACCTACCACTTGTTATATCATGCCTCCCATATGGCCATGTCAAGCCTCTAACCCTCCTTCCTAGCAAACCATTGTTTGGCTATGTTACCGCTTTCACTCAGCCCCTCTTATAGCATTACTAGTTGCAGGTGAAGTGGAAGTTTGTTCCATGTTGGAGCATGGATATTGTTGCGATGTCATTATTATATCTTATTTACTTTAATCCATCTATATACTTGGTAAAGGGTGGAAGGCTCAGTCTTATGCCTGGTGTTTTGTTCCACTCTTGCCGCCCTAGTTTTCCGTCATACCAGTGTTATGTTCCTTGATTTTGCATTCCTTATGCGGTTGGGTGTTATGGGAACCCCTTGACAGTTCACTTTGAATAAAACTCCTCCAGCAAGGCCCAACCTTGGTTTTACCATTTGCCTACCTACCACCATACACCTTTCCCTTGGGTTCTGCAGACTCAAGGGTCATCTTTATTTTAAACCCCCCAGACCAGTGCTCCTCTGAGTGTTGGTCCGAAACGGGCAGCCTGCGGGGCCACCTTGGGGCAACTTGAGGGTTGGTTTTACTCGTAGCGTGACCTATCCGGTGTGCCCTGAGAACGAGATACGTGTGACTCCTATCGGGATTTGTTGGCACATCAGGCGGCTTTGCGAGTCTTGTTTTACCATTGTCGAAATGTCTTGTAACCGAGATTCCGAGACTGATCGGGTCTTCCCGGGAGAAGGAATATCCTTCGTTGACCGTGAGAGCTTGTGATGGGCTAAGTTGGGACACCCCTGCAGGGTATAAACTTTCAAGAGCCGTGCCCGCGGTTATGTGGCATATGGGAATTTGTTAATATCCGGTTGTAGAGAACTTGACACTTAACTTAATTAAAATGAATCAACCGCGTGTGTAGCCATGATGGTCTCTTTTCGGCGGAGTCCGGGAAGAGAACACAGTCTTGTGTTATGCTTGAACATAAGTAGTTTCAAGATCACTTCTTGATCACTTCTAGCTTCTCAACCATTGTGTTACTTCTCTTGTCGCTCTCATTTGTGTATGTTAGCCACCATATATGCTTAGTGCTTGCTGCAGATCCACCTCATTACCTTCTCCTACCCATAAGCTTAAGTAGTCTTGATCTCGCGGGTGTGAGATTGCTGAGTCCTCATGACTCACGGATACTTCCAAACAGTTGCAGGTACCGAGGATACCAGTGCGGGTGACGCTACCGAACTCAAGTGGGAGTTCGACGAGGATTCGGGTCGTTATTATGTTTCTTTTCCTGATGATCAGTAGTGCAGCCCAGTTGGGACGATCAGGGAT
This sequence comes from Triticum urartu, assembly GCF_056163025.1. Taxonomy (NCBI): domain Eukaryota; kingdom Viridiplantae; phylum Streptophyta; class Magnoliopsida; order Poales; family Poaceae; genus Triticum; species Triticum urartu. The sequence continues at coordinate 24,248,733 of NC_141876.1, forward strand.
CTAGCATTTCGGGTTGTCTTCCTTTATTTTGGTTCCGTAGTCAGACCTTTGATTGTACTTTGGATGATATATGAATTATTTATGTATTGTGTGAAGTGGCGATTGTAAGCCAACTCTTTATCCCTTTCTTATTCAGTACATGCGATGTGTGAAGATTACCCCTCTTGCTACAAAACTACCATGCGGCTATGCCTCTAAGTCGTGCCCCGACACGTGGGAGATATAGCCGCATTGTGGGTGTTACACCCGTGGAGGTATTGAAAGTGCAACTCACTCCAATGGATTGCTCCGAATGATCTACATCAGCATTGAGCATCCACATCTTCCACATCTACATGAAGTCATCATCGACAAAACCCAAGGTTAGTTCATCCCTCTTAGGGGGGTATCACATCTAGGGGGAGCTTTACTCTAATCAATTGATCTAAAGCAACTCTAATGGTGTGAACACAACAATGCTTTATGTAAAAGTGGTAACCCCACTTGTGCTTAAACGATGAGTGTAACCTATGATCAAATGTTCTTGTTTGACTCCTAACTCAATATGCTCATATATAGATGACCTAGTCATCGCCAATTGCTTGATAGATGCTAGAGTGTTTGTGCATGCTTCGTCACATATTTCTTTTGCCATTTTGTTGTGTGAGCATGTTGGTTGCATATTTTACTCATTTGAGGACATCCATTTGTTGCTTTGATTGTTTGCCTTTTTCTTTTGCCAAATGAATGGACAAGAATGCCTAAGAACTTCCTCTAGCTATCTATGTTTTTCTCGTCTCAAACTCTATTCATGCTACATCACAAAGTTTGATCAAGTCTGATTCGAACCACTCTGTGTAAGGAGCACTCGGAGTCCCCGATTCGTCATAGACTTAAACTTCCAAAACCTCTCTCTGCATTTCGGTCTGACCGATCCATCCACTTCGGTCACACCGAGTTCACTGAGTTGATCTAGGTTTTCAATCTCGGTGCAACCGATTTGAACTTTTCAATCACACTGAGTTGCAGTAACCGCTTGCGATTCTGCATCTCGGTGCCACCGAGTTGTTCCACTCGATCACACCGACAGGGTCAGGATATATATATCGACGGGTGAGATTTTGGAAATTTCTTCCAAACCCCTCATCCCGCGCGTGTCCTGCTCTGCCGCCTCAGGTCTTCGGATCGTCTCCTCGTCGCCAGCGACCTTCCACCGCTGGTTTCCATCTCCGTCAACGGATTTCAACGCCGCCGTTGCCGCTGTAGCAAACTCACCGCCGAACTAGGGTATGAGTTCAACCTCTCGTGCTAATTCCTTACTCCGATTCTTAGCACAATGCAATGCCATGTTCCTTACCACGTATGAGATCAATCTATCCAGACAAAACATTCATTAGATTAGGTTTGATTCGAAAATTTAGGGTTAGGTTTCCGCCAAACCCATCTCGGACCGACCGAGTTGTGGAAATCGGTCTCACCGATTTTGCCTAGGCCATAGCACTTGCACTTTTCTGTCTGACCGAAAGTTGCAAATCGGTGCGATCGAGTTCAACTCTTTGTGAAACCCTCCAATCTCGGAGTCACTGAACTGTGACTCGGTCTGACCGAGTTCACTAGTTTAGATTCCAAAAGTTGCTTCGGTGTCACCGAGTTTAACAAATCGGTAGCTCCGAGATGCTTTCTGGGGAAAACTAAAACTAAGTTTTTGACTCATCTGTTTTGCAAAAACTTTGCACTTTGTGATGCTTATCCAATCTACTCATCTATATCTATTCACAGGGTCTGCTGCCAGTTTGCCTTGCCAATATGTCTGACCAGAGTGATAGCCAGAACAAATCAGAAGAGCAAGTGCACTTGAGTGAGGGCACTAGTCCCTATAGCAGCTATGATGATGGCAGCAGGAGCACTCCATGCAATTTGCCCAAGGCAGCCACTAGAACAAGAAAGAAGAGAACCTAAGACTCTGAGGATGAGGACTATGTGGCTACCGAGAAGGAAGTGAGTTCCAAGAAGAAAGTCCTGAAGAAGGAATATGGTACTGCTGCTGCAACAATGCCTGGATTGCACAATAAGGCCCCTGCCAAGAGGGTGCCAACCTTAAAGTCCAGGGTCTCAGCTGTTGAAACTTATAAGCCAACTAAAGAGGCTGCTGGAGAGAGTAAGAAAAGGAAAGAGAGGGTCAAGAAGACCACTGCCAGGGTCATTGGTAGATCCTCTATGATGAGCGGTCTAGCTGAGGAAGAGGATGCTGCACCAGCACCCAAGTCCCAAAAGCTGAGGGGGGATGCAATTAAGTCTGGGGCTTCCCCTTCTAAGCCCAAGACTGCCCCAAAGCTTCTGCTCTAGCTCCAAAGCCCAAGAGGAGCACTAGGAACATTCCAGCTGTAGAAAAGAACAAGGCCTTAGTGCCTAAAGTTGAGGAAGAAGATGTTGAAGCCCAAGTGCTCAGAAAGCTTAAGACAAAGATTCCAGATCATAATGACAACCATCTAGTGGCAGAAGACATGAACATCAGGAAGGATGCAGGTCTCAAACTCTGGAGACAGTCTGATCCTTATGCTATGAGGAGGAAGACTGCAATGGACTACAGGTTCCACACCAAAGAACAACAAGATTTCTATAAAACAATTCTGCTTGACAAGAAGCCCATAGTTTGTGATGTGAAGTGGGTTGATTGGGAATACATTGATGACAATGAAGATTACTTGATAGGTGTTCATGAGAGCTTCAAAGCATGTGGTGTTGACAAGTTTGTGGGACAGGAGCTTACCAAATGGAATGATGAGCTCATTATGCAGTTTTATTCTACAACTCATTTTATCCACATGGTAGAATTGTATGGATGTCTCAGGGTACAAGGTACCAGTCAACTATTGAGTAGTGGGCAAAGTTGATAAATTCCCCTGAAGAGCATGAAGATGACTTGGATGTCTATGCCAAGAAGAATAAAGACCACAACTCTATGGCAGATATGTACAAGGAGATCCCAGATAAGGCATTGGAAACACATAAGGTTGGGTCTGTACATTACTTATTGTCTGGTCCAGCTACTATCAACACAATATGGAGGCATACATTGTTGCCCAAGTCTGGAGATCACAAGATGATCAGAGGCCATTCAAATCAACCTTCTGCAGATATTTGATGTGCCTCAGAAATTCAAGGTCATGAGCCTGATTGTTGAAACAATCAAGAGGACAGTTGCAGATCAGAAGAGATCTTGTGGGTATGCTCCACATATTCAGGTGCTCATCAACTCCAATATGGGCACAGACACTTATTTGTTGGACAAGGAGCATTTACCTTTGAGACCAGAATTTAAGGACAACACTGTTGTGATGAATGAGGATGATCCTACATCTGTGCAAGCACAAGAAAAGAGAGAGAAGGCAAAGGCCGAGAAGGCTGCAAAGATGCCAAGCGTTGAGGAGGCATCTCAAGTGTTCTTAAAGTCAAAAAAAGATCAGCTTTCTTATCTAATTCAAGAAACATTGAGGATTGAGAAGGGCTTGGCCACTCTGAACAAGAATCGGGAGAGCTTGGAGAGGATCATTGAGACCAAATTCTATGATCTTGATCTAAAAATGACTGAGATGCAGACAGTTGTTGAGCAGCTCCAGGAGGAAGCAAAGGAGAGGAAAGGGCATGCTACCACAGATGCCTTTCAGAGAGTGCCTAGAGGTCAGAGATCTGGCAACTACTTCAGCACCAGCAGCAACAGCTTCAGTGCCACCTCTAGTTGCCACTCCACCAGCCCCAACAACGTCTACAGATGCTTTTGTCCTTGGAGTCCTCTCTACACCACCTCCCAAAGACCAAGCCTAGAGAGACACATAGCACTATGCATTTTCAAACTTTTTGGTAACTTGTTGTCAAAGGGGGAGAAATGTATAGATCATAGGCTTCGAGAGAGAGTGTTTTTGCTTCTTTGTCTCTGTCGCTATTTGCTTGATACTTTTGTGTGTGCTCGTTCAATACTCTTTACGTCTGTGTGTGAGATACTTGTATGATCTTGTGTTTGATCATATCCTACTTTAATGCCTGCTTGGATGATATTATCTCTTATATCTCATATATGATCATTCACTTTGCTTGGTGATGACTACATGTTTTTTACCTTATATCATTTTGAGCGCTCCACCAAGATGTATGCGACATGGAAGAGTAACCCATTATCCTAATCGATTGTGCATTTGCTTCATGAAGATCTACCCAAGTGAGGCAAGTCCTTTGTGGGTGATGGCCATGGTGGGATAGACAAGGTTGCTTCTTCGTGGAACCTTCGTGGGTGGAGCCCTCCATGGACTCGCGTAATCGTTACCCTTCGTGGGTTGAAGTCTTCATCAACGTGGATCTACGATAGCACCACCTATCGGAACCACGCCAAAAATCTCCGTGTCTACATTGCATTTGCTCCCTCCAAACTCCTCCCCTTTACCTTCATATGCAATGATTTACATTCCACTGCTATACTCTTAGAATTGCATGTGTAGGTTGATTGCTTGACTTGTGCTAAGTTGCTAAAATCTTCCAAGACATAAAATTGGGAAAAGGCTAGATTTTTATTTGGTCAAGTAGTCTAATCACCCTCCCTCTAGGCATACTTTTGATCCTACAGTATGTCTCGTGCCCTACCTTCTAAGAGGCTTCGGTTTTCCTATTCATCCCTTTCTATGGGGTCTATTGGAGTTCTATGGGATCCAACTCCACAACCTCACCCCAGGGTCCATGTTGCATATTTCGGGCTTTGTGGCCTTGTGCGAGATATTTCTGAGTTGCGAGCCCCACTTCGACTTGTGGAGGAAGTACTTCTGTCTTGTCCCTCACCTCCAGGAGGGATACACATTTGAGGTAGGAGGCGCTGATGTATGGCGAAGAGCTGGGACAGGGTACCCAATCGGGACCCCACAGAAAGATCCCGAAGGGTGGACTTCTGAATGGTTTTATATTGAAGACGTTCCCCTTAATGATCCAATTCGGTAAGGGTTACCCAAATACTCAAACGACCCGCCTATAAAGCGGTACAATTGGCGGCCCAGAGGTCCTTCCCAACCGGAGAGCAAAGCGGTGCGTGCGCTATTGGCCAAGATCAGGCTGCTAACTAGCAGCAAGCTGACCATGGTCGAAGTGATGGCCATTGCCATTACCTGATGCATGCAACCCCTCCAACAGCGGGGCCACTCTTTATGGTGCTATAACGGGACTAACGACGTGACCCGTTACCAACGACAAGGGCCAGACAACAAGGCGGCCCTGGCTAAAATGCTGGTCAATCTCTACAAGGGAGAAGAAGCGGTGTTCGCTCGCATGAATACTCGAGAAGGATGCTTCGGATACAACCTGACGGACTGGGTAAGCCACAATCCATTATTTTGAGCCCACGAATTACCCCCGAATTCTTATTGACTGTGACTAAACAGGGATGGAGGCCCAGGTTGCGTCCATTAGTTGTCCTCCTCCTCAACCAGGGGATCATTCACGAGATGACGATCTGGGGTATCATGATGACCCAGAGACATCGATCAAATTTGAAGACGGGGTGTTTTATCAGGAGGGCCTTGACGGCGTCAAGGTGGCTGTAACAGCCGATCACCCCCGGGGCTCTTCCTTCTTCCACGGTAAGTGACAAGAAGACCCTCTCCCGAACAGGGCGCTCGTCTTGCGCTACCCCCCACGTGCTGACTTCTACTCCCAAGGGTCGTCGCACTATGCATAAGAATGTCTCGGGAGGAGCACAGACCATGCCAACTCCAGCCTTTGACGGGAGAAGCTACCTCTTGAGCATGCGTTGGTTTTCCCTTGAAGAGGAAAAAGGGTGATGCGTAAGGTAGCGTAAGTATTTCCCTCAGTTTTTGAGAACCAGGGTATCAATCCAGTAGGAGATAACATCCAAGTCACCTAGTACCTGCACAAACAATCAAGTACCTCGCAACCAACGCGATAAAGGGGTTGTCAATCCCTTCATGGTTACTTGTGAAAGTGAGTTCTGATAAACATAGTAAGATAAATATTTTTGGTTTTTTTGTTGTATAGATTGGAAAGTAAAGATTGCAAAATAGTAAATGAGATGCGATGTAAATAAAAAGAGATGCAATATAATAAGAAAGAGACCCGGGGGCATAGGTTTCACTAGTGGCTTCTCTCATGATAGCATGTATTACGGTGGGTGAACAAATTACTGCTGAGCAATTGATAGAAGAGTGCATAGTTATGAGAATATCTAGACAATGATTATGAAATATAGGCATCATGTCCATGTTAAGTAGACCGAAACGATTTTGCATCTACTACTATTACTCCACACATCGACTGCTATCTAGCATGCATCTAGAGTATTAAGTTCATAAGAATAGAGTAACGCTTTTAAGAAGGATGACCTGATGTAGAGGGATAAACTCAAGCAATATGATATAAATCCCATCATTTTATCCTCGATGTCAACAATACAATACGTGCCTTGCTACCCCTACTGTCACTAGGAAAGGACACTGCAAGATTGAACCCAAAGCTAAGCACTTCTCCCATTGCAAGAAAGATCAATCTAGTATGCCAAACTAAATCGATAATTCGAAGAGACTTGCAAAGATATCAAATCATGCATATAAGAATTCAGAGAAGAACCAAATATTATTCATAGATAAACTTGATAATAAATCCACAATTCATAGGATCTCGGCAAACACACCGCAAAAAGTATTACATCGATTTGATCTCCAAGAACATCAAGGAGAACTTTGTATTGAGAACCAAAGAGAGAAAAGATGCCATCTAGCTAACAACTATGGACCTGAAGGTCTGTGGTAAACTACTCACACATCATCGGAGAGGCTATGGTGTTGATGTAGAAGCCCTCCATAATCGAATCCCCCTTCGACAGATCACCGGAAAAGGCCCAGATGGGATCTCATGGGTACAGAAGGTTGCGGCGGTGGAAAAGTGGTTTCGTGGCTCCCCCTGATGTTTTTAGGGCATAAGAATATATATAGGTGAAAGAAATATGTCGGTGGAGCTCCGTGGGGCCCACAAGGGTGGGGGTGCCTACCCCCCAGGGCGCACCCTCCTATATCATGGAAGCCTCGCGGAGTGCCAGACTTCCACTCCAAGTCTCCTAGTTTGCGTTTGTTCCAAGAAAGATCCTCGCAAAGGTTTCGTTCCGTTTGGATTCCATTTGATATTCCTTTTCTGTGAAACACTAAAATAGGAAAAAAATAAACTGGCACTGGGCCTCCGGTTAATAGGTTAGTCCCAAAAATGATATAAAAGACCATATTGAAGCCCATTAAACATCCAAAACAGATAATATAGTAGCATCGAACAATCAAAAATTATAGATACGTTGGAGACGTATCAGGAGATCAAAGCGGAAAGCCTCTGCCAACGCGGAAGCACTTGCCCCCTCATCCCAGAGGTAACATATTCTGGAATCGCCATGAGGGTTGCCATTGGCACCTTATTTTTATTAACACTTGCTCAATTTTGCAGAAGGCGTATGCCCCTACACCAATCCGAAGATCTCCCGGATGTGCCGAACCGCAACTCTGGTCCCAAGTATTCGGCACAAGCCAGAGCCTCTTCCGGACATGCGGCAGCTGGCAGACTCCGACGATGTTTCGGTCACTAATTCCAAAGTCGAGAGCGTAATGAACCATCACCACCGGAGGGAGACTTTATGTCATAATGCCTTTGCCGAACAGGAATTTAATGCGTACCTTGGAGCGGCCCGGACAGGTCTTGACGGGATTTCCGGTCTTTTTACCGCCAAGGTGCAGGTATGTAGCTTGGAGGAAAATCATGTTCCCTAACCAACTAGCTCCCAAGCCTTAATTCGGGCGGGATGGCCGAGTTAAGGGTGTTTTAATGATATTATTTTTATAGGCCATAAGGGAGCAGAACAGGAAGTTGTATGAGGACCTTGAGGCGAGTCGGACAAAATTGGCCGAGACCAAGGCCGAACTGGATGCGGCTCGAAAAGCCAGCAGCGAGTTGTCTGGTGAGTAGGAAAGACCGTTTTTATAGATATATGTGGCATGTTGAGCATTGACATTGTTGTCGGTGTCAAAACCGGCCAATCTCGGGTAGGGGATCCCGAACTGTGCGTCTGAGGATCGAAGGTAACAGGAGGCGGGGGACACGATGTTTACCCAGGTTCGGGCCCTCTTGATGGAGGTAATACCCTATGTCCTGCTTGATTGACTTTGATGAGTATATGGGTTACAAGAGTTGATCTACCTCAAGATCGTAATGGCTAAACCCTAGATGTCTAGCTTGTATAATTTTGATTGCCTCTACGGACTAAACCCTCTGGTTTATATAGACACCGGAGGGGCCTAGGGTCATACATAGTCGGTTTACAGAGAAAGGAATCTTCATATCCGAACACCAAGCTTGCCATCCACGCAAAGGAGAGTCCCATCCAAAAATGGTGGGGAGCCTTCTATCTTGTATATTCACGGCCAACCAGTCTGGCCCACATCACGCAGCCCGGACGCCTGGGGACCCCTAATCCAGGACTCCCTCAGTAGCCCTTGAACCAGTCTTCAATGACGATATGTCCGGTTCGCAGATTGTCTTCGGCATTGCAAGGCGGGTTCCTCCTCCGAACACTTCAAAGTAGTTGATCAAAAGAACTATATCTGTCTTCGTATAGTAGTTACAACCCTGAACCACAAGGGCACAATACTTAAGCAAAAATAGGTCATGTCGTCTGACAGCTTTTTGGGCAAGGCGTTGTGTGCCGGCCTCATTATTATTTCGAACCGTTTTCTTTAGCCTCCCGCTTCGCGTTTTGAGACGCAGTCTTCATTGACACGTCTTGTCAAAGCAGAGATTGTGTCCCCTTATTACGGGATTCTCATCAATACAGGCTTGGGTAATCCAACCGCGCCGTTTGCACGATCCCTAGGGAATAGGCGAGTTTTAAGGCTCGTGGGGGGACGCTCGATATTCACTTCCTTTATATGAAGATATGGATCCACCTTTTTACCCCACGACTTCTTCGTCCTCAGCCCATTCATCCTCAAGCTCCAGCGCACAAGCTCTAAGCTTCCCCCTCGCCGCCAAGTACCCCAATCATGTCCGGATCCAGCTTGCAAGGCAAGTGGATGGCCTCCTCCATGACGGAGAAGGAGATCAAAGAGCTTCGGGAAGCGAGGTATTTGACAGCGGAGATCAGGCACAGACTCCCTGCCAAAGAGTAGGTTATCCCCACCCCAGAACCTAATGAGAGGGTCGTATTCCTCCCTCACTTTCTCCGCAGACTAGGATTTCCCCTACACCCCTTTGTCCGAGGTCTCATGTTCTATTACGGGCGGGATTTTCACGATCTGGCCATGAATTCCTTTCTCCACATCTCAGCGTTTATTGTCATGTGTGAGGCCTTCCTCCGCATCCCTCCACACTTCGGCCTATGGCTCAAAATTTTCAATGTGAAGCCGAAGGTGGTTGACGGGCAACACGCAGATTGCGATGGTGCCATGATAAGAAAACTTCCCAAAGTTATCTAGCCCAAAGGGTCCTTTGTGGATACCATCAAGATATGGCAGCATGAGTGGTTTTATATTACCGAACCCCGCGACACCAAATGGGCAGCCGCCCCTGCATTTAGATCCAGACCCCCGCTGTGGCTTGCGCCCTGGACCAACAAGGGTCTGGATTGGGGATCATCCGACGAGGTGTTGATGCTGAAGAAGCGCATCAAAAATATCATATAGAGAAAAACACTAGTATCACAGATGTGATCCAGGTGATGCTCGTCCGCCAGTCCCTTCCCTGCCAATGCCGGCCACTCCGCATGTGGGAGTTTAATTCGGAAGGACCACGGATCTTAACGCGATTCTTCGGCATGACGCATAAAGCAATCTGGAAGCTCCTTTTCAAGACTCAAAAGTCTTGACCGGAGACATCCGAAGACATCGGCCTCGACTGCAATGATCCATCCTCCCCAGTAAGTGCTATTTTACACAGTCAATTAATCAAAAGAAGGGACGAACTGAGAATTCCATCCTATAAAACAGGGCTGAACGAAGAAGGTGGAGCAGATCAGATGTCCAGCTCCATTACCCGAAAACCCAGGAAATCCTCTTTTAATGAAGATGCTGGTCCTAGCGCCCTATCAAGCACCGGAGAAAAAGGTCCGGAAGAAGAGCAAGGAAGCCAAAGATGGCCTCCAATGCAAAGGTACTTTGGACGGGGCGTTCGGAGAGACTGAAACACATTCCTTCGAGGAGGATGAAGAGGAGGAGGAGGAAGAGGCCGACAACACCCTTTCCCCGAAGGGGAAGAAGAAGAAGAGGGCGGCCTCCGAAGACCCGAAGGCGGAGGCGCCTAAAAGGGGAAAACTATCCCTTCTGGACGGCTCGGATTTAGACACTGAGGCCATCCCCAAGTGGCGCCCCAGGCCAAAGCCCCTTGCCAAATCGTGAGTATCCGAAGATGCCGTACATAAGTCCGATTTTGATAAGTATGGTATTAACATTTTGAATGGTGCAGGCCGGCCCGCGATCTTCCCCAATAGTCATCGGAAGGGAACTCTTTGGATCCAAGGATGATGGAGAGCGAGTCAGTTTCGTGAGCCTCCCTACCTCTCGCCCTGGACGACACCAAGGTGTTGTCCCAAAGGGCCTCTCCGGGGCACGAGGCGGTACGGGAAGCCACAAAAATTGCACCAGAAGGTAACACTTCGGTCGCCGAAAACACGGGGGTAACAATCCCCTCGAGGGCAGACGGCGGGGGTCTAGACTAGTCCGACCATCAGCCGGACCCTACTCCAGAAACCCAAATGGCTCCGGAGCTGAATAAGCAATCCTCCTTAAGGGGGGGGAGTGCCAACTCCCGCAGCAACCTCCACTAGTCCGGAGGCGCCGAATACACTGATGGAGGCACTACAACGAGCTGCCATCATGGAGGAGCACCACACCCTAATGGGTGTGGTGGTTGAAAAGGTTCAGTCTGCCAAGAACGGACTGAACGAGGACTTTGCTAGCCTGCTAACAGGCTTCGAGGTATGCAATGTAATATTCCTGACTGATTTTCCTATGAAAAGATGCATGTGTATAGATAGTAGCCCCTGAGACTCTGATCGTCCCTTTTTGTTAACCAAAAAGAGGCGGACAGAGGATCAATAAGTTTCGCAGGAGCTAATGTACTTCCATACGTTGAAATGTAGGCTTCACTATTAGCGGCGACCGCCCAGGCCGCTGAGGTACCCGAACATAAGCGTCAGCTGGGACTAGCCGATGAGGATCTCGTTCGTATCAATAAGGGTATTGACGAGGCGTAGGGTATGTTATTAAAACATTTTGTTCAGGCTCGTACCTCTGGAGTTTAAAGCTCATGCGGTGCTATGTGCGTGAGTGCGGGTAGCGTAGCTGCAGTTGAGGCCCTTAGGGGTGAACTTGCCCAGGCCAAGGAGCATGCAAGGGTGAATAAGGCAGCCGTTGATAAAGCGGCTGAGGACTTGAAGTGCGAACAGGTTGTCCGCTGCCAGTACGAGGAGCGGGTGGCTGAAGTAGAGAAGGCGCTCAAGGACGTCGCCGACAAGTATAAGTCCCTAGAGGAGAAGAGTAAAGCCCAGGAGACCGACCTTGCCGAGGCCCTTAAAGAGGCCGAGGAGGCGCGGGTCGAATCCCAAGCGGCACGTGAGGAGATGAGGCAAGTTGGACAAGTAACTGCTTGTAAGCCCCTTCTTCTATAGAGTAAATTCGGCTATCAGTCATATGTTCTACTCACGCAACTGTGGGGTGCCCTAGATATCTTTGTGGATCTCACTACAAAAAAATTACACTTCCGTGATGATACGTGTTCATCACAGTAGGTCGCTTTTTTGTCATGCATGTACATCCATGACAAATTTATGACAGAATCAAGATAGTCATACATGTGCTGTCGTAGAAGTGTTCCATGACATTACCAAAATTATCATCACGGAAGTGTCCACTTCCATGACGATAAATCGCGCGTCACAGAAGAGCTTTCGTCAAGGGTGACCGACACGTGGCATCCACCGTAACGAAACGCCGTGAAGCTATCGGGTCAGGTTTTGGATCCGATAACCCGTTAATAGCCCCGACCAATGGGGATTTTCCACGTGTAAAATCATCATTGACTGGAGGAAACACATGTCGGCTCATCGTTGGGACAGATGTCAACCACTCATTGGACGGAAGGCGCCTATGATACGTCGACACGTGGCACGGCCCAACAGAGGCCCATTCCTGTGAAAAGGCCGGCCCGTTTGACTTGGTCAAAAGCTGGCGGGCCGGCCCATGGAAAGCCTGTTAACGGCATGTTCGAATATAGCCCATTTACAGCCCGCTAACCCAAGGCCCATTACGCCCTATCTGAATTAGGCCCAGTAGCGTCATCTGGGCCATCCAATATGATTCCAGCCCGTTTTCACTTCTGGCCCATGTATGGCCCATGACGTCTTTTGGACCATATGAGGCCCTATGTAACTCTTGGCCTACTAACGGCCCGTGGTGAAACTAGCCCGTAATGAACAGTGTATCACTTTACACCCATTAACGGCCTATGGTGAAACTGGCCCGTAATTAACAGTGTATCACTTTATACCCATGAATGGCCCGTTATTCCGTTGGGCCATTTCCAGCCCATTATCTTTCGGCCTTCTCAGAGCCCATTTATTCTTGGCCTCATTTCCAGCATTCGTTTACTTACGGCCCGTTACTGTCATTTTCTGCTTGTGGGCCAAATTCAGCCCGTGGTTACAGTCGGCCCATTTGTGGTCCGTTAATACATTGGGCCGATTTCATAGCGTCATCAAATACGGCCTATTAACGATGGCCCGTTATGGTCGGCCCATGAACAGACGATTCTAACTCTAGCCCGTTTACGGCCATAATGCGGTCTGTTTGGCCCATGTTTGGCCAATCGATTATACGGCTCATATAAGGCCCATTGATAATACGGCCCGCAGAAGGCACATTGTTTCTACGGCCCGAGAAGGCCCACTATTTCTACGGCCCGTAGAAGGCCCACTGTTTCTACGGCCAGTAGGAGGCCCAGTGTCACTACAATAAATATTAGCCCATGGTTATTGTGGCCTAGTTTTAAAAAATAGGTTATTGCAGCCACTAGCTAACCACGGAAAAAGAACTGCAATGACTACAAGCAAACAAATAAACAAGACAACAAGGAAATAAATAAGCAAGCAACTAACGCTAGGCTATTACGGCTATTACACATATTACATCCACTGGGCATCAAAGTTCGCCACCAGTGCAAATATAGGGAACAAAGCAGCATATCATATACACTGGTTGTCAAAGTTGGCGACCAGCGCAAATAAACGCCGCAACAAAACAAATCCAGAACTGAAACCACTTCAGAAGATCTCAAGAAACAATATCCTGGGTACCCATAATGCTGGAAAGATGCTTAGCAAGGTTATTAACTTTCTCTTGTTTGGCGCTTAAATCCTCCAGCGCTTGCTGTTGCACCAGGAAATATGCATCTGAATTCTGCAGGGACTTCCTCAGTCCTTCAGCTTCCTGTCGCAGCACATCTGATCGATGTCTTTCAACTTGAAGTTGAGACTCAAGAAGACGAACTGATTCAGGCAGCGAGTTCGAAGAGCTTGTGCCAGCAGTAGTGGCCAGTAACTCGAACACTACATCAAGACAGGACTTTTGGGTTCCCTCACTGTCGTCAAGATAGTTTTTATCAGCTTTCTTGGAGACCAACAGGGATGTCTCACTATCTTGAACCTTATCTGCATTACTTACTTTACCATAGGATAACGCGGTACTGTTCTCCAATATTTTTTCCGCATTCTAAAAGAGAAATAAGCAGACACATCACATGTTTACCATGTTGTATATGAAACTCATTTTGGTAAATGAGTTCAAAAGTAAAGTGGACAGGATAACAGCATGAAACAAACATATATCTATGTACCATGGTCACTTTATGGTCTATACCATTCTAGTTTTTGTTGCCAAATCAAGATAGAGACACAGTTCATATAATATTTGTTCAAGACAAAGCAGAATAGACAGAATATAAGTGTGGGTAACTATAGAGCAATAACAACACTTATAATGTGAATGACATGAGAACATAACTGTTTATTCAATTGAAACTGAAATCAACATAGAGTAGGTTACAACAACAAACCAGTTAGAGAAACAGCTTTAAAACATACCTGTTGCGCCATTGGAGTTTCAATTCCATCCTTCAAATTTGAAAATAGTTGGCATGAGTAAATACAGTCATGCAAGAGGAAAGGAGTCTGAACCATAGCTACAGAACCTGACCAGAGAACAAATCTTCTTCTCCTTTAAGCGTTGAGTTGGGATTCGGAGTGGTGGTCCTCGTGCTTTGGGCACTGCAGTTCCCTTACTAACTGCTCGTGTTTGGGTGATCTGTGGTGGAGACGGTGCTGTGTCAACTGGAACCGGGTTACTATCTGCCGGGGTTGGGGTTAGAAGGGGTGTAGCTGGTTCTTTGTCCAACTGGGTAGGGGTACAATCTGCGAGAGTCTAGGTTATGTGTGGTGGATCTGGTACTTGGGCAAGTACAACCGTGGTTCTACCTGCATCAACTGGTAGCACTATCTTTTCTGAAGACCGTGTTGTTACTCCCTTAGATACTGTCATCGCGCTCTCCAATTCAAATGGCTGATAAACAAGAAAAGTAATTGAAAGTATAGACATTGTATGATAGACAGGTGCAATGGATAGTGGGGAATAAAAGAGGGCATGAAATAATTCATATCTATGTTGTCTAACCAAACAGGATAGCATGACACAATTTCACATATATGATGGCTAACTAAACAGGATAGCATGACACAATTTCACATTATGATGGCTAACTAAAAAATATGGAAAGACATAGTTCAAAATATGAGACTATGTAAATAGGATGACATGACATAACTATATAATGTGTTTATTAAATAGGTTGGCATGCCATAATTCACATACATTCACGGATAGAATGCCATAATTCACATACATTCACGGATAGAATGCCATAATTCAAAATATGATGACTGCAAACACTAAACAGGATGAGATGATATAACTATATGATGTCTTTATTAAATGGGTTGCCATGCCATAATTCAGATAGATGATGTGTATGTACTATGTAAACATGATGGCATGATATAATTCAAATATATGATTTATATAGTAAGCAAGTAAGCAGATGGCAATCCATATATGATGTAAAAACTAAGCAATGCAAGACAACATGCATGACATGGGTAATATAACCCTGCCAAGTTTGAGCATAGGCCTCAGGGGGAAAATAGGACTGGCCAACAGTCTCTGAATCCTCCTCTGAGGAGCTCTCTGTAACCAGCAAGATGTCCGCTTCAGCAGGTAGCATTGTCTGCTTTGAATACCTTGTTTTCACTCCAGATACTTCCATCGCCGCTTCAAATGGCTGATGCACAGGAAGAGTAGTTGAATATACAAACGTTGTCGACAAATGGAACACGCAATACAAAAAAATGATAGCATGATATAATTCACATACATGATGATTGGCTAAACAGCATGGCATTGCATAATTCACATATATAATGCCTTTGCAACAAGATAGCATTGTATAATTCACATATATAATGTCTTGCAACAAGATGACAATGCATAATTCACATATATGGTAATTAGACACTGAACATGTGGCATTCACACAAAGCATGTCTAAACTAATCAAATGACATAGCAATGAGAGACACCATACGCACGATATGAGCAACATAACCCTGCCAAGTTAGAGCATACACCTCGGGGGGGGGGGATAGGACTGGTCATCTGTCTCTGAATCCTCCTCTGAGGAGCTATCCGTAACCAGCGAGATATGCGCTTCGTCAGATAGCATAGTCTGCTCTGAAGACCTTGTTTTCACTCCAGAATTTGCCATCACCGTGTCAAATGGCCGATGCACACGAAGAGCAGTTGAATGTAATAACATTGTTGACAAATGTAATATGTAACGAAAAAAAGGATGGCCTGATATAATTTACATATAAGATGACTGGCTAAGCAGGATGGCATTGCAAAATTCACATATATGATGCATGGCTAAACAAGATGGCGTTGCATAATTCACATAAACGATGAATAAACTAAACAGATGGCATTCGCACAAAGGATGTCTAAACTAAGCAGATGACATATTTGATGTATAAAGTAAGCAATGCAAGACACCATATGCATGATATAACCAACATGAGCATGCCAAGTTAGAGCGAAGACCTTAGGGGGTAAATAGGAGTTGTCTTCTCCTTCTGAATCCCCCTCAGAACAGATATCTTCCTTTCGATTACAATCCCAAATGCGTGGAGGGGGGCTGCCTTTGCGCCTACCATGGAGCGACGTCTGCATGAAATTTTATTGCCATGCAAGGCTCATCTCTTTTGATCTACATGTTCAGTTCCATTGTTTACAATAACTGTCATGCATAGGAATAAAACATAGTGAGATTATGTAAGGAGTGCATGCAGAAATCTAGAGTGATGGTAGCAACATGTGGATAGACCCAAAACCAATAATAGCAGGCAGATAATGGCTTCGGTTAAAAAATACAGATAATGGCTTCTTTACTGTTTGTTTCCCACCCAACATGAAACTCATAGTAGACACCGGAGATTAACCAGATAGTAGATAGATACTATTGATAGCAGCCTCGATATGTACCCCACAACCATTTAAAAACTCAAGTTTGACCATTAGTTTGGAGCTGACTCAGAGTCTAATCGGTGAACATGACGATAAAGTAGCATGTAATATTAAGCGATGCATAACGTAAGCAGACACGAAAGAGTGCGACCTCGCTTGCGGACCCGTGTAGTCCTCGAGGTCATCTGCTCGGTTGATGATGGTAGTGCAGTTTTCATGGCTGCCAGCGGCGGGGAAGAAGATCTGAGGCGGCGAAAGACAGTCTGGAGGCCATATCCCTGCTGTGCTGGACCCTTCTGTCGTTGGAGCAGCTGAGCTGGGGTGGACGACGGCGCAGTAGGAGCGGGACAAACCATGCAAGGTTTTCTTTGACAACTATCTGTAAGAGAAGTAATTTTGTAAGGGCTTGTTTGAATTGGAGGATTCCAACAATGCAGGGATAGGAAATAGACAGGAATAGGATAGGAATGCACGTGCAAAATAGATAATTTAAAAACACAGGATTTCTGCCAATCTGGGTGTTTGATTCACAACAATTGGAAGATCACAGGATGCAAAGAAGCATGGTGAGATTAAGTCAAACCACAAGAAAATATATGGTTATAATGCTATTATGCTACTATCTCTTAGTCTTATGCTTCATGAATAGGAATTTGAAAAGGAGGACAAGTGAAAATTAATATTCCTACATTTAGTCTTGTGCTCAGTGGACAATATATATATATATATATAACATGTAGAGTAAAAAAGAGATGCAACAAGTGTACAACCTCTTTGGCAAAGCCATGTCGATCTCAGCATGATTGGGTTAGCCGGTGAGGATGCTCCGGCTAACTTGGCTGTCGGAGGAGGGGAACAAGATCTTAGGCGTCTGGAGATGGAGCCCGAGGTACTGCTCCGCTGTGATGGAGGGTTTCGTCGTTGGAGCAGCTTCGGTGAGTTGTACGACGCCGAGGCTGAAGCAGGACAAGAGAGACAGCGAACAACGTTAACCTGAGTGGAATTCTAATAGCATCTCCAATACATGACGTAAAATACATAAACAAAAAGTGCTAGATGTAAAATACATCAGCCGCCCATCTCTGAACTTAACTGTCGAAACTGAATTTAACTGTCGAAACTGAACTTAACTGTCGAAACTGAACTTAACTGTCAAAACTGAATTTTGTTGTCGAAACTGAATTTTGCTGTCGAAACTGAACGCACTAGCAAGGTGAGGCTACACGTCGGTCGACTGACTTTTTCATCTCTGGTCAGTCGATTTTGCAGCCGTTGGATACGAAATCAAGGGCCTGAGGTTCATCTTCAACCTCCACCCCCCTGAGCCGGACAAACAGCAGCCCCCCCGCGGCCGGCGGTGCGCCGCCCCGCCCGCCCCGAAAACACTCCCCACCGCCGGTCTGCCGCTGCCCCGGCCATCCCTCTAGCCCCCCTCCCCCGTGTCGAGCTTTTTCTCCGGCGATGCCCACGCCACCGCCCCACCAACGCCCCGCCACCGCCGGCGACCACCGCCCCCATCCTGAACCCTAAGATAGATAGTAGGGTACCTCTCCGGCGAGCCCCCCTCCCCGCTGCGGCTGGTTCTTCCTTCAGCCCGGCGGCATCGGAGTGAAGTATAGCTAAATTGGAGCAGCATCGCAAGCAAGAGCAAGAGCGAGAGCAGCAGCGCGAGCAAGAGCAATAGCAAGAGCAGACCAGGCAGGGGACCGAGAGCAAGAGCAGAGCAGCAGCGCGAGCGAGAGCTAAAGCAGCAGCAGGTCCTACTGATGTGGACGTCGCCGCCGAGGGAGCGACGCCGTGGAGGAAGTGGCCGGCGACGCTGCCGTGGATGGAGCCGCGCCGTGTCGGCTCGGGACCAAGCGCCGACAGCACCGTGAGATCGAATCAAGGAGAAAATGCGACGATTAGTGTACAACCTCTTTGGTGGCGCCGATTAGGCCGCAGCTTCATCCGAGGAAACGGTGATGATGATGCTCTTCCGGTGGTGCAGGTGAAGACGGCGGTGTGGGAATGGAGGTGGCATGAAAGACGAGGGGAACGTCGGGGCAGCTCCTTGGAGGTGGAGGATGGGGTGGCTGAACCGGCGGGACGATGAGATCGACGACGGATCCTCATCCGGTACGGTGGATGAGGGACGTCGAGGTGTTGCTGTGGACGATGTCGTCGGGGAAGAGGCTCCGGCTGGGTGGCGGACGGAGCAGGGTGTGGGGTTTCGTCGCGGGTTTTCGCGGCCTCGGTGTACGAATGGGTGGGCAGATGGGATGGCAGTGGGGAACCATGGCTTAGAGACGCGCTTGTCCGAAATGTGGGGTAAGTTACGAAAGTACCCCCACCGATTTGAGGCGGTTCTTTCGGTTAAGGGTTACCACGGGCATTTCGCGTGTCGGGATTTCACAGGAGGTGGGAGTTTTCGCGTGCGTTGTAATTTCGGAATAGCAAGGCGCGGGTTGAGATGGAGGGAGTTGTCGGAGCACAACGAGACAAAGATATATCTTAAATATTTCGGGCTAACAAGGCGCGGGTTGAAATTTCCGGACAAGCCTAACGTGTACTGTACCAAATCAATGCGCCGTACAAATGTCATTCAAAACTTTGAATTCCTGTTATGTTCAATTAAAATATTTCGCTACGTGTATAATTGATGCAACCTACTACTCAAATGAACGTTTTAGTGCATTCCAAACGTATATACTACCGCTTCAATATGAACTAAATTTGAATTCGTTTCTCCATTTGAATAAGATCTGCAGTAATGATTGTTGTGAAGTCAAAGCATTTGATTTTGTTTCTCTGTTTTAATAAGATCTACAATCATCATTATTGTCAAGTTAAACCATCGTTTGTGTATTATCTTCACAGCACACCACATGATTAGTCTCGAGTTACATATGAACTATGTGTACTATATAAACTCAAACTAGATTTTTTGAATCCACTTTATTTTGATTTCAAATCACATTACATTTCTAGATCTAGCTAGATCTTCATAATCTAAACCATGTCTCATATGTATAATGTGTTTATCACATTATGTATGGTGCCCCGCCCCTTACGCCTACAAGTATTTAGATGTGAGTTGCAAAAACCACACATTACCACAAATTCAAATAAAATGTGAGAATATTCGATATATAGTATTGTTTAGATTGTTCGATATTTAGTTGTAAGCTGCAAACGCCACACATTATCACAAATTCAAATAAAATGTGAGATTGTTTGATGTATAGTATGGTTTAGATTGTTCGGCATTTAGCTGTGAGTTGCAAACGCCATGCATTATCACATTATGGTATAACATGTGCACAGCACGTGTATCACCGCTATATTCATGCATGCAATGTTTAAAACACTATGATCTCCTATTCAAATATATGAATCCGCTTTCATTATCAAATTATGATCTTTGTTAGTCTCTTACACCCACACAATCGTCTAACCTTTGTAGCTACCACTAACTTTCTCTCGTGCATGCACACGCCCTCCTCGCCCTCCCCTCCCTCGGCATTCTATCCACCGGGCACATTCATTTTTTTTTCTTTAGGTCGTTCTCCCAGAGTCTCTACAACTCCTTTCCGACACACACCGATCGATAAACCTCTCCAGCGATGCCTGCCTGCAACATACAAACACACCTTCAATCTCCTCCTTTATGTGTCCTTGCCTCGTGTCTCTCATACGGTCAGACACACGTGTAAACTCTCGCCCCTCTTTTCATCGCTCTCACAACCGCACACTCCTCCCCCCTATCTAGCTAGTAGTTGGGCCTCTCGCACCACCTCCTAGCTCCATTCTCTCTGTCTATCCGTCTCGCTGGGCCTTATTTGCCTCTAACAAATGGACGTACACCGACCAATCTCTCGCTATACATATAGCTAGCTAGGTCCTTATAACTCGTTTTTACCCATACGTCAATCGATCTACCTCATTAGTTGTGTCTCTCCCTTCCTCCGACAAACAACAATTGATCTACCGATCTAGTTAGGTTTGCTTACCAAACACATGGTTCCCCTTCATCATCCGTGGATGCGTCCCGACAGATCTATCACGCACAGGCACACACAGAAACACATCCCCACTCTTATTGATAACATTGCAGTTCCACCCTCAGTTTGTCTAGTAGGCCTCTCCCACGATCTTCGAGGAGCAACTCCATCACCCATCCAGCACTCTACCCCTCTCCCTCCCTCTCCCTCTCTCCCATCATATTTCCCGTCCTTCAGTTATGTATGGATGTCGATCGGTCTCCCTCAAGACATAGCTGGGTCTCTCCTTCTCAACACATATACGAGTCGTTCTACCTCTATAGTTAGGCCTCTGCCTACCCCTCCCACCACCCCCTCCCCCCACACACACCGATACATCGAGCGCTCCAATCATGTCTCCCTTCCACAGACAAACTTGATGTGTGCCCTCTACGTTCCGGTAGGCCAGTCGCCCTATATCTTTGACTTGTACACACACACACACACAATTTCGATGGCTCTCTTCATCGATCTCGCACCCACCGACTTGATCCTCTCTTCGACTCCATCGATAGATATGATCCCTCCCTCTCTTCTCGTGGATTGCCCGACCCTCTGTGTATGATATGGACAGGCCTCCATTTCACACACATTGCATGCAAAATTTTGTTTGAGATGTCATCGACACATATTCCCACAAATAATTCACGAAATCAACCCCCCACCCCACCCCCCACCCCAAAACAAAAAACACTCACGAACGCGGTTTGTATCTCTCACACACCCACGTAGGTGGGGGACGTGCACGAAGAGAAGAGGTGCATGCATGGCGCACGTACTCCCATCTCTTTCCCAACCACACCCGCGCAGGTACACGGTGGAGCTCATTTCTGTACGAAAAAGGCAGCCCATGTGGTAATTTGGCACGTGTACTGGTTTTCCACTTGGTGGAGGGAGGATTGTCTACCACGGGTGAACAAACAAATTGCGACTTGACGTGTTAGTTTAAAAAAAGAGGCAAACCATGTGGGGCCTACCTTAGAGGCAAGGCTCTATACACTGGAGTACTTTTGATGTGTGCCATCAACTCGCGGAATGAGGAGAAGCTTGCTTAGTACGCCGTCTCCCCCGCCCACGGGGGCGGTGGCTCGCAGGATGAGGTGAAGCTTGCTTACTACGCCTTACGCCCGCTCCCTCGCCCATGTGCGCGGTGGCTCGCAGGACGAGGAGAAAAATTTACTACTCCCTCCATTTACTCCTCGTCCCTACTACCTTGGTTATAGAGATTATATCATATTGTTTGGAATATATATGTCCTTTAGTAGATTTCAATTTGAACTACTAGTACATACTCCAAACACTGATGTATATAGACATATTTTAGAGTGTAGATTCACTCATTTTGCTCCGTATGTAGCACTCTCCCTCTCCCCTCGACCCTCAGCAACGTGGTGGACGTGCAGCAATTCATTCGGTCTCATATAGCCAGAACGATATATACTGCACTACCATTATTGCTCGACTTCCCGAAGAGGCGGAGAGCCAATCGCAAGGTTAATATTTTGGAGATGCCAAGTGCAAGGTTATAGGAGAATGAGTAGTAGGTGCCTCGTCATTTATAAATAAAGTTTTTTTTCTTCAGTGACACGTACGCAATATGATAGGTTCATATGGAGATAAAAGGAAACCGCTCCACTATATACATAGTCAGGATGGGCCAGCCTACACGGTTTCTTGCTGGGGTTGCTCTCTTCACACTCTCTCGCACAAAACGACGGTGGCCACATCTCTAACATCCCGGCGGATCACGTCCGCTTGGGGAAGGGGTGGATGCTTAGTGTAGATGCGGTGGCCGTCGCCGACGGCGAAAACCCACTGTCGGCACATCCCGATCAGGGGTCCCCGCTGTTCTCTCTCATAAAGCCTGTGAGGTTGCCTTCGTCCCTTGCTCATTGTCGCGACGTGGGCAGTTGCCGCCTCCCGCTGCCCTCCTCAAGGTTGAGCTACGTCCCTCAGGTACAACTCCCTTTACAGCCGGCTTGCACCACTGCTCCAGCTGCCCACATCACTCCCTATGGATATTTCTCTACTTCTTTGCCCCGCACATACCTCTACTGGCTTCTACGTACTGTATTTGTGATGAGTTTATGTCTCATCAACTAGTCCCAGTAATCTTATTCTAATCACGCTTGTTCAATTTCTTTGCCACAGGGATGCTCATCTCGATTTTGGTGAAACTGCACAAAATGATCCGATGGTCAAAAGGTTGCAAACTTCATTTATTAGGAAGCTCGAACGTTGCCAGCAAATTGAAGCCTGGTCAGGGTTCACGGTTCACGGGCTAGGGACTGCATGGATCATTTTTTTCTTTAGCTGCCTCTGTTCCAAAATAAGTGTCAACTTTAGTAGTAGTACAACTTTGTACTAAAGTTTGCACAAAGTTGTGAAACTTATTTTGGAACGGAGGGAGTACATATTTGCTATGATCTGCCAATCATTGAGATGCAATAGCATGCATGTTAGTCTCCTTTGTATTTGATGAAATGTTGCAACGGGCAACCTTGGACGCAAGATACATGTAACAGAAGCTGGAAGCTTCATAGCATTGTACAAATTTATCTCGCTGATAAATTATAGTACGTACTATACTAGTACTTCCTCCGTTCCTAAATATAAGTCTTTGTAGAGATTTCACCATGAACCACATGCGGATGTATATAGATGCATTTTAAGTGTAGATTCATTCATTTTGTTTCGTATGTAGTGGAATCTCTACAAATACTTATATCTACTAGTAATAGCTAGCCCCCACTACTAGGAATTCTCTATCCTCTCCTTGAGCCACGTCATCAAAATTGATGTAGCCGTTAGATGAAGTAAATCAGTCCATAATAGCCGTCTGATCTTGACGTTGAGAGGCTCCGCACTAAGCCACATGCAATAATGCATAAATACCGTGCCACATGCATGTGAGTGGGTTTTAAATCACATAAACATGTCTGCATGCAAGCATGCACCGGTAGCATGCATGTAAGGGAGATTTTAAGTCCCATTAACATGTCAAAAAGAAAAATATAATCCCATTATGCAGTAGGAGTTGGTTGATCTTTTTTCCTTATGTGGGATGATCTAAATGATGATGTGATTTTATTTAGTTTGGCTACCACATTTGTCATGCGGTTATAGAGTTTTTTTTGTTCTATGAAATTGATAATTTTGCGCAGAGAGATATACCGTTGTTCTACGCCAACGCGCGAGGACTCATCTAGTAATATTTAGGAACGGAGGGAGTACTATGTAAAGAGTTAGGTGTCGCACGGTGATAGTGTGAGGTGGTCCATGTAATCACTGAGCCTGCGTGTTTTCACTGCTCTTGCACGCCTCCGATGTAAGAATGGAGAAAATTGTAATCTAGTAGTAGTATACCTCCTTTCGCCGAAAGCGTGGGACATCCAGCAGTCCCACCACCTCAGTAATAAAGACCAATGAGCCGTCAAATCACATAGACCCAGCAGTAAGTTGGACGGGCGAAGCAACCATCACTCTTGCGGCAGTGAGAGGTCGCGTCCGCTCTGCCCTGGCATGAATGCGGCACCGATTCTTTGGAGCGGCGCTGACCGTTTCGGGCGGGAAGCGCGTGCGGGCGATGGAGGGGCTTTGGGTGGGCCAAGTTGGTCAGGAGCGGGCGTGGCAGCTGTCCGCATGTCCCTACCGGACACGCCCGGAAATGAAAGGATGCACCGACTCTCGCGGATAAAATCGTACACTACACAACATCTCTCTGTAGGAGTAGGTCGATCTATAGCTCTCTCTAACACACACATGGTGTTAAACACACACACACACACACACGCACACACCTTGGTCCCATTGCACCTTCTAACGTGACTTATTACACCTAGACGGAGGGAGTAGTAAGTATACGAGATACGGTGGCACACTGACTTAAGTCGAATACAAGTGCCCAAATTTTGTGTGCATGTTATAACAAGGATTCACTTAAAATAGTACGTGAGCGAACAGAGGGATCAATTGGACAGCGTTCCCGAGCAGTAGCGAGATGTGTGAGGTAAGATACACCGCTGGCGCTTTTAGTTTTTCTTATTAATTTGTTTGTTTCACCCTCTGACTGGTGGGACCCAACGTACTACGTCGAGAGAGGTAAGGTGACTAAGGCTGCATTATTTCTGCACCATTGTGGATAATCTTACCACCAAAGCCACATGACACGATTATGATTGAAATCCCAATGACTCCCACACACACAAAAAAAAACACCGCATGCTTGTCACAGGAATGCAGGAATGTATAAAAGGTTATTTCCCTCTCGTTGAACATAACGGGAGGGTTGTGTAGCTGGTTAGCCTATTCGCTCATCAAACTTGAGGTCTCAGGTTCGATAACTACACTTGAGCATAATTTGTGCCAGGAGGATTCTTTGACTGGTCAAAATGTTTTCTAGGGTTTGCACGCTTCACACTCTCTCTCCAATATATATATACACGCTGGAGCCTCAGCGCTTGCAGTTGCTCTCTTCACACTCTCTCGCCCTCTCCCGCTGGAGCCTCAACGCTTGTAGTTGCTCTCTTCACACTCTCTCGCCCTCTCCAGATCTAAACAAGACTTCGTTGGCCTCTCTCTCCCCTCTCTGCTGCTCAAAGAGCCGGCAAGATCCGTCTGCCGGGAAGGGAAGGTGGCTTAACGCTGTCGCCGTCGGCGAGGGACTACCGGCGCAGCTGTTCACTTTCCACCCAGCGGCGGTGCGGGAGGGCCTCCGACCCCTTCTTCTTCGTCGTCGTCCCATCGCCCACCGAACCACGCCCCAAGAACCTTAAGGTATAATTTACTTACTCCACATGCATTGCTCTAGCTGCATGTATACCATGAATCTAGGACGTGGTTCAAAGAGGAAAGGAGTGGGGGAAAGTAGTGGGAAAAGTTGTATATAGCATGAATCTAGGACGTGGTTCAAAGAGGAAATGAAGGGGGAAAGTTGTATAGCATTAATCTAGGATGTGGTTCAAAGAGGAAAGGAATGGGGGAAAGTAGTGGGGAAAGTTGTATCGCATAAATCTAGGACGTGGTTTGAAGAGGAAAGGAAGGGGCGAAAGTACTAGTTCAAAAAGGAAAGGAAGGGACAAGGCTGTAGAGTTTGAGCAGGACTAGATTTGCTGCGCTCACATAGGGAAAGGCATCTAAAGATAACAAAACTGGGACCAACACAAATATGCTCCTTGGTTGTTTGTTCTTTGTTGCAACAGGCTGTGCATGACCACAGTACATCGATAGATGCACATGGTGCTGGTGCGTCCACTGTCCCGTGCAACTCATTAGCTGTTGTTAATGTAAGGCCCTATTTGGTTAAAAACACCCTAGTCCCTACCTGCTGGGTTCCAGGGACTAAACATGGACTAGAGGTTATTAAATGACATGCTAAAAGACCATGTTACCCCTAGTAATGAACTAATAGAGACAAGGTGCGATGCTTGGCAGGGGCAACTATTGGAAAAAGTCCCAAAAAGACTTCCTCAGGGTCTTCTTTCTTTAGTCCCAAATGCCCACTTTTAGTCCCTAAAAGTCCCTCCTCTTTGGTTTAGATGGGACTGACACGGAGTTTTTTTAGTCCCTACACCAAAATGTCCCTGTAAACAAACACCCTCTAATAATGCCATTGGAAAATTGATGCAATGCCACAGTTAAAAGCAAATTACATGTTTAACGAATTTTATTGTTAATATAATCTCTTTGTTAATATTAATCAATGCCACCATTTGAGAAATGCTACTGTCTTGCTTTCTTTCCCATTTAGATAAGGTAGATGCTTCTTTTTGTTGGCTTCTGTGTCATCCATCGTTATTGACCACTAATTGTTTCCTTTGCACCTGTGTGTAAATAGGGTTATCTGCTTCACCTCGTTGCCATTGTGACCTTTTGTTGCACTGCACAAAACACTTTTGTTTTAAGAGTGTTTTGTGCAGTTCAACCAAAATGTCACACCGACAACGTTGCTTGATTGCTAGATCTTAGTGGAACTGCACAAGAGGAGATCTTACTTCATATCCATTAAGGTGAATTTGGTTCAGATCTTCTTCTTGTGAGTTGTTTGAATTCCGCATCATGAGAGGTTAGTACTAGCCTTCTTTCACATGATTCTGCAGTGTGCATTCATATGTTGTGCTACTTGTACGATAATGTTGCTTGATTTTAGTGAACTGCACAAATGGAGACAAGACTTCCAATCTGTATGTGCACCGTAATATCCCATTGAGGTAAGATAAGGATATTTCACAACTGCTGGCCAGTATTTTGCCACTTTCATCAGAAAATTAAGTTTAGTACTATAGTTGTGCTCCCTAATTGACATGCCAAATCTTACATTGAAGGCGAAGCTTGTTTGTTATTGAACCAAGTGATGAAGGGGAAGAACAAGGGGAAGAAAAACAAAAATCAACTCCCGGTGCTGTAATGAAGCACTGGAACTGTGATGACACAAGTAATGATATAGTTTTGCATCTTAATTTATTGCTATGGCTGGAACGAGCAATTGTTTTGCCACTGATTTGATGCCACTCTTAATGTAATATGTAATTATCTCTACTTGTGCAAACAGGGATCTTCTTTGAAGATACCATATATTTTAGTGGAACTGCACAAGAAGATGTTGGAAACATTAAACTAATCGAGGAGTATGTAGTAAGCATGGCCACCACCGTAGATAGCAACAGATGGTTCCAGAGAATTGCTTCCTCTGTATGCTCTACACAATAAGCCTCCTGACAAAGGTTGGTACTCGCCCACTGATTTCATCCATATGATTGAGCTTTGTCATATCTATTGGTGTTGTGCTACTATTTAGATACTGTCATGAAAAAGTGGTATTGTCCTTGAGAAGTGCTTCATCTGTGCTGTTTTAAATATTTCCTTTCCTTTTTTTCGAGCAAACAGTGATGCTAGCATTTAGTAGTCCTCTTGTCTTTGCACAACAGGATCATCTTCCTCTGAAGAAGAATATGGAGTACGTGAAGTGACTAGTTCCGATTATGCCAGGATGAAGAAGCCCTGTCTATCTTATCATCAGAAGGAGCAGTTGAAGGATGGTTACATTACTCCCCACAAGAACAAACTAACTTCAGCTCAGAAGGACTGACAAAATCTCCATTTTTTTTGCTGTGATGCGCGAGTACAAATGTTGTTCTAGGATTCTTTCTGGTGAGTTCCATTTTTCTAAAAGTGTGCTCTACATGGACCATGTATGTGCCTGTTGAAACTGTCAATTCATAGTACAGTTTGCTCTATACTAATCACTTTTTTGTATTTGTGGAAACAGGGGTGCTCATCTTGATTTCAACGGGAACTGCACAAAATGTTCATGAATACATCGAATCATTCATTTCCACCACAAGAAAGGAGGTGCCGATAAATTCAAGGCGTTGCAACATATAAGGGCGAAATCATACAAGCTACGCGCGAATTTGGTTGATTTTGGTGGAACTGCACAAAAAGAACAACTGGTTTATTTAGCACGAGGTGCCATGTCAATGTCCGAACTCATGGCAAACCCTGCCCATTCCACAATCGTAGGCATTTGATATTTTGGTATGGGACAACCTTGTCAAATTTTGCTCATTGATTTTAGCAAGACATGCGTTTGATATTTTCGAATGGGACGCCCTTTGCTGTCAGCAGCGTCGATCAATTTTTTCTTTATTCTTTAGTTGTGAAGTAAATAATACCTCTGACATGTGAGTTGCTGAGATGCATAATCATCGATTGTTTTGAATGTTCTCTATGAATTGCCAGTCCTGTGTGTTTGATTGCAATGTACAGAAACGCTAAAAAGCTGCTCAAACTCTTTGTACTCCTTCTGTTCCTTTTTACTTCGCACGTTGTGAAAGTGCATACTTTTTTGTATAAGATTTGTCAAAGTAGAGATACTTTGACTGCAGACAAAACTTGTATGCAGACTAGAAAGGACCGGAGGGAGTACATGTGAAACTGCTGCAAACGAGGTGATCACCCTGGGAATAATGCTAGTACGTATTGTTTTGCATGTTCATCCAATGCCAGTGATACAGGAATTAGAACTAATTGAAACAAATTCATTCATACACGGTCGGATTTCATATAAACATGCCAGATTTCATTACATTTCATACATTCTTCAACTAAAAAGGGGTGGGTTGGAGGTATAATTAATTAACCGAAGCTACCCACCTGTGTCCCGCTGAGCCGAACAAAAGGTTCAGTGACTTAACTGCAGGTGCAGTTGCGTAACTGACATGTGGCCTGTTGGGCCCACATGTCAGTCAGCCAACTGCACCAGCAGTTAAGTAGAAGCAGCGTTATTCTCCAGCAGAACTCCCCGACTCCACGCCACCGCCAAGAAGCTAACCGACCGTCAATGGTCAACCCGCCTAGCTTCGCTTCAACAGGAGGGTAGCAGCGGTGGCCTTACTTGGACCCAAGCGGCGGCAACCTACCGTGTTCTACTCTACCTCGTTTTCTGTGTGGCGCGGCCTCTTTGGCAGCGGGGCGGGGCCTCGGCGGAGCCGGCGATGTCCTCTGTCTCGTTGTCGGCGGGCGGCGCCTCAGCGGAACGGTGGAAATCCTCCCCCGCGTTGCCGGTAGGGTGGGGCCTCAGCTGAGCTGGCGATGTCCTCTGCCTCGTTGTTGGCGGGGCGGGGCCTCGGCTGAGCCGGCGGTGTCCTCTGCCTCATTGTTGGCGCCGCGGGGCCTCAGCGGAGCAGGGCCTCGTCGACGCCAGCGGAGCGGGGACTCGTCGGAGCCGGGATTGTCCTCTGCCTCATCCTCGGTCTCGCCAAACAGTGCATCGCCCGCTTCATCGCCCTCTTTGCTAGCCTCTTTGTAGGCGGCCGCAGCCTCCGCCACCTGCATGCGGTACCGCTGGCGCTCGAGGCGGCCCTTACGGGCGGAGCGGTACGAGTCGAACAGCGCCTCCTGCTGCTCCCGCTCCGCGGCGATCTGCTCCTCCGCTTGCAGGTGCTCCTGGAGGAGATGGTGGTTGTAGGCGGCGTCGTCCTGCGCCTCCCGGAATTGCTCCTGACGCATCTGCCTCACACTGTCCATATATTGGGCACGGTCCTCGCCAATGGTCATGGTGCAATGCACCGGCGAGGATGGCGCAGAGGAACGGGTTGGCGCCAGATCGTCGACTACCATGTTCTCCATTGGGACGTCGTCGTCCTCCGGCTGCCTGCCGGCTAGCCGGTCGGCAGCAATGACTGCCATCTCCTTGTGGTCCGTCGTCCGCCCGTCCCGAAGAGCGCTGGAGCGCGAGGAAGCCATGGTGGGCAGTAGCAATGTGGACAGGAGAAACAGAAAGGATGCAGATGACTGCGGCTATGGCCGGCGCAGCAGTTTATATTGCAATGGTGGGCGGGCGGAGGGACGGACATGTGGTGCCGGAGTAGCCGCCTCGGCAACCGTGTATCATTAATGTGGGCGGCAGATGGACGGACGGACGGCACTTGTGTCATTTAAAGGCTGAGCAATCGCCTGCACTGGGAAGCGGGTTGGGCGGCGCTGACTGTTTAGGGCGAAAAGTGCACGCGGGTGAGGAGATGACTTTACTTGGAGAGGATGACAATGGGGACCCACCAGGCACATAGCCTCACGTACGCAAGTGCCTCCTTATTATATATATATATATATATGTATGTATAAAACTATACTCCCTCCGTCTAGGTGAATAAGTCGTATTAGAAGGTGCATCACGACCTAGGTGCAAGCAGATTGGTGGAAAAGAAGAATATTTCTCTCTTCTAAACACAACATTTAATCACAATAGTTAAGAGGATGCCTTATTAGCTACCCATGCAGGCCATCGTAATTCATAGCATGCAAAGCGCTTTTATTTCTTGCCTAATAACCGCATGGACGTGCTGCATGCATTAGTCCTTGCCCGAGCAAAAAAATGGAGGAAAGGGGTTTCCACGGGAGACAACGAGGCAGAGGTGGAAGCGCTCGCTGGAGTAATTTATTTTGCTTCCCCCTGGTTTCCTGACATCACGGTTGCACACCATTGTCAACCTATGTAGTAGTCAATAAACGAGAGAATTGCACAAGAAGCGGCCGACAACTGGGACCAAGCAGCTCGAGCAGTATTTGTGTTTTTGAGGTGTGAGCACGGTAGAGTTTTTCGATGTTTAGCCCAAATATTAATTTTTCTCCTCTGAACAACAACGAAAACATCGCTGCAGGTATTAACTGGGCGGGCTATGGCCCGTCTAGCCCAGGCCTGATATCCAGCCCAGATATTAATTTTTTTCAAGCTGAAAATGGCTAGCCCAGCTATACTTTTTTTGGAATACCCAGGCAAGGTCAAGTTGTTATTCTCCGCCCCGCTGGGCTGCAAATCTTTCCTAGGAGGGATGTATTAGGCTTAACAAGAAAATGGGCTTTAAGAAATAATAAATGGGATGTAATTATAAAAACTGGGTAGTAACTATAAAAAATGCACCAAACACGTGATTACTTTATAAAATATTATTTTTGGATATTGAAAAATTTAATTTCATTAATTGTTGCGAGCGTAATGTTTCGTTGGATTTTTACGTAATATAAATTTATATTGAAATTGTATTTAATCTGACTAGAAATTTCGGGATAAAAATATTTCGGATCCCATCAATATGTGAGAAAATTTATTGAATTCTGTTTTGAATGGTTGGTTGAAATGGGCTGTACTTTTAACAAACTGTAAATGGGCTGTAGTAAATTCCATTAGAATTCAAAAATGGGCTACACATTCTTACAAATCTCAAATGGGCTATAAGTTCTCTGCCACACACTTCTGGCCTTACTAAGTTGACGCGTCCCCTAAAAAACAGAGTTGACGCGTATGCAAGGCTTTGTCAACTTATAGTCAACACATGGTTCTAGCAGCAATGGCCGTTGGATGTCCATCCAACGGATACCGTGCTTCTTCTTGAATCTCGGATATTCTAGCTTCACCCTTCCAAAAATGATTCCTCCCCCTGACATCTGGGGCACACCGTTTCGAAAGCTGACCTGTGGGCCTACTAAGTTGACGTACCAAGGGCTTTGTCAACTTAGTCAATACAAACGATTCTAGCTGCAGTGACCATACGATGTCCATCCAACGGCCGTAGTGCTTCTTCAACCTCTGGTCTTCTTGCTCCAGCCGCCCAAAGCAGCGCTGGTCGTGCCGCCTGCTCCTGCCTCCTGTGGACGGCTGTGCTGCCGTGGAGGCCTCACCACCCCACTATTCCCACCGCTGGCCAGGCCCTGCGACAACGGCAGCCTCACACCGCAGCCGAATGAGTGAACCCTCATACTCTTCTCCGCGTGGGCATCCACTACCGCATCTTTACCGGCTCCGCGTCGTCCCCTTCCTAGGCCTCGCCGTCGTCCACCGCCCTGGTGCTCTCGGCGCGGCGTGGTCAACGTGGTCAAGGAACGACTTCCATCGAACGTGGACTGTACGTGGAGAGGCTGACAGCTGGGTCCACGGCAGCAGCAAGGAAGTGCCTCCTATTACGCGGAAAATAATGATTCCTCCACCTGACAGCAGGGACCCACCGGACGGGCCACCAGTATTTTGCGAAAAAAAATTGTTTCCCTCTGACTACTGGGACCCACCGGACGGGCCACCGTATTTCGTGAAAAAAACGTTCCCCCCGCTGTCAGCACGGACCCACCGGAAGTGCCTCCTTATTACGCATAAAAAAATGAATACTCCCCCGGCTAGCTGGGACCCACCTTGCTAGGAGGCTGTGGGCCTACTAAGTTGACGGGGAAGAAGGGCTTTGTCAACTTAGTCAATATGAACAATTCTAGCTCTAGTGACCGTACGATGTCCATCCAACGGCCGTAGTGCTTCTTCAACCTCTGGTCTTCTTGCTCCAGCCGCCCAAAGCAGCGCCGGTCGTGCCGCATGCTCCTGCCTCCCGTGGCCGGCTGTCCTGCCGCAGAGGCCTCACCGCCCCCTACTATTCCCACCGCTGGCCAGGCCCTGCGGCGACGGCAGCCTCACACCGCAGCCGAACCAGTGAACCCTCGTAGTCCTCTCCGTGCGGGCTTCCACTGCCGCGTCGACCCCTTCCTAGGCCTCGCCGTCGTCCACCGCCGTGGTGTTCTCCACGCGGCGTGGTCAATGATGTCTACTACACAACCTTCTTCTTGTAGACGTTGTTGGGCCTCCAAGTGCAGAGGTTTGTAGGACAGTAGCAAATTTCCCTCACACTACTAGGAAAAGGGCTATAGATGGAAATGACACTAATGGCGCACCAGACATGTGGTGCGCCATTAGTATATAGTAATGGCGCACCATGTGTTGGTGCGCCATTAGTGTCCAAATACTAATGGCGCACCACATCCACGGTGCACCATTAGTAACAATTTTTTTCATTTTTTTTCAATACTAGTAATGGCGCACCAGTGGATAGTGCGCCATTACTAGTTAAACTAGTAATGGCGCACCACATCCACGGTGCGCCACTAGTAAATTATTTTCAATTTTTTTTCAAAACTAGTAATGGCGCACCAGTGGACAGTGCGCCGTTACTAGTTAAACCTAGTAATGGCACACTGTCAACTGGTGCGCCATTACTAAGTTTTTTTTAAAAAAAATTCAGAATTTATTTTTCTTTTTTCAAAACTAGTAATGGCGCATCGTGGGTGTGCTGCGCCATTACTAGTTTAACTAGTAATGGCGCACCACTCCCACGGTGCGCCATTACTAACTTGGCCCAAAACTTCCACCGAATGCACCCCCCCCCCCCCCCCCGTGGACCGCCTTTTCAGTTAAAAAAAATAAAAGAAAATGATGGAAATGTCAAAAAAATAAAAGAAAATAAGTTTCCCATGTGATATGTGGTCTAGTTGTTGGGAAAATTTACAAATATGAATTTCAACTTTATTTGCAAAATCTCTCTGAAATTTGTTAAATGGGCATAACTTTTGCATACGAACTCGGATTAAAAAGTTTTCTATATGAAAAATCATCTACTCGAAAAGTTACATCCGAACTTAACAGGCATTTTCAAAATCCCCAAAAACCTAACAGAAAAAAAGTTACGAGGATTTTAAGATCCGGAGGCAAAAAAATTCAAAAATTATCAAACTTACTAGTGGTGCACCGTATGCTAGGTGCGCCACTAGTAACAGAAAAAAATTGGTTTAAAAAAAATGAATTATTTTTCAAAATATGATACGTAATATGACCGAGAAGTTTGAAATATTTTTTCAAAATTTCATCATACTCATGAACATGAACAAACTCCTAGACATCAGCAAGGTTTAATAGGATTGATATGATAGATATATCAACAAGTGCTTGTGAAGTGAGGTGGTGCTGGGGTTGGATAGAACTATGAAGTTAAGCGTGCTTGGGTTGGACTAGTGTGAGGATGGGTGACCTGCCGGGAAGTTGACCACAGAGTGCGATTTGACCTAAGATTAAGCATATTGACTCGAGATTAAGCCATAGTGACCCGAGATTAAGAAAAAAATAAAAAAATTGAATTTTTTTATAAAAAAATTTGAAAAAAATTTATTACTAATGGCGCACTTCTATGCGGTGCGCCATTAGTAAGTCAGACAGTAATGGCGCACCTCTAGGCATACTAATGGCGCACTACTGGTGCGCCATTAGTATCTGGTATACTAATGGCGCACCAGTGGTGCGCCATTAGTAAAAAATACTAGTGGCGTGATACTAATGGCGCACCAGTAGTGCGCCATTAGTAGGCAAAACTGGTGCGCCATTAGTAGGCCTTTTCCTAGTAGTGTCAAGTGGATGACCTAAGGTTTATCAATCCGTAGGAGGCATAGGATGAAGATGGTCTCTCTCAAGCAACCCTGCAACCAAATAACAAAGAGTCTCTTGTGTCCGCAACACACCCAATACAATGGTAAATTGTATAGGTGCACTAGTTCGGTGAAGAGATGGTGATACAAGTGGTATATGGATGGTAGATAAAAGTATTTGTAATCTGAAAATATAAAAACAACAAGCTAACTAATGATAAAAGTGAGCGTAAATGATATTGCAATGATAGTAAACAAGGCCTAGGGTTCATACTTTCACCAGTGCAAGTTCCCTCAACATGCAACAAAGAGTCACTCCAATGTCACTAATAGCGGAGAACGAACGAAGAGATTATGGTAGGGTACGAAACCACCTCAAAGTTATTCTTTCCAATCAATCCGTTGGGCTATTCCTATAAGTGTCACAAACAGCCCTAGAGTTCATACTAGAATAACACCTTAAGACACAAATCAATCAAAACCATAATGTCACCTAGATACTCCAATGTCACCTCAAGTATCCGTGGGTATGATTATACGATATGCATCACACAATCTCAGATTCATCTATTCAACCAACACAAAGGACCTCAAAGAGTGCCCCAAAGTTTCTACCGGAGAATCACGACGAAAACGTGTGCCAACCCCTATGCATAGGTTCATGGGCGGAACCCGCAAGTTGATCACCAAAACATACATCAAGTGGATCAATAGAATACCCCATTGTCACCACGGGTATCCCATGCAAGACATACATCAAGTGTTCTCAAATCTTTAAAGACTCAATCCGATAAGATTACTTCAAAGGGTAAACTCAATTCATTACAAGAGAGAAGAGGGAGAGGAGAAACATAGGATCCAACTATAATATCAAAGCTCGCAATACATCAAGATCGTGCCAAATCAAGAACACAAGAGAGAGAGAGATCAAACACATAGATACTGGTACATACCCTCAGCCCCGAGGGTGAACTACTCCCTCCTCGTCATGGAGAGCGCCGGGATGATGAAGATGGCCACCGGTGTGGGTTCCCCCCCTCCGGCAGGGTGCCGGAACAGGGTCCCGATTGACTTTTGGTGGCTACAGAGGCTTGCGGCGGCGGA
The DNA here is from genome assembly GCF_056163025.1 of Triticum urartu. Classification (NCBI taxonomy): domain Eukaryota; kingdom Viridiplantae; phylum Streptophyta; class Magnoliopsida; order Poales; family Poaceae; genus Triticum; species Triticum urartu. Next base: position 24,284,221 of record NC_141876.1, read on the forward strand.
ACTCCATATCTAATCTCCGTTCTAGAAGTTTTAGGATACATGGGTGTATATGGGTGAAAGGAGTACATCGGTGGACCGAATGGGTGGCCACGAGGTAGGGGGGCGCGCCCCCTACCCTCGTGAGCTCCTCCTTCTTCTTCTGACGTAGGGTCCAAGTCTATTCGGTAGGTTTCCTTCCAAAAATAACTTCTCAAGTTGATTTCGTTCCGTTTCGACTCCGTTTGATATTCCTTTTCTTCGAAACACTGAAATAGGCATAAAACAGCAAATCTGGGCTGGGCCTCCGGTTAATAGGTTAGTCCCAAAAAAATATAAAAGTGGAAAATAAAGCCCAATATTGCCCAAAACAGTAGATAATATAGCATGGAGCAATCAAAAATTATAGATACGTTGGAGATGTATCAAGCATCCCCAAGCTTAATTCCTGCTCGTCCTCGAGTAGGTAAATGATAAAAAGATAATTTTTGATGCGGAATTATAGTTGGCATAATTTCCATGTAATTCTTCTTACTTGTGATATGAATATTCAGATTCGAAAGATTCAAGACAAAAGTTCATATTGACATAAAAATAATAATACTTCAAGCATACTAATAAAGAAATTATGTCTTCTCAAAATATCATGGCCAAAGAAAGCTATCCCTACAAAATCATATAGTCTGGCTATGCTCTATCTTCACCACACAAAGTATTTAAATCATGCACAACCCCGATGACAAGCCAAGCAATTGTTTCATACTTTTGATGTTCTCAAACTTTTTCAATCTTCACGCAATATATGAGCGTGAGCCATGGACATAGCACTATAGGTGGAATAGAATGGTGGTTGTGGAGAAGACAAAAAAGGAGAAGATAGTCTCACATCAACTAGGCGTATCAATGAGCTATGGAGATGCCCATCAATAGATATCAATGTGAGTGAGTAGGGATTGCCATGCAACGGATGCACTAGAGCTATAAGTATATGAAAGCTCAACAAAAGAAACTAGTGGGTGTGCATCCAACTTGCTTACTCACGAAGACCTAGGGCATTTTGAGGAAGCCCATCATTGGAATATACAAGCCAAGTTCTATAATGAAAGATTCCCACTAGCATATGAAAGTGACAACATAGGAGACTCTCTATCATGAAGATCATGGTGCTACTTTGAAGCACAAGTGTGGTAAAAGGATAGTAGCATTGCCCCTTCTCTCTTTTTCTCTCATTTTTTTATTTTTTGGGCCTTATCTTTTTTATGGCCTCTTTTCTTTTTTTTATTTGGGCTTCTTTCGCCTGTTTTATTTATTTATTTTTGTCCGGAGTCTCATCCCGACTTATGGGGGAATCATAGTCTCCATCATCCTTTCCTTTACTTACAACTCAAGAATTACAACTCGATACTTAGAGCAAGATATGACTCTATATGAATGCCTCCGGCGGTGTACCGGGATGTGCAATGACTCATGAGTGACATGTATGAAAGAATTATGGACGGTGGCTTTGCCACAAATACGATGTCAACTACATGATCATGCAAAGCAATATGACAATGATGAAGCATGTCATAATAAACGGAATGGTGGACAGTTGCATGGAAATATATCTCGGAATGGCTATGGAAATGCCATTATAGGTAGGTATGGTGGCTGTTTTGAGGAAGGTATATGGTGGGTTTATGGTACCAGCGAAAGTTGCGCGGTACTAGAGAGGCTAGCAATGGTGGAAGGGTGAGAGTGCGTATAATCCATGGACTCAGCATTAGTCGTAAAGAACTCACATACTTATTGCAAAAATCTATTAGTTATCGAAACAAAGTATTACGTGCATGCTCCTAGGGGGATAGATTGGTAGTAAAAGACCATCGCTCGTCCCCGACCGCCACTCATAAGGAAGGCGATCAATAAATAAATCACGCTCCGACTTCATCACATAACGGTTCACCATACGTGCATGCTACGGGAATCACAAACTTGAACACAAGTATTTCTCAAATTCACAACTACTCAACTATCATGACTCTAATATTACCATCCTCATATCTCAAAACAATCGTCAAGTATCAAACTTCTCTTAGTATTCAACTCACTCATAAGAGAATTTTATTATTCTTGAATACCTAGCATATTAGGATTTTAAGAAAATTACCATGCTATTTAAGACTCTCAAGATAATCTAAGTGAAGCATGAGAGTTCATTTATTTCTTCAAAATAAAACTACCAACATGCTCTGAAAGATATAAGTGAAGCACTAGAGCAAATGACACACTACACCGAAAGATGTAAGTGAAGATCAATGAGTAGTCGAATAATTATGCAACTATGCGAAGACTCTCTCTCATTTAAGAATTTCATATATTGATAATTTATTCAAACAACAAGCAAAGAAAAATAAAATGACATTCTAAGAATGGCAAACATCATGTGAAGAAGTGAAAACTTAGGATCTACTGAAACTAACCGATAGTTGTTGAAGAAGAAAGGTGGGATGCCAACCGGGGCATCCCCAAGCTTAGACGCTTGAGACTTCTTGAAATATTATCTTGGGGTGCCTTGGGCATCCCCAAGCTCGAGCTTTTGTGTCTCCTTAATTCTTCTCATATCACGGTCTCCCTAAATCTCAAAAGCTTCATCCACACAAAACTCAACAAGAACTCGTGAGATAAGTTAGTATAAACCATTGCAAAAACCTTATCATACTCTACTGTAGCAAATCACTAAAATTATTATTCAATATTGCATACTAAATTCCTCTGCATATTTAATAGTCCTATCCTCAAATAGAATCATTAAAGAAGCAAACATATGCAAACAATGCAAACATAACAACTGTCTGCCTAAACAGGATAGTCTGTAAAGAATGCTGCATCATCCATACTTCCCTAGATCTAAAAATTATGAAAGAAAATTCCCACTGTAGTAAATTTATCATATCTTAATATTCAAAAGGTTTCAACATTTTATCACATTCTGACTTTTCTAGGGAATTATTGCAACAGCGGTAAACTTTCTGTTTTCAAACAGCAACATGTGGGCTTCTAAAATAGGCTTAGTAAAGGCTATCAATGCCACTTTTATTGAAATAAAATATGCAAAACATTGTTCTAAATAACAGAAAGCAAATCCTAACAAAATAAATTGACTCTCCAAGCAAAACACATATCATGTGGTGAATAAAAATATAGCTCCAAGTAAAGTTACCAATGAACGAAGACGAAAGAGGGGATGCCTTCCGGGGCATCCCTAAGCTTAGGCTCTTGTCTATCCTTGAATATTACCTTGGGGTGCCTTGGTCATACCCAATCTTAGTATCTTGCCACTCCTTATTCCATATTCTATCGAATCCTTACCCAAAACTTGAAAACTTCACAACACAAAACTTAACAGAAAACTCGTAAGCTCTGTTAGTATAAGAAAATAAATCACCACTTCAAGGTACTGTAATGAACTCATTCTTTATTTATATTGGTGTTAAACCTACTGTATTCCAACTTCTCGATGGTTTATAAACTCTTTTACTAGCCATAGATTCATCAAAATAAGTAAACAACACATGAAAAACAGAATCTGTCAAAAACAGAACAGTCTGTAGTAATCTGAATGAAACGTATACTTCTGTAACTCATAAAATTCTAAAAAAAATTCTGGACCTGAGGAATTTATCTATTAATCATCTTCAAAAATAATTAAATAAATATCACTTTCCAAATAAAGATGGCAGCAATTCTCGTGGGTGCTAAAATTTCTGTTTTTTTACAGCATGATCAACAAGACTTTCCCCAAGTCTTGCCAAAGGTTCTACTTGGCACAAACACTAATTAAAAGCATAAAACCACATCTAAACAGAGGCTAGATGAATTATTTATTACTAAACAGGAACAAAAAGCAAGGAACTAAAATAAAATTGGGTTGCCTCCCAACAAGCGCTATCGTTTAACGCCCCTTGCTAGGCATGATGATTTCAATGATGCTCACATAAAAGATAAGAATTGAAATATAAATAGAGCATCATGAAGAATATGACTAGCACATTTAAGTCTAACATACTTCCCATGCATAGGGATTTTGTGAGCAAACAATTTGTGGGAACAATAATCAACTAGCATAGGAGGGCAAAACAAGCATAACTTCAAAACTTTAAGCACATAGTGAGGAAACTTGATATTATTGCAACTCCTACAAGCATATATTCCTCCCTCATAATAATTTTCAGTAGCATCATGAATTAATTCAACAATATAACCATCACATAAAGCATTCTTTTCATGATATACAAGCATAGAAAATTTACTACTCTCCACATAAGCAAAATTCTTCTCATTCGGAATAGTGGGAGTATCATAAGAGACTAGAATACTATAAATTGTTTCCACGTTAAAGGAGTAATGTTCAGAGAAAGGGTACTCATAATCATGACAAGTTTTATAAATATAATCATCACTACTCTTTATAGCATAAGTTTTATCACAATAATCATCATAAGTAGCAAATTTGTTCTCATCATAATCGATTGAAACCTCTTCCAAGATAGTGGATACATCACTAAATAAAGTCATGATCTCTCCAAATCCACTCTCATAAATATTATAAGATTCAACATACTCCAAAATAGTGGGACCATTACTTCCTAAAGTTGACACTCTTCCAAACCCACTTTCATCCATATAATCATCGTAAGTAGCAGGCATGCTATCATCATAACAACTTTGCATATCAAAACTTGAGAGGCTAAAAATATCATCATTATTAAACATAGCATACCCAAGCTTGGGCCTTTTCATATCATAAGCATAATCACTCTCATCATTAATAGTATAGATAGCACCAATAGTATAGCAATTATAATATTCTTGCAAGCAAGTGCCAAAAAGATTTTCAAGATCATAAGAAGTGTCATTATCTTCCCAATCATAATCATCACAACAAGCAATAGCCAAAACGAGATCATCATCAAGTGTATCATTTTCATGACGCATAGCAATAATAGGAGCAACTTTATTTGGGAGAGATACCTTTTTACCTCTCTTCCTTTTTCTTTTCTTCTTCTTCTTCTTCTTCTTCACCACATCATGTGTGGGTTCAATCCTCTTTTTGGAGCTCCTTATTAATGAGATTGGTTGAATAGAGGGCTCCTCTTCGTTACCTGATTCATCATAAGAAATAATAGGAGAATATTGGGAAGTCTCTTCCCTTTCGTTAGCATTATCTTCATCTTCTATTTGTTTTCTTTTCTTTATGTAATTGGAAATATAAGGATTTTCAATGCAATTCACCGCGCAATACATATAAATTTCCTCTAGATCAAAATGAAGAATTTTATCAAGGGAAAATTTTGGAATATCCTTAGTTCTATGTTTAATTTCTTCATAACCCAAGAGCAAACTAAGTTCATTATGATGTGCAAGGGAAATCAAGTCATCACAATTTTTGGACATGATACGCTCATGAAACAATTTGCATTGGGTACTAAAATGATCACGTTCATTGCAAAGTTCACAAGTAGGGCTAAGAAAAGATAAATTTTCAGCACATTCATCTAGCTCTTCTTGCAACAATTTGGTTTCTAAGTATTTATGCCACTTGCAATATCTATCTTCCCTATTTGGTTTGTACTTGCAAACCCAGTCTACGCCACAAAAATTGACATGTTTATAGGAGGCATTTTCATCATAACTAGTGCAATCATCATTAGCATCATGGATATTCAAAGAATTCGTACTAACAACATTGCAATCATGCTCATCATTCAAATATTTAGTGCCAAACATTTTAGAGATCTCTTCTTCTAGCACTTGAGCACAATTATCCTTTCCCTCATACTCACGAAAGATACTAAAAAGATGAAGCGTATGAGACAAACTCAATTCCATTTTATTTTGTAGTTTTCTTTTATAAACTAAAATAGTGATAAAACAAGAAACTAAAAGAATCGATTGCAAGATCTAAAGATATACCTTCAAGCACTCACCTCCCAGGCAACGGCGCCAGAAAAGAGCTTGATGTCTACTACACAACCTTCTTCTTGTAGACGTTGTTGGGCTTCCAAGTGCAGAGGTTTGTAGGACAGTAGCAAATTTCCCTCAAGTGGATGACCTAAGGTTTATCAATCCATAGGAGGCGTAGGATGAAGATGGTCTCTCTCAAGCAACCCTGTAACCAAATAACAAAGAGTCTCTTGTGTCCCCAACACACCCAATACAATGGTAAATTGTATAGGTGCACTAGTTCGGCGAAGAGATGGTGATACAAGTGGTATATGGATGGTAGAGAAAGGTATTTGTAGTCTGAAAATGTAAAAACAGCAAGGTAACTAATGATAAAAGTGAGCATAAACGGTATTGCAATGATAGTAAACAAGGCCTAGGGTTCATACGTTCACTAGTGCAAGTTCCCTCAACAATACTAACATAATTGGATCATAAAACTATCCCTCAACACGCAACAAAGAGTCACTCCAAAGTCACTAATAGCGGAGAACGAACGAAGAGATTATGGTGGGGTATGAAACCACCTCAAAGTTATTCTTTCCAATCAATCCGTTGGGCTATTCCTATAAGTGTCACAAACAGCCCTAGAGTTCATACTAGAATAACACCTTAAGACACAAATCAATCAAAACCCTAATGTCACCTAGATACTCCAATGTCACCTAAAGTATCCGTGAGTATGATTATACGATATGCATCACACAATCTCAGATTCATCTATTCAACAAACACAAAGGACCTCAAAGAGTGCCCCAAAGTTTCTACTGGAGAATCACGACGAAAACGTGTGCTAACCCCTATGCATAGGTTCATGGGCGGAACCCGCAAGTTGATCACCAAAACATACATCAAGTGGATCAATAGAATACCCCATTGTCACCACGGGTATCCCACACAAGACATACATCAAGTGTTCTCAAATCTTTAAAGACTCAATCCGATAAGATTACTTCAAAGGGGAAACTCAATTCATTACAAGAGAGAAGAGGGGGAGGAGAAACATATGATCCAACTATAATAGAAAATGTCGCAATACATCAAGATCGTGCCAAATCAAAAACACGAGAGAGAGAGAGAGATCAAACACATAGCTACTGGTACATACCCTCAGCCCCGAGGGTGAACTACTCCCTCCTCGTCATGGAGAGCGCCGGGATGATGAAGATGGCCACCGGTGAGGGTTCCCCCCCCTCCGGTAGGGTGCCGGAACAGGGTCCCGATTGACTTTTGGTGGCTACAGAGGCTTGCAGCGGCGGAACTCCAGATCTAATCTCCGTTCTAGAAGTTTTAGGATACGTGGGTATATATGGGTGAAAGGAGTACGTCAGTGGACCGAAGGGGTGGCCACGAGGCAGGGGGCGCGCCCCCTACCCTCGTGAGCTCCTCCTTCATCTTCTGACGTAGGGTCCAAGTCTATCCGGTAGGTTTCCTTCCAAAAATAACTTCTCCAGTTGATTTCGTTCCGTTTCGACTCCGTTTGATATTCCTTTTCTTCGAAACACTGAAATAGGCATAAAATAGCAAATCTGGGCCGGGCCTCCGGTTAATAGGTTAGTCCCAAAAATAATATAAAAGTGGAAAATAAAGCCCAATAATTCCCAAAACAGTAGATAATATAGCATGGAGCAATCAAAAATTATAGATACGTTGGAGACGTATCAATCAACGTGGTCAAGGAACGACTTCCATCGAAAGAGTACTGTACGTGGAGAGGCTGACAGCTGGGTCCACGGCCACAGCCCAGTTTTTTTGTGATTTTCCAAGTAAGTCGCTTTGTCAGGCCTGTTGGGCTGCAAATCTTTCAAGACGAGGAGAGCTTTCATTCGGCTGGCTGAGAAAATGGCCCATCAGTAATGAGAAATGGGTTGTACATTTTTAAAACACATCAAACTGGCAATTAGTTTCAAATATCTATTTTTCATTTCAAGATTTTAAATTACATTAATTTTTATGCGTGGAGAATTTGTTGGATTTTATATTGATATACATTTATTTTTAAAATCAGTTTGAATGTGAGTCAAAATTTTGGTATTAAAAATAGTTCGGACCGCACCGAAATTGTAACGCCCTCGATGCGGCTATATCTCCTACGTGTCAAAGCACGACTTAGAGGCATAACCGCATTGAAAGCAATGTCGCAAGTGAGGTAATCTTCACAACAACCCATGTAAATAAATAAAGGGGAAAGGTACATAGTTGGCTTACACTCGCCATGTCACACAAATACATAAGTAAGTCATTATATTCATCCAATACACTCAGGGTCCGACTACGGTACCAAAATAAAGATCAACCCCCAAATGCGACAAAGTCCCCGATTGCCCCAACTGGGCACCACTACTGATCATCTGGGAAAGACACATAGTAGCGATGAGAGTCTTCGTCGAACTCCCACTTGAGCTCAGTCATATCATATGGAACGGTATCATCGGTGCCTGCATCTGGTTTTGGAAGGAATCTCTGAGTCACGGGGACTCAGCAATCTCGCACCCTCGCGATCAAGACTATTTAAGCTTATAGGTAAGGTAAGGTATGATGTGGAGCTGCAGCAAGTGACTAGCATATATGGTGGCTAACATACGCAAATGAGAGCGAGAAGAGAAGGCAAAAGCACGGTCGAACAACTATGATCAAGAAGTGATCCTAGAACAACCTACGTCAAGCATTACTCCAACAGCGTGTTCACTTCCTGGACTCCGCCGAGAAGAGACCATCACGGTAACACACGCGGTTGGTGCATTTTAATTAAGTTAAGTTTCATGTTATCTACAATCGGACATTAACAAATTCCCATCTTCCCATAACCGCGGGCACGGCTTTCGAAAGTTCAAATCCCTGGAGGGGATTCCCAACTTAGCCCATCACAAGCTCTCACGGTCAACGAAGGATATTCCTTCTCCCAAGACAATCCGATCAGACTCGGCATCCCGGTTACAAGACATCCTCGACAATGGTAAAACAAGTCCAGCAACACCGCCCGAATGTGCCGACAAATCCTGATAGGAGCTGCACATATCTCATTCTCAGGGCACACTCATATGAGCGCTCCATACAACTAAAACCAAACCTCGAGTTTCCTCGAGGGGGCGCTGCACAGGGCTCTAGTTTGGACCAACACTCAGAGGAGCACTGGCCCGGGGGGGTTTAAATAAAGATGACCCTCGGGCTCCGGAAACCCAAGGGAAAAAGAGGCTAGGTGGCAAATGGTAAAACCAAGGTTGGGCATTGCTGGAAGAGTTTTATTCAAGGCGAAATGTCAAGGGGTTCCCATTATAACCCAACCGTGTAAGGAACGCAAAATCTGGGAACATAACACCGATATGACGGAAACTAAGGCGGCAAGAGTGGAACAAAACACCAGACATAAGGCCGAGCCTTCCACCCTTAACAAAGTATATAGGTGCATTAAGATAAACAAGATAATATTGTGATATCCCAATAATAAACATGTTCCAATAGGGAACGATCTCCCATCTTCACCTGCAACTAGCAACGCTATAAGAGGGGCTGAGCAAAGCGGTAACATAGCCAAACAACGGTTTGCTAGGACATGGTGGATTAGAGGTTTGACATGGCAATATGGGAGGCATGATAAGCAAGTGGTAGGCATCGTAGCATAGGCATAGAAAAAGAGCGAGCTTCTAGCAAGCAAAGATAGAAGTGATTTCAAGGGTATGGTCATCTTGCCTGCAAAGTACTCAGAGTTGCCTTGATCCTCGTAAGTGAACTCAACGAGCTCCTCATTCATGAACTCGTCTCCCGGCTCTACCCAAACAAGAACAACAAGCAAAAAGGAGCACAATCAACCACGTGCAATGCTCAAACAACATGATGCAAACATGGTATGATATGCGGGATGCGGTATGTGATGCATATGCATGATTTGCAAAGGAATGATTGAACCTGGCCTCAACTTGGAAATCCAAGAGTGCCACTGGAAAGGTGAGGTGATTTCGGTTGAAATCGATATAACAATCACCGGAATCGGATGCACGGTTTGGAAATGGCAAGCAAAACAAATATGGCACCGGTCTGCGATAAATAGCAAGTAACCATCTAAATGCATCAAGTTAAATATGCTACATCAATCAAACATGACAACAAAATACATGGCAGGGATCCACTTATGATGCTTGACAAAAGATGAACACTGAGCTACGGCTAATTCACTCACTAACAGGTTCAAACAAGCATGGCAGAAGTGCAAATGATAACAGGTTTCAGACTTAGTGAAATTAACACAAGTCTAGAATTTATCATCAGGAAGCAATCTTTAGAGCATGAAAACTACATTCTACAGGAACATATCATGGCAAATCAAGGCATGGCATGAAGCTACTCTAAGCATATAACAAAAGTCCCTTAGTGACCTTGAGCCAAAAGGGATAAGAAAATACAATTGCAAGCATGCGAACATAGCAAAAACATAAACAGATTCAGACTTGGTGAAAAACTGGAGCATGCCAAAACAGTTAACGAGTAGGCATGTTTACGAGCTCGATGCACTCACTACAGAGCATGGCATGACAAACTAAGCATACACCCATCAAGAAGACATGACATATAAGTTAGACATGGCAAGAACAACAATATATCATGCACGGACCAATAGCAACATCCTCGGCAAAATCGCTAAACATGTCAACAATCTGCCAGGATCATTTTACAGCAAAAGTAGAGCTCGATTGACTCAAGATAGGGTGCTCCATAATTGCAAACAAAGACATGGATGGATAGAGCACCACAATATTAACAAAACTTCCTTAATGATCATCCTCAAAAGAGGCACGGATCACTAGGAAACAACATGAACATATGGCATAAAAACAAAAACAGAACAAGGACTTAGTGAAATTCAAAGTCCCTGAAATCAGCATCAACGAGTAGGCTAATTTGCATGCTTGTGCTAGTCACCACATAGATCACAAAAATACATGGCATACACCCATGTAAAGATGGCATGGCATTCTACAAAACACATGTAGAGCTCGGGATCATAGCATGCACACATTAATCATGGCAAAAATGACAAAAGGCCATTTGCTGAAACAGATCTGACATATTCCTCACATAGCCCTCTTCCAACAGCATTTCGGGCATCAAGATGAGCTCAAATGAAAATGATGCAATGAGATAAAATGATATAATCGTCGAGGCGAACATTTTGATATGCTACACGCATGAATTGGAGCTACGATGACAGAGTTATGATGCATTGAAATATGCAAAAATACTGGAAAGTTAGGTCAAAAGTCAACCCGAGGTGGATCTCAGATCTGGATCCGGCCGGAGTTACTGTAGCAGGGCGCGATGGCTGAGGTTCACCGGGGACGGGGATGACGCCGGAGCTGCCGCGGCTGGCTGGACTTGAGGAGAGCTCGCCGGGGTGCGGCCGGAGCCGAAGAGGAAGGAGACGGCGTCGGTGGCGCCTGCGGGGCGGCGTGCGGCTTGCCGGGGCAACGGCGTCGGTTGCCGGCGTAGTGGGGTCGCGGCGGCCGGCGAAGGCCAGGTGCGGTGGCGATGAACGCCGGTGGGCTGCGCGGGCGGCTCGCCTGGTCGGTGCGGGCGGCGGGAGGAGCCGGGCCGGGAGGGCCCCGCACAGGCTCGCGGGCCCGCATGGTTGGCGGCGATGTGGGCGCCCGGGCGGGCGAATCAGACGGTGACACATGGCGGCGGCGAGGGGAAAACGGACATGTCCGTCGGTGGTTCTTGTGTCCGGCGCGCGAGGAGAGGGAGAGACTAGGGTTTGCCCGAAAATTTCGGGGAGTGACCTTTATATAGAGGTAGAGGGAGCTAGGAAGCTCCAAATGAGGTGCGGTTTGCGGCCACGCGATCGTGATCGAACACTCTAGATGATGGAAGAGGTTTAGGTGGGTTTTGCGCCAGTTTGGAAAGGTGTTGGGCTGCAACACACACGAGGCCTTTTCGATCCCTCTGAACCGTTAGAGTGTCAAACGAAGTCTGAACGGCACGAAACTTGACATGCGGTCTACCGGTAGTAAACCAAGGCTGCATGACAAGTCTTGGTCCAATCCGAAAATGTTTAATGCCCGAACACCAAAAGAGGTAGAAAGGACCACCGGAGGACATAGGAGCGCCGGAATGCAAAACGGACAACGGGGAAAATGCTCGGATGCATGAGACGAACACGTATGCAAATGCAATGCACATGATGACATGATATGAGATGCCTGAAAAAGACAACAACACACAGAGACAAAAATTCGACAACGAGGAAATAAAAAAACTTAGTGTCGGAAACGGCAAGAGTTGGAGTACAAATAAGGTAAATTACATCCGGGGTGTTACAGAAATATGCAAAATTTCGTATAATGTTTTAACCGTTGCCACAATATGGGCTGTAATGCTAACAAAAAGAATATGGGATCCAAAAAAACCTTAAGAATTAGCAAATGGGCTGTAAATTATTGGAAATAATGGGAGATGGGCTGTATACTGGTTTCCACAGATTTGAGGCTTTCCTAAAAAAAGGTTGACGCACAAGCACTGACTGTTGGATGTCCATCCAACGGCCGTCGTGCGTCTTCAATCTCTGCTCTTCCTGCTCCAGCCGCTCAAACAAGCGCCGGCGGGACTGCCTGCTCCCTCCTCCTCGCGTCCAGCTGTGCTGCCGCGTAGGCCTCACCGCTCGACCGTACTCCCATCGCTGGCCTAGCCATCCCTCTACTCCCCCACACCTGCTGTTATTCTCCGGCGACGGCAGAAGAACCAGTAAACCCTCGTACAGTCGTACTCCCCTCCGCGTGGGAAACAACTGCCGTGTCTTCCCTGCCTCCGTGTCGTCCCCTTCCTAGGCCTCACCATCGTCCACCGCCATGGTGCTCTCGGCGCGGCGTGGTCAACGTGATCAAGGAACGAGTTCCATCGGACGTGGACTCTACGTGGAGAGGCTGACAGCTGGGTCCACGGCCGCAGCAAGGAAGTGCCTCCTTATTACGCGGAAAATAATGATTCCTCCACCTGACAGCTGGGACCCACCGGACAGGCCACTGTATTTCGCGAAAAAACATTTCCCCCTGACTGCTGGGACCCACCAGCTACATCTTCGCACACAAGGAAGTGTGTCCGGGCAAAAAAAACGATTCTCCCCTGACTGCTGGGACCCACCAGCTACATCTTCACAGGCAAGGAAGTGCCTAACACTTGGGACCCACCTGGTCGAAGCGTACGTAGCATTGTCATTCTGGTCGCGAACGTGTACATACATACTAGTCGATGTAGAGGCGCACACGTGTCGTAGTAGAGGCGCGCACGTAGCATGTGCACATACGTACAGCGGCAAGGGTGCAAGAAAGAAAATATGGCCATGTATGTGTACATACGGGCGGGGTCTCAAACGCCTACTCGCGCATACGTACGACCATGGCTCGTGTACATGGCTGGGTCAGAACGGAGAAACAACGTCGTCGTCGTGTTCATGGGGAGGCAACGAAATGCGTCGTGTTCATGGGGAGGCAACAGAATGTGTCCTGTTCATGGGGAGGCAACGAAACGCGTGGGAGCCAACCGGCTGGGTCAGAACGGAATGCATGGTCGTGTTCATCGGGAGGGCTTGGACGGAACAGGCGATGGAAACGAGGACTGGCGTACCGCAAAACGGAGGAAACGGCCGTGTGTTCGACCGACCACGTTCGAAACGGGATCCTGTTCATCGGGAGGGGTCTGGCGTACCGCAAAACGGAGGAAACGGACCTCCTACGGTCGAAACGGGGGTCCTGTTGATCAGGATGGGTGTGGCGTACCGCAAAACGGAGGAAACGGACTTGTGTTGGAGCGCTACGGTCGAAACGGGGGTCCTGTTCATCGGGAGGGGTGTGGTGTACCGCAAAATGGGACTCCACGGGATACTGTTCATCTCCACCGTCGACCCCCTCCAGGCTCCACGAGCTACTGTTCATCCACCGTCGACCTCCTCCAGCCTCCACCTGCAACTGTTCATCCACGGGCTCCTGTTCATCCAGCCTCCACCGCGCGCTACTCCACCGGCTACTGTTCAACCAGCCCTCTCCACGGGCTCCTGTTCAACCACCCCTCCACGGGCTACTGTTCATCTTGCCCTCCACCATGTACTGTTTATCCTTCCATCCACGGGGTGGTCCTGTTCATCCAGCCCTCCACGGGGTCCTATTCATCCAGCCCCAACCGGCTCGATCGATCGGGTCCTGTTCATCCAGAGGCAACACCACGGGGTCCTATTCATCCACCCCCACCGGGAACTGTTCATCCAACCCCCCCCCCCACAACGCTCACTGTTCATCCAGAGGCAGCATCGATCGGCTTCAGTTAGCAGCAGTAGCAAAGGAATCGCTCGATCGGGTTCAGGTAACAGCCATCGATCGATCGCTCGGGTTCAGTAACGCGTAGCCTACAGTGCAATCGCTCGGGTTCAGTTAGAGCCCAACGCCTCGCTCGGTTTCAGTTAGAGCCAATGCCTCTCACACACGCGCGTACGTGTACGAGAGAAGCGCGCATTGCTCGGCCCCCGACCTCCCACCATAACCGGGAACTCCCTGAAATTTTCCTCCCCGTCGCTTCTACCATGATTTTTTCCGTCAGAGACGGCCCAAAGAATGTCATGCAGCTGCGTCTCCGGCCTGCCCAGGACGAAAATCCCATTTTCTGTCTTGATTTTTTGTCATAGAAGTAGGAGCCCACCACATCTATGATGATACCGGGTTTTGACACAATTATCGTCATAGAAGTGTCATATGTATGATAGAATTTTTTTTCGTTCGGCCCAAAATGTCACGGATGTGTCTTTTTTTGTAGTGTCTTCCGAAGAGCTCTACTGACGCCGTGATACGTCTCCAACGTATCTACTTTTCCAAACACTTTTGCCCTTGTTTTGGACTCTAACTTGCATGATTTGAATGGAACTAACCTGGACTGACACTGTTTTCAGCACAATTGCCATGGTGTTATTTTTGTGTAGAAATAAAAGTTCTTGGAATGACCTGAAAATCTACAGAGAATATTTTTGGAATATATAAAAAATACTGGTGAAAGAATCAAGGCCAGGGGGCCCACACCCTGTCCACGAGGGTGGGGGCGCGCCTACCCCCCTGAGCGCGCCCCCTGCCTCGTGGGCCCCCTGGTGCTCCATCGCCCTCAACTCCAACTCAATATATTCACGTTCGGGGAGAAAAAATCAGAGAAGGATTCATCGTGTTTTACGATACAAAGCCGCCGCCAAGCCCTAATCTCTCTCGGGGGGCCGGTCTAGAGCCTGTTCGGGGCTCCGGAGAGGGGAATCTGTCGCCATCGTCATCATCAACCTTCCTCCATCACCAATTTCATGATGCTCACTACCATGCGTGAGTAATTCCATCGTAGGCTTGCTGGACGGTGATGGGGTGGATGAGATTTATCATGTAATCGAGTTAGTTTTGTTAGGGTTTGATCCCTAGTATCCATTATGTTCTGAGATTGATGTTGCTATGACTTTGCTATGCTTAATGGTTGTCACTAGGGCCCGAGTGCCATGATTTTAGATTTGAACATATTATGTTTTCATGAATATATGTGAGTTCTTGATCCTATCTTGCAAGTCTATAGTCACCTATTATGTGTTATGATCTGTTAACCCCGAAGTGACAATAATCGGGATACTTACCGGTGATGACCGTAGTTTGAGGAGTTCATGTATTCACTAAGTGTTAATGCTTTGGTACGACACTCTATTAAAAGGAGGCCTTAATATCCCTTAGTTTCCAATAGGACCCTGCTGCCACGGGAGGGTAGGACAAATGATGTCATGCAAGTTCTTTTCCATAAGCACATATGACTATATTCGGAATACATGCTTATATTACATTGATGAACTGGAGCTAGTTTTGTGTCACCCTATGTTATAACTGTTGCATGAGGAATCGCATCTGACATAATTATCCATTACTAATCCATTGCCTATGAGCTTTTCACATATTGATCTTTGCTTAGATACTTTTCCGTTGCCATTGTTACAATCACTACAAAACTGCTTCCGTTACTTTTGCCACCGTTACCACTACTATCATATTACTTTGCTACTAAATACTTTGCTTCAGACTTTTTTGCTACCCTAAACCCTAACCCTAAGCTTAAAGAAAAATATTTGAATGCTAGAATGAAATATGACCCTGCTTTTTCTAATTCACCTATCTTTATTTCCGATAAGGATTATGATTTCTCTGTCGATCCCGAGTTAATTACTTTGGTTGAATCTGATCCTTTTTATGGCTATGAATATGGAACTGTTGTGGCACATCTTACTAAATTAAATGATATAGCCACCCTGTCCACTAATGATGCGAAAACTCGCTATTACTTTATTCTGAAGCTATTTCCATTCTCATTAAAGGGTGATGCTAAAACATGGTTTAATTCTCTTGATCCTGTTTGTGTGCGTAGTCCCTAGGATATGATTTATTATTTCTCTGGTAAATATTTCTCCGCTCATAAGAAATAAGTTGCCTTAAGGGAAATATATAATTTTGTGCAAATTGAAGAAGAGAGTCTCCCACAAGCTTGGGGGGGGGGGGGCTTGTCCAATTACTTAATGCTTTGCCTGATCATCCTCTCAAGAAGAATGAAATACTTGATATCTTTTATAATGTACTAACCGATGCTTCGAGAGACCACCTGGATAGTTGTGTTGGTTGTGTTTTCAGGGAAAGAACTGTTGATCAAGCTGAATTGCCATTGAATAATATGTTGAGTAATGAAAATGATTGGACACTTCCTGAACCAACTCCTAAGCCAACTCCGAAGGAAAGGAGTATTCTATTTCTCAGTCCTGAAGATATGCAAGAGGCAAAGAAATCTATGAAACAAAAAGGTATTAAAGCTGAAGATGTTAAGAATTTACCACCTATTGAAGAAATTCATGGTCTTGATAACCCGACACAGGTCGTAAAGGTAAATTCTCTCTATAGATTTGATGAAGGTGATATTCCTCGTTATAAGTCTGCTAGCCAGTGCTTAGATGAGTTTGATAATTTTATTGTTAAACAAGAAAACTTCAATGCTTATGTTGGTAGACAATTGAAACGTAATGCTTATATGATTGAACACTTGAGTGATGATATGTCTAGAGTTAAAGATGAACTTAAACTTATTAGTAAACATGCTTCTATGGTTACCACTCAAGTAGAACAAGTACTTAAGGGTCATAATGATTTTCTCGATGAATTGAATAATAAGAAAAATGATAATGTTGTTAGAGTTATGACTAGAGGGGGTAAAATGACTCAGGAACCTTTGTATCCCGAGGGCCACCCTAAGAGAATTGAGCAAGATTCTCAGAGAACTAATGTTGGTGCACCTAGTCCTTCTAAAAGGAAGAAAAAGAAAAATGATAGGAATTTGCATGCTTCTAGTGGGCCTGTTGTTGACACACCTGAGAATCCCAATGATATTTCTATTTTTGATGCTGAAACACAATCTGGTAATGAACATGAACCTAGTGATAATGTTAATGATGATGTTCATGTTGATGCTCAACCTAGCAATGACAATGATGTAGAGATTGAACCTGCTGTTTATGTTGATAACCCACAATCAAAGAATCAACGTTGTGATAAGAGAGACTTTGTTGCTAGGAAGCATGGTAAAGAAAGAGAACCAAGGGTTCAAAAACCCATGCCTTTTCCTCCTAAACCATCCAAGAAAAAGGATGATGAGGATTTTGAGCGCTTTGCTGAAATGATTAGACCAATCTTTTTGCGTATGCATTTGACTGATATGCTTAAAATGAATCCTTATGCTAAGTATATGAAGGGTATTGTTACTAATAAAAGAAAGATACTGGAAGCTAAAATTTCCAGCATGCTTGCTAATTACACTTTTAAGGGTGGAATACCTAAGAAACTAGGAGATCCAGGTGAGGGAGTCCTAGACTAAGGGGTCCTCGGGCGTCCGGCTTGTTGGACAGGGGCCGGACTGATGGGCTATGAAGATACAAGACCGAAGACTCTCACCCGTGTCTGGATGGGACTCTCCTTGGCATGGATGGCAAGCTTGGCATTCGGATATGAAGATTTCTTTCTCTGTGGCCAACTTTGTGTAACCCTAGTCCCCTCCGGTGTCTATATAAACCGGAGGGCTTAGTCCATAGAGACAATCATAATCAGATAGGCTAGTCTTCTAGGGTTTTAGCCATTACGATATCATGGTAGATCAACTCTTGTAACCCCCATACTCATTAATATTAATCTAGCAGGACGTAGGGTTTTACCTCCATTGAGAGGGCCCGAACATGGATAAACATTGTGTTCCCTGTCTCCTGTTACCTCAACCTCAGACGCACAGTTCGGGACCCCCTACCCGAGATGCGCCGGTTTTGACACCGACATTGGTGCTTTCATTGAGAGTTCCGTTGTGTCATCGTCAGGAGGTTCGATGGCCCCGTCAATCGTCTACAATAATATTGTCCAGGGAGAAACCTTCCTCCCCGGACAGATCTTCGTATTCGGCGGCTTCACACTGTGGGCCAACTCGCGTGGCCATCTAGAGCAGATCGATAGCTATGCCCCTTGTCGTCAGGTCAGATTTGGAAGCTTGAACTACATCACGGATATTCGTGGAGACTTGATCTTCGACGGATTCGAGACCACGGCAGCCGCTCCCTATCACCATGATGAACATGACTCAAATCTATCATCATACCATGCCAGGGGATAGCACGTGTAACTGCTCTAGCCCTATATCCGGAGCAGATCACGCCATCCGAGGACGGGAGGCTCAACCCCGCCATGGAAATCGCAGACTCAGCGGCGTCAGAGACGCACACCGACCCAACCTCGAGTGGGATCCGTGTCACCGGAACCTCGGACCCGTTTCCGGCTACAAGTTCCGAACCATGTGCGTCCGTGCACGACGATCTTGGTCAGGCATCGATCGTCGAATTCTGCTCCGGGGACATCTTTCGGCACTCGCCTTTAGCCGACATGCTAAACTCATTAAAAACACTCTCCTTAGTGGGGGACTCTCGGCCGAATTATATCTGGTTTGAACTGGAGGCTGACGACAGAGAATTCCACTTAATAGCCACTGTCGAAGACTTAACCGACATGCTCGATTACGGCTCCGAAGACATCGATGCTATGGACGACGATGCTGGAGAGGAGCAGGCCGAAAACCCACCGTTCACCGGACGATGGACGGCCACCTCCTCATACGATGTATACATGGTAAATGCACCAAAAGAGAGTAGTGGCGATGACAAGGAAGATCCAGTTGAGGATAAACCTCCTGAGATACAACCAAAACGCCGGCGTTAGCGGTGCCGCTATAAATCACGCCGCAACAGGAGAAGATAACACTCCGGACGGTGCCAAAGACAATGAAGACCCCGTTGAGGCAACTTCCGAACAAGATGAACGGGAAGATGGGCGAGTCAGCCCTGATGAATAGGCTGTGCATGAAGACTCGAAGGACAGCAATTATCTTACACTCTCCGAGGATGAGGTGAGCCTCGGCAACGAGGATTTTATGATGCCTGAGGAACCTCTCGAGCAGGAGTGCCTCAAGCGCCGGCTAATAGCCACTGCAAGCAGCCTGAAAAAGAAGTAGCAACAGCTTCAAGCTAATCAAGATCTTCTCAATGACAGATGGGCTAACATCCTGGAAGCCGAGGAGTACGGCCTCAAGCAACCACTCCAAAGTTACACGAAGCGCAAATTACTACCTCAATTCAATGAGGAGGCGTTGGAGCCCGTGCCATCAGCGCACAATGCGGTTGACTGACCACCACGTGGTTGGGACAAAGCGGCAACCCAAGCCGAACACCAGCCCGTACCACCTCACCGTAAAGACAGAGAAAAAACTGCTCTGCGATACACATATGATCTCCGGCAGGGCCTGAAGAATAAAGCAGGTCCGGCCAGATCGACCTATGGATCACGGGGGCGTGCCCCGACGCGCGACGACGGCTATCGAGCCAAACATGGCAAGCACAGTTACGTCCGAGCCAAAAATTGCAGACGGACTCCATCCGAAATACGTCGCGACCTGGCCCGATATAGAGGCACCGCACACCCCCTCTGCTTCACTCATGAAGTAATGGAACATGAATTCCCAAAAGGGTTCAAACCTGTGGATATCAAATCATATGATGGAACCACATATCCTGCGGTATGGATTGAATACTTTGTCCTCCATATTCACATGGCGCGCGGCGATGATCTTCATGCCATCAAATACCTCCCCCTAAAACTCAAGGGGCCAGCCCGACGCTGGCTAAATAGCCTGCCTGAAAACTCCATTAGCAGCTGGGAGGACTTGGAAGAAGCCTTCCTTGACAACTTCCAAGGTACATATGTTCGACCTCCGGATGCGGACGACTTAAGTCACATAATCCAACAGCCCGGAGAGTCAGCCAGGAAATTCTAGACTAGATTCTTAACCAAAAAGAACCAGATCATCGACTGTTCGAATGCCGAAGCCGTAGCGGCATTTAAACATAGCATCCGGGACGAATGGCTCGCCCGACACCTCGGCCAAGAAAAGCTAAAGTCCATGGCAGCCCTCACGGCACTCATGACCCGCTTTTGCATGGGCGAAGATAGCTGGCTAGCCCGTAGCAATAACAACACAAGCGAACATGGCACTTCGGAAGCCAGAAATAGCAACGGTAAGCCCCGACGCAACAGACACAAGCGTCGAAGCAACGGTGATCATACCGATGACACGGTGGTCAATGCCGGATTTAGTGGCTCCAGGTCGAGACACCGGAAGAAGCCATATAAAGAAATAATCAAGGCCCTTCCAGCCTGGACCGCATACTCGATCGCTCATGTCACATCCATGGCACCCCAAATAAACCAGCCAATCATACCCACAGGAGTTGTTGGGTCTTCAAACAGGCCGACAAACTAAATGCCGAAGACAAGGAGAAGGGGTCGCAAAGCGAGAACGATGACGAGGAGCCCCGTCCCCCAAACACAGGGGACAGAAGGAGTTTCCCCCTCAAATCAAAACGGTGAACACGATATATGCTACCCATATCCCCAAGAAGTAGCGCAAGCACGCGCTCAGGGATGTCTATGCGATAGAGCTAGTCGCCCCAAAATTCAACCCATGATCGTCATGACCGATCACCTTCGATCGCAGGGACCATCTGACCAGCATCTGTCATGGCGGGTCAGCCGCACTAGTCCTCGACCCAATAATTGATGGATTTCACCTCACACGAGTCCTCATGGACGGCGGTAGCAGCCTCAACCTACTTTACCAGGATACAGTGCGCAAAATGGGAATCGATCCATCAAGGATCAAGCCCACCAAAACCACCTTTAAAGGAGTTATACCAGGTGTAGAGGCCCGCTACTCTTGCTCAATTACATTTGTGGTCATCTTCGGACCTCCGGACAACTTCCGAAGCGAGGAGTTAATCTTTGATATCGTCCCCTTCCGCAGTGGTCATCACGCACTGCTCGGACGAACTACGTTTGCCCGATTCAATGCGGTGCCGCACTACGCTTATCTCAAGCTCAAGATGCCCGGACCACGCGGTGTCATAACAGTCAATGGAAACACGGAGCGCTCCCTCCGTACCGAGGAGCCCACCGCTGCCCTGGCAGTAGAGTGATAACCCACAAGTATAGGGGATCGCAACAGTTTTTGAGGGTAGAGTATTCAACCCAAATTTATTGATTCGACACAAGGGGAGCCAAAGAATACTCTCAAGTTTTAGCAGCTGAGTTGTCAATTCAACCACACCTAGAAACTTAATATCTGCAGCAAAGTGTTTAGTAGCAAAGTAATATGATAGTAGTCGTAATGGTAGCAAAAGGTAATAGTAGCAAAAGTAATGTTTTTGGTATTTTGTAGTGATGATAGCAATAGCAACGGAAAACTAAATAAGCGAAGAACAATATATTGAAAGCTCGTAGGAAATGGACCAGTGATGGAGAATTATGCCGTATGCTGTTCATCATGTAACAGTCATAACCTAGGGTGACACAGAACTAGCTCCAGTTCATCAATGTAATGTAGGCATGTATTCCGAATATAGTCATACGTGCTTATGGAAAAGAACTTGCATGACATCTTTTGTCCTACCCTCCTGTGGCAGCGGGGTCGTAACGGAAACTAAGGGATATTAAGGCCTCCTTTTAATAGAGTACCGGAACTAAGCATTAGCACATAGTGAATACATGAACTCCTCAAACTACGGTCATCACCGGTAAGTATCCCGATTATTGTCACTTCGGGGTTAACGGATCATAACACATAATAGGTGACTATAGACTTGCAAGATAGGATCAAGAACTCTCATATATTGATGAAAACATAATAGGTTCAGATCTAAAATCATGGCACTCGGGCCCTAGTGACAAGCATTAAGCATAGCAAAGTCATAGCAACATCAATCTCAGAACATAGTGGATACTAGGGATCAAACCCCAACAAAACTAACTCGATTACATGATTGATCCCATCCAACCCATCACCATCCAGCAAGCCTATGATGGAATTACTCACGCTCGGCGGTGAGCATCATGAAATTGGTGATGGAGGATGGTTGATGATGACGATGGCGACGGATTCCCCTCTCCGGAGCCCTGAACGGACTCCAGATCAGCCCACCCGAGGGGTTTTAGGGCTTGGCGGCTCCGTATCGTAAAACGCGATGAATCCTTCTCTCTGATTTTTTTTCTCCCCAAAACCAAATATATAGAGTTGGAGTTGAGGTCGGAGGAGCTCTAGGGGGCCCACGAGGTAGGGGGCGCGCCCTAGGGTGGCAGGCGCGCCCCCACCCTCGTGGACAGGTGGTGGGCCCCCTGGTCTTCATCTTTTGCAAGGATTTTTTTATATTTTCTGAATAGATGTTCCATGAAGTTTCAGGTCATTCCGAGAACTTTTGTTTCTGCACATAAATAACACCATAGCAATTCTGCTGAAAACAGCGTCAGTCCGGGTTAGTTCCATTCAAATCATGCAAGTTAGAGTCCAAAACAAGGGCAAAAGTGTTTGGAAAAGTAGATATGACGGAGACGTATCAACTCCCCCAAGCTTAAACCTTTGCTTGTCCTCAAGCAATTCAGTTGATAAACTGAAAGTGATAAAGAAAAACTTTTACAAACTCTATTTGCTCTTGTTGTTGTAAATATGTAAAGCCAGCACTCAAGTTTTCAGCAAAGATTATGACTAACCACATTCACAATAACGCTTAGGTCTCAAGTTTACTCATATCAATGGCATAATCAACTAGCGAGCAATAATAATAAATCTTGGATGACAACACATTCTCAAAACAATCATAATATGATATAACAAGATGGTATCTCGCTAGCCCTTTCTGAGACCGCAAAACATAAATGTAGAGCACCTTTAAAGATCAAGGACTGACTAGACATTGTAATTCATGGTAAAAGAGATCCAGTCAAGTCATACTCAATGTAAACTAACAGTAATGAATGCAAATGACAGCGGTGCTCTCCAACTGGTGCTTTTTAATAAGAGGATGATGACTCGGCATAAAAGTAAATAGATAGGGCCTTCACAAAGGGAAGCAGGGATTTGTAGAGGTGCCAGAGCTCGGGTTTGAAATAGAGATGAATAATATTTTGATCGGTATACTTTCATTGTCAACATAACAACCAAGAGATGGCGATATCTTCCATGCTACACACATTATAGGCGGTTCCCAAACAGAATGGTAAAGTTTATACTCCCCCTCCACCAACAAGCATCAATCCATGGCTTGCTCGAAACAACGAGTGCCTCCAACTAACAAGAGTCCCAGGGGGAGTTTTGTTTGCAATTATTTTGATTTGATTTTGCCTAAAGCGTGGGACTGGGCATCCCGGTGACCAGCCACTTTCTCGTGAGTGAGGAGTGGAGTCCACTCCTCTTGAGAATAACCCGCCCAACATGGAAGATACGGACAACCCTAGTTGATACATGAGCTATTCGAGCATACAAAACAAGATATTTATTTTAAGGTTTAGAGTTTGGCACATACAAATTTACTTGGAATGGCAGGTATATACCGTATATAGGAAGGTATAGTGGACTCATGTGGACTAACTTTGGGGTTTATGGAGTTGGATGCACAAGCAGTATTCCCGCTTAGTACAGGTGAAGGCTAGCAAAAGACTAGGAAGCGACCAGCTAGCGAGCGACAACAGTCATGAACATGCATTAAAATTAATCAACACCAAATGCAAGCATGAGTAGGATATAATCCACCATGAACATAAATATCGTGAAGGCTATGTTGATTTTTGTTTCAACTACATGCGTGAACATGCGCCAAGTCAAGTCACTTAAATCATTCAGAGGAGGATACCACCCTATCATACCACATCACAACCATTTTAATAGCATGTTGGCACATAAGGTAAACCATTATAAGCTCCTAGCTAATCAAGCATGGCACAAGAAACTATGATCTCTAGTTGTCATTGCAAACATGTTTATTCATAATAGGCTGAATCAGGAATGATGAACTAATCATATTTACAAAAACAAGAGAGGTGGAGTTCATACCATCTTTTCTCATCTCAGTCAGTCCATCATATATCGTCATAATTGCCTTTCACTTGCACGACCGAATAGTGTGAATAAAAATAATAGTGCACGTGCATTGGACTAAGCTAGAATCTGGAAGCATTCAATAAACAGGAGAAGACAAGGCAATATGGGCTCTTTTGTCAGATCAACAATAATGCATATAAGAGCTACTTCAACAATTTAATTATGGTCTTCTCCTATCGACCCCCAAAGAAAAGAAAAGAAATAAAACTATTTACACGGGAAAGCTCCCAACAATCAAAAGAAGAACATGAAATCTTTTTGGGTTTTCTTTTTAATCACTACTACAAGCATGGAAAGTAAACTAATTAAAATCCACAACTAATTTTTTTTGGTTTTTCTTAAGGTTTATTAAACACACAAGAAGAAAGCATAAAAAGGAAAATAAACTAGCATGGATGATACAATGAAAAAGTATGAGCACCGACATCTATCGATGAGTCTGTGAACATGAATGTAATGTCGGTGAGAAATACGTACTCCCCCAAGCTTAGGCTTTTGGCGTAAGTTGGTCTACGGCCACGGTTGGCTTGGAGGATATCCATAATAATAGTTGGGGTCGTACTGCGATGCAGCGGCTATCGCCTCCTGAGCTGCAGCGTGGCGACGAGCGGCCTCCGCTCTCCTCTCATACTCATCTGCCTCCTCTCTGGTAATAACATATCTTCCTTTTGCCTGATAATCAAAGAAGGCAGGAGCAGGGAGAGTAATACGGACAGCACGCCGTTTGTCAAAGATTAGTTGATACTGGAGAGGTGATTCACTCCTCTCAACAAACTGGTGGTGAACCATAGCATTAAAGTCTAGGTAAGCAGGAGGTAATTCAATATCATCTTCACGTATGGCTATACCAAGAAAATTAGCTATCCGGATTGCATAAATTCCACCAAAGAAATCTCCATTAAATCTATTAAGATGCAACCTACGTGCAACAATGGCTCCCAAACTATAGGATTTGTCTCCTAACACAGCACTCCTAAGAATACTGAGGTCAGGAACACACATATGACATGCTTCATCTTTATCATTTATGCATCTACCTATGAAGAGAGCAAAATAATGTATAGCAGGAAAATGAATGCTCCCTATGGTAGCTTGTGTTATGTCTCTGGATTCCCCCATAGTTATACTAGCAAGAAAATCTCTAAATTCAGATTTGTGAGGTTCCCTGACACTACCCCATTGTGGAAGTTTGCAAGCAGTGGTAAAATCCTCTAAGTCCATAGTATAAGAATTTTCAAAAAGATCAAACAGGACAGTTGGAGAATTACGTGAAGATGAAAATTCAAACCTCCTCACAGAGGAACTAGTGAGATAGTGGTACTGGCTGCACTTCTCTTCCTCGAAGCTCACAAGATCCACGTTACGCAAATATGCGTTAAATTCTTCCTTAATTCCGGCACGATCCATAAAGTTTTCAGAAGGCCATTCACAAGGACGCACTAGAGCGTCTCTTGGTGGCTCTTCATCAGCATCACGCATTGCAAGCCTAGGTCCTTGCTTCCTTGAAGAACCACCTTGGAACATTCTCCTAAGCATATTTCTTCCTCTGAAAAATATCTGAAATTTTTAGTAACTTCAAAATAAAAGTGAACCAAACTCAATAATATTGATAGCAACTACTCATACAAGTGCCTAGAGCCTATATCATGCATCAAAACTACTTGGAACCATATAAATTTGACATGCAAGCTCAAGAACATGGTCACCTAGGCAGCACAAATTTGCAATGAATAAAGCACTAGAACAAAAACTAATTGGACCAATGGAGGAGTCGCATACCAAGGAACAATCTCCCCAAGCAGTTTTGTGAGAGGTGCTTTGAGCAAGGAGATCGAAAATGGCAGCAAATTAAGTTTGGACTCGGGTTTGAGCTGGATATTCGTGTTTGTGGGAGGAAGAAGGAGTGTGTGGGTGAAAGGATACATGGAGGAGGGACACCATGGGCCCACGAGGCAGGGGGGCACGCCCAGGGGGTAGGGCGCGCCCCTGACCCTCGTGGCCAGGTGCCAGGTCCTCCTGTTGTGTTCTCAGTGCCAAATATTCTCAAAAATTCCAGAAAAAATCATATTTAAATTTAGGGCATTTGGAGAACTTTTATTTTCGGGGTATTTTTATATTGCATGGATAATTCAGATAATAGACAGAAAATACTAATTTTATTTTATTTAATATAAATAACAGAAAGTAAAAGGAGGGTATAGAAGGTTGTGCCTTCTAGTTTCATCCATCTCATGCTCATCAAAAGGAATCCACTAACAAGGTTGATCAAGTCTTGTTAATGAACTCATTCCGAATAACATGGAACGGGAGAAATTTCGAATAACACTATGTTACCTCAACGAGCATATGCAGTTCCCCAATAATAAGAATATCATATTTCTTCTTGACACCAGGAAGAGGAAATTCAAAACCTCCAAATATAATCGATGGAATTTTTTTCAATAGAGTTGATACTATGAACTTGAGGTTGTTTCCTCGGAAAGTGTACGGTATGCTCATTACCATTAACATGAAAAGTGACATTGCCTTTAGTGCAATCAATAACAGCCCCTGCAGTATTCAAAAAGGGTCTTCCAAGAATAATATACATACTATCGTCCTCGGGAATATCAAGAATAAAATAGTCCGTTAAAATAGTAATGTTTGCAACTACAACAGGCACATCCTCACAAATACCGACAGGTATAGCAGTTGATTTATCAGCCATTTGCAAAGATATTTCAGTAGGTGTCAACTTATTCAAATCAAGTCTATGATATAAAGAGAGAGGCATAACACTAACACCGGCTCCAAGATCACATAAAGCAGTTTTAACATAATTTCTTTTAATGGAGCATCGTATAGTGGGTACTCCTGGATCTCCAAGTTTCTTTGGTATTCCACCCTCAAAAGTATAATTAGCAAGCATGGTGGAAATTTCAGCTTCTGGTATCTTTCTTTTATTTGTAACAATATCTTTCATATACTTAGCATAAGGATTCATTTTGAGCATATCAGTTAATCGCATACGCAAAAAGATAGGTCTAATCATTACAGCAAAGCGCTCAAAATCCTCATCATCCTTTTTCTTGGATGGTTTGGGAGGAAAGGGCATGGGTTTCTGAACCCATGGTTCTCTTTCTTTACCATGTTTCCTAGCAACAAAGTCTTTCTTATTATAACGTTGATTCTTTGATTGTGGGTTATCAAGATCAATAGCAGGTTCAATTTCTATATCATTATCATTACTAGGTTGAGCATCATCATGAACATTATTATTAACATTATCACTAGTTTCAGGTTCATTACCAGATTGTGTTTCAGCATCAGAGATATAAATATCATTTGGATTCTCAGGTGTTTTAGTAATAGGTTTACTAGAAGCATGCAAAGTCCTATCATTTTTCTTTTTCTTCCTATTAGAAGGACTAGGTGCATCCACATTATTTCTCTGAGAATCTTGCTCAATTCTCTTAGGGTGGCCTTCAAGATACAAAGGTTTCCGAGTCATTCTACCAGCTCTAGTAGCCACTCTAACATCATTATCATTATTCTTACTATTCAATTCATTGAGCAAATCATTTTGAGCTTTAAGTACTTGTTCTACTTGAGTGGTAACCATAGAAGTATGTTTACTAATAAGTTTAAGTTCACCAAGTGTTCAAGCATATTTGAATTGTATTTCAATTGTCTACCAAAATAAGCATTAAAGTCTTCTTGCTTAGCCATAAACTAATCAAACTCATCTAAGCATGGGCTAGCCAATTTAGTAAATGGGATTTCAGCTTTATCATATCTATAGCGAGAATTTACCTTTACTACCTGTGTCGGGTTATCAAGACCATGAGTTTCTTCAATAGGTAATGGATTAAGATCATATGTTTCTTCAACAGGTGGTAAATTAAGACCATGTATTTCTTCAATAGGAGGTAAATTCTTAACATCTTCAGCTTTAATACCTTTTTCTTTCATAGATTTCTTTGCCTCTTGCATATCTTCAGGACTGAGAAATAGAATACCTCTCTTCTTCGGAGTTGGTTTAGGAATAGGCTCAGGAACTAGCTCAGGTGGTGTCCAATTATTTTTCATTTGTCAGCATATTATTCAATAGAATTTCAGCTTCATCTGGTGTTCTTTCCCTGAAAACAGAACCAGCATAACTATCCTGGTAATCTCTAGAGGCATCGGTTAGTCCATTATAAAAGATATCAAGTATTTCATTTTTCTTAAGAGGATGATCAGGCAAAGCATTAAGTAACTTGAGAAGACTCCCCCAAGCTTGTGGGAGACTCTCTTCTTCAATTTGCACAAAATTATATATATCCCTCAAAGCAGCTTGTTTCTTATGAGTGGGGAAATATTTAGCAGATAAGTAATAAATCATATCCTGGGGACTACACACACAACTAGGATCAAGAGAATTAAACCATATCTTAGCATCACCCTTTAATGAGAACAGAAATATTTTAAGGATGTAAAAGTAACGAGTTCTCTCATCATTAGTGAACAGGGTAGCTATATCATCTAATTTAGTAAGATGTGCCACAACAGTTTCAGATTCATAGCCATGAAAAGGATCAGATTCAACCAAAGTAATTATATCAGGATCAACAGAGAATTCATAATCCTTATCAGTAACACAGATAGGTGAAGTAGCAAAAGCAGGGCCAGGTTTCATTCTAGCATTAAGAGATTGCTGCTTCCATTTAGCTAATAACATCTTGAGTTCGTATCTATCTTTGCAAGCTAAAATAGCTAAAGAAGCTTCTTTATCAAAAACATATCCCTTAGGAATAACAGGCAAGTCTTCTTCATCACTTTCAGCAGTATTATCATTTTCAATATTTTCACTCTCTCTAACCCTAGCAAGTTATTAATCAAGAAATTCACCAAGTGGCACAGTAGTATCAAGCATAGAAGTAGTTTCATTATAAGTATCATGCATAGCAGAAGTGGCATCATCAATAACATGCGACATATCAGAACGAATAGCAGAAGCAGGTTTAGGTGTCGCAAGCTTACTCAAAACAGAAGGTGAATCAAGTGCAGAGCTAGATGGCAGTTCCTTACCTCCCCTCATAGTTGAGAGATAAATCTTGGTTTTTGGATCTCTCAAGTTCTTCATAATGATAAGCAGATATCAATCCCAAGTGACTCAAAGAATAGAGCTATGCTCCCCGGCAACGGCGCCGGAAAATAGTCTTGATAACCCACAAGTATAGGGGATCGCAACAGTTTTCGTGGGTAGAGTATTCAACCCAAATTTATTGATTCGACACAAGGGGAGCCAAAGAATACTCTCAAGTATTAGCAGCTGAGTTGTCAATTCAACCACACCTGGAAACTTAATATCTGCAGCAAAGTGTTTAGTAGCAAAGTAATATGATAGTAGTGGTAACGGTAGCAAAAGGTAACAGTAGCAAAAGTAATGTTTTTGGTATTTTGTAGTTGTGATAGCAATAGCAACGGAAAAGTAAATAAGAGAAGAACAATATATGGAAAGCTCGTAGGCATCTCGTCCTTGGTCTTGGCATGTTAAATAGCCACTGTTGCTTATCACTACTTGCACAAAATACACTTTGATGTATTACTCAGACTATAATGGAAACAGTTTGTAGCCCAACTTCTGCGGCACTAGTTTGTTCTTTTGATAATCTTATCAAATCACACATGAACACTTTGGTACGCTTCATTGTGCCCCATAACATGGCAACAAAGTCCGAACACTTTTTACAGTACAGTTCGGCACCCCGAATTTAGCATTATATGCATCGGCTCCGAATCATGTCTTTGGTCAATAGTTGGGTTGCCTGGCTCCTGTGCTTACTACCTTACATTCCGCTATATCGGCTAGGGTAGTAAAGGGAGAACTACTGTGATTGTGTCCTGGTTTATCCGGATGAGCACCTCAGTAGAGAAAACCGAAAACTGACTATCATGATGCGGCGTGAGCCGGTCTGCTCTTCGGAGGTCTCAAATCTTTAGCGATTTTTCCGCATTATGCGATGAATCAGTTCTTATCCAATCAGGTGTTTACAACACCCTAGTACGGATACTAGGGGCTGCGCCTAAGTTTTTATTGTCAAACTCCTATGGCTAAGTGAGGGTGATAAAGCCACATAGTCTGATTGCCTGGTTCGTAGCGCTAAACACCTCCTTTAAGGACCAAATGTTGGGATAAAGAGTGTTTAGATTCATCCCGAACACCCCTGTACTACCTACGTGGGGGCTGAAGCCGACGACTAGCCAACCCTCAGATTTAATAAAAATGGCTGCACAGGAGGTAAAAACTTCAACAAATAAGCAAGCATTATATTACATAACGTCTCTGTTTAATACTACAGGACAGGATAACATGAATATACTCACTCCAGGACATCGTTGAAATATCACGCGGGCGTGCAGTGCTCCTTTCCCTCGGGCGGTCCTTAGGTCACGAGCTTGACGGCATTCATCTTCACCAATTGCATCTTGACACGGGCAAAGGCCATCCGCGCACCTTCTATACAGACCGATCGCTTGACAGCGTCAAGTCGAGGGTAGGCATGGAACCAACTGCTTCATGAGTCTGAAATAGCTACTAGGCATAGCTTCTGCAGGCCACAGCCGGATTATTAAGTCCTCCATGGCTAGTTCGGCCACCCTATGCAGCTCGACCAGCTGTTTTAGCTGGTCGCTAAAAGGCACCGGATGTTCTGGTGCAAGGTATTGCGACCAGAACAGCTTCTCTGTTGCACTCCTTCTTCGGCTCGGAAGAATGCCGCAGCGTCAGAAATGTTGTGCGGCAAATCCGCAAATGCCCCTGGAGAACTCCAAATCCGGGTTAGTAAGAGATATCTTATCTTCACATACTTTCTTTGCATAATAAAAGCCTTACCCGCCGCAATCTTCTTGGCATCTTGGATTTCTTGGAGGGCGCCTTGGGCTTTGGCCCGGGCCTCTTGTGCACTTTGGCGGACGCTCGCGAGTTCAGACTCTTGGTCCGCATTCTGGCGCTCCAAGGACTCGTATTTGTTCACGACAACTTGGAGCTCCTGCTGGACCTCACCAATCCTAGCCTCATGCTTTTCTCGGGTGGCCCGTTCCTTTGCCGCCCTCTCCTCGGCCTCGGCCAGCGCCTTCTTGAGGGCCTCTACCTCGGTCGCCGCGCCTACGAAAATATCGCGGCACAGTGGTCAGCGCACAAACATTCATCCCTCCTGGATATACACAAAAACATTGAATACCTTGATTGTCCTCCAGCTGCTTTTTCGCACAACAGAGCTCTTCCTCAGTCTGCTCCAGCCTCTGCTTCAGTCTAGAGACTTCGGCAGCATGAGAAGTCATGGCCAACAGTGACGCGTGCTTATTCTCATAAACATATCTGGTTAGTCTCCTGCGAAAAACTGTTTGATCCTCTGTTCGGCTCTTCTTTCCGAACACCGAATAGAGTCTCAGGGGCTACTATCTATACTGTGATTTTCTTTTCACAAAGTTACATTGCTTACCTCAAAGCCTGTTAGAAGGCTTGTGCAGGCTTCGGTCAGTCTGCTTTTCACGGACTGAATCTTCTCAATCACTGCACCCATAAGGGTACGGTGTTCCTCAACGATGGAAGCACTTTGCAGTGCTTCCAGTAGAGTATCCGGTGCCTCTGGTTGGACAGAGGTCACCGGTGGAATAGGCACACCTCCTTCTGACGAAGGAGGCTGTCTACCAGATTCCAGAGCCGTATAGGTCTCCAGGACCGTATTGGTCTGGAGGCCGAATTGGACATGGCCCCCATCGCCAGTCTCCATGGGGATCTGCTCCTCCATGTGTCCGGCGGCCGAGGTCTTGCCCTCTGGCGCCGCCCTGACGGCCTCCTGCGTCTCTCCCTGGTCTAGGATCCTTCGGGACAACACCTCGGTGTCATCCATGACCTTGAGAGAGGAGGCCGTCGGAAGGGACCCGTTGCCCATCGCCTTCGGGTCCAGCGAGTTCCCCGAAGACGAGGATCGCTCGAGGGCGGAACGAGCCGGACTACAAGTACATTGTTCAACATGTTAAAATCATAAAGTGAAAAGACTGATATATGAATGCGTCGGGGTCTTAGGATGCTCACGATTTGGCCAGGGGCTTAGCCCGGGGGCGCCGTTCTGGGCTGTTGTCGATGTCCCACGCGGAGCTATCCACGAGGGAGGCCTTCCCCTTCTTGGACGCCTCCGCCTCTAGATTTGTGAGGGCCGCCCTCTTCTTTTCCCCCTCGGGGAGGGGGGTTTGCTTTCTTCTTCCTCTTCCTCCTCCTCGTCATCTTCGGTAGCGGAGTGAGTTTCGGCTTCTTTGGACACCATGTCCGAAGTACTCTTGGGGCGGAGGCCACCTCTGGTCGCCTTGGCCTTCTTCTATGGCACCTAACCAGCATCTTCATCAAGCGCGGGATAGCTGGGTCCTCGGGCAGCGGAGCCAGACACTGAATCCGCTCTGCCTTCTTCGTCCAACCCTAAAAAAACAGATAGGGAAGTTGGGACATCCTCCTTGAGTAAGCAAGTAAGGGATATGCCTTGAAGCATGGAGAACTTACCCAATTGGCGGGATGAGCCAGGTCATGCCCACGATCTTCGGTTGTCTTCGGCCACGTCTCATTGGCCTAGAAGAGCACCTTCCAGATGTCTTCGTGTGTAGTCCCGAAGAACCGTTGCAGGGTCTTGTGTTCGGCCGGATCAAATTCCTATAGGTGGCAAGCCCGGCTCTGGCATGGAAGGATCCAGCGAATTAGCATCACCTGAATCACATCAACAAGCTGGACGTTCTTGTCCATCATGCTCCTAATGCGCATTTGAAGCGCTGTCAGCTCGTCCGATGAAGACCAATCCATGCCCTTCTCTTGCCAAGAGGTAAGCCACGTTGGGGCCCTGGATTTGAATTCGGGAGCCACAGCCCAGGAGGAGTCGCGGGGCTTTGTGACTTAGAACCACAGCTTCTGCCACCCCTTGACGGTCTCCACGAAGGTACCTTTGGGTCATGGGACATTGGGCATCTTGCTCACCATGGCACCTCCGCACTCTGCGTGCTGGCCATCCACCACCTTCGGCTTCACGTTGAAGATCTTCAGGCACAGTCTGAAGTGGGGTGGAATGCGGAGGAAGGCCTCGCACACGACAATGAATGCCGAGATGTTGAAGAAGGAGTTCGGGGCTAGATCATGGAAATCTAGACCATAATAGAACATGAGTCCGCGGACGAAATGGTGGAGAGGAAACCCTAACCCGCGGACGAAATGGGGGATTAACACCACCCTCTCATTGGGCTTCGGGGTGGGGATGATTTGCCCCTTGGCCGGAAGCCGGTGGGCGATTTCTTTCGCCAGGTACCCGGCCTCCTGAAGATCGCTGATGTCCTTCTCCTTGGCGGAGGAGGCCATCCACTTGCCTT
Source organism: Triticum urartu (assembly GCF_056163025.1). Taxonomy (NCBI): domain Eukaryota; kingdom Viridiplantae; phylum Streptophyta; class Magnoliopsida; order Poales; family Poaceae; genus Triticum; species Triticum urartu. Next base: position 24,318,100 of record NC_141876.1, read on the forward strand.
GCGCTCCAGATCCGTACATGGTCGAGTGCTTTCTTGAGGCGGAAAAGATGAGGACTTGGGAGCTGGAGCTCGAGAATGGGAGGGCAGAGAGAGAGAAGGTTTGGGTGAAAGAAGGGAATCCTTATCTCCTTATAAAGGCACTGAATATCAAGCGCCTCCCCACTCACCTTAAAACTTGCCTATTCCCAAGGGATGTGCAAACAACACGGTTGGATTACCCACGCCCGTATTGATGAGAATCCCATAATAAGGGGACACGATCTCTGCTTTGACAAGACGTTCCAATGAGACCGCATCTCGAAGCGGCAGGCCGAGAAACGGTTTGAAATAAGGACCGGGTGATGAAGTGGTGTCACATTATCAAAAATTGTCAGTAGATTGGACTCGTGAAATATTATACTCTCTGCGGTGGTGTGTGGTACTTGTTTTGCAGATCCGGACATGTTAGTCATATTCGAAGACTGTGTTGGAGTATTTAGAGGAGGAACCCGCCTTGCAATGCCGAAGACAATCTGCGCACCGAACACCTCATCATTGAAGCCTGGTTCAGGGGCTACTATGGGAGTCCTGGACTAAGGGGTCCTTGGGCATACGGCCTATTGGACATGGGCCAGACTGATGGGCTACGAAGATAGAAGATCGAAGACTCTAACCCGTGTCCGGATGGGACTCTCCTTGGCGTGGATGGCAAGCTTGGCTTTCGGATATGAAGATTTCTTTCTCTGTAACCGACTTTGTATAACCCTAGTCCCCTCCGTGTCTATATAAACCATTGGGCTTAGTCCGTAGAGACAATCATAATCAGATAGGCTAGACTTCTAGGGTTTTAGCCATTACGATCTCGTGGTAGATCAACTCTTGTAACCCCCATACTCGTCAGTATTAATCTAGCAGGACGTAGGGTTTTACCTCCATCGAGAGGGCCTGAACCTGGGTAAACATTGTGTTCCCTATCTCCTGTTATCATCAACCTTGCTACCTCTTGAGCAGTGTGTTGGTTTTCCCTTGAAGAGGAAAGGGTGATGCAGCAAAGTAGCGCAAGTATTTCCCTCAGTTTTTGAGAACCAAGGTATCAATCCAGTAGGAGACTACACGCAAGTCCCTTGTACCTACACAAACAAATAAGAACCTCGCAACCAACACGATAAAGAGGTTGTTAATCCATTCACGGTCACTTACGAGAGTGAGATCTGATAGAGATAATAATAATAAGATAAATATTTTTGTATTTTTATGATATAGATTGAAAGGAAAGATTGCAAAATAAACGGTGCCAGAAATAGCTTGTTGATGGGAGATTAATATAATGGAGAATAGACCCGGGGGCATAGGTTTCACTAGTGGCTTCTCTCAAGATAGCATAAGTATTACGGTGGGTGAACAAATTACTATCGAGCAATTGATAGAAAAGTGCATAATTATGAGAATATCTAGGCATGATTATGTATATAGGCATCACGTCCGCGACAAGTGGACTGAAATGATTCTGCATATACTACTATTACTCCACACATCGATCGCTATCCAGCATGCATCTAGAGTATTAAGTTCATAAGAACAGAGCAACGCATTAGGCAAGATGACGTGATTTAGAGGGATAAACTCAAGAAATATGATATAAAGCCCATCTTTTTATCCTCGATGGAAACAATACAATACGTGCCTTGCTTCCCCTACTGTCACTGGGAAAGGACACCGCAAGATTGAACCCAAACCTAAGCACTTCACCCATTGCAAGAAATATCAATCTAGTAGGCCAAACTAAACTGATAATTCGAAGAGACTTGCAAAGATAACCAATCATACATAAAAGATTTCAGAGAAGAATCAAATATTGTTCATAGATAAACTTGATCATAAACCCACAATTCATCGGATCTCGACAAACACACCACAAAAAGAGTTACATCAAATGGATCTCCAAGAAGATCGAGGAGAACATTGTATTTAGATCCAAAGAGAGAGAAGAAGCCATCTAGCTAATAACTATGGACCCAAAGGTCTGAGGTAAACTACTCACACATCATCGGAGAGGCTATGGTGTTGATGTAGAAGCCCTCCGTGATCGATTCCCCCTCCGGCGGAGCTCCGGAAAAGGCCCCAAGATGGGATCTCTTGGGTACAAAAGGTTGCGGCAGTGGAAATAGGGTTTTGTGGTGGTCTAGGATGTTCTCGGGGTATATGGACATATATAGGAGGAAGAAGTAGGTTGGTGGAGCTACGAGGGGCCCACGAGGGTGGGGGGCATGCCCAGGGGGGCAGGCGCGCCTCCCTGCCTCGTGGCCTCCTCGTTGATTTCTTAACGTCTACTCCAAGTCCCCTGGATCACGTTTGTTCGAAAAATAACTCTCCCAAAGTTTTCATTCCGTTTGATACTCCTTTTCTGTGAAACACTGAAATAGGCAAAAAACAACAATTTACACTGGGCCTTGGGTTAGTAGGTTAGTCCCAAAAATAATATAAAAGTGTATAAATAAGCCCATTAACATCCAAAACAGATAATGTAATAGCATGGAACAATCAAAAATTATAGATACGTTGGAGACGTATCAAGCATCCCCAAGCTTAATTCCTGCTCGTCCTCGAGTTGGTAAATGATAGAAACAAAATTTTTGATGTGGAATGCTACCTAGCATAATTCTCAATGTAATTTTATTTATTGTGGCATGAATGTTCAGATCCGAAAGATTCAATACAAAATTTTAATTTTGACATAAAAATAAAAATACTCCAAGCATACTAACTAACCAATCATGTCTTCTCAAAATAACATGGCAAAAGAAAGTTCATCCCTACAAAATCATATAGTTTGGTCATGCTCCATTTTCGTCACACAAGCTTTCATCATGCACAACCCCGATGAAAAGCTAAGCAATTGTTTCATACTTTAGTAATCTCAAACTTTTTTCAACTTTCATGCAATACATGAGCGTGAGCCATGGATATAGCACTATGGGTGGAATAGAATAATGATAGGGGGTTACGTGGAGAAGATAAAAAGGGAGAAAGTCTCACATCGACGCGGCTATTCAACATGCTAGGGAGATGCCCATCAATTGATGTCAATGCAAGGAGTAGGGATTGCCATGCAACGGATGCACTAGAGCTACAAATGTATGAAAGCTCAACAAAAGAAACTAAGTGGGTGAGCATCCAACTTGCTTGTTCAAGAAGACCTAGGGCATTTGAGGAAACCCATTTTTGGAATATACAAGCCAAGTTCTATAATGAAAAATGCCCACTAGTATATGAAAGTGACAAAACAAGAGACTCTCTATCATAAAGATCATGGTGCTACTTTGAAGCACAAATGTGGAAAAAAGGATAGTAGCATTGCCCCCTTTTTTGGGCCTTTCTTTTTTTGGCCTTTCTCTCTTTTTTGGGACAATGCTCTATTAATGATGATCATCACACTTCTATTTATTTACATCTCAATGATTACAACTCGATATTAGAACAAAATATGACTCTATATGAATGCCTCCAGCGGTGTACCAGGAAGGGCAATGAATCAAGAGTGACATGTATGATAAATTATGCATGGTGGCTTTGCCACAAATACGATGTCAACTACATGATCATGCAAAGCAATATGACAATGATGAAACGTGTCATAAATGAAATAGTGGAAAGTTGCATGGCAATATATCTCGGAATGGCTATGGAAATACCATACTAGGTAGGTATGTTGGCTGTTTTGAAGAAGATATAAGGAGGCTTATGTGTGATAGAGCGTATCATATCATGGGGTTTGGATGCACCGGTGAAGTTTGCACCAACTCTCAAGGTGAGAAAGGGCAATGCATGGTACCGAAGAGGCTAGCAATGATGCAAGGTGAGAGTGCGTATAATCCATGGACTCAACATTAGTCATAAAGAACTCACATACTTATTGCAAAAATCTACAAGTCATCAAAAACCAAGCACTATGTGCATGCTCCCAGGGGGGTAGATTGGTAGGAAAAGACCATCGCTCGTCCCCGACCGCCACTCATAAGGAAGACAATCAAAGAAAACCTCATGTTTCAAATTTGTTACACAACAGTTACCATACATGCACGCTACGGGACTTGCAATCTTCAACAAAAGTATTTCTCAAATTCACAACTACTCAACTATCACCCTCTAATATCACCATGTTTATATCTCAAAACAATTATCAAGTATCAAACTTCTCATAGTATTCAATGCACTTTCTATGATAGTTTTTATTATACCCATCTTGGATGCCTATCATATTAGGACTAGTTTAATAACCAAAGCAAATTACCATGCTGTTCTAAAGGACTCTCCAAATGATATAAGTGAAGCATGAGAGATCAGTAATTTCTATAAAATAAAACCACCACCGTGCTCTAAAAGATATAAGTGAAGCACTAGAGCAAAATTATCTAGCTCAAAAGATATAAGTGAAGCACATAGAGTATTCTAATAAATTTTGATTCATGTGTGTCTTTCCCAAAAGGTGTGTGCAGCAAGGATGATTGTGGTAAAATAAAAAGCAAAGACTCAAATCATACAACACGCTCCAAGAAAAACACATATCATGTGGTGAATAAAAATATAGCCTCAAGTAAAGTGACCAATAGAAGAAGACGAAAGAGGGGATGCCTTCCGGGGCATCCCCAAGCTTACGCTTCTGCTTGTCCTTGAATTTTACCTTGGGGTGCCCTGGGCATCCCCAATCTTAGGCTCTTGCCACTCCTTATTCCATAATCCATCAAATCTTTACCCAAAACTTGAAAACTTCACAACACAAAACTTAAACAGAAAATCTCATGAGCTCCGTTAGTATAAGAAAACAAACCACCACTTAAGGTACTGTAATGAACTCATTCTTTATTTATATTGGTTTTAAACCTACTGTATTCCAACTTCTCTATGGTTCATAACCTCCAATACTAGCCATAGATGCATCAAAATAAGCAAACAACACACGAAAAACAGAATCTGTCAAAAACAAAACAGTCTGTAGTAATCTGAAGGTTTCGAATACTTATGTAACCCCAAAAATTCTAAAATAAATTTCTGGATGTGAGGAATTTATCTATTAGTCATCTGCAAAAAGAATCAACCTAATCACACTCTCCAGTAAAAATGGCAGCAAATCTCGTGAGCGCTAAAGTTTCTATTTTTTTACAGCAAGATCGCAAAGACTTTCCCCAAGTATTCCCAAAGGTTCTACTTGGCACAAACACTAATTAAAAGCATAAAACCACATCTAAACAGAGGCTAGATGAATTATTTATTACTAAAAAGAACCAAAAATCTAGGAACAAAAATAAAATTGGGTTGCCTCCCAACAAGCGCTATCGTTTAACGCCCCTAGCTAGGCATAAAAGCAAGAATAGATCTAGGTGTTAGCATCTTTGGTATGCAATCCATAAGTGGCTCTCATAATAGATTCATAAGGTAATTTAATTTTATTTCTAGGAAAGTGTTCCATGCCCTTCCTTAACGGAAATTGGAATCTAATATTCCCTTCTTTCATATCAATAATTGCACCAATCATTCTAAGGAAAGGCCTGCCAAGAATAATGGGACATGTAAGATTGCAATCTATATCAAGAACAATGAAATCTACGGGCACATAATTCCTATTTGCAACAATAAGAACATAATTAATCCTTCCCATAGGTTTCTTAATAGTAGAATCTGCGAGGTGCAAATTTAAAGAACAATCATCAAATTCACGGAAACCTAACACATCACACAAAGTTTTTGGAATTGTGGAAACGCTAGCACCAAATCACATAAAGCATAGCATTCATGATCTTTAATTTTAATTTTAATAGTAGGTTCCCACTCATCATAAAGTTTTCTAGGGATAGAAACTTCCAATTCAAGCTTTTCTTCATAGATTGCATTAAAGCATCGACGATATGTTTAGTAAAAGCTTTATTTTGATTATAAGCATGCGGAGAATTTAGCACCGATTGCAACAAGGAAATACAATCTATTATAGAACAATTATCATAATTAAATTCCTTGAATTCCAAAATAGTGGGTTCATTGCTATGTAAGTTTTGACCTCTCCAATCCCACTTTTACCAATTTTAGCATCAAGATCTAAAAACTCCGAATCATTGGGACGCCTTTTAACTAAAGTTGACTCATATCCAGTCCCATAATTACCAAGATTCATATTGTAAAACAAATATTGAATAGGAGACACATCGATCACTTTTAGATCTTCATCCTTATTATCATCAAAACTAGAAGAACACACTTTTATGAAGCAATCTTTTTTAGCACGCATCCTAGCGGTTCTTTCTTTGCACTCATCAATGGAAATTGTCATGGCTTTGAGAGACTCATTGATATCATGCCTAGGTGGAATAGATCTAAGTTTCAAAGAATCAACATCAATAGAAATTCTATCCACGTTCCTAGCCAACTCATCGATCTTAGCCAATTTTTCTTCAATCAAAGCATTGAAACTCTTTTGCGAACTAATAAATTCTTTAATACTAGATTCAAAATCAGAGGGCATCTTATTATAATTTCCATAAGAATTTTTGTAGGAATTACTAGGAAACGGCCTAGGATTAAAATTACCTCTATACACGTTATTACCAAAGTTGTTCCTACCAACAAAATTCACATCCATAGATTCATTATTATTCTTAATCAAAGTAGACAAAGGCATATCATTAGGATCAGAAGAAACACTCTTATTAGCTAACAATTTCATAAGTTCATCCATATTTCCACTCAAAACATTAATTTCTTCTATTGCATGCACCTTTTTACTAGTAGATCTTTCATTATGCCATTGACAATAATTAACCATAATATTTTCTAGGAGTTTGGTAGCTTCTCCTAAAGTGATTTCCATAGAAGTGCCTCCCACGGCCGAATCTAAAAGATTTCTAGAAGCAAAATTCAATCCGGCATAAATTTTTTGTATAATCATCCAAAGATTCAAACCATGTGTAGGGCAATTACGTATCATTAATTTCATCCTCTCCCAAGCTTGTGCAACATGTTCATGATCAAGTTGCTTAAAATTCATAATATCGTTTCTAAGAGAGATGATCTTAGCGGGAGGAAAATACTTAGAGATAAAAGCATATTTGCACTTATTCCATGAATCGATACTATTTTTAGGCAAAGACGAAAACCAAGTTTTAGCACGATCTCTAAGCGAAAATGGGAAGATTCAATTTAACAATATCATTATCCACATCTTTCTTCTTTTGCATATCACACAAATCAACAAAGTTGTTTAGATGGGTAGCGACATCTTCACTAGGAAGGCCAGAAAACGGATTTTTCATGACAAGATTCAGCAAGCAGTATTAATTTCACAAGATCCAGCACCGGTAAGAAGAGAAATCGGAGTGCTAATAAAATCATTATTGTTGGTATTAGAAAAGTCACATAATTTAGTATTTTCTTGAGCCATTGTGACAAACAATCGAACACACAAGCAAGCAAGAGGCAAACAAAAAGATGCGAATGAAAAAGAGGCGAGCGGAAAAAGAGGGCAAATAAAACGGCAAGGGTGAAGTGGGGGAGAGGAAAACGAGAGGCAAATGGCAAATAATGTAATGTAAGGGTTAAGAGTTTGTGATGGGTACTTGGTATGTCTTGACTTGTGCGTAAATCTCCCCAGCAACGGCGCCAGAAATCCTTCTTGCTACCTCTTGAGCACTGCGTTGGTTTTCCCTTGAAGAGGAAAGGGTGATGTAGTAAAGTAGCGTAAGTATTTCCCTTAGTTTTTGAGAACCAAGGCATCAATCCGGTAGGAGACTACACGCAAGTCCCTCGTACCTACACCAACAAATAAGACCCTCGCAACCAACGCGATAAAGGGGTTGACAATCCCTTCACAGACAATTACGAGAGTGAGATCTGATAGAGATAATAATAATAAGATAAATATTTTTGGTATTTTTATGATATAGATTGAAAGTAAAGATTGCAAAATAAATGGTGCCAGAAATAGCTTGTTGACAGGAAATTAATATAATGGAGAATAGACCCAGGGGCCATAGGTTTCACTAGTGGCTTCTCTCAAGATAGCATAAGTATTACGGTGGGTGAACAAATTATTGTTGAGCAATTGATAGAAAAGTGCATAACTATGAGAATATCTAGGCATGATCATGTATATAGGCATCACGTCCGCGACAAGTAGACTGAAATGATTCTGCATCTACTACTATTACACCACACATCGACCGCTATCCAGCATGCATCTAGAGTAACGCATTAGGCAAGATGACATGATGTAGAGGGATAAACTCAAGCAATATGATATAAACCCCATCTTTTTATCCTCGATGGAAACAATACAATACGTGCCTTGATGCCCCTACTGTCACTGGGAAAGGACGCCGCAAGATTGAACCCAAAGGTAAGCACTTCTCCCATTGCAAGAAAGATCAATCTAGTAGGCCAAACCAAACTGATAATTCGAAGAGACTTGCAAAGATAACCAATCATACATAAAAGATTTCAGAGAAGAATCAAATATTGTTCATAGATAAACTTGATCATAAACCGACAATTCATTGGATCTCGACAAACACACCGCAAAAAAAGTTACATCAAATAGATCTCCAAGAAGATCGAGGAGAACATTGTATTGAGATCCAAAGAGAGAGGAGAAGCCATCTAGCTAATAACTATGGACCCGAAGGTCTGAGGTAAACTACTCACACATCATCGGAGAGGCTATGGTGTTGATGTAGAAGCCCTCCGTGATTGATTCCCCCTCCGGCGGAGCTCCGGAAAAGGCCCCAAGATGGGATCTCTTGGGTACAGAAGGTTGCGGTGGTGGAAATAGAGTTTCGTGGTGCTCCTGGATGTTTTCGGGGTATATGGACATATATAGGAGGAAGAAGTTGGTCGGTGGAGCTACGAGGGGCCCACGAGGGTGGGGGCGCGCCCATGGGGGCAAGCGCACCTCCCTACCTCGTGGCCTCTCGTTGATTTATTAACGTCTACTCCAAATCCCCTGGATCACGTTTGTTCCAAAAATAACTCTCCCGAAGGTTTCATTCCGTTTGATATTCCTTTTCTGCGAAACACTAAAATAGGCAAAAAAACAGCAATTTGCACTGGGCCTTGGGTTAGTAGGTTAGTCCCAAAAATAATATAAAAGTGTATAAATAAGCCCATTAACATCCAAAACAGATAATATAATAGCATGGAACAATCAAAAATTATAGATACGTTGGAGACGTATCAAACCTCAGACACACAGTTCGGGACCCCCTGCCCGAGATCTGCCGGTTTTGACATCGACCCCAGGAGTACCAACTATACCATGGTCCATTAAAAGAAACTATGTTAAAACTGCTTTATGTAATTTTGGAGCCGGTGTTAGTGTTATGCCTCTCTCTTTATATCGTAGACTTGATTTGAATAAGTTGACTCCTACTGAAATATCTTTGCAAATGGCTGATAAATCCACTGCTATACATGACGCTATTTGTGAGGATGTGCCTGTTGTGGTTGCAAACGTTACTATTTTAACGGACTTTGTTATTATTGATATTCCCGAGGATGGTAGTATGTCGATTATCCTTGGTAGACCCTTTTTGAATACTGGAGGGGTTGTTATTGATTGCAACAAACGCAATGCCACTTTTCATGTTAATGGTAATTAGCATATGGTACACTTTCCGAGGAAACAACCTCAAGTCCACATTATCAATTCTATTGGAAAATTTCCAACAATCACTATTGGAGGTTTTGAATTTCCTCTTCCTAGAATCAAGAAGAAATATGATATTATTATTGTTGGGGACATGCATATTGATACATCTCCATGGTATCTATAATTTTTGATTATTCCATGCCAATATTCTACAACTTTCATATAGTTTTGGCAACTTTTTATACTATTTTTTGGGACTAACATACTAATCCAGTGCCCAGCGCCAGTTCCTGTTTGTTGCATGTTTTTTGTTTCACATTAAATCCATATCAAACGGAGTCCAAACGGGATAAAAACTGACGGAGATTTTTTTGGAATATATGTGATTTTTGGAAGAAGAATCAACGCGAGACAATGCCCGAGGGGGCCACGAGGCAGGGGGCGCGCCCTGGGCCCTCGTGGACAACCCATAAGGTGGTTGATGCCCTTCTTTCGCCGCAAGAAAGCTAATATCCGGATAGTGATTGTGTTAAAATTTCAGCCCAATCGGAGTTACGGATCTCCGGGAATATAAGAAACAGTGAAAGGGCAGAATCTAAGGGCCCATAAACAGAGAGAGACAGAGAGACAGATCCAATCTCGCCCCTCCCATGCAATGGAGACCATGGACCTGAGGGGAAACCCTTCTCCCATCTAGGGAGAAGGTCAAGGAAGAACAATAAGAAGGGGGGCTCTCTCCCCCTCGCTTCCGGTGACGCCGGAACGCTGCCGGGGGCCATCATCATCACCGCAATCTACACCAACACCTCCGCCATCTTCACCAACATCTTCATCACCTTCTCCCATCTATCTACAGCGGTCCACTCTCCCGCAACCCGCTGTACCATCTACTTGAACATGGTGCTTTATGCTTCATATTATTATCCAATGATGTGTTGCCATCCTATGATGTCTGAGTAGATTTTCATTGTCGTATCGGTGGTTGATGAATTGCTATGATTGATTTAATTTGCTTGTGGTTATGTTGCTGTCCTTTGGTGCCCATCATATGAGCACGTGCGTGGATCACACCATAGGGTTAGTTGTATGTTGATAGGACTATGTATTGGAGGGCAAGAGTGACAGAAGCTTCAACCTAGCATAGAAATTGATGCATACGGGATTGAAGGGGGACCAATATATCTTAATGCTATGGTTGGGTTTTACCTTAATGAACGTTAGTAGTTGCAGATGCTTGCTAATAGTTCCAATCATAAGTGCATAGAATTCCAAGTTAGGGCTGACATGCCAGTAGTGGCCTCTCCCACATAAAACTTGCTATCAGTCTAGTAAAGTAGTCAGTTGCTTAGGGACAATTTCACAACTCCTACCACCACTTTTCCACACTCTCTATACTAACTTTATTGCTTCTTTATCTAAACAGCCCCTAGCTTTTATTTACGCGCTTTTGTTATCTTGCAAACCTATGCAAAAACACCTACAAAGTACTTCTAGTTTCATACTTGTTCTAGGTAAAGCGAACGTTAACGTGCGTAGAGTTGTATCGGTGGTCAATAGAACTTGAGGGAATATTTGTTCTACATTTAGCTCCTCATTGGGTTCGACACTCTTACTTATCAAAACAGGCTACAATTGATCCCCTATACTTGTGGGTTATCAAGACCTTTTTTTGGCGCCATTGCCGGGGGGCCATAGCGTGAGGTGAATATTCTCATGTGTGCTTGTTTGCTTTATCACTAAGTAATTTTTATTTGCTGTTATAAGTTGTTCTCTATCTTTAGTTATGGATATGGAACACGAAATAGCAAAAAATTAGGTGTACCTGCTACTCATGGAGATGGGGAACCTCCTAAAACCCTCGATGCTGGTTATGTGAAAAATATTATGTACTACTTTGATAATGCTGAGAAAACCCCATTCAATTATGTAATGGGAGACACGTTGGATCAACGTGAATACTTTAGGGATTATCGCTTGACTCAAAAAGGGAAACTACTATGGGATCAAATTCATATGTTGCATTGGTATGCTCGGGAACTATGCTTGAGATATGATTATACTTGTTGCTCTAGGATGAAGGCTCCACACCTTCCCTTTTCATGCAAATTTAATGATGATAAAACCTTGGCTTCTTATGCTAATGGTATATATGATTACTATGATGTGGAACAAATAGAAGAATTTGTTGCTTTTATGGGTGCTTATGAAATTGAACCTTTGTTTAAAGAGTATGAAAATTTTGATGATTCAGTTTATAGACCTGAAAATTTAGCTATCCTTAAATATTGCTATGAGAATTATGAATTCAATTCCGATATTGATGATGTTATTGATAGAGTCTCCGCTGTCCAAGAAGAGACTAATATTTTGCAGGAGTCTATGGAAGAAAAAATTAATGACATTGTGAGCTCGTTGGATGAAAAAGATGAGGAGGAGAGCGAAGAACAAAATTAGGAAGAGCGGATTGATCACCCGTTCCCACCTTCTAATGAGAGTAACTCTTCAACTCGTACATTGTTTAATTCCCTTCGTGCTTACCGAAGGATGATTGCTATGATGATTGTTATGATCCCGTTGATTCTTTTGAAATATCCCTTTTTGATGATGCTTGCTATGCTTGTGGCCAAGATGCCAATATGAATTATGCTTATGGAGATGAACTTTCTATAGTTCCTTATGTTAAACATGAAATTGTTGCTATTGCACCCAGGCATGATAGTCCTATTATATTTTTGAATTCTCCCGACTACACTATATTGAAGAAGTTTGCCCTTATTAAGGGTTATATTGATGGGTTGCATTTTACTAATACACATGATGATTTTGATAGATATAATATGCATGTGCTTGCAGCTCCTACTTGCAATTATTATGAGAGAGGAACTACATCTCCACCTCTCCATGTTTCCAACACGATAAAATTGCAAGAAACTGTTTATACTATGCATTGGCCTTTACTATGTGTGCATGAATTGTTCTTTTATGACATGCCAATGCATAGAAGAGAGTTAGACTTAGTCATTAAATGATATATGTTACCTTGTGCTCACTACTAAATCATAAATCATTGTTAATTACAATTGGCTTTGATATACCTTAGGATTCGGGTGGATCCAATACTTGAGCACTATATGCCTAGCTTAATGGCTTTAAAGAAAGCGCCGACAGGGAGACAACCCGGAAGTTTTAGAGAGTCATTTATTTCTGTTGTGTGCTTTTACAAAAGTTTAAAAATAAAAATAATGTGCCAAGGTTTGCCTTTAGGATGTTTTAGATGCTTGTTGGTTTGTATGGTGCAGGACATAAATTTGGCTGTAGTGCGTGATTTTACGTTTTTTGTTGGAACGTCAAACGGTTCAGAAACTTTTTGCAATGTCTTTCTATACAAAGTTTTTATTTTTATTAATTTTGGTAGAATTTTTGGAGTACCATAGATATGGTGAATGTTCAGATTATTACAGACTGTTCTGTTTTAGACAGATTCTGTTTTTGATGCATAGTTTGCTTGTTTTGATGAAACTATCGATTTATATCAGTGGATTAAGCCATGGAAAAGTTATATTACAGTATATATAATGCAAAAACAAAATATGAATTGGTTTGCAACAGTACTAAGAGTAGTGATTTTCTTTATTATACTAACGGATCTTACCGAGCTTTCTGTTAAGTTTTGTGTGGATGAAGTGTTCGAAGATCGAGGAGGTCTCGATGTGAGAAGAAGGAAGAGAGGCAAGAGCTCAAGCTTGGGGATGCCCGAGGCACCCCAAGTAAATATTCAAGGATACTCAAGCGTCTAAGCTTGGGGATGCCCCGGAAGGCATCCCATCTTTCTTCAACAAGTATCGGTATGTTTTCAGATTCGTTTCGTTCATGCGATATGTGCAATCTTGGAGCATCTTTTGCATTTAGTTTTCACTTTTATTTTATGCACCATGATGGTATGATAGCCCTTGGTTGATTTATAGAATGCTCATTGCACTTCACTTATATCTTTTGAGTATGGCTTTATAGAATGCTTCATGTTCTTCGCTTATATCATTTGAAGTTTGGATTGCATGTTTCTCTTCACATAGAAAACCGCCATTTGTAGAATGCTCTTTTGCTTCACTTATATTTGTTAGAGCATGGGCATATCTTTTGTAGAAAGAATTAAACTCTCTTGCTTCAATTATATCTATTTAGAGAGATGACAGGAACTGGTCATTCACATGGTTAGTCATAAAATCCTACATAAAACTTTTAGATCACTGAACATGATATGTTTGATTCCTTGCAATAGTTTTCCGATATAACAGTGGTGATATTAGAGTCATGCTAGTTGAGTAATTGTGAAATTTAGAAATAGTTGTGTTGAGGTTCGCAAGTCCCATAGCATGCACGTATGGTGAACCGTTATGTAACAAAGTTGGAGCATGAGGTATTTATTGATTGTCTTCCTTATGTGTGGCGGTCAGGGACGAGCGATGGTCTTTTCCTACCAATCTATCCCCCTAGGGGCATGCATAGTAGTACTTTGCTTCGATGGCTAATAGACTTTTTCAATAAGTATGTGAGTTCTTTATGACTAATGTTGAGTCCATGGATTATACGCACTCTCACCCTTCCATCATTGCTAGCCTCTTCGGTACCGTGCATTGCCCTTTCTCACCTCAAGAGTTGATGCAAACTTCGCTGGTGCATCCAAACCCCATCATATGATACACTCTATCGCACACAAACCTCCTTATATCTTCCTCAAAACAGCCACCATACCTACCTATCATGGCATTTCCATAGCCATTCCGAGATATATTGCCATGCAACTTCCATCATCATCATATACATGACTTGAGCATTTATTGTCATATTGCTTTGCATCTCGATCGAAGTACGAAGGTCAGAATAAATAGAATAATGATCAATGGAAAAAAATCCTTTAGCTGGATAAGGGGCGGATGTAGCCAAGTGGATCAAGGCAGTGGATTGTGAATCCACCATGCGCGGGTTCAATTCCCGTCGTTCGCCCATCGCATTATTGCAAATTCCAAAAATGCAATTTTCCATATTCCTAGTTACGTATTTACTTACGACGACAAAGGATCATAAGATAGCTAGCATGATGTTTTCATGGCTTGTCCATTTTTTGATGTCATTGCTATGCTAGATCATTGCACATCGTGGTACACCGCCGGAGGCATTCATATAGGGTCATATCTTTGTTCTAGCATCGAGTTGTAATATTGAGTTGTAAGTAAATAAAAGTGTGATGATCATCATTATTACAGCATTGGCCCAGTGAGGAAAGGATGATGGAGACTATGATTCCCCCACAAGTTGGGAGAGACTCCGGACGAAAAAATAAAAAAAAAATAAAGAAAAAAGAGAAAGGCCAAAAAAAGGGAAGGCCCAAAAAAACAAAACAAAAAAAATGAGAGAAAAAGAGAGAAGGGACAATGTTACTATCCTTTTACCACACTTGTGCTTCAGAGTAGCACCATGTCCTTCATATAGAGAGTCTATTGAGTTATCACTTTCATATACTAGTGGGAATTTTCATTATAGAACTTGGCTTGTATATTCCGATGATGGGCTTCCTCAAATGCCCGATGTCTTCCTGGGCAAGCAATTTGGTTGCACACCCACTTAGTTTCAGTTTGAGCTTTCATACACTTATAGCTCTAGTGCATCCGTTGCATGGCAATCCCTACTCCTCACATTGACATCAATTAACGGGCATCTCCATAGCCCGTTGATTAGCCGCGTCGATGTGAGACTTTCTTCCTTTTTGTGTTCTCCACACAACCTCCATCATCATATTCTATTCCACCCATAGTGCTATGTCCATGGCTTGCGCTCATGTATTGCGTGAGGGTTGAAAAAGCTGAAGCGCGTTAAAAAGTATGAACCAATTTCTCGGCTTGTCATTGGGGTTGTGCATGATTTGAATGCTTGTGTGGTGAAGATGGAGCATAGCTAGACTATATGATTTTGTAGGGATGAGCTTTCTTTGGCTATGTTATTTTGATAAGACATAATTGCTTGGTTAGTATGCTTGAAGTATTATTGTCTTATTGTCAAATGATAGACTAATGCTTTGAATCACTGGTGTCTTAATATTCATGCCATGATTAGATATGTGATCAAGATTATGCTAGGTAGCATTCCACATCAAAAATTATCTTTTTTATCATTTACCTACTCGAGGACGAGCAAGAATTAAGCTTGGGGATGCTGATATGTCTCCTCGTATATATAATTTTTTATTGTTCCATGCCAATATTCTACAACTTTCATATAGTTTTGGCAACTTTTTATACTATTTTTTGGGACTAACATATTGATCTAGTGCCCAGTGCCAGTTCATGTTTGTTGCATGCTTTTTGTTTTGCAGTAAATCCATATCAAACGAGTCCTAACGGGATAAAAACAGACGGAGATTTTTTTGGAATATATGTGATTTTTTGGAAGAAGAATCAATGCGAGGCGATGCCCGAGGGGGCCACGGGGCAGGGGGCGCGTCCTAGGGGGTCAGGTGCGCCCTGGGCCCTCGTGGCCACCCCGTAAGGTGGTTGATGCCCTTTGAGGGAGTCCTGGATTAGGGGGTGTTCGGATAGCCGAACTATACCTTCAAGCCAGACTCCTGGATTATGAAGATACAAGATTGAAGACTTTGTCCCGTGTCCGAAAGGGACTTTCCTTGGCGTGGAAGGCAAGCTTGGCGATACAAATGTTCAGATCTCCTACCATTGTAACCGACTCTATGTAACCCTAACCCTATCCGGTGTCTATATAAACCAGAGGGTTTTAGTCCGTAGGACGACATACACATCAACAATCATACCATAGGCTAGCTTCTAGGGTTTAGCCTCTCTGATCTCGTGGTAGATCAACTCTTGTAATACCGATACCTCTTGTAATACCCATACCATCAATATTAACCAAGCAGGACGTAGGGTTTTACCTCCATCGAGAGGGCCCAAACCTGGGTAAAACTTCATGTCCCCTGCCTCCTGTTACCATCCGGCCTAGACGCACAGTTCGGGACCCCCTAACCGAGATCCGCCGGTTTTGACACCGACATTGGTGCTTTCATTGAGAGTTCCTCTGTGCCATCGCCGTCAGGCCCGATGGCTCCTACGATCATCAATGGCGATGCGGTCCAGGGTGAGACCTTCCTCCCCGGACAGATCTTCGTCTTTGGCGGCTTTGCACTGCGGGCCGATTCACTTGGCCATCTAGAGCAAATCGAAAGCTACGCCCCTGGCCGTCAGGTCAGATTTGGAAGTTTAAACTACACGGCCAACATCCGCGGGGACTTGATCTTCGACGGATTCGAACCACTGCCGAGCGCGCCGCACTGTCACGACGAGCATGATCTAGCTCTGCCACCGAACAGTGCCCTGGAGGCCGCACCTGCATCGGCTCCGGCCCCTGGTTCAGAGCCGACCGCACCGATCGAGGATGGGTGGTTGGACGCCGCCTCGGGGGCTGCGATCCCAACGGCGATTGAGCTGAACACCAGCCCCGTCCTCTGCAAGACTCGTGACTCCATGGAGCCGGATTCTTCTCCGGACTACGAACCCTCCACGCCCCTGCCGATCGAATCCGATTGGGCGCCGATCATGGAGTTCACGGCCGCGGACGTCTTTCAGGACTCGCCTTTCGGCGATATCCTGAAGTCATTGAAGTCTCTCTCTTTATCAGGAGAGCCCTGGCCGGACTATGGTCAGCAAGGTTGGGGTACGGACGATGAAGAAATTCAAAACCCACCCACCACCCACTTTGTAGCCACTGTCGACGACTTAACCGACATGCTCGACTTTGACTCTGAAGACATCGACGGTATGGACACCGATGAAGGAGATGATGAAGAACCAGCGCCTACCAGGCCCTGGAAAGCCACCTCGTCATTTGACATATACATGGTGGACACCCCAAAAGAGGGACAGGGCGATGGAACAGCGGAGGATGACCCCTCCAAGAAACAGCAAAAGCGCCGGCGTCAGCGGCGCCGCTCAAAATCCCGCCAACACAAAAATGGCGATTCCAGCACGGGAGATAATAATACCCCAGAAAGCGCCAAAGAACATCCCCCCGAGAAAGATTTAGCACAGGAGGATGGAGAAACCAGCCCTCATGAGAGAGCGGCCGACAGAGAGGTCGAGGACGATAATTGTATGCCTCCCTCCGAAGACGAGGCAAGCCTCGATGACGACGAATTCGCCGTGCTGGAGGATCCCGTCGAAAAAGAGCGTTTTCAACGCAGGCTTATGGCCACGGCAAGAAGCCTCAAGAAAAAACAGCATCAGCTTAAAGCTGATCAAGATCGGCTAGTCGATAGATGGACTGAAGTCCTCGCAGCCGAAGAGCATAAACCCGAACGCCCCTCCAAGTGCTACCCGAAGAACAGGTTGCTACCCCGATTAGAGGAGGAAGCACTCGACGCGGCCGACAGGCCACCTCGTGGCCGCGACAGAGAGGCCTCATGGCCCTCCACCCAAGCCGCACCCCATACCATGGCACGGGAATATGCGCGGGACTTACGAGACATGTTGGAGGACAAGGCAAGGCAAACAAGATCGATCTACGGATCGCGTAGGAGCCCCACGGCTCGAGACGATAATCGTCACGCCGGCCACAAATTCGGTAGGGCCAAACACAGTAGACAAAGCTCATTGGAGCTACGTCATGATATCGCCCAGTACAGAGGCGCCGCACACCCATTGTGCTTCACAGACGAAATAATGGATCATCAAATCCCCGAGGGTTTCAAACCCGTAAACATCGAATCATATGACGGCTCAACAGATCCCGTGGTATGGATCGAGGATTATCTCCTTCATATCCATATGGCCCATGGCGATGATTTCCACGCCATCAAATACCTCCCACTCAAGCTTAAAGGACCAGCCCGGCAGTGGCTTAACAGCCTGCCAACAGGGTCAATCAGCTGTTGGGAGGACCTGGAAGCCGCATTCCTCGACAATTTCCAGGGCACCTATGTGCGACCCCCAGACGCTGACGACCTAAGCCACGTAATTCAGCAGCCAGACGAATCGTCCAGGCAATTCTGGACACGGTTCCTAACAAACAAAAAATTAAATACTCGACTATCCGGACGTAGAGGCCTTAGCAGCCTTCAAGCATAATATCCGTGACGAGTGGCTTGCCCGGCACCTAGGACAGGAGAAGCCGAAATCTATGGCAGCACTCACGGCACTCATGACCCGCTTTTGCGCGGGAGAGGACAGCTGGCTTGCTCGTAGCAACAATATGACCAAGAACCCTGGTAGTTCGGACATCAGGGACGTTAGTGGCAGGTCACGTCGCAACCAACAGAAGTGCAGCATCAACGGCGACAATGCTAAGGATACGACAGTTAATGCCGGATTCAGAGGCTCTAAATCCGGTCAGCGGAAAAAATCATTCAAAAGGAATCCTAGGGGCCCGTCCAGCTTGGACCGAATACTCGACCGCTTGTGCCAAATACATGGCACCCCCGAAAAGCCAGCCAATCACACCAACAAGGATTGCTGGGTGTTCAAGCAGGCAGGCAGATTAAGCGCTGACAATGAAGACAAGGGGTTGCATAGCACCGACGACGAGGAGCCCCGGCCGCCGAACAACAATGGACAGAAGGGTTTTCCCGCACAAGTGCGGACGGTGAACATGATATACGCCACCCACGTCCCCAAAAGGGAGCGGAAGCACGCGTTAAGGGACGTATACGCGGTAGAGCCAGTCGCCCCAAAGTTCAACCCATGGTCCTCCAGCCCGATCACCTTTGGTCGAAGCGACCATCCCACTAGCATCCGTCATGGCGGATTCGCCGCATTGGTTCTCGACCCAATTATTGACGGATTTCATCTCACTATAGTCCTTATGGACGGCGGCAGTAGCATGAACCTGCTTTACCAGGATACAGTGCGGAAAATGGGCATAGATCCCTCGAGGATTAAGCCCACGAAAACGACCTTTAAAGGCGTAATACCAGGTGTAGAGGCCAGCTGCACAGGCTCAGTCACACTTGAAGTGGTCTTCGGATCTCCGGATAATTTCCGAAGCGAGGAGTTAATCTTCGACATAGTCCCATTCCGCAGTGGCTACCATGCACTGCTCGGGCGAACCGCATTTGCCAAGTTCAATGCGGTCTTGCACTACGCATACCTTAAGCTCAAGATGCCAGGCCCTCGAGGAGTAATTACGGTCAATGGAAACACCGAACGCTCCCTCCGAACGGAGGAGCACACGACGGCCCTTGCAGCAGAAGTACAAAGCAGCCTCTCCAGGCAGTTCTCCAGTCCGACCATTAAACGTCTGGACACAGTCAAGCGCGCCCGGAGTAACCTACAACAAGACCGCCTAGCACGTTCCGAGCAGGCGTAGCAATGCGGCCCCAACCCCAACCCCCGCAAAAAGGCGACGCCAGTACTTCGCGTGCATAACTATGCCCTAGAAATACCATGGGCATAGGGGGGAGGGGCACCATCACGGCACACCCAAAACACGGCTTAAACCGCACCAGGGGCTGCTGACCTTTTTTATACTTTTCTCTTACTTCCAGGGCTCTACTCTTCGGAAGGCTCGTTCGGCAGTTCAATTGCCGCACAAACGACGCAAGGACCAGGGAAGCAGACAAGCCATGCCGCATTACGGAAATCCTAGGTGGTCTCTATCACGAGCAATATACCTGTTTCGCATACTATCCCGCAGCTTGCCCCTGAAGCAGACATGTTAAATAGTCCAACTTTTCGTTTATCGCATCACTTGTATCGTTCTGCTTTGATTGCAGCTATCTCAGTGAACAATGCGTAGCTTTTGTCCATTTTTTGCATTACCCTTTTTTAATATATATATATATATATGTTCCTTAATGACATGTGGCACCCGTACACTTTGGTACGGCCAAAATACGCCAGGGGCTTCAGTACCCCTCAACATGGTGTGAGAAGTCTGAACACTTTAACAAGTGCGGCACCCCGAACTTATAGCATTATATGCATCGGCTCCGAATCATGTCTTGGGTCAATAGTTGGGTTTGCCCGGCTCCTATGTTTTCGTGCCTTACGTTCCTCTATATCGGCTAAGGTAGCACTAGGAGAACCACTACGATTGTGCCCCAGTTGAGCTGGGCCGAGCACCTCAGTGGAGAAAGCTAAAACTGACCGTCATGATGAAGCGAGAGCTGGTCGCTGTTCGAGAGGTTTTTTCGAGTCCCTAAAGACTTATGCCGCTTCGGGCGAGGAGCCGGCTCTGTCCGGCCAAGGCGTGGATAGCGCCCCGAAATCGGTCTTCCGAATACTAGGGGCTTCGCAGAAATTTAAAATTATAGAATTCTATGGCTAAGTGAGAGTGTTCACGCATTATAGTCCGATTGCCTCATTCGTTGGGCTGAGCGCCTCCCTTGAAGGACCCAAATATGGGAAAAAGAGTGCCCAGGTCTATCCCCGAACACCCCAGTACTAGCGGCATGGGGGAGAAGCCGACGACTCGCCATCTCTCAGTATTGATAAAGAGCCGCACAGAAGGTAATATTTTAAGTTCAAGCAGCATTGCTTAGCGCATATGAACATTTTTCAGCACACAGGATAACACGAGCGGGTTTTACTCAAAAAATACATCCTTGGTACACTCATCCGCAACAAGACGGGCACCCTTCAGAACATCCTTATAATAATTCTCGGGCTTGCGATGCTCTTTCCCCGGAGGTGGCCCGTCCTTCACAAGCTTCTCCGCATCCAGCTTGCCGCAGTGCACCTTAGCACAGGCAAGGGCCCTATGGGCACCTTCAATGCAGACGGAGTGCTTGATGTCTTCAAGCCTCGGACAGGCCTCCACCAGCCGCCGCACCAGCCTGAAATAGCTCCTAGGCGGAGCCTCTCCAGGCCACAGCCGAACTAGGAGGCCTTTCATGGCCTATTCGGCCGCCTTGTGGAGCTCGACCAGTTTCTTCAGCTGGTCGCTCAGGGGCACGGGGTGTCCGGCCTCAGCGTACTAAGACCAGAACACCTTCTCCGTCAAGCTGCCCTCCTTGGCTCGATAGAATGCGGCGGCAGCAGATACACTCCGGGGAAGATCTGTGAACGCTCCTGGAGAGCTCTGTATTCGGGTAAGTAACAGGTAACTCACGTTTATGTGTTTGCTTTGCATAAAGAATGCATTACCCGCCGCAATCTTCTTCACCTCATCCAACTCCTGGAGGGTCTTCTGGGACTCGGCCTTGGCAGACTTGGCATTTTCTATAGCTGCCGCGAGCTCGGACGCTCGCGTCTTCGAGTCAAGCTCCAAACTCTCATGTTTCTTCATGAGAACTTGGATCTCTTCCCGCACCTTGCCAACCTCAGCCTCATACCTCTCCCGCTCGGTGTGCTCCACGGCCGCACTCTTCTCGGCCTCGAGCAGTGCTTGCTTAAGGGTCGCCACCTCAGACGTGGCCCCTGTAATAGCCATGCCAATCCTGTCATTTTTTGCAATTGCACCTTTTTATATACATATTCAAACAGGGTATTTCTTACCTTCCTTCTCCTCGAGCTGCTTCTTGGCACGCCCGAGCTCTTGCTCGGCCTTCTCAAGACTCTACTTCAGCACGTCCACTTCCACAGTCAGTGCGGCGGATGCTAGCAGAGAAGCCTGCATACGCATATTGACTCCTTTTGTTAGACTCCTGCGAATTCGTTGATCCTCTATTCGGCTTTTCTTCCCGAATGCCCAACAGAGCACCAGGGGCTACTGTCTATGCGGTAACATTATTTGAACATTCTTTACTTAACGCAAAGCTTGTTAAAAGGCTTGTACAAGCTTTAGTCAGTCCGCTTTTGGCGGACTGAACCTTCTGGATCACCGCACTCATAATAGTACGGTGCCCCTCGTCAATGGAGGCACCTTGGAGCGCCTCCAACATATTGTCCAGCACCTCCGGTTGGGCGGCGGTCACCGGCACGGTAGGCTTGTTCCTCTTGGAAGGAGGTCGCCCGCCGGACTCTGGAACCCTTGAAGATTCCGGAGCTATGTCCGGCCTTAAGCCGGACTTGGAGCCCTGGGGGGTTTCATCCCCTTTACTCCTGGAGTCTAGGAGGTCGCCTTGCGGCGCCCCCAGGACCACCTCCTCCCAGCTTGGAACCTGTTGAGACAACACTTCGGTGTCGTCCGCAGGGCGGGGCGACGAATCCGTCGAAAGCGAGTTCACCTCCGAGGGGTCCAGCGAGCCGCTCGACGATGCGTCGAGCCAGTCTTTGAGTGGGCTGCATAAACATATTTGACATAAGGAAAAGCTGTGCGAAAAACGAATACTATGAATTACCCCGGTATCCGGACACTTACGATTTCGCCAGGGGCTTGGCCCTGGGGTGCCACTCCTCTTCGTCGTCGGCGGCATTGGTGGAGCAGTCCGGAGGAAGGGTTTTCCCCTTCTTGGACCCTCCGGCCTCCTTGGGGAGGGCGGCCTTCCTTTTCTTCTCTCCTCCCGCTGGAGGGGGAGAGGTCTCTTCTTCTTCCTCCTCGTCTTCACGAGAGGAAGGCGCTTCGGGACCGTTGGATGACGAATCCAACACCTCCTGACGCCGGGCACTCTTTCGAGTCCCCATGGCTCTTTTCGTGGCCTTCTTCTCCGGCACCTCATAGGGCGCCGGAACCAGCAGCTTCGCCAAGCGAGCATCCGCTGGGCCTTCGGGCAGAGGAGCCGGACAGTTGATCTTTCCGGACGTCGCCACCCAATCCTATCAAAGATAAGGGAACTCAGACCCCGCATAGAGTCAAACCATGAAAAACTGATACCTTGTAAAAGGACAAAAACGGCTTACCGCATGAGCGTAATGCTGAGTACTGAATCCACGATCCTCGGCGGCGGATGCGGGAGCCTCGACACCCTTGAAAAGCACCCTCCAGGCATCTTCGTACGTCATGTCGAAGATCCTGTTTAGAGTTTGATGCTGCGCCGGGTCGAACTCCCACAGGTTGAAGGCCCATCGTTGACACGGGAGGATCAGGCGGACGAGCATAACCTGGACTACGTTGACAGGCTTGAGCTTCTTATCCACCAGGGTTTGGATGCATGTTTGGAGTCCGGTCAGCTCTCCTTTTTAACCCCACAATAGGCTGGTCTCCTTCCAGGAGGTGAGCCGCATAGGGGGTCTGGACCAAAACTCGGGGGCTGCGACCCATTCGGGGTCGCACGGCTCGGTGATGTAAAACCATCCTGATTGCCACCCCTTCAGGGTCTCCACAAAGGAGCCCTCGAGCCACAGGACGTTGGCCATCTTGCCAACCATGGCACCGCCGCACTCCGCCTGGCTGCCGCGCACCACCTTCGGCTTGACGTTGAAGGTCTTTAGTCATAAGCCGAAATGAGGGCGGATGCGGAGGAAAGCCTCGCACACGACGATAAACGCCGAGATGTTGAGGACGAAATTTGGGGCCAGATCGTGGAAATCCAGGCCGTAGTAGAACATGAGCCCCCGGACAAATGGATGCAGAGGGAAGCCCAGTCCGCGGAGGAAATGGGGGAGAAATACCACCCTCTCATGGGGCCTAGGAGTGGGGATGAGCTGCCCCTTCTCGAGGAGTCGGTGCGCGATGTCGCTGGCCAGATATCCGGCCTTCCTAAACTTTTTGATGTGTCCCTCCATAACGGAGGAGACCATCCACTTGCCTCCCGCTCCGGACATGACTGGAGAGGGTTGAGGTGGTAGTGCGGACTTCGGCGCTGGAGCTCGAGTGCGCAAGAATGGATAGGCAGAGGAGGAAGAAAGCGTGGGTAAAAAGGTGGATCCTTATACCCTTATATGGGTGGATGCGATTATGTGTCCCCACCAGCCTGGTAAAACTTGCTTATCTCCAAGCGCCGTAATCAAAGGCACAGTTGGGTTACCCACGCCCGTATTGATGAGAATCCCGAAATGAGGGGACACGATCTCTGCTTTGACAAGACGTGCCAAGGAAACTGCCTCGCATAACGCGCTAAGGTGGGATAATGAAATGATTGGGATAAAGGCTTGGCCGTGGCGTGTTGCACCACGGAATACGTCAGCAGATTAGATTTGTGTTAATATTATTATTCTCTCTATGGCAATATGTGGGAACTTATTTTGCAGAGCCGGACACTATCTTTGTGCTCAAGATCTTCTATGAAGTATTTGGAGGAGGAACCCGCCTTGCAATGCCGAAGACAATTTGCGCGCTGGACTCGTCGTCATTGAAGCCTGGTTCAGGGGCTACTGAGGGAGTCCTGGATTAGGGGGTGTTCGGATAGCCGAACTATACCCTCAAGACGGACTCCTGGATTATGAAGATACAAGATTGAAGACTTTGTCCCGTGTCCGGAAGGGACTTTCCTTGGCGTGGAAGGCAAGCTTGGCGATATGGATGTTCAGATCTCCTACCATTGTAACCGACTCTATGTAACCCTAACCCTCTCCGGTGTCTACATAAACCGGAGGGTTTTATTCCGTAGGACGACATACACATCAACAATCATACCATAGGCTAGCTTCTAGGGTTTAGCCTCTCTGATCTCGTGGTAGATCAACTCTTGTAATACCCATACCATCCATACTAATCAAGCAGGACGTATGGTTTTACCTCCATCGGAGGGCCCGAACCTGGGTAAAACTTCGTGTCCCCTGCCTCCTGTTACCATCCAGCCTAGACGCACAGTTCGGGAACCCCTACCCGAGATCCGCTGGTTTTGACACTGACACCCTTATTTCTCGGCAAGAAAGCGAATATTCGGATAGAGATCGCGTTAAAATTTCAGCCCAATCGAAGTTACGGATCTCCGGGAATATAAGAAACGGTGAAAGGGCAGAATGTGAGAGCGCAGAAACAGAGAGAGACAGAGAGACATATGCAATATCGGAGGGGCTCTCGCCCCTCCCACGCCATGGAGACCATGGACCAGAGGTGAAACCCTTCTCCCATCTAGGGAGAAGGTCAAGGAAGAAGAAGAAGGGGGGCTCTCTCCCCCTTGCTTCCGGTGGCGCCGGAATGCCACCGGGGGCCATCATCATCACCGCAATCTACACCAACAGCTTTGTCATCTTCACCAACATCTTCATCACCTTCCCCCATCTATCTACAGAGGTCCAC
Source organism: Triticum urartu (assembly GCF_056163025.1). Classification (NCBI taxonomy): domain Eukaryota; kingdom Viridiplantae; phylum Streptophyta; class Magnoliopsida; order Poales; family Poaceae; genus Triticum; species Triticum urartu. The sequence continues at coordinate 24,343,772 of NC_141876.1, forward strand.
TCTCCCGCAACCCGTTGTACCCTCTACTTGAACATGGTGCTTTATGCTTCATATTATTATCCAATGATGTGTTGCCATCCTATAATGTCTGAGTAGATTTTTGTTGTCCTATCGGTGTGATGAATTGCTATGATTGATTTAATTTGCTTGTGGTTATGTTGCTGTCCTTTGGTGCCCATCATATGAGCGCGCGCGTGGATCACACCATAGGGTTAGTTGTATGTTGATAGGACTATGTATTGGAGGGCAAGAGCGACAGAAGCTTCAACCTAGCATAGAAATTGATGCATACAGGATTGAAGGGGGGCCAAAATATCTTAATGCTATGGTTGTGTTTTACATTAATGAACGTTAGTAGTTGCGGATGCTTGGTAATAGTTCCAATCATAAGTGCATAGAATTCCAAGTCAGGGATGACATGCTAGCAGTGGCCTCTCTCACATAAAACTTGCTATCGGTCTAGTAAAGTAGTCAGTTGCTTAGGGACAATTTCACAATTCCTACCACCACTTTTCCACACTCGCTATACTAAATTTATTGCTTCTTTATCTAAACAGCCCCTAGCTTTTATTTATGCACTCTTTATTATCTTCCAAACCTATCCAAAAACACCTACAAAGTACTTCTAATTTCATACTTGTTCTAGGTAAAGCGAACGTTAAGCGTGCATAGAGTTGTATCGGTGGTCGATAGAACTTGAGGGAATATTTGTTCTACCTTTAGCTCCTCGTTGGGTTCGACACTCTTAATTATTGAAAGAGGCTATAATTGATCACCTATACTTGTGGGGTATCACATATCCCAGTTGAGGTAACCTGGGTTATTCGAAATTTCTCTGGTTTCATGTAATTCGGAATGAGTTTGTTAACAAGACTTGATCAACCTTGTTAGTGGATTCCTTTTGATGAGCATGAGATGGATGAAGTTAGAAAGCACAACCTTCTGTACCCTCTTTTTAATTTTTGTTATTTATATTAAATAAAGTAAAAATGGAATTTTCTCTCTGTTTTCTGAATTATCCTTGCAATAAAAAATACCCCGAAAATAAAAGTTCTCCAAATGCCCTGAAAATTTAATATAATTTTTTCCAGAATATTTAAGAATTACTGGCACTGAGAACACACCAGGGGGGCCACCATGTGCCCACGAGGGTGGAGGGCGCGCCCACCCCCTGCCATGTGGAGCCCACGTGGGTCCCCTCCACTTATTCTTGCACCCACACACTTCGTCTTCCTCCAGAAAAAATCATCCACCAGTTCAAACCCGAGTTCTAGCTCATCTTGCTGCCATTTTCGATCTGCTTGCTCCAAGCTCCATTCACAAAACTGCTCTAGGCGATTGTTCTTTGGTATGTGACCCCTCCCATGGTCCAATTAGTTTTTGTTCTAGTGCTTTATTTATTGCAAATTTTTGCTGCTTAGGTGACCCTTTTCTTGAGCTTGCATGTCAAATTTATGTGGTTAAAAGTAGTTTTAATGCATGATATAGCCTCTAGACACTTGTAGGAGTCGTTGCTATCAATTTTGTTGAGTTTGGTTCACTTTTACTTTAAGTTACTAAAAATTTTATAAATTTTCAGAAAAAGATGAAGAGATTTTTGAGGGGTTGTTCGAGCCGAAGCTCGAAGGATAAGCAAAGTGAAGAGAATAAGAAGCCCAAGTATAATCTCCCTCGTATTGTGGAGGTTCGGCCGTGTGAATGGCCTTGTGATGAGTTCTTGAGAGAAGCCGGGATTTATGAAGATTTTTATTATTTGGTTGAGAATGCAGGCCTCGCCGACTTCCTCCACGACCAACGTGAAAATTATCTCCTACTGTCGGCGTTCTAGGAACGGGGGTCCCCAGACTTGCCTGCCTGCGGCCAGCGGCGTGGCTCAAGCGGGGGCCGAGCGCGGCCCATCTTCATCAGATCAAGCTCAAGACCCTCGTGAGGGGCCAAGCCTCGCGGGGCGGATGACAAGAAGCTTCCTTAGAGGCAGCCTCATCAGGCAGACTCGCGAGGAGGCGGAGAGATCAAGGCAAGGGTACCTCGTGAGGAACCCGTGACACAAGCCATGACGATCGAGACCAGGCGGGCGCCAAGCGGGCGCCGGCCTGCGCAGTGTCCTTGTTTCCCCTTTGGTGCAAAGGGGGCAAGCACAGGCCAAGGCATCAGGCAAAGGTTACCATTCCGGTGCAACAAGACCAAGACCAGCCGGACGGCAGGACGGAGGTCACCGTGGAGCCCAAGACGGCGTCATCGTCAGTGCCTTTGGCAGCCGAAGACCACCTTTGGTCAGGATAACTTGTACTACATGTTCCCCTTCGAAATGGCCAATTGTTGGCGCCCTTCCCGCTCATTATTTGGGGAGAGGCCCACGGCCTCTATAAATAGAGCTAGCCACCACAGAGCAGAGAAGACACCCCGGAGAGATCTGGTAGAACCCCAGCAGAGAGAGAGAGGCGACAGAACTCACCCTAGCAGTTCATCGCACCAGCTCAAGAACACCTCTCGCGAGGCTGTTCTTCCCTTGTACTGTCCATCATCAGCCCCAGAGGCAATCCACCACACCGCACACTGGAGTAGGGTATTACACCACAACAGTGGCCCGAACCAGTATAAACATTGTGTCTCTTGTGTTGTTCATCGTTGTCAGCCCCAGGGGAGAGATCTCCGTGAACACCCTAGTGTTCGAACCTCAAGGGTCTGCCGGAACCCGAAACCCGACATTTGGTGCGCCAGGTAGGGGTGCGCCGGAATCTTCCTTCTGCTGTTCGCGTGTGATCTTCCGTCGTGTCCATGGCTGACGCTCGTCGGGCTCGCACCGAGCGTCGGGCTGCTCACGCCGCTCGTGTCGCCCAGACGGCGCCTGTTGGCGGCCCCCCTCGTCGTTCCCTGTCGCCCGCCACCAACGCTGCCACTGGCCCGGCAGGGAACGAGCAGCAGGCCTCGTCCCAGCACCCCTCGGTGCGGCGGGATGGCCGCACCACCACCACGTCGCTGACTCCAGCTGGCTCGTCGTCCCATGCCCGTCACGCACCCATGGATGCGCACGCCTCACTGCTCTTGGCGTGGGAGCTCCTGCACTATCGCCCCGTCGACGACCTCTACGAGGACTGGCTCGCCCGCATCACTGAGCTCGTCAATGCCGTAGGGGGCTCCCCCTTGCGGTCCCTCTCGCTACCTCGCCCTCCGTCCCATGCAGGGGGCGAGGATCAGGAGGCGCCTCCGCCGCCTCCTCCCCAAGAAGGTGCCTTGGCTCCAAGGCGCGCAGCCCCAGGGCGAGACCCTCCACGTCCGGCGCCTGCGCAGCAAGAAGGGAGCTGCCAAGAGATCCCACGTCCCCGGGAAGGTGCTCGCGCGCTCCCAGCGCCGGCATGCCAAGATCGCGCCCCAGCGCCTCCACGACAAAACCCCGCGCTGCTCCCAATGGCGGCGCGTGGTGACCCGCAAGAACGAGTCCAGCACTAGCAAAGGGCGCCGGTGGCCACGGCGGGCTGCCTCGCCTTCACCCCTGAGCTGCGCGGAGTCACATGGCCAGGCAAGTTCAAGCCTGACCTCCCTCCCTGCTATGATGGCATAGCGGACCCCGCGGAGTTCCTGCAGCTCTATGAGCTGGGCATCGTAGCCGCCAACGGAGACGAGAAGGTCATGGCGAATTGGTTCCCCATGGCGCTCAAGGACGGCGCCCGCACCTGGCTCCTGAACCTGGAGCCTGGCACGATCTCCTCCTAGAGCGAGATGCACACCCGCTTCATCGCCAACTTCCAGGGCACTCGCGACCGGCCCCCGGCCGTGAGCGACCTGCGCCGCGTCAAGAAACAGCCAGGAGAAACCCTGCAGAAGTACATCCAGTGCTTCAACTGCGCTCGCCTCAAGATCCCCAAGGTGACTGAAGAAGCCATCATCTCAGCCTTCTCCGACGGCGTGCGCAAGGTCAAGATGAAGGAAGAGCTAGCAATCCAAGAAGACCTGTGCACATCCCTGGAGCTGTTCAACTTGGCGACCAAGTGCGCCAGGGCTGAGGAAGGGCGACTCTCCCTCCTCGAGCTCCTGGCAGTCGACCCGGAAGAAAAGAAGCTCAAGGCCAAGGAAGTGAAGCGCAAGGGGGCTGTCGTGCTAGCAGCGAAACCGGACACCAAGCGAGGCAGGGATCAGCCTGAGTCATCCAAGGGTGAACGGTACTGCATGTACCACGACCTCCACACCCACAACACCAATGAATGTCAAGAGCTCAGAGCCGTGCGAGATGGGCGAATCGGCCGACGCCCAGAGCATAACAACAGGGGCTATGGCCGAGGAGGAGGAAGAGGCGGTGGACGATGGGAAGACCGTGGCCTTCGCCAGGGATGGCGTGACCGCCCTCGTGAGGACCGCTGGCAGGACCAGCCTCGCGAGGGAGGCTGGAGGGACCAGCCTCGTGAGGACCGTCCCCACGGCAATGCAGGCCTCCCTCCTCTGCCACCTCCACCAAGGAGGAACGAAGACCAACACCAAGACGATGGGGCTGGGGGCTTCCAAGAGCCGCGTGCAATTACTTGCATCTTGGGCGGCGCCCAGGCCCCAGCCTCACAGCACATCTTCGAGCAGTTTTCTCGCGAGGTGAATGCAGTCTTTCCCAAGCTTGAGGCCACGCGCCCTCTTAGGTGGTCTTCATGCCCGATCACATTCAGTTTCGCAGACCAACTCAAGTGTGCAGCAACGGCCGGAGTCCTCCCGATGCTTTGCTCCCTAGTCATCAGCAACGTGCAGGTCACCAGGACCCTCATCGATGGCGGAGCATGACTCAACGTCTTGTCCGACGAGACATTCGACAATCTCCATGTGCCATACGACCAGCTTCAGCCGACCAAGCCTTTCTCAGGAGTCACCGATGGTTCCACTGTTCCAATTGGGCAGGTTCGCCTTCCAGTCACCTTCAGGCAACGCAACAACTACCGCACTGAGCTCATCGACTTCGGCGTCACTCACATCCGCCTGCCGTACAACGCCATCCTTGGGTACCCAGCCCTAGCCAAGTTTATGGCAGTGAATCACCATGGTTGCAATGTCCTCAAGATGCCAGGAAGCGGTGGAGTCATCACCGTACCCTGTGAAGAAAGGGACGCAGTGTGCTCACTCGAGCGTGCGTTCCAAGCCGTAGCAATCGAAGACCTAGATTGCAGGAGCGGGAGGCCCCCCGAGGCGACCCTCAAGAAGAAGAAGACCTCACCTGGCCAGAGCCACAAGGAAGCAAGCACCTCCGGAGGTATCGCGTCAGGATTCACGCCCGATCAGGGAGCGCCGCCCTCTCGCGCATAGGAAGGCGCGCCCGGCGCCCTCCTTAGGCAGGCCTCGGGGGCTCTCTCTTGGAGAGCCACTGACCTTGCCAAGGTCGCGGGGGAGGCGGTCGGGCACCACTTGGAGGGGTGCTTTCAGGCACGCTTCCCTCAAAAAGGTACAAGTCAAAGGAGACCAAACCCTCAGGAGTTCATCGCAAGGAACACCCAAGAGCTACAAGAGTCTAGAGTCATGCGCGGTGGCCGCCGCTTACCTGCCGTGGCCCCACATCCAGGCGAGGATGAAGGACTGCGCGTCTGCGTCGACGTACCAGGGCTCAACCGAGCTGCGTCGTAGGAGCGCCTATGGCCTTCGGCCATAGGGCGCTGCGTGGGACCACCCCACAGCAACTTTCGCATGCCTTTCGGCCTGTCGAGCGCGGTCGCCGCACATCAGTGCCTGTTGAGGAGCATTCTAGAGGCTTAGGAGGTCAGGCATCGCACGGTCCTGGCGGAGGTGGCGATGGTCCTCGAAGACCTACACGTGCCACCGGAGCCTCCCGAGGCCCCTGGGCCTGGGGGCTCATGAAGGCCGACATCTTCACCGCGCATCGCTCACTTCCTCAGCATCACTTCATCTTCAACGGCACCAGGTGACATCTTTCGGAGTTCTACTTTCAGCTGGGAGCGCCCACAGGGCTGCACCATTCCCAGGCCGCGTGGGTCCGTCCCCGCGGCATGTATCCATTTTGCTTATGCTCTTTATTTACCTTGTTGGGGGCACCCCTCGGGCTGCATCATCCCCATGCCGCTCGGGCCCGACTCGGCGGCGGTTGCATTTACCTGCGCTGGCTTGAAATTGGATTTCCTCCTATGTGCTTAACACACCTGACCTAATCACCTGCTCGATCGACGCCTATTTGAAGAGCCGCTCGCTTTGGCACGGCGCTTGCGCACGGGTCTATCCCTGCAGCGTTGATAAACCTGAGTGGTCGAGCTCTGGCCGCGGCAGCCCCGCATGGCGCCACCTCACCAGGCCCTCAGTGTCCTAACCGCTCCCTCGGAGTGACCATAGGTTGGCCAGCGACCGTAACGACAAGCCTTGTTTCTCCTCATGATTGGTGTGCAGGACCTACTCCAGGAGCAACGTCGGGGGCATCGTGAGCTCTCTCTCCTCTCTTCGGCACGGACCGCTTGCATGTTAAAAGGGGGGGTACCTGAGCATCGTGACTCATGGGCTCCTACTGGCTCTCCAGCCCTCACCCCCTGGCCTTGACCCACGGCATCATGACCTGTCATACCAGCGGCGGCTGAGCTCGCTTGAGGGCCGGGACCTAAGGACGTAGAGCGTTAAGGAAAGTGCGGGGGAGTGGGAAGAAGCTCGCGAGGGCCTAACCCAGCAGTACCTCGACCACCGCCTCACGGGCCAGGCGCCTCTCCGAGGAACTACGTCAAACACACAAGATAAGTTGCGCTGTCGCAAAAGCTAGACCAACGCGGCGCTAAATCCCCGCCCAGTGCAACTCTGTCACGGCGACGCTACCTTCCTTTCTCGCCCAGCAAGGATTGCTTGAGCGCTAAAGGGGACCTCCCGAGCATCGCGACTCGGGGGCTCTTACCGGACCTCGGGCTGCTCACCTCTTGGCCTTGACCACGGCATCACGACCTGTCATACCAGCGACAGCTGAAGCTTGCCTGGGTACTGGGACCTGTCAGCGTAGAGCGCCAAGTCCTCGTGAGGATAGAAAGGGGGAGCTTAGCCGGAACAGAACGGACACCTCACGCCAATTCATATTAAGGATATAGTAATTACAAAAGCACGACAGACACCTTACATACCCCTGCGGGGTGTTGCTTTAATTCCTTGGAGGGAACAAAAGGTGCTAACCCTAAGGAACGCTACTTGCTAGCATCTCCCCAGGACACGCCATCATCAATACTGGGCTGCCCAGTGCCGGCGTCAATCCCATCCAGATCAGTGGCGTCGGCGGCCCGATGCAGCTGCCTCACTCCGAGCGCGGCGCGAGCTCGGAGGCTCGTAGCTGTCGTCGCTCGTCTCCAGGGTCACGAGGAGTTCGGGGGAGCCGCTGAAACCCGCAGTCCCTCTGCTGCTGCCTGAGGAGCTGTAGGAGGACCAACGGGCGGGCTGGTCCTCGCCAGTTCGTCACCACTGCCGCTTCCCTTAGGGCAGCATTCCAGCCGGCGTCCTTCTTCAGCAAAGACCTTGAAGAACATCAAGGAGGCGCCATCGTATTCAAGATGGATCACCAAGGCGCCGTCTGCGCCACAGACCCAGGCAATCTCACCCCAGCACCGGATCATGAAGACCTTGCCCGGAGCGACGACCGCGACCTCCGCTCCAGTTGCAGGGGTGCCACAGTCGGCGTGCTGCAGCCAGAGCTCCAGGGCCCCACTCGGTGGCATCTCGAAGGCGAAGGAGGGAGGAAGGCGGATCCACAAAGTTGGAGGCATGGCGGCATGAAGCACAGGCTCGCGAGAGGAGCGCTCCGCGTGGACTCCAGGGGGGACGACGCACACCACTGTGACTCGTCGGTGTCGGCGGCGACGCTGTCGATGTTGCTCGGCGCCCTCCCCCCTGGGGCCTACGACGCGGGCGTGCAAGGGCAGCGGAAACCCAGGCGGCGGCCGCTCGTACCACGGCCTCGACACCACCTGCCAGGCGCCTTCGTCCCTGTGATAAAGACTTGGCCGCTTCTTCGGCGAGAGGGGGTCATGGCCCTCCCTGGGGGCCTTTCCCTTCTCCTCAGCTGAGAACCGGCGGATCGGTGCCATTGGTGCAAGAGGAAGAAAGGTTGAGGAAGAAGAAGAGGAGGAGTGACGGAAAGGGGGTGAACCGGCGAAGCTCACGCAGCCCCGTACTTATAGCCGGGGAAGGCCAACCGCCGAGCACCATGACCTCAGGTAATCATGACCCATATCTTTGCATGCAGGGACTTGTCAAGTCGTGCAGTTGCCGAGGCATCGTGGGAAGTGCAGACGCCCACGCCCAATCAACCGCCACGCGGCGCCCAAGGCCGCAGGCTATTAGGGCCCGCGGCGCTTCGCGCTTGCCCCTTCGCTTCTCTGCTAAGCCAAGCCCGCGCGTGCCTTGGGCCTAGGGGCTACTGTCGGCGTTCTGGGAACGGGGGTCCCCAGACTTGCCTGCCTGCGGCGTGGCTCAAGCGGGGGCCCAGCGTGGCCCGTCTTCATCAGCTCAAGCTCAAGACCCTCGCGAGGGGCCAAGCCTCGCGGGGCGGATGACAGGAAGCTTCCTCAGAGGCAGCCTTATCAGGCAGGCTCGTGAGGAGGCGAAGAGATCAAGGCAAGGGTACCTCGCGAGGAACCCGTGATGCAAGCCATGACGATCGAGACCAGGCGGGCGCCAGGCGGGCGCTCGCCTGCGCAGTGTCCTTGTTTCCCCTTTGGTGGAAAGGGGGCAAGCACAGGACAAGGCATCAGGCAAAGGTTACCATTCCGGTGCAACGATACAAAGACCAACCGGATGGCAGGACGGAGGTCACCGTGGAGCCCAAGACGGCGTCATCATCAGTGCCTTTGGCAGCCGAAGACCACCTTTGGTCAGGATAACTTGTACTACATGTTCCCCTTCGAAATGGCCAACTGTTGGCGCCCTTCCCGCTCATTATTTGGGGAGAGGCCCAAGGCCTCTATAAATAGAGCTAGCCACCACAGAGTAGAGAAGACACCCTGGAGAGATCTGGTAGAACTCCAGCAGAGAGAGAGAGAGGCGACCGAACTCACCCTAGCAGTTCATCGCACCAGCTCAAGAACACCTCTCGTGAGGCTGTTCTTCCCTTGTACTATCCATCATCAGCCCCAGAGGCAATCCACCACACCGCACACTGGAGTAGGGTATTACACCACAACGGTGGCCCGAACTAGTATAAACATCGTGTCTCTTGTGTTGTTCATCGTTTTCATCTTAGTTCGCACGAGAGGATCGGACGTAGATTGGTAGGGGAGAGATCTCCATGCGCACCCCAGTGTTCAAACCTCAAGGGTCTGCTCGAACCCGAAACTGACACCTACTCACCAATATTTTTGTGCAAAATTTTCATTTCCATGCTAGGAGATCGCCACCTTCAGTGGAATTCTATTTATATGATGAGCATAAGGAGATGTCAATTTATGATTTTTCTCGGGTTTGTAGGATACCCTTTGAGGGCAGCATAGAGGAACCACATCATAATAACGTGGAAGGATTCATTGGTATGATTGTTGTAGGGGAAATGAGGAAGGTTTCCGATGCAAGAATTACTAGCATACATTTTCATGTCCTACGTTATTTCGCAATATTTGCTAGTAGATGCTTAATTGGTTGCGGGAACTGTGGAAATCTTAGTGCCGCTGATATTGTTATTTTGCGCCATGTTTTGTTTCATGATACCACTTTTAGTTTAGGCGCTATTGTTGCTAAACGGTTAAATCTGAACCGTACAAAGGGTCCCGTCTTGGGAGGCATCTTTGCCTCGCGCCTTGCTACACACTTTAACATACCTATTAGGCATTATGAGAAAGAGGAAAAGTTGATGCCTCGTGTTTTTCTAGATTATAAGAGCATGGTAGCATATGATTTTATTGTTAAGAATAAAAAGAAGATGCTTAACTATAGACTGATATTTGATAAGAATTACTTTGAGACTATTACCTTGCCTGCTCCCTCTTTGTTCAACATATTTTCAGGCACGTACCTTGTTTTGTCGGAGGCCGTTCAGGCATACCAGATCCTGACATCACCTCCAGAGCCGGAGCCACAACTTGATCCTCACCGTCAGTCTGTTTATCAGTGGGATCTGGAGGAGATCGCCAACCAGTGGCAACCTAAGGATCCTCCTCAGTACACTGGAGAGGGAAGCTTTGATCCATGGGCATAGACCAACTTAGGACAAAAGCCTAAGCTTGGGGGAGTACGTATTTCTCACCGACATTACATTCATGTTCACACACTCATGCCAGTTTTTGGTGCTCATACTTTTCCATTGTATTATCCATACTAGTTTATTTTCTTTTCTGGCATTCTTCTTGTGTGTTTGAAAACCCTTAAGAAAAAACAAAAAAATAGTTGTAGCTTTTAGCTAGTTTACTTTCCATGCGTGTAGTAGTAGTAATTAAAAAGATAACCCAAAAAGATTTCTCGTTCTTCTTTTGCTTGTTGGGAGCTTTCCTGTGTAAATAGTTTTGTTTCTTTTCTTTTTCTTTGGGGGTCGAGAGGAGGAGACCATAACAAAAATGTTGAGTGGCTCTCAGATGCATTATTGTTGATCTAACAAAGAGCCCATATTACCTTGTCTTCTCCCTTGAATTGAATTCTTGCAGATTCCAGCTTAGTCCAATGCACGCGCACTATTACTATTATCCACACCGTTCGGCTGTGCAAGTGAAAGGCAATAATGACGATATATGATGAACTGATTGAGATGAGAGAAGTCGGTATGAACTCGACCTCTCTTGTTTTTTGTAAATATGACTAGTTCATCATTCTTGATTTAGCCTATTATGAATGAAACATGTTTGCAATGACAATTAGAGATTATAGTTGCTCATGTCATGCTTAATTTGCTAGGCGTTTATAATGGTTTACCTTATGTGCCAACATGCTATTAAAATGGTTGTGATGTGGTATGATAGGGTGGTATCCTCCTTTGAACGATTCGAGTGGCTTGACTTGGCGCATGTTCACGCATGTAGGTGAAAAAAAATCAAAATAGCCTCCACGATATTTATATTCATGGTGAATTATATCCTACGCATGCTTGCATTCAGTGTTGATTAATTTTAATGCATGTTCATGACTGTTGTCGCTCTCTAGCTGGTCGCTTCCCACTCTCTTTCTAGCCTTCACTTGTACTAAGTGGGAATACTGCTTGTGCATACAATTCCATAAACCCCAAAGTCATTGCATATGAGTCCACCATACCTTCCTATATGCGGTATCTACCTGTTGTTCCAAGTAAATTTGTATGTGCCAAATTCTAAACCTTCAAATAAAAATTATGTTTTGTGTACTCGAATAGCTCATGTATCAACTAGGGATGTTTGTATCTTCCATGCTAGGTGGGTTATTTGTCGGATTTCGGGTTCCGGCAGACCCTTGAGGTTCGAACACTGGGGTGCGCGCGGAGATTTCACCTTGTACCTACTTGCACCCCTCTGCCTCGCTAAGATCTAAGCTATGGAAAGAACAACACAAGAGACACAGGGTTTATACTGGTTCGGGCCACCGTTGTGGTGTAATACCCTACTCTAGTGTGTGGTGTGGTGGATTGCCTCTTGGGCTGATGATGATGAGCAATACAAGGAAGAACAGCCTCGCGAGGGTCTGTTCTTGGCTGGGGGGATGAACTACTAGGAGGAGTTCAGTCACCCTTCTCTCTCTCTCTCTTCTCGATTCTCTCTCTGATTTCGATCCGATCTCCGATCTCCGATCTCTCCTCTACCTTGTGGGTGGTTAGTCCTATTTATAGGCAAAGGCCCTGGGCCTGTTCCCAAATATTGAGCGGGATGGGCGCCAACAATTGGCCATTTTGAAGGGGAACATCCGGTACACTTATCCTGACTAAAGTTGGTCCTTGCCTGCCAAAGGCTCTGGCGGTGACGCTGGCTTGGGCTCCACAATGACTTCCTTCCTGCCATTGGGCCGGTCTTGGTCTCGTTGCACCGAAACGGGTGCCTTTGCTTGATGCTCTCGCCTGCGCTTGCTCCCTTTGCACCAAAGAGGAAAGGAGGACACTGCGCGGGCTGGCACCCACCTGGCACCCTTGGTCGTCATGGCTTGCGTCACGGGAACGTCGTGAGGTACCCCGCCTTGATCTCTCCACCTCCTCGCGAGCCAGCCTGATGAGGCCGTGCCTGAGGAAGCTCCGTGTCGTCCGCCCCGCGAGGCTTGACCCCTCGCGAGGGTCTTGGGTCTGTGTTGATGAAGATGGGCCGTGCTGGGCCCCTCCTCGAGCCACGCCGTAGGCCATAGGCAGGAAAGTCTGGGGACCCCCGTTCCCAGAACGCCGACAGTAGCCCCCGGGCCAAAGGTGTGCCCGGACTTGGCCGTGCAGGGAGGCGAAAGGGCAAGAGCAAAGCGCCGCGGGCCCTAACAGCCTGCGGCCTTGGGTGCCGCGTCGCGGTTGATTGGACGTGGGCGTCTCCACTTCCCCACGGTGCCTCGGCAACTGCGCGGATTGGATAAGTCCCTGCATGCAAAGCGGGTCATGATTACCTGCGATCGTGGGGCCGACGGTTGGCCCTCGCCGGCTATAAGTACGGATCGGCGCACGCCCTTCCAGTTCATCCCCCCTCGCTTCTCCTTCTTCTTCATGGCCCCGTCGAGGAGGTTCTCGGCCGCAGAGAAGGGGAAGGCTCGCCAGGTTGAGCCTGCCTCTCCCCCGCCCAAGCGCGGCCGAGGGCGCCCTCGCAAACATCCTGTGGCCACCACGGCAGCTCCCCGCGGCCGTGGAGACGATTTCCAACACGGTGACGGGCGGACTGCTGTGGCCGGGGGGTGCGCTTCGGTCGTGCGTTCCCCTAGGCCGCGCTTTCGCGCTGCAGAGGTGCTGCCGGAGTTCGTTGTGTGGTCGGCGGAGCCGACTAGCACCCGGCTTCAACTTCCTCGCTTCCTCCTCGGCGAGCTCCCGGCCGGCGCCCCGGGCGGCGTCTGGCTTCAGGCAGACGGCTGCTGCAGCCGGGCCTCATGGGCTTCACTGGAGGTCTCCGCGGCCGGGAGCCTGGCCTTGACCCGCGGTTGGCAGACGTTTGCCCGCGCGCGTGGCCTGAGCCGTCGGTACACCCTGCACTTCAAGTTTGACGGTGATGCCACCCTCTACGTGAGGGTGTTTGGGGAAGATGGTCGCCACGCAGGGTGCTGCCCTGAGGACGACGACCGCAGCCGGGAACCCAGCCCCGGCGATGATGGAGAGGACAGCGCTCGCGTGATTGGCGGTGCTCAGGGTTCCCCAAGCTTCACTGGTTCTTCTTCAGGCGGCGACTCTTCTAGCGGTGGCCGCAGTCAGCCTCCACGCTGTCATACCTGCTTGGGAGGTGGTAGCGTGTCTGCCCGCCGTCGCGCCTTGGTGAAGCGCGAGAGGGAGTTTGCCTGAGCCCCGGAGGCAGCTCGAGTCTTCCCTGCAGGCCGGTGTGAGGCGAGCTGCGCCTGATTTGCTCTTTCTTTTCCTTTTTCCTGCATAAAAAGACAGTAGTGTGGAGCCCCGCGGGGGCGTGTTTGGTTTATTGCTGTTAATCATCGCTTTGCTTCCGTTATCGTGCCTTCCGGCTACGTGCCCGCGCGTGGATAGTTCCCGGCTCCAGCCATGGGGGGCGACCGACCCATGCCCTGTGTTTGTGGCGCGGTGCCCGTGGCGCACGGACTGGAGGGGTGCTCCTGTAATGGACCTAGGTCATGAAACCTTTGAACGACTAGGACAGGAACACTCACGAGGGCGCTCGGCTTCCCCCCTCGCGAGGCCTTGCATAAGAGAAATCGAGGCAGGAGAGTGAAAAGTCGAAGAACCACAAGCCAAAGACGGCAACAGCTTCAATAAAACTTTGAATGAGAATGAACAAGCCAACTGCGGAAAGCAAATGAAAAAGCCGCGTCCGGCACCTGATCTAGTCTTCGACGTCTTCTCACCAGCGCGGAGCTAAGTGCTGCCACTGGCGTGGGTGGGAGCCCCAGGGCTTGAGGCCGGCACTCCTGAGACTCCGGGGCGTGTACAGCCCCAACTCATTATTACGTGAGAGTGTCACGGGCGGCGAGCTTCACAGGCGTTGGCCTTCTTCACAGGCTCCGGGCCTTTCTTGGGGGAAGCAGGCTTCACGGGCATTTTCCCTCTTCACAGGCTCTGGGCCTTTTCCAAAATGCGACAGCTTCACAGGCATTCGCCTTCTTCACAGGCTCTGGGCCTTTTCCAAAACACGACAGCTTCACAGGCATTCGCCTTCTTCACAGGCTCTGGGCCTTTTCCAAAATGCAACAGCTTCACAGGCATTCGCCTTCTTCACAGGCTCTGGGCCTTTTCCAAAATGCAACAGCTTCACAGGCATTCGCCTTCTTCACAGGCTCTTGGCCTTTTTAGGGGTAGAACCTGCGGAGGTGCTGGATGTTCCATGCGTACAGGACCGGCACCCCCTCCCGAGTCTCCAAGCGCGTGGAGCCGGGCCTGGAAACATGAACAACCTTGAACGGGCCCTCCCACATGGGAGAGAGCTTGTGCAGTCCCTCCCTGGAGAGAACCTGCCTGAGCACGAGGTCTCCTACCTCGAGAGTTCTGGGGCGGATGTTGCGGCAGTGATATCGTCACAGCGCTTGTTGGTACCTCGCCGCTCGCAGCGCGGCTTCTCGGTGACGTTCCCCCCCCCCCCCAGCATGAGGTCCATCCCCCGCATGGCGTCCTGCTGCGCCTCGTCGAACGCTAGGACCCGCGCGGAGTGACATCTGACCCCGTGAGGGAGGACCGCTTCGGCTCCGTAGACCAGGAAGAACGGGGTCTCTCCAGTCGGCTTGGTCGCGGTTGTGCAGATGGACCACAACACGGACTGAAGCTCTTCGTACCAACCTCTGCCACAGGCCTCTAGCTTCTTCTTGAACGTCCTGGTCTTGAGGCCCCTCGGTACCTCTGCGTTGGCTCGCTCGGCCTGGCCATTGCTTCAGGGGTGCGCCACCGAAGCGTAGCATATCTGCGTTCCAAGGTTAGCACAGCATGTTTTCAAGAGGTTACTGGTGAACTGTGAACCGTTGTCTATGATGATGCGGTTCAGCACCCCGAACCGGCTCACGATGCCCCTGATGAACTTGACTGCGGAACCCCCGGGGATGGTGCGGACGGCCTCTACTTCAGCCCACTATTAAACCTTCATACTCCGCTATGTTGTTGGAGACCTTTTCACCTTGCTGGAAACAGAGCTGTACAGCGTAGTAGAGCTTGTCCTGAGTGGGCGATATAAGCACCGCCCCAGCCCCAGCGCCATGCCTGGAGAACGCCCCATCGAAGTACATGACCCAGCCTTCTGGCGCCTCGCTTCCCGGGGAGAGGGACCGATCCTCATCGGCCTTGAGGCTTGGTGCCTCCGTCCATTCTGCCACGAAATCCGCTAATGCTGCTCCCTTGATGACTCTGTTCGTGTTGAATTCGAGCTGAAATGCTTGCAGTTCTATGTTCCACTCAGCGACCCTTCCAGCTGAGTTAGGGCTCTTGAGCACTCTCTCCAGGGGGTATGACGAGACGACCTTGATGGGGTGACCCTGAAAATAGTGCCGCAGCTTGCGCAAGGCCACCAGTAGCGCGAGGAGGAGCTTTTGAGGCATGGGGTACTGTGCCCTCGCGTCCCGCAACACCGTGCTGATGAAGTACACTGGGTGCTCAACGAGGTTAGGTGCGTCAGTGCTGGTGGCGCCCTCCGGAGACCATGGCGCCTCCTGAGGTGATGAGGCCTCCTGAGGCTGGCCATCTGGGAGAGGGGCCTCTTCCGCCTCCGGTGCACTCCTCTGCGGTAGCTGATCCTCAGCCACGGTGGCGGTTTCTGTGGGCCTTCCTTGTTCCTGTTCTGCCTTGTCCCGGGCTGCTGCTGTGGTTTTGATTCGACCCTCCTCCCTAACCGCCACCAGGGCTGCGCTGGCGGAGTAGGGAGTGGCGGCGAGGTAAAGCACCAGGGGCTCTTGAGGGCGCGGAGCCACCATGACCGGAGGGCTGGTCAGGTATCTCTTGAGATCCTGGAACGCCTTGTCGGCCTCTTCAGTCCATTCAAAGGGCCCCTTTTTCTTCATTAGCTGGAAGAAGGGCAGCGCTCGCTCCCCCAACTTGGAGATGAAGCGCCCTAGCGCGGTCACGCGTCCAGTGAGCTTCTGCATTTCTCTGAGGGTCTTTGGCGGGCTCATGTCCTCGACCGCCTTGACCTTTTCCGGGTTAGCCTCGATGCCTCGGTGGGACACGAGGAAACCCAAGAGCTTGCCCGAGGGGACTCCGAACACACACTTCTCTGGGTTGAGCCGCAGGTTCACTGTGTTGACGCTCGCGAAGGTTTCCTCCAGGTCTTGTATCAGGGTCCTGGCCTCCCGAGACTTCACCACAATGTCATCGACGTAAGCCTCAACATTCTTCCCGAGCTGCGGGCCCAAGGTGATGTGCATCAGCCGCTGAAAGGTCGCCCCTGCGTTACGTAGCCCGAACGGCATGCATGTGTAGCAGTACACCCCACACGGGGTTAGGAAGGCTGTCTTTTCGACATCTTCTACCGCCATCTTGATCTGGTGATACCCAGAGAAGGCATCCAAGAAGCATAGCAGGTCGCATTCTGCGGTGGAATCGACGATCTGGTCGATGCGGGGGAGCGGGAACGGATCTTGCGGGCATGCCTTGTTGAGGTTGGTGAATTCGACACACATGCGCTCCTTCCCTCCCTTCTTTGGCACAACGACAGGGTTGGACAACCAATCCGGGTATCGGACCTCGCCAATGACCCCAGCGGCTTCTAGTTTGCGGGTCTCTTGGACGATGAAGGCCTGCTTTTCTGTGGACTGCCGCCTTGCCTTCTGCTTCACAGGGCGCATGTTGGGGCACACGTTAAGGTGATGCTTGATTACGCTCCTAGGGATCCCCGCCAACTGGTCAGGCTCCCAAGCGAATACCTTCTTGTTTGCGCGCAAGAACCTGACTAGGGCCTCCTCCTGCTCGGGCTCGAGGTTGGCGCCTATGGTGAAAGTGGCGTTGGTGGACCCGTCCTCATCGACGGGTATCTGCTTGGTTTCTGCCTTGTCTTGGCTGAACAACTGTTTCTTCTTGGCGGGTGCAGCCCCCTTGGGCTCGGGGGTCTCCAAGTCGGCGGGCTGTGCCGACGCCGCCGTCTTGAAGGCGAGCTTGAGCACTCGCAGCGCGTCTCCGGTGTCCCCGTGCACGGTGAGGACACCGCTGCTCCCGGGCATCTTCATGAGGTTGTACGTCGGGTGCGTCGCGGCCATGAACTGGGCCAGCGCTGGGTAGCTAAGGATGGCGTTGTAGGGGAGGCTGATGGGGGCGATGTCGAAGTCGACCAGCTCCGTGCGGAAGTTGTTGTAGGTGCCGAAGGTTACGGGGAGCCGTATCTGTCCCAAGGAGCTGGATGATCCGCCCCCAACGCCTGAGAAGGGCCGGCTGGGTTGTAGCCGTTCCAGGGGTATGCAGAGGAGGTTGAAGGCCTCAACTAAGAGCATGCTGAGGCCCGCACCGCCATCGATGAGAGTTCTGGTGACGGCCACATGGCAGATGGTGGGGGTGCATAGCATGGGGAGCGCACCCGAGCAGGCCGAGTTGGAGGGGTGGTCCTCCAAGCTGAAGGTCAGGCCGGCCTTGGGCGCCGCCCGGTCCGGGGAGTCCCCTGCCGCGTGGAAGCGGCGCTGACCCGGCGGATGAACGGCTTGACGTGGTGACTTGTAGGCAGCGCCTGCGATCCGCCCAGGAGGGCCGTGACGACCGGGGGTGTTGGTGTAGTGTGGTGGGCGGGGAAGAGGCTGCGGAGCTCTTCCCAAGAGGCCACGGAGGCTGCCGGCAGGTGGAGCAGCCATGCGCGTGGAGTGCTAGTGAGGGCCATGGGGAGCCAGTTGGCCATGACCCTATTGTCACCTCCAGCTTCAAGGATGGCCTCCTCGTACGCCAGCAAGAAGGCCAGCGGATCAGTCGCGCCGCCGTAGCGCGGCGGCGTCGTTGGCTTGAACTTGTCCGGCCACCGTACCCGTTGCAGGGTTGGGGCCAGGGCTCGGAGCCCCCTGGCCCCCGTGCTGGCGCCGGTGGCCGGAGCGGGCGATGCGCTACTCACCACGAGGCAGGTCATGGCGGTGGCGGAAGGGAAAACTCCGGTGCACCCCTACCTGGCGCGCCAAATGTCGGATTTCGGGTTCCGGCAGACCCTTGAGGTTCGAACACTGGGGTGCGCGCGGAGATTTCGCCTTCTACCTACCTGCACCCCTCCGCCTCGCTAAGATCTAAGCTATGGAAAGAACAACACAAGAGACATAGGGTTTATACTGGTTCGGGCCACCATTATGGTGTAATACCCTTCTCCAGTGTGTGGTGTGGTGGATTGCCTCTTGGGCTGATGATGATGAGCAATACAAGGAAGAACAGCCTCGCGAGGGTCTGTTCTTGGCTGGGGGGATGAACTGCTAGGAGGAGTTCAGTCACCCTTCTCTCTCTCTCTCTCTTCTCGATTCTCTCTCTGATTTCGATCCGATCTCCGATCTCTCCTCTACCCTATGGGTGGCTATTCCTATTTATAGGCAAAGGCCCTGGGCCTCTTCCCAAATATTGAGCGGGATGGGCGCCAACAATTGGCCATTTTGAAGGGGAACATCTGGTACACTTATCCTGACTAAAGTTGGTCCTCGCCAGCCAAAGGCTCTGGCGGTGACGCTGGCTTGGGCTCCACAATGACTTCCATCCTACCGTTGGGCCGGTCTTGGTCTCGTTGCACCGAAACGGGTGCCTTTGCTTGATGCTCTTGCCTGCGCTTGCTCCCTTTGCACCAAAGAGGAAAGGAGGACACTGCATGGGCTGGCACCCACCTGGCACCCTTGGTCGTCATGGCTTGCGTCATGGGCACCTCGTGAGGTACCCCGCCTTGATCTCTCCGCCTCCTCGCGGGCCAGCCTGATGAGGCCATGCCTGAGGAAGCTCCATGTCGTCCGCCCCGCGATGCTTGACCCCTCGCGAGGGTCTTGGGTCTGTGTTGATGAAGATGGGCCATGCTGGGCCCCTCCTCGAGCCACGCCACAGGCCGCAGGCAGGCAAGTTTGGGGACCCCCGTTCCCAGAACGCCAACATTATTCTCAGGAGGAGTGGACTCCGCTCCTCACTCATGAGAAAATGGCTGGTCACCAGGATGCCCAGTCCCATGCTCAAATCAAATCAAAATAATTCCAAACAAAACTCTCCCAAGATTGTTGTTAGTTGAGGCACCCGTTGTTTCGGGCAAGCCATGGATTGATGCTTGTTGGTGGTGGGGGAGTATAAACTTTACCATTCTGCTTGGGAACCGCCTATAATGTGTGTAGCATGGAAGATATCGAGATCTCTCGGTTGTTATGTTGACAATGAAAGTATACCGCTCAAAATATTATTCATCTCTATTTCAAAATCAAGCTCTGGCAGCTCTACAAATCCCTGCTTCCCTCTGCGAAGGGCCTATCTTTTTACTTTTATGTTGAGTCATCACCCTCTTATTAAAAAGCACCAATTGCAGAGCACCGCTATCATCTGCATGTATTATTATTAGTTTACATTGAGTATGACTTGACTGTATCTCTTTTATCATGAATTACAATTTCCAGTCAGTCCTTGATCCTTAGAGGTGCTCTGCATTTATGTTTTGTGGTCTCAGAAAGGGCTAGCGAGATACCATCTTGTTATATCATATTATGATTGTTTTGAGAAAGTATTGTCATCCGAGATTTACTATTATTGCTCGCTAGTTGATTATGCCCTTGTTTTGGACTCTAAATTGCATGATTTGAATGGAACTAACCCGGATTGACGATGTTTTCAGCAGAATTACCATGGTGTTATTTTTGTGCAGAAATAAAAGTTCTCGGAATGACCTGAAAATCAATGGAGAATATTTTTGGGATGTATAAAAAATACTGGCAAAAGAATCAAGGCCAGGGGCCCACACCCAGTCCACGAGGGTGGGGGCGCGCCCCCTGCCTCGTGGGGCCCCTGGTGCTCCACCGACCTCAACTCCAACTCCATATATTCACGTTCGGGGAGAAAAAATCAGAGAGACGGATTCATCGCGTTTTACGATACGGAGCCACCGGCAAGCCCTAATATCTCTCGGGAGGGCTGATCTGGAGTCCGTTCGGGCTCCGGAGAGGGGAATCCGTCGCCATCGTTATCATCAACCTTCCTCCATCACCAATTTTATGATGCTCATTGCCCTGCGTGAGTAATTCCATCGTAGGCTTGCTGGACGGTGATGGGTTGGATGAGATTTGTCATGTAATCGACTTAGTTTTGTTAGGGTTTGATCCCTAGTATCCATTATATTTTGAGATTGATGTTGCTATGACTTTGCTATGCTTAATGCTTGTCAGTAGGGCCTGAGTGCCATGATTTTAGATTTGAACCTATTATGTTTTCATGAATATATGTGAGTTCTTGATCCTATATTGCAAGTCTATAGTCACCTATTATGTGTTATGATCCGTTAACCCCGAAGTGACAATAATTG
The DNA here is from genome assembly GCF_056163025.1 of Triticum urartu. Taxonomy (NCBI): domain Eukaryota; kingdom Viridiplantae; phylum Streptophyta; class Magnoliopsida; order Poales; family Poaceae; genus Triticum; species Triticum urartu. The sequence continues at coordinate 24,364,213 of NC_141876.1, forward strand.
GGATACTTACCGGTGATGACCGTAGTTTGAGGAGTTCATGTATTCACTAAGTGTTAATGCGTTGGTCCGATACTCTATTAAAAGTTGGCCTTAATATCCCTTAGTTTCCAATGGGACCCCGCTGCCACGGGAGGGTAGGACAAAAGATGTCATGCAAGTTCTTTTCCATAAGCACGTATGACTATATTCGGAATACATGCCTACATTACATTGATGAACTGGAGCTAGTTCTGTGTCACCCTATGTTATAACTGTTGCATGAGGAATCGCATCGGACATAATTATCCATCACTGATCCATTGCCTACGAGCTTTTCACATATTGATCTTTGCTTAGTTACTTTTTCGTTTCCACTGTTACAATCACTACAAAATTGCTACCATTACTTTTGCCACTGTTACCACTACTATCATATTACTTTGCTAATAAATACTTTGCTGCAGATATTAAGTTTTCCAGATGTGGTTGAATTGACAACTCAACTGCTAATACTTGAGAATATTCTTTGGCTCCCCTTGTGTCGAATCAATAAATTTGGGTTGAATACTCTACCCTCGAAAACTGTTGCGATCCCCTATACTTGTGGGTTATGAAGACTATTTTCTGGCGCCGTTGCCGGGGAGCATAGCTCTATTCTTTGAGTCAATTGGGATTTATATCTGTTGATCACTACCAGGAACTTGAAAGATAAAAGAACCAAGATTTTTCCCTCAACTAAGAGGGGAGGTAAGGAATTGCCATCTAGCTCCGCACATGATTCTCCTTCTGTTTTGAGTAAACTTGCGACACCTACTCCTGCTATTGATTCTGATATGTCGCATGTTATTGATGATGCTGAAGGAAATATGCCCTAGAGGCAATAATAAAGTTATTATTTATTTCCTTATATCATGATAAATGTTTATTATTCATGCTAGAATTGTATTAACTGGAAACCTCATACATGTGTGAATACATAGACAAACAGAGTGTCACTAGTATGCCTCTACTTGACTAGCTCGTTGATCAAAGATGGTTATGTTTCCTAACCATAGACATGAGTTTTCATTTGATTAACGGGATCACATCATTAGGAGAATGATGTGATTGACTTGACCCATTCCGTTAGCATAGCACTTGATCGTTTAGTTTGTTGCTATTGCTTTCTTCATGACTTATACATGTTCCTATGACTATGAGATTATGCAACTCCCGTTTACCGGAGGAACACTTTGTGTGCTATCAAACGTCACAACGTAACTGGGTGATTATAAAGGTGCTCTACAGGTGTCTCCGAAGGTACTTGTTGGGTTGGCGTATTTCGAGATTAGGATTTGTCGCTCTGATTGTCAGAAAGGTATCTCTGGGCCCTCTCAGTAATTCACATCACTTAAGCCTTGCAAGCATTGCAACTAATGAGTTAGTTGCAGGATGATGTATTACGGAACGAGTAAAGAGACTTGCCGGTAACGAGATTGAACTAGGTATTGAGATACCGACGATCGAATCTCGGGCAAGTAACATACCGATGACAAAGGGAATAACGTATGTTGTTATGCGGTCTGACCGATAAAGATCTTCGTAGAATATGTGGGAGCCAATATGAGCATCCAGGTTCCGCTATTGGTTATTGACCGGAGACGTGTCTCGGTCATGTCTACATTGTTCTTGAACCCGTAGGGTCCGCACGCTTAAGGTTTCAATGACAATTATATTATGAGTTTATGAGTTTTGATGTACCGAAGGAGTTCGGGGTCCCGGATGAGATCGGGGACATGACGAGGAGTCTCCAAATGGTCGAGGCGTAATGATCGATATATTGGACGACTATATTCGGACATCGGAAAGGTTCCGAGTGATTTGGGTATTTTTCGGAGTACCGGAGAGTTATGGGAATTCGCCGGGGAGTATATGGGCCTTATTGGGCCATACGGCAATAGAGGAGAGAGGCCAAAAGGAAGGAGGTGCCCCCCTCTGGTCCGAATTGGACAAGGGGTGCAGCCCACTTTCCCTTGTTCCTCTCCCCCTCTTTCCTTTTCTCCTACTCCAACAAGGGAAGGAGGAGTCCTACTCCCGGTGGGAGTAGGCCTCCCCCCTTGGCGCGCCCTCCTCCTAGGCCGGCCGCCTCCCTCCCTTGCTCCTTTATATACGGGGGCAGGGGGGCACACCATAGACAACAGTTGATAATTGATCTCTTAGCCGTGTGCGGTGCCCCCCTCCACCGTAGTCCTTGATAATATTATAGTGGTGCTTAGGCGAAGCCCTGCGACAGTAGAACATCAAGATCGTCACCACGCCGTCGTGCTGACAGAACTCTTCCTCGACATTCTGCTGGATCGGAGTCCGGGGATCGTCATCGAGCTGAACGTGTGCTAGAACTCGGAGGTGCCGTCGTTTCGGTGCTTGATCGGTCAGATCGTGAAGACGTGCGACTACATCAACCACGTTGTGCTAACGCTTCCGCTTTCGGTCTACGAGGGTACGTGGAGAACACTCTCCCCTCTCGTTGCTATGCATCACCATGATCTTGTGTGTGCATAGGAATTTTTTTGAAATTACTACGTTCCCCAACAGTGGCATCCGAGCCTAGGTTTTATGCGTTGATGTTGTGCATGAGTAGAACACAAGTGAGTTGTGGGCGATATATGTCATACTGCTTACCAGCATGTCACACTTTGGTTCGGCGGTATTGTTGGATGAAGCTTCCCGGACCGACATTACGCGTATGCTTACGCGAGACTGGTTCTACCGACGTGCTTTGCACACAGGTGGCTGGCGGGTGTCAGTTTCTCCAACTTTAGTTGAACCGAGTGTGGCTACCCCGGTCCTTGCGAAGGTTAAAACAGCACCAACTTGACAAACTATCATTGTGGTTTTGATGCATAGGTAAGAATGGTTCTTGCTAAAGCCCGTAGCAGCCACGTAAAACTTACAACAACGAAGTAGAGGACGTCTAAGTTGTTTTTGCAGGGCATGTTGTGATGTGATATGGTCAAGACATAATGCTAAATTTTATTGTATGCGATGATCATGTTTTGTAACCGAGTTATCGGCAACTGGCAGGAGCCATATGCTTGTTGCTTTATTGTATGCAATGCAATTGCGCTGTAATGCTTTACTTTATCACTAAGCGGTAGCGATAGTCATGGAAGCATAAGATTGGCGAGACAACAACAATGCTACGATGGTGATCAAGGTGTCATGCCGGTGACGATGGTGATCATGACGGTGCTTCGGAGATGGAGATCACAAGCATAAGATGATGATGGCCATATCATATCACTTATATTGATTGCATGTGATGTTTATCTTTTATGCATCTTATCTTGCTTTGATTGATGGTAGCATTATAAGATGATCTCTCACTAAATTTCAAGATAAAAGTGTTCTCCCTGAGTATGCACCGTTGCCAAAGTTCGTCGTGCCCAGACACCACGTGATGATCGGGTGTGATAAGCTCTACGTCCATCTACAACGGGTGCAAGCCAGTTTTGCACACGTAGAATAGTCGGGTTAAACTTGACAAGCCTAGCATATGCAGATATGGCCTCGGAACACTGAGACGAAAGGTCGAGCGTGAATCATATAGTAGATATGATCAACATATTGATGTTCACCATTGAAAGCTACTCCATTTCACGTGATGATCGATTACGGTTTAGTTGATTTGGATCACGTGATCACTTAGAAGATTAGAGGGATGTCTTTCTAAGTGGGAGTTCTTAAGTAATATGATTAATTGAACTTTAATTTATCATGAACTTAGTCCTGGTAGTATTAGCATATCTATGTTGTAGATCAATAGCTCGCGTTTATCTCACCTGTTTTATTTTTGATATGTTCCTAGAGAAAACTAAGTTGAAAGATGTTAGTAGCAATGATGCGGATTGGATCCGTGATCTGAGGCTTATCCTCATTGCTGCACAGAAGAATTATGTCCTTAATGCACCGCTAGGTGGTAGACCTATTGCAGGAGCAGATGCAGACGTCATGAACGTTTGGCTAGCTCAATATGATGACTACTTGATAGTTTAGTGCACCATGCTTAACAACTTAGAATCGGGACTTCAAAGACGTTTTGAACGTCATGGATCATATGGATGTTCTAGGAGTTGAAGTTAATATTTCAAGCAAATACCCGAGTTGAGAGATATGAAGTCTCCAACAAGTTCTATAGCTAAAAGATGGAGGAGAATAGCTCAAGCAGTTAGCATGTGTTCAGATTGTCTGGGTACTACAATCGCTTGAATCAAGTGGGAGTTAATCTTCCAGATAAAATAGTGATTGACAGAATTCTCTAGTCACCATCACCAAGTTAGTAGAACTTCGTGATGAACTATAGTATGCAAGGGATGATGAAAATGATTCCCGAGCTTTTCATGATGATGAAATCGATGAAGGTAGAAATCAAGAAAGAGCATCAAGTGTTGATGATTAACAAGACCACTAGTTTCAAGAAAAGGGCAAAGGGAAAGAAAGGGAACTTCAAGAAGAACGGCAAGCAAGTTGCTGCTCAAGTGAAGAATCCCAAGTCTGGTCCTAAGCCTGAGACTAAGTGCTTCTACTGCAAAGGGACTGGTCACTGAAAGCGGAACTGCCCAAGTATTTGGCGGATAAGAAGGATGGCAAAGTGAACAAAGGTATATTTGATATACAGATTATTGATGTGTATTTTACTAGTGTTCATAGCAACCCCTCGGTATTTGATACTGGTTCAATTGCTAAGAGTAGTAACTCGAAACGGGAGTTGCAGAATGAACAGAGACTAGTTAAGGGTGAAGTGACGATGTGTGTTGGAAGTGGTTCCAAGATTGATATGATGATCATCGCACACTCCCTATACTTTCGTGATTAGTGTTGAACCTAAATAAGTGTTATTTGGTGTTTGCGTTGAGCATGAATATGATTTGATCATGTTTATTGCAATACGGTTATTCATTTAAGTAAGAGAATAAATTGTTGTTCTGTTTACATGAATAAAACCTTCTATGGTCATACACCCAATGAAAATGGTTTGTTGGATCTCGATCATGGTGATACACATTTTCATAATATTGAAGCCGAAAGATGGAACGTTAATAATGATAGTGCAACTTATTTGTGGCACTGCCATTTAGGTCATATTGGTGTAAAGCGCATGAAGAAAATCAATGCTGATGGGCTTTTGGAATCACTTGATTGTGAATCAGTTGATGCTTGCGAACCATGCCTCATGGGCAAGATGACTAAGACTCTGTTCTCCGGAACAATGGAGCGAGCAACAGATTTGTTGGAAATCATACATACTGATGTATGTGGTCCGATGAATATTGAGGCTCGTGGCAGGTATCATTATTTTCTGATCTTCACAGATGATTTGAGCAGATATTAGTATATCTACTTAATGAAACACAAGTCTGAAACATTTGAAAAGTTCAAAGAATTTCAGAGTGAAGTGGAGAATCATCATAACAAAAATAAAAGTTTCTACGATATGATCGTAGAAGTAAAATATTTGAGTTACGAGTTTGGTCTTCAATTAAAACAATGTGGAATAGTTTCACAAAATCATGCCACCTGGAACACCACAACATAATGGTGTGTCCGAATGTCATAACCGTACTATTATTGGATATAATGCAATATATGATGTTTCTTACCGATTAATCACTATAGTTTTGGGGTTATGCATTAGAGACAGCTGCATTCACGTTAAAAAAGGCACCATCTAAATCCGTTGAGGCGACACCGTATGAACTGTGGTTTGGCAAGAAACCAAAGTTGTCGTTTCTTAAAGTTTGAGGTTGCAATGCTTATGTGGAAAAGTTTCAACCTGATAAGCTCAAACCCAAATCGGAGAAGTGCTTCTTCATAGGATACCCAAAAGAAAATGTTGGGTACACCTTCTATCACAGATCCAAAGGCAAGTTATTCATTGTTGAGAATGGATCCTTTCTAGAGAAGGAGTTTCTCTCGAAAGAAGTGAGTGGTAGGAAAGTAGAACTTGATGAGGTAACTGTACCTGCTCCCTTATTGGAAAGCAGTTCATCACAGAAATCTGTTCCTGTGACTACTACACGAATTAGTGAGGAAGCTAATGATGATGATCATGTAACTTCAGATCAAGTTACTACTGAACCTCGTAGGTAAACCAGAGTGAGATCCGCACCAGAGTGGTACGGTAATCCTGTTCTGGAGGTCATGTTACTTGACCATGACGAGCCTACGAACTATGAGGAAGCGATGATGAGCCCAGATTCCGCGAAATGGCTTGAGGCCATGAAATCTGAGATGAGATCCATGTATGAGAACAAAGTATGGACTTTGATTGACTTGCCCATTGATCGGCGAGCCATTGAGATTAAATGGATCTTCAAGAGGAAGATAGACGCTGATAGTAGTGTTACTATCTACAAAGCTAGAATTGTCGCAAAAAAAATTTCGACAAGTTCAAGGTGTTGACTACGATGAGAGTTTCTCACTCGTATCTATGCTTAAGTCTGTCTGAATCATGTTAGCAATTGCCGCATTTTACGAAATCTGGCAAATGGATAAACAAAACTGCATTCCTTAATGGATTTATTAAACAAGAGTTGTATATGATGCAACCAGAAAGTTTTGTCAATCCTAAAGGTGCTAACAAAATATGCAAGCTCCAGCGATCCATTTATGGACTGGTGCAAGCATCTTGGAGTTGGAATATACGCTTTGATAAGTTGATCAAAGCATATAGTTTTATACAGAATTGCGGTGAAGCCTGTATTTACAAGAAAGTGAGTGGGAGCACTACCACATTTCTGATAAGTATATGTGAATGACATATTGTTGATCGGAGATAATGTAGAATTATTCTGCAAAGCATAAAGGAATGTTTGAAAGGAGTTTTTCAAAGAAAGACCTCGGTGAAGCTGCTTACATATTGAGCATCAAGATCTATAGAGATAGATCAAGACACTTGATAAGTTTTTCTATGAGTACATACCTTGACAAGATTTTGAAGTAGTTCAAAACGGAACAGTCAAAGAAGGAGTTCTTGCTTGTGTTACAAAGGTGTGAAGTTGAGTAAGACTCAAAACCCGACCACGGCAGAAGATAGAGAGAAAATGAAAGTCATTCCCTATGCCTCAGCCATAGGTTCTATAAAGTATGCCATGCTGTGTACCAGACCTATTGTATACCCTGCCCTGAGTTTGGCAAGGGAGTACAATAGTGATCTAGGAGTAGATCACTAGACAACGGTCAAAATTACCCTTAGTGGAATAAGGATATGTTTCTCGATTATGGAGGTGACAAAAAGGTTCGTCGTAAAGAGTTACGTCGATGCAAATTTTCACACTGATCCAGATGACTCTAAATCTCAATCTGGATACATATTGAAAGTGGGAGAAATTAGCTAGAGTAGCTCCGTGTAGAGCATTGTTGACATAGAAATTTGCAAAATACTTACGGATCTGAATGTGGCAGACCCGTTTACTAAACTTCTCTCACAAGCAAAACATGATCACACCTTACTACTCTTTGGGTGTTAATCACATAGCAATGTGAACTAGATTATTGACTCTAGTAAACCCTTTGGGTGTTGGTCACATGTCGATGTGAACTATAGGTGTTAATCACATGGTGATGTGAACTATTGGTATTAAATCAGATGGCGATGTGAACTAGATTATTGACTCTAGTGCAAGTGGGAGACTAAAGGAAATATGCCCTAGAGGCAATAATAAAGTTATTATTTATTTCCTTATATCATGATAAATGTTTATTATTCATGCTAGAATTGTATTAACCGGAAATATAATACATGTGTGAATACATAGACAAACAGAGTGTCACTAGTATGCATCTACTTGACTAGCTCGTTGATCAAAGATGGTTATGTTGCCTAACCATAGACATGAGTTGTCATTTGATTAACGGGATCACATCATTAGGAGAATGATGTGATTGACTTGACCCATTCCGTTAGCATAGCACTTGATCGTTTAGTTTGTTGCTATTGCTTTCTTCATGACTTATACATGTTCCTATGACTATGAGATTATGCAACTCCCGTTTACCGGAGGAACACTTTGTGTGCTACCAAACGTCACAACGTAACTGGGTGATTATAAAGGTGCTCTACAGGTGTCTCCGAAGGTACTTGTTGGGTTGGCGTATTTCGAGATTAGGATTTGTCACTCCGATTGTCGGAAAGGTATCTCTGGGCCCTCTCAGTAATGCACATCACTTAAGCCTTGCAAGCATTGCAACTAATGAGTTAGTTGCAGGATGATGTATTACGGAACGAGTAAAGAGACTTGCCGGTAACGAGATTGAACTAGGTATTGAGATACCGACGATCGAATCTCGAGCAAGTAACATACTGATGACAAAGGGAACAACGTATGTTGTTATGTGGTCTGACCGATAAAGATCTTCGTAGAATATGTGGGAGCCAATATGAGCATCTAGGTTCTGCTATTGGTTATTGACCGGAGATGTGTATCGGTCATGTCTACATTGCTCTCGAACCCGTAGGGTCCGCACGCTTAAGGTTTCGATGACAGTTATATTATGAGTTTATGAGTTTTAATGTACCTAAGGAGTTCGGAGTCCCGGATAAGATCGGGGACATGACGAGGAGTCTCGAAATGGTCGAGACGTAAAGATCGATATATTGGACGACTATATTCAAACATCGGAAAGGTTCCGAGTGATTCAGGTATTTTTCGGAGTACCGGGGAGTTACGGGAATTCGCCGGGGAGTATATGGGCCTTATTTGGCCATACGGGAATAGAGGAGAGAGGCCAAAAGGAAGGAGGCGCGCGCCCCCCCTCTGGTCCGAATTGGACAAGGGGTGCAGCCCACTTTTCCTTGTTTTTCTCCCCCTCTTTCCTTCTCTCCTACTCCAACAATGGAAGGAGGAGTCCTACTCCCGGTGGGAGTAGGACTCCCCCCTTGGAGCGCCCTCCTCCTAGGCTGGCCGCCTCCCTCCCTTGCTCCTTTATATACGGGGCAGGGGGCACCCCATAGACAACAGTTGATCATTGATCTCTTAGCCGTGTGCGGTGCCCCCCTCCACCATAGTCCTCGATAATATTGTAGTGGTGCTTAGGCGAAGCCCTACGACAGTAGAACATCAAGATCGTCACCACGCCGTCATGCTGACGGAACTCTTCCTTGACATTCTGCTGGATCGGAGTCCGGGGATCGTCATCGATCTGAACGTGTGGTAGAACTCGGAGGTGCTGTAGTTTCGGTGCTTGGTCGGTCGGGCCATGAAGACGTATGACTACATCAACCGCGTTGTGCTAACGCTTCCGCTTTCGGTCTACGAGGGTACATGGACAACACTCTCCCCTCTCGTTGCTATGCATCACCATGATCTTGCGTGTGCGTAGGAAATTTTTTGAAATTACTACGTTCCCCATGAGATGCCACTTCTGCTATGCATGATGCTTATGATGAAACTACTACTATGCTTGATAATACTGGCCCATTAGGTGAATATCTTGATGAACAACTTGCTTGGGTTAGAGAGAATGAAATTATTGAAACAGATACTATCGATGAAAGTGATGATGAAGATTCTCCCCCTAGATATGAATTGCCTGATGTGCCTGAGGGTTATGTTATGGATGAAGAAACTGCTAGAGACCTTTTCACTTGCAAAGATAGATATGATCTTAAGAAACTGTTAGCTAAGTTGAAAGAAAAGTCTTTGAATGCTAGAATGAAATATGACCCTGCTTTTGCTACTTCACCTATGTGTATTTTTGATAAGGATTATGATTTCTCTGTCGATCCTGAGTTAATTACTTTGGTTGAATCTGATCCTTTTCATTGCTATGAATCGGAAACTGTTGTGGCACATCTTACTAAATTGAATGATATAGCCACCCTATTCACTCATGAGGAAAAAAATCGTTACTACTATATCCTTAAGTTATTTTCATTCTCATTAAAGGGTGATGCTAAAACATGGTTTAATTATCTTGCTCCTGGTTGTGTGCGTAGTCCCCGGGATATGATTTATTACTTCTCTGCTAATTATTTCCCCGCACATAAGAAACAAGCTGCTTTAAGGGAAATATATAATTTTGTGAAAATTAAAGAAGAGAGTCTCCTAAAAGCTTGGGGGAGGCTTCTCCGATTACTTAGTGCTTTGCCTGATCATCCTCTCAAGAAAAATGAAATACATGATATCATTTATAATGGACTAATCGATGCTTCCAGAGACCACCTGAATAGTTGTGCTGGTTGTGTTTTCAGGGAAAGAACTGTTAAGCAAGCTGAATTGCTATTGAATAATATATTGAGTAATGATAATGATTGGACACTTCCTGAACCAGCCCCTAAGCCAACTCGAAAGAAAAGGGGTATTCTATTTCTTAGTCCTGAAGATATGCAAGAGGCAAAGAAATCTATGAAAGAAAAGGGTATTAAAGCTGAAGATGTTAAGAATTTACCACCTATTGAAGAAATACATGGTCTTAATAACCCGACACAGGTAGTAAAGGTAAATTCTCTCTATAGATTTGATGAAGGTGATATTCCTCATAATAAGTCTTCTAGCCAATGCTTGGATGAGTTTGTTAATTTTATTGTTAAATAAGAAAACTTCAATGCTTATGTTGGTAGACAATTGAAATGTAATGCTTATATGGTTGAACACTTGAGTGATTATATGTCTAGAGTTAAAGGTGACCTTAAAGTTATTAGTAAACATGCTTCTATGGTTACCACTCAGGTAGAACAAGTGCTTAAAGCACAAGATGATTTCCTCAATGAATTAAATAATAAGAAAAATGATAATGACGTTAGAGTTGTGACTAGAGGGCGTAAAATGACTCAGGAACCTTTGTATCCTGAGGGCGACCCTAAGAGAGTTGAGCAAGATTCTCAGAGAACTAATGTTGATGCACCTAGTCGTTCTAAGAAGAAGAAAAAGAAAAATGATAGGACTTTGCATGCTTCTAGTGAACCTTTTGTTAACACACCTGAGAATCCCAATGATATTTCTATTTCTGATGCTGAAACACAATCTGGTAATGAACATGAACCTAGTGATAATGTTAATGATGATGCTCAACCTAGCAATAACAATGATGTAGAGATTGAACCTGATGTTGATCTTGATAACCCACAATCAAAGAATCAACATTATGATAAGAGAGACTTCGTTGCTAGGAAGCACGGTAAAGAAAGAGAACCATGGGTTCAGAAACCCATGCCCTTTCCTCCTAAACCATCCAATAAAAAGGATGGTGAGGATTTTGAGCGCTTTGTTGAAATGATTAGACCTGTCTTTTTGCGTATGCATTTGACTAATATAATTAAAATGAATCCTTATGCTAAGTATTTGAAAGATATTGTTACAATAAAAGAAAGATATCGGAAGCTGAAATTTCCACCATGCTTGCCAATTATACTTTTAAAGGTGGAATACCTAAGAAACTAGGAGATCCAGGAGTACCAACTATACCATGCTCCATTAAAAGAAACTATGTTAAAACTGCTTTATGTGATCTTGGAGCCCGGTGTTAGTGTTATGCCTCTCTCTTTATATCGTAGACTTGATTTGAATAAGTTGACACTTACTGAAATATCCTTGCAAATGGCCGACAAATCAACTGCTATACCTGTTGGTATCTGTGAGGATGTGCTTGTTGTGGTTGCAAATGTTACTATTTTAACGGACTTTGTGATTCTTGATATTCCCGAGGACGATAGTATGTCGATTATCCTTGGTAGACCCTTTTTGAATACTGCACGGGCTGTTATTGATTGCAACAAAGGCAATGTCACTTTTCATGTTAATGGTAATGAGCATACAGTACACTTTCCGAGGAAACAACCCCAAGTCCACATTATCAATTCTATTGGAAAAATCTCAACGATTACTATTGGAGGTTTTGAATTCCCTCTTCCTACTGTCAAGAAGAAATGTGATATTCTTATTGTTGGGGACATGCATATCCCCGTTGAGGTAACCTAGTGTTATTCAAAAATTCACCGGTTTCATGTTATTCGAAAAGGGTTTGTCAACAAGACTAGATCAACCTTGTTAGTGGATTCCTTTTGATGAGAATGAGATGGATGAAGTTAGAAAGCACAACTCTCTATACCCTCCTTTTACTTTCTGTTATTTAGACTAAATAAAGCAAAAATAATAATTTATGTCAGTTTTCTGAATTATCCTTGCAATAAAAATACCCTGAAAATAAAAGTTCTCCAAATGTCCTGAAAATGATATATGATTTTTTATAGAATATTTAAGAATTACTGGCACTGGGAACACACCATGGGACCCCACATGGACCCCCTCCACTTATTCCAGCACCCACTCACTTTGTCTTCCTCCAGAAAAAATCCTCCCATAGCTCAAACCCGTGTTCTAGCTCATCTTGCTGCCATTTTCTATCTCCTTGCTCAAAGCTCCATTCACAAAACTGTTAGGGGAGATTGTTCTTCAGTATGTGACTCCTCCAATGGTCCAATTAGTTTTTGTTCTAGTGCTTTATTTATTGCAAATTTTTGCTGCTAAGGTGACCCTGTTCTTGAGCTTGAATGTCAAATTTATATGGTCCAAAGTAGTTTTAATGCATGATATTGCCTCTAGGCACTTGAGGGAGTAGTTGCTATCAATTTTGTTGAGTTTGGTTCACTTTTATTTTGAGTCACTAAAAATTTCAGAAATTTTTTCAGAGAAAGAAAATGTTTAGGAAAATGTACCAAGGTGGTTCCTCAAGGAAGCAAGGACCAAGGCTCGTGATACATGAGCCGGACGATGAACCACCGAGGTAAGCTCAAGTGCAGCCTTGTGAATGGCCGTCAGAGGAATTTATGGTCCAGGAAGGAATCATGGATGAATTTGACGCGTATATGCGTAATGCTGATCTTGAGGACTTCGTGTCAGATAAGTGCCGGCAGTACCACTATCTAACTAATTCCTTTGTGAGGAGGTTTAAATTTACATCATCGCGCAATTCTCACACTGTTTTATTTGATCTTTATGATAAATCATATACCATGGAGCTAGAAGATTTTAATACTGCTTGTAAACTCCCGTAGTGGGGCAATGTTAGTGAACCTAACAAATCTGAATATAAAGACTTTCTTGCTAGTATCACTGTGGGGGAATCTAGGGAAATCACACAAGCCGCCATAGGGAGCATTCATTTCCCTTCCATACATTATTTTTCTCTCTTTATTGGTAGATGCATTAATGGTAAAGATGAGGCTTGTGACATGTGCGTTCCAAATATTTGTGTCCTCAAAAGTGTGGTATTAGGAGATAAACAATATAACTTGGGGGCCATTGTTGCGCGAAGGTTGCATCTTAATGGTGTAAGTGGAGATTTGTTTGGTGGAATTTATGCAACTCGTGTAGCTAATTATCTTAATGTACATGGAAATGATATAGAGCTACCTCCTGCTTATCTAGATTATAATGCTATGGTTCGCCATCAGTTTCTTGAGAGGAACGAACAGTTCCTTCAGTACTGACTAATCTTTGACAGACATCGCACTATCCATGTTGCCCTCCTTGCTCCTACTTTCTTTAACTTTTAGGCAAAAAGGAGATATGTTATAACCAGGGAGGACGCAAACGAGTACGAGAGGAGGACGGAGGCAGCTCGCCTCCAAGCTGCAGCTCTTCAAGCAATAGCTGCTGCATCTCAGTACGACACCAGCTACAACTTTGGATATCCACCAGGCCAGCAGTGTCCATAGACCAACTTAGGCCAAAAGCCTAAGCTTGGGGGAGTACGTATTTCTCACCGACATTACATTCATGTTCACACACTCATGCGAGTTGTCGGTGCTCATACTTTTTCATTGTACTATCCATGCTAGTTTATTTTCTTTTCTAAGCCTTCTTCTTGTGTGTTTGAAAAACCTTAAGAAAAAACAAAAAAATTAGTTGTAGCTTTTAGCTAGTTTACTTTCCATGCCTATAGCAGTAGTAATTAAAAGAAAGCCCAAAAAGATTTCTCGTTCTTCTTTTGCTTGTTGGGAGCTTTCCCGTTTAAATAATTTATTTATTTTCTTATTCTTTGGGGGTCAAGAGGAGAAGACCATGATGAAAATGTTGAGTGGCTCTCATATGCATTATTGTTGATTTAACCAAGAGCCCATATTACCTTGCCTTCTCCCTTGTATTAAATGCTTGTAGATTCTAGCTTAGTCCAAAGCACGTGCACTATTATTATTATCCACACCGTTCGGTCGTGCGAGTGAAAGGCAATAATGACGATATATGATGGACTGATTGAGATGAGAGAAGTTGGTATGAATTCGACCTATCTTGTTTTCGTAAATATGATTAGTTCATCTTTCCTGATTCAGCCTATTATGAATGAAACATGTTTGCAATGACAATTAGTGATTATAGTTGCCCATGCCATGCTTAATTAGCTAGGAGTTTATAATGGTTTACCTTGCGTGCCAACATGCTATTAAAATTGTTGTGATGTGGTATGATAGGGTGGTATCCTCCTTTGAATGATTCGAGTGGCTTGACTTGGCACATGTTCACGCATGTAGTTGAAACAAAATCAACGTAGCCTCCATGATATTTATGTTCATGGTGATTTATATCCTACTCATGCTTGCACTCATTGTTGATTACTCTTAATGCATGTTCACGACTGTTGTCGCTCCCTAGTTAGTTGTTTCCCAGTCTCTTTCTAGCCTTCACTTGTACTAAGCGGGAATACTGCATGTGCATCCACTTCCATAAACCCCAAAGTTATTCCATATGAGTCCACCATACCTTCCTATAAGCGGTACTTACCTGCTGTTCCAAGTAAATTTGTATGTGCCAAACTATAAATCTTCAAATGAAATTCTGTTTTGTATGCTCGAATACCTCATGTATCAACTAGGGCTATCTATATCTTCCACGCTAGGTGGGTTATTCTCACAATGAGTGGACTCTGCTCATCACTCATGAGAAAATGGCTGGTAAACGGGATGCCCAGTCCCATGCTCAAATCAAAATAATTGCAAACAAAACTCCCCTAGGATTGTTGTTAGTTGGAGGCACCCGTTGTTTTGGACAAGCCATGGATTGATGTTTGTTGGTGGTGGGGGAGTATAAACTTTACCATTCTGTTTGGAAACCGCCTATCATGTGTGTAGCATGGAAGATATCGAGATCTCTTGGTTGTTATGTTGACAATGAAAGTATACCAGTCAAAATATTATTTATCTCTGTTTCAAAACTCGAGCTCTGGCACCTCTGCAAATCGCTACTTCCCTCTGCGAAAGGCCTATCTATTTACCTTTATGTTGAGTCATCATCCTTTTATTAAAAAACACCAGTTAGAGAGCATTGTTGTCATTCTCATGCATTGCTATTAATTTACATTGAGTATGACTGTGACTGGATCTCTTCCACCATGAATTACAATGTCTAGTCAGTCCTTGATCTTCAGGGGTACTCTGCATTTATGTTTTGCAGGCTCAAAAAGGGATAGCGAGATACCATCTTGTTATGATTGTTTTGAGAAAGTGTTGTCATCCGAGATTTATTATTATTGCTTGCTAGTTGATTATGCCATTGATATGAGTAAACATGAGACCTAAATGTTATTGTGAATATGGTTAGATCATAATCTTTGCTCAAAGCTTGATTGCTGGCTTTACATATTTGCAACAACAAGATCAAACAGAGTTTGTAAAAGTTTTTCATTATCACATTCAGTTTGACAACTGAATTGCTTGAGGACAAGCAAAGGTTTAAGCTTGGGGGAGTTGATACGTCTCCAACGTATCTACTTTTCCAAACACTTTTGACCTTGTTTTGGACTCTAACTTGCATGATTTGAATGGAACTAACCCGGACTGACGCTGTTTTCAGCAGAATTGCCGTGGTGTTATTTTTGTGCAGAAATAAAAGTTCTCGGAATGACCTGAAAATCCACGGAGACATGTTTTGGAATTAATAAAAAATATTGTCGAAAGAATCAGCATCAGGGGGCCCACACCCTGTCCATGAGGGTGCAGGGGAAACACCCCCTACCTTGTGGGCCCCCTGAGACTCCACCGACGTCAACTCCAACTCTATATATTCACATTCGGGGAGAAAAAAAATCAAATACAAGGATTCATCACGTTTTACGATACGGAGCCACCGCCAAGCCCTAATCTTCATCGGGAGGGCTAATCTAGAGTCCGTTCGGGGCTCCGGAGAGGGGAATCCGTCGCCATCATCATTATCAACCTTCCTCCATCACCAATTTCATGATGCTCTCCGTCGTGCGTGAGTAATCCCATCATAGGCTTGCTGGACGGTGATGGGTTGGATGAGATTTACCATGTAATCTAGTTAGTTTTGTTAGGGTTTGATCCCTAGTATCCATTATGTTCAAAGATTGATGTTGCTATGACTTTGCTATGCTTAATGCTTGTCACTAGGGCCCGAGTGCCATGATTTCAGATCTGAACCTATTATGTTTTCATGAATATATGTGAGTTCTTGATCCTATCTTGCAAGTCAATAGTCACCTACTATGTGTTATGATCCAGTAACCCCGAAGTGACAATAATCTGGACGACTCCCGATGATGACCGTAGTTTGAGGAGTTCATGTATTCACTAAGTTTTAATGCTTTGGTCCAGTACTCTATTAAAAGGAGGCCTTAATATCCCTTAGTTTCCAATAGGACCCCTCTGACACGGGAGGGTAGGACAAAGGATGGCATGCAAGTTATTTTCCATAAGCACGTATGACTATATTCAGAATACATGCCTACATTACATTGATGAACTGGAGCTAGTTCTGTGTCACCCTATGTTATAACTGTTGCATGAGTAATCGCATCAGACATAATTATCCATCATTGATCCATTGCCTACGAGCTTTTTACATATTGATCTTTGCTTAGTTACTTTTCCGTTGCCACTGTTACGATTGCTACAAAAACTACTACTGTTACTTTTGCCACCGTTACCGTTACTTCCATACTACTTTGCTACTAAATACTTTGCTGCAGATATTAAGTCCTTTAGGTGTGGTTGAATTGACAACTCAACTACTAATACTTGAGAATATTCTTTGGCTCCCCTTGTGTCTAATCAATAAATTTGGGTTGAATACTCTACCCTCGAAAACTGTTGTGATCCCCTATACTTGTGGGTTATCACCATGGACTTCGGCTTTTCTTGGCTGAGGTGTCAGGAGAGCCACTCATCGCAGACGCTGTGTTTAAAGGCCCTGAGGGCTTCGGCGTCCGGACAGTCAATGATTTGGTTCTTTTTAATTAACAACCTGGTCCACAGTTTCCGGGATGACTCTCCGGCTTGCTGGACTATGTGACTAAGGTCATCGGTGTCTGGAGGCCGAACATAGGTACCATGGAAGTTGTCTCTAAAGGCGTCCTCCAAGTCTTCCCAGCTTCCAATAGAGTTTTGTAGGAGGCTGTTCAGCCAGTGCCATGCAGGCCCCTTGAGTTTTAGGGGCAGGTACTTTATGGCATGGAGGTCTGATACGTCCATTTTGCATCATGCTTTTATATCGATATTTATGGGCTGTTATTACACATTATGTCACAATACTTATGCCTATTCTCTCTTATTTTACAAGGTTTACATAAAGAGGGAGAATGCCGGCAGTTGGGATTCTGAGCTGGAAAAGGAGCAAATATTAGAGACCTATTCTGCGCAGCTCCAAAAGTCTTGAAACTTCATGGAAGTTATTTCCAGAATATATAAAAAATACTGAGTGCAAGAAGTACCAAAGGGGGGCCACCTACCAGCCACAAGGGTGGGGGCGCACCCTACCCCCTAGGTGCGCCCCTGCCTCGTGGGCCCCTTGGTGGTCCTCCGATGCCCATCTTCTCCTATATGGAGTCTTTCGTCGAGGAAAAAATCATAAGCAAGCTTTCGGGACGAGACTCCGCCACCATGAGGCGGAACCTTGGCGGAACCAATCTATGGCTCTGGCAGAGCTGTTCTGCCGGGGACACTTCCCTCCGGGAGGGGGAAATCATCACCATCGTCATCACCAACGATCGTCTCATCGGGAGGGGGTCAATCTCCATCAACATCTTCACCAGCACCATCTCATCTCAAACCCTAGTTCATCTCTTGTATCCAATCTTTGTATCCAAACCTCAGATTGGTACCTGTGGGTTGCTAGTAGTGTTGATTACTCCTTATAGTTGATGCTAGTTGGCTTACTTGGTGGAAGATCATATGCTTAGATCCATTACGCATATTAATACCCCTCTGATTATGAACATGAATATGCTTTGTGAGTAGTTACATTTGTTCCTGAGGACATGGGAGAAGTCTTGCTATTAGTAGTCATGTGAATTTGGTATTCGTTCGATATTTTGATGAGATGTATGTTGTCATCCCTCTAGTGGTGTCATGTGAAGGTCGACTACATGACACTTCACCATTGTTTGGGCCTAGAGGGAGGCATTGGTAAGTAATAAGTAGATGATGGGTTGCTAGAGTGACAGAAGCTTAAACCCTAGTTTATGCGTTGCTTCGTAAGGGGCTGATTTGGATCCATATGTTTCATGCTATGGTTAGGTTTACCTTAATACTTCTGTTGTAGTTGCGGATGCTTGCAATGGGGGTTAATCATAAGTGGGATGCTTGTCCAAGTAAGGACAGCACCCAAGCTCCGGTCCACCAACATATCAAATTATCAAAGTACCGAACGCGAATCATAAGAACGTGATGAAAACTAGCTTGACGATAATTCCCATGTGTCCTCGGGAGCACTTTACTTCATATAAGAGTTTGTCCAGGCTTGTCCTTTGCTACAAAAAGGATTGGGCTATCTTGCTGCACCTTATTTACTTTTATTACTTGCTACTCGTTACCAATTACCTTATCACAAAACTATCTGTTGCCGATAATTTCAGTGCTTACAGAGGATACATTGCTGAAAACCGCTTACCATTTCCTTCTGCTCCTCGTTGGGTTCGACACTCTTACTTATCGAAAGGACTACGATAGATCCCCTATACTTGTGGGTCATCAAGAATCTTTTCTAGCATCGTTGCCGGGGAGTGAAGCGCCTTTGGTAGGTGGAATTTGGTAAGGAAAAATTTATATAGTGTGCTGAAATTTACTGTCACTTGTTACTATGGAAAGTAATCCTTTGAGGGGCTTGTTCGGGGTATCTTCACCCCGACCGGTAGAGCAAATAGTTGCTCCTCAACCTACTGAACCTACTAAAAATGTTTACTTTGAAATTCCTTCGAGTATGATAGAGAAACTGCTAGCTAATCCTTTTGTAGGAGATGGAACATTGCATCCCGACTTACACTTAATCTATGTGGATGGAGTTTGTGGATTATTTAAGCTTGCGGGTATGCCCGATGATGTTATCAAGAAGAAGGTCTTCCCTTTATCTTTGAAGGGAGATGCATTGACATGGTATAGGCTATGTGATGATATGGGATCATGGGACTACAAACGGTTGAAATTGGAATTCCATCAGAAGTTTTATCCTATGCATCTTGTTCATCGTGATCGTAATTATATATATAATTTTTGGCCTCGCAGAGGAGAAAGCATCGCTCAAGCTTGGTGGGAGGCTTAAGTCAATGTTATATTCATGCCCCAATCATGATCTCTCAAGAGAAATGATTATTCAAAACTTTTATGCTCGGCTTTCTGACAACAATCGCTCCATGCTCGATACTTCTTGTACTGGTTCCTTTATGATGAAGACTATTGAATTCAAATGGAATTTATTGGAGATAATTAAATGCAACTCTGAAGATTGGTATCTCGGTGAAGGTAAGGAGTCAGGTATAACACGTAAGTTTTATTGTGTTAAATCTTTTATGGATACCGATGTTTTCCGTAATTTAGCACTAAATATGGACTTGACTCTGAGATAGTAGCTTCTTTATGTGAATCATTTGCTACTCATGTTGATCTCCCTAAGGAGAAGTAGTTTAAATATAATCCTCCCATTGAAACAAAAGTAGTTGCACCTATTAAAGTTGAAGGAAAGACTATCACTTATAATGATCCTGTTGTTCCTACTTCTTATGTTGAGAAACCACCTTTCCCTATTAGAATAAAGGATCATGCTAAAGTTTCAACTGTAGTCAACGAAAGTAATATTAGGACACACAAACCCCCTGAGCAAGTTAAAGTTGAACCTAATATTGCTATGGTTAAAGATCTCTTGGCCGATAATATTGATGGGCAGGTTATTTATTTCTGTGAAGAAACGGCTAGAATTGCTAAGCCAGGTGCTAAGGATAAACATAGACCTTTTATAGGCATGCCTATTTCTGTTAAAATAGGAGATCATTGTTATCATGGCTTGTGTGATATGGGTGCTAGTGCCCGTGCAATACCTATTTCCTTATACAAAGAAATTATGCATGATATTGCACCAGCTGAGATAGAAGATATCGATGTTACCATTAAGCTTGCTAATAGAGATACTATTTCACCAATTGGGATTGTTAGAGACATTGAAGTCTTGTGTGGGAAGGCTAAATATCCTGCTGATTTCCTTATTCTTGGTTCCCTCAAGATAGCTTTTGTCCCATTATATTTGGTAGACCCTTCTTGAATACTGTTAATGCTAAGATAGATTGAAAGAAGGATGTTGTTACTACTGGTTTGGTTGTTATTTCTCATGAGTTTAATTTTTCTAAATTTCATAGACAACCCCGTGATGAAGAATTGCCTAGCAAAGATGAAATTATTTGTCTTGCTTCTATTGTTGTGCCTCCTAATGATCCTTTAGAACAATATTTGCTAGACCATGAGAATGATATGTTTATGAATGAAAGAAGGGAAATAGATGAAGTATTCTTTAAACAAGGACCCATTCTGAAACACAATTTGTTGGGTAACGTTGCAGAAAACAAAATTTTCCTACGGTTTCACCAAGATCCATCTATGAGTTCATCTAGCAATGAGTGATTGGATTGCATCTACATACCTTTGTAGATCACGCGCGGAAGCGTTCAAAGAACGGGGATGAGGAAGTCGTACTCGACGTGATCCAAATCACCGGAGATCCTAGCGCCGAACGGACGGCACCTCCGCGTTCAACACACGTATGGTCAGCATAACATCAACTTCTTCTTGATCCAGCAAGGGGGAAGGAGACGTTGAGGGAGATGGCTCCAACAGCAGCACGACGGCGTGGTGGTGATGGAGCTGCAGTACTCCGGCAGGGCTTCGCTAAGCACTATGGAAGAGCAGGATGTGTTGGAGAGGGAGAGGGAGGCACCAAAGGCGTGTTGTGAGAGGCCCTCCTTTCCCCACTATATATAGGGAGTCCAAGGGGGGGCGCCGGCCCTAGGAGATCCAATCTCCTAGGGGGGTGCGGCCCAGGGAGGAATCCCTCCTCCCCAAGGCACCTAGGAGGTGCCTTCCCCCTTTGGGACTCTTCCCTTCCTTGAACCCTAGGCGCATGGGCCTCTTGGGGCTGGTGCCCTTGGCCCATATAGGCCAAGGCACACCCCCTACAGCCCATGTGGACCCCCGGGGCAGGTGGCCCTACCCGGTGGACCCCCGGGACCCTTCCGGTGGTCCCGGTACAATACCGGTGACCCCGAAACTTGTCCTGATGCCCGAAATAGCACTTCCTATATATAATTCTTTACCTCCGGACCATTCCGGAACTCCTCGTGACGTCCGGGATCTCATCCGGGACTCCGAACAACATTCGTATTACTGCATATACATATCCCTACAACCCTAGCGTCACCGAACCTTAAGTGTGTAGACCCTATGGGTTCGGGAGACATGTAGACATGACCGAGACGACTCTCCGGCCAATAACCAATAGCGGGATCTGGATACCCATGTTGGCTCCCACATGCTCCTCGATGATCTCATCGGATGAACCACGATGTCGAGGATTCAAGCAACCCCGCATACAATTCCCTTTGTCAATCGGTATGTTACTTGCCCGAGATCCGACCGTCGGTATCCCAATACCTCGTTCAATCTCGTTACCGGCAAGTCACTTTACTCGTACCGTAATGCATGATCCCATGACCAGACACTTGGTCACTTTGAGCTCATTATGATGATGCATTACCGAGTGGGCCCAGTGATACCTCTCCGTCATACGGAGTGACAAATCCTAGTCTTGATCCGTGTCAACCCAACAGACACTTTCGGAGATACCCGTAGTATACCTTTATAGTCACCCAGTTACGTTGTGACATTTGGCACACCCAAATCACTCCTACGTTATCCGGGAGTTACACGATCTCATGGTCTAAGGAAAAGATACTTGACATTGGAAAACTCTAGCAAACGAACTATATGATCTTATGCTATGTTTAGGATTGGGTCTTGTCCATCACATCATTCTCCTAATGATGTGATCTCATTATCAATGACATCCAATGTCCATAGTCAGGAAACCATGACTATCTGTTGATCAATGAGCTAGTCAACTAGAGGCTTACTAGGGACATGTTGGTGTCTATTATTCACACATGTATTACGATTTCCGGATAACACAATTATAGCATGAATAAAGACAATTATCATGAACAAGGAAATATAATAATAATGCTTTTATTATTGCCTCTAGGGCATATTTCCAATAGTCTCCCACTTGCACTAGAGTCAATAATCTAGTTACATGTGATGAATCGAACACCCATGGAATTCTGGTGTTGATCATGTTTTGCTCTAGGGAGAGGTTTAGTCAACGGATCTACTATATTCAGGTCCGTATGTACATTAAAAATATCTATGTCTCCATCTTGAACATTTTCACGAATGGAGTTGAAGCGACGCTTGATGTGCCTCATCTTCTTGTGAAACCTGGGCTCCTTGGCAAGTGCAATAGCTCCAGTGTTGTCACAGAAGAGTTTGATTGGCCCCGACGCATTGGGTATGACTCCTAGGTCGGTGATGAACTCCTTCACCCAAATTGCTTCATGTGCTGCCTCCGAGGCTGCCATGTACTCCGCTTCACATGTAGATCCCGCCATGATGCTCTGCTTGCAACTGCACCAGCTTACTGCCCCTCCATTCAAAATATACACGTATCCGGTTTGTGACTTAGAGTCATCCAGATCTGTGTCGAAGCTAGCGTCGACATAACCTTTTACGACGAGCTCTTCGTCACCTCCATAAACGAGAAACATTTCCTTAGTCCTTTTCAGGTACTTCAGGATATTCTTGACCGCTGTCCAGTGTTCCTTGTCGGGATTACTTTGGTACCTACCTACCAAACTTACGGCAAGGTTTACATCAGGTCTGGTACACAGCATGGCATACATAATAGAACCTATGGCTGAGGCATAGGGGATGCCACTCATCTCTTCTATATCTTCTGCCGTGGTCGGACATTGAGCTGAGCTCAATTTCACACCTTGCAACACAGGCAAGAACCCCTTCTTAGACTGATCCATATTGAACTTCTTCAATATCTTATCAAGGTATGTGCTTTGTGAAAGACCTATGAGGCGTCTTGATCTATCTCTGTAGATCTTGATGCCTAATATATAAGCAGCTTCTCCAAGGTCCTTCATTGAAAAACTTTTATTCAAGTAGGCCTTAATGCTGTCCAAGAGTTCTATATCATTTCCCATCAAAAGTATGTCATCTACATATAATATGAGAAATGCTACAGAGCTCCCACTCACTTTCTTGTAAACGCAGGCTTCTCCATAAGTCTGCGTAAACCCAAATGCTTTGATCATCTCATCAAAGTGAATGTTCCAACTCCGAGATGCTTGCACCAGCCCATAAATCGAGGATTCTTAGGATCGACAAAACCTTCCGGCTGCATCATATACAATTCTTCCTTAAGGAAACCATTAAGGAATGCCATTTTGACGTCCATTTGCCATATCTCATAATCATAGAATGCGGCAATTGCTAACATGATTCGGACGGACTTTAGCTTCGCTACCGGTGAGAAAGTCTCATCGTAGTCAACCCCTTGAACTTGTCGATAACCCTTATCGACAAGGCGAGCTTTATAGATGGTCACATTACCATCCGCGTCTGTCTTCTTCTTAAAGATCCATTTATTTTCTATGGCTCGCTGCTCAACGGGCAAGTCAGTCAAAGTCCATACTTCGTTTTCATACATGGATCCTATCTCGGATTTCATGGCTTCTAGCCATTTATCGGAATCCGGGCCCGCCATCGCTTCTTCATAGTTCGAAGGTTCACCGTTGTCTAACAACATGATTTCCAAGACAGGGTTGCCGTACCACTCTGGTGCGGAACGTGTCCTTGTGGACCTTCGAATTTCAGTAGGAGCTTGATCAGAAGTATCTTGATCATCATCATTAACTTCCTCTCTTGTCGGTGCAGGCACCTCAGAAACATTTTCTTGAGCTGCGCCATTTTCCGGTTCAAGAGGTAATACTTCATCAAGGTCTACTTTCCTCGCACTTACTTCTTTCGAGAGAAACTCTTTCTCTAGAAAGGACCCATTCTTGGCAACAAAGATCTTGCCTTCAGATCTGAGGTAGAAGGTATACCCAATAGTTTCTTTAGGGTATCCTATGAAGACGCATTTTTCCGATTTGGGTTCGATCTTTTCGGGTTGAAGTTTCTTGACATAAGCATCGCATCCCCAAACTTTTAGAAACGACAGCTTAGGTTTCTTCCCAAACCATAATTCATATGGTGTCATCTCAACGGATTTCGATGGAGCCCTATTTAAAGTGAATGCGGCAGTCTCTAAAGCATAGCCCCAAAAAGATAGCGGTAAATCGGCAAGAGACATCATAGATCGCACCATATCTAATAGAGTGCGATTACGACGTTCGGACACACCATTACGCTGAGGTGTTCCAGGCGGCGTGAGTTGTGAAACTATTCCACATTTTCTTAAGTGTGTGCCAAACTCGTGACTCAAGTATTCTCCTCCATGATCTGATCGCAGGAACTTGATTTTCCTGTCACGTTGATTCTCAACCTCACTCTGAAATTCCTTGAACTTTTCAAAGGTCTCAGATTTGTGTTTCATTAAGTAGACATACCCGTATCTACTCAAGTCATCAGTGAGGGTGAGAACATAACGATAGCCACCGCGAGCCTCAACGCTCATTGGACCGCACACATCAGTATGTATGATTTCCAATAAGTTGGTTGCTCGCGCCATTGTTCCTGAGAACGGAGTCTTGGTCATTTTACCCATGAGGCATGGTTCGCACGTGTCAAATGATTCGTAATCAAGAGACTCTAAAAGTCCATCTGCATGGAGCTTTTTCATGCGTTTGACACCTATGTGACCAAGGCGGCAGTGCCACAAGTATGTGGGACTATCATTATCAATCTTACATCTTTTGGTATTCACACTATGAATGTGTGTAGCATTACGCTCGAGATTCATTAAGAATAAACCATTCACCATCGGAGCATAACCATAAAACATATCTCTCATATAAATAGAACAACCATTATTCTCGGATTTAAATGAGTAGCCATCTCATATTAAACGAGATCCTGATACAATGTTCATGCTCAAACTTGGCACTAAATAAATATTATTGAGGTTCAAAACTAATCCCGTAGGTAAATGTAGAGGTAGCGTGCCGACGGCGATCACATCGACCTTGGAACCATTCCCGACGCGCATCGTCACCTCGTCCTTCGCCAGTCTCCGCTTATTCCGCAGCTCCTGCTTTGAGTTACAAATGTGAGCAACTGCACCGGTATCAAAAACCCAGGAGCTACTACGAGTACTGGTAAGGTACACATCAATTACATGTATATCACATATACCTTTCGTTTTGCCGGCCTTCTTGTCCGCTAAGTATTGGGGGCAGTTCCGCTTCCAGTGACCACTTTCCTTGCAATAAAAGCACTCAGTCTCGGGCTTGGGTGCATTCTTTGGCTTCTTCCCGGCAGCTTGCTTGCCGGGCGCGGCAACTCCCTTGCCGTCCTTCTTGAAGGCTTTCTTACCCTTGCCCTTCTTGAACTTAGTGGTTTTATTCACCATCAACACTTGATGTTCCTTTTTGACTTCTACCTCTGCTGATTTCAACATTGCAAATACTTCAGGAATGGTCTTTTCCATCCCCTGCATATTGAAGTTCATCACAAAGCTCTTGTAGCTCGGTGGAAGCGACTGCAGGATTCCGTCAATGACCGCGTCATCTGGGAGATTAACTCCCAGCTGAGTTAAGCGGTTATGCAACCCAGACATAGTGAGTACGTGCTCACTGACAGAACTGTTTTCCTCCATCTTACAGCTGAAGAACTTGTCGGAGACTTCATATCTCTCGACCCGGGCATGAGCTTGGAAAACCATTTTCAGCTCTTCGAACATCTCATATGCTCCGTGTCTCTCAAAACGCTTTTGGAGCCCTGGCTCTAAGCTGTAAAGCATGCCGCACTGAACGAGGGAGTAGTCATCTGTACGTGCCTGCCAAGCGTTCATAATGTCTTGTTCTGCAGGGAGAACAGGTGCATCACCCAGCGGTGCTTGTAGGACATAATCTTTCTTGGCAGCTATGAGGATGATCCTCAGGTTCCGGACCCAGTCCGTGTAGTTGCTGCCATCGTCTTTCAGCTTGGTTTTCTCTAGGAACGCGTTGAAGTTGAGGACTACATTGGCCATTTGATCTACAAGACATATTGTAAATATTTTAGACTAAGTTCATGATAATTAAGTTCATCTAATCATATTATTCAATGAACTCCCACTTAGATAGACATCCCTCCTGTAATCTAAGTATAACATGATCCGAGTTGACTAGGCCGTGTCCGATCATCACGTGAGATGGACTAGTCAACATCGGTGAACATCTTCATGTTGATCGTATCTTCTATACGACTCATGCTCGACCTTTCGGTCTTCTGTGTTCCGAGGCCATGTCTGTACATGCTAGGCTCGTCAAGTCAACCTAAGTGTTTGCACGTGTAAATCTGTCTTACACCCGTTGTATGTGAACGTTGGAATCTATCGCACCCGATCATCACGTGGTGCTTCGAAACAACGAACTGTCGCAACGGTGCACAGTTAGGGGGAACACTTTATTAAAATTATTATGAGGGATCGTCTTATTTACTACCGTCGTTCTAAGCAAACAAGATGCAAAAACATGATAAACATCACATGCAATCAAATAATAATAGTGACATGATATGGCCAATATCACATAGCTCCTTTGATCTCCATCTTGGAGCTCCATGATCATCTTGTCACCGGCATGACACCATGATCTCCATCATCATGATCTCCATAATCGTGTCTCCATGAATTTGCTCGCCAACTATTACTTCTACTACTATGGCTAACGCGTTTAGCAATAAAGTAAAGTAATTTACATGGCGTTTCTCAATGACACGCATGTCATACAAAAAATAAAGACAACTCCTATGGCTCCTGCCGGTTGTCATACTCATCGACATGCAAGTTGTGATTCCTATTACAATAGCATGAACATCTCATACATCACATATATATCATTCATCATTCATCACAACTTTGGCCATATCACATCACAGAACACTTGCTGCAAAAACAAGTTAGACGTCCTCTAATTGTTGTTGCAAGTTTTACGTGGCTGAAATAGGGTTCTAGCAAGAACGTTTTCTTACCTACGTGAAAGCCACAACGTGATTTGTCAACTTCTATTTACCCTTCATAAGGACCCTTTTCATCGAATCCGCTCCAACTAAAGTGGGAGAGACAGACACCCGCCAACCACCTTATGCAACTTGTGCATGTTAGTCGGTGGAACCGGTCTCATGTAAGCGTACGTGTAAGGTTGGTCCGGGCCGCTTCATCCCACAATACCGCTGAAGCAAGATAAGACTAGTAGCGGCAAGAAAGTTGACAACATCAACGCCCACAACAAATTGTGTTCTACTCGTGCAAGAGAACTACGCATAGACCTAGCTCATGATGCCACTGTTGGGTAAAGTTGCAGAAAACAAAATTTTCCTACGGTTTCACCAAGATCCATCTATGAGTTTATCTAGAAACGAGTGATTGGATTGCATCTACATACCTTTGTAGATCACGCGCGGAAGCGTTCAAAGAACGGGGATGAGGAAGTCGTACTCGACGTGGTCCAAATCATCGGAGATCCTAGTGCCGAACGGACGGCACCTCCGCGTTCAACACACGTACGGTCAGCGTAACGTCTCCTTCTTCTTGATCCAGCAAGGGGGAGGAGAGGTTGAGGGAGATGGCTCCAGCAGCAGCACGACGGCGTGGTGGTGACGGAGCTGCAGTACTCCGACAGGGCTTCGCTAAGCACTATGGAGGAGGAGGATCTGTTGGAGAGGGAGAGGGAGGCACCAAAGGCGTTTTGTGAGAGGCCCTCCTTTCCCCACTATATATAGGGAGTCCAAGCGGGGGGGCGGCCCTAGGAGATCCAATCTCCTAGGGGGGTGCGGCCAAGGGAGGAATCCCTCCTCCCCAAGGCACCTAGGAGGTGCCTTCCCCCTTTGGGACTCTTCCCTTCCTTGAACCCTAGGCGCATGGGCCTCTTGGGGCTGGTGCCCTTGGCCCATATAGGCCAAGGCGCACCCCCTATAGCCCATGAGGCCCCCCAGGGCAGGTGGCCCCACCCGGTGGACCCCCGGGACCCTTCCGGTGGTCCCGGTACAATACCGGTGACCCCGAAACTTGTCCCGATGCTCGAAATAGCACTTCCTATATATAATTCTTTACCTCCGGACCATTCCGGAACTCCTCGTGACGTCCGGGATCTCATCCGGGACTCCGAACAACATTCGGGTTACTGCATATACATATCCCTACAACCCTAGCATCACCGAACCTTAAGTGTGTAGACCCTACGGGTTCGGGAGACATGTAGACATGACCGAGACGACTCTCCGGCCAATAACCAACAGCGGGATCTGGATACCCATGTTGGCTCCCACATGCTCCTCGATGATCTCATCAGATGAACTACGATGTCGAGGATTCAAGCAACCCCGCATACAATTCCCTTCGTCAATCGGTATGTTACTTGCCCGAGATCCGATCGTCGGTATCCCAATACCTCGTTCAATCTCGTTACCGGCAAGTCACTTTAATCGTACCGTAATGCATGATCCCGTGACCAGAAACTTGGTCACTTTGAGCTCATTATGATGATGCATTACCGAGTGGGCCCAGTGATACCTCTCCGTCATACGGAGTGAAAAATCCCAGTCTTGATCCGTGTCAACCCAACAGACACTTTCGGAGATACCCGTAGTATACCTTTATAGTCACCCAGTTACGTTGTGATGTTTGGCACACCCAAAGCACTCTTACAGTATCCAGGAGTTACACGATCTCATGGTCTAAGGAAAAGATACTTGACATTGGAAAACTCTAGCAAACGAACTATATGATCTTATGCTATGTTTAGGATTGGGTCTTGTCCATCACATCATTCTCCTAATGATGTGATCTCGTTATCAATGACATCCAATGTCCATAGTCAGGAAACCATGACTATCTGTTGATCAACGAGCTAGTCAACTAGAGGCTTACTAGGGACATGTTGGTGTCTATTATTCACACATGTATTACGATTTCCGGATAACACAATTATAGCATGAATAAAGACAATTATCATGAACAAGGAAATATAATAATAATGCTTTTATTATTGCCTCTAGGGCATATTTCCAACACAATTTGCCTATTGAAATCCTAGGGGATCCTCCTCCACCCAAGGGTGATCCCGTGTTTGAACTTAAACCATTACTTGATACTCTTAAATATGCTTATATTGATGAAAAGAAGATATATCCTGTTATTATTAGTGCTAACCTTTCAGAGCATGAAGAAGAAAAATTATTGAAAACTCTGAAGAAGCACCATGCTACTATTGGATATACTCTTGATGATCTTAAGGGCATTAGTCCAACTCTATGTCAACACAAATTAAATTTGGAGAAAGACGCCAAACCAGTTATTGATCACCAATGACGGCCGAATCCTAAGATGAAAGAAGTTGTAAGAAAGGAAATATTAAAGCTCCTTGAGGCAGGTATAATTTATCCCGTTGCTGATAGTCAGTGGGTAAGTCATGTCCATTGTGTCCCTAAGAAGGGAGGTATTACTGTCCTAATGATAAAGATGAATTGATTCCGCAAAGAATTATTACAGGTTATAGGATGGTAATTGATTTCCAAAAATTAAATAACGCTACTAAAAAAGATCATTGCCCCTTACCTTTTATTGATCAAATGCTAGAAAGATTATCCAAACATACACATTTTTGCTTTCTAGATGGTTACTCCGGTTTTTCTCAAATACCTGTGTCAGCTAATGATCAAGCAAAGACCACTTTTACTTGCCCTTTCGGTACTTTTGCTTATAGACGTATGCCTTTTGGTTTATGTAATGCACCTGCTACCTTTCAAAGATGCATGATGGATATATTTTCTGATTTTTGTGAAAAGATTTGTGAGGTATTCATGGATGATTTCTTCATTTATGGATCCTCTTTTGATTACTGCTTGAGCAACCTTGATCGAGTTTTGCAGAGATGTGAAGAAACTAATCTTGTTCTGAATTGGGAGAAATGCCACTTTATGGTTAATGAAGGTATTGTCTTAGGGCATAAAATTTCTGAAAGAGGTATTGAAGTTGACAAAGCTAAAGTTGATGCTATTGAAAAGATGCCATGTCCCAAGGACATTAAAGGTATAAGAAGCTTCCTCGGTCACGCCGGTTTTTATAGGAGGTTCATTAAGGACTTCTCAAAAATTTCTCGGCCTCTAACTAATCTATTACAAAAAGATATTCCTTTTGTCTTTGATGATGATTGTGTAGAAGCATTTGAAATACTTAAGAAATCATTGATTTCTACACCTATTGTTCAGCCACCTGATTGGAATTTACCCTTTGAAATTATGTGCGATGCTAGTTGTCGGTGTCAAAACCGGCGGATCTCGGGTAGGGGGTCCCGAACTGTGCGTCTAAGGCGGATGGTAATAGGAGGCAGGGGACACGATGTTTACCCATGTTCGGGCCCTCTTTATAGAGGTAAAACCCTACGTCCTGCTTGATTGTTCTTGATGATATGAGTGTTACAAGAGTAGATCTACCACGAGATCAGAGAGGATAAACCCTAGAAGCTAGCCTATGGTATGATTGTATGTTGTCCTACGGACTAAAACCCTCCGGTTTATATAGACACCGGAGGGGGCTAGGGTTACACAAGGTCGGTTACAAAGGAGGAGATATGCATATCCGTATTGCCTAGATTGCCTTCCACGCCAAATAGAGTCCCATCCGGACACGAGACGAAGTCTTCAATCTTGTATCTTCATAGTCCAACTGTCCGGCCAAAGGATATAGTCCGGCTGTCTGGAGACCCCCTAATCCAGGACTCCCTCAGTAGCCCCTGAACCAGGCTTCAATGACGATGAGTCCGGGGCGCAGTGTTGTCTTCGGCATTGCAAGGCGGGTTCCCCCTCCGAATACACCGCGGAAGAGTTTGAATACAGGGATAGTGTCCGACCCTGCAAAATAAGTTCCACATACCACCGTAGAGAGAATAATATTTCCACAAATCTAATCTGCTGACACGTTTTGACAGCATGACATCACGCCACGGCCCGGTCATTATTTGAACCATTTTTCTTTAACCTGCCCCGCACATAACGCGAGGCGGTTTCTTGACACGTCTTGTCAGAGCAGAGATCGTGTTCCCCTTATCACGGGATTCTCATCAATACAAACATGGGTAACCCAACCGTGCCTGTTGGTATGACTCCTAGATCTTAGGTAAGTCTCAAACGGCCACGAGGAGGACGCCTGATATTCACCCTCTTTATAAAGGGACAAGGATTTTTCTTTTTCCCCTCCCGCACTCAATCGAATCCTTCCCCCGCCTCGAGTTCTAACACCAAAAGCTCAGGTCAGGCGCTTCGGACCTTCAATCATGTCCGGATCCAGCCTTCAAGGCCGGTGGATGCCTTCCTCCATCACAGAGGAGGATATCAAGAAGTTGAGGGAGGCCAGATATCTGACCGCCGAAATTTCACATAGGATGCCCGCCCGAGGGCAGTCGTCCCTACTCCCGAACCCAACGAGAGCATCGTGTTCGTCTCCCACTTCCTCCGAGGACTAGGCCTCGCTCTGGATCCCTTTGTTAGGGGTCTTATGTTTTATTACGGGCTGGATTTTCACGATCTGGCCCCGGATTCCCTTCTTCACATCTCGTCATTTATTGTCGTATTTGAGGCCTTCCTCCGCATTACCCCTCACTTCGGCCTGTGGCTCAAGACCTTCAATGTGAAGCCGAAGACGGTCGAGGGGCAGTACGCAGCGTGCGGAGGTGCTTTAATAAGCAAAATTGCCGACGCTCCATGGCCAAAGGGTTCCTTTCCAGAGGTGTCCAGATTGTGGCAGCGGGAGTGGTTTTACATCACAACTCCTCGAAGTGCCAAATGGGTAGCTCCCCCCGCCTTTCGCTCGGGCCCCCCACCACAACTGATGTCATGGATCAGCAGGGGGCTGAGCTGGGGTCCATCCAAGGACGTGCCAATACTGCAGAGCCATATCCGAGATCTCTTCGAGGGAGATTTCAGTCTGGTTATGGTAATGCAAGTTATGCTGGTTCGTCGAGTCCAGCCTTGCAAACGCCGACCCCTCCGCATGTGGGAATTCAACCCGGAAGGACCGCGCGCCATTCAACATTTCCTCGGCATGACGCACGAGGAGATGTACAAATCGTTCTTCGGACCCCAAATAGAGTGTCCAGACACCATCGAGGACGTGGGCCTAAGCTGCAACCGCCCCGCTGCCCAAGTAAGTAATCCCATGGCCGAACACAATGTCCTTTTATTTATCATGACATCATTCTGAAGAATCGCTCTTGGACCAGGACTGGATAACAAAGGCAAAGATGATCTGGTGTTCGGCCCCCCTTCCTGAGGGCTTGGACAATCCGGTGCTGGAAAAGATGCTCGAGCCAGCACCTTGTCTAGTGCCCTCAAAGGAAGATGAAGGGGAAATAAAGAGGGCGAAAGCGGGCCTCCTTTGCTACCTACTCCAACCAAGGGAATGAGCGCCTCCGCGAGGGAGGATAACACAGGGGAAGAATCTGACATTCTCTCTCCCCGGGGAAGGAAGACGACTACCTCTGAAGATCCGGAAACTAAGGTTTCAAAACGGGAGAAGAAATCTCCGCCAGAGGGTCCTGCCTCGGAGGGTATTCTTGCCGCACAATGTCCGCACGGGGATCAGCCCTCTACGAAGCTATAAGTAATCAAAAAGTACTTAATAGTGAAGATATCCTACCTTACCTCCGAAGACAATAATCGATGCTTATAAATTGTAGTTCGGATCGCAGCCCTTCTTGACAGAGTTCATCTTCGGGGGATCTTCTTCCGGAGATGATGGAGAGCGAAACGCCTCCCCCGGACTCCCCAACTCAAGAAGCGGGCAACCTTGAAGTGTCATCGCGAAGGGTATCTCCGGATCCACTAGGGCCAGAGGATAACCCTTTGGCTGTCCGGAATCCCCAGTATCCGGCTCCTGAGGAGAGCGACAGCAAGGGTCCGTACGGTGTGCGGTCGGACGCACTGAAGGATCTTCTGGGGCAAGCTGCCGTCTCGGAAGCACATCGTATGCTAATGGGTACGGTAATTGAAAGGATTTCATCCGCTGAAACTGGTTTGCATGAAGCTTTTATGAGTCTGCTGAAAGGCTTCGAGGTACGTGAAGTAATGTATGCCTTTAAAAGTACCGCATACGTTAGGTATGCCCATGCAGATAGTAGCCCCTGAGACTCTGGTTGTCGTCGAGGACGGCGGCAAACAGAGGATCATAGTGCCAGGTAATAACTAGACCACCTTTATGTGCAGGTGGTTGAAGCTCCGGTTGCTAGCCGGACTGATGGGTTTGCCGAACTAAAGCGGCAACTGGATGCGGCAGATGCCGACATCGTGCTTGTCAACAAGCGGCTTGACGAGGCACGGGGTGAGTGTTTTTTCTGGTGATAGTCACATAATAAGAGCAGCATGAAGCCAGTATCTTTAATATGTTGTGACTGCAGATGGAGCTGCCACCGTGGAGACCCTTCGGGCGGAGCTTGCCCGAGCTAAGGAGCAAGCAAGGACTAGCAATGCGGACGCTTTAAAGGCGGCTGAAGAGTTAAGGGCCGAATAGGCCGCGCATTGCGAGAGCAAGGCAAAAATAGCCAAGATGGCTATAGAGTTAAAAGATGCTACTGACCGTTACCAGCTTCCTGAAGAAGAAAACATGGTGAAGGCGACGGACCTGGAGAAGGCCCGGGTGGCTGCCAAGGAAGCCCGCTCCAAAATTAGAGCGACGAAGGAGGAGCTGAATCAAGCTGCATATATCGTGTATGGGAAGCCCTTCTTGTTGCGGACTAAGTTCGGAGATCCGAAGTATGCTCCTCTGGACCGGCTATGGAGTTCTGCGGATGTGTACATGGATTTGGCTGCAAGTGCTGCTGATGCAGCCAAGTATTTCAAGGATCAGAAAGGTCCCGAAGTGGAAAAGCTGTTCTGGTCACGGTTTCACGCTCCAGTCCGTCTGCTGCTGCTGAATGAGCAATTGACCGGTTGGGCCGAGCTCCATAGGTTGTCCGGACTTGCCATGAGGTCCGTTTTGGATCACCTGTGGCCGGGAGGGCCAAGGACGAATAGCTACATTAGCTTAGTGTAACAATTCCTTGATGTTGTGCCACGCATCGATGCTGTAAAGAGATCGGCGTGCATA
Source organism: Triticum urartu (assembly GCF_056163025.1). Lineage (NCBI taxonomy): Eukaryota > Viridiplantae > Streptophyta > Magnoliopsida > Poales > Poaceae > Triticum > Triticum urartu. The sequence goes on from NC_141876.1 coordinate 24,398,793, forward strand.
GAAGGTGCCCGGATGGCCCTTGCCCGTGTTAAAACATACTGGGCGGAGATGGACGCCACCCTGTTGCGGCACAGGGTTCGACCATAGGCCGAGTGGCTCCCGAGCACTACTTTGAAGAAGTCCTTGAAGGCGCTCGTTCGATAGAAGTTCAGTGCTCGAAGAATATTATTTTCCAGTGACATGTAGTCCCATTGTACAAACAATGTTTTTCTGAATTAATCAAGGCTGTATTTATACTTTTGCCCGAAAGTACTATGATGCCTCCTATGTGGCCGTTTATGTATATATGTATATAACCTGAAAGTTTGCAGTCGTCGGCTTCTGCCCCCACGCATATAATGCGGGGGTGTTCGCAAAAGATGCATATCCACACTTGATCCAACATCTTGGTCTGTTAAGGAGGTGATAGCGTAGCGAACGAGGCAATCGGACTATATTGCTTTAACACTTTCACTTAGACATAGGAGTTTGACAGTGGGGCTACTATATAGCCCCTGGTACTTCTGCACACGTCCGAATATGGGGCGCGTACGTACATGACTGGGAAACGGCCCTTCGTTAATGCGGAGGAATCCCTAAGATTCTGATTAGTCATCGAGTGGTTGACCAGTCTCTCGCTATATCATGATAGTCAGTTTTCGGCTTTCTCTACTGACGTGCTCAGCCGGATGAACCAGGGCACAATCGCAGTAGTTCTCCCAGTGCTACCTTAGCCGATATAACGGAACGTAAGGTACCAAAACGTGGGAGTCGGGCAAACCCAACATTTGACCAAAGACAATATTCGGAGCTGATGCATATAGGGCCAAAACTCACGACACCGAACACTCCCTAAGGTGTTTGGTCTTTATAACATATACCGGTCTAAACAATGCCCTTTATAAGAAACCCCATGTGTCCAGGTACGTGCAAAATCCTGGAGTGGCCACATGCCAATAACGTCGGCATCCTTCTCGGTTTGTGTGGAGTATCCGGAGGATGTGAGCAACAAGAGACAGTACAGAAGGTTTACGCAGGGTCTTAATCTAAAAAGAAACCTTTGGGCGGGTCCCTACTGCACGTCTGCGTCTGTGTCTCCGTTCTGTCGTGTCCTAGATGGTGATACGTCCATTTTGCATCATGCCTTTATACCAATATTTATTGCATTATGGGCTATTATTACACATTATGTCACAATACTTATGCCTATTCTCTCTTATTTTACAAGGTTTACATAAAGAGGGAGAATGCCGGCAGCTGGGATTCTGGGCTGGAAAAGGAGCAAATATTAGAGACCTATTCTGCACAACTCCAAAAGTTCTGAAACTTCACGGGAGATGTTTTCCAAATATATAAAAAATACTCGGCGGAAGAAACTCACCAGGGGGCCACACCCTGCTCACGAGGGTGGGGGCGCGCCCTAACCCCTAGGGCGTGCCCCCTACCTCGTGGGCTCCCTGGTGGCCCTCCGGTGGCCATCTTCTGCTATATGGAGTCTTTCGATGGGAAAAAAATCATAAGCCATCTTCTCGGACGAAACTCCGCCGCCACGAAGCGGAACCTTGGCGAAGCTGTTCTGCCGAGGAAACTTCCCTCCCGGAGGGGGAAATCATCGCCATCGTCATCACCAACGCCCCTCTCATCGGGAGAGGGAAATCTCCATCAACATCTTCATCAGCACCATCTCATCTCAAAACCCTAGTTCATCTCTTGTATCCCATTCTTGTCTCCAAGTCCGAGATTGGTGCTAGTAGGTTGCTAGTAGTGTTAATTACTCCTTGTAGTTGATGCTAGTTGGTTTAATTGGTGGAAGATCATATGTTCAAATCCTATATGCATATTAATACCCCTCTGATTATGAACATGTTTATGCTATGTGAGTAGTTACTTTTGTTCCTGAGGACATGGGAGAAGTCTGGCTATTAGTAGTCATGTGAATTTGGTATTCGTTCGATATTTTGATAAGATGTGTGTTGTCTCCCCTCTAGTGCTGTTATGTGAATGTCGACTACATGACACTTCACCATTGTTTGGTCCTAGAGGAAGGCATTGGGGAGTAATAAGTAGATGATGGGTTGCTAGAGTGACAGAAGCTTAAACCCTAGTTTATGCGTTGCTTCGTAAGGGGCTGATTTGGATCCATATGTTTCATGTTATGGTTAGGTTTACCTTAATACTTTTGTTGTAGTTGCGGATGCTTGCAATAGAGGTTAATCATAAGTGGGATGCTTGTCCAAGTAAGGGCAGTACCCAAGCACCGGTCCACCCACATACCAAATTATCAAAGTATCGAACGCGAATCATATGAACGTGATGAAAACTAGCTTGACGATATTCCCATGTGTCCTCAGGAGCGCTTTACATCATATAAGAGTTTGTCCAGGCTTGTCCTTTGCTACAAAAGGATTGGGCCACCTTGCTGCACTTTATTTAATTTCGTTACTTGTTGCTCGTTACAAATTATCCTATCACAAAACTATCTATTACCACTTATTTCAGTACTTGCAGAGAATACCTTGCTGGAAACCGCTTATCATTTTCTTCTGCTCCTTGTTGGGTTCGACACTCTTACTTATCGAAAGGACTATGATAGATCCCCTATACTTGTGGGTCATCAAGACTCTTTTCTGGCGCCGTTGCCGGGGAGTGAAGCGCCTTTGGTAGGTGGAATTTGGTAAGGAAAAATTTATATGGTGTGCTGAAATTTACTGTCACTTGTTACTATGGAAAGTAATCCTCTGAGGGGCTTGTTCGGGGTATCTTCACCCCGACCAGTAGAGCAAAGAGTTGCTCCTCAACCTACTGAACCTACTGAAAATTAATATGAAAATGAAAATGCTTGCTTTGAAGTTCCTGCGGGTATGATAGAAAAACTGCTAGCTAATCCTTTTCTAGGAGATGGAACAAAACATCCTGATGAACATCTGATATATGTGGATGAAGTTTGTGGATTATTTAAGCTTGCAGGTGTACCCGGAGATGTTGTTAAGAAGAAGGTCTTCCGTTTATCTTTGAGGGGAGATGCATCGACATGGTATAGGCTATGTGATGATATGAGGTCTTGGAATTACAAACGATTGAAATTGGAATTTCATCAGAAGTTTTATCCTATGCATCTTGTTCATCGCGATCGCAATTATATATATAATTTTTGGCCTCGCAAAGGAGAAAGCATCGCTCAAGCTTGGGGGAGGCTTAAATCAATGTTATATTCATGCCCCAATCATGAGCTCTCAAGAGAAATGATTATTCAAAAGTTATGCTCGGCTTTCTGGTAACAATCGCACGATGCTTGATACTTCTTGTCCTGGCTCTTTTATGATGAAGACTATTGAATTCAAATGGGATTTATTGGAAAGAATTAAACGCAACTCTGAAGATTGGGACCTCGACAATGGTAAGGAGTCAGGTATGACACCTAGTTCTGACTGTGTTAAATCTTTTATGGATATCGATATTTGCCGTAAATTTAGCACTAAATATGGACTTGACTCTGAGATAGTAGCTTCTGTCTGTGAATCTTTTGCTTCTTATGTTGATCTACCCAAGGAGAAGTGGTTTAAATATCATCCTCCCATAGAAGTAAAAGTAGCTGCACCTATTAAAGTTGAAGAAAAGACTATCACTTATAATGATCCTATTGTTCCTACTTCTTATGTTGAGAAACCACTGTCGGTGTCAAAACCGGCGGATCTTGGGTAGGGGGTCCCGAACTGTGCGTCTAGGTCGGATGGTAACTGGAGGCAAGGGACATGAAGTTTTACCCAGGTTCGGGCCCTCTTGGGGGAGGTAAAACCCTACGTCTTGCTTGATTAATATTGATGATATGGGTAGTACAAGAGTAGATCTACCACGAGATCAGAGAGGCCAAACCCTAAAAGCTAGCCTATGGTATGATTATTGTTGTGTATGTTGTCCTACGGACTAAAACCCTCCGGTTTATATAGACACCGGAGAGGGTTAGGGTTACACAAAGTCGGTTACAATGGTAGGAGATCTGAATATCCGTATCGCCAAGCTTTCCTTCCACGCCAAGGAAAGTCCCTTCTGGACACGGGACGAAGTCTTCAATCTTGTATCTTCATAGTCCAGGAGTCTGGCTGAAGGTATAGTCCGGCTATCCGAACACCCCCTAATACAGGACTCCCTCAGTAGCCCCCGAACCAGGCTTCAATGACGATGAGTCCGGCACGCAGATTGTCTTCGGCATTGCAAGGCGGGTTCTCCCCCAAATTCCGTGTACCTGTTGAATAAAGTCCGGTTTCTGGTAGATGTTGCGCTCCTTGGATTCTACGCCCAATAATGGCCGCTTCCCACGTGTCGAACGAATATGAAAAGTCTGAGTGTTTTTACATTCACACCCTTAGCCGCGTAAATGAGCTGCCCTATTTAAGGGGACGAGGATTTAGATCCAAACCACATCTTCCCCCCTTCGCGAGTGTTCATCAGAGCGCATCCGACAAAGGTCCATTCCTTCATGGCCAGCCATCGCAACTCCTCCTCTCGCCCTTCCAGCCCTCAGCCTGGGTACTGGGAGAGAAGCTCCGTCCCGCATAGCGAGCTAGTGATGCTCCAGACCAAGGGATTCCTCCCCCCGGCCTACATGGTCCCGGTTCGAGCCGGTCTTGTGATCTATAACGGTGGAAAGCAAGCGGAGAGTGCCCCCAATCCCTCCAAAGGAGAGCGGGTATGCCTTGTCCCCTATCTAATAAGGGGGCTCGGGTTTCCAATCCATCCATTCCTCCGGGGGCTGCTGGAGTTCTACGGCCTCCAGCTACACAATCTCACGCCAGCCTCCGTATTGCATATCGCGGGCTACATAGCCCTCTGCGAGCTGTTTTTGGGCATCGAGGCTCATTTCGGGCTATGGAAAAGGTTATTCTGCCTTGTGCCCCACTCTAAGGAGGGGTCAATGTATCAAGTGGGCGGAGCCGAAGTGTGGCGCATCACCGGGACCGGATATCTGTCCGGAACCCCAAAGAAGGCGTCCGAAGACTGGCCCTCGGAATGGTTCTATATGGAAGACGTCCCGCTGCCGGATCCTGTCCGGGTCGGCCTCCCTGAATTCGACAGTGCTCCCTTAAAGAAGCGCCTAAGCTGGCGTCCATGGAGCCCTTAGAGGGAAAATGACAGGAACATCATTTACCTGATGGGCCGAATAATATTGTTAGTCCATTCCGGACTAACCATGATCAGGGTTATGGCCGAATGCATCATGCGGGGGGTGCAACCACTTCAGTATAGAAGCCACCCCATGTGGGACTTCAACAGGGAGGACGACGCCACCCGCTACGGCCGTAAGGGGCCGGATTCAGCTGCCGCTCTACTAAAGATCTTGTGCACTTTGTATAAGGGAGAAGAGGAGGAATTTCTCAGCGTCAACCCACATGGCGGATTCTCTATGCACAATCCCCCAAGCTGGGTAAGTGGTCGCATTTACTTGCCCATTCGTTTTGTATTCCCATTGTTAAATATTCAGTCTGATGACTTCAACGCAGGAACTGCACCGGGCTGTTAAGGAAATAAGCAGCCCTCCTCCACAACCCGAGGACCCAGGACGGTCCCTCGACCCGGTCTCTCAAGAGGATCCGGACATATCTGTGGAGCTGATTGATGGAGTGTTCCATCAATTGAGCAAGGACAATACCTTGGTGGCCATTACGGCCGATTACCCAGGGCTAATTCTGGCCTCCCAGGTGACTGAGATCGAAGTCCCAGTACCCCGAATAGGTGTCCGCCCTCTCATGTTTTCAGTTTCCTGACTACAACCGAACTTTGCAGGGGAGGTTTTTGAGGCGGAAGGCCGAACCTGCAGCGACAAGCCAACGAGGGGCCGCAGGGCCCCGTGGGCAAAAAAGAAGTGCAGTCCGGACCGAGGCGTCAGCACAAAGGTATGGCGCGCCCCCCCTATACCAGGTGTCATACCTTCGAGGCACATTGACACTCGTGCTCTCTTCAGGACAAAGAGACCTCGCCGGACTATATCCGGAGAGACTGCCAATCGCGCCTCCACCAGCCAGGCTCCAAAGCCTGGTCCGGAGGCGGAGGCAAACGCAAGGCGCGCGCCAGACGCTCCTCCAACGGAGGATGCGGACGGGTTGTCTGCCACCAACTCTGAGGTGGAGAGTGCCATGAACCACAGGCGTCGCCGGACAATTCTTTGCGACGCTTGTTTCTCCCAAGGGGTGTTAGATGCCTTCAATTCGGGAGATGCGTACCTCCGTGCCGCTCAAAATGGTCTAGCCAGAGCCACGGAGCAATATGTAAAAGACATACGGGTAAGAAAATTTTGGTAATTATATATATACCAGTAGCCCACGAGACTTGAAATAGTTAGAATACCTGATTTAAGGATCATTTGTTATGCAGGTTCTTACAGAAAAGAATTCCCTACTGTCCAAGGAGCTGGAAGAGTGCAAAGCCCAACTTGAGGCCGCACTAGCCGCAGCAGGGGAGCCCAAGGAGACCCCCTCTGGTAATATACACTTCGAAAGATAAGTATTTTGCGAAGCACGGCATGGGTGCGAATCTGATAAATGAAATTGCAGATGCTGCCGGATCGAATTCGGAAATGCAACACCTCCTACGCCAGCTAAAGGCTGGTGAGAAGGTGTTGACAAAGGTGAGGCGGGAGAAAAACGATCTCCAAGATGCCAACACCAAGCTGGGCGTCGAGCTGAAAGATGTTCGTGCCCAGCTGTCAGATTCCGTGAAGGAGAATCAGCGGCTTCGACGCGGCATATTTAGTAAGTGCTTGAACTATCCTTGGAAAGAAAGTTCGGCGGGGAAGTCGACTAACAGAGCAATGTCTGTAGGTGTGCTAACAGGTCATCCTACAGAGGAGATGCCCGGTTCTACGGGTGACCTTCTTCCCGAGCTCTCGCAACTGCTCGATCGAGTTCGGCAGGCGATGCAAGGCGTCGCCCAGGCCCTGTGGCCATCCGTCTCCATGCCCGAAGGTCTTGGAGAGCTTGCGGAGAAGCTAAAGGGAGCACGGCGGCGCTTCCGATTGTGGAAGATATCGGCCTGCCGTCAGGGCGCGAGGGAGGCCTGGGCCATGGTGAAGACGCGGTACACAAAGGCTGACCCCAACCATATGGCCGAGGTCGGTCCTATAGGGCCCGATGGGAAGGAGATCCCTGTAAGCTTAGTATATGGCCAAGTAGAGTTGGCCGCAAAGTATTCCCAGCAGGACTGTAAATTAGACAGCCTATTAGATGGTATTGAAGAGGAATACAATCAGTCAAAAATGACTATGTAATTTAATTGACATTTATAATGCCTTCTAGCCGGATTGTAGATCATTTGTCATGGCCGACCTTTTCACTTCAGCCTCGGGACCTGACGGTCCGGAGTGTGTCCGAATTCTCATGCGGTTATATAGGAACCGGGGAATGCATGGAGACCAGGCGTAGGGGTCATTAGTGCGTGAACAGACAAGTGCCCGACTAGTTATGTTATATTACATGGTTAGTAAGAAACATCTTCCAGGGAGAATAGTTCCGTTAGGGGTTCCTTTCCCTGGGAGGCATACCCTAAAGTGCATGTCCATGCTGTGAAAAGAAACGCAGGAAAAAACATCTCGGGGGCAAATAAAAAGATCATCTTTAGTTCACCGACCGAATATTCCCTTAAGAACGCTAGCTTTCGGCTTCACCCAGTCTGAGGTACACGTCCGGCTGACCCGGCAGTAACAATCGCAGAGGTGCTCCCTTTACCACCTAGCCGAACAATCGGGAACGTAGGGGTAAGCACAGGAGCCAGGCAACCCAGCTTGGCCAAAACTTAAGTCATATCGATGCATATAATTGTGAATAAAAGGTACATGTGGAAGTGTGGCCCGTATAAATAAGCTTCTGTTTAAAGAAGCCCCCAGGTTTAATGAGCGCGGATAGCGCGTCAGTTTATGAGCTTTTAAAGGCTATAAGGGAGAGAGAGAGAGAGAGAGAAGAAGAGGAATGTAAGACATAAAGTATATAAAAAATGGACAGAGGAAGGAGATGAACACAGAGTCCGGCGCTAGGCATAGAATCTTCGGAGACGGGCTGCGTTCCATGGGTTCGGCTCGAGTCGTTTTTCCGATGCACTTCGCAGGCGGTACACTCCACCAGTCAGGACTTGGTCAATTATGAAGGGACCTTCCCACTTGGGCTTGAGTTTGTCCTTTTTCTTGTCCAGCAGGCATAGAACTAATTCGCCAACGTTGTAATTTTTGGCCCGTACTTCTCTGCTTTGGTATCTTCAAGCCTGCTGTTGATAGAATGCGGAACGGGCTTTTGCCATGTCACGCTCCTCCTCCAATGCGTCCAAACTGTCCTGCCGATCGAGCTCGGCTTATCTTTCTTCGTACATGCGCACTCGAGGTGAGTCATGAATTATGTCGCAAGGTAAAACTTCCTCTGCGCCGTACACCATAAAGAATGGTGTGTATCTGGTGGTGTGATTCGGCGTGGTCCGCAGCCCCCAGAGTACGGAGTCGAGCTCCTCTACCCAGTGCGTGTTAGATTCCTTGAGGGACCGCACTAATCTGGGTTTAATGCCGATCATGATAAGACCATTTGCACGTTCGACCTAGCCGTTAGTTTGTGGGTGATAGACGGAAGCATAATCGAGCTTGATGCCCATGTTTTTGCACCAGAGTTTTACCTCATCGGCCGTAAAGTTCGTGCCGTTATCGGTGATGATGCTGTGGGGGACGCCGTAAGGGTGTACAACCCCGGATATAAAGGCTATCAGAGGTCCGAATTCGGCCGTCTTAACAGGCTTGGCTTCTTTCCATTTGGTGAACTTATCCACCATGACCAGTAAGTATTTTTGCTTGTGGGTTCCGCCTTTAAAGGGTCCAAACATATCAAGCCCCCAGACCGCGAAGGGCCAAGTGATGGGGATAGTTTGGAGGGCGGTGGGTGGCATATGGCTTTGTTTTGCAAAGAGCTGGCAATCGGTGCATCGTTGGACTAAGTCCTGGGCGTCTGCCCGGGCCGTCGGCCAGTAAAAGGCTGTACGGAAGGCCTTGCTCACAAGGGACCGAGCTGCAGCGTGATGACCGCCGAGTCCGGCATGAATTTCATCCAGGAGGTTCCGCCGTTCCTCTTCGGAGATGCACCTTTGAAGGACTCCGGTAGTGCTTTTCTTATAAAGCTCTCCCTCGTGGACTTTGTAGGCTTTGGATCGCGGCACTATGCAGCGTGCTTCGTTTTGGTCCTCAGGGAGTTCCTGCCTAATAAGGTAGGCGAGGAATGGTTCTGTCCACGGGGCGATGACGGCCATTATTACATGGGCGGAAGGTGTTATTTCATTGGCAGAGCCGCCGATTGTGTCAGAATGTTCGGTGTCGGGCAGTGCGGTTAGGTCCGGGCTGTTGTTGAGCGGCTCCCCTTCCCATACTACGGATGGCTTGAACAACCTTTCCAAGAAGATGTTGGGGGGGACTACATCGCGTTTTGCGCCGATGCGTGCCAGGACATCTGCCGCCTGATTATTTTCCCGGGCTATGTGGTGAAATTCAGGCCCTTCAAACCGAGCTGACATTTTTAGGACGACGTTGCGGTAAGCTGCCATCTTTGGATCCTTGGTGTCGAAGTCTCCATTTATTTGGGATATTGCGAGGTTCGAGTCCCCGCGCACCTCTAGGCGTTGAATGCCCATGGATACTGCCATCCGGAGACCATGTAAAAGGGCCTCATATTCGGCTGCGTTGTTGGAGTCTATGTACATAATCTGGAGTACGTATTGAACTGTGTCTCCTGTGGGGGACGTCAAAACGACGCCAGCCCCTAGTCCGACCAACATCTTGGAGCCGTCGAAATGCATGATCCAATTTGAATATGTGCCGTACTCTTTAGGGAGTTCGGCCTCCGTCCATTCTGCGACGAAGTCGGCCAAAACTTGCGACTTGATGGCTCGCCGTGGCTTATAAGTTATGTCGAACGGGAGGAGCTCAATGGCCCATTTTGCAATCCAGCTCGTTGCGTCACGGTTATTTATAATATCGTTAAGTGGTACTTCCGAGGCTATTGTTATTTAACACTCTTGAAAGTAGTGTCGTAGCTTCCGGGATGCCATGAATACCGCGTACGCAATATTTTGATAATGCGGGTACCGTGATTTGCAGGGAGTGAGGACAGTGGACACATAATAGACCAGCTTTTGAAGGGGGAATTTGTGTCCGTCCATTTCTCGTTCGACGACGAGCACTGCGCTTACAACCTGATGTGTTGCTGCAATGTACAATAGCATTGGTTCTCCAATGTTTGGCGCGGCCAGGACTAGATTTGTTGCCAATATGGCTTTTATTTCGTCAAGTCCGGCTGTGGCTGCATCCGTCCATTCGAAGTGTTTGGTGCGCCGAAGTAGGCGGTAAAGGGGTAGGGCCTTTTCTCCCAAGCGGGAGATAAAGCGGCTGAGAGCCGCCACGCATCCGGTTAACTTTTGTATTTGTTTGAGGTCCTTTGGGATATCCAGCTGCGACAGAGCTCGGATCTTGGCTGGATTTGCTTTAATTCCGCTACCGGATACAATGAAGCCCAAGAGCTTTCCGGCTGGAACGCTGAAAACGCATTTTTCCGGGTTGAGCTTGATGTCGTATGTTTAGAGGTTATCAAATGTGAGCCTCAAGTCGTCTATTAGAGATTCGACATGTCTTGTTTTGACGACCACATCATCTACATATGCCTCCACTGTTTTGCCGATCTGGTTTGCCAGACATGTCTGAATCATGCGCTGATATGTTGCGCCGGCGTTTTTGAACCCGAAGGGCATTGTGTTGAAGCAAAATGGGCCGTATGGTGTGATGAATGCCGTTGCGGCTTGGTCTGATTCTGCCATCTTGATTTGATGGTAGCCGGAATATGCGTCGAGGAAACACAACGAATCGTGTCCTGCGGTAGCATCGATAATTTGATCGATGCGGGGGAGGGGGAAGGGATCCTTTGGGCAAGCCTTGTTAAGGTCTTTAAAATCAACGCACAGGCGCCAGGATTTGTCCTTCTTTGGTACCATCACCAGGTTTGCTAGCCAGTCCGGATGTTTTATATCTCTGATGAATCCGGCCTCCAATAGCTTTGCTAGATCCTCTCCCATGGCCTGTCTCTTTGGTTCGGAAAAACGCCGAAGAGCATGTTTGACAGGTTTGAATCCTGTTTGGATATTTAAGCTGTGCTCGGCCAGCCTGCGTGGGATTCCTGGCATGTCTGAAGGGTGCCAGGCAAAAATGTCCCAGTTCTCTCGTAGGAACTTTCGCAGTGCGGCGTCTACATCAGGGTCTAAATGTGCCCCGATGGAAGCTGTTTTATTGGGGTCCGTTGGATGGACTTGGAATTTGACTATTTTGTTCGCCGGTTTAAAGGAGGTGGACTTGGATCTTTTGTCGAGTATCACATCGTCCCTATTCACCGTAGAGCGCAGCGCAGTCAGTTCCTCAGCCGCTAGGGCTTCGGATAGTGCCTCGAGGGCCAGTGCGGCTGTCTTGTTTTCGGCGCGGAGTGCTATGTCCGGATCACTAGTAAGAGTGATGATCCCGTTGGGCCCGGGTATCTTGAGCTTCATGTACCCGTAATGGGGTACTGCTTGGAAGATTGTAAACGCTTCCCGCCCTAGCAGAGCGTGATAACCGCTGCTGAACGGAGCCACATGGAACGTGACCTCTTCGGACCTGTAATTATCCGGCGTGCTGAACACCACATCTAGTGTGATTTTTCCTGTATAGCGCGCTTCCCGACTGGGGATTATTCCTCTAAAGGTTGTGCTGCTTCGCTCAATGCGGTTCCAGTCTATTTCCATTTTTTGAAGGTTTCCTCGTAAATGTGGTTCAATCCGGTGCCGCCGTCCATGAGTACCTTGGTAAAACGAAAGCCGTCCACTATTGGACTGAGGACCAATGCGGCTGGTGCTCGGGCTGTTCGGAATTTAGGTTCATCACTGGCGTTAAAGGTAATAGCCGTGTCACTCCATGGGTTTATTGTTGCTACTTGGTAGACTTCGGCAAGGCTGCGGAGTGTCCTTTTTCGCATATTATTTGATGCGAAAGTCTCAAAGACTGTTAATACCGTATTGGTGTCTCTGGGGTGGCTTTCTGTGGCCTCCGGAATTAGGAGATTTTTGCCAATTTTGGCCACCTGCCAGAGTATCCAACATGCTCTAAGGCTGTGAGTTGGTGTGGCGTCCTCTGTACTGTGAATTTTACAGGGTCCATTAAGCCATCCTTCCAATATGGTTCCATGCCCTGTAGAGGGTTTTTTCTTTTTAGTGCTTGACCCGGGTATCTGGTGATGATGCACCCTTTTATTTCGGACTGGGTTTGTATTCAGGGCCGGATTGTCCCGAAATTTTATTTCGGTTTTCTAGGCGCTTTCCATCGCACTGTACTTTCGTACAATGGACGCCAAGTCAGCGAAGCGTGTAATATCACGGCGACTTATGGCATTGAGTATTCCCTTGTCTGTGCAATTATTGCAGAAGATTGAGATTGCGTCTTCCTCGCGGCAGTCCCTTAACCTGTTCTTAACCAGGAGGAATCTGGCCCAGTAATGATGTACTGTTTCATCGGGTTCCTGCCTGATTTTGGATAGATCGCTTATATTGGGGTGGGTGGGTGGAATTAAATCCGAAGCCTCACCCCATCTGAGGCTCAGAGGCCGAGGAATTTCCAAACTCAAAAATTTGGATTCCTGGATGTTGTCCAATGAATCCAGACCGTCGCCTGACTCTAAGTTCAGGTCTTGAGTGATATCCTCCCCTCCGCGGGTATCCGTCTTGGAGGGATCGGGAATCCAGATGTAGCGAGTCCTTAAGATAGATGAAGGGTCGCCGCACTGTCCCTCTACCACGGCAACGTGATGGGTGACTTGGGGAGAGTTAATCTCTCTTAGATCGGGTTTAGGCCCAATCTGTTCGTAATCCGTAGCGACTCCCAGGGCAGCGAAGCGATCCAAGAGCTCGTTTATGGAGGAAAGCTCCATTGGATCTAACTGCTCGGCGAGTTCCGAGCTGACATGAAGATTGTTTTTGATGACTCGAGAGGTCATCGTCGGCGTAGAAGCCGAACAGGCGGTCATAAGAAAACCACCTAGCCGGAGTGTTTGGCTGACAGCCAAAGCTCCCTTAGCAATGGTGCCGTCTTTAAAGACGGGGCGAGGCATCCTTCCTGATGGCGATGACACAGAGGAACTCTCAATGAAAGCACCAATGTCGGTGTCAAAACCGGCGGATCTCGGGTAGGGGTCCCGAACTGTGCGTCTAGGTCGGATGGTAACAGGAGGCAAGGGACACGAAGTTTTACCCAGGTTCGGGCCCTCTCGATGGAGGTAAAACCCTACGTCCTGCTTGATTAATATTGATGATATGGGTAGTACAAGAGTAGATCTACCACGAGATCAGAGAGGCCAAACCCTAAAAGCTAGCCTATGGTATGATTGTTGTTGTGTATGTTGTCCTACGGACTAAAACCCTCCAGTTTATATAGACACCGGAGAGGGTTAGGGTTACACAAACTCGGTTACAATGGTAGGAGATCTGAATATCCGTATCGCCAAGCTTGCCTTCCACGCCAAGGAAAGTCCCTTCCGGACACGGGATGAAGTCTTCAATCTTGTATCTTCATAGTCCAGGAGTCCGGCTGAAGGTATAGTCCGGCTATCTGAACACCCCCTAATCCAGGACTCCCTCAACCACCTTTCCCTGTTAGGATAAAGGATCATGCTAAAGCTTCAACTGTAGTTCATAAAAGCAATATTAAAACATATACACCTCCTGAGCAAGTTAAAGTTGAACCTAATATTGCTATTGTTAAAGATCTCTTGTCTGATAATATTGATGGGCATGTTATTTATTTCTGTAATGAAACTGCTAGAATTGTGATAAAGATAAACCTAGACCTGTGGTAGGCATGCCTGTTATTTCTGTTAAAATAGGAGATCATTGTTATCATGGCTTATGTGACATGGGTGCTAGTGCTAGTGCAATACCTTATTCCTTATACGAAGAAATTATGCATGATATTGCACCTGCTGAAATAGAAGATATTGATGCCACAATTAAACTTGCCAATAGAGATACTATTTCACCAATGGGAATTGTTAGAGATGTTGAAGTCTTGTGTGGGAAAACTAAATATCCTGCTGATTTTCTTGTTCTTGGTTCCCCACAAGATAGCTTTTGTCCCATTATATTTGGTAGACCCTTCTTGAACACTGTTAATGCTACCATAGATTGCAAAAGAGATGTTGTTACTGTCGGTTTAGATGATATGACTCATGAATTTAATTTCTCTAAATTTAGTAGACAACACCGTGAAGAAGAATTACCTTGTAAGGATGAAATTATCGGTCTTGCTTCTATTGCCGTACCTCTTAGTGATCCTTTAGAACAATATTTGCAAGACCATGAAAATGATATGTTTATGAATAAAAGAAGGGAAATATGAAGTATTCTTTAAACAAGAACCTATTCTGAAAAATAATTTACCTGTTGAAATCCTAGGAGATCCTCGTCCACCCAAGGGTGATCCCGTGTTTGAGCTTAAACCGTTACCAGATACTCTTAAATATGCTTATCTTGATGAGAAAAAGATATATCCTGTTATTATTAGTGCTAACCTTTCAGAGCATGAGGAAGAGAGATTATTGAAAACTCTGAACAAGCACCGTGCTGCTATTGGGTATACTCTTGATGATCTTAAGGGCATTAGTCCCACTCTATGTCAACATAAAATTAATTTGGAAGAAGATGCTAAACCAGTTCGTGATCATCAACACCGGCTGAATTCTAAAATGAAAGAAGTGGTAAGAAAGGAGATACTAAAGCTCCTTGAGGCAGGTATAATTTATCCCGTTGCTGATAGTCAGTGGGTAAGTCCTGTCCATTGTGTCCCTAAGAAGGGAGGTATTACTGTTGTTCCTAATGATAAAGATGAATTGATTCCTCAAAGAATTATTATAGGTTATAGGATGGTAATTGATTTCCGCAAATTAAATAAGGCTACTAAAAAGGATCATTACCCCTTACCTTTTATCGATCAAAATCTAGGAAGATTGTCCAAACATACACATTTTTGCTTTCTAGATGGTTATTCTAGTTTCTCTCAAATACCTGTGTCAGCCAAAGATCAATCAAAGACTACTTTTACATGCACTTTTGGTACTTTTGCTTATAGACGTATGCCTTTTGGTTTATGTAATGCACCTGCTACCTTTCAAAGATGCATGATGGCTATATTCTCTGACTTTTGTGAAAAGATTTGTGAGGTTTTCATGGACGACTTTTCCATCAATGGATCTTCTTTTGATGATTGCTTGAGCAACCTTGATCGAGTTTTGCAGAGATGTGAAGAAACTAATCTTGTCTTGAATTGGGAAAAGTGCCACTTTATGGTTAATGAAGGTATTGTCTTAGGGCATAAAGTTTCTGAAATAGGTATTGAAGTTGATAAAGCCAAGGTTGATGCTATTGAAAAGATGCCATGTCCCAAGGACATCAAAGGTATAAGAAGTTTCCTTGGTCATGTCGGTTTTTATAGGAGGTTCATTAAGGACTTCTCAAAAATTTCTCGGCCTCTGACTAATTTATTACAAAAAGATATACCATTTGTCTTTGATGATGATTGTGTAGAAGCATTTGAAATACTTAAGAAAGCATTGATTTCTGCACCTATTGTCCAGCCACCTAACTGGAATTTACCCTTTGAAATTATGTGTGATGCTAGTGATTATGCTATAGGTGTTGTTCTAGGACAAAGAGTTGATAAGAAACGAAATGTTATTCAATATGCTAGTAAAACTGTAGACAATGCTCAAAGAAACTATGCTACTACTGAAAAAGAATTCTTAGCAGTTGTATTTGCTTGTGATAAGTTTAGACCTTATATTGTTGATTCTAAAGTAACTATCCACACTGGTCATGCTGCTATTAAATATCTTATGGAAAAGAAAGATGTCAAACCTAGACTTATTAGATGGGTCTCTTTCTACAAGAATTTGATTTGCATATCATTGATCGAAAAGGAGCTGAGAACCCCGTTGCAAACAACTTGTCTAGGTTAGAAAATGTGCTTGATGACCCACTACCTATTGATGATAGCTTTCCTAATGAGCAATTAAATGTCATAAATGCTTCTCATACTGCTCCATGGTATGCTGATTATGCTAATTACATTGTTGCTAAGTTTATACCACCTTGTTTCGCATACCAGCAAAAGAAAAAGTTCTTCTTTCATTTGAGGCATTACTTTTGGGATGACCCACATCTTTATAAACAAGGAGTAGATGGTGTTATTAGAAGTTGTGTTCCTGAGCATGAACAAGAACAGATCCTACGCAAGTGTCACTCCGAAGCTTATGGAGGACACCATGCTGGAGATAGAACTGCACATAAGGTACTGCAATCTGGTTTTTATTGGCCTACTCTCTAGAAGGATGCCCGTAAGTTTGTCTTATCTTGTGATGAATGTCAAAGAATTGGTAATATTAGTAGACGTCAAGAAATTCCTATGAATTATTCACTTGTTATTGAACCATTTGATGTTTGGGGCTTTGACTATATGGGACCTTTTCCTTCCTCGAATGGTTATACACATATTTTAGTTGCTATTGATTATGTTACTAAATGGGTAGAAGCTATTCCAACTAGTAGTGTTGATCATAACACTTCTATTAAAATTCTTAAAGAAGTTATTTTTCCAAGATTTGGAGTCCCTAGATATTTAATGACTGATGGTGGTTCACATATCATGGTGCTTTCCATAAAATGCTTGCTAAATATGATGTTAATCATAGAATTGCATCTCCTTATCACCCTCAGTCTAGTGGTCAAGTAGAATTGAGTAATAGAGAACTCAAATTAATTTTGCAAAAGACTGTTAATAGGTCTAGAAAGAATTGGTCCAAGAAACTTGATGATGCATTATGGGCCTATAGAACTGCTTATAAAAATCCTATGGGTATGTCTCCGTATAAAATGGTCTATGGAAAAGCATGTCACTTACCTCTCGAACTAGAACATAAGGCTTATTGGGCTATTAAAGAACTTAATTATGATTTTAAACTTGCCGGTGAGAAGAGGTTATTTTATATTAGCTCACTTGATGAATGGAAAACCCAAGCCTACGAAAATGCCAAGTTGTTTAAAGAAAAAGTTAAAAGATGGCATGACAAAAGAATACAAAAGCGTGAGCTTAATGTAGGTGATTATGTATTACTATACAACTCTCGTTTAAGATTTTTTTGCAGGAAAACTTCTCTCTAAATGGGAAGGTCCCTACGTTATCGAGGAGGTCTACCGTCTGGTGCCATAAAAATCAACAACTTCGAAGGCACAAATCCAAAGGTGGTGAACGGTCAAAGAATCAAACATTATATCTCAGGTAATCCCATAAATGTTGAAACCAATGTTATTGAAACCGTAACCCCAGAGGAATTCATAAGGGACACTTTCCTGAACGTTTCAGACTCCGCAAAGGAATAGGTATGTGGTACGGTAAGTAAACCGACTCCAAAACAGTTTTTATGGCAATATTTCTCCGTTTTGGAATATTTAGAAAAATAGAAAAATAAGTAGCAGTCCGGGAAGGACACGAGGGCTCCACGAGGGTGGAGGGTGATACGTCTCCAACGTATCTATAATTTTTGATTGCTCCATGCTATATTATTTACTGTTTTGAATGTTTATGGGCTTTATTATACACTTTTATATCATTTTTGGGACTAACCTATTAACCCAGATCCCAGTGCCAGTTTCTGTTTTTACCCTGTTTTAGGGTTTCGAAGAAAAGGAAAATCAAACGGAGTCCAATTGACCTGAAACTTCACGGAACTCATTTTTGGAAGGAAAGAAGCCCAGAAGACTTGGAGTGCACGTCGGGGGACCTGCGAGGAGGTCACGAGGCAGGGGGGCGTGCCCACCCCCCTGGGCGCGCCCTCCACCCTCGTGAGCCCCTCGTGGCCCCCCTGACGTATTTCTTCTGCCTATATATCTCCATATACCCTAAAAACATCCGGGAGCACAATAGATCGGGAGTTCCGCCGCCAGAAGCCTCCGTAGCCATCGAAAACCAATCTAGACCCGTTCCGGCACCCTGCCAGAGGGGGAATCCTTCTCCGGTGGCCATCTTCATCATCGCGGTGCTCTCCATGATGAGGAGGGAGTAGTTCTCCCTCGGGGCTAAGGGTATGTACCAGTAGCTATGTGTTTGATCTCTCTCTCTCTCGTGTTCTTGAGGTGATACGATCTTGATGTATCGCGAGCTTTGCTATTATATTTGCATCCTATGATGTTTCTTCCCCCCTCTACTCTCTTTTAGTGAATTGAGTTTCCCCTTTGGAGTTATCTTATCGGATTGAGTCTTTAAATATTTGAGAACACTTGATGTATGTTTTGCCGTGGATATCTGTGGTGACAATGGGATATCACGTGATTCACTTGATGTATGTTCTGGTGACCAACTTGCGGGTTCCGCCCATGAACCTATGCATAGGGGTTGGCACACGTTTTCGTCGTGATTCTCCGGTAGAACTTAGGGGCACTCTTTGAGGTCCTTTGTGTTTGTTGAATAGATGAATCTGAGATTGTGTGATGCATATCGTATAATCATACCCACGGATACTTGAGGTGACATTGGAGTATCTAGGTGACATTAGGGTTTTGGTTGATTTGTGTCTTAAGGTGTTATTCTAGTATGAACTCTAGGGTTGTTTGTGACACTTATAGGAATAGCCCAACGGATTGATTGGAAAGAATAACTTTGAGGTGGTTTCGTACCCTACCATAATCTCTTCGTTTGTTCTCCACTATTAGTGACTTTGGAGTGACTCTTTGTTGCATGTTGAGGGATAGTTATGTGATACAATTATGATATTATTGTTGAGGGAACTTACACTAGCGAAAGTATGAACCCTAGGCCTTGTTTCAATGCATTGCAATACCGTTTGCGCTCACTTTTATCATTAGTTACCTTGCTGTTTTTATAATTTCAGATTACAAATACCTTTATCTACCATCCATATTGCACTTGTATCACCATCTCTTCGTCGAACTAGTGCACCTATACAATTTACTATTGTATTGGGTGTGTTGGGGACACAAGAGACTCTTTGTTATTTGGTTGCAGGGTTTCTTGAGAGAGACCATCTTCATCCTACGCCTCCTACGGATTGATAAAGCTTAGGTCATCCACTTGAGGGAAATTTGCTACTTTCCTACAAACCTCTGCACTTGGAGGCCCAACAACGTCTACAAGAAGAAGGTTGTGTAGTAGACATCAAGCTCTTTTCTGGCACCGTTGCTCGGGAGGTTAGCGCTTGAAGGTATATCTTTAGATCTTGCAATCGAGTCTTTTAGTTTCTTGTTTTATCACTAGTTAAGTTTATAAAAGAAAACTATAAAAAAATGGAATTGAGTTTGTCTCATACGCTTCACCTTTTTAATATCTTTCGTGAGTATGATGGAAAGGATAACTGTGCTCAAGTGCTAGAAGAAGAGATCTCTAAAATGTTTGGCACTAAATATTTGAATGATGAGCATCATTGCAATGTTGTTAGTACGAATTCTTTGAACATCGATGATGCTAATGATGATTCACTAGTTATGATGAAAATACCTCCTATAAACATGTCAATTTTTGTGGAGTAGAATGGGTTTGCAATTACACACCAAATAGGGAAGATAGATATTGCAAGAGGCATAAGTACTTAGAAACCAAATTGTTGCAAGAAGAGCTAGATGAATGTGCTGAAAATTTAAGATATCTTACCCATACTTGCGAACTTTGCAATGAACATGGTCATTTAAATATCAAATGCAAATTGTTTCATGACCGTATCGTGTCCAAAAATTGTGATGACTTGATTTCCCTTGCACATCATAATGAACTTAGTTGCTCTTGGGTTATGAGGAAATGAAACGTATAACTGAGGGTATTCCAAAATCTAATCTCTATAAACTTCTTGGTTTTGATCTAGAGAAGATTTATATGTATTGTGCGGTGAATTGCATTGAAAATCCTTATATTGCCAATTACATAAAGAAAAGAAAACAAATAGGAGATGAAGAGAATACTAATGAAAGGGAAGAGACTTCCCAATATCCTCCTATTGTTCCTTATGATGAATCAGGTAACGAGGAGGAGCCTCCTATTCAACCAATCTCATTAATAAGGAGCTCCAAAAAGAGGATTGAACCCACACATGATGTGGTGAAGAAGAAGAAAAGAAAAAGGAAGAGAGGTAAAAAGATGTCTCTCCCAAATAATGCTGCTCCTATTACTATTGTGCCTCATGAAAATATAATTGTGGAAGATAATGATACTTCTTATGACCTTGAAAATCTTTTTGGCACTTGCTTGGAAGAATATAATGATTGCTATACTATCGGTGCTATCTATAATATTAATGATGAGAGTGATTATGCTTATGATATGAAAAGGCCCAAGCTTGGGGAAGCTATGTTTGATGAGGATGACATATTTGAGAATATATTTGCTGCAATTAATGTTTGTCCCAAGCTTGGGGATGCTACGCTTAATGAAGATGATATTTTTAGTATCCCAAGTTTTGATATGCAAATTTATAATGATAATAACATGCCTCCTACTTATGATAATTATTGTGAGGATACATATGCTATAAAAAGTAGTGAGGATTATAATTATAAAACTTGTCATGATTATGGTTACCCCTTTTCTGAACATTACTCTTTTAATGTGGAAACAATTTATAGTATTCAAGTCCCTTATGATACTCCCACTATCCCGAATGAGAAGAATCTTGCTTATGTGGAGAGTAATAAAATTTCTATGCTTATAGATCATGAAAATAATGTTTTAGGTGCTGGTTATATTGTTGAATTCATTCATGATGCTACTAAAAATTATTATGAGGGAGGAATATATGCTTATAGGAGTTGCAATAATATCAAGTTTTCTCTCGATGTGCTTAAAGTTTTGAAGTTATGCTTGTTTTGCCTTCCTATGCTAGTTGATTATTGCTCCCATAAGTTGTTTGTTCACAAAATCCCTATGCATAGGAAGTGGGTTAGTCTTAAATGTGCTATTCATATTCTTCATGATGCTCTCTTTATGTTCCAATTCTTATCCTTTATGTGAGTATCATTGAAATCATCATGCCTAGCTAGGGGCATTAAACGATAGCGCTTGTTGGGAGGCAACCAAATTTTATTTTAGTTCCTTGATTTTTGCTCCTGTTTAGTAATAAATAAATCATATAGCCTCTGTTTAGATGTGGTTTTATGCTTTTAATTAGTGTTTGTGCCAAGTAGAACCTTTGGGAAGACTTGGGGAAAGTCTTGTTGATCATGCTGTAAAAAACAGAAACTTTAGCGCTCACGAGAATTGCTGCCATTTTTATTTGGAGAGTGGTATTTAGTTAATTATTTTTGCATATGATTAATAGATAAATTCCTCAGGTCCATAAATTTATTTGAGAATTTTATAAGTTCCAGAAGTATACGTTTGATCCAGATTACTACAGACTGTTCTGTTTTTGACAGATTCTGTTTTCGATGTGTTGTTTGCTTATTTTGATGAATCTATGGCTAGTAAAATATTTTATAAACCATAGAGAAGTTGGAATACAGTAGGTTTAACACCAATATAAATAAATAATGAGTTCATTACAGTACCTTGAAGTGGTCTTTTGTTTTCTTATACTAACGGAGCTTACGAGTTTTCTGGTAAGTTTTGTGTTGTGAAGTTTTCAAGTTTTGGGTAAGGATTTGATGGACTATGGAATAAGGAGTGGCAAGAGCCTAAGCTTGGGAATTCCCAAGGCACCCCAATGTAATATTCAAGGACAACCAATAGCCTAAGCTTGGGGATGCCCCGGAAGGCATCCCCTCCTTCGTCTTTGTTCATCGGTAACTTTACTTGGAGCTATATTTTTATTCGCCACATGATATGTGTTTTGCTTGGAGCGTCAATTTATTTTGTTAGGATTTGCTTGCTGTTATTTAGAACAATGTTTTTCATCTTTTATTTCAATAAAAGTGGCATTGATATCCTTTACTATGAATATGTTACAAGTATACATGTCGCTGTTTGAAAACAGAAAGTTTACCGCTGTTGCAATAATTCCCTGGAAAAGTGAGAATGTGATAAAATGTTGAAACATTTTGCATATTAAGCTCTGATACATTTAATACAGTGGGAATTCTCTTTCATAATTTTTGGAGTTAGGGAAGTATGGATGTTGCAGCAGTCTTTACAGACTATCCTGTTTAGGCAGATTGTTGTTATGTTTGCATTGTTTGCATATGTTGCTTCTTTAATGATTCTATTTGCGGATAGGACTATTAAATATGCAGAGGCATTTAGTATGCAATGTTTAATAATAATTTTAGTGGTTTTCTACAGTAGAGTATGATAAGGTTTTTGCAATGGTTTATACTAACTTATCTCACGAGTCCTTGTTGAGTTTTGTGTGGATGATGCTTTTGAGATTTAGGGAGACCGTGATATGAGAGGAATTAAGGAGACACAAAAGATCAAGCTTGGGGATGCCCAAGGCACCCCAAGATAATATTTCAAGAAGTCTCAAGCATCTAAGCTTGGGGATGCCCCGGTTGGCATCCCACCTTTCTTCTTAAACAATTATCGGTTAGTATCGGTTGATCCTAAGTTTTTTCTTCTTCACATGATGTTTGCCATTCTTAGAATGTCATTTTATTTTGTTTTGCTTTCTGTTTGAATAGAATACCAAGATCTGAAATTATTAAATGTTAGAGAGTCTTCACATAGTTGCATAATTATTCGACTACTCATTGATCTTCACTTATATCTTTCGGAGTAGTTTGTCATTTGCTCTAGTGCTTCACTTATATCTTTTAGAGCATGGTGGTAGTTTTATTTTGAAGAAATATATGAACTCTCATGCTTCACTTATATCATTCTGAGAGTCTTAAATAGCATGGTAATTTTCTTAAAATCCTAAAATTCTAGGTATTCAAGAATAATAAAACTTTCTTATGAGTGTGTTGAATACTATGAGAAGTTTGATGCTTGATAATTGTTTTGAGATATGAGGATGGTGATATTAGAGTCATGCTAGTTTAGTGGTTATGAATTTGAGAAATACTTGTGTTGAAGTTTGTGATTCCCGTAGCATGCACGTATGGTGAACCGTTATGTGATGTGATGAAGTCGGAGCATGATTTATTTATTGATTGTCTTCCTTATGAGTGGCGGTCGGGGACGAGCGATGGTCTTTTTCTACCAATCTATCCCCCTAGGAGCATGCACGTAGTACTTTGTTTCGATAACTAATAGATTTTTGCAATAAGTATGTGAGTTCTTTATGACTAATGTTGAGTCCATGGATTATACGCACTCTCACCCTTCCACCATTGCTAGCCTCTCTAATACCGCGCAACTTTCGCCGGTATCATACACCCTCCATATACCTTCCTCAAAACAGCCACCATACCTACCTATTATGGCATTTCCACAGCCATTCCGAGATATATTGCCATGCAACTTTCCACCATCCATTTTATCATGACACATTCATCATTGTCATATTGCTAGCATGATCATGTAGTTGACATAGTATTTGTGGCAAAGCCACCGTTTATAATTATTACATACTTGTCACTCTTGATTCATTGCATATCCCGGTACACCGCCGTAGGCATCCATATAGAGTCATACTTTGTTCTAGTATCGAGTTGTAATCATTGAGTTGTAAATAAATAGAAGTGTGATGATCATCATTCAATAGAGCATTGTCCCAAAAAAGGCCATAAAAAAGAAAGGCCAAATAAAAAATAAAGGCAAAAAAAGCCAAATAAAAAAATAAAATAAAAGGGGACAATGCTACTATCCTTTTACCACACTTGTGCTTCAAAGTAGCACCATGATCTTCATGATAGAGAGTCTCCTATGTTGTCACTTTCATATACTAGTGGGAATCTTTCATTATATAACTTGGCTTGTATATTCCAATAATGGGCTTCCTCAAAATGCCCTAGGTCTTCGTGAGCAAGCGAGTTGGATGCACACCCACTAGTTTCTTTTGTTGGGCTTTCATATACTTATAACTCTAGTGCATCCGTTGCATGGCAATCCCTACTCACTCACAATGATATCTATTGATGGGCATCTCCATAGCCCGTTGATACGCCTAGTCGATGTGAGACTATCTTCTCCCTTTCTGTCCTCTCCACAACCACCATTCTATTCCACCTATAGTGCTATGTCCATGGCTCACGCTCATGTATTGCGTGAAGATTGAAAAAGTTTGAGAACATCAAAAGTATGAAACAATTGCTTGGCTTGTCATCGGGGTTGTGCATGATTTAAATATTTTGTGTGATGAAGATAGAGCATAGCCAGACTATATGAATTTGTAGGGATAGCTTTCTTTGGCCATGTTATTTTGAGAAGACATGATTGCTTAGCTAGTATGCTTGAAGTATTGTCATTTTTATGTCAATATGAACTTTTGTCTAGAATCTTTCAGATCTGAATATTCGTACCACAATTAAGAAGAATCACATTGAAATTATGCCAAGTAACACTCCGCATCAAAAATTCTATTTTTATCATTCACCTACTTGAGGATGAGCAGGAATTAAGCTTGGGGATGATGATACGTCTCCAACGTATCTATAATTTTTTACTGCTCCATGCTATATTATTTACTGTTTTGAATGTTTATGGGCTTTATTATACACTTTTATATCACTTTTGGGACTAACCTATTAACCCAGAGCCCAGTGCCAGTTTCTGTTTTTACCCTATTTTTGGGTTTCAAAGAAAAGGAAAATCAAACGGAGTCCAATTGACCTGAAACTTCACGGAACTCATTTTTGGAAGGAAAGAAGCCCAGAAGACTTGGAGTGCACGTCAGGGGACCTGCGAGGAGGTCACGAGGCAGGGGGCGCGCCCACCCCCTGGGCGCGCCCTCCACCCTCATGAGCCCCTCGTGGCCCCCCTGATGCATTTCTTCCGCATATATATCTCCATATACCCTAAAAACATCCGGGAGCACAATAGATCGGGAGTTCCACCGCCAGAAGCCTCCGTAGCCACCGAAAACCAATCTAGACCCGTTCCGGCACCCTGCCGGAGGGGGAATCCTTCTCCGGTGGCCATCTTCATCATTCCGGTGCTCTCCATGACGAGGAGGGAGTAGTTCTCCCTCGGGGCTGAGGGTATGTACCAGTAGCTATGTGTTTGATCTCTCGCTCTCTCTCTCTCTCGTGTTCTTGAGGTGATACGATCTTGATGTATCGCGAGCTTTGCTATTATATTTGGATCCTATGATGTTTCTTCCCCCCTCTACTCTCTTGTAATGAATTGAGTTTCCCCTTTGGAGTTATCTTATCGGATTGAGTCTTTAAAGATTTGAGAACACTTGATGTATGTCTTGCCGTGGATATCTGTGGTGACAATGGGATATCACGTGATTCACTTGATGTATGTTTTGGTGATCAACTTGCGGGTTCCGCCCATGAACCTATGCATAGGGGTTGGCACACGTTTTCGTCGTGATTCTCCAGTAGAACTTTGGGGCACTCTTTGAGGTCCTTTGTGTTGGTTGAATAGATGAATCTGAGATTGTGTGATGCATATCATATAATCATACCCACGGATACTTGAGGTGACATTGGAGTATCTAGGTGACATTATGGTTTTGATTGATTTGCGTCTTAAGGTGTTATTCTAGTATGAACTCTAGGGCTGTTTGTGACACTTATAGGAATAGCCCAACGGATTGATTGCAAAGAATAACTTTGAGGTGGTTTTGTACCCTACCATAATCTCTTCGTTTGTTCTCCGCTATTAGTGACTTTGGAGTGACTTGTTGCATGTTGAGGGATAGTTATGTGATCCAATTATGATATTATTGTTGAGGGAACTTACACTAGGGAAAGTATGAACCCTAGGCCTTGTTTCAACGCATTGCAATACCGTTTGTGCTCACTTTTATCCTTAGTTACCTTGCTGTTTTTATAATTTCAGATTACAAATACCTTTATCTACCATCCATATTGCACTTGTATCACCATCTCTTCGTCGAACTAGTGCACCTATACAATTTACTATTGTATTGGGTGTGTTGGGGACACAAGAGGCTCTTTGTTATTTTGTTGCAGGGTTGCTTGAGAGAGACCATCTTCATCCTACGCCTCCTACGGATTGATAAACCTTAGGTCATCCACTAGAGGGAAATTTGCTACTGTCCTACAAACCTCTGCACTTGGAGGCCCAACAACGTCTACAAGAAGAAGGTTGTGTAGTAGACATCAGAGGGTGCGCCCTACCCTACTGGGCGCGCCCCCTACCTCGTGGGCACCTCGTGTGCTCTCCGGACTCCATTTTCATACACGACACGTATTTTGGTCGGTAAAAATTTGTTATATAAACTCCCCAGGGTTTTGACTCCCGTATCACGCAAAAATCTCCTATTTTTGTTTCAAGCTACTTTTCTGACAAATCTAGATTATCATGGCATCTCCAAGTGCTCCCAAGGACAAGTTCTTTGAGAAGGTCATCAACCCTTACCTCGCGGAGGTGCAGCAACACCCTCAAACCATTGAGATGCGTGATGGCTTGCTGCACATCCGTGATGCTAAGGGACCGAAGGGGACCGGAAGCATGGAGACGAGGCTCGAAGCAATGGAGCAACAAGTTTTCAAGTGTCAGGGGATGGTGGAGCGTGGACTCAACTCCAACCACATGATGATCACAGAATTCACCAACGAACACAAGCTGGATGCCGACAACGTCGGGGAGACCATCTTCAAGCTTCACGAGAAAATTGAGCACCTTCAAGCTCAAATCTATGACCTGCAAAACCAAAACTGTGAGTATGAATATAGATTCAAAAGGATGAGTTTGGCTGCAGATTTGAGGATCCAGAGACCCGGTCATCTTTCTATGATGTTGAGCCTATGCCTTGGAAGAAGGACGACAAGCCTACGCCATCAACAAAATCACCACTGTCTCCACCAACAAAGAAGAATTGAGTATGTGGTATGGGCACTCCACTTGGCAACTGCCAAGCTTGGGGGAGTGCCCCGGTATCGTATCATCATCACTTTTATCTTTACCGTCTTTCTTCGTTCGATCCTTTTGGTAATATCTTCATCTAGTAGAATAAAAGTTCTTAGTATGATCTAGTCATGAGTTTTGCTTTATTATCCTTCTATGTACTCGAGTCCATGAGTTATATAATAAAGATTAGTGTTGAGTCAAGGGCTTGATTATTTTGCCATGATCCTAAGTGAGTAAAATAAAAGAGAAAGAAATAAAAAGAAACAAAGAGATCGTATGAGTCTTATGGATAGTAATGAGCTCACCTAGAAAAAGTATGATGAATAAAAATTGTTGAGGGTTGACAAACATAGTTTTGGTCATCACTGCAATTAATAGGAAGTAATAAAGAAAGAGAGGTCTTCACATATAAATATACTATCTTGGACATCTTTTATCATTGCGAGCACTCATTAAAATATGACTGCTAAAGAGTTACCATTGGACAAGGAAGACAACGTAATGGGTTATGTTTTCTTACATCTGAGATAAATTATATTGTCTTGGATCCTCCAACATGTTGAGCTTGCCTTTCTCCCTCATGCTAGCCAAATTCATTGCACCAAGTAGAAATACTACTTGTGCTTCCAAATACCTTTAAACCAGTTTTGCCATGAGAGTCCACCATACCTACCTATGGATTGAGTAAGATCCATCAAGTAAGTTGTCATCAGTGCAAGCAATAAAAATTGCTCTCTAAATATGTATGATTGATTGGTGTGGAAGAAATAAGCTTTATATGATCGTGTGATATGGAAGTAATAAAAGCGTTAGACTGCATAATAAAGGTCCATATCACAAGTGGCAGTATAAAGTGACGTTCTTCCGCATTAGGATTTTGTGCATCCAACCATAAAAGCGCATGACAACCTCTGCTTCCCTCTGCGAAGGGCCTATCTTTTACTTTTATCTCCTACATTGCATAAGAGTCATGGTGATCTTCACCCTTCCTTTTTACATTTTATCCTTTGGCAAGCACAATATGTTGGAAAGATCCTGGTATATATGGCTAATTGGATGTGAGTTTTCATGAACTATTACTGTTGACATTACCCTTGAGGTAAAACGTTGGGAGGCAAAACTATAAGCCCCTATCTTTCTCTGTGTCCGATTAAAACTCCATACCCATAAGTATTGCGTGAGTGTCAGCAATTGTGAAAGATTATATGATAGTTGAGTATGTGGACTTCCTGAAAAGCTCTTATACATTGACTCTTTCCTATGTTACGATAAATTGCAATTGCTTCAATGACTGAGATTGTAGTTTGTTCGTTTTCAATGAAGTTTACGATTCATACTTGATATTGTGATTGAATTATTACTCTAGCATAAGAGATTATATGACAAGAACTATATAAGTTGTTGTTCTAAGAATGATCATGATGCCCTCATGTCTGTATTTTATTTTTATCAACACCTCTATCTCTAAACATGTGGACATATTTTTCGATTTCGGCTTTTCGCTTGAGGACAAGCGAGGTCTAAGCTTGGGGGAGTTGATACGTCCATTTTGCATCATGCTTTTATATCAATATTTATTGCATTATGGGCTGTTATTACACATTATGTCACAATACTTATGTCTATTCTCTATTATTTTACAAGGTTTACATAAAGAGGGAGAATGCTGGCAGCTGGGATTCTAGGCTGGAAAAGGAGAAAATATTAGAGACCTATACCGCACAGCTACAAAAGTCCTGAAACTTCACGGGAGATGTTTTCCAAATATATAAAAAATACTCAGTGGAAGAAACTCACCAGGGGGCCACACCCTGCCCACGAGGGTGGGGGCGCGCCCTACCCCCTGGGTGCGACCCCTACCTCGTGGGCCCCGTGGTGGCCCTCCGGTGGCCATCTTCTGCTATATGGAGTCTTTCGATGGGAAAAATCATAAGCCATCTTCTTGGACGAAACTCCGCCGCCACGAGGCGGAACCTTGGCGGAACCAATCTAGGGCTCTGGCAGAGCTGTTCTGCCAGGGAAACTTCCCTCCCGGAGGGGGAAATCATCGCCATCGTCATCACCAACGCTCCACTCATCGGGAGAGGGCAATCTCCATCAACTTCTTCATCAGCACCATCTCATCTCAAAACCCTAGTTCATCTCTTGTATCCAATTCTTGTCTCCAAGTCTGAGATTGGTGCTAGTAGGTTGCTAGTAATGTTAATTACTCCTTGTAGTTGATGCTAGTTGGTTTAATTGGTGGAAGATCATATGTTCAGATCCTATATGCATATTAATACCCATCTGATTATGAACATGTTTATGCTTTGTGAGTAGTTACTTTTGTTCCTGAGGACATGTGAGAAGTCTTGCTATTAGTAGTCATGTGAATTTGGTATTCGTTCGATATTTTGATAAGATGTGTGTTGTCTCCCCTCTAGTGGTGTTATGTGAGCGTCGACTACATGACACTTCACCATTGTTTGGGCCTAGAGGAAGGCATTGGGGAGTAATAAGTAGATGATGGGTTGCTAGAGTGATAGAAGCTTAAACCCTAGTTTATGCGTTGCTTCGTAAGGGGCTGATTTGGATCCATATGTTTCATGCTATGGTTAGGTTTACCTTAATAATTTTGTTGTAGTTGCAGATGCTTGCAATAGAGGTTAATCATAAGTGGGATGCTTGTCCAAGTAAGGGCAGTACCCAAGCACCGGTCCACCCACATACCAAATTATGAAAGTACCGAACGCGAATCATATGAACGTGATGAAAACTAGCTTGACGATATTCCCATGTGTCCTCGGGAGTGCTTTACATCATATAAGAGTTTGTCCAGGCTTGTCCTTTGCTACAAAAGGATTGGGCCACCTTGCTACACTTTATTTACTTTCGTTACTTGTTGCTCGTTACAAATTATCCTATCACAAAACTATCTGTTACCACTTATTTCAGTACTTGCAGAGAATACCTTGCTGGAAACCTCTTATCATTTCCTTCTGCTCCTTGTTGGGTTTGACACTCTTACTTATCTGAAGGACTATGATAGATCCCCTATACTTGTGGGTCATCAGACGGGTGTAGCACGATTGTCATCTGCAAAAGGGAAGAACTTAGGTGAAAGTTGTCATGCAAAAAAGAAGAATGAATTATCAAAATTCCAAAGAAGCTTAATTGAGCCGGGCCGGCCCTGATTACACGTGGGAAGCCCTTGGTATTGTTTTATGAGGGTTCAAAAACCAATCCCATTCATGTATGATGGAACGCCGGAATCGTCTAACCGTGTCCGTGGTCTTGACAACCTGCCATTTTTTCTGGTTGGTGAGGGCGTCTAGTGTGCGGCTGTTAGAGCCGCCGCGTCCTCTTCCGTACATAAGGAATGGTTGGTATTTCCGCTAACTGTGATGACGCCTCGTGGACCGGGCATCTTGATCTTGAGAAAAGAATAATGCGGTATTGCGTTAAAACGAGCGAAAGCCGCTCTTCCAAGCAGTGCTTGATAATCACTTCGGAATGGAGCGATGTGAAAAGTTAATGTTTCTCTTCGGAAGTTATCGGGAGAACCGAATACCACCTCTAGTGGTAGAGTGCCCGTACAGCGGGCCTCTTGGCCTGGTAGTACTCCCTTGAAGGTAGTATTATTGTGGCTTATTTGTGTCGGGTCTATCCCCATTTTGCGGACTGTGTCCTAATATATCAGATTTAGATCACTGCCGCCGTCCATTAGGACCCTTGTGAGACGGTACCCGTTTATTATTGGGTCTAGCACCAAGGCCGTCAGTCCTTCGCGCCGGATATTTGTATTGTGAGCCCTACGATCAAAAGTGATTGGGCAGGCCAACCAGGGGTTGAGCCTAGGGGTGATGGGCTTTATGGCGCGTGTGCATCGGGGTGCGTGATTGCTTCTCCCCTTTGTCACATGGATCACGTTTACTGTTTTAACCTGTGGTGGGAACTTTTTCTGTCCTCCGGTGCTTTGTTGGCGAGGTTCATCCTCGTCTTTGCTTGGTGTCTCTTCCTCTTTGTGTTTGGCGTTTAGCTTACCAGCCTGCTTGAAGACCCAACATTCTCTGTGGGTATGATTTGCAGGTTTGTCTGGGGTGCCGTGAATCTGACAAAGTTTGTCAAGAATTTTGTTTAGGCCAGATTGTCCTTCTCTGCTGCCTTTGAAAGGCTTTTTCCGCTGAGCTGGTCGAGAGCCCCTAAATCTGGCATTTACCGCCGTGTTATCTGGGCTACTTTCCTTATTTCGACGCTTGTTTTTGTTGCGTCGTGGTTTACCATTGCCGAATGGAGAGCGGCGCAAGTCTCACACTCTTTCTCTCACTCTCTATCCTCTGTCTTTCAGATTTTCCCCATTCCTAACTTCGGATGTGCTTGGGTCGCCGGTGCTGCTACGGGCCAACCAGCTGTCCTCACCCGCAAAAAAGTGGGCCATGAGGCTTGTTAGGGCTGCCATTGTTCTCGGTTTTTCCTGGCCGAGGTGTCTGGAAAGCCATTCGTCTCGGACGCTGTGTTTGAAAGCTGCTAAGGCTTCGGCGTCCGGACATCGACAATTTGGTTCTTCTTGGTGAGGAACCTGTTCCAAAGCTTTCGGCGGACTCTCCGGACTGTTGGATTATATGACTTAAATCGTCTGCATCCGGAGGTCGGACATAAGTCCCTTGAAAATTGGCCCGGAAAGCGTCCTCGAGCTCCTCCCAACTTCCAATTGAGTTTTCGGGGAGGCTTTTTAGCCAGTGCCTAGCTGGCCCTTTAAGCTTGAGGGGCAAGTATTTAATGGCATGGAGATCATCTCCACGAGCCATATGGATGTGGAGGATGAAGTCCTCTATCCAGACTCCAGGGTCTGTGGTTCCGTCGTACGCCTCTATGTTCACCGGTTTGAATCCCTCTGGGAATTCGTGATCCAGCACCTCATCAGTGAAACATAAGGGGTGTGTGGCACCCCTGTATTGGGATGCGCCATGGTGTTCGGACGGTTGTAGTATTCGGTGTTGGTTGTGTACCGGAGCACGCTTCCTAGATCCATAGATAGATCTGGTCGCGCCCGATTTTTGACGCAAGTTCTCACGTAGATCGTGTGTTGACCTATGCGTGACTTTGTTAGCCGCTCTATCGCGTTCACAGGGTGGTGGATCCGGCCGGTTAGCCGTATCAGTTTTGGGCTGTATGGGCTCTAAGGCCTCATCGTCGAATTCAGGTAATAGCTTGCGCTTTGGATAGCTTTTTGGATGGTAACTTCCACCATACTTTGTTACTTTGTTCCACTTGCTGTTGAGCGTATCTTGTGCGACCTTGAGCCTTTGCTTCTGTTTCTTCAGGCTTCTCGTTGTGGCAGTAAGCCTTCTGCGGAGGTTCTCTTGCTCCAAGTGTGTTTCCGGGATGATGGGTGCATCTTCGTCCGGACTATTTTCTTCCCTAGACGGGGATTCATGAGGCTTATCTTTGGCATTATCGTGTTCGGATGTCGGATCCGTACTATGTTTGCAGTTTGCATCTTGATCATTTTCTGCCACCGGGGTGGTGCAGTTGTTGTCTCTTCCAGAGTCGCGTGGACTATTATTATCGTTGTTTTTGCCATGGGGGGGCTTAGAGCGGCGCCGCTGACGTCGGCGCTTGGGTTGCTTCTTGGAGGGGTCATCCTCCGCTTTCTCATCGCCATTGGCTTCTTTGGGGGTGTCCACCATGTATACGTCATGTGATGAAGTAGTGGTCCAGCGCCCTGTGGGCGGTGGTTCTGGTTCGTCTCCGGCTTCGTCATCCATACCATCGAAGTCTTCGGAGCCGAAGTCGAGCATGTCGGTTAAGTCGTTGACAGTGGCTACTAAGTGGGTGGTGGGTGGGCAGCGAATTTCTTCGTCGTCCACATCCCATTCTAGTCGGACATAGTTCGGCCAAGGTTCTCCTAACAAGGAGAGAGACCTTAATGAATTTATCACATCCCCGAGGGGTGAGTGCTGAAAGATGTCCGCGGAGGTGAACTCCATGATCGGCGCCCAGTCGGACCCGACGGGCACGGATATGAGCGGCTCGGAGTCCGTGGCCGGAGATGAATCCATTGGTTTGGCGACACGGCTCTTGTAAGGGGCGAAGTTAGTATCCGGCTCTATCTCCACTGAGAGTGCGGCCTCCATGGTGGGGTCCATCCCTCCGCTCTCGGATGGCGCGACTTGCTCCGGATTAAAGGCCGGAGTAGCTGCGGATGCGATCTCCCGAATGCTGTCCGACGGTAGAGTTATGCCTTGCTCGTCGTGACTGCGCGGCGCGTCCGGAATGGCCTCGAATCCGTCGAATATCAAGTCTCCGCGGATATCGGCCGTGTAGTTCATGTTTCCAAATCTGACCTGATGGCCAGGGGGCGTAGCTCTCAATCTTCTCCAGATGACCAAGCGAATTGGCCCGCAGTGCAAAGCCGCCGAATATAAAGATTTGTCCGGGGAGGAAAGCCTCACCCTGGACCGCATCGCTAGCGATGATCGAAGGAGCTATCGAGCCTTATGGTGACGACACAGTGGAACTCTCAATGAAAGCACCAATGTTGGTGTCAAAATCGGCGGATCTCGGGTAGGGGGTCCCGAACTGTGCGTCTAAGGCGGATGGTAACAGGAGGCAGGGGACACAATGTTTACCCAGGTTCGGGTCCTCTTGATAGAGGTAAAACCCTACGTCCTGCTTGATTGTTCTTGATGATATGAGTGTTACAAGAGTAGATCTACCACGAGATCAGAGAGGCTAAACCCTAGAAGCTAGCCTATGGTATGATTGTATGTTGTCCGACGGACTAAAGCCCTCCGGTTTATATAGACACCGGAGGGGGCTAGGGTTACACAAGGTCAGTTACAAAGGAGGAGATATGCATATCCGTATTGCATAGCTTGCCTTCCACGCGAAGTAGAGTCCCATCCGGACACGAGACGAAGTCTTCAATCTTGTATCTTCATAGTCCAACAGTCTGGCCAAAGGATATAGTCTGGCTGTCCGGAGACCCCCTAATCCAGGACTCCCTCACTAGTGATTATGTTGTAGGTGCTGTTCTAGGGCAAAGAGTTGATAAGAAATTAAATATTATTCAATATGGTAGTAAAACTCTAGACAATGCCCAGAGAAATTATGCTACTACTGAAAAAGAATTTTTAGCAGTTGTTTTTGCTTGTGATAAGTTCAGACCTTATATTGTTGATCCCAAAGTAACTATTCACACTGATCATGCTGCTATTAAATACCTTATGGAAAAGAAAGATGCTAAACCTAGACTTATTAGATGGGTTCTCCTACTACAAGAATTTGATTTGCATATTATTGATAGAAAGGGAGCTGAGAACCCCGTTGCAGACAACTTGTCTAGGTTAGAAAATGTTCTTGATGACCCACTACCTATTGATGATAGCTTTCGTAATGAACAATTAAATGTCATAAATGCTTCTCGTACTACTCCATGGTATGCTGATTATGCTAATTATATTATTGCTAAATTTATACCACCTAGTTTCACATACCAGCAAAAGAAAAAGTTCTTCTATGATTTGAGACATTACTTTTGGGATGACCCACATCTTTATAAAGAAGGAGTATATGGTATTATTAGACGTTGTGTACCTGAGCATGAACAGGAACAGATCCTACGCAAGTGTCACTCTGAGGCTTATGGAGGACACCATGCTGGAGATAGACCTGCACATAAGGTATTCCAATCCAGTTTTTATTGGCCTACTCTCTTCAAGGATGCTCGTAAGTTTGTCTTGTCTTGTGATGAATGTCAAAGAATTGGTAATATTAGTAGACGTCAAGAAATGCCTATGAATTATTCACTTTTTATTGAACCATTTGATGTTTGGGGCTTTGATTATGTGGGGCCTTTTCCTTCCTCTAATGGGTATACACATATTTTAGTTGTTGTTGATTACGTTACTAAGTGGGTAGAAGCTATTCCACCTAGTAGTGTTGATCATAACACCTATATTAAGATGCTTAAAGAAGTTATTTTCCCGAGGTTTGGAGTCCCTAGATATTTAATGACTGATGGTGGTTCACATTTTTATTCATGGTGCCTTTCGCAAAATGCTTGCAAAGTATGATGTTAATCATAGAATTGCATCTCCTTATCACCCACAGTCTAGTGGTTGAGGGAGTCCTGGATTAGGGGGTGTTGGGATAGCCGAACTATACCTTCATCCGGACTCCTGAACTATGAAGATACAAGATTCAAGACTCCGTCCCGTGTCCGGAAGAGACTTTCCTTGGCGTGGAAGGCAAGCTTGGCGATACGGATGTTCAGATCTCCTACCATTGTAACCGACTCTATGTAACCCTAACCCTCTCCGGTGTCTATATAAACTGGAGGGTTTTAGTCCGTAGGACGACATACACATCAACAATGATACCATAGGCTAGCTTCTAGGGTTTAGCCTCTCTGATCTCATGGTAGATCTACTCTTGTACTACCCATATCATCAATATTAATCAAGGAGGACGTAGGGTTTTACCTCCATCGAGAGGGCCCGAACCTGGGTAAAACTTCGTGTCCCTTGCCTCCTGTTACCATCCGGCCTAGACGCACAGTTCGGGACCCCCTACCCGAGATCCGCCGGTTTTGACACCGACATTGGTGCTTTCATTGAGAGTTCCTCTGTGCCGTCACCGTCAGGCCCGATGGCTCCTACGATCATCAATGGCGATGCAGTCCAGGGTGAGACCTTCCTCCACGGACAGATCTTCGTCTTTGGCGACTTCACACTGCGAGCCAATTCACTTGGCCATCTAGAGCAGATCGAAAGCTACGCCCCTGGTCGTCAGGTCAGATTCGGAAATTTAAACTACACGGCTGACATCCGCGGGGACTTGATCTTCGACGGACTCAAACCACTGCCGAGCGCGCCGCACTGCCACGACGAGCATGATCTAGCTCTGCCGCCAAACAGTGCCCTGGAGGCCGCACCCGCATCGGTTTCGACCCTTAGTTCGGAGCCAACTGCGTCGATCGAGGATGGGCAGTTGAACGCCACCTCGGGGGCTGTGATCCCAACGGCAGTTGAGCCAAACACCAGCCCCGTACTCTGCGAGACTCGTGACTCCATGGAGCCAGATTCTTCTCCGGACTCCGAACCCTCCGCGCCCCTGCCGATCGAATCCGATTGGGCGCCGATCATGGAGTTCACGGCCGCGGACGTCTTTCAGCACTCGCCTTTCGGCGATATCCTGAAGTCATTGAAGTCTCTCTCTTTATCAGGAGAGCCCTGGCCGGACTATGGTCAGCAAGGTTGGGGTACGGACGATGAAGAAATTCAAAACCCACCCACCACCCACTTTGTAGCCACTGTCGACGACTTAACCGACATGCTCGACTTCGACTCTGAAGACATCGACGGTATGGACACCGATGAAGGAGATGATGAAGAACCAGCGCCTACCAGGCCCTGGAAAGCCACCTCGTCATTTGACATATACATGGTGGACACCCCAAAAGAGGGACAGGGCGATGGAACAGCGGAGGATGACCCCTCCAAGAAACAGCCCAAGCGCCAGCGTCAGCGGCGCCGCTCAAAATCCCGCCAACACAAAAACGGTGATTCCAGCATGGGAGATAATAATACTCCTGGGAGTGCTGAAGAAAACCCCCTCCAGCAAGGCTTAGCACAGGAGGATCGAGAAACCAGCCCTCATGAGAGAGCGGCAGACAGAGAGGTCGAGGACGATAATTATATGCCTCCCTCCGAAGACGAGGCAAGCCTTGATGACGACGAATTCGTCGTGCCAGAGGATCTCGTTGAGCAAAAGTGTTTCCAACGCAGGCTTATGGCCACGGCAAGAAGCCTCAAGAAAAAACAGCAACAGCTCCGAGCTGATCAAGATTTGCTGGTTGACAGATGGACCGAAGTCCTTGCGGCCGAAGAGCATAAACTCGAACGCCCCTCCAAGAGTTACCCAAAGCTTAGGTTGCTACCCCAATTAGAGGAGGAAGCACTTGATGCGGCCAAACGGCCACCTCATGGCCGCGACAGAGAGGCCTCCCGGCCCTCCACTCAAGCCGCACCCCGTACCAAGGCACGGGAATATGCGTCAGACTTGCGAGACATGTTGGAGGACAAGGCAAGGCAAACACGATCGATCTACGGATCGCGTGGGCACCCCACGGCTCGAGACGGTAACCGTCACGCCAGCCACAAATTCGGCAGGGCCAAACACAGTAGACAAAACTCATTGGAGCTACGTCATGATATCGCCCAGTACAGAGGCGC
The DNA here is from genome assembly GCF_056163025.1 of Triticum urartu. Taxonomy (NCBI): domain Eukaryota; kingdom Viridiplantae; phylum Streptophyta; class Magnoliopsida; order Poales; family Poaceae; genus Triticum; species Triticum urartu. The sequence continues at coordinate 24,435,990 of NC_141876.1, forward strand.
CACACATCCACTGTGCTTTACAGACGAAATAATATCTCATCAAATCCCCGAGGGTTTCAAACCCGTAAACATTGAATCATATGATGGCACAACAGACCCTGCGGTATGGATTGAGGATTATCTCCTTCATATCCACAAGGCCCGCGGCGACGTTTTTCACGCCATCAAATACCTCCCACTCAAGCTTAAAGGACCAGCTCGGCATTGGCTCAACAGCTTGCCAACAGGATCAATCAGTTGTTGGGAGGACCTAGAAGCCACATTCCTCGACAATTTCCAGGGCACTTATGTGCGCCCCCAGACGCCGATGACCTAAGTCACGTAATTCAGCAGCCAGAGGAATCGGCCAGGCAATTCTGGACACGGTTCCTAACAAAGAAAAATCAAATAGTCGACTATCCGGACGCTGAGGCCCTAGCTGCCTTCAAGCACAATATCCGTGACGTGTGGCTGGCCCGGCACCTTGGACAGGAAAAGTCGAAATCTATGGCAGCACTCACGACACTCATGACCCGCTTTTGCGTGGGAGAAGACAGTTGGCTTGCTCATAGCAACAATATGACCAAGAACACTGGTAGTTTGGACACCAGGGACATTAGTGGCAGGTCGCGTCGCAACAAGCACAAGCGCCGCATTAACGGCGACAATGCTGAGAATACGGCAGTTAATGCCGGATTCAGAGGCTCTAAATCCGGTCAGCAGAAAAAGCCATTCAAAAGGAATCCTAGGGGCCCGTCCAGCTTGGACCGAATACTCGACCGCTTGTGCCAAATACATGGCACCCCCGAAAAGCCGGCCAATCACACCAACAGGGATTGCTGGGTGTTCAAGCAGGCAGGCAAGTTAAGCGCCGACAATGAAGACAAGGGGCTGCATAGCGACGACGACGAGGAGCCCCGGCCGCCGAACAACAATGGACAGAAGGGTTTCCCCCCACAAATGCGGACGGTGAACATGATATACGCTACCCACGTCCCAAAAAGGGAGCGGAAGCGTGCGTTAAGGGACGTATACGCGGTAGAGCCAGTCGCCCCAAAGTTCAACCCATGGTCCTCCTGCCCGATCACCTTCGATCGAAGAGACCATCCCACTAGCATCCGTCATGGCGGATTTTCCGCATTGGTTCTGGACCCAATTATTGACGGATTTCATCTCACTAGAGTCCTCATGGACGGCGGCAGCAGCCTGAACCTGCTTTACTAGGATACAGTGCGAAAAATGGGCATCGATCCCTCGAGGATTAAGCCCACCAAAACGACCTTTAAAGGCATAATACCAGGTGTAGAGGCCAACTGTACAGGCTCGGTCACACTTGAAGTGGTCTTCGGATCCCCGGATAATTTCCGAAGCGAGGAATTGGTCTTCGACACAGTCCCATTCCGCAGTGGCTATCATGCACTGCTCGGACGAACCGCATTCGCCAAATTCAATGCGGTACCGCACTACGCATACCTTAAGCTCAAGATGCCAGGCCCTCGTGGAGTAATTACGGTCAATGGAAACACCGAACGCTCCCTCCAAAGGAGGAGCACACGGCGGCCCTTGCAGCGGAAGTACAAAGCAGCCTCTCCAGGCAGTTCTCCAGTCCGGCCATTAAACGTCCGAACACCGTCAAGCGCGCCCGGAGTAACCTACAACAAGACCGCCTGGCACGTTCCGAGCAGGCGTAGCAATGTGGCCCCAACCCCAACCCTAGCAAAAAGGCGACGCCAGTACTTCGCGTACATAATTACGCTCTACAAATACCATGGGCATAGGGGGAGGGGCACCATCACGGCACGCCCAAAACACGGCTTAAACCGCACCAGGGGCTGCCGATTTTTTACTTTTCTCTTACTTCTAGGACTCTACTCTTCGGAAGGCCTGTTCGGCAGTTCAATTGCCGCACAAACGATGCAAGAACCAGGGAAGCAGACAAGCCATGCCGCATTACGGAAATCCCAGGTGGTCTCTATCACGAGAAGTATACCTGTTTCGCATACTATTCCGCAGCTTGCCCCTGGAGCAGACATGTTAAATAGTCCAACTTTTCATTTATCGCATTACTTGTATCGTTCTGCTTTGATCACAGCTATTTCTAATAAACAATGCATAGCTTTTGTCTATTTTTGCACTATCTTTTTATAAATAAATGTTCCTTCACGACATGTTGCACCCATACAACTTGGTACGGCCAAAATACGCCAGGGGCTTTTAGCACCCCTCAATATGGTGTGAGAAGTCCGAACACTTTCACAAGTGCGGCACCCCGAACTTATAGCATTATATGCATCGGCTCCGAATCATGTCTTGGGTCAATAGTTGGGTTTGCCTGGCTCCTATGTTTTGGTGCCTTACGTTTCGCTATATCAGCTAAGGTAGCACTAGGAGAACCACTGCGATTGTGCCCCAGTTGAGCTGGGCCGAGCACCTCAGTGGAGAAAGCTAAAACTGACTGTCATGATGAAGCGAGAGCTGGTCGTTGTTCGAGAGGTTTCTTCGAGTCCCTAAAGACTTATGCCGCTTAGGGCGACGAGTCGGCTCTGTCCGGCCAAGGCGTGGATAGCGCCCCGAACTCGGTCTTCCGAATACTAGGGGCTTCGCCGAAATTTAAAATTACAGAATTCTATGGCTAAGTGAGAGTGTTCACGCATTATAGTCCGATTGCCTCGTTCGTCGGGCTGAGCGCCTCCCTCGAAGGACCCAAACATGGGGAAAAGAGCACCCAGATTTATCCCCGAACACCCCAGCACTAGTGGCAAGGGGGCAGAAGCTGACGACTCGCCATCTCTCAGTATTGATAAACAGCCGCACAGAAGGTAATATTTTAAATTCAAGCAGCATTGCTCAGCGCATATGAACAAGTTTTCAGCGCACAGGACAAAAACGAGTGGGTTTTACTCAAAAAATACATCCTTGGTACATTCATCCGCAACAAGACGGGCACCCTTCAGAACATCCTTATAGTAATTCTCGGGCTTGCGATGCTCTTTCCCCGGAGGTGGCCCGTCCTTCACAAGCTTCTCCGCATCCAGCTTGCCCCAGTGCACCTTAGCACGGGCAAGGGCCCTACGGGCACCTTCAATACAGACGGAGCACTTGATGACTTCGAGCCTTGGACAGGCTTCCACCAGCCGCCGCACTAGCCCGAAATAGCTCCCAGGCAGAGCCTCTCCAGGCCACAGCCGAACTAGGAGGCCCTTCATGGCCTGTTCGGCCGCCTTGTGGAGCTCGACCAGTTGCTTCAGCTAGTCGCTCAGGGGCACGGGGTGTCCGACCTCAGCATACTGAGACTAGAACACCTTCTCCGTCCAGCTGCCCTCCTCGGCTCGATAGAATGCGGCGGCATCGGATACACTCCGGGGAAGATCTGTGAATGCCCCTGGAGAGCTCCGGATTCGGGTAAGTATCAAGTAACTCACGTTTATGTGTTTACTTTGCATAAAGAATGCCTTACCCGCCGCTATTTTCTTCACCTCATCCAACTCCTGGAGGGTCTTCTGGGATTCGTCCTTGGCAGACTTGGCATTTCCAATAGCCATCGCGAGCTCGGACGCTCGCGTCTTCGAGTCAAGCTCCAAACTCTCATGTTTCTTCATGAGAACCTGGAGCTCTTGCCGCACCTTGCCAACCTCGGCCTCATACCTCTCCCGCTCGGTGCGCTCCGCGGTCGCACTCTTCTCAGCCTCGAGCAGCGCTTGCTTAAGGGTCGCCACCTTAGATGTGGCCCCTACAATAGCCATGTTAATCCTGTCATTTCTTGCAATTGCACCTTTTTTATATACATATTCAACCAAGGTATTTCTTACCTTCCTTCTCCTCGAGCTGCTTCTTGGCATGCCCGAGCTCTTGCTCGGACTTCTCGAGGCTCTGCTTCAGTGTGTCCACTTCCGCAGTGAGTACGGCGGACGCCAGCAGAGAAGCCTGCAAACGCATATTGACTCCTTTTGTTAGACTCCTGCGAATTTTTTGATCCTCTATTCGGCTTTTCTTCCCGAGCGCCCAACAGAGCATCAGGGGCTACTGTCTATGCAGTAATATTATTTACACATTATGTACTTACCTCAAAGTCTGTCAAAAGGCTAGTACAAGCTTCAGTCAGTCCGCTCTTGGCGGACTGAACCTTCTGGACCACCGCACTCATAATAGCGCGGTGCTCCCCGTCGATGGAGGCGCCTTGGAGCGCCTCCAACATATTGTCCGGCGCCTCCGGGTGGACGGGGGTCGCCGGCACGGTGGACTTGCTCCTCTTGGAAGGAGGTCCCGCGCCGGACTCCGGAACCCTTGAAGGTTCCGGAGCGGTGTCCGGCCTAGAGCCGGACTTGGAGCCCTGGGGGGTTTCATCCCCTTTACTCCTGGAGTCCGGGAGGTCGCCTTGCGGCGCCTCCGGGACCACCTCCTCCCTGCTTGGAACTTGTTGGGACAACACCTCGGTGTCGTCCATAGGGCGGGGGGAGGAAGCCGTCGAAAGCGAGTTCACATCCGACGAGTCCAGTGAGCCGCTCGACGACGCGTCGAGCCGGTCTTTGGGTGGGCTGCATAAGCATATTCGACATAAGGGAAAGCTGTGCAATAAACGAATACTATGAATTACTCCGGTATCCGGATACTTACGATTTTGCCAGGGGCTTGGCCCTGGGCTGCCACTCCTCTTCGCCGTCGTCGGCGTCGTTGGAGTAGTCCGGAGGAAGGGTTTTCCCCTTCTTGGACCCTCCGGCCTCCTCAGAGAGGGCGGCCTTCCTTTTCTTCTCTCCTCCCGCTGGTGGGGGAGAGGTCTCTTCTTCTTCCTCCTCGTCTTCACGAGAGGAAGGCGCTTCGGGACCGTCGGATGACGAATCCGACACCTCCTGGAGCCGGGCACTCTTTTGAGTCCCCGTGGCCCTTTTCGTGGCCTTCTTCTCCGGCACCACATAGGGCGCCGGAACCAGCAGCTTCGCCAAGCGAGGGTCCGCTGGGCCTTCGGGAAAAGGAGCCGGACAGTTGATCTGTCCGGACGTCACCTCCCAATCCTATCAAAGATAAGGGAACTTAGATCCCGCATAGAGTCAAACTATGAAAAACTGATACCCTGTAAAAGGACAAAGACAGCTTACCGCATGAGCGTGATGCTGAGTACTGAATCCGCGATCCTCGACAGCGGATGCGGGAGCCTTGGCGCCCTTGAAAAGCATCCTCCAGGCATCTTCATACATCGTGTCGAAGAGCCTGTTTAGAGTTCGATGTTGTGCCGGGTCGAACTCCCACAGGTTGAAGGCCCGTCGTTGACATGGGAGGATCAGGCGGATGAGCATAACCTGAACTACGTTGACAAGCTTGAGCTTCTTGTCCACCAGGGTTTGGATGCATGTTTGGAGTCTGGTCAGCTCTCCTTTTTTACCCCAAGACAGGCATGTCTCCTTCCATGAGGTGAGCCGCGTAGGAGGGCCGGATCGAAACTCAGGGGGTGCGACCCATTTGGCGTCGCGCGGCTCGGTGACATAAAACCACCATGATTGCCACCCCTTCAGGGTCTCCACAAAGGAGCCCTCGAGCCACAGGACATTGGCCATCTTGCCAACCATGGCACCCCCACACTCCGCCTGGCTGCCGCGCACCACCTTTGGCTTGACGTTGAAAGTCTTAAGCCATAGGCTAAAATGGGGGCGGATGCGGAGGAACGCCTCGCACACGACGATAAACGCCGAGATGTTGAGGACGAAGTTCGGGGCCAGATCGTGGAAATCCAGGCCGTATTAGAACATGAGCCCACGGACAAATGGATGCAGAGGAAAGCCCAGTCCGCGGAGGAAATGGGGAGGAATACCACCCTCTCATGGGGCCTAGGAGTGGGGATGAGCTGCCCCTTTTCGGGAAGCCAGTGTGTGATGTTGCTAGCCAGATATCCGGCCTTCCTCAGCTTTTTGATGTGTCCCTCCGTGACGGAGGAGACCATCCACTTGCCTCCTGCTCCAGACATGACTGGAGAAGGTTGAGGTGGTAGTGCGGACTTGGGCACTGGAGCTCGAGTGCGCAAGAATGGATAGGCAAAGGAGGAAGAAGGCGTGGGTGAAAAGGTGGATCCTTATCCCCTTATATGGGTGGACGCAACTACATGTCCCCACCAGCCTGGTAAAACTCGCTTATCTCCAAGCGCCATAATCAAAGGTGCGGTTGGGTTACCCACGCCCGTATTGATGAGAATCCCGGAATAAGGGGACACGATCTCTGCTTTGACAAGACGTGCCAAGGAAACCGCCTTGCATGACGCGCTGAGGTGGGATAATGAAATGACTCGGATAAAAGCTTGGCCGTGGTGTGTCACGCTACGGAATACATCAGCAGATTAGATTTGTGTAAATATTATTCTCTCTATGGCAATATGTGGAAACTTATTTTGCAGAGCCGGACACTATCTTTGTGTTCAAAATCTTCTATAAAGTACTTGGAGGAGGAACCCGCCTTGCAATGCCAAAGACAATCTGCGCGCCGGACTCGTCGTCGTTGAATCCTGGTTCAGGGGCTACTGAGGGAGTCCTGGATTAGGGGGTGTTCGGATAGCCGAACTATACCTTCAGTCGGACTCCTGGACTATGAAGATACAAGATTGAAGACTTCGTCCCGTGTCCGGAAGGGACTTTCCTTGGCGTGGAAGGCAATCTTGGCGATACGGATGTTCAGATATCCTACCATTGTAACCGACTCTATGTAACCCTAACCCTCTCCGGTGTCTATATAAACCGGAGGGTTTTAGTCCGTAGGACGACATACACATCAACAATCATACCATAGGCTAGCTTCTAGGGTTTAGCCTCTCTGATCTCGTGGTAGATCTACTCTTGTACTACCCATATCATCAATATTAATCAAGTAGGACGTAGGGTTTTACCTCCATCAAGAGGGCCCGAACCTGGGTAAATCTTCGTGTCCCTTGCCTCACGTTACCATCCGGCCTAGACGCACAGTTCGGGACCCCCTACCCGAGATCCGCCGGTTTTGACACCGACAGTGGTCAAGCAGAATTAAGTAATAGAGAGCTTAAATTAATTTTGCAAAAGACTGTTAATAGATCTTGGAAGAATTGGTCCAAGAAACTCGATGATGCATTATGGGCCTATAGAACTGCATATAAAAATCCTATGGGTATGTCTCCATATAACATGGTTTATGGAAAAGCATGTCACTTACCTCTCGAACTAGAACATAAGTCATATTGGGCTATTAAAGAGCTCAATTATGATTTTAAACTTGCCGGTGAGAAGAGGTTATTTGACATTAGCTCACTGGACGAATGGAGAACCCAAGCCTATGAGAATGCCAAACTGTTTAAAGAAAAGGTTAAAAGATGGCATGATAAAAGGATACAAAAGTGTGAGTTCAATGTAGGTGATTATGTATTGTTATACAACTCTCGTTTAAGATTCTTTGCAGGAAAACTTCTCTCTAAATGGGAAGGTCCTTACATTATCGAGGAGGTCTATCATTTCGGTGCCATAAAAATCAATAACTTCGAAGGCACAAATCCAAAGGTGGTGAATGGTCAAAGAATCAAACATTATATCTCAAGTAATCCCATAAATGTTGAAACCAATATTATTGAAACCATAACCCCGGAGGAATACATAAGGGACACTTTCCAGAAGGTTTCAGACTCCGAAAAGGAATAGGTATGTGGTACGGTAAGTAAACCGACTCCAAAACAGTTCTAATGGCAATTTTTCTCCCTCTTGGAATATTTAGAAAAATAGGAAAATAAGAAGCAGACCGGAAAGGACACGGGGCTTCCACGAGGGTGGAGGGCGCGCCCTACCCCCCTGGGCGCGCCCCCCTGCCTCGTGGGCACCTCATGTGCTCTCCGGACTCCGTTTTCTTGCACGATACTTCTTTTAGTCGGTAAAAATTCATTATATAATCTCTCGAAGGTTTTGACCACTGTATCATGCAAATATCTCATGTCTTTGTTTCGAGTTGTCCTGCTGCAGATTAGAGCAACATGCCGTCCCAGGATTCGGAAGGAGAAAGCTATGTGGCTGATTACCTTGCAGATCCTAAGGTCTATGGGGATGTGGAGCATTGTGGTTGGACTACGGAAGAAGAAGAAGAAGAAGAGGACTATGAACCTAAGGGAAAAGAGGAGGCAAGCTCAGATGAAGATGAAGTCTCATTACCGCAACCTGGGGACATGCATGTGGAGTTCAAAAATTCAAGCCTCCCTGATAGAGCAAAGAAACATAAGATCGAGTTTATCCCTTTTCTCCTCTTGCAGGAAAACAAGCAGGAATTATGCAAAAAGATATTAAGCCTGGAGCAGGAGATTGATGACCTGAGGGACCAAAATTATGTCCTCAAGCGCAAATTAAGGAAGAAGCCTACGCCATCAACAAAACCATCATCTTCCTCACCCCCAAAGAAGGAGACATAATCACATGGGTATGGGCACTCCCCTTGGCAACTGCCAAGCTTGGGGGAGTGCCCCGGTATCGTATCACCATCACAACTTTTATCTTTACCTTTTTCTTAGTTTGATCCTTTTGATAATATCTTGATCTAGTAGTGTAAAGTTTTACTATGATCTAGTTGTGAGTTTTTCTTTATGATCCTTCTATGTAATCGAGTCCGTGAGCTATATAATAAAGATTAGTGTTGAGTCAAGGATAGTAGCAAATTTCCCTCAAGTGGATGACCTAAGGTTTATCAATCTGTGGGACGCGTAGGATGAAGATGGTCTCTCTCCAGCACCCCTATAACAAAATAACAAAGAGTCTCTTGTGTCCCCAACACACGCAATACAATGGTAAATTGTATAGGTGCACTAGTTCGGCGAAGAGATGGTGATACAAATGCAATATGGATGGTAGATATAGGTTTTTGTAATCTGAAAATATAAAAACAGCAAGGTAACTAATGATAAAAGTGAGCGTAAACGGTATTGCAATGCGTTGAAACAAGGCCTAGGGTTCATACTTTCACTAGTGCAAGTTCTCTCAACAATAATAACATAATTGGATCATATAACTATCCCTCAACATGCAACAAAGAGTCACTCCAAAGTCACTAATAGCGGAGAAAAAACAAAGAGATAATTGTAGGGTACAAAACCACCTCAAAGTTATCCTTTCTGATCGATCTATTCAAGACTCCATAGTAAAATAAGATGAAGCTATTCTTTCCGTTCAATCTATCACAGAGTTCATACTAGAATAACACCTTAAGACACAAATCAACCAAAACCCTAATGTCACCTAGATACTCCAATGTCACCTCAAGTATCCATGGGTATGATTATACGATATGCATCACACAATCTCAGATCATCTATTCAACCAACACAAAGAACTTCAAAGAGTGCCCCAAAGATTCTACCGGAGAGTCAAGACGAAAACGTGTGCCAACCCCTATGCATAAGTTCCCGAGGTCACGGAACTCGCAAGTTGATCACCAAAACATACATCAAGTGGATCACGTGATATCCCATTGTCACCATAGATAAGCACGTGCAAGACATACATCAAGTGTTCTCAAATCCTTAAAGACTCAATCCGATAAGATAACTTCAAAGGGAAAACTCAATTCATCACAAGAGAGTAGAGGGGGAGAAACATCATAAGATCCAAATATAATAGCAAAGCTCGCGAGACATCAAGATCGTACCACCTCAAGAACACGAGAGAGAGAGATCAAACACATAGCTAGTGGTACATACCCTTGATACGTCTCCAACGTATCTATAATTTTTATTGCTCCATGCTATATTATCTACTGTTTTGGATGTTTATGGGCTTTATTATACACTTTTATATCATTTTTGGGACTAGCCTATTAACCCAGAGCCCAGTGCCAGTTTCTGTTTTTTTCCTTGTTTTAGAGTATCGCAGAAAAGGAAAATCAAATGGAGTCCAATTGACCTGAAACTTCACGGAACTCATTTTTGGAAGGAAAGCAACCTGTTGGACTTGGAGTGCACGTCAGGAAAGAAACAAGGGAGCCACTAGGTAGGGGGGCGCCCACCCCCCTAGGGCGCGCCCTCCACCCTCATGGGCCCCTCGTGGGCCCCTCATGGCCCCCCTGTCAGTGTCAAAACCGTCGGATCTCGGGTAGGGGGTCCCGAACTGTGCGTCTAGGCCGGATGGTAACAGGAGACAAGGGACACAATGTTTTACCCAGGTTCGGGCCCTCTTGATGGAGGTAAAACCCTACGTCCTGCTTGATTAATATTGATTATATGGGTAGTACAAGAGTAGATCTACCACGAGATCAAGGAGGCTAAACCCTAAAAGCTAACCTATGGTATGATTGTTGTATGATGAAGTTGTCCTACGGACTAAAACCCTCCGGTTTATATAGACACCGGAGAGGGTTAGGGTTACACAAAGTCGGTTACAATGGTAGGATATCTTGAATATCCGCATCGCCAAGCTTGCCTTCCACGCCAAGGAAAGTCCCATCCGGACACGGGACGGAGTCTTCAATCTTGTATCTTCATAGTCCTGGAGTCCGACTGAAGGTATAGTCCGGCTACCTGAACACCCCCTAATCCAGGACTCCCTCAGTAGCCCCTGAACCAGGCTTCAATGACGACGAGTCCGGCGCGCAAATTGTCTTCGGCATTGCAAGGCGGGTTCCTCCTCCAAATTCTTCATAAAAGTTTGTAAACACCAAGAGTAGTGTCCGGCTCTGCAAAATAAGCTTCCACGTATTGCCATAGAGAGAATAATATTAACACAAATCTAATCTGCTGACGTATTCCGCAGTGTGACATCACACTACGGCCAAGCCTTTATTCGAATTTTTTTTGCTTTTCCACCTCAGCGTGTTTTGCGAGGCGGTTTCCTTGGCACGTCTTGTCAAAGCAGAGATCGTGTCCCCTTTATTTACGGGATTCTCGTCAATACGGACGTGGGTAACCCAATCGTGCCCGTTAGCATGTTTTCTCGATTAAAGGCGAGTCCCAAACGGTTACGGGGAGGGCTCCTGGTATTCAACCTCTTATAAAGAGACCAAGGCCTTACTCCTTTTCTCCACTCTCAACACAAGTTCGCCTGTCGTCTCAAGTTCCAACACCCTAGGCTCCAGATTCCAAGCGCTTCGGACCTTTGACAATGTCCGGTTCTGACCTTCAAGGCCGATGGATGGAGGAGGACATGCTAAGGTTGAGAGAGGCTAAGTTTTTGACCACCGAAATTTCGTATAGGTTGCCTGCTCAAAGGCAGGCTATTCCCAGTCCCCAGCCTGGTGAGAGCGTAGTGTTCATGTCTCACTTCCTTCGGGGTTTAGGCTTCCCGATGGATCCCTTCATGAGGGGGCTGATGTTCTATTATGGGCTGGAGTTTCATGACCTAGCTCCGGAGTCCATCCTCCACGTTTCCTCATTCATCGTTGTGTGCGAAGCGTTCCTCCGTGTTACTCCTCACTTCGGATTATGGCTCAAGACTTTTGGAGTGGAGCCGAAGATGATCAAGGGACGGCATGCAGAGTGCGGAGGTGCTGTCATAAGTAAGAATGCCGATGCTCCATGGCCCGAGGGCTCCTTTCAAGAGGAGCTCGGCTTGTGGCAACGAGAGTGGTTCTATATCACCGCTCCCAGGAGCGCCAAGTGGGTGGCGCCTCCTGCCTTTCGCTCGGGTCCCCCACCACGGCTAGCGTCATGGGTCAACAAAGGATTAGATTGGGGGTTATCCAAAGACGTGCCCCTGTTGCAGGGCCGCATTAGGGATCTCTTAGAAGGAGACCTCAACCTGGTCAAGGTGATGCAGGTCATGCTGATTCGCCGAACATTGCCCGGCAAACATCGCTCCCTTCGTCTATGGGAGTTTAATCCGGAGGGACCACGAGCTCTCCAGCATTTTATGGGTGCAACGCCCGTGGGGATGTATAAAATGTTCTTCGGATCACAAGCAATGTGTCCGGATTTGACCGAGGACGCAGGTTTTAGCTGCAATCGCCCGAATACTCAAGTAAGTAACCTTGTGCCTGGACTCGCTATCCGTAAAATTGTCATAGACTTGCCCCTAAAAGAGTTGTCCTTTTAAACAGGAGTGGGTAGCGAAGGCGAAGCTGATCAGGTGTCCGGCTCCCCTTCCTGAGACCAGGCCGGATCCCGTGCTAGTCAGGATGTTGAAGATTGTGCCTTTGGAGGGAAGTGAGGGAGAGGACAAGGAAACTATGGCCTCCTCGAAGGAGGCCGCTCCGAAGGGAGGAACCGACAATTCCTCTCCTAGGGGGAAGAAGAGGGCCGCCTCTGACGACCCGGAGACCATGGCCTCAAAGCGAGGGAAGAAGTTCTCGTCAGAGGGTCCAGCGCCGGGGAGATCCTCGGCCGAACTACGCCCCCAAAGGGATCAGCCCTCCAGCGAGCCGTAAGTAGAGAAAGATTTTCCTTTAGAGGGATGAGAGAAATCCTTACTTTTTATCTGAGAAGATTAACCGAAATTTTACCTTGTAGCTCGGACCTCAGCCCTTCTCAGCAGAGCTCGTCTTCGGGGGATCTTCTTCCGGAGATGATGGAGAGTGGAATGCCTCCCCTGCCATACCGCCTAGCGAGGCGGGCGACCCTAAGGTGTCGTCGCGGAGGGTTTATCCAAATCCGGCAGGGGTGGAAGGTAGCCATATGGCCCCCCAAGGTTCTCCGCGTCCTGCCTTCGATGGAGGTCGTAGGACGAGTCCGGCACCGTCTGGTGTGCGGTCGGAGGAGCTGATGATTCTGCTGGGGCGAGCTTCTATCTTTGAGGAGCACCGTGCATTGATGGGTATGGTGATTGGAAGGATTTCTTCCGCGGAAAGTGGATTGCACGAGGCCGTCATAAGTTTGCTGACGGGTTTTGAGGTACGTTTGATAATTTACTTCTTTGTCAGTTGCGCATAAACAAGATGCGCCCTGTGTAGATAGTAGCCCCTGAGACTCTGTGCGTTATCAAAATTGACGGCGCGCAGAGGATCATAATCCCAGGTCTAATTTTCGCCTTTGTATATAGGTGGCGAAGTGTCCGCAATCGAGCCGAACTGATGATTTTGCTGAACTAAAGCAGCAACTTGACGTGGCAGATGCCGACATCACGCTCGTCAATGAGCGACTTGATGATGCTCAAGGTATGCAATTCCTCGGGCGGCATCTGGTAAGAGGAGCTTTTATGCCAGTATCTTACCATGTGTGTGCTTGACGCAGATGGTGCGGCCGCCGTGGAGAGTCTCCGGGCGGAACTTGCCCGAGCTAAGGAACAAGCCAGCACAAGTGATGCGGCTGCCGAGAAGGCACTTGAAGAGCTGAGAGCCGAACAGGCTGCTCACTGCCGAAGCAAGAAGGAGATGGCTGAGATGGCCGTGAAGTTAAAAAGCGCTGCTGACCGTTGCAAGTCTCTTGAGAAAGAAGACCGGGCGAGACAAACGGACTTAGAGAAGGCCGTTGTTGATGCCAAGGACGCTCGCTCTGTGATGAGAGCTGCGAAGGAGGAGTTGCATCAGGCCGGACAGATTGCGGCTGGAAAGCCCTTTATGCTGCGGAGGAAGTTTGGCGATCCGAAGTTTGCTCCGTTGGACCGGATGTGGAGTGCGAAGGACGCCTATCTGGATTTGGCAGCGAGTGCTGCTAATGCGACCGAACACTTTCGAGATCAAGAAGATCACGAAGTGGAAAGGCTTTTCTGGTCGCAGTTCCACAATCCAGAGCATCCACTGGCAGTGGACGATCGTCTGGCTCAATGGGCTGAACTGAATAGATTGTCCGGACTCGCCATGAAGTACGTCATGGGTCATCTGTGGCCGGGGAGATCAGAGCCGAAGAGTTATTTCGGCTTGGTGCAGCAATTCCTTGGCGCGGTGCCACATATCGATGCGATGAAGAGGTCAGCATGCATAGAGGGCGCACGGATGGCTCTTGCCCGTGTCAAGACATACTGGGCAGGGATGGAGACCACCGTTGTTGCATCCCGAGATTCGGACCAAAGCCGAGTACCCTCCGAGCACTATTTTCAGGAAGTCCTTGAAGGCGCTCGTGTAATAGAGACGCAGTGCTCGAAGGATGCTATGTTCTGATAGCATATGTAATTATGAAGCAATATTTTGATGAATTGTAGTAGCCTTTTATACTTGTGCCTGCAAGTATGTGGAACACCTCCTGTGCGGCCGTTTTAATATATACATACAAAATCTGAAAGATGGCAGTCGTTGGCTTCAGCCCCCACGCACATAGTGCGGGGGTGCTCACAGAAGGCGCATTTTCACACTTAATCCAACATCTTGGTCCTACAAAGGAGGTGATAGCGCAGCGAGCTAGGCAACCGGACTATAATGCTTTAACACTTTCACTTAGCCATAGGAGCTTGACAATGGGACTATTTAGGTAGCCCCTGGTGGCGACTGCGCTCGCCCGAGTGTGGGGCGCTTATGTGCCTGGCCGGGAAACGACCCTTCGTTAATGCGGGGGAATCCTATAGATTCCGGAGAGTCATCGAGTGGTTGACAAGTCTCATGCCATATCATGATAGTCAGTTTTCGGCTTTCTCTACTGAGGTGCTCGCCTGGCCGAACCAGGGCACAATCGCAGTAGTTCTCCTGGTGCCGCCTTAGCCGATAGAGCGGAACATAAGGCGGCTGAATACAGGAGCCGGGCAACCCAACATTTGACCAAAATCATGACTCGGAGCTGATGCATATAAGGCCAAACTCGCGACGCCGAACACTCCCTAAGGCATTCGGTCTTTATGAGAGCGGGCTAAGTAACGCTCTAAGGTATAAGCCCCTAGTGTCCAGGTACGCACAAGAATTCTGACGTGGCCACATGCTAAGACGCCAGCCTCCTCCTTGGTCATAGAACTAGGGGATGTGTATCAACAAGAGACAGTAAAAAAGGTTTACGCAGGGTCTTAATCTGAAAAGAATCCTTCGAACGGGTCCCTACTGCACGTCTGCGCCTGTGTCTCCATTGTGTCGTATCCTGGACGGGCGCAGCACGACGTTCATCTGTAAAAAGGAGAGCAACTAAGTTGAAAAGGGGCGTGCCAAAAAGTTATATGAAATAAACAAAGTGTAAAGTAAAATATGGAAAATTGAGCTTTATTGTCTCTTATTTGATACGTGTGAAGCCCCTAGTGCAGGGGTATATGGCCACTGAGCCTTTATCAGCGATACTTTTGTGCCGGACTCGTCTATCCGTGTCCGTGGTCTTAATGACCTGTTCCGATGTTCTGGCTGGTGAAGCCATTGTATTGTGGGGCTGTTAAAGCGGCCACACAATCCTCCGCTTGGGGGAGGCTCCCTTACTGCTTCCCCGTTAAGGAGATGATGCCGCGTGGACCGGGCATCTTAAGCGTAAGAGATGCATAATGCGGTATTGCGTTAAAGCGGGCGAAAGCTTCGCGTCCCAGCAGTGCTTGATAGCGACTTGAGAATGGGACGATGTGGAAAGTCAGCTTTTCACGACGGAAGTTATCGGCAGAGCCGAAAATAACCTCAAGCCAGAGAAAACCCATGCAATGGGTATCCGGACTTGGCGTTACTCCTTGAAAGGAGGTTTTGCTGTGGCGAATTCTTTTTGGGTCGATCCCCATGTGGCGGATTGAGTCCTGATATATCAGGTTGAGTCCGCTGCCGCCGTCCATAAGGACATTTGAAAACTGGAGTCCGCCAATTATTGGATCGAGTACCAGGGCAGTCCATACTGGGTTCCTAATACTTCTAGAATAATCCAGATGATCGAAGATGATTGGTTTTGTCAACCAGTGGCGGGATTCCTTTGGGATAGACCATGGGGCGCATACCTTTATGGGTGCCGCACGTTTTGTTATGTGGAGTAAGTTTACTGTTTTTACTTCTTGTGGGAAATTCTTTTGTTTCCCGGTACTCTGCTTTTGGGGTTCGTCCTCGTCTTCGCTTGGTGTATCGAGCCCCTTGTGTTCGGCGTTGAGTCTGCCGGATTGTTTGAAAACCCAACAATCTCTATGGGTATGGTTAGCAGGCTTTCCGGGAGTACTGTGTATTTGACATATCCTATCCAGGATTTTGTTTAGGTTGGATAGGTCATCCCTGTTATCTTGGAGGGGTGGCTTTTTCTGATTCTGTCGTGAGCTTTTGAATCCGGCGTTAACTGTCGTGCTCTTCGGACTTTTTTCCTTAGTCTGGCGACGGTCCTTATTGCATCGCGGTTTTCCGTTTCCATCCCTAGTTTCAGATGTACTTGGGTCGCTGGTGTTGCATCTTGCCAACCAGCTATCCTCTCCTGCGCAAAAGCGGGTCATGATGCTTGTTAGTGCGGCCATCGTTCTTGGCTTTACTTGGCCGAGGTGTCTGGCGAGCCATTCGTCTCGGACATTATGCCTGAAAGCTGCTAAGGCTTCAGCGTCCGGACAGTAGACTATCTGATTCTTTTTAGTAAGAAATCTATTCCAGAATTGCCGAGCTGAATCTCCGGGCTGTTGAGTTATGTGACTAAGATCGTCTGCATCCGGAGGGCGGACATAGGTCCCTTGAAAATTTGCTTCGAAAGCGTCCTCAAGCTCTTCCCAACTTCCGATTGTGTTTTCAGGAAGGCTTTTAAGCCAATTCCAGGCTGGCCCTTTAAGCTTGAGGGGTAAGTATTTTATGGCATGGAGGTCATCTCCTCGAGCCATATGTATGTGGAGGATATAATCCTCGATCCAGACTCCAGGGTCTGTTGTTCCATCATATGCCTCTATGTTTACGGGTTTGAATCCCGCTGGAAATTCATAATCCAGGACCTCATCGGTGAAACTTAGGGGGTGTGCGGCACCCCTGTATTTGGGTGTGCCGTATTCTGATAATGGCTTTATTGCATTGCTTACGAGAGCTTGCTTTCTTGTCCCGTAAATGGACCTGGCTGG
Organism: Triticum urartu; assembly: GCF_056163025.1. Taxonomy (NCBI): domain Eukaryota; kingdom Viridiplantae; phylum Streptophyta; class Magnoliopsida; order Poales; family Poaceae; genus Triticum; species Triticum urartu. The sequence goes on from NC_141876.1 coordinate 24,452,777, forward strand.
GCCATGATGCGAATCCTTAAGTGGGTCGCATACTGGCTTAAGTGCGGCGCTGCTTGCCACTTTAAGCTGGCCCTGGGGTCGTCTATCCGACCGTGTTGCTTTCTTACTTTTTGAATGCGAGGGCTCTAAGGCCACCTCGTCGAATTCAGGCAGTAGTTTTCTCCTCGGATAGCTTTTAGTGCGGTGACTGCCGCCGTATTTGTCTGCGGTATTGATTACTTTACTCCATCTGATCCTGAGTGCATCTTCCGCAGTCTTTAGCTTCCGCTTCTGCTTTTCAGGCTGCGTGCGGTTGCAACGAGCCGTTTGTGGAGGTTCTTCTGCTTCGTGGGCTTGTCCGGCGTAGGGTCGTCCCGAATGCCATTTTCGGGGGGGAGGAATGTTCAGTTTCTCTATCTGGGTTTTCTTGTTGGGACGGTTGCTCTAAGGCATGCTCGTCGTCTACCGGCTCATCCTGCTCTATGGCTGGGTCTTTATCGAGGCGGGGCTTAGGTCGGCGTTTACGCCGACGCTTTGATTGTTTTTCGAGAGGTCGATCCCCCTCCCCGTTTTCCTCGTTGTTGCTTCCTTTAGGGGTATCCACCATGTACACATCGTGAGATGAGGTGGCTGTCCAATGCCCTATAGGCGTTGGTTCTTGGTTGTCTCCTGCATCGTCGTCCATACCGTCGATGTCTTCGGAGTCGAAGTCGAGCATGTCGGTTAAGTCATCGACAGTGGCTACGAAGTGGGTGGTGGGTGGGTTTTGAATTTCTTCATCATCCGTATCCCAACCTTGCTGACCGTAGTCCGGCCAGGGCTCTCCTGATAAAGAGAGAGACTTTAGAGAATTCAGGATGTCGCCGAAGGGCGAGTGCTGAAAGATGTCCGCGGCAGTGAACTCCATTATCGGCGCCCAATCGGATTCGATCGGCGGGGGCGCGGGGGGCACGGAGTTCGGAGAGGAATCCGGCTCTTCGGAGTCACGGGCCATGCGGAGTGCGGGGCTGGAGTTCGGCTCGATCGCCTCTGAGATCGCAGCCCCTGAGGCAGCGTCTAACCGCTGATCCTCGATCGGCGTAGTAGGCTCCGAATCAATGACCGGAACCGGTGTGTGTGCGGCCTCCCAAGCGCTGCTCGGCGGCAAAGCTATATCATGCCCATCGAGACAGTGCGGCGCGCTTGGCTGTGGCTCGAATCCGTCGAAGATCAAGTCCCCACGGATGTCAGCCGTGTAGTTTAGGCTTCTAAACCTGACCTGATGGCCAGGGGCGTAGCTTTCGATCTGCTCAAGGTGGCCAAGCGAGTTGGCCCGCAGTGTGAAGCCGCCGAAGACGAAGATCTGTCCGAGGAGAAAAGTCTCACCCTGGACTGCATTGTTGTTGTTGATCGAAGGAGCCATCGGGCCTAAAAGCGACGACACAGAGGAACTCTCAATGAAAGCACCAATGTCGGTGTCAAAACCGGCGGATCTCGGGTAGGGGGTCCCGAACTGTGCGTCTAGGCTGGATGGTAACAGGAGACAAGGGACACAATGTTTTATCCAGGTTCGGGCCCTCTTGATGGAGGTAAAACCCTACGTCCTGCTTGATTAATATTGATGATATGGGTAGTACAAGAGTAGATCTACCACGAGATCAAGGAGGCTAAACCCTAAAAGCTAACCTGTGGTATGATTGTTGTATGATGAAGTTGTCCTATGGACTAAAACCCTCCGGTTTATATAGACACTGGAGAGGGTTAGGGTTACACAAAGTCGGTTACAATGGTAGGAGATCTTGAATATCCGCATCGCCAAGCTTGCCTTCCACGCCAAGGGAAGTCCCATCCGGACACGGGACGGAGTCTTCAATCTTGTATCTTCATAGTCCTGGAGTCCGGCTACCCGAACACCCCCTAATCTAGGACTCCCTCACCCCCTGACGTACTTCTTCCATCTATATATCTCCATATACCCTGAAACTACCGGGGAGCACAATAGATCAGGAGTTCCGCCGCCAGAAGCCTCCGTAGCCACCGAAATCCAATCTAGACCCGTTCCGGCACCCTGTCGGTGGGGTAATCCCTCTCCGGTGTCCATCTTCATCATCCCGGTGCTCTCCATGACGAGGAGGGAGTAGTTCTCCCCCGAGGATGAGGGTATGTACCAGTAGCTATGTGTTTGATGTCTCTCTCGTGTTCTTGAGGTGTTACGATCTTGATGTATCGCGAGCTTTGCTATTATATTTGGATCCTATGATGTTTTCTCCCCCCTCTACTCTCTTGTAATGGATTGAGTTTCCCCTTTGAAGTTATATTATCGTATTGAGTCTTTAAAGATTTGAGAACACTTGATGTATGTCTTGTCGTGCGTATCTATGGTGACAATGGGATACCACGTGATTCACTTGATGTATGTTTTGGTGATCAACTTGCGGGTTCCGCCCATGAACCTATGCATAGGGGTTGGCACACATTTTTGTCGTGATTCTCCGGTAGAAACTTTGGGGTACTCTTTGAGGTTCTATGTGTTGGTTGAATAGATGAATCTGAGATTGTGTGATGCATATCGTATGATCATACCCACGGATACTTGAGGTGACATTGGAGTATCTAGGTGACATTAGGGTTTTGGTTGATTTGTGTCTTAAGGTGTTATTCTAGTACGAACTCTAGGGTTGTTTGTGACACTTATAGGAATAGCCCAACGGATTGATTGGAAAGAATAACTTTGAGGTGGCTTCGTACCCTACCATAATCTCTTCGTTTGTTCTCCGCTATTAGTGACTTTGGAGTGACTCTTTGTTGCATGTTGAGGGATAGTTATATAATCCAATTATGTTATTATTGTTGAGAGAACTTGCACTAGTGAAAGTATGAACCCTAGGCCTTGTTTCAACACATTGCAATACCGTTTACGCTCACTTTTATCATTAGTTACCTTGCTGTTTTTATAATTTAAGATTACAAAAACCTTTATCTACTATCCATATTGCACTTGTATCACCATCTCTTCGCCGAACTAGTGCACCTATACAATCTACCATTGTATTGGGTGTGTTGGGGACACAAGAGACTCTTTGTTATTTGGTTGCAGGGTTGCTTGAGAGAGACCATCTTCATCCTACGCCTCCTACGAATTGATAAACCTTAGGTCATCCACTTGAGGGAAATTTGCTACTGTCCTACAAACCTCTGCACTTGGAGGCCCAACAACGTCTATAAGAAGAAGGTTGTGTAGTAGACATCAACCCTCAGCCCCGAGGGAGAACTACTCCCTCCTCGTCATGGAGAGCACCGAGATGATGAAGATGGCCACCGGAGAGGGATTCCCCCCTCCGGCAGGGTGCCAGAACGGGTCTAGATTGGTTTTCGGTGGCAACAGAGGCTTCTGGCGGCGGAACTCCTGATCTATTCTGCTCCCCGATGTTTTTAGGGTATATGGACATATATAGGCGAAAGAAGTCGGTAAGGGGAGCCACGAGGGGCCCACGAGGGTGGGGGCGCGCCCAGGGGGCAGGCGCGCCTCCCTTCCTCGTGGCCACCTCGAAGCTTCCCTGACGTAAACTCCAAGTCTCCTGGATTGCTTCCGTTCCAAAAATAACTCTCCCGAAGGTTTCATTCCATTTGGACTCCGTTTGATATTCCTTTTCTTCGAAACACTGAAATAGGCAAGAAAACAGCAATTTGGGCTGGGCCTCCGGTTAATAGGTTAGTCCCAAAAATAATATAAAATTGTATAATAAGGCCCATAAACATCCAAAACAGATAATATAATAGCATGGAACAATCAAAAATTATAGATACGTTGGAGACGTATCAGTGGTGAACCCCTCCATGATGGTGTCTAGATTTGATCTGGTGGTTCTGGACTCTGCGGCAGCTGGAATTGATTTTCGTCGAATCCCCTAGGGTTTCTAGAATATTGGGGTATTTATAGAGTAAAGAGGCGGTCCAGGGAGCACCCGAGGTGAGCACAACCCACCAGGGCGTGCCTGGGCCTCCAAGAACGCCCTGGTGGGTTGTGCTCCCCTCGGAGCAGCCCCCAGGCGCTTCTTCGGCCCATTGGTTGTCTCCTGGTCCAAAAAAATCCACAAAAAATTTCGCTGTGTTTGGACTCCGTTTGATACTGATTACCTGCGATGTAAAAAACATGCAAAAAACAGCAACTGGCACTTGGCACTATGTCAATAGATTAGTACCAAAAAATGATATAAAATGATTATAAAACATCCAAGATTGATAATATAACAGCATGGAACAATAAAAAATTATATATACATTGGAGACTTATCAGCATCCCCAAGCTTAATTCCTGCTCGTCCTTGAGTAGGTAAATGATATAAACAGAATTTTTGATGTGGAATGTTGCCTAACATGTCATATCATATTTTTTTATAGCATGGACGTTTGGACTTCTATATTGTTCAAAGCAATAGTCTAGGTTCGACATGATAACATAAATACTCAAGCACATCAAGAAGAAACCATGTCTTTCAAAATATCAACGCTAAAATAAGCTATCCCTAGCCCATCATGCTCAATCATTGATCCATTCATGAAACACACTCGCATATTAACTACACACAATGCTCAAGTACGATTATAGTGCCTCCTAGTTGGTGCTTTTATATGAGAAGATGGAGACTCAAATTCAAAAATAAAAATTTCATAAAGTAAAATAAAGGCCCTTCGCGGAGGGAAGTAGGGATTTGTAGAGGTGCCAAAGCTCAAAGCGGAAATTGAGAGATAAAAACATTTTGAGAGGCATACTTTTTCCCACCAACGAAAACGAGTTAGAGTTCCCAACACTTTCCATGCTCGATATTGAAGGAAATATTCCCTAGAGGCAATAATAAAGTTATTATTTATTTCCTTATTTCATGATAAATGTTTATTATTCATGCTAGAATTGTATTAACTGGAAACATAATACATGTGTGAATACATAGACAAACATAGTGTTAGTAGTTTGCCTCTACTTGACTAGCTCATTGATCAAAGATGGTTAATTTTCCTAACCATAGACATGAGTTGTTATTTGATCAATGGGATCACATCATTAGGAGAATGATGTGATTGACTTGACCCATTCCGTTAGCTTAGCACTTGATCATTTGTTTACTGCTATTGCTTTCTTCATGACTTATACATGTTCTTATGACTATGCGCGCAACTCCTGAATACCGGAGGAACACTTTGTGTGCTACCAAACGTCACAACGTAACTGGGTGATCATAAAGGTCCTCTGCAAGTGTTTCCGATGGTACTTGTTGAGTTAGCATAGATCAAGATTAGGATTTGTCACTCCGATTGTCGGAGAGGTATCTCTGGGCCCTCTCGGTAATACACATCACTATAAGCCTTGCAAGCATGATAACTAATGAGTTAGTTACAAGATGATGTATTATGGAATGAGTAAAGAGACTTGCCGGTAACGAGATTGAACTAGGTATTGAAAACCGATGATCGAATCTCGGGCAAGTAACATACCGATGACAAAGAGAACAACGTATAGTGTTGTGCGGTTTGACCGATAAAGATCTTCGTAGAATATGTCGGAACCAATATGGGCATCCAGGTTCTTCTATTGGTTATTGACCGGAGACGTGTCTCGGTCATGTCTACATAGTTCTCGAACCCGTAGGGTCCGCACGCTTAAAGTTCTGTGACGATCAGCTTTATGAGTTTATATGTTTTGATGTACCGAAGGTAGTTCAGAGTCCCGGATGTGATCACGGACATGACAAGGAGTCTCGAAATGGTCGAGACATAAAGATTTATATATTGGAAGGCTATATTTGGATATCGGAAGTGTTCCGAGTGAAATCGGGATTTTACCGGAGTACCGGGGGTTACCGGAACCCCCCGGGGGTTTAATGGGCCAAGATGGGCCTTAGTGGAAGAGAGGAGGGGCTGCTAGGGTAGGCCGCGCACCCCTTGCACTCTAGTCTGAATTGGACAAGGAGGGGGGCGGCGCCCCCCTTTCCTTCCTCTCTCCCTCCTCCTTCCCCTTCTCCTATTCCAACTAGGAAAGGAGGGAGTCCTACTCCCGGTGGGAGTAGGACTCCTCCTGGCCGGCCGCCTCTCCCCCCTTGCTCCTTTATATATGGGGGCAGGGGAGCACCTCTAGACACACAAGTTGATCATTGAGATCTCTCCAGCCGTGTGCGGTGCCCCCCTCCACCATAATCCACCTCGGTCATACTGTAGCGGTGTTTAGGTGAAGCCCTTCTACGGTAGCTTCATCAACATCGTCACCACGCCGTCGTGCTGACAAAACTCTTCCCCGAGCTCTACTAGATCATGAGTTCGCGGGACGTCACCGAGATGAATGTGTGCTAAACGCGCAGGTGTCGTACGTTCGGTGCTGAGGATCGGTCGATCGTGAAGACGTACGAGTACATCAACCGCGTTGTCATGACGCTTCCGCTTAACGGTCTACGAGGGTACGTGGACAACGCTCTCCCCTTGTAGCGACCAGACCTCAAACAGTCTGATCTCTGTGCATAAGTGTCATCCCTGGATCGATAATGCTGACACACACAGTACTCGAAGGATTTATAACAGAGTAGCAATCACACACCTATTACATCGAATGTCTCAAAAGAGAACTTATTACAATAAATATGGCTTAAGGCCATCTAATACGATAACAGCGGAAGGCTTGGAAGATAAAGTGAGTCCATCAACTCCAACGGCATCACTGAGTGAAAGACCATGACCTAAGGCTCCTTACTCGTCGTTTGAAAAGTCTGCAACATAATACGTTGCAGCCCGAAAAATAGGTCAGCACATGGAATATGCTGGCAAAGCAACACAATAGAGTAATAAACAGAATAATGCTATCACTACATGCATATATGGCTGGTGGAGGCTGTAAGGTTAAATGTTTTGCAAAAAGCCAATTTTCCCTACTACAAAGGAATAAATTTTATTTAACTATCATGGTGGTTGTTAAACATTGAGAAGGTTCACCCAACTCAATCCCAATTAAAAGTAATCATTATTAAACCCAATCAAATTATACTAAGAGTGATGAGATCCACATGATAATCCAAGAACCAGATACTCAAGATGTCCATAATCGGGGACACGGCTAACCATGATTAGTTTGTACACTCTGCAGAGGTTTGTGCACTTTTCCCCACAAGACTCGATCTCCTCCGTTGGATTTCTCGCACTACATAATGTTAGAGATACGGATGACCGAGACACAGTCTTTTCGAAGAGGTCCCCTTAACCGATAGATAAGCCGGTACACCTACAATCCCCTACATCTGCTAGCCCATCATGGAAAGGTTTCCCACAACTTACTCAACTATGCCAGAGCCCATAATGGCATGTGGCTGCACATGGAAGTTTCCAGTATGAATAATCTTATGATCCCTTTGAGCCTGGGTGGCGGTCCATAGGAGAATCACACGGTACCCCTGGATTTCCAAAAATACAGGCAATCACTGGGTTCCCCATGTGCCTCAATTCACCCAGATGTGTATTAAAGTTGCCACCTTAAGTTAACCATTAATTTAACAATCTCACATCTGTCATGAATACACTCAAACCCAATCCATGTCTACGAGCATAGCATAGCAATATAAGCAACGTAGGAGTAACTCCCAAGGTTTGGTAATAAACAGGTGAATAGGTACTCCTCATCTACTACTTCCCAACCCACAGTTTAATTCAGATCCTAACCATGCAATGATTGAGGGTTGATCTAATGCAATAAAAACTGGGTAGTAAAGGGGTATGATCAAAGTGTTACTTGCCTTGCTGATGATCCGCGAAACCTAGAGACTCGTAGAAACACACTTCACACTCTGGGTACTCTATCGCAAACAAACAAGAATACAATAAGAAATCAAGAAAAAGCATGGGTAAAACTCAAATAAGAGATCTAACCAGAAAGTTCAACTTAAGAACTCCGGTTTGCAAAAAGAATCAAATCAAACGAAGCAACAAAACTCAAACGGAGAAGGAAACAAGATTCGTTTACTAATCTGAACTAAAGTCAAATTTTTACAATAGAAAAAACTTGTTTAAGTTGGTTAAACGGATAGAGGGTTTCGAGATGAAACTCTAGGCGCTTGAATCGCCTGATTCCGATAAACGAGCGAAAAGTTATACTAGAACGAAAATCGGATCAGAAATCTTGATCGAAAATAGTCGCGGAAAATCCGAGAAAAAGAAAAACTGACGAACAGGCTAATGAACGAACGTTCACTGTCTGCGGCTAAAAGGTGAAAACCATTCGTAAAAATGAACGTACGGACGAACGTCCACTAAAAAACTAAACCGATCTAAAAAACGAAAACTAGGGTTTACGGAATAAAACCGATCGGCGCGGGCGTGCGGCAGCGGCGGGCGGCGGCGTGGGCTGCGGCGCGGGCGGCGGCAGGGCGGCGGCGCGGCATAGGGTTAGGGTTTGGATGGAGGGGCTGGTGGGCTGTGGGGGTGCGGCTTATAAAGGGGGCCGGCCCGAAGAGTCCTGGCTGGAAACGGCCCTAAGTCGGTTTGACTTTTTTTAATTTCAACGTGCAGAAAAAGAAAGAAAATAAATAATAAACCGCCTCCAAAGATCCCGAAATAAATTTTCCCCGTCCTCTAAAAATAAGCCGAACAAGGTGAACATTTATTTGGGCCTAAAATGCAATTTTGAAAAACGCATATTTTTCCTAATTCAAATAAAATAGCGACAAAACTCCGGAAAAAAATCTTATTTGATTTTAATATTAAATCTCTGATATTTCTTTATTTTGAGGAAGTCATTTTATCCTATCTCTTTTATTTTTAATAAAAGAAATATTTCAGAGAAAAATAATTAAAATCAAACGATCCTCTTTTCAAAATTCGAGAAAAACTCAAATATGAAAACAACGAAATCCCCAACTCTCTCCGTGGGTCCTTGAGTTGCGTAGAATTTTTAGGATCAACCAAAATGCAAGTAAAAAATATGATATGCAATGATGATCTAATGCATAACATTCCAAATTGAAAATTTGGGATGTTACACCCCTCTTGTTGCTATGCATCACCATGATCCTACGTGTGCGTATGAATTTTTTTGAAATTACTACGTTCCCCAACAGTGGCATCCGAGCCAGGTTTTATGCATTGATGTTATATGCACGAGTAGAACACAAGTGAGTTGTGGGCGATACAAGTCATATTGCTTACCAGCATGTCATACTTTGGTTCGGCGGTATTGTTGGATGAAGCAGCCCGGACCGACATTACGCGTACGCTTATGCGAGACTGGTTCTACCGACGTGCTTTGCACACAGGTGGCTGGCAGGTGTCAGTTTCTCCAACTTTAGTTGCACCGAGTGTGGGTACGCCCAGTCCTTCAGAAGGTTAAAACAGCACCAACTTGACGAACTATCGTTGTGGTTTTGATGCATAGGTAAGAACGGTTCTTGCTCAGCCCGTAGCAGCCACGTAAAACTTGCAACAACAAAGTAGAGGACGTCTAACTTATTTTTGCAGGGCATGTTGTGATGTGATATGGTCAAGACATGATGCTATATTTTTGTATGAGATGATCATGTTTTGTAACGGAGTTATCGGCAACTGGCAGGAGCCATATGGTTGTCGCTTTATTGTATGCAATGCAATCGCACTGTAATTGCTTTACTTTATCACTAAGCGGTAGTGATAGTCGTAGAAGCAATAGTTGGCGAGACGACAACGATGCTATGATGGAGATCAAGGTGTCGCGCCGGTGACGATGGTGATCATGACGGTGCTTCAAAGATGGAGATCACAAGCACAAGATGATGATGGCCATATCATATCACGCATATTGATTGCGTGTGATGTTTATCCTTTATGCATCTTATTCTGCTTTGTTTGATGGTAGCATTATAAGATGATCTCTCACTAAATTTCAAGATAAAAGTGTTCTCCCTGAGTATGCACCGTTGCCAAAGTTCATTGTGCCGAGACACCACATGATGATCGGGTGTGATAAGCTCTACGTCCATCTACAATGGGTGCAAGCCAGTTTTGCACACGCAGAATACTCGGGTTAAACTTGACGAGCCTAGCATATGCATATATGGCCTCTCAACACTGAGACCGAAAGGTCGAGCGTGAATCATATAGTAGATATGATCAACATAGTGATGTTCACCATTGAAAACTACTCCATTTCACGTGATGATCGTTCATGGTTTAGTTGATATGGATCACGTGGTCACTTAGATGATAAGAGGGATGTCTATCTAAGTGGGAGTTCTTATGTAATATGATTAATTGAACTTAAATTTATCATGAACTTAGTACCTGATAGTATTTTTGCTTATCTATGTGGTTGTAGATAGATGGCCCGTGTTGTTGTTCCGTTGAATTTTAATGCATTCCTTGAGAAAGCAAAGTTGAAAGATGATGGTAGCAATTACATGGACTGGGTCCGTAACTTGAGGATTATCCTCATTGCTGCACAGAAGAATTACGTCCTGGAAGCACCGCTGGGTGCCAGGCCTGCTGCAGATGCTGCTGACAACGTTAAGAACGTTTGGCAGAGTAAAGTTGATGACTACTCGATAGTTTAGTGTGCCATGCTTTACGGCTTAGAACCGGGACTTCAATGACGTTTTGAACATCATGGAGCATATGAGATGTTCCAGGAGTTGAAGTTAATATTTCAAGCAAATGCCTGGATTGAGAGATATGAAGTCTCCAGTAAGTTCTATAGCTGCAAGATGGAGGAGAATAGTTCTGTCAGTGAGCATATACTCAAAATGTCTGGGTATCATAATCACTTGACTCAACTGGGAGTTAATCTTCCTATTGATAGTGTCATTGACAGAGTTCTTCAATCACTGCCACCAAGCTACAAAAGCTTCGTGATGAACTATAATATGCAAGGTATGAATAAGACTATTCCCGAGCTCTTCGCGATGCTAAAGGCTACATAGGTAGAAATCAAGAAGGGGCATCAAGTGTTGATGGTCAATAAGACTACCAGTTTCAAGAAAAAGGGCAAAGGGAAGAAGAAGGGGAACTTTAAGAAGAACGGCAAACAAGTTGCTGCTTAGGAGAAGAAACCCAAGTCTGGACCTAAGCCTGAGACTGAGTGCTTCTACTGCAAACAGACTGGTCACTGGAAGCGGAACTGCCCCAAGTATTTGGCGGATAAGAAGGATGGCAAGGTGAACAAAGGTATATGTGATATACATGTTATTGATGTGTACCTCACCAGAGCTCGTAGTAGCACCTGGGTATTTGATACTGGTTCTGTTGCTAATATTTGTAACTCGAAATAGGGACTACGGATTAAGCGAAGACTGGCTAAGGATGAGGTGACGATGCGCGTAGGAAATGGTTCCAAAGTCGATGTGATCGTCGTCGGCACGCTACCTCTACATCTACCTTCGGGATTAGTTTCAGACCTAAATAATTGTTATTTGGTGCCAGCGTTAAGCGTGAACATTATATCTGGATCTTGTTTGATGTGAGACGGTTATTCATTTAAATCAGAGAATAATGGTTGTTCTATTTATATGAGTAATATCTTTTATGGTCGTGCACCCTTAAAGAGTGGTCTATTCTTGTTGAATCTCGATAGTAGTGATACACATATTCATAATGTTGAAGCCAAAAGATGCAGAGTTGATAAGGATAGTGCAACTTGTTTGTGGCACTGCCATTTGGGTCATATTGGTATAAAGCGCATGAAGAAACTCCATACTGATGGACTTTTGGAATCACTTGATTATGAATCACTTGGTACTTGCGAACCATGCCTTATGGGCAAGATGACTAAAACGCTATTCTTCGGAACTATGGAGCGAGCAACAGATTTGTTGGAAATCATACATACTGATGTATGTGGTCTGATGAATACTGAGGCTCGCGGCGGGTATCGTTATTTTCTCACCTTCACAAATGATTTGAGCAAATATGGGTATATCTACTTAATGAAACATAAGTCTGAAACATTTGAAAAGTTCAAAGAATTTTAGAGTGAAGTGGAAAATCATCGTAATAAGAAAATAAAGTTTCTGCGATCTGATCGAGGAGGAGAATATTTGAGTTACGAGTTTGGTCTACATTTGAAACAATGCGGAATAGTTTCGCAACTCACGCCACCCGAAACACCACAGCGTAATGGTGTGTCCGAACGTCATAATCGTACTTTACTAGATATGGTGCGATCTATGATGTCTCTTACTGATTTACCGCTATCGTTTTGGGGTTACACTTTAGAGACAGCTGCATTCACGTTAAATAGGGCACCATTAAAATCCATTGAGACGACGCCTTATGAACTATGTTTTCGCAAGAAACCAAAGTTGTCATTTCTTAAAGTTTGGGGCTGCGATGCTTATGTGAAAAATCTTCAACCTGATAAGCTCGAACCCAAATCAGATAAATGTGTCTTCATAGGATACCCAAAGGAAACTATTGGGTACTCCTTCTATCACAGATCCGAAGGCAAGATATTCGTTGCAAAGAATGGATCCTTTCTAGAAAAGGAGTTTCTCTCAAAAGAAGTGAGTGGGAGGAAAGTAGAACTTGATGAGGTAACTGTACCTGCTGCCTTATTGGAAAGTAGTTCATCACAGAAATCCGTTTCAGTGACTCATACACCAATTTGTGAGGAAGCTAATGATGATGATCATGTAACTTCAGATCAAGTTACTACCGAACCTCGTAGGTCAACTAGAGCAAGATCCGCACCAAAGTGGTACGGTAATCAAGTTCTAGAGGTCATGTTACTTGACCATGATGAACCTACGAACTATGAGGAAGCGATGATCAGCCCAGATTCCGCAAAATGGCTTGAAGCCATGAAATCTGAGATGGGATCCATGTATGAGAACAAAGTGTGGACTTTGGTTGACTTGCCCGATGATCGGCAAGCCATCGAGAATAAATGGATCTTCAAGAAGAAGACAGACGCTGATGCTAATGTTACTATCTACAAAGCTCGACTTGTTGCAAAAGGTTTTCGACAAGTTCAAGGAGTTGACTACGATGAGACCTTCTCACCCGTAGCGATGCGTAAGTCCATCCGAATCATGTTAGCAATTGCCGCATTTTATGATTATGAAATTTGGCAAATGGATGTAAAGACTGCATTCCTGAATGGATTTCTGGAAGAAGAGTTGTATATGATGCAACCTGAAGGTTTTATTGATCCAAAGGGAGCTAACAAAGTGTGCAAGCTCCAGCAATCCATTTATGGACTGGTGCAAGCCTCTCGGAGTTGAAATAAACGTTTTGATAGTGTGATCAAAGCATATGGTTATATACAGACTTTTGGAGAAGCCTGTATTTAGAAGAAAGTGAGTGGGAGCTCTGTAGCATTTCTAATATTATATGTGGATGACATATTGCTGATTGGAAATGATATAGAATTTCTGGATAGCATAAAAGGATACTTGAATAAGAGTTTTTCAATGAAAGAACTCGGTGAAGCTGCTTATATATAGGGCATGAAGATCTATAGAGATAGATCAAGATGCTTAATTGGACTTTCACAAAGCACATACCTTGATAATGTTTTGAAGAAGTTCAAAATGGATCAAGCTAAGAAAGGGTTCTTGCATGTGTTACAAGGTGTGAAGTTGAGTAAGACTCAATGTCCGACCACTACAAAAGATAGAGAGAAAATGAAAAGTGTTCCCTATGCTTCAGCCATAGGCTCTATCATGTATGCAATGTTGTGTACCAGACCTGATGTGTGCCTTGTTATTAGCCTAGCAGGGAGGTACCAAAGTAATCCAGGAGTGGATCACTGAACAGCGGTTAAGAACATCCTAAAGTACCTGAAAAGGACCAAGGATATGTTTCTCGTTTATGGAGGTGACAAAGAGCTCATCGTAAATGGTTACGTTGATGCAAGCTTTGACACAGATCCGGATGATTCTAAATCACAAACCGGATATGTGTTTATATTAAACTTTGGAGCTATCAGTTAGAGCAGTTCTAAACAGAGCGTCGTGGCAGGATCTACATGTGAAGCGGAGTACATTGCTGCTTCAGAAGCAGCGAATGAAGGAGTCTGGATGAAGGAGTTCATATCCGATCTAGGTGTCATACCTAGTGCATCGGGTCCAATGAAAATCATTTGTGACAATACTGGTGCAATTGCCTTGGCAAAGGAATCCAGATTTCACAAGAGAACCAAGCACATCAAGATACGCTTCAACTCCATTCGGGATCAAGTCCAGGTGGGAGACATAGAGATTTGCAATATATATACGGATCTGAATGTTGTAGACCCGTTGACTAAGCCTCTTCCACGAGCAAAACATGATCAGCACCAAGGCTCCATGGGTGTTAAAATCATTACTGTGTAATCTAGATTATTGACTCTAGTGCAAGTGGGAGACTGAAGGAAATATTCCCTAGAGGCAATAATAAAGTTATTATTTATTTCCTTATTTCATGATAAATGTTTATTATTCATGCTATAATTGTATTAACCGGAAACATAATACATGTGTGAATACATAGACAAACATAGTGTCACTAGTATGCCTCTACTTGACTAGCTCATTGATCAAAGATTGTTAAGTTTCCTAACCATAGACATGAGTTGTTATTTGATCAATGGGATCACATCATTAGGAGAATGATGTGATTGACTTGACCCATTCCATTAGCTTAGCACTTGATCGTTTGTTTACTGCTATTGCTTTCTTCATGACTTATACATGTTCTTATGACTATGCGATTATGCAACTCCCGAATACTGGAGGAACACTTTGTGTGCTACCAAACGTCACAACGTAACTGGGTGATCATAAAGGTGCTCTGCAGGTGTTTCCGATGGTACTTGTTGAGTTGGCATAGATCAAGATTAGGATTTGTCACTCCGATTGTCGGAGAGGTATTTCTGGGCCCTCTCGGTAATACAAATCACTATAAGCCTTGCAAGCATGATAACTAATGAGTTAGTTACGGGATGATGTATTAAGGAACGAGTAAAGAGACTTGCTGGTAACGAGATTGAACTAGGTATTGGATACCGATGATCGAATCTCGGGCAAGTAACATACCGATGACAAAGAGAACAACGTATAGTGTTGTGCGGTTTGACCGATAAAGATCTTCGTAGAATATGTCGGAACCAATATGGGCATCCAGGTTCTTCTATTGGTTATTGACCGGAGACGTGTCTCGGTCATGTCTACATAGTTCTCGAACCCGTAGGGTCCGCACGCTTAAAGTTCTGTGACGATCAGTTTTATGGGTTTATATGTTTTGATGTACCGAAGGTAGTTCGGAGTCCCGGATGTGATCACGGACATGACGCGGAGTCTCGAAATGGTCGGGACATAAAGATTTATATATTGGAAGCCTATATTTGGATATCGGAAGTGTTCCGGGTGAAATCGGGATTTTACCGGAGTATCGGGGGTTACCGGACCCCCCCCCCCCGGGGGGGGTTAATGGGCCAAGATGGGCCTTAGTGGAAGAGAGGAGGGGCTGCCAGGGCAGGCCACGCGCCCCCTCTCCCTCTAATCCAAATTGGACAAGGAGGGGGGCGGCGCCCCCCTTTCCTTCCTTTCTAACTCCTCCTTCCCCCTTCTCCTATTCCAACTAGGAAAGGAGGGAGTCCTACTCTCGGTGGGAGTAGGACTCTTCTTGGCGCGCCTCCTCCTGGCCGGCCGCCTCTCCCCCCTTGCTCCTTTATATACGGGGGCGGGGGAGCACCTCTAGACACACAAGTTGATCATTGAGATCTCTCCAGCCGTGTGCGGTGCCCCCCTCCACCATAATCCACCTCGGTCATACTGTAGCGGTGTTTAGGCGAAGCCCTGCTATGGTAGCTTCATCAACATCGTCACCACGCCGTCGTGCTAACGAAACTCTTCCCCGAGCTCTACTGGATCGTGAGTTCGCGGGACATCACCGAGCTGAACGTGTGTTGAACGCGGAGGTGTCGTACGTTCACTGTTGAGGATCGGTCGATCGTGAAGACGTACGACTACATCAACCACGTTGTCATAATGCTTCCGCTTAACGGTCTACGAGGGTACGTGGACGACACTCTCCCCTCTCGTTGCTGTGCATCACCATGATCCTGCGTGTGCGTAGGAATTTTTTGAAATTACTACATTCCCCAACAGATATATCATTGGCAGTTCCCAAACATAAATTATAGTTTATTCCTTTTTCTACCATACTTTCACTTTCCATGGCTAACCATATCCACGGGTGCCTTCCATACCAACACTTTCCAAGGAATTTATTATTTGACAACATAAAGTAAATTCATTTTTCATTTCGGGACTGGGCATCCCTAATACCTTTGCCTTACTCTCATGCAATGACAAGTGAATAAACACTCATCGTGAGAATAACACATCTAGCATGGAAAATATTAGCCACCCCTCACCGCCTCGCGAGCGGTACGAGCACACAAAAGAGAAATTTATTTTGAATATTAGAGATGGCACATAATTTTCTTAGAACGGCAAAAGAATACCGCATATAGGTATGTATAGTGGACTCATGTGGCAAAACTGGTTTAAAGGATTTTGGATGCACAAGTAGTGATCATACTTAGTGCAAAATGAAGGCTAGCAAAAGATTGAGAAGCGACCAACTAAGAAATGAATAATATCATAAGCGAGCATTAAGCATAATTAACACCAAATAATACACCACAAGTAGGATATAATTTCATTGCATGACTATTGAGTTTCGTGCTTGCCTAGGGAATCACAAACCTTAACACCAATATTCTTACTAAAGCATAATTACACATCAAGATGACTCACATATCACATTATCATATCTCAAAACTATTACTAAGAATCAAGTTTATTTTGTCCAATTTTCTTCATGAAAGTTTTTATTATATCCTTCTTGGATATCTATCACTTTGGGACTAATTTTCATGTGTTTCTTTTGATAAGCTCAAACAAATATAAGTGAAGAACATGAGCATAATATTTCTTTCTCTAAAATTAATTTAAGTGAAGCAAGAGAGAATTTCTTAAAAAAATTACTAACTTCAAATAAATCTAAGTGAAGCAAGAGAGCATTTCTTCAAAAATACTAAACCACACCATGCTCAAAAAGATATAAGTGAAGCACTAGAGCAAATCCATAGCTCATAAAAAATTAAGTGAAGCATAGAGAGCAATTCTAACAAGTCATGGCATAATTTCGGCTCTCTAAAATAGGTGTGTCCAGCAAGGGATCAAGACTAAAAACACAAAATAAAACAAGCAAAGACTCATATCATACAAGACGTTCCAAGAAAAATACATAGTATGTGATGAATAAAAATATAGCTTCGAGTAAAATACCGATGGTCGTTAGAAGAAAGAGGGGATGCCACTCGGGGCATCCCCAAGCTTAGTTGCTTGCTCTCTTTGGATAATAGCTTGGGATGCCGGGGCATCCCCAAGCTTTGGCTCTTCTTACTCCTTATTCCTTCATCCATCGTAAGATAACCCAAAACTTGAAAACTCCAATCACATAAAACTCAACAAAAGCCTTCGTGAGATCCTTTAGTATAAGAAAACAAATCACTAGCATAAGTGTTGTAGCAAACCAATTCATATTTTGTTCTTGCATTATATCTACTATATTCCAACTTTTCTATGGCAAAAACTCATCAAAGAAAACCATAGAATCATCAAAACAAGCACACAACACAAAGAAAACAGAATCTGTCAAAAACAGAACAGTCTGTAGCAATCTGGATATTTCAAATACTTCTGTAACTCCAAAAACTCTCAAGTATTGGGAAGACCTGGGAAATTTGTATATTAATCTTCTGCAAAAGAAATTGGTATTTTATCGCTCTCTGGTTAAAATGAAAATTATTTTCGCGAGCGCAAAAGTTTCTGTTTTTTTCAGCAAGATCAAACAACTTTCACCCAAGAAGATCCTAAAGGCTTTACTTGGTACAAACACTAATTAAAACAAAAAACACAATCATAACAGTAGCATAATGGTGCTAACACTCAAGAACAGGAAGCAAAAATCAAAAATAAATTTTATTCATTGGGTTGCCTCCCAACGAGCGCTGTTGTTTTACGCCCTTAGCTAGGCATAAAGCAAGGATCTAAGTTTTGTCATCTTTATTTCGACATCCATAAGATGCTCTCATGATTGATTCATATGGTGGCCTAATTCTTGTTCTAGGGAAGTGTTCCATACCCTTCCTCAAAGGAAATTGGAACTTAATATTGCCTTCTTTCATATCAATCACGACACCGATAGGGCATAAAAACGGTCTACCAAGATAATTGGACAAGATGGATTGCAATCAATATCAAGAACAATAAAATCTATGGGCACATAATTCCTATTTGCAAGAATAAGAACATCATTAAATCTTCCGATAGGCTTTTTAATAGTAGAATCCTCCAAGTGCAAATTTAAAGAGCATTCTTCAATATCGATAAAACCAAGCACATCACACAAAGATTTCGAAATTGTAGAAACACTAGCACCCAAGTCACACAAAGCAAAACACTCATAATTTTTAATCCTGACTTTGATAGTAGGTTCCGGTTCATCATGCAATTTTCTAGGAATTGAGACTTCTAATTCTAACTTTTCTTCTAAAGCTTTCATCATAGCATCAACAATATGTTTAGTAAAAGCTTTATTTTGTTCATAAGCATGGGGTGAATTTATCATGGATTGCAAAAAGTAATACAATCAATCAAAGAGCAACAATCATAATTAAAGTCTTTGTAACCCAAAAGACTGGGCACATCACTAGTTAAAGTTTTGACCTCTTCAAACCCACTTTTATCAATTTTCTCGACAAGATTTTCACCCTCCGAATTATCGGGACGCCTTCTAGCTAGAGATGACTCTTCTCCAGTCCCTTTTTTCATCAATATTAACTTTATAAAAAAGGAATCAATAGAAGAAACACCAATCATTTTAAGATCTTCATCATGTTTACGAAAGTAATCACTAGAAAACGCTTTTTCTAAAAATTCTCTTTTAGCTCTAAGCATAGCGGTTCTTTTCTTACTTTCATCCATAGAAACATAGAGAGCTTTAATTAATTCCTCAACTTTAGGCACAAAAATTTTCATCTTGAGATTTTCTACACCACATGAAATTCTATCAACACTTTTAGACTAATCATCAATCTTATTCAACTTTTCTTCTATGGTAGTGTTGAAAATTTTTGCGTGTTGATAAATTCTTTAATATTATTCTCAAGATCAGAGGTGTTCCTATTATTATTATAAGAAGGATTTCCATAGGTATTAACATAACTATTAGAGGAATTACTAGGAAAAGGCCTAGGATTAAAATTACCTCTATAAGCATTGTTATTGAAATTATTTTGAGATAAAATTTACATATACGCATCACTATTTTTCTCAATCAAAGTAGACACAGGCATATCATTGAAATCAATAGGAGCACTTTTACTAGCAACCAATTTCATAAGAGCATCAACTTTTTCACTCAAAGAAGAAATATCTTCAACTGAATTAACTTTTTTACTAGTAGGAGCTCTTTCGGTATGCCATTGTGAATAATTTGCCATGATATTATAAAGCACTTTGGTGGCTTAACCCAAAGTAATTTCCATAAAAGTACCACCCATGGCGGAATCTAAAAGATTACGAGAAACAAAATTCAATCTCGCATAAAAATTTGTACAATCATCCAAAGATTTAACCAATGAGTTGGGCAATTCCTTAGCATCATTTTCATCCTTTCCCAAGATTGTGCAACATGCTCATGTTCAAGTTTCTTGAAATTCATGATCTGGGTTCTAAGGGAAATAATTTTTGCGGGCGAAAAATACTTAGTGATAAAAGCATCTTTGCACTTATGCCAAGAATCAATACTATTGCGAGGCAAAGAAGAAAACCAATTTTTTGTAGAATCACGCAAAGAAAACGGAAATAATTTCATCTTCACAATATCATTGTCCACATCTTTTTTCTTTTACATATCGCATAATTCCATGAAGGTATTAAGATGGGACGCGACATCCTTATTAGGAGTACCAGAAAATTGATCTTTCATAACAAGAGTCAGCAAGGCAGTATTAATATCACAAGACTCCGCACTAATGGCAGGAGGAGCAAGTGGAGTGCCAATAAAATCATTGTTACTGGTATTTGACAAATCACACAACTTGGTGTTCTCTTGAGCCATGATGACTACACAACAAGATTGCACTCAAAAACAGATCCGGCAAGAAAACGGCAAACTAAAAGGTGGGTGAATAAAGCAGCAAATTTTTGTGAAGTGGGGGAGAGGAAAACGAGAGGCAAATGGCAAATAATGTAAGTTGCGAGGAGATGAGATTTGTGATTAGGAACCTGGTATATGTAGATGATCCTCCCCGAAAACGGTGCCAGAAATTCCTTTTGATGCGGCTTGAAGCTACGTCGGTATTTCCCCAAAGAGGAAGGGATGATGAAGCACAACGACGGTAGGTATTTCCCTCAGTGATGAAACCAAGGTTATCAAACCAGTAGGAGAACCAAGCAACAATACGTAAACAGCGCCTACACACAAATAACAAATACACGCAACCCAACGTATTAAAGGGGTTGTCAATCCCTTTCGGGTAACAGCGCCAGAAATTGACAAACGGGCGTGAATAAATTGTAGTAGATTGATAGATCGAACGCCAAATAAAATAAATGAGAATAAATTGCAGCAAGGTATTTTAGTATTTTTGGTTTAATAGATCTAAAAATAAAAGGCAAATAAAATAGATCGCAAAGGCAAATAATATGAGAAAGAGACCCGGGGGCCGTAGATTTCACTAGTGGGTTCTCTCGAGAAAAATAGCAAACGGTGGGTAAACGAATTACTTTTGGGCAATTGATAGAACTTCAAATAATCATGACGATATTCAGGCAATGATCATTATATAGGCATCACGTCCAAGATTAGTAGACCGACTCCTGCCTGCATCTACTACTATTACTCCACACATCGACCGCTATCCAGCATGCATCTAGTGTATTAAGTTCATGGAGAAACGGAGTAATGCAATAAGAACGATGACATGATGTAGACAAGATCTATTTATGTAGAAATAGACCCCATCGTTTTATCCTTAGTAGCAGCGATACATACGTGTCGGTTCCCCTTCTGTCACTGGGATCAAGCACTGTAAGATCGAACCCACTACAAAGCACATCTTGCCATTGCAAGATAAATAGTTCAAGTTAGCCAAACAAAACCCAAATATCGGAGAAGAAATACGAAGCTATAAGCAATCATGCATATAAGAGATCAAAGAAACTCAAATAACTGTCATGGATAAAAAGAGATAGATGTGATCATAAACTCAAAGTTCATCGGATCCCAACAAACACACCACAAAAGAGTTACATCATATGGATCTTCAAGTGACCATTGTATTGAGAATCAAACGAGAGAGAGGAAGCCATCTAGCTACAAACTACGGACCCGAAGGTCTACAAAGAACTACTCATGCATCATCGAAGAGGCACCAATGGAAGTAGTGAACCCCTCTGTGATTGTGTCTAGATTGGATCTGCCGGTTCTGGATTTTGCGGTGGCTGGAATTGATTTTCGTCGACTCCCCTAGGGTTTCTGGAATATTGGGGTATTTATAAAGTAAAGAGGCGGTCCAGGGGCACCCGAGGTGGGCTCAACCCACCAGGGCGCGCCTGGGCCTCCAGGCGTGCCCTGCTGTGTTGTGCTCCCCTCGGAGCAGCCCCCAGGTGCTTCTTTGGCCCATTGGTTGTCTCCTGGTCCAAAAAAATCCACGAAAAGTTTGGCTGCATTTGGACTTATGCATTTAGGTGATAGTTTATTCTTCTGTTTCTCGAGGAGTCGGAGGACGAGGTCTCCCACGTTATATGTCTTCGCCCGGACTTCACAGTTGTGGCAGCGTTGCGCCTGTTGTTGATAGAACATGGACAGAGCTCGAGCTATGTCCCATTCTTCTTCGAGGGCATCAAGATCATCCTGCCGATCGAGCTCGGCTTCCTTTTTTGTACATGCGCACTCTAGGCGCGTCATGGATAAGGTCGCATGGTAGAACTTCTTCCGCACCGTATACCATAAAAATGGCGTGTATCTGGTTGACCGATTAGGAGTGTGCGCAGCCCCCATAGTACGGAATCGAGTTCCTCGACCCAATGGAAGTGCGATTGTTCGAGGGGTCGAACAAGGCGAGGCTTAATGCCGCTCATAATGACTCCATTGGCTTGTTTAACTTGTCCATTGGTCTGTGGGTGGTACACCGAGGCGTAATCGAGCTTAATGGTCATTTTACGGCACCAGTCTTTAACTTCCTGGGCGGTGAAGTTGGTACTGTTATCGGTAATTATGCTATGGGGGACACCATAATGGTGTACGATGTCAGATAAGAAGTCAGCGAATGGTCCGGATTCTGCCGAAGTGACGGGTCTTGCCTTGAATCACTTGGTGAATTTGTTGACCATGACCAATAGGTACTTCTTTTTGTTTGCCCCCCTTTTAGTGGCCCGAACATGTCGAGACCCCAGACCGCAAAAGGCCATGTGATCGGTTTCTTCCAAAGAGTCGTGGGGGCATATGGCTTTGATTTGCGAATGATACGTCTCCAATGTATCTATAATTTTTTATTGTTCCATGCTATATTATATCCTGTTTTGGACATTATTGGGCTTTATTATACACTTTTATATTATTTTTGGGACTAACCTATTAACCGGAGGCCCAGCCCAGAATTGCTGTGTTTTGCCTATTTTAGAGTTTCGCAGAAAAAGAACATCAAACGGAGTCCAAACGGAATGAAACCTTCGGGAACGTGATTTTCGGAATGAACATGATCCAGAGGACTTGGACCCTACATTAAGACATCAAACAGGAAGGCACGAGGTAGGGGGCGCGCCTACCCCACCCCCCCAGGCGCGCCCTCCACCCTCATGGTGCCCACGTTGCTCCACCGACGTACTCCTTCCTCCTATATATACCTACGTACCCAAAACTACCAGATATAGAGCCAAAACCCTAATTCCACCGCCGTAACTTTCTGTATCCGTGAGATCCCATCTTGGGGCCTTTTCCGGAGCTTCGCCGGAGGGGGCATCGTCACGGAGGGCTTCTACATCAACACCATAGCCTCTCCGATGAAGTGTGAGTAGTTTACTTCAGACCTTCGGGTCCATAGTTATTAGCTAGATGGCTTCTTCTCTCTTTTTGGATCTCAATCCAAAGTTCTGCCCCTCTCTTGTGGAGATCTATTCGATGTAATCTTGTTTTTGCGGTGTGTTTGTTGAGGCCGATGAATTGTGGGTTTATGATCAAGTTTATCTATGAATAATATTTGAATCTTCTCTGAATTCTTTTATGTATGATTGGTTATCTTTGTAAGTCTCTTCGAATTATCAGTTTGGTTTGGCCTACTAGATTGATCTTTCTTGCAATGGGAGAAGTGCTTAGCTTTGGGTTCAATCTTGCGGTGTCCTTTCCCAGTGACAGTAGGGGCAGCAAGGCACGTATTGTATTGTTGCCATCGAGGATAACAAGATGGGTTTTATATCATATTGCATGAGTTTATCCCTCTACATCATGTCATCTTGCTTAAAGCGTTACTCTGTTCTCTTGAACTTAATACTCTATATGCATGCTGGATAGCGGTCGATGTGTGGAGTAATAGTAGTATATGCAGGCAGGAGTCGGTCTACTTGTCTCGAACGTGATGCCTATATACATGATCATACCTAGATATTCTCATAACTATGCTCAATTCTGTCAATTGCTCAACAGTAATTTGTTTACCCACCGTAATACTTATGCTCTCGAGAGAAGCCAGTAATGAAACCTATGGCCCCCGGGTCTATTTTCCATTATATTAATCTTCCATCTACAAGCTATTTCCTTTTCCGTTTATTTTGCTTTCTTTACGTTGCATCTTTATCATAAAAATACCAAAAATATTATCTTATCATATCTATCATATCTCACTTTCGTAAGTGACCGTGAAAGGATTGACAACCCCTTTATTGCGTTGGTTGCGAGGATTTTATTTGTTTGTGTAGGTGCGAGGGACTCGCGCGTGGCCTCCTACTGGATTGATACCTTGGTTCTCAAAAACTGAGGGAAATACTTACGCTACTTTGCTGCATCACCCTTTCCTCTTCAAGGGAAAACCAACGCAGTGCTCAAGAGGTAGCAAGAAGGATTTCTGGTGCCGTTCCCGGGGAGGCTCACGCAAAGTCAAGTTAAAATTTTATCTCCCGTCAACGAGCCATTTCTGGCGCCGTTGCCGGGGAGTCTACGCAAAAGTCAACATACCATGTACCCATCACAAACCCTTATCTCCCGCATTACATTATTTGCCATTTGCCTCTCGCTTTCCTCTCCCCCACTTCACCCTTGCCGTTTTATTCGCCCTCTCTCTCCGTCCTCCTTCTCTTTTTCTATTTGCCTCTTTTTGCCCATCTCTTGTTTGCTCGTGTGTCGGATTGCTTGCTTGTCACCATGGCTCAAGATAATACCAAATTGTGTGACTTCACCAATACCAACAACAATGATTTTATTAGTACTCCGATTGCTCCTCTTACCGATGCTGAATCTTGTGAAATTAATGTTGCTTTGCTGAATCTTGTCATGAAAGATCCGTTTTCCGGCCTTCCTAGTGAAGATGCCGCTACCCATCTAAACAACTTAGTTGATTTGTGGGATATGCAAAAGAAGAAAGATGTGGACAATGATATTGTTAAATTGAAGCTATTTCCTTGTTTGCTTAGAGATCATGCTAAAGCTTGGTTTTTGTCTTTGCCTAAAAATAGTATTGATTCATGGAATAAGTGCAAAGATGCTTTTATCTCTAAGTATTTTCCTCCCGCTAAGATCATCTCTCTTAGAAACGATATCATGAATTTTAAGCAACTTGATCATGAACATGTTGCACAAGCTTGGGAAAAGGATGAAATTAATGATACGTAATTGCCCTACTCATGGTTTGAATTTGTGGATGATTACACAAAAAATTTATGCCGGATTGAATTTTGCTTCTAGATATCTTTTAGATTCGGCCGCGAGAGGCACTTTTATGGAGATCACTTTAGGAGAAGCTACTAAACTCCTAGATAATATTATGGTTAATTATTCTCAATGGCACACTGAAAGATCTACTAATAAGAAAGTGCATGCGATAGAAGAAATTAATGTTTTGAGTGGAAAGATGGATGAACTTATGAAATTATTTGCATAAAAGTGTTTCTTCTGATCATAATAATATGCCTTTGGCTACTTTAATTGAGAATAATATCGAATATATGCATGTGAATTTTGTTGCTAGGAACAATTTTGGTAACAACGCGTATAGAGGAAACTTTAATCCTAGGCCGTATCCTAGTAATTCCTCTAATAATTATGGTAATTCCTACAACAATTCCTATGTAAATTTTAATAAGGTACCCTCTGATTTTGAATCTAATATTAAAGAATTTATTACTTCGCAAAATAATTTCAATGCTTTGATTGAAGAAAAATTGCTTAAGATTGATGAGTTGGTTAGGAACGTTGATAGAATTTCTCTTGATATTGATTCTTTGAAACTTAGATCTATTCCACCTAAGCATGATATCAATGAGTCTCTCAAAGCCATGAGAATTTCCATTGATGAGTGCAAAGAAAGAACCGCTAGGATGCTTGCTAAGAAAGATTGCTTTATAAAAGCATGTTCTTCTAGTTTCCATGATAATAAAGATGAAGATCTAAAAGTTATTGATGTGTCCCCTATTAAATATTTGTTTTGCATATGAATCTTGATAATGATTGGACTCAATATGATCCACCTTTACCTAGAAGACGTTCCAAAAATTTGGAGTTTTCAGATCTTGATGCTAAAATTGTTAAAAGTGGGATTGAAGAAGTCAATACTTTAAACATCAATGAACCCACTATTTTGGATCTCAAGGAATTTAATTATGATAATTTCTCTTTGATAGATTGTATTTCCTTGTTGCAATCCGTGCTAAATTCTCCTCATGCTTATAGTCAAAATAAAGCCTTTACCAAACATATCGTTGATGCTTTGATGAAGTCTTATGAAGAAAAACTTGAGTTGGAAGTTTATATCCCTAGAAAACTTTATCATGAGTGGGAGCCTACTATTAAAATTAAAATTAAAGATCATGAATGCTATGCTTTGTGTGATTTGGGTGCTAGTGTTTCCACGATTCCAAAGACTTTCTGTGATTTGCTAGGTTTTCGTGATTTTGATGATTGCTCTTTAAACTTGCACCTTGCGGATTCAACTATTAAGAAACCTATGGGAAGAAGTAATGATGTTCTTATTGTTTCAAATAGGAATTATGTGCCCGTATATTTTATTGTTCTTGACATAGATTACAATCCTTCATGTCCTATTATTCTTGGTAGACCTTTTCTTAGAACGATTGGTGCAATTATTGATATGAAGGAAGGGAATATTAGATTCCAATTCCCGTTAAGGAAAGGCATGGAACACTTCCCTAGAAATAAAATAAAATTACCATATGAATCTATTATGATAGCCACTTATGGATTGCCTACCAAAGATGGCAATACCTAGATCTATCCTCGCTTTTATGCCTAGCTAGGGGCATTAAACGATAGCGCTTGTTGGGAGGCAACCCAATTTTATTTTTATTCCTTGCTTTTTGCTCCTGTTTAGTAATAATTAATTTATCTATCCTCTGTTTTTTTTGTGTTTTTTGTGTTTAATAAGTGTTTGTGCCAAGTAGAACCATTGGGAAGACTTGGGGAAAGTCTTTTTAATCTTGCTGTAAAAAACAGAAACTTTAGCACTCACGAGAATTGATGCCATTTTTATTTGGAAAGTCCTATTTAGTTAATTATTTTTTCAGATGATTAATAGATAAATTCCTCACGTCCATCAATTTATTTTAGAATTTTTGGGGTTCCAGAACTTGCGTTAGCTACAGATTACTACAGACTGTTCTGTTTTTGACAGATTCTGTTTTTCGTGTGTTGTTTGCTTATTTTGATGAATCTATGGCTAGTAAAATAGTTTATAAACCATAGAGAAGTTGGCATACAGTAGGTTTAACACCAATATAAATAAAGAATGAGTTTATTACAGTACCTTGAAGTAGTGTTTTGTTTTCTTTCGCCAATGGAGCTCGCGAGATTTTCTACTTTAAGTTTTGTGTTGTGAAGTTTTCAAGTTTTGGGTAAAAGATTTGATGGACTGTGGAATAAGGAGTGGCAAGAGCCTAAGCTTGTGGATGCCCATGGCACCCCAATATAATCTAAGGACACCTAACAGCCAAATCTTGGGGATGCCCCAGAAGGCATCCCCTCTTTCGTCTACTTCCACCGGTAACTTTACTTGGAGCTATATTTTTATTTACCACATGATATGTGTTTTGCTTGGAGCGTATTGTATGATTTGAGTGTTTATTTGTTAGTTTTCCACAATCATCCTTGCTGTACACACCTTTTGAGAGAGACACACATGCTTCGGAAATTGTTAGAATACTCTATGTGCTTCACTTATATCTTTTAAGTTATATAGTTTTTGCTCTAGTGCTTCACTTATATCTTTTAGGGCACGGTGGTGGATTTGTTTTATAGAAACTATTGTTCTCTCATGCTTCACTTAGATTATTTTGACAGTCCTACAAAACAGCATGGTAATTTGCTTTAATTATGTTAGGCATTCAAGATTAATAAAAAAGGTTTTCTTATGAGATAAAGAATGAGTTCATTAGATTACCTTGAAGTGGTGTTTTGTTTTCTTTCGCTAATGGAGATCACAAGATTTTCTACTTTAAGTTTTGTGTTGTGAAGTTTTCAAGTTTTGGGTAAAAGATTTGATGGATTATGGAACAAGGAGTGGCAAGAGCCTAAGCTTGGGGATCCCCATGGCACCCCAAGATAATCTAAGGACACCTAAAAGCCAAAGCTTGGGGATGCCCCATAAGGCATCCCCTCTTTCGTCTACTTCCATCGGTAACTTTACTTGGAGCTATATTTTTATTTACCACATTATATGTGTTTTTCTTGGAGCGTCTTGTATGATTTGAGTGTTTATTTGTTAGTTTTCCACAATTATCCTTGCTGTACACACCTTTCGAGAGAGACACACATGCTTCGGAAATTGTTAGAATACTCTATGTGCTTCACTTATATCTTTTAAGTTATATAGTTTTTGCTCTAGTGCTTCACTTATATCTTTTAGGGCACGGTGGTGGATTTGTTTTATAGAAACTATTGTTCTCTCATGCTTCACTTAGATTATTTTGAGAGTCCTACAAAACAGCATGGTAATTTGCTTTAATTATGTTAGGCATTCAAGATTAATAAAAAAGGTTTTCTTATGAGATAAAGAATGAGTTCATTACAGTACCTTGAAGTGGTGTTTTGTTTTCTTTCGCTAATGGAGCTCACGAGATTTTCTACTTTAAGTTTTGTGTTTTCAAGTTTTCAAGTTTTGGGTAAAAGATTTGATGGATTATGGAACAAGGAGTGGCAAGAGCCTAAGCTTGGGGATGCCCATGGCACCCCAAGATAATCTAAGGACACCTAAAAGACAAAGCTTGGGGATGCCCCGGAAGGCATCCCCTCTTTCGTCTACGTCCATCGGTAACTTTACTTGGAGCTATATTTTTATTTACCACATGATATGTGTTTTTCTTGGAGTGTCGTGTATGATTGGAGTGTTTATTTGTTAGTTTTTTCCACAATCATCCTTGCTGTACACACCTTTTGAGAGAGACACACATGCTTCGGAAATTGTTAGAATACTCTATGTGCTTCACTTATATCTTTTAAGTTATATAGTTTTTGCTCTAGTGCTTCACTTATATCTTTTAGGGCACGGTGGTGGATTTGTTTTATAGAAACTATTGTTCTCTCATGCTTCACTTAGATTATTTTGAGAGTCCTACAAAACAGCATGGTAATTTGCTTTAATTATGTTAGGCATTAAAGATTAATAAAAAAGGTTTTATTATGAGATAAAGAATGAGTTCATTACAGTACCTTGAAGTGGTGTTTTGTTTTCTTTCGCTAATGGAGCTCACGAGATTTTCTACTTTAAGTTTTGTGTTGTGAAGTTTTCAAGTTTTGGGTAAAAGATTTGATGGATTATGGAACAAGGAGTGGCAAGAGCCTAAGCTTGGGGATGCCCATGGCACCCCAATATAATCTAAGGACACTTAAAAGCCAAAGCTTGGGGATGCCCCGGAAGGCATCCCCTCTTTCGTCTACTTCCATTGGTAACTTTACTTGGAGATATAATTTTATTTACCACATGATATGTGTTTTTCTTGGAGCGTCTTGTATGATTTGAGTGTTTATTTGTTAGTTTTCCACAATCATCCTTGCTGTACACACCTTTTGAGACAGACACACATGCTTCGGAAATTGTTAGAATACTCTATGTGCTTCACTTATATCTTTTAAGTTATATAGTTTTTTCTCTAGTGCTTCACTTATATCTTTTAGGGCACGGTGGTGGATTTGTTTTATAGAAACTATTGTTCTCTCATGCTTCACTTAGATTATTTTGAGAGTCCTACAAAACAGCATGGTAATTTTCTTTAATTATGTTAGGCATTCAAGATTAATAAAAAAGGTCTTCTTATGAGTGTGTTGAATACTATGAGAAGTTTGATACTTGATAATTGTTTTGAGATATGGAGATGGTGATATTAGAGTCGTGCTAGTTGAGTAGTTGTGAATTTGAGAAATGCTTGTGTTGAAGTTTGTGATTCCCGTAGCATGCACGTATGGTGAAACGTTATGTGATGAAGTCGGAGCATGATTTATTTATTGATTGTCTTCCTTATGAGTGGCGGTCAGGGACGAGCGATGGTCTTTTCGTACCAATCAATCCCCCTAGGAGCATGCATGTAATACTTTGCTTCGGTAACTAATAGATTTTTGCAATAACTATATGAGTTCTTTATCACTAATGTTGAGTCCATGGATCATAAGCACTCTCACCCTTCCATCATTGCTAGCCTCTCTAATACCGCGCACCTTTTGTCGGTATCATACACCCACCATATACATTCCTTAAAACAGCCACCATACCTACCTATCATGGCATTTCCATAGCCATTCCGAGATATATTGCTATGCAACTTACCACCATTCCGTTTATTATGACATGCTCCATCATTGTCATATTGCTTTGCATGATCATGTAGTTGACATTGTATTTGTGGCAAAGCCACCGTTCATAATTCTTTCATACATGTCACTCTTGATTCATTGCATATCCCGGTACACCGTGTTCTAAGTATTGAGTTGTGATTGTTGAGTTGTAAGTAAATAAAAGTGTGATGATCATCATTTTTAGAGCATTGTCCCAAGTGAGGAAAGGATGATGGAGACTATGATTCCCCCACAAGTCGGGATGAGACTCCGGACTAAATAAATAAATAAAAAGAGGCCATAAAAAGAAGAGAAAAGGCCCAAATAAAAAAATGAGAGAAAAAGAGAGAAGGGACAATGCTACTATCCTTTTACCACACTTGTGCTTCAAAGTAGCACCATGATCTTCATGATAGAGAGTCTCCTATGTTATCAGTTTCATATACTAGTGGGAATTTTTCATTATAGAACTTGGCTTGTATATTCCAATGATGGGCTTCCTCAAAATGCCCTAGGTCTTCGTGAGCAAGCGAGTTGGATGCACACCCACTTAGTTCTTATTGTTGAGCTTTCATATACTTATAGCTCTAGTGCATCCGTTGCATGGTAATCCCTACTCACTCACATTGATATCTATTAATGGGCATCTCCATAGCCCGTTGATACACCTAGTTGATGTGAGACTATCTTCTCCCTTTTTGTCTTCTCCACAACCACCATTCTATTCCACATATAGTGCTATGTCCATGGCTCACGCTCATGTATTGCGTGAAGATTGAAAAAGTTTGAGAACACCAAAAGTATGAAACAATTGCTTGGCTTGTCATCGGGGTTGTGCATGATTTAAATACTTTGTGTGGTGAAGATGGAGCATAGCCAGACTATATGACCTTTCTTTCGCCATTGTCGGTGTCAAAACCGGCGGATCTCAGGTAGGGGGTCCCGAACTGTGCGTCTAAGGTGGATGGTAACAGGAGGTAGGGGACATGATGTTTTACCCAGGTTCGGGCCCTCTTGATGGAGGTAAAACCCTACATCCTTCTTGATTATTCTTGATAATATGAGTAGTACAAGAGTTGATCTACCACGACATCGGAGAGGCTAAACCCTAAAAGCTAGCCTATGGTATGATTGTATGTTGTCCTACGGACTAAAACCCTCCGGTTTATATAGACACCGGAGGGGGCTAGGGTTACACAAGGTCGGTTACAAAGGAGGAGATATCCATATCTGTATTGCCTAGCTTGCCTTCCACGCCAAGTAGAGTCCCATCCGGACATGGGACGAAGTCTTAAATCTCGTATCTTCATAGTCCAACAGTCCGGCCAAAGGATATAGTCTGGCTGTCGGAGACCCCCTAATCCAGGACTCCCTCAGTAGCCCCTGAACCATGCTTCAATGACGATGAGTCCAGTGCGCAGTGTTATCTTCGGCATTGCAAGGCGGGTTCCTCCTCCGAATACACCACGGAAGATTTTGAATACAAGGATAGTGTCCGACCCTTCAAAATAAGTTCCACATACCACCGTAGAGAGAATAATATTCCCACAAATCTAATCTGCTGACACGTTTTGGCAGCATGACATCACACCACGACCCGGTAATTATTTGAACCATTTTTCATAACCTATCTCAGCGTGTTTCGCGAGGCGCTTTCCTTGGCACGTCTTGGGATTCCCATCAATACGGATGTGGGTAACCCAACCGCGCCATCAATTACGGCGCTTGGGGGATAAGCGAGTTTTACCAGGCTAGTGGGGACGCATAGTTTCGTCCGCCCTTATAAAGGGATAAGGTTTCTCCTTTTTCTACCCACGCCTTCTTCCTCCTTGCTCATCCATTTTCGCACAGTCGAGCTCCAGCACCCAAGTCCACATCCTTCTCCTCAACTCTCCTCAAACATGTCCGGAGCAGGGCAAGTGGATGGTCTCCTCCGTCACGGAGGGACACATCAAAAAACTACGTGGGGCCGGATACTTAGCCGCGGATATCGCGCACCGGCTGCTAGCCGCGGGGCAGATCGTCCCTACCCCGGGCCTCACAAAAGGGTGGTTTTCCTCCCCCACTTCGTCCGCGGACTGGGGTTTCCCCTCCATCCATTCGTCCATGGCCTTATGTTCTATTACGGGCTGGACTTTTATGATCTGGCCCCGAATTTCATCCTCAACATCTCGGCGTTAATCGTCGTGTGCGAGGCCTTTCTCCGCATCCGGCCCCACATTGGCCTATGGCTGAAGACCTTCAATATCAAGCCGAAGGTGGTTGGCGGCCAACAAGTAGAATGCGGTGGAGCCATGGTGGGCAAAATGCCCAACGTTACATGGCTCGAGGGCTCCTTCGTGGAGACCATAAAGGGGTGGCAATCGGGGTGGTTCTACATCACCGAGCCACGTGACACCAACTGGGTGGCGGCCCCCGAGTTTCAATCCGGAATCCCCATGCGGCTCACTTCCTAGAAGGAGAAGGGCCTGTCCTGGGGCTCATTGGTGGAGCTGGACGGACTCCAGAAGTGTATCCGGAACATGACAAGCCAGAAACTTAAGCTTGTCAACATAGTCCAGGTCATGCTCTTCCGCCGGATCCTCCCGTGTCAACAACGGGCTTTCAACTTATGGGAGTTCGACCCGGCCCAGCACCAGACTCTACACAAGCTCTTCGACACGATGCATAAGGACGTCTAGAAGTTGCTATTCAAGGGCGCCGAGGTCCCCCCTTCTCTTACCGAGGACTGTGGGCTAAGCGCGAAGCGCCCTGCGAATCCGGTAAGCTCTGTGCATAGGGTATGTATTTCCCATAGCTTAACCATGTGCGGGATCTGAGCTCCCATGCCTTTGACAGGACTAGGTGAAGACATCAGAACAAATTAACTGTCCGGCCCCTTTGCCTGAAGACCCTGCAGACGCTCTCCTAACGAAGATGCAGACTCTGGCTCCTTATGAGGTGCCGGAGAAGACCAAGAAGAAGGCCACAGGAACCCGAAAGAGTTCCCGGCGCCAGGCGGTATCAGACTCATCGTCCGATAAATCCGAGACGCACTCCTCCCGTGAAAATGAGGAGGAGGAAGATGAAGATTCTCCCCCTCCAGCCAGGGGACACAAGAAAAGGAAGGCCGCCCCAACCGGGGAGGCCGAAGGGTCCAAGAAGGGAAGGACTCTCCTTCCGAACTGTTCCACCGCCGCCGCCGATGGCGAAGACGAGTGGTTACTCAGGGCCAAGCCCCTGGCGAAGTCATAAGTATTCGGATACCAGAGTAACTCATAGCATACTTTTGTTGCACTGCTTCTCGTAACATCGAATATAATCATGCAGTCCGCCCCAAGCCCGTATCGACGTATCATCATCGGACGGTTCCTTGGACTCGTCGGACATGAATAGTGATACACTTCCAACTGCCTCCTCTCCATGCCCTACGGACAATGCCGAGGTATTGTCTCAAGGGGCACCGAGCCGGGGGGAGACGGTCCCGGAGGCGCCTCAAGGCGACCTTCCGGACTCCAGGAGCAAAGGAAGCAAGGCTCCCAGGGGCTCCAAGTTCGGCCCTCAGCCGAACACTGCGCCGGAACCTCCAGTGGTTCCGGACGCGGGCAGGCGGCCCTCTTCCTAGAGGGGCAAGCCGTCCGTGCCGGTGACCTCTGTCCATCCAGAGGCACTGTACGAACTGTTGGGAGCGCTTCGCGACGGTTCCATCGACGAAGTGCATCGCACTATTATGAGTGCGGTGATCAAGAAGGTTCAGTCCACCAAGAGCGGACTGACTGAAGCCTGTGCCAGCCTTCTAACAGGCTTTCAGGTAAGTATTTTGGGAAAAATATTACTGCATAGACAGTAGCCCCTGATGCTCTGTTTGGTGTTCACAAAGAAAACCCGAATAGAGGATCAAATAATATCTGCAGGAGTCTAATATAAGTATGTCTGTATGCGTATGCAGGCTCTGCTCCTGACCTCTGCCGCACTGACTGCGGAGGTCGCCGTACTAAAGCAGAGCCTCAAGCGGTCCGAGAAAGAGCTCGGTCTTGCCAAGAGGCAGCTTGAGGAGAACAAAGTTAAGTAATGCCTTGTCTATATATATATACGTATATATATATATATTAAAAAAAGATGCGGTTGCAAAATGATACGATCATCATGGATGTGCCAGGGGCCACGACCGAAGTGGCGACCCTAAAGCAAGCGCTGTCCGAGGCCAAAAACAAAGCGGCCAAGGAGCGCACCGAGCGGGAAAAACAAGAGGCACGGGTGGGCGAGGTGCAGCAAGAGCTCCAGGCTCTCGTGGAGAAGCACGAGGCTTTGGAGCTTGACTCGAAGACGCGGGAGTCCGAGCTTGCCATGGCCCTCGAGAGCACAAAGCATGCCAAGGCTGAAGCCCAAAAGGCCCTCCAGGAGATTGAGGCGATGAGGAAGATAGCGGCGGGTAAGGCATTCAATATTCAAAGCAAGCATGTGAAAGTAAATTACTTGTTACTTACCCGAGTCCGAGGCTCTCCAGGAGCATTCACAGATTTGCCCCGCAGCGTGTCGGATGCCGCGAAATATTACCAGGCCGAGGACGGAAGCTCGACGGAGAAGTTGTTCTGGTCTCAGTATATTGGGACTGAACACCCGATGCCTATGAGCGACCAGCTGAAGCAACTGGTCGAGCTGACAAGGCGGCCGAACAGGCCATGAGGGGCCTTATAGTCCGGATGTGGCCTGGCGGCTCCCTTCCCAACAGCTACTTCAGACTGGTGAGGCGGCTTGTGGATGCCTGCCCAAGGCTGGAAGTCATAAAGCGGTCTGTCTGCATCAAGGGTGCACGCCAAGCTTTTGCCCGTGCGAAGGTGCACTGAGCCAAGATGGACGCCGAGAAGCTGGTGAAGGAGGGGCCGCCACAGGGCAAGGAGCATCGCCACCCTGAAATGTATTATGAGGGTGTTCTGAAGGGTGCCCGTCTTGTGGCGGACGAGTGTGCGAAGGATGTAATTTTTGAATGAACTTGCTCGTGTGATCCTGTACTATGAAAACTTGTTCATATGCACTATGCAACGCTTATTTGAATTTAAAATATTACCTTCTGTGTGGCTGTTTATCAAATCTGAGAGATGGCCAATCGTCGGCTTCTGCCCCCATGCCACGTGTGCTGGGGTGTTCGGGATAAGCCTGAGCACTCTTTTTCCCATTGTTGGGTCCTTGGAGGGAGGTGCTCAGCACAACGAACAAGGCAATCGGACTATAATGCTTTATCACTCTCACTTAACCATAGAAGTCTACAATTTTAAATTTTCGTGAAGCCCCTAGTATTCGGAAGGCCGAATTCGGGGCGCTATACACGCCTTAAGCCGGACAAAGCCGACTCCTCGCTCTAAGCGGCATAAGTCTTTTGGGACTCGAGACCTCTCAAACAGCGACCAGCTCTCGCCTTATCATGACAGTCAGTTTTAGCTTTCTCTACTGAGGTGCTTAGCCCAGATGAACCGGGGCACAATCGCAGTAGTTCTCCCAGTGCTACCTTAGCCGATATAGCAGAACGTAAGGTACCAAAACATGGGAGCCGGGCAAACCCAACTATTGACCCAAGACATGATTCAGAGCTGATGCATATAATGCTATAAGTTCGGGGTGCCGCACTATCAAAAGTGTTCAGACTTCTCACGCCGTATTATGGGGTACGCTTAAGCCCCTGGCGTATTTGCCGTACCAGAGTGTATGGGTGCTGAATGTCATGAATGAACATATATATAAGAAGAATAGAGAATGCGATAATAGTCTAGTGCTATGCATTGTTTATTCAAAAAGGTGCGCCGAAGCAGAATGATACAAGTAGTGCGATAAGCAAAAAGTAGGACTATTTGACATGTCCCCTCCTAGGGCAAGCTGAGGAATGGTATTTAAAGCAGGCATTTCACTCGTTATCAGAGACCACCTGGGAATTCCATGATGCGACGTAGCTTTCTGCCTCCTTGATTATTGTATCGTGTGTCCGGCAATTGTACTGCCGGACAGGGTTTCCAGAGAGTAAAGTCCTGAAAGAGAGAAAAAATAATAAGGCGGGAAGCCCCTAGTGTGGTTGAGCCACGTTTTGGGATGTGCCGTAGTCGTGCCCCCCCCATCTATGCCCATGGTATTTTCAATGCATAATTATGTACGCGTGGCATGGATTTCGCCGTTTGGCTGGGACTGCGGTGGGGGCCGCATTGCTATGCGAGCTCAGAACATGCCAGGCGGTCTTGTTGCCGATTACTTCGGGCACGCTTGAAGGTGTCCGGGTCCTTAATCGCCGAACTGGTGGATTGCCTTAAGAGTCTGCTTTGCGCTTGTGCTGCGAGGGCCGCAGTGTGCTCCTCCATGCGGAGAGAGCGCTCCGTGTTTCCATTTACTATGATGACCCCCGAGGTCCTGGCATCTTGAGCTTGAGATATGCATAGTGCGGTACCGCATTGAATCTCGAAAATGCGGTTCGCCCGAGCAGTGCATGATAGCCACTGCGGAACGGGACTATATCGAAGATTAACTCCTCGCTCCGGAAGTTATCCGGGGATCCGAAGACCACTTCCAGTGTGACTGAGCCTGTGCGATGGGCCTCTACACCTGGTATGACGCCTTTGAAGGTCGTTTTTGTGGGTTTGATCCTTGAAGGGTCTATACCCATTTTGCACACCGTGTCCTGATAAAGCAGGTTCAGGCTGCTGCCGCCGTCCATAAGGACTCGAGTGAGGTGAAATCCGTCGATGATTGGGTCTAGGACCAGTGCGGTGAATCCGCCATGACGGATACTAGTGGGATGGTCCCTGCGATCGAAAGTGATCGGACAGGAGGACCATGGGTTGAACTTTGGGGCGACTGGCTCCAACGCATATACATCCCTTAACGCACGCTTCCGCTCCCTCTTGGGGATGTGGGTTGTGTATATCATGTTCACCGTCCGCACTTGTGGGGGGAACCTCTTCTGTCCTCTAGTGTTCGGCTGCCGGGGCTCCTCCTCGTCATCGCTATGTGACCCCTTATCTTTGTTTTCGGCATTTAACTTGCCGGCCTGCTTGAACACCCAACATTCCCTATTGGCGTGGTTAGCTGGCTTGTCGGGGGTGCCATGTATTTGGCATGAGCGATCGAGTATTCGGTCCAAACTGGACAGGCCAGGAGTGCTTCTTTTGAATGGCTTTTTCCGCTGACCGGGCTTAGAGCCTCTGAATCCGGCATTGACTGCCGTATCCTCGGTATTGTCGTTGTTGATGCGTCGCTTGTGTTTGTTGCGACGTGACCTGCCATTGCCATCCTTGGTATCCGAAGTACCATGGTTCTTTGATATATTATTGCTGCGAGCCAGCCAGCTGTCTTCTCCCGCGCAAAGCGGGTCATGAGTGTCGTGAGGGCTGCCATAGATTTCGGCTTTTCCTGGCCAAGGTGCCGGGCGAGCCACTCACCGCAGATGTTGTGCTTAAAAGCTGCTAGGGCCTCTACATCCGGACAGTCGAAGATTTGATTTTTCTTTGTCAGGAACCGTGTCCAGAGTTTCCTGGCCGATTCCTCTGGCTGCTGAATTATGTGGCTCAAGTCATCGGCATCTGGTGGTCGCACATAAGTGCCCTGGAAGTTGTCGAGGAATGCGGCTTCCAGATCTTCCCAACAGCCGATGGATTCTGCTGGCAGGTTGTTGAGCCAATGTCGAGCTGGTCCTTTGAGCTTGAGTGGGAGGTATTTGATGGCGTGTAGATCGTCACCGCGGGCCATGTGGATGTGCAGGAGGAAGTCCTCGATCCATACCACAGGATCTGTTGTGCCGTCGTATGATTCGATATTTACGGGTTTGAAACCCTCTGGGATTTGGTGATCCATTACTTTGTCTGTGAAGCATATGGGGTGTGCGGCGCCTCTGTAGTGGGCTATGTCGCGACGCAGCTCGAATGATTCTTGTCCGCTGTGTTTGGCCCGGCCGGATTTACTTTTACTGTATCCGGCGTGACGGTTATCGTCTCGCGTAGTGGCGCGCCCTCGTGATCCGTAGATCGATCTTTCGTGTTTTGCTTTGTCCTCCAATACGTCTTGCAGGTCTAGCATGTTTCCCCGTGCCTTGTCATTTTTATTTGAGTGGAGTCGGGGTGCGGGCTGAGTTTTTGGCTGAAATGCCTCTCTGTCGCGGCCACGACGTGGACGATCAGCCACATCATATGCTGGAGATGTAGGTTTTAATGCTTCCTCCTCCAGTCGGGGTAGCAACCTGCGCTTTGGGTAACTCTTGGAGGGGCGTTCGAGTTCATATTCCTTGGCCGCAAGGACTTCAGTCCATCTGTCAGCTAGCAAATCTTGATCAGCTTGAAGCTGCTGCTTTTTCTTAAGGCTATTTGCCGTGGCTATAAGCCGGCGCTTGAAGCGCTCTTGCTCGACGGGATCCTCCGGCACGACAAATTCGTCATCGTCGAGGCTTGACTCGTCTTCGGAGGGAGGCATGTAATTATCATCCTCCGCCTCTCCATCTGCCGCTCTCTCGGGAGGGCTAGCTTCTCCATCCTCCTGCTCTAAATCTTGCTGGAGGGGATTGTTGTCGTCTTCGGCACTGTCCGGAGTGCTATTATCTCCTGTGTCGGTGTCACTGCTTTTGCTTTGGCGAGACTTAGAGCGGCGCCGCTGACGTCAGCGCTTGGGTTGCTTCTTGGAGGGGTCATCCTCCGTTGTCTAGTCGCCATTGCCTTCTTTGGATGTGTCCACCATGTATATATCATATGATGAGGTGGCTGTCCAGTGCCCTGTGGGCAGTGGTTCCTCTTCGTCTCCCGCATCGTCGTCCATACCGTCGATGTCTTCGGAGTCAAAGTCGAGCATGTCAGTCAAATTGTCGATAGTGGCTACTAAGTGGGTGGGCGGCGAATTTCTTCGTCATCCGCATCCCAATCCTAGCGAACATAGTTCGGCCAAGACTCTCCTGACAGGGAGAGAGACCTTAATGAGTTCGGTATGTCGCCGAAGGGCGAGTGCTGAAAGATATCCGTGGAGGTGAACTCCATGATCGGCGCCCAGTCGGATTCGATAGGCACGGGTGCAGGCGGTTCAGAGTCCGTGGCCGGGAAGAATCCGGTAGTTCGGCGTCACGGCTCCCGTGAAGGGTAAGGTCGATACTCAGCTCGATCGCTGTTGAGAGTACGGCCTCCGTGGCGGGATCTATCCACCCCTCCATGGATGGCGCGATTGGCTCCGAATTGAGGGTCGGAGCGGTTGCCGGTGCGGTCTCCTGAACACTGTCTGATGGTAGAGCTAAATCATGCTCATCGTGACCGTGCGGCGCACTCGACAGGGGCTCGAATCCGTCGAAGATCAAGTCTCCGCGGATGTCAGCCGTGTAGTTTAAGCTTCCAAACCTAACCTAGTGGCCAGGGGCGTAACTCTCGATCTGCTCCAGATGGCCAAGCGAGTTGGCCCGCAGTGCGAAGCCGCCGACTACAAAGATCTGTCCGGGGAGAAAAGTCTCACCCTGGACTGCATCGCTATCGATGATCGAAGGAGCCATCAAGCCTAACGGTGACGACACAGAGGAACTCTCAATGAAAGCACCAATGTCGGTGTCAAAACCGACGGATCTCGAGTAGGGGGTCCCGAATTGTGCGTCTAAGGCGGATGGTAACAGGAGGCAGGGGACACGATGTTTTACCCAGGTTCGGGCCCTCTTGATGGAGGTAAAACCCTACGTCCTGCTT
The DNA here is from genome assembly GCF_056163025.1 of Triticum urartu. Taxonomy (NCBI): domain Eukaryota; kingdom Viridiplantae; phylum Streptophyta; class Magnoliopsida; order Poales; family Poaceae; genus Triticum; species Triticum urartu. Next base: position 24,492,448 of record NC_141876.1, read on the forward strand.
GATTATTCTTGATAATATGAGTAGTACAAGAGTTGATCTACCATGACATCGGAGAGGCTAAACCCTAAAGGCTAGCCTATGGTATGATTGTATGTTGACCTACGGACTAAAACCCTCCGGTTTATATAGACACCGGAGGGGGCTAGGGTTACACAAGGTCGGTTACAAAGGAGGAGATATCCATATCCGTATTGCCTAGCTTGCCTTCCACGCCAAGTAGAGTCCCATCCGGACATGGGACAAAGTCTTCAATCTCGTATCTTCATAGTCCAACAGTCCGACCAAAGGATATAGTCCGGCTGTCCGGAGACCCCCTAATCCAGGACACCCTCAGCCATGTTTTTTTGAAGAGACATAATTGCTTAGTTAGTATGCTTGAAGTATTATTATTTCTATGTCAATATTAAACTTTGTCTTGAATCTTCCGGATCTGAATATTCATACCACAATTAAGAGAATTACATTGAAATTATGCCAAGTAGCATTCCACATCAAAAATTCTGTTTTTATCATTTACCTACTCGAGGACGAGCAATAATTAAGCTTGGGGATGCTTGATACGTCTCCAACGTATCTATAATTTTTTATTGTTCCATGCTATATTATATCCTATTTTGGACGTTATTGGGCTTTATTATACACTTTTATATTATTTTGGGGACTAACCTATTAACCGGAGGCCCAGCCTAGAATTGCAGTTTTTTGCCTATTTTAGAGTTTCGCAGAAAAAGAATATCAAACGGAGTCCAAACGGAATGAAACCTTCGGGAACGTGATTTTCGGAACGAACATGATCCAGAGGACTTGGACCCTACGTCAAGACATCAACTAGGAAGGCACGAGGTAGGGGGCGCACCTACCCCCCAGGCGCGCCCTCCACCCTCGTGGGGCCCATGTTGCAACACCGACGTACTCCTTCCTCCTATATATACCTACGTACCCCCAAACTACCAGATACGGAGCCAAAACCCTAATTCCACCGCCGTAACTTTCTGTATCCGTGAGATCCCATCTTGGGGCCTTTTCCGGAGCTCCGCCGAAGGGGGTATCGATCACGGAGGGCTTCTACCTCAACACCATAGCCTCTCTGATGAAGTGTGAGTAGTTTACTTCAGACATTCAGGTCCATAGTTATTAGCTAGATGGCTTCTTCTCTCTTTTTGGATCTCAATACAAAGTTCTCCCCCTCTCTTGTGGAGATCTATTCGATGTAATCTTGTTTTTGTGGTGTGTTTGTTGAGACCGATGAATTGTGGGTTTATGATCAAGTTTATCTATGAACAATATTTGAATCTTCTCTGAATTCTTTTATGTATGATTGGTTATCTTTGCAAGTCTCTTCGAATTATCAGTTTGGTTTGGCCTACTCTATTGATCTTTCTTGCAATGGGAGAAGTGCTTAGCTTTGGGTTCAATCTTGCGGTGTCCTTTCCATGTGACAGTAGGAGCAGCAAGGCACGTATTGTATTATTGCCATCGAGGATAACAAGATGGGGTTTATATCATATTGCATGAGTTTATCCCTCTACATCATGTCATCTTGCTTAAAGCGTTACTCTGTTCTCTTGAACTTAATACTCTAGATGCATGCTGGATTGCGGTCGATGTGTGGAGTAATAGTAGTAGATGCAGGCAGAAGTCGGTCTACTTGTCTCGGACGTGATGCCTATATATATACATGATCATACCTAGATATTCTCATAACTATGCTCAATTCTGTCAATTGCTCAACAGTAATTTGTTTACCCACCGTAATACTTATGCTCTCGAGAGAAGCCAGTAATGAAACCTATGGCCCCCGAGTCTATTTTCCATTATATTAATCTTCCATCTACAAGCTATTTCCTTTTCCGTTTATTTTGCTTTCTTTACTTTGCATCTTTATCATAAAAATACCAAAAATATTATCTTATCATATCTATCAGATCTCACTTTCGTAAGTGACCGTGAAGGGATTGACAACCCCTTTATTGCGTTGATTGCGAGGATTTTTTTGTGTAGGTGCGAGGGACTCGCGCGTGGCCTCCTACTGGATTGATATCTTGGTTCTCAAAAACTGAGGGAAATACTTACGCTACTTTGCTGCATCACCCTTTCCTCTTCAAGGGAAAACCAACGCAGTGCTCAAGAGGTAGCAGCGAACAACTGGCATCCGACGCAATGTTGGACTAATTTCCGGGCATCTTCACGAGCGGTAGGCCAGCAAAAACCTGCTCAGAAAGCCTTGCTGACCAAAGCCCGAGCTGCTGCATGGTGTCCGCCCATGCCCGCGTGTATTTCTGCCAAGAGTTGCTGCCCCTCTTCTTCAAAGATGCACCTTTGTAGAACTCCTGTGGTACTTTTCTTATAGAGTTCACCCTCAGAACCTTGTATTCTTTAGAGCGCCAAACTATGCGTCGTGCTTCGGTTTGATCCTTTGGAAGCTGCTGTTGTGTGAGATAAGCTAGCAGGGGTTCTGTCCAAAGTGGGATTATGGACATTACTTCGTGTGCTGAAGGTGTTTCCTCAAGTGCGGAGCCGCCAATGGCGTGATCGTTTTCTTCATTTTCGGGCGAGGCATTGTGTCGGTGCACAAAAGTGGGGGCTCTCTTTTGTATCCCTTTACTTGTGCGCGGGCAGTTAGAGCCGCGCCTGCGGCCACACTTAGCAGGGCAGAGTAAGGAAGTAGAAGTGCAATGACAAGCAGAACAACGCCAAGCCAGAAGCACGAAGAGCAGGAGGGCGAGGTGGACTCCCCCGGCAAGGCCCTTGCCGGGGCGGCCTCCGCAGCCCGACACCAGCAGAGCTGCCACCCTTGAGCCCAAGGGTTCCAACACCATCGACCACTTTGGAACCGAGGCTCGGGAGGAACCTCCATGGTGGCATACAAATCTTTTTGAACACAGAGAGCCTACAAGACTAGATGATGACCAGAAGAGAAGACAATCGCAAGACTCCTTGCCGAGGATGCCCACGAGGCCCCGACAAGGCTCCCTGCCAAAGACGCTCGCAAGGCCCCAGCAAGACTCTTGCCGGGGGCACTCACAAGACCCTGGCAAGATCCTTCCCGGGAATATACGCGGGGCCGCGGCAAGACCTTGCCATCACATCGCCGCCCCAGCTCAGCGGCCAACCCACCAACTGAAGCAAGTACCCACGTGGCAGTACCGACTAATCTTTGACAGATGACGAACCTATCACATCGCTCTCCCTACTCCTACTTTCTTTGACTTTCAGGCAAAGGGGAGATATGTTATAACCAGGGAGGAGGCGACCGAGTACGAGAGGAGGGCGGAGATAGCTCGCCTCCAAGCCGCAGCCCATCAGGCAATTGCCGCTGCATCTCAGTACGACCCCAGGTACAACTTTGGATATCCGGCAGGCCAGCCGTGGCCATAGACCAACTTAGGCCAAAAGCCTAAGCTTGGGGGAGTATGTATCTCTCATCGACATTACATTCTTGCTCACACACTCATGCTAGTTGTCGGTGCTCATACTTTTTCATTGTAATATACATGCTAGTTTATTTCCCTTTTTATGCTTTCTTCTTGTGTGTTTGATAAACCTTAAGAAAAACCAAAAAAATTAGTTGTAGCTTTTAGTTAGTTTACTTTCGATGCCTGTAGTAGTAGTAATTAAAAATAAAACCCAAAAGGATTTCTTGTTCTTCTTTTGCTTGTTGGGAGCTTTCCCGTGTAAATAGTTTTATTTATTTTCTTGTTCTTTGGGGTCGAGAGGAGAAGACCATAATGAAAATGTTGAGTGGCTCTTTTATGCATTATTGTTGATCTAACAAAGAGCCCATATTACCTTGTCTTCTCTCTTGAATTGAATACTTGCAGATTCCAGCTTAGTCCAATGCACATGCACTATTATTATTATCCACACTATTCAGTCGTGCAAGTGAAAGGCAATAATGATGATTATATGATGAACTTATTGAGATGAGAAAAGCTGGTATGAACTCAACCTCTCTTGTTTTTGTAAATACGATTAGTTCATCATTCCTGATTCAGCCTATTATGAAAGAAACATATTTGCAATGACAATTAGAGATTGTAGCTGCTTATGCCATGCTTAATTAGCTAGGAGCTTATAATGGTTTACCTTGCGTGCCAACATGCTATTAAAATGGTTGTGATATGGTATGATAGGGTGGTATCCTCTTTTGAATGATTCGAGTGGCTTGACTTGGCACATGTTCACGCATGTAGTTGAAACAAAATCAACATAGCCTCTACGATATTTATGTTAATGGTGCAGTATATCCTACTCATGCTTGCATTCGGTGTTGATTAATTTTAATGCATGTTCATGACTATTGTAGCTCTCTAGCTGGTCGCTTCCCAGTCTTTTTCTAGCCTTCACTTATACTAAGCGGGAATACTGCTTGTGCATCCAACTCCATAAACCCCAAAGTTGTTCCATATGAGTCAACCATACCTACCTATATACGGTATCTACCTGTCGTTCCAAGTAAATTTGTATGTGCCAAACTCTAAACCTTCAAATAAACATTCTGTTTTGTATGCTCGAATAGCTCATGTATCAACTAGGGTTGTTTGTATCTTCCATGCTAGGCGGGTTATTCTCAATAGGAGTGGACTCCGCTGCTCACTCACGAGAAAACGGCTGGTCACCGGGATGCCCAGTCCCAAGCTTTATGCAAATCAAATCAAAATAACTGCAAAAAAAACTCCCCCGGGACTCTTGTTAGTTGGAGGCACTCGTTGTTTCGAGCACGCCATGGATTGATGCTTGTTGGTGGAGGGGGTATAAACTTTACCATTCTGTTTGGGAACCGCCTATAATGTGTGTAGCATGGAAGATATCGAGATCTCTCGGTTGTTATGTCGACAATGAAAGTATACCGCTCAAAATATCATTCATATGTATTTCAAAACCAAGCTCTGGCACCTCTACAAATCCCTGCTTCCCTCTGCTAAGGGCTTATCCATTTAATTTTATGTTGAGTCATCATCCTCTTATTAAAAAGCACCAGTTGGAGAGCACCACTGTCATTGAGTATGACTTGACTGGATCTCTTTTACCATGAATTACAATGTCTAGTCAGTCCTTGATCTTTAAAGGTGCTCTACAGTTATGTTTTGCGGTCTCGGAAAGGGCTAGCGAGATACCATCTTGTTATATCATATTATGATTGTTTTGAGAAAGTGTTGTCATCCGAGATTTATTTTTATTGCTCGCTAGTTGATTATGCCATTAATATGAGTAAACATGAGACATAAGTGTTATTATGAATATTGTTAGTTCATAATCTTTGTTGGAAACTTGAATGCTGACTTTACATATTTACAACAACAAGAGCAAACAGAGTTTGTAAAAGTTTTTCTTTATCACTTTCAGTTTATCAACTTAATTGCTTGAGGACAAGCAAATGTTTAAGCTTTGGGGAGTTGACACGTCTCCGTCGTATCTACTTTTCCAAACACTTTTGCCCTTGTTTTGGACTCCAACTTGCATGATTTGAATGGAACTAACCTGGACTGACGTTGTTTTCAGCAGAATTTCCATGGTGGTATTTTTGTGCAGAAATAAAAGTTCTCGGAATGACCTGAAAATCAACGGAGATTATTTTTTGAATATATAAAAAATACTGGAAGAAAGATCCATGTCAGGGGAGCCACACCCTGTCCACGAGGGTGGGGGCACGCCCTACCCCCCTGGGCGTGCCCCCTGCCTCGTGGGCCCCCTGATGCTCCACCAACCTCAACCTTGACTCCATATATTCACTTTCGGGGAGAAAAACGAGAGAGAAGGATTCATCATGTTTTACGATACGGAGCCGCCGCCAAGCCCTAAACTCTCTCGGGAGGGCTGATCTGGAGTCCGTTCGGGTCTCCGGAGAGGGGAATCTGTCGCTATCGTCATCATCAACCTTCCTCCATCCCCAATTTCATGACGCTCACTGCTGTGTGTGAGTAATTCCATCATAGGCTTGCTGGACGGTGATGGGTTGGATGAGATTTATCATGTAATCATGTTAGTTTTGTTAGGGTTTGATCCCTAGTATCCATTATGTTCTGAGATTGATGTTGCTATGACTTTGCTATGCTTAATGCTTGTCACTAGGGCCCGAGTGCCATGATTTCAGATCTAAACCTATTATGTTTTCATCAATATATGAGAGTTCTTGATCCTATCTTGCAAGTCTATAGTCACCTATTATGTGTTATGATCTGTTAACCCCGAAGTGACAATAATCGGGATACTTACCGGTGATGACCGTAGTTTGAGGAGTTCATGTATTCACTATGTGTTAATGCTTTGGTCCAGTAGTACTCTATTAAAAGGAGGCCTTGATATCCCTCAGTTTCCAATAGGACCCCGCTGCCATGGGAGGGTAGGACAAAAGATGTCATGCAAGTTCTTTTCCATAAGCACGTATGACTATATTCGGAATACATGCCTACATTACATTGATGAACTGGAGCTAGTTTTGTGTCACCCTATGTTATGACTGTTACATGATCGATCGCATCCGGCATAATTCTCCATCACCGATCCAATGCCTACGAGCTTTTCCTATATTGTTCTTCGCTTATTTACTTTGCCGTTGCTACTGTTACAATCACTACAAAACCCAAAAATATTACTTTTTCTACCGTTACCTTTTGCTATCGTTACCACTACTATCATATTAATTTGCTACTAAATACTTTGCTACAGATATTAAGTTTCTAGGTGTGGTTGAATTGACAATTTAGCTGCTAATACTTGAGAATATTCTTTGTCTCCCCTTGTGTCGAACCAATAAATTTTGGTTGAATACTCTACCCTCGAAAACTATTGTGATCCCCTATACTTGTGGGTTATCAAGAACATTTTCTGGCGCCGTTGCCGGGGAGCATTGCTCTATTCTTTGAGTCACTTGGGATTTGTATCTACTTATCATTATGAAGAACTTGAAAGATCAAAGAACCAAGATTTTTCCCTCAACTATGAGGGGAGGTACGGAACTGCCATCTAGCTCTACACTTGATTCACCTTCTGTTTTGAGTAAGCTTGCGACACCTACACCTGCTATTCATTCTGATATGTCGCATGTTATTGATGGTGCCACTTCTGCTATGCATGATACTTATGATGAAACTAATTCTATGCTTGATACTACTGTGCCACTTGGTGAATTTCTTGATGAGCAACTTGCTAGGTCTAGAGAGAATGAAATTATTGAAACTGATAATATTGATGAAAGTGATGATGAAGATTCTCCCCCTAGATATGAATTGCCTGTTGTTCCTGAGGGTTATGTTATGGATGAAGAAACTGCTAGAGATTTTCTTGCTTGCAATGATAGAAGTGATCTTAAGAAATTATTAGCTAAGCTGAAGGAAAAACCTCTAAATGCTAGAATGAAATATGATCCTGCTTATGCTACTTCACCTATCTTTATTACTGATAAGTATTATGATTTCTCAATTGATCCTGAGTTAACTACTTTGGTTGAATCTGATCCTTTCTATGGCTATGAATCTGAAACTGTTGTGGCACATCTTACTAAATTAAATGATATAGCTACCCTTTTCACTAATGATGAGAAAACTCGCTACTATTATATCCTTAAAATATTTCCATTCTCATTAAAGGGTGATGCTAAGATATGGTTTAATTCTCTTGATCCTGGTTGTGTGCGTAGTCCCCAGGATATGATTTACTACTTCTCTGCTAAATATTTCCCCGCTCATAAGAAACAAGCTGCTTTAAGGGAGATATATAATTTTGTGCAAATTGAAGAAGAGAGTCTCCCACAAGCTTGGGGGAGGCTTCTCCAATTAATTAATGCTTTGCCTGATCATCCTCTCAAGAAAATTGAAATACTTGATATCTTTTATAATGGACTAACCGATGCTTCCAGAGATTACCTGGATAGTTGTGTTGGTTGTGTTTTCAGGGAAAGAACTGTTGATCAAGCTGAAATTCTATTGAATAATATTTTGAGTAATGAAAATAATTGGACACTTCCTGAACCAACTCCTAAGCCAACTTCGAAGAAAAGGGGTATTCTATTTCTCAGTCCTAAAGATATGCAAGAGGCAAAGAAATCAATGAAAGAAAAAGGTATAAAAGCTGAAGATGTCAAGAATTTACCGCCTGTTGAAGAAATACGTGGTCTTAATTCATCACCTATTGAAGAAACACATGGTCTCGGTAACCCGACATAGGTAGTAAAGGTAAATTCTCTCTATAGATATGATAAAGCTGAAATCCCTCCTACTAAGTTTGCTAGCCAATGTTTCGATGAATTTGATAACTTTATGGTTAAGCAAGAAGATTTTAATGCTTATTTTGGTAGAAAATTAAAACATAATGCTTACATGATTGAACACTTGAGTGGTTATATGGCTAGTGTTAAAGGTGAACTTAAACTTATTAGTAAACATGCTTCTATGGTTACCACGCAAGTAGAACAAGTACTTAAGGCTCAGAATGATTTGCTCAATGAATTGAATAGTAAAAATAATGACTTTGCTGTTAGAGTTGCAACTAGAGGAGGTAAAGTGACTCGGGAACCTTTATATCCTGAGGGTCATCCTAAGAGAATTGAGCAAGATTCTTGGAGAATTAATATTGATGCACCTAGTCCTTCTAAGAGGAAGAAAAAGAAAAATGATAGGACTTTGCATGCTTCTAGTGAACCTGTTGTTGACACAACTGAGAATCCCAATGATATTTCTATTTTGATGCTAAAACACAATCTGGTAATGAACATGAACCTAGTGATAATGTTAATGGTGATATTAATGTGGATGCTCAACCTAGCAATGACAATGATGTAGAGATTGAACCTGTTGTTGATCTTGATAACCCACAATCAAAGAATCAATGTTATGATAAGAGAGACTTTGTTGCTAGGAAGCATGGTAAAGAAAGAGAACCATGGGTTTAGAAAACCATGCCTTTTCCTCCTAAACCATCCAAGAAAAAGGATGATGAGGATTTTGAGCGCTTTGCTGAAATGATTAGACCTATCTTTTTGCGTATGCGTTTGACCAATATGCTTAAAATGAACCCTTATGCTAAGTATATGAAAGATATTGTTACAAATAAAAGAAAGATACCGGAAGCTGAAATTTCCACCATGCTTTCTAATTATACTTTTAAGGGTGAATATCAAAGAAACTTGGAGATCTAGGAGTACCAACTATACCATGCTCCATTAAAAGAAACTATGTTGAAACTTCTTTATATGATCTTGGAGCCGGTGTTAGTGTTATGCCTCTCTCTTTATATCGTAGACTTGATTTGAATAAGTTGACACCTACTGAAATATCTTTGCAAATGGATGATTAATCAACTACTATACCTGTCGGTATTTGTGAGGATGTGCCTGTTGTGGTTGCAAACGTTACTATTTTAACGGACTTTGTTATTCTTGATATTCCCGAGGACGATAGTATGTCTATTATTCTTGGAAGACCCTTTTTGAATACTGCAAGGGCTATTATTGATTGCACCAAAGGCAATGTCACTTTTCATGTTAATGGTAATGAGCATATAGTACACTTTCCGAGGAAACAACCCCAAGTCCACAGTATCAATTCTATTGGAAAATTTTCAACAATTAATATTGGAGGTTTTGAATTTCCTCTTCTTACTGTCAAGAAGAAATATGATATTCTTATTGTTGGGGATGTGCATATCCCCGTTGAGGTAACCTAGTGTTATTCGAAAATTCTCCGGCTTCATGTTATTCGAAATGAGTTTGTTAACAAGACCTGATCAACCTTGTTAGTGGATTCCTTTTGATGAGCATGAGATGGATGAATTTAGAAAACACAACTCTCCGTACCCTCCTTTTACTTCCTGTTATTTATATTAAATAAAGAAAAACTAATATTTTTCTGTCAGTTTTCTGAATTATCCATGCAATAAAAAATACCCCGGAAATAAAAGTTCTCCAAATGCCCTAAAATTTAAATATGATTTTTTTAGAATATTTGAGAATATCTGGCACTAAGAACACACCAAGGGGAGCAAGCACCTGGCCACGAGGGTCCAGGGCACGCCCACCCCCCTGGGCGCGCCCCCTGCCTCATGGGCCCATGGTGGCTCCCCTCCACTTATTCCAGCTACCACACACTCCTTCCTCCTAAAAAAATCATCAACCAGCTCAAGCACGAGTTCTAGCTCATCTTGCTGCCATTTTCGATCTCCTTGCTCAAGGCTCCATTCACAAAACTGCTTTGGGGGATTGTTCCTTGTTATGTGACTCCTCCAATGGTCCAATTAGTTTTTGTTCTAGTGCTTTATTCACTGCAACTTTTTGTTGCTTAGGTGACCTTGTTCTTGAGCTTGCATGTCAAATTTATGTGGTCAAAAGTAGTTTTAATGCATGATATTGCCTCTAGGCACTCGGAGGTGTAGTTGCTATCAATTTTGTTGAGTTTGGTCAGTTTTATTTTGAGTTACTAAAAATTTCAGAAATTTTTCAGAGGAAGAAATATGTTTAGGAAAATGTACCAAGGCAGTTCTTCAAGGAAGCAAGGACCCAGACCCGCAATACGCGATACGGACGAGGAACCACCAAGAGAAGCTCAAGTGCGGCCTTGTGAATGGCCGTCGGAGGATTTCATGGTCCAAGCAGGAATCAAGGAGGAATTTGAAGCATATGTGTGCAATGCCGATCTTGAGAGCTTCGAGGCAGATAAGTGCCGTCAATACCTCTATTTAACTTATTCATTTGTGAGAAGGTTTAAATTTTCATCATCGCGCAATTCTCAAACTGTCCTGTTTGATCTTTATGATAAATCTTATACCATGGACTTAGAAGATTTTAACACTGCTTGTACTAAGCGGGAATATTGCTTGTGCATCCAACTCCATAAACCCCAAAGTTGTTCCATATGAGTCCACCATACCTACCTATATACGGTATCTACCTGCCGTTCCAAGTAAATTTGTATGTGCCAAACTCTAAACCTTCAAATAAACATTCTGTTTTTTATGCTCGAATAGCTCATGTATCAACTAGGGTTGTATGTATCTTCCATGCTAGGCGGGTTATTCTCAAGAGGAGTGGACTCCGCTCCTCACTCACGAGAAAATGGCTGGTCACCGGGATGCCCAGTCCATGCTTTATGCAAATCAAATCAAAATAACTGCAAACAAAACTCCCCCGGGACTCTTGTTAGTTGGAGGCACTCGTTGTTTCGAGCAAGTGATGGATTGATGCTTGTTGGTGGAGGGGGAGTATAAACTTTACCATTCTATTTGGGAACCGCCTATAATGTGTGTAGCATGGAAGATATCGAGATCTCTCGGTTGTTATGTTGACAATGAAAAGATACCGCTCAAAATATCATTCATATCTATTTCAAAACCGAGCTCTGGCACCTCTACAAATCCCTGCTTCCCTCTGCGAAGGGCTTATCCATTTACTTTTATGTTGAGTCATCATCCGCTTATTAAAAAGCACCAGTTGGAGAGAACCTCTGTCATTTGCATCCATTAATATTAGTTTACATTGGGTATGACTTGACTGGATCTCTTTTACCATGAATTACAATGTCAAGTCAGTCCTTGATCTTTAAAGGTGCTCTGCATTTATGTTTTGTGGTCTCAGAAAGGGCTAGCGAGATAGCATCTTGTTATATCATATTATGATTGTTTTGAGAAAGTGTTGGCATCCGAGATTTATTATTATTGCTCGCTAGTTGATTATGCCATTGATATGAGTAAACATGAGACCTAAGTGTTATTGTGAATATGGTTAGTTCATAATCTTTGCTGAAAACTTGAATGTTGGCTTTACATATTTACAACAACAAGAGCAAACAGAGTTTGTAAAAGTTTTTCTTTATCACTTTCAGTTTATCAACTGAATTGCTTGAGGACAAGCAAATGTTCAAGCTTGGGGGAGTTGATACGTCTCCGTCATATCTACTTTTCCAAACACTTTTTCCCTTGTTTTGGACTCCGACTTGCATGATTTGAATGAAACTAACCCGGACTGACGCTGTTTTCAGCAGAATTGCCATGGTGTTATTTTTGTGCAGAAATAAAAGTTATCAGAATGATCTGAAAATCAATGGAGATTATTTTTGGAATATATAAAAAATACTGGAAGAAAGATCCACGTCAGGGGGGCCATACCCTGTCCAGAGGGTGGGGGGCGCCCTACCCCCCTGGGCGCGCCCCCTGCCTCGTGTGGCCCCGTGACGCTCCACCGACCTCAACCTTGACTCCATATATTCACTTTCGGGGAGAGAAAAAACCAGAGAGAAGGATTCATCATGTTTTACGATACGGAGCCGCCGCCAAGCCTTAAACTTTCTCGGGAGGGCTACTCTGGAGTCTGTTCGGGGCTCCGGAGAGGGGAATCCATCACCATCGTCATCATCAACCTTCCTCCATCACCAATTTCATGATGCTCACCGTCTTGAGTGAGTAATTCCATCGTAGGCTTGCTAGACGGTGATGGGTAGGACGTGATTTATCATGTAATTGAGTTAGTTTTGTTAGGGTTTGATCCCTAGTATCCATTATGTTCTAAGATTGATGTTGCTATGACTTTGCTATGCTTAATGCTTGTCACTAGGGCCCGAGTGCCATGATTTCAGATCTGAACCTATTATGTTTTCATCAATATATGAGAGTTCTTGATCCTATCTTGCAAGTCTATAGTCACCTATTATGTGTTATGATCTGTTAACCCCGAAGTGACAATAATCGGGATACTTACCGGTGATGGCCGTAGTTTGAGGAGTTCATGTATTCACTATGTGTTAATGCTTTGGTCCGGTACTCTATTAAAATGAGGCCTTAATATCCCTTAGTTTCCAATTGGACCCAGCTGCCACGGGAGGGTAGGACAAAAGATGTCATGCAAGTTCTTTTCCATAAGCTCGTATGACTATATTCGGAATACATGCCTACATTACATTGATGAACTGGAGCTAGTTTTGTGTCACCCTATGTTATGACTGTTACATGATCGATCGCATCCGGCATAATTCTCCATCACCGATCCAATGCCTACGAGCTTTTCCTATATTGTTCTTCGCTTATTTACTTTGCCATTGCTACTGTTACAATCACTACAAAACCCAAAAATATTACTTTTGCTACCATTACCTTTTGCTATCGTTACCACTACTATCATATTACTTTGCTACTAAATACTTTGTTGCAGATATTAAGTTTCCAGGTGTGGTTGAATTGACAACTCAGCTGCTAATACTTGAGAATATTCTTTGGCTCCCCTTCTGTCGAATCAATAAATTTGGGTTGAATACTCTACCCTCGAAAACTGTTGCGATCCCCTATACTTGTGGGTTATCACTTTGCCACAAATACGATGTCAACTACATGATCATGCAAAGCAATGAATCAAGAGCAACATGTATAAAAAATGATGAACGGTGGCTTGGAGCATGTGGAAGGAAAGAAACAACAAGCATTTCAGAAGGGTGGACCCTACCATCGATGCCTGGCCTCAGAGGTTCAAGAAATATTTTGGACTGCTACAACACAGAACCAAGAGGGCACATTCTGCCCTAATTTCCTAGTTGATCTTTAACTAGTAGATCCTGTTGTAGGTCAACACTAGCCAATCACTGCCCTCTCTGTGGTGGTTGGCATTGATGTACATATGATGTAACTGTGTAACACCTTCATTTTTATATGAAAACACAGTAGGAGCCTCTCCTACTGTCCTTCCCATCAAAAAAATACGACAATGATGGAACGTGTCGGATTTCGGGTTCCGGCAAAACCCTTGAGGTTTTAACTCTGGGGTGCGCACGAAGATCTCCCCCCCCCCTAGCTCACGCTCTCACCGCAATCTCAAAGCTCGGCACATCGAACTCGCAGAACAAAGGACACAGGGTTTATACTGGTTCAGGCCACCGATGTGGTGTATTACCCTACTCCAGTGTGGTGTGGTGGATTGCCTCTTGGGCTGAGGATGAACAACCTCCGGAGGAGAGGTGTTCTTGAGCTCAGTGAGCTTGTATGGTGGCCTTGGTGGAATGGGTCTAGTTCAAGATGAGATGCCTCCCTATGGTGGTGGCTAGTCTTATTTTATAGAGGCCCTGGTCCTCTTCCCAAATGTTGGCGGCAAGGGATCCCACAACGGCCAAATTTGAAGGGAGACAACTAGTACAAGTTATCCTGACAAAAGGTGGTCTTCACCTGCCAAAGGCTCTGGTTGTGACGCCGTCCTGGGCTCCACGGTGACCTCTATCCTGCCGTCATGCTGGTCTTGGTCTTGTTGCACCGATATGGAAACCTTTGCCTGATACCTCGGGACTCCTCGCCTGCGCCTGCCCCTTTAGCAGCAAATAGGAAACTAGGACACTGCATGCGCTAGCGCCCGCCTGGCCTTGGTCGTCATGGCTTGCATCACAGGGACCTCGCGAAGTGCCCCTCGCCTTGATCTCTCCGCCCCTCGCGAGCCAGCCTGGTGAGGCCGCCCCCGAGGAGGTCTTGCATCGTCCGCCTCACGAGGGTCTTGAGTGTTCGTTGATGAAGATGAGTCGTACAGGGCCACTAGTGGAGCCACGCCGTGGGCCGCAGGCAGGCAAGTCTGGGGACCCCCATTCCCAGGACAGCGACAGTAGCCCCCGGGCCCAAGGCACGCTCGAACTTGGCATCGAGGCGAAGCCAAGGGGCCAGGGCGGAGCGCCGCGGGCCCCAACAGCTTGCTGCCTCGGTTGACGTGTGGAAATTGATGGGACGTGGGCCTCTCCGCTTCCCCATGCTGCCTTGATACCCGCCTGGCTAGGTGGCCACCGTGACCTATACAGTTATTCCCTCGTTGCTGGCGACGCGCATCACCAATTCTTCTGCCTTCTAAAACAACAACTTCCTCTCCCAACTTGACCTAAGCTCGGCCCTCCCCGTCGCCATGGCGCCGAGCCGAACGGCGAAGGGAAAGAGGAAGTCCCAGTCCTCCGCTGAGCCACCTCCGGCCATTGAACCCGCCGTGGGTCAGTCGTTGGTGCTCAACCAGGAAGCCATGGACAAGGTCCGACCAGCGCTCGCCGCCGGCTTCAATGAATGGGGGAAGACGGCGGCCTGGCCTGCATCCCGCGCCTCTGTTGACAGGACAACCACCAAAGTCCAATTCTTCATTGACGCCCTGTGGGCTGGCCTGGTTCCTCCTTTCTCCGCCTTCTTCAATGTCGTGATGTCCCACTATCAGATCCATATGCTGCACCTAGATCCCCATTCCGTCACTCTTATTGTTGTTTTTGCCTCCGTCTGCGAGGCCATGGTGGGCATTGCCCCTTCCGTGGCCCTACTTCGCCATTTCTTCTCGCTGCACCTGGCTGATCCTTGACGATGCTCGGGATGCCTGAGCTTCCAGTCCATGGATGTGATGGCCGGCTCGGGGATTGACTTTGAGCTCCCACCATCTGCGAGCGGGTTTCAGACACGGTGGGTGTTTGTGGATGTCGGCATGCAAAGCTCCCTCCTCTCGCCCCCTGTGGCGCCCGCCGTCCCCAGCTCCGGCTGGGGCCACGTGAGGCTTGCTGAGCCATGCCTTGCCTTCGTTTGGCTCCGGTTGAAGAGGCTGAAAGATCTCGGCATGACCGTGCCCATGGTGATGAAGGAATTCCTCCGACGCTGCGTCGCTCCACTCCAGCGCCATTCTCGACCGATGTGGGCCTTTGATACGTCCCCAACGTATCTATAATTTATGAAGTATTGATGCCATGTTTACAATAGTTTTATATGATTTTGGTATGATTTGATTAGAACTAACCCGGACTGATGCTGTTTTCAGCAGAACTACCGTGGTGTTGTTTTTGTGCAGAAATAAAAGTTCTTGGAATGCGATGAAAATTAACGGAGAATTTTTCTGGAAAATATAAAAAATACTGGAACAAAAATCTACCGGAGGGGAGTCCTGTGGGCCCCACAAGGGTGGGGGCACGCCCATGTGCCTCATGGACTACCCGTGGGGCCCCCTGACTTGTTCTCGACGCCAACCTCTCCTATAAATACCCAAACCTCCAGAAATTGACCTAGATCGGGAGTTCCGCCGCCGCAAGCCTCTGTAGCCATGAGAAATCAATCTAGGCCCTCTCTCGCACCCTGCCGGAGGGGGCCATCATCACCGGAGGCTATGGAGGAGGATCCCAGAGGGGCCATCATCACCATGAAGGCCAAGGACCAGAGGGAGAACCTCTCCCCATCCAGGGGGGAGACCATGGAGGAGGAAGCACAAGGGGGAGAACCTCTCCTCCTCTCTCTCTCTGTGGCACCGGAGTGCCATCGGGAGGGAAATCATCGTCGCGGTGATCGTCTTCATCAACATCACCATCATCATCACCATCCTCATCTCTTTTACGCAGTCCACTCTCCCGCACCCCGATATAATCCCTACTTGAACATGGTGCTTAATGCCACGTATTATGATCCAATGATGTGTTTCCATCCTATGATGTTTTGAGTAGATATCCTCTGTCTTTGGGTTGATTGATGATCTAGATTGGTACGAGTTGTATGTTTTATTTTGGTGTTGTCATATTGTGCCCTCCATGTCATGCAAGCGTGAGGGATTCCCGCTGTAGGGTGTTGCAATACATTCATGATTCACTTATAGTAGGTTGCTTCAGTGACAGAAGCATAAACCCGAGTAAGGGGGTTGTTGCGTATGGGATAAAGGGGACTTGATGCTTTAGTGCTATGGTTGGGTTTTACCTTAATGATCTTTAGTAGTTGCGGATGCTTTCTAGAGTTCCAATCAGAAGTGCATATGATCCAAGAAGAGAAAGTATGTTAGCCTATGCCTCTCGCTCATATGAAATTGCAATGACGACTATCGGTCTTGTTAACAATTGCCTAAGACAATTCCGCACACCGATCCATCATTATTCCACACTCGCTATTTATAATACTTAAGTGATATATTCTAACTTTATGATAACAGCACCTACTTTTATATTTTAGCTCTCTGATACCATGCAAAGTTATCCTCTTCATACCCACAACGTAGTTTTATTTCTCGTTTCTAGTTGGAAGCAAACGTTCGATGTACGTAGAGTCGTATCAGTGGCAGAGAGGACTTGAGAGAATATTGACCTTACCTTTAGCTCCTTGTGGGTTCGACACTCCGTACTTATCACTTCCACCTTTGGTAATTGCTACGATGATTCCCTGCACTTGGGGATTATCAAGCTCTTTTCTGGCGCTGTTGCCGGGGAGCAATAGCGTGGGGTTGATATTCTCATGTGTGCTTGTTTGATTTCCTCACTAAGTAGATTTTGTTTTTCCATTTTGTTTCTATTTAGTTGTGGGTGAAACATACAAAAAATTTAAAGAATGAAAATACAAAAAAAAATTACTTGCCTCTCATACCTACAAAGTTTTTTCAATAAGAGAAGTGATTGGAAGGTTATGCATTAGAGAAATGAGGGTCGACCTTGAACACTTGTGTTCATGCTCATGGAAACAATGTGAAAAAAATTCATGGAAGCTTCTCTGAAAATAATTATCCCCTTGTATATATCCATTGTATTATAAAAATAATGTGCCAAACCTTGATTTCAGGATGATTAGATTGCTTGTTTACTTTGTGCAGTACAAAAACAGAAACTTTGGCTGTAGCACATGATTTTACATTTTTTACTGGAAATTCAAATGGGTCTGAAACTTTTTGCACATTACTTATGTATAAATTTTTCAAATTCTCATATTTTTTAGAATTATTGGAGTTACAGAAACACACTAAACTTCCAGATTACTACAGACTGTCCTGTTTTTGACAGATTCTGTTTTCTATGAGTTGCTCGCTTATTTTGATGAATCTATGGGTAGTATCGGGGGGTATGAACCATGGAGAAGTTGGAATACAGTAGATATAGTTCTAATATAAAATTGGAATGAGTTTGCAACAGTACCTAAAGGTAGTGATTTGCTTTATTATACTAACGGATCTCACAAAGTTTTCGTTAAAGTTTTGTGTCGATGAAGTGTTCAAAGAACGAGGAGTTACCGATGTGAGAAGAATAAAGAGAGGCAAGAGCTCAAGCTTGGGGATGCCCAAGGCACCCCAAGTAAATATTCTAAGGATACTCGAGCATCTAAGCTTGGGGATGCCCTGTTTGGCATCCCATCTTTCTTCTTCAACAATTATCGGTATACCTCGGTTTTTGTTTTGTTCACATGATTTGTGTCCTTTGTGTTTTTTGCTTTTCCTTTAAGAACCATGATAGTATGAGATAGACCTTCATTAATTTATATAATGCTTCATGTGCTTCACTTATATCTTTTAAGTATGATCTTATATAATTGCTCTTTGTGCTTCACTTAAATTTTTTGAGTATGGTTTTATAGAATGCTTCGTGTGCTTCACTTATATATTTTGAGCTTGGATATTGGTTAGTCTATATTAATTGTAGAATGCTCCATGAACTTAACTTATATCTTTTGGAGTATGAATAATACTATAATCTAAAGTGGATCTAGAAGAGTGTCAACTTTAGTTAGTAATGATTCCACTATTCCGAATGAGAAGAATTTTGCTTATGTGAAGACTAGTGAAATTTCTATGCTTGTAGATCATGAACATAATGCTTTATGTTCTGGTTATATTGTTGAACTCATTCATGATGCTACTGAAAATTATTATGAGCGAGGAATACATGCTTGTAGGAGTTGCAATAATATCAAGTTTCCTCTCTATGTGCTTAAAGTTTTGAAGTTATACTTGTTTTGCCTTCCTATGCTAGTTGATTCTTGTTTCCATAAATTGTGTGCTCACAAAATCCCTAGGCATAGGAAGTGGGTTAGGTTTAAATGTGCTAGTCATATTCTTCATGATGCTCTCCTTATGTTTCAATTCTATCTTTTATGTGAGTATCATTGAAATCATCATGCCTAGCTAAAAGGCATTAAAGAAAAGCGCTTGTTGGGAGACAACCCAATATTTACCCTTACTGTTTTTGTGTGTTATCATTATTAATCTACTGTATTAATCATGTATTATAGCTTTTTTTTCAATAAAGTGCCAAGTAAGACCTTTGGGAAGACTTGGGTGAAAGTTAATGTGATCTTGCTGTAAAAAACAGAAACTTTGCGCTCACGAGATTAGCTGTCATTTTTTACAGAAGAGTGTGATTGAGTTGATTCTTTTTTCAGAATATTAATAGAAAAATTCCTCACGTCCACCAATTTATTTCTGAATTTTTGGAGTAGGATAAGTATGGTTGGTGTCCAGATCATTACAGACTGTTATGTTTCTGACAGATTCTGTTTTCATTGCATAGTTTGCTTGTTTTCTAGTTTCTATGGATTATATTTCTCAATATAAATTGTAGAAATGATATGGTACAGTAGGAATTGTGTGAGAACAATTATGAACCTTGTCTTTGACAGTACCGAAGTGAATGGTTTACTCTTTATCATACTAACCTATCTCACGAAGTTCCGTTAAGTTTTGTGTGATTGAAGTTTTCAAGCTTTGGGTGAGATATCGATATGAGGAAAATAAGGAGTGAAAAGACCCTAAGATTGGGGATGCCCAAGGCACCCCAAGGTAATATTCAAGGAAGAATCAAGCGCCTAAGCTTGGGGATGCCCCGGAAGGCATCCCCTCTTTCGTCTTCAAAACTATCAGTATACCTTACTCGGAGCTATATTTTTATTCATCACGTGATATGTGTTTTGCTTGGAGCATATTCTCAATTTTACTTGCTATTTGAATAAATCATTGGATATGAAATCTTGAATGAATAAGAATCCGCCCATGGCCATTTAATTATTTGACTACTTGATATTCTTCACTTATATCTTTTTGGAGTAGTTTGTCATATACTCACGTGCTTCACATATATCCTATGAGTAAAAGGTTGAATGAATTGAATATCATAAATTTGAATTTATATATGTTTCCTGTGCTTACAACATGGGGAGTAATGACTTCACACATAATAAGTATAGGTAGTAAACTTATTGGAAGTTAGCAAACGCAGAATTGGTCACTTGAACAATTCATGAAAGAATATTGAAGGAAGAGAGATTTCACATATAAATATACTATCTTGGACATCTTTTGCAATTGTGAGCACTCATTAAAATATGACATGTTAAAAGGTTGATGTTGGACAAGGAAGACAACTTAATGGGTTATGTTTTCCTATATCCGAAACGTTATATTGTCTTCGATCATCCAACATGTTGAGCTTGCCTTTCCCTCTCATGCTAGCCAAATTCTTTGCACCAAGTAGAGATACTACTTGTGCTTCCAAACATTCCTTAAACCAGTTTTGCCATGAGAGCCCACCATACCTACCTATGGATTGAGTAAGATCCTTAAAGTAAGTTCTCATCGGTGCATGCAATAAAAATTGCTCTCTAAATATGTATGATCTATTAATGTGGAGAAAATAAACTTTATACGATCTTGTGATGTGGAAGAAATAAAAGCGACAGACTGCATAATAACGGTCCATATCGCAAGTGGCAATATAAAGTGACGTTCTTTTGCATTAAGATTTTGTGCATCCAACCATAAAAGTGCATGACAACCTCTGTTTCCCTCTGCGAAGGGCCTATCTTTTACTTTTATCTTCTACCCTTATACAAGAGTCTTGGTGATCATCACCTTTTCCTTTTTGCACTTTTTCCTTTGGCAAGCACTTTGTGTTGGAGCAATCCGGATATATATATAGGACAACACTATTCTAATCTTGGGATTAGAATAGTTATTTGGATCACAGCGCCCTATATAGAGCCCGATTAGGTGTTCCCGAACTAAAAAAACAGCCCACCACACAACTCCCCCGACGGCCCGACCCATCTGCCCACCTCCTCCCCACGACCTTCCCCCGATCCACCCCACGACCTTCCCCCGATCCCGCTGCGGCCTCCTCCCGGCGCGCCACCCCCGCCTTCTCCGCCGCGCCGCCGCCCCAGACCACTCCCCCCATGATCCCCATCCCCACCTGATCCCCACCATACTCGCCCCCTCCACAACCGGCGCACCTCCCCGCCAGGATCGCAGGTGCCTCGCGCCCTCCCAACCATCTGACGCACCGCCGCCACAGGCCCGCACTGCGCCGGAGCCCCTACGACCCCGGGCACCGCTGCCCCCACGACCCCGCGCCCTGTCGCCCCCGCTACCCCGCGCGCTGCCACGCCCGCTACCTCGCGAGCTGCCGCCACCCTGCGACCACGGGCGCTGCCGCCCCTGGAAACCCATCGATCGGGAATCACCGCCGGCCACCCACCCCACCCGGCGCGGCAGCGCCTCCTACCGTGATGCCGCCGCCGGCCGTCCTCCCGCTGCGCCTCCGCCGGGCCCGACCACGCGCACCGCCGCCTCCAGGGCCGGATCCTCATAACCATGTGCGCGCATCCCGGCCAGGGCCGGTGAGATCCCCCTGCCTGCCTTCTTCTTGTTTGTCGTCCTGCCTCCAGAGTGTCGCCACTGGCAGGCGTCGTCTTCGCCAAACCGCCTACTCGTCTTGAACTTCCTCCGGATGCGGCCTCGAACTTCTACTGGTAGAGCGCCGGTAAGATTTTCTCTCAAATTCCTTTTTGACCATGCTCCATCTTTTTGTAGATGCAGCAAGCACTCATGTCTCTGTCTCTCTGAGGTAGCAGGAAGAAGAAAGAATGAAGTTAGAGACCTCTTCTCACACCTTGTCGCCGCACCCTTGAAGTACCACTGTCATGGCCTGCTACTCCCAGCCACCTACCTTGTTCCAGCGACCATCTGCAAAGGCCGTTGCGCGTGCACGTGCTGGATCGCGCCCCGCGGCCGTCTTCATGCATGCATCCTGCTTCCTGCATCTTCCGCTGTCATCTTATTTCTGAAGAAAAAATGCAGTTCAAGTTTAGTTGTTAATGGCTATTGACGGTTACATCTGACTGCTTCAATTGATCTCATTTCTGAATCTTCAGTAGCTAAAGATCTGCATATAAATGAACCATATAAAACGCCGCTTTTCAAAAATAGCTAATGTTGTTTGCTAGAATGTTAAAGTACATAATTGTTGAGTTGTTCATTTAAGAAGTATGGTTCAGGCATCCACCACTTGGTGTTTGAGATGTAAAATTTTAAGAAAGTGCATATTATAAAAATTAAAAAGTTATGCATTGAAAGTTCCATACTATAGTGCACCACCTCAACAAAAGCCTGTGAAGTTCATATATTACAATCCCTGAAAAAATTCAGAAAAGTAAAAGACCGATGAGTTCTTAAAATCGAAGGCATTTGTCAAAAACTGAAGTTCATAAAAGATATTCAGGGGAAGGTTTACAAAAATCTAGTTGATGTGACAACTCCTGCAAGTTCCAGTATGAAAACCCATGAAGATCAATAAAAAGAAGAAGAATTAATCCTAAAAATCCAAAAACATAAGCAAAAAAACTGTAATCCTACAATTCAAAAACATAAGAAATTTTTTTTGAAATAAATCTGATCATCGTACTTGCTATAAGATACAATATATAGATGTATTGCTCGTATCTAAAAATAAATTTCTCATTGGGAAAATGTGTAAAAGTTCGATTTGCACATGTTCCTGGTTGAAAATTTTATGTGTTTCTGTAAGAAAAAGAATGGAGAATGAATAAAGATGATCGAGGAGAATTTCATAGTGTGATGCAAGGAGTTTCAAGTTTGTGCCATCATTCAATAGCAATTCAACAAGAAAACCTGCAACAGTTCTATTAGTATAATTCCATCAGAAAAAAAATCAAGTTATTCTACTTGATGTTGACAACAACAACAAAATGCCATTTTTGCGGCAAAATTATGCAATAAATTACAGTGGAATACTGTGCTCCCAAAAAGTGTTAGTGGTGTCCATAAGAACGCAACATTTTTTCTATTTCCCTTTCCTTTTTTGTATATATAAGAAGTTGTGAGATATCATCGAGAAGTTCATGTATAAATGGACTTGTTAACTATGAAAGTTCAAAATTAATAAAATGGAGAGGTCAAAGAAAATGACAAACAAGAAAGTTCAAACAATTCCAATGGATTTTGATGGATCTTTCTAATTTATAAACAAAACTAGAAGTTCAAATTGAAATAGATGAGCGGTTCGGGGTTTATTACAAACCTAGAATTTTTTGACTAAAAGAAATAAAATGAAGAAATTCAAATTTTAAAAATGGAGCAGTTTGGTATTATACTTGAAAACTCAGATTTTTACGATTACTAAATAAAAAACAATAAGTTCAATTTAAAATAACAAAGAAGCTCAATTGGAAAAGGCATAACAGTTTGATATTTATTTAAAAACTGGGATTTTCCATTACTAAAGAATAAAACCAATAAGGTTAATTGAAAATAACAAAGACGCTCGATGTTTCTAAGAAAACTCAAATTTTCTCATTTCTAAAAAATACACCAAGAAGTTTAAATAGAAATAGTTAGATACGTCCAATGTCTATAGAAAACTCACACATTTTCCATTACTAAAGCGAAACAGAGAGAAGTTGAAATTTATAATAGCCAAAAGTTCATGTTCTGTATGGTGTGCGTTTCATTTGAAAAAAAACAGTCCAATTTCTTGCTAGAAGTTCAAGTGCTCGTCCCGAAAAAGTTCAAAAATTCTTTTGAGTGAGTTTGAACAAAAATACGTGACAGAAGTTCAAGGTGACAACATTGGGAAGTTCAACTACTACACAGAATCAATTTCAGATAAGAATATAAGAATAGAAAACTAAAAGCTTAATATGTTTGTTGCAGGAAGTTCATGTGCTCCCCCTAGCATAGTTCAAAATTCTTGCACGAGACGTCCGTCGTTCATTTACATGTTGAAAAAAGGGCAGTATAAATTATGAAAAAAGAAGCTCAATATTTATAAAAAAACATAGGTTTTCTTCGTTACTAAAAAATAAAAATAAAGAAGTTCAAATTGAAATAAAAGTAGTAGTTTGATGTTTATGGAGAACTCAAATTCTTTCCAATTCTAGGAAAAATAAAAGTATGAGGTTCAATTAAAACAATGTTTGATGCTTATTTGAAAACCTATTTTCTTCTAAGAATAAAACTAAGAAGTTCAATTTGAAATAACATAGAAGTTCGAAGAATATAAAAAACTCAGATTTGTTGCAAGAAGTTCACGTGCACCCCCGTGCACTGTGCAGAATTTATATTGCGAGACTTTCGACCTCTAATTACATGTTTTAAAATGGAAAAAATGGCGTTCGAGGTTCAATTGTGTGTAATTCGACATATACACAAAAATATGACAGAAGTTCATAGGGAAAATAACGAGAAGTTCAAGTACTACAAGGAATGCATTTCAGGTGAGAAAGAAAAAGTATATAAATAGAAGCTTAAAAGGTTTGTCGAAAGAAGTTCAAGTGCTATGTCCGGCGAAGTTCAAAAATTCTCGCGAGAGAGGTTCACCTTGTATTTCCATGTTCAATAACACAAAAAAGAAATTATTTTTTGCATTTTGAAACAATTCTCTCAATCCACAAAGAAGTTCAGTTATTATTTAGGAGCAATTTTATTTCAAAAAGAAAATAAAAATTTCAAATTATAAAAATGGAAAAAGTTCATGTACTACATAATGTGTGTTTAATATGAGAAAAATGAATAAAAAGGCAAGGTTTTCGTCGTTATTAAAGAATGGAAACAAGAAGTTCAAAAAATAAATACAAGGTTTTCTTTTGAGCCGTGTCGAGCATGAAAAATGATCAACACGGTAAAGTTGTGTCTTTTCAACAGCTTTCCATTGGTATATCATTTGCTCAATTCCAGTAAGTGGTTGGGGAGTTATGGGTAAAAAACAACACATGAAAAACATAGTGAAGTTCAAAAAGAACTGCTCCAGAAGTTCAACCTCTTCACGAAGTGCATTTTCGGAGACTCTGTTTTTTCGATGAAGGAAGAACGCATGATCTCAGAAGTTCAGGTTGATAACGGCCAGAAGTTCATGTACTACACAGTGTGCATTTGTATTAAAAAAGAATGAAAGTTCAAAGCCTAAAGTTTTGTTGCTAGAAGTCCAAGTGCTCGGCTCGAGAAATTTCAATTTTTTTGCAAGAGAGGTTCATCTTGTATTTCCATGTTCAAAAACACACACAAAAATTGTTTTTGCATTTTAAAATAATTCTCTCAATCCATAAAGAAGTTCAATTATTATTTCGGAGCAATTTGATTTCAAAAAGAAAATAAAAAATTCAAATTATGAAAATGGAAAAAGTTCGTGTACTACATGGTGTGTGTTTCATAAGAGAAAAAAATGAATAAAAGGCAAAGTCCAATTTTGTTGTTGTTATAAGTTCAAGTCCTCGGTTGGAGAAAGATTAAAAAAATTGTGAGAGAGGTTTATCCAAAAGGAATATCATTTGTGTAACACCGATGAATGGATGAGAAAATTACAAACGAAAATACGTCACAGAAGTTCAATGTGAAAACAGCACGAAGTTCGATTACTATAGTAAATGAATTTGAGATGAAAAACTTTTAAAATTGTCGCGAGTATGAAAAACGATCAACATGGGAAAGTTGCATGTTTACAGCAGCTTTCCATCGGTATATCACTTGCTCAATTCCGATGAGTGGATGGAGAGCTATGACCAATGGATGGAGAGCTACGGGCAAAAAAAGCACGTGAAAACAGACTGAAGTTCAAGTAGACATGCCGAGAAGTTCAGGTTCTTCACGCGGTGCATTTTTTAAGAATCTGTTTCGCGATAAAGGCAGAATGAATGATCTCGCCATTTTCGAAATTACTTGAAAACGGCAAGGAATCACA
Source organism: Triticum urartu (assembly GCF_056163025.1). Lineage (NCBI taxonomy): Eukaryota > Viridiplantae > Streptophyta > Magnoliopsida > Poales > Poaceae > Triticum > Triticum urartu. Next base: position 24,518,127 of record NC_141876.1, read on the forward strand.
GAAAACCATCAACATGAAAAAGTTTCGAATTTTCCGTAGCTTTTCAGAGGTATATTATTTGCCCCATTCCGATAAAGTTTGTAGAAATTATGGCAAAAATACGTTTTTAGCCATTTTCAAAACTGACATAAAACCGTAATGAATTAGGAGAAACAATATATACAAAAAAGTTTCGCATTTCTTCAAGCTTTCCAACGCCATATCATTTGCTGCATTTGAACGTACGGTTAAAAAATTAGCTCGAAAATACGAACTTGGTGGAACTTGTACCATTTTCTAAATTACTTTTAAACCGTTCCAAATTAGAAAAAACTTTTAACATGAAAAAGTAGCGCATTTTCATAAGCTTTCCAACGCTATATTATTTGCCTCAATTGGATTAGCCGTTTGGAAATGGCATCGAAAATACAAACTCGGGTGTTCCATTTGCGAAATTTTACGATTTTCCGAATTACTCTTTAACCATAGGGAATTAGAGAAAACTTTCAACATGTGGAAGGAGCGGCTTTTCAGCAGCTTTCCAACACCATACTATTTGCCTCATTCCGATAAACGGTTTAAAAATGCGATCGAAAATACGATTCACGTTTTTTGTATGAAGAAAAAAGGGTTTTCAAAACTGCTCTTAAACCGCTTACATTTTGCCAAAAATTTAACTTGGGTCATGATACTGATGTCCATAGCTTTCCAACGGTATATCGCAAGCCCCATTTGGACACCTTTTAGATGAAGTTCAACCTAGTACTCGAGGAAGGTCAGGCCCATTACTCGGGAAGTTCATTTTTGTGTTGCCGCTTATCCTCCTTCTCACCTTCAGTGGCCTCAGTGTTCACACAAACCAAAGTGTGTTTGAATGTTGTTTTTTCCCTGCCAGTTTTTTCAGAGGTGCTCATGTGTGGTTATCGATGTTTTCTTTCGTCTCTTTATGATTTTAGTGGTTGTTTATTTGCAATTCAGATCGTCGCGGTATGAAAGAAAAACAGACGTGCCCTATAGGTTACAAGTTTGCTTTTAAAATAATATTTTAAAATATTTAATAGGTAAAAATAACATCATATTCAAATTCTACATATTTTTCTATTCAAATTTCATATATAACATGTTAAAATCGGAGTTACGGTTTAATAGATATGGATAATTAAGAAAAATATTTGTTTGAATTAAATATCTTTGAAAATAATATTTAAAAAATATTTAACAAACAAAATAATATCATATTCAGATTCTACACATTTTTCTAATCAATTTTCATATATAACATGTTAAAATCGGAGTTACGGTTTAAAAGATATGGATAATTTAGAAAAACATTTGTTTGACTTATATATGATCGGCGGGTGAATTATCTAATACGTCAGGGGGGTTTCCATAAAAATGTAAAATAACGGTTCGGTTATGACTTAAGTGTGTACTGCGGGTTAATTCATAGAAAATGCAGGGTTTTTTTTGCAAAAGTGCGTGACGGACGACCGAAACCCAATTTGCTTTATTATTAGGTAGAGATTAGGGAAAGATATAAGTGAAAAAAATGAAAGCGTAAATTCGTGGGAAGAAGCGCATTGTGACGGTGAACCCACGGAGTCAATCCGTGTTTTATTATTAGGGAGATATATATATAGGAAGAGATAGCAAAAGAGCCCGTGCGTTGCAACGGGAGAAAAAAATTACACACACCCCTAACCCAATAACGTGACTCAAGACCCCAATAGGTCCATGTTATTTATTTGAACACGACATCCCATCTCTATTGTCGCTTATTCATATCCCACCCTAGTTGACGATCGTCTCAGTGCTCACATAATCACAAGGCGTTTGAGTGTGGTCAATCCTAAGGCGTCTCTCTCCGCATAAGATGAGAAATCTGCTTTCCTTTTTCCCGTGCGAGGTTTTGCCGACGCGTCTATGCGTTGTTATAGATAATTTCTTTCGTGTCAATCTAATTTTACCGAGGTATTCATTTTCAATCTGAGTCTACACCGATACGAAAGAGAGGCAGATCATGCACTATTGATTAATGTTGCAGCATTAATAACATTTTTAAAATGGTTAACAACTAAAAACATAATATTCAGATTCTACATATTTTTAATCGTTCCATATATAATACGGTAAAATTGAAGTTACAGTTTAAAGATATGACTATTTTGAAAAATATATGATATGAATGCGGGTTACCTGAACCAAATGCCAATGTGTTTTCCGCAAAGAACAAATAGTTTTTCTGGAGTCAGTAAAACATGCACACTGGTTGATTCGAGAAAACAACAGGTTTTTTTGCAAATAGTGAAACATTTTCTCTAGAATCACTTAAACGGGGATTGTGGGTTGATTTCAAGAAAAAATAAGGGGGTTTTCTGCAAAATGACACGACGGACGGGCAGAAGCGTTCCCTACTTTATTAGTAGGTATAGATTTAGTGAGACTTGTATACATCAACACTTTGGTTGTAAGTTTCAGACATGTCATCACACTTGTCGTTCCTCATATATCCTCACGTGCCTCGTCGTTGTAGCTGGCTCACCGATACCAACAACCACTATTGTAACCTATTGTCGAAGCAGCCGACATTGTTGCATCCAGCTCGCTGCGAACCATCACTAGCATGATAATTTGCTAGGATCTGAAGTCTCGATTTTGATTATTGTAGGATGGTAATTTGTTTATGTTGGTTTTATCTTTTAAGAAGCAAGCAAATTATAGTTTGTACTAAATGTTTGACATTCTGCACGTATGCACTACAATATCGGAAGGGCAATAATACCCAATACATTGCCTTGCATGAGCTATCTTGGTATATTCTCTTGGATGATCGGCTACCAACCTCATTTTAATTCGATGCCTAGGTACTACTTCCTTTGTTTCTAAATATGTCTTTTTAGATATTTCAATATGGACTATATGTGGAGCAAACTTGGTGAATCTACACTCTAAACTACTTCTACATACATCCACATGTAGTCCATATTAAAATCTCTAAGAAGACTTATATTTAGAAAATGGAGGGAGTATTTTAATTCGGTGCCTAGGTAATACTCTCTCTGTTTCTACATTTATTTTTTAGCTATTTCAATATGGACCACATGCGGAGCAAAATGAGTGAATGTACACTCTAAATTACGTCTACATCCGTGTAGTCCATATTAAAATCTATAAAAGACTTATATTTAAAAATGGAGGAAGTATTTCATTCGGCATCGGTTGTTAAAACACTCAGTACCGGTGCAGCTTAATATGCAAAATTTGAGCTTTGTATTTTGAAGGAAAAGAAGACTCGTGTATGTTGCATGTTGGAACTAATCTTGTTATTAGTGCCAAGAGTAGATGATTAGATCATGTTTATTTTGGATTGCATGATGTTTTTTTAGTAGCTGACTAAGTTCTAGCTAGTTGCATGCACGTGATAATGGCAGAGGGGCATACCGGCAAGAGAGACAGCACTAAGCAATACAGAGAGTGCAGTCAGCGGCCAGATTGCAAGTCATTAGTGGAGTAGTGCATGCACGAGTTGTTAGGATTAGTCAAGTTGAATAGTGGCAAGCTACATGCATGGATCAAGTTTGGCCTGGTCGTGTGTCCATTGAGGAGAAGCCGTACAAGAGCTGAACGTGGGTGCATGCAGGTAGTGGAGAGTGAGAAACGGATCAAGCCGTTGTGGCTTGGCCATGCGAGCATTGCATATTTCTCTTTAAATAGGCTTGTAACCAGTTTTGCTATTTGAGATAAGGAATACAGAAAAGGCACAAGTGTTTGTGCCAGAAAAGCTCTGTGTGTTTGTGTTCTTCCTCTCCATTGTGTATTACATGAGAAGTGTAGGTGTGTCCACAGCGTACTCGCATGTGTGTATCCATCGATCTCCTGGGCCATGCCAACACTTGGTATCAGAGCCATGATGAGAGAACTTTGTGCACTTCACCACACTCGTCGGGTCACCGGAGGGGCTCAACCTCGCCCATATGGCGTGGTCGGGGTTCGACATGGCGTGGCTGCCATGAGTTGGTGGTGCACGAGAGCATGGTGTGTCGAGGTCCGAGTCTCCTTCATCTCCGAGCTGCGTCACGAGCGATGGTGAAAGGTATGCTGCCCGGTAAGTTGCGCCACCGGTGGCAAGGAGGTGATGGCCATGGAGCGGAGGCCGTTGCCACGAGGAGTTCCATGTCCGAGTCGTCGACAAGGTGCATTATCGGCGACAACATGGAGGTGAGCCACCGGCGAATTGCGGCACCGGTGGAGAACATGTGGCAGCGAGTGTGCAATGGCGGCACGCTCGTGGTGAAGGCGTAGGAGGTGCATCTCTCGTGGAGGCCAGTGGCAACGGCAGGAATCGGCGGGACAAGATGGCATTGGCGGCCATCTCCGTGTTGCACCAACAACATCGACGACCATGGGCTTTTAGAGAGAAATAAATAATAACAAGATTAGGGAGGTGATTATTGTAACTAATCTTGGTATTAGTGCCAAGAGTAGATGATTAGATCATGTTTATTTTGGATTGCATGATGTTGTTTTAGTAGCTAACTAAGTTCTAGCTAGTTGCATGCACGTGATAATGGCAGAGGGGCATACCGGCAAGAGAGACAGCACTAAGTGATACAGAGAGTGCAGTCAGCGGCCAGATTGCAAGTCATTAGTGGAGTAGTGCATGCACGAGTTGTTAGGATTAGTCAAGTTGAATGGTGGCAAGCTACATGCATGGATCAAGTTTGGCCTGGTCGTGTGGCCGTTGAGGAGAAGCCGTACAAGAGCTGAACGTGGGTGCATGCAGGTAGTGGAGAGTGAGAAACGGATCAAGCCGTTGTGGCTTGGCCATGCGAGCATTGCATATTTCCTTTTAAATAGGCTTGTAACCAGTTTTGCTATTTGAGATAAGGAATACAGAAAAGGCACAAGTGCGTGTGCCAGAAAAGCTCTGCGTGTTTGTGTTCTTCCTCTCCATTGTGTATTACGTGAGAAGTGTAGGTGTGTCCACTGCGTACTCGCGTGTGTGTATCCATCGATCTCCTGGTCCATGCCAAATGTAAACTTGTTTTGTCTACGCGTGCTATGGAGATGATGTAGATAAGAAACGAATGGACCAGAAGACATAAGGTTTGAAGGAAGATAATATAGGCGATGCGTAGGACCGAGCAGTGGACGTGTGTGTGCCCATGCAAGGCGGCTGATGCCCAGCTGTTTACAGTAATCCGGATGGATTAAGTCAATTCACAATCTCTTCAAGAAATCCCACACGCGCCCGAGCACAGCCTCCCTCTCAGGCGCCCCTCTCGTGCAGCCTATGGGAGCCTGAGCCCCGTGCTTCTCTTAGCTTCTATCCATGGTCTCATCTCTCCCCTCACCCTCTCTTTTCTATCTTGAACAGGAAGCAATAGATTCCCCCACCGCAGCAACGGCGCCTCCTCATGGAGCTCCGAACTACCGCCGTCACACGCCCGACCGACTCTGTAGCAGCAGGACCCAGCCGATGAGTCAGCTACTCTCCATGCAGTACTATGCGTCGGCCACCGAACTGCCGCCGTCACACGCCCAACTGACCCTGCATGTCGTCACAATAGTGGCCTCGGCTGCCTCTCATCGCCTCCCTCTCTTGGTTCCTCGTCCGGTGGAGATTGGCAGATTTTTAGCAGATTTTTGGGCCGCTGCGCAGCGGATGGCCGGACGGGCTGAGGCCCAAGTAGCAATGCTTCAGCCACGTGAGACGGTCTCAGGGCAAGGCCCAGGTAGTAGTGGGAACATATCGCGTACTACGAAAATTTTGCGACGTGGTTCCCCGAATCGAATTAGTACCACCTCGCGTATATGTGTAAATTCAAACTGAAAGCATAAATTCATGAGAAAAAGCGTATTGTGACGGTGAACCCGGAGACTCAATCCATGCTTTATTATTAGGGATATATATATATTCACTTGGATGTAGGTTTTAATAAATTATTATTGTTGGCATTACCCTTGAGGTAAAAGGTTGGGAGGCGAAACTATAAGCCCCTATCTTTCTCTATGTCTGATTAAAACTTTGAACCCATAAATATCAGATGAGTGTTAGCAATTATGAAATATTAAATGATAGTTGAGTATGTGGAGTTTGCTGAATCAAAGCTCTTACATAGACCCTTCCCGAAAATAAGATGAATTGCAATTGTTTGATGACTAAGAGCACGGTTTGTTAGTTTTCAAGAAAGTTTATGATCTATATTTTAACATGTGAATAGCTTGTTACTTGATCATGAGAAGTTTTATGAGTTGATATATTGTTATGATATATAATGATGCTATAAAAAGTGATTGAAACTATCATTGATCAAACTTAAGCACTTGCTAGCATTCACACTTCATAAATTATTTCTTTTATCATTTACCTACTCGAGGACGAGCAGGAATTAAGCTTGGGGATGCTGATACGTCTCCAACGTATCTATAATTGATGAAGTATTCATGCCATGTTTACAATAGTTTTATATGATTTTGGTATGATTTGATTAGAACTAACCCGGACTGAGGTTGTTTTCAGCAGAACTACTGTGGTGTTGTTTTTGTGCAGAAATAAAAGTTCTCGCAAGGCGATGAAAATCAATGGAGAATTTTTCTGGAAAATATAAAAAATACTGGAACAAAAATCTACCGGAGGGGAGTCCCGTGGGCCCCACGCGGGTGGGGGCGTGCCCATGTGCCTCATGGACTACCCGTGGGGCCCCCTGACTTGTTCTCGACGCCAACCTCTCCTATAAATACCCAAACCTCCATAATCTAACCTAGATCGGAAGTTCCGCCGCCGCAAGCCTCTGTAGCCACGAGAAATCAATCTAGGCCCTCTCTCGCACCCTGCCGGAGGGGGCCATCATCACCGGAGTCTATGAAGGAGGATCCCAGAGGGGCCATCATCACCATGAAGGCCAAGGACCAGAGGGAGAACCTCTCCCCATCCAGTGGGGAGGCCATGGAGGAGGAAGCACAAGGGGGAGAACCTCTCCTCCTCTCTCTCGGTGGCACTGGAGTGCCATCGGGAGGGAAATCATCGCCGCGGTGATCGTCTTCATCAACATCACCATCATCATCACCACCCTCATCTCTTTTACGTTGTCCACTCTCCCGCACCCCGTTGTAATCCCTACTTGAACATGGTGCTTTATGCCACATATTGTGGTCCAATGATGTGTTGTCATCCTATGATGTTTTGAGTAGATATCCTTTGTCTTTGGGTTGATTGATGATCTAGATTGGTACGAGTTGTATATTTTATTTTGGTGTTGTCCTATTGTGCCCTCCGTGTCGCGCAAGCATGAGGGATTCCCGTTGTAGGGTGTTGCAATACGTTAACGATTCACTTATAGTGGGTTGCTTGAGTGACAGAAGCATAAATCCGAGTAAGGGGGTTGTTGCGTATGGGATAAAGGGGACTTGATGCTTTAATGCTATGGTTGGTGTCGGTGTCAAAACCGGCGGATCTCGGGTAGGGGGTCCCGAACTGTGCGTCTAGGATCGATGGTAACAGGAGGCAGGGGACACGATGTTTACCCAGGTTCGGGCCCTCTTGAGGCAGGGTATTACCTCCATCAAGAGGGCCCGAACCTGGGTAAACATCGTGTCCCCTGCCTCCTGTTACCATCGATCCTAGACGCACAGTTCGGGACCCCCTACCCGAGATCCGCCGGTTTTGACACCAACAGTTGGGTTTTACCTTAATGATCTTTAGTAGTTGCGGATTCTTGCTAGAGTTTGAATCATAAGTGCATATGATCCAAGAAGCGAAAGTATGTTAGCCTATCCCTCTCGCTCATATGAAATTGCAATGACGACTATCGGTCTTGTTAACAATTTCCTAAGACAATTCCGCACACCGATCCATCATTATTCCACACTCGCTATTTATAATACTTAAGTAATATATTCTAACTTTATGATAACAACACCTACTTTTATATTTTAGCTCTTCGATACCATGCAAAGTTATCTTCTTCATACCCAGAACGTAGTTTTATTTCTCGTTTCTAGTTGGAAGCAAATGTTCGGTGTACGTAGATAGGACTTGAGAAAATATTGATCTTACCTTTAGCTCCTTGTGGGTTCGACACTCCATACTTATCACTTCCACCTTTGGGAATTGCTACGATGATTCCCTGCACTTGGGGGATTATCAGCCTTGTCCGGCAGCAAGGATCGTATGAGGCTCCATGTGTATGGGCTTCCGCCTGAGGCGCGACGAATGGTGCCCGAGGTCCTGACGGGAAACCATTCGCCAGCCGACATGTCGCAGGAGGGTTGTCTCTTGTACTGCTACTCGAACAGGGTGGAGTTCATGGGGCAGATGCCCCCTTTCAATGAGTGGGGGCTACGTCCAGTCGGCCTTAAAGGGCCTTACGAGAACCCTATCTGCGTGTTTCCCCTCCTTGCCGCCAGCGCCGAGCTTGCCCCGAGAGTGGGCGCGGGGGGGGGGGGGGGGGCGAGCGCTGCTGAGGGCTGGAGATGCGACTGTTGCGGTGCCGACCCTGCTCGGGGCTCCCGAGGCGCCATCTCCCAGGGCTCATGACCTTCGCCCTGAGGTGACGGTTGAGGGGGCGACACGATCCACTACTCCTAAGGCTGAAGCCCCCGAAGCCCCGACGGGTCACCCTGAGGCAGAGCCCGAGGGCTCCCCTCAGCCCAGCACTCCCGAGACCACCCCTCAGGAACCTCACCAGCCGCGCCCAGCGCGGGTGGCCACGTCCAGGGCTTCAGCCGGCTCCGGCTGGACTTTGATGCCATTCGCAAGAGGAAGGGGTCTCCCAGCTGCAGCGGCGATACCTTTCGGCCATTGAAGCAAAGGAAGTATATTGCCATGGACGAGTGAGTACCTTATCTTCGTAATTTCTTAAGTGCCATCTTCTGTTCTGACTGTGGTTTCTCATGCCCCCTTTCACCAGGGTGGCGAAATCTCCAGAAGTGCAACCTCCTCCTTCCTCGGACCCTCCGCTAACTCTGAGTGTCTCACGCCAGCCCACCGCGCCCGGCGCAAGGTCGGCGGGAGAGATGGGTGTGCCGGCCTGGCGCCTTGATCCCGCGCTCATGCCGCCCTTCCTTCATGACCCGGTCCCGGGTGCGGGGGGTGTGCCAAGAGCTCCACCCCTGGTCGTGGACGGCGGCTGGATAACCTCGATCCTGGCTTCTTCTTTGAGCAACGGGCCCTCACCCATCCGGGGCCCCGCCGAGGTCCAGACGGCGACTGGGGAAGCACCGGCCTCCAGCCCCCTGCTGGGAGGGAGCGAGCCGCTTTGGATCCCTTCGGCAACCCCTGCAGTGGGGGATGGACCTGGTCGCGCGCTCAAGTTTGCGCATGAGCGGGGTGTCGTCCGCCACGAGCTCTTTCAAGAGGCAATGGGCGCGCTGAGCCGACTCGGCAGAGAACTCGCGGATGTTGACGCTCGCCTTGAAGCCGAGGGTATCCGGCTGGTGGAGGAGTGGCATCAACTGAAGGTGGCTATCAACCTTGGGCGCCTCCAGCGTGAGCACGCCAATGCGAAGGCCGAGGCATCCCTGGCAACCTCGCGGGAGGCCAGCGCGCGGGCCTAGGAGGAGGCCAGGGAGGCGGACAATCTCCGCGCGGCTGTCGAGGAGCGCAGGTAGGAGCTCCAGGCCTTGAACGCCTTCCTGGAGCAGCAGGTGGAGGCGCGCAGAGTTGCCTTGGCGTCGATGAAGGGTGCACCGTCCGACGATGAGGAGATCTCGAGGCGCGAGGAAGCGCTATTGCTGGAGGCCACGGAGCGCAGCCTCGAGCTTGAGCGGTTGGAGACGAGGGAGCACCAAGTCGCCCAACAGAGGATGCTATTGGCGCGTGTGAGGCCAGGGCCCAGGAGGAGGTCGACCGCAAGGTGGTCGAGGGTCACGCGGATCTTGCTGGCAGGTATGACCTGAAGCTGAAGCTCGTGGAAGCCAAAGTTGTGGGTAGGACCGCTACCCTCAGGTCAGGGCTGGCTGAGGCGGAACAGCACGAGAAAGCCGCCGCAGCCGCCCTGATCTCAGTGCAGTCTGAGCTGGCCTCCGCCCGTGCCAAGTTGCTCTCTCTTCAGCAGCGGGTTGCCAGCGCCGAGTCCTTTGTGCAATAGAGCAGGGAGGAGGTGCTTCGCCAGTAGACGCTACTGCGCGAGCATATTCCCATGCTTCGGGACCTCAGGACGAAGGCCAATCAAGCGCTTGGTACCATCTGCGATGAGCACGCTTGACGGTGTCCTAGACTAGGGGGTACTCACCACGTCGTCTCTCGATCTGTTAGATTGGGCCGAGGACCCCCATGGCCGTATACTCATGGGCCAGTTCGAACAGTTGTCGCATACAAGGAAGATTCCACAAGACTTGGTGATCAAGACAAGGACTCCTCCCCACCGGCGTATTCGGCTAGGACTCTTGTTATCCTAGGCCTCTGGTGCATTATATAAACCGAGGCCAGGCTAGTCGATAGATCATATACATACAATCATACCATAGGCTAGCTTATAGGGTTTAGCCTCTCTGATCTCGTGGTAGATCTACTCTTGTACTACCCATATCATCAATATTAATCAAGCAGGACGTAGGGTTTTACCTCCATCAAGAGGGCCCGAACCTGGGTAAAACATTGTGTCCCCTGCCTCCTGTTACCATCCAGCCTAGACGCACAGTTCGAGACCCCCTACCCGAGATCCGCCGGTTTTGACACCGACAACGCTCCCCACCCACACACCGAGGACTACGCCGGCCATCTTCGCTTCTTCACCGACATCATGACGCGCCTGGAGAACCGAGCTGAGAGGGCTCGCGAGCTTGTGGATGAAAAGAGCCGGGGCCTCCTCGGGCGCGCATTCTCCCGCGTCTTCAGCCATCTCCTAAAAACCAATCTTGACTTTAATTTTGAAGTCGCCATTGCCCCGGTGCCTGAGGTCATCCGGGACAACCTAGCGCGCTGGGTGGACGACAATGTGGATGCCCTAGTTAGGGCCTTTGCTTTTGATGACAACGCGGTGGTGGTCGCAGCGGACGAGGGCGACGTGGTTGATGGCGGTGAAGACCGCGATGGCGACGGCGCCAGCAGCCTGTCCGGAAGCGATTCGAGGGATGAGGCGAGCGATACGTCCGACTGAGCACGCGCTCCTTATTTTGAACCTGCATGCAAAAGTTTGGTTCAGTCAAGCTTCAAACTAGTTTGGCAGCTACGGATGTGTGTTCCTTCTGATGAGAGCCCCTTACGAGCTTGCGAGGTTTTGGTTTCCTGAGGGGTCCGTCGGTCCACCCGAGAGGGCCTTGCGAGAAGCGAGCGCCAGTAATGATGAGGCGCGCACGTAGTGTGTGTATGCCGCTGCTAGCCCCGCTCTCGAGGTGCTCGGAAGGGGGGAGATAGCGGACGTGAATCTGAAACAAAACACGAATCCAGAAACTCACGAAATCAACACGAACGAGAAAGGATGCCCCCCACGATTGCCAACGGAAATGCAACTTCAAATTCAAGATCAAAAGCTGCAAGTCTAAGCTACAGAAAAGAGGTCAAAAGAAAATGGCCTAGTCCAGCACCTAGCTAGTCTTCTTGTCTTCCCACCAGCGCGGAGCTAAGTGCTTTCACTGGCCGTGAGCATAGTCATTGGGGGGCAGTGTCGACAGCCAGCGCGGAGCATGGTGCTTCCACTAGGATGTGGGCGGGAGGCCCCGAGGCCCGAGGGCGGCACTCCGAAGACTCCGGGGCATATATAGCCCCACTCATTATCACGTGAGTGTCACGAGCAGAGACCTTCACAGGCGTGAGCCTTGCTTCATATCGCCAGGCGAGGGCCCCGCCTTACCCCACCCTCGACCACCGTTGGGGCGTTTGGAAACCAGGACGATGCCAAGGGGCAAAGGGGACGCTAACGGTGCCCTCGGCGACCACGGGCCCTCTGCCGGGGGGAAGGCTCGCCAGTGCCTCCCCGGCAAAGGACCTACCTCCTGACGATGCCTTGCTCCATGCGATGCAGGGAGGGGCCTTGCTCCCGGCTCCTCCCATGCAGCCCTAGTGCGCTTCCCCTGGTGGAAGGGGGGCTGCCGTGCTGGGGCCGTCGTCCACCACTGTGACCTGATTCACTTGCGACCATGGTTAGCGTAAGCCTGCTCCTGAGAGATTAGTGGTACCCTGTAGCTGTTGTCGCCGGTGTGGTCGGCGAGGCTCTCGGGTGGCTCCTGGAAGGCCTCAACTTCTAGCGTCTCCTCTTCCCAACCCGGCTCGAGGAACGAGCCGGGGTCATCTTTCGGCGTGTACTCCTCGTCCATCATGCGGGGCACATAGGCCTCCGGAGCCGTTGCCCCGGGAACCTCGCTGAAGTGCCCCGCGCTCCACGTCACCTGGCCTAGCGCGCCGCTCTGAGGATGGTAGGGTGGCATCCCACCGGGACCATGGGTGGCGATGCTTCGAATATACCAAGGCGGAAAGTAGCACAGACGCGTGGGGAATCTCTAGATGTTCTTCTTGGCGATCATTCTACCTGTTTTCAGGACCCATACGCAGCTCCCCCTTGGTCTTGGCATGTTAAATGGCCCTGTTGCTTATCGCACTATTTGTACAAACACGCTTTGACGTATTAATCAAAATCATAATGAACATAGTTTGCGGCCCAACTCATATGGCACTGGCTTTTTACTTCATTTTATTTGACTATTCTTATCGATTGCATCCGTACACTTTGGTACGCCGTAATTCGCCAGGGGCTTTATTGCGCCCCATACTATGGCAACAAGTCTAAACACTTCTACAGTATAGTTCGTCCCCCGAATTTAGCATTATATGCATCGGCTCCGAATCATGTCTTTGATCAACAGTTAGGTTGCCCAGCTCCTGTGCTTACTACCTTACGTTCCGCTCTATCGGCTAGAGAAAGCCGAAAAGTGACTGTCATGATGCGGCGTGAGCTGGTTAGCTCTTCGAAGAACTACTGCGATTGTGTCCTGGTTTATCCGGATGAGCACCTCGGTAGAGAAAGCCGAAAACTGACTGTCATGATGCGGCGTGAGCTGGTTAGCTCTTCAGAGGTTAAAATCTCTTGCAATTTTTTCCGCATTATGCGACGGATCGGCCTTCACCCGATCAGGTGTCTATAGCACCCTAGTCCGGACTAACGAATACTAGGGGTTGCACCTACATTTCTATTGTCAAACTCCTATGGCTAAGTGAGGGTGATAAAGCCACATAGTTCGATTGCCTGGTTCGCTGCGCTAAACACCTCCTTTAAGGACCAAAATTATGGATCAAGAGTGTTTAGGTTTCAACCCGAACACCCCCGTACTACCTACGTGGGGGCTGAAGCCGACGACTGTCCAACTCTCAGATTTAATAAAACGGCCGCACAGGAGGTAAAATTCCAAAATAAACAGCAAGCATTATATTACATATCAGTCTTGTTTTCATCATACAGGGCGGGATAACATGAAGGTACTCATTCAAAGATAATGTATTTTTAACACTAGCCCTCTACAATGCGGGATCCCTTGAGGACATCATCAAAATACCGCTCCGGCGTGCGGTGCTCCTTGCTAGCGGGCGGTCCCTCGGTCGCGAGCTTGACGGCGTCCATCTTCTCCCATTGTATCTTGACACGGGCGAAGGCCATACGCGCACCTTCGATGCAGATCGGCCGCTTGATGACGTCAAGCCGGGGGCAGGCATTGACCAACCGCTTCACGAGCCCGAAGTAGCTATTGGGTATGACTTCGGCAGGCCACAGCCGGATTATTAAATCCTTCATGGCTAGTTCAGCCCCCTATGCAGTTCGACCAGCTGTTTTAGCTGATCGCTAAAGGGCGTCGGATGTTCTGGCGCAAGGTATTGCGACCAGAACAGCTTCTCCGTCGAGCTCCCCTCTTCGGCTCGGAAGAACTCCATAGCATCAGAAGCACTGCGCGGCAAATCCGCAAACGCCCTTGCAGAACTCCAAATCTGGGTCAGTAAGAGGAACCTTTTCTTCACATACTTGCTCTGCATAATAAAGGCCTTACCTGCCGCGATTTTTCTGGCCTCCTGGATTTCCTGGAGGGCGCCCTGGGCTTTAATCCGGGCATCGTGTGTGCTTTGGCGAGCCTTGGCGAGTTCGGCCTCTTGATCCGCAATATTGCGCTCCAAGGATTCGCACTTCTTCACGGCGTCCTGGAGCTCCTGCCAGACCTCATCAACTCTGGCCTCGTGTTTTTCACGGGCGGCTTGCTCCTCTGCCGCTTTCTTTTTGGCCTCGGCCAGCACCTTCTTGAGGGCCTCCACCTCGGTCACCGCTCCTAAAAATATGATGGCACTATGGTCAGCACAAATCATTCACCCTTTCTGGATCTACCAAAGGTCATTGCATATTGCTTGTCTTCTAGTTGCTTTTTTGCACGGTCGAGCTCTTCCTCGGCCCGCTCCAGACTCTGCTTTAGTCCGGAGACCTCAGCAACATGAGAGGTCGCAGCCAGCAACGACACCTGCTTATTGTTGGGGAACGTAGTAATTTCAAAAAAATTCCTACGCACACGCAAGATCATGGTGATGCATAGCAACGAGAGGGGAGAGTGTTGTCCACGTACCCTTGTAGACTGAAAGCGGAAGCATTATAACAATGCGGTTGATGTAGTCGTACGTCTTCACGGCCCGACCGATCAAGCACCGAAACTATGGCACCTCCGAGTTCTAGCACACGTTCAGCTCGATGACAATCCCCGGACTCCGATCCAGCAAAGTGTCAGGGAAGAGTTCCGTCGGCACGACGGCATGGTGACGATCTTGATGTTCTACCATCGCAGGGCTTCGCCTAAGCACCGCTACAATATTATCGAGGATTATGGTGGAGGGAGGCACCGCACACGGCTAAGAGATCTCAAGGATCAATTGTTGTGTCTAGAGGTGCCCCCCTGCCCCCGTATATAAAGGAGCAAGGGGGAGGGGCGGCCGGCTAGGAGGAGGCGCGCCAGGGAGGAGTCCTACTCCTACCGGGAGTAGGACTCCCTCCTTTTCCTTGTCCAAGTAGGAGAGGGGGAAGGAAGGGAGAGAGGAGAGGAAGGAAAGGGGGGCTGAGGGAGTCCTGGATTAGGGGGTGTTCGGATAGCCGAACTATACCTTCAAGCCGGACTCCTGGATTATGAAGATACAAGATTGAAGACTTTGTCCCGTGTCCGAAAGGGACTTTCCTTGGCGTGGAAGGCAAGCTTGGCGATACGGATGTTCAGATCTCCTACCATTGTAACCGACTCTATGTAACCCTAACCCTATCCGGTGTCTATATAAACCAGAGGGTTTTAGTTCGTAGGACGACATACACATCAACAATCATACCATAGGCTAGCTTCTAGGGTTTAGCCTCTCTGATCTCGTGGTAGATCAACTCTTGTAATACCCATACCATCAATATTAATCAAGAAGGACGTAGGGTTTTACCTCCATCGAGAGGGCCCGAACCTGGGTAAAACTTCGTGTCCCCTGCCTCCTGTTACCATCCGGCCTAGACGCATAGTTCGGGACCCCCTACCCGAGATCCGCCGGTTTTGACACCGACATTGGTGCTTTCATTGAGAGTTCCTCTGTGCCGTCGCCGTCAGGCCCGATGGCTCCTACGATCATCAATGGCGATGCGGTCCAGGGTGAGACCTTCCTCCCCGGACAGATCTTCATCTTTGGCGGCTTTGCACTGCGGGCCGATTCAGTTGGCCA
Source organism: Triticum urartu (assembly GCF_056163025.1). NCBI lineage: Eukaryota > Viridiplantae > Streptophyta > Magnoliopsida > Poales > Poaceae > Triticum > Triticum urartu. The sequence continues at coordinate 24,533,764 of NC_141876.1, forward strand.
TCTAGAGCAGATCGAAAGCTACGCCCCTAGCCGTCAGGTCAGATTCGGAAGTTTAAACTACACGGCCGACATCCGCGGGGACTTGATTTTCGACGGATTAGAACCACTGCCGAGCGCGCCGCACTGTCAGGACGAGCATGATCTAGCTCTGCCGCCGAACAGTGCCCTGGAGGCCGCACCTGCATCGGCTCTGGCCCCTGGTTTGGAGCCAACCGCGCCAATCGAGGATGGGCGGTTGGACGCCGCCTCGGGGGCTGCGATCCCAACGGCGGTTGAGCCGAACACCAGCCCCGTACTCTGCAAGACTCGTGACTCCATGGAGCCGGATTCTTCTCCGGACTCCGAACCCTCCACACCCACCACGGACAATGAAGAAATTCAAAACCCACCCACCACCCACTTTGTAGCCACTGTCGACAACTTAACCGACATGCTCGACTTCGACTCCGAAGACATCGACGGTATGGACGCCGACGAAGGAGATGATGAAGAACCAGCGCCTACTAGGCCCTGGAAAGCCACCTCGTCATATGACATATACATGGTGGACACCCCAAAAGAGGGAGAGGGCGATGGAACAGCAGAGGATGACCCCTCCAAGAAACAGCAAAAGCGTCGGCGTCAGCGGCGCCGCTCAAAATCCCGCCAACACAAAAATGGCGATTCCAGCACGGGAGATAATAATACCCCGGAAAGCGCCGAAGAACATCCCCCCGAGCAAGATTTAGCACGGGAGGATGGAGAAACCAGCCCTCATGAGAGAGCGGCCGACAGAGAGGTCGAGAACGATAATTGTATGCCTCCCTCCGAAGACGAGGCAAGCCTCGACGACGACGAATTCGCTGTGCCGGAGGATCCCGTCGAACAAGAGCGTTTTCAACGCAGGCTTATGGCCATGGCAAGAAGTCTCAAGAAAAAACAGCAGCAGCTTAAAGCTGATCAAGATCGGCTAGTCGATAGATGGACTGAAGTCCTCGCGGCCGAAGAGCATAAACCCGAACGCCCCTCCAAGTGCTACCCGAAGCGCAGGTTGCTACCCCGATTAGAGGAGGAAGCACTCGACGCGGCCGACAAGCCACCTCGTGGCCGTGACAGAGAGGCCTCATGGCCCTCCACCCAAGCCGCACCCCGTACCAAGGCACGGGAATATGCGCGGGACTTACGAGACATGTTGGAGGACAAGGCAAGGCAAACAAGATCGATCTACGGATCGCGTAGGCGCCCCACGGCTCGAGACGATAATCGTCACGCCGGCCACAAATTCGGCAGGGCCGAACACAGTAGACAAAGCTCATTGGAGCTATGTCATGATATCGCCCAGTACAGAGGCGCCGCACACCCATTGTGCTTCACAGACGAAATAATGGATCATCAAATCCCCGAGGGTTTCAAACCCGTAAACATCAAATCATATGACGGCTCAACAGATCCCGCGGTATGGATCGAGGATTATCTCCTTCATATCCATATGGCCCGCGGCGATGATTTCCACGCCATCAAATACCTCCCACTCAAGCTTAAAGGACCAGACCGGCAGTGGCTTAACAGCTTGCCAACAGGGTCAATCAGCTGTTGGGAGGACTTGGAAGCCGCATTCCTCGACAATTTCCAGGGCACCTATGTGCGACCCCCAGACGCTGACGACCTAAGCCACGTAATTCAGCAGCCAGACGAATCGGCCAGGCAATTCTGGACACGGTTCCTAACAAAGAAAAATCAAATACTCGACTGTCCGGACGCAGAGGCCTTAGCAGCCTTCAAGCATAATATCCGTGACGAGTGGCTTGCCCGGCACCTAGGACAGGAGAAGCCGAAATCTATGGCAGCACTAACGGCACTCATGACCCGCTTTTGCGCGGGAGAGGACAGCTAGCTTTCTCGTAGCAACAATATGACCAAGAACCCTGGTAGTTCGGACATCAGGGACGTTAGTGGCAGGTCACGTCGCAACCAACAGAAGCACTGCATCAACGGCGACAATGCTAAGGATACGGCAGTTAATGCCGGATTCAGAGGCTCTAAATCCGGTCAGCGGAAAAAATCATTCAAAAGGAATCCTAGGGGGCCGTCCAGCTTGGACCGAATACTCGACCACTTGTGCCAAATACACGGCACCCCCGAAAAGCCAGCCAATCACACCAATAGGGATTGCTAGGTGTTCAAGCAGGCAGGCAGATTAAGCGTTGACAATGAAGACAAGGGGTTGCATAGCGAAGACGATGAGGAGCCCCGGCCGCCGAACAACAATGGACAGAAGGGTTTTCCCCCACAAGTGCGGACGGTGAACATGATATACGCCACCCACATCCCCAAAAGGGAGCGGAAGCGCGCGTTAAGGGACGTATATGCGGTAGAGCCAGTCGCCCCAAAGTTCAACCCATGGTCCTCCTGCCCGATCACCTTTGATCGAAGCGGTCATCCCACTAGCATCCGTCATGGCGGATTCGCCGCATTGGTTCTCGACCCAATTATTGACGGATTTCATCTCACTAGAGTCCTTATGGATGGCGGCAGTAGCCTGAACCTGCTTTACCAGGATACAGTGCGGAAAATGGGCATAGATCCCTCGAGGATTAAGCCCACCAAAACGACCTTTAAAGGCGTAATACCAGGTGTAGAGGCCAGCTGCACAGGCTCAGTCACACTTGAAGTGGTCTTCGGATCTCCGGATAATTTCCGAAGCGAGGAGTTAATCTTCGACATAGTCCCGTTCCGCAGTGGCTACCATGCACTGCTCGGGCGAACCGCATTTGCCAAGTTCAATGCGGTCCCGCACTACGCATACCTTAAGCTCAAGATGCTAGGCCCTCGAGGAGTAATTACGGTCAATGGAAACACCGAACGCTCCCTCCGAACGGAGGAGCACACGGCGGCCCTTGCAGCGGAAGTACAAAGCAGCCTCTCCAGGTAGTTCTCTAGTCCGGCCATTAAACGTCCGGACACAGTCAAGCGCGCCCGGAGTAACCTACAACAAGACCGCCTGGCACGTTCCGAGCAGGCGTAGAAATGCGGCCCCAACCCCAACCCACGCAAAAAGGCGACGCCAGTACTTCGCGTGCATAACTACGCCCTAGAAATACCATGGGCATAGGGGGAGGGGCACCATCACGGCACGCCCAAAACATGGCTTAAACCGCACCAGGGGCTGCCGACCTTTTTTATACTTTTCTCTTACTTCCAGGGCTCTACTCTTCGGAAGGCTCGTTCGACAGTTCAATTGCCGCACAAACGACGCAAGGACCAGGGAAGCAGACAAGCCATGCCGCATTACGGAAATCCCAGGTGGTCTCTATCACGAGCAGTATACCTGTTTCGCATACTATCCCGCAGCTTGCCCCTGAAGCAGACATGTTAAATAGTCCAACTTTTCGTTTATCGCATCACTTGTATCGTTCTGCTTTGATCGCAGCTATTTTAGTGAACAATGCGTAGCTTTTGTCCATTTTTTGCATTAACCTTTTTTTAATATATATATATGTTCCTTAATGACATGTGGCACCCGTACACTTTGGTACGGCCAAAACACGCCAGGGGCTTCAGTACCCCTCAACATGGTGTGAGAAGTCCGAACACTTTAACAAGTGCGGCACCCCGAACTTATAGCATGATATGCATCGGCTCCGAATCATGTCTTGGGTCAATAGTTGGGTTTGCCCGGCTCCTATGTTTTGGTGCCTTACGTTTCGCTATATCGGCTAAGGTAGCAATAGGAGAACCATTGCGATTGTGCCCCAGTTGAGCTGGGCCGAGCACCTCAGTGGAGAAAGCTAAAACTGACTGTCATGATGAAGCGAGAGCTGGTCGCTGTTCGAGAGGTTTTTTCGAGTCCCTAAAGACTTATGCCGCTTCGGGCGAGGAGCCGGCTCTGTCCGGCCAAGGCATGGATAGCGCCCCGAAATCGGTCTTCCGAATACTAGGGACTTCGCCGAAATTTAAAATTATAGAATTCTATGGCTAAGTGAGAGTGTTCACGCATTATAGTCCGATTGCCTCGTTCGTTGGGCTGAGCGCCTCCCTTGAAGGACCCAAATATGGGAAAAAGAGCGCCTAGGTCTATCCCCGAACACCCCAGCACTAGCGGCATGGGGGCAGAAGCCGACGACTCGCCATCTCTCAGTATTGATAAACGGCCGCACAGAAGGTAATATTTTAAATTCAAGCAGCATTGCTTAGCGCATATGAACAAGTTTTCAGCGCACAGGATAACACGAGCGGGTTTTACTCAAAAAATACATCCTTGGTACATTCATCCGCAACAAGACGGGCACCCTTCAGAACATCCTTATAATAATTCTCGGGCTTGCGATGCTCTTTCCCGGAGGTGGCCCGTCCTTCACAAGCTTCTCCGCATCCAGCTTGCCCCAGTGCACCTTAGCACGGGCAAGGGCCCTACGGGCACCTTCAATGCAGACGGAGCGCTTGATGTCTTCAAGCCTCGGACAGGCCTCCACCAGCCGCCACACCAGCCCGAAATAGCTCCCAGGCGGAGCCTCTCCAGGCCACAGCCGAACTAGGAGGCCTTTCATGGCCTGTTCGGCCGCCTTGTGGAGCTCGACCAGTTGCTTCAGCTGGTCGCTCAGGGGCACGGGGTGTCCAGCCTCAGCGTACTGAGACCAGAACACCTTCTCCGTCGAGCTGCCCTCCTCGGCTTGATAGAATGCGGCGGCATCAGATACACTCCGAGGAAGATCTGCGAACGCTCCTGGAGAGCTCCGGATTCGGGTAAGTAACAGGTAACTCACGTTTATGTGTTTGCTTTGCATAAAGAATGCCTTACCCGCCGCAATCTTCTTCACCTCATCCAACTCCTGGAGGGTCTTCTGGGACTCGGCCTTGGCAGACTTGGCATTTTCTATAGCTGCCGCGAGCTCGGACGCTCGCGTCTTCGAGTCAAGCTCCAAACTCTCATGTTTCTTCATGAGAACTTGGAGCTCTTCCCGCACCTTGCCAACCTCAGCCTCATACCTCTCCTGCTTGGTGCGCTCCACGGCCGCACTCTTCTCAGCCTCGAGCAGTGCTTGCTTAAGGGTCGCCACCTCAGACCTGGCCCCTGCAATAGCCATGTCAATCCTGTCATTTTTTGCAATTGCACCTTTTTTATATAAATATTCAAACAGGGTATTTCTTACCTTCCTTCTCCTCGAGCTGCTTCTTGGCACGCCCGAGCTCTTGCTCGGCCTTCTCAAGACTCTGCTTCAGCACGTCCACTTCTGCAGTCAGTGCGGCGGTCGCTAGCAGAGAAGCCTGCATACGCATATTGACTCCTTTTGTTAGACTACTACGAATTCTTTGATCCTCTATTCGGCTTTTCTTCCCGAATGCCCAACAGAGCATCAGGGGCTACTGTCTATGCGGTAACATTATTTGAACATTCTTTACTTACCTCAAAGCCTGTTAAAAGGCTTGTACAAGCTTTAGTCAGTCCGCTTTTGGCGGACTGAACCTTCTGGATCACCGCACTCATAATAGTGCGGTGCCCCTCGTCAATGGAGGCACCTTGGAGCGCCTCCAACATATTGTCCGGCACCTCCGGTTGGGTGGAGGTCACTGGCACGGTAGGCTTGTTCCTCTTGGAAGGAGGTCGCCCGCCGGACTCTGGAACCCTTGAAGATTCCGGAGCTGTGTCCGGCCTTAAGCCGGACTCGGAGCCCTGGGGGGTTTCATCCCCTTTACTCCTGGAGTCCGGGAGGTCGCCTTGCGGCGCCCCCAGGACCACCTCCTCCCGGCTTGGAACCTGTTGGGACAACACTTCGGTGTCGTCCGCAGGGCGGGGGGACGAAGCCGTCGGAAGCGAGTTCACCTCCGACGGGTCCAGCGAGCCGCTCGACGATGCATCAAGCCGGTCTTTGGGTGGGCTGCACAAACATATTCGACATAAGGAAAAGCTGTGCGAAAAATGAATACTATGAATTACCCCGGTATCCAGACACTTACGATTTCTCCAGGGGCTTGGCCCTGGGCTGCCACTCCTCTTCGTCATCGGCGGCGTCGGTGGAGCAGTCCAGGAAGGGTTTTCCCCTTCTTGGACCCTCCGGCCTCCTCGGGGAGGGCGGCCTTCCTTTTCTTCTCTCCTCCCGCTGGAAGGGGAGAGGTCTCTTCTTCTTCCTCCTCGTCTTCACGAGAGGAAGGCGCTTCGGGACTGTCGGATGACGAATCCGACACCTCCTGACGCCGGGCACTCTTTTGAGTCCCCGTGGCCCTTTTCATGGCCTTCTTCTCCCGCACCACATAGGGCGCCGGAACCAGCAGCTTCGCCAAGCAAGCGTCCGCTGGGCCTTCGGGCAGAGGAGCCGGACAGTTGATCTGTCCGGACGTCGCCACCCAATCCTATCAAAGATAAGGGAACTCAGATCCCGCATAGAGTCAAACCATGAAAAACTGATACCCTGTAAAAGGACAAAAACGGCTTACCGCATGAGCGTGATGCTGAGTGCTGAATCCGCGATCCTCGGCGGCGGATGCGGGAGCCTCGGCGCCCTTGAAAAGCACCCTCCAGGCATCTTCGTACATCGTGTCGAAGAGCCTACTCAGAGTTTGGTGCCGCACCGGGTCGAACTCCCACAGGTTGAAGGCCCGTCGTTGACACGGGAGGATTAGGCGGACGAGCATAACCTGGACTACGTTGACAAGCTTGAGCTTCTTGTCCACCAGGGTTTGGATGCATGTTTGGAGTCTGGTCAGCTCTCCTTTTTTACCCCACGACAGGCCAGTCTCCTTCCAGGAGGTGAGCCGCGTAGGGGGTCCGGACCGAAACTCGGGGGCTGCGACCCATTCGGGGTCACACGGCTCGGTGATGTAAAACCATCCCGATTGCCACCCCTTCAGGGTCTCCACAAAGGAGCCCTCGAGCCACAGGACATTGGCCATCTTGCCAACCATGGCACCGCCGCACTCCGCCTGGCTGCCACGCACCACCTTCGGCTTGACATTGAAGGTCTTTAGCCATAAGCCGAAATGAGGGCGGATGTGGAGGAAAGCCTCGCACACGACGATAAACGCCGAGATGTTGAGGACGAAGTTCGGGGCCAGAACGTGGAAATCCAGGCCGTAGTAGAACATGAGCCCCCGGACAAATGGATGCAGAGGGAAGCCCAGTCCGCGGAGGAAATGGGGGAGAAATACCACCCTCTCATGGGGCCTAGGAGTGGGGATGAGCTTCCCCTTCTCGGGGAGTCAGTGCGCGATGTCGCTGGCCAGATATCCGGCCTTTCTCAACTTTTTGATGTGTCCCTCCGTGACGGAGGAGACCATCCACTTGCCTCCCGCTCCGGACATGACTGGAGAGGGTTGAGATGGTAGTGCGGACTTGGGCGCTAGAGCTTGAGTGCGCAAGAATGGATAGGCAGAGGAGGAAGAAGGCGTGGGTAAAAAGGTGGATCCTTATCCCCTTATATGGGTGGACGCGATTATGTGTCCCCACCAGCCTGGTAAAACTTGCTTATCTCCAAGCATCGTAATCAAAGGCGCGGTTGGGTTACCCACACCCGTATTGATGAGAATCCCGAAATGAGGGGACACGATCTCTGCTTTGACAAGACGTGCCAAGGAAACCGCCTCGCATAACGCGCTAAGGTGGGATAATGAAACGATTGGGATAAAGGCTTAGTCGTGGCGTGTCACACCACGAAATACGTCAGCAGATTAGATTTGTGTTAATATTATTATTCTCTCTATGGCAATATGTGGAAACTTATTTTGCAGAGCCGGACACTATCTTTGTGTTCAAGATCTTCTATGAAGTATTTGGAGGAGGAACCCGCCTTGCAATGCCGAAGACAATTTGCGCGCCGGACTCGTCATCATTGAAGCCTGGTTCAGGGGCCACTGAGGGAGTCCTGGATTAGGGGGTGTTCGGATAGCCGAACTATACCTTCAAGCCGGACTCCTGGATTATGAAGATACAAGATTGAAGACTTTGTCCCGTGTCCGGAAGGGACTTTCCTTGGCGTGGAAGGCAAGCTTGGCGATACGGATGTTCAGATCTCCTACCATTGTAAACGACTCTATGTAACCCTAACCCTATCCGGTGTCTATATAAACCGGAGGGTTTTAGTCCGTAGGACGACATACACATCAACAACCATACCATAGGCTAGCTTCTAGGGTTTAGCCTCTCTGATCTCGTGGTAGATCAACTCTTGTAATACCCATACCATCAATATTAATCAAGCAGGACGTAGGGTTTTACCTCCATCGAGAGGGCCCGAACCTGGGTAAAACTTCGTGTCCCCTGCCTCCTGTTACCATCCGGCCTAGACGCATAGTTCGGGACCCCCTACCCGAGATCCGCCGGTTTTGACACCGACAGGGGCGCCGCCCCTCCCTCCTTATCCAATTCGGACTAGAGGGGGAGGGGGCGCGGCCTGCCCTGGCTGCCCCTCCTCTTCTCCACTTTAGGCACATGAGGCCCATTAACCCCCGGGGGGGTTCCGGTAACCCCCCGGTACTCCGGTTTTATCCGAAACTTCCCTGGAACACTTCCGGTGTCCGAATATAGTCGTCCAATATATCAATCTTTATGTCTCGACCATTTAGAGACTCCTCATCATGTCCGTGATCATATCCGGGACTCCGAACTAACTTCGGTACATCAAAACTAATAAACTCATAATATAACTGTCATCGAAACCGTAAGCGTGCGGACCCTACGGGTTCGAGAAGAATGTAGACATGATCGAGACACGCCTCCGGTCAATAACCAATAGCGGAACCTAGATGCTCATATTGGCTCCCACATATTCTACGAAGATCTTTTATCGGTCAGACCGCATAACAACATACGTTGTTCCCTTTGTCATCGGTATGTTACTTGCCCGAGATTCGATCGTCGGTATCTTAATACCTAGTTCAATCTCGTTGTCGGCAAGTCTCTTTACTCATTCCATAATACATCATCTCGCAACTAACTCATTAGTTGCATTGCTTGCAAGGCTTAGGTGATGTGCATTACCGAGAGGGCCTAGAGATACCTCTCCGACAATCGGAGTGACAAATCCTAATCTTGAAATACGCCAACCCAACATGTACCTTTGGAGACACCTGTAGAGCACCTTTATAATCACCCAGTTACGTTGTGACGTTTGGTAGCACACAAAGTGTTCCTCTGGCAAACGGGAGTTGCATAATCTCATAGTCATAGGAACATGTATAAGTCATGAAGAAAGCATTAGCAACATACTAAACGATCGGGTGCTAAGCTAATGGAATGGGTCATGTCAATCACATTATTCTCCTAATAATGTGATCTTGTTAATCAAATGACAACACATGTCTATGGTTAGGAAACATAACCATCTTTGATTAATGAGCTAGTCAAGTAGAGGCATACTAGTGACGTTTAGTTTGTCTATGTATTCACACAAGTATTATGTTTCCGGATAATACAATTCTAGCATGAATAATAAACATTTATCATGATATAAGGAAATAAAATAATAACATTATTATTGCCTCTAGGGCATATTTCCTTCACTTATTCCCATAAAACATATTTGGTTAGTCTCATGCGAAAATTACTTGATCCTCTGTCCGGCTTTTCTTTCCGAGCACCGGACAGAGTCTCAGGAGCTACTATCTATACTATGACATTCTTTCTATACAATTGCGTCGCTTACCTCAAAGCCTGTTAGAATCCTCTCAATCACCATACCCATAAGGATATGGTGTTCCTCAACAATGGAAGCACTTTGCAGCACTTCAAGTAGAGTATCCGGTGCCTCTGGATGGACAGAGGTCACCGGTGGAATTGGTGCACCTCTTCTTTCGAAGGAGGTTGCTTGTCGGATTTCGGAGCCGTATAGGTCTCCGGGATCGTATTCGGCTGGGGGCCAAATTGGATATGGCCTCCATCACCAGTCCCCATGGGGATCTGCTCCCCTGTGTGTCCGGCGGCCAAGGTATTGTCCTCTGGCGCCACCATGACGGCCTCCTATGCCTCCCCCTGAGCCGGGAGGGTCCTTCGGGATAGCACTCCAGCGTCCTCCGTAGTCTTGGGAAAGGAGGCCGTCGGAAGGGACCCGTTGTCCATCACCTTCGGATCCAGCGAATTTCCCGAAGATGAGGATCGCTGGAGGTCGGAACGAGCCAGACTGCAACGCATAATTCAACATGTTAAAATCATGAAGTAAAGGAGCTGCATATTTGTGTGCGTCTTCGAGTACTTACGATTCGGCCAGGGGCTTATCCCTGGGGCACCACTCGGAGCTGCTATCAATGTCCCACGCGGAGTTGTCCACGACGGAGGCCTTCCCCTTCTTGGACGCCTCTCCTCCAGATGCGTGGAGGCCGCCCTTTTCTTCCTTCCCCCTCAGGGGGAGAATTGCTTTCCTCCTCTTCCTCGTCGTCGGTGGCGGGAGGGGAGTGGGTTTCGGCGTCTTCGGACGTCATGTTCGAAGTGCCCTTATGGCGGAGGCCACCTCTGGTCCCCTTGGCCTTCTTCTTGGCCTTCTTCTCCGGTGCTTGATAGGGAGCCGGAACCAGCATCTTCATTAGAAGCGGGATAGCTGGTTCTTCGGGCAGCGGAGCCGGACACTGAATCCACTCTGCCTTCTTTGTCCAGCCTTGAAAAAACAAATAGGGAAGCTTAGACATCTTCCTTGAGAAAGCAAGTAAAGGATATACCTTGAAATGCGGAAAACTTACCACACTAGCGGGGTGGGCCAGGTCGTGCCCGCGGTCCTCGGTCGTCGCCGGCCATGTCTCATTGGCCTTGAAGAGCACCTTCCAGATGTCTTCGTACGTAGTGCCGAAGAACTATCGCAAGGTCTGGTGCTTGGTCGGATCGAACTCCCACAATGTCAAGTCTGGCTTTGGCACGGAAGGATCCGGTGAGTGAGCATCACCTAGATCACATTGACAAGCTTGACGTTCTTGTCCACCATGCTCCTGATGCACGTCTGAAGCGTTGTCAGCTCGTCCGACGAAGACCAGTCCAGGCCCTTCTCTAGCCAGGAGGTGAGCCGCATCGGGACGCCGGACTGGAATTCAGGAGCCGCAACCCAGGTGGCATCGCGAGGCTCTGTAACGTAGAACCACTGATGTTGCCACCCTTTGACGGTTTCCATGAAGGTACCCTTGGGCCATATGATGTTAGGCATCTTGCTCACCATGGCGCCTCCGCACTCTGCGTGTTGGCCATCCACCACCTTCGGCTTCACGTTGAAGATCTTTAACCACAGTCCAAAGTGGGGTGGGATACGGAGGAAGGCCTCGCACATGACAATAAATGTCGAGATATTGAGGAAGGAGTTCGGGCCAGATCATGAAAATCCAGCCCATAGTAGAACATGAGTCCGCGGACGAATGGGTGGAGAGGAAATCCCAATCCGTGGATGAAGTGGGGGATGAATACCACCCTCTCATGGGGCTCTGGGGTGGGGATGATCTGTCCCTTTGCTGGAAGCCGGTGGGCGATTTCCTTGGCTAAGTACCCCGGCCTCCCGGAGCTTGGTTATGTCCTTCTCCTTGATGGAGGAAACCATCCACTTGCCTTGCGCTCCAGATCCGGACATGGCTGGAGTGCTTTTTTGAGGTGGAATGGATGGAAGCTTGGGCGCCGGAGCTCGAGAATGGATGCGCAGAGAGAAGGAAGGCGTGGGTGAAAGAGGTGAATCCTTATCCCTTTATAAAGGTAGTGAATATCAAGCGCCTCCCCAAGGGTCGTGCAGGCGGCGCGGTTGGATTACCCACACCCATATTGATGAGAATCCCGTAATAAGGGGACACGATCTCTGCTTTGACAAGACATGCCAGTAAAACCGCATCTTAAAACATGGAGCAGGAGGCTAAAACGGTTCGAAATAATGACCGGGCTATGACGTGATGTCACGCTACAAAAGTTGTCAGTGGATTGGACTCATAAAATATTATACTCTCTGCGTGTGGTACTCGTTTTGCAGCGCCAGACACGTTTTATGTGTTCAAAGGCTGTTTTGGAGTATTCGGGGAAGGAATCCGCCTTGCAATGCCGAAGACAATCTGCGCGCCGGACACCTCATCATTGAAGCCTGGTTCAGGGGCTACTGAGGGAGTCTTGGATTAAGGGGTCCTCGGGCGTCTGACCTGTTGGACATGGGCCGGACTAATGGGCCGTGAAGATACAAGACAAAAGACTCTCTCTAGTGTCCGGATGGGACTCTCCTTGGCGTGGATGGCAAGCCTGGCGTTCGGATATGAAGATTCCTTTCTCTGTAACCAACTTTGTACAACCCTAGTCCCCTCCCGTGTCTATATAAACTAGAGGGTTTAGTCTGTAGAGGCAATCATAATCATACAGGCTAGACTTCTAGGGTTTAGCTACAACGATCTCGTGGTAGATCAACTCTTGTAATCTTCATACTCATCAATATCAATCAAGCAGGACGTAGGGTATTACCTCCATCAAGAGGGACCGAACCTGGGTAAACATCGTGTCCCCTATCTCCTGTTACCATCGATCCTACACGCACAGTTCGGGAACCCCTACCGAGATCCGCTGGTTTTGACATCAACAGGGGGCGGCGGCCAGGAGGGGGAGACTTGCCCCCCCCAAGCAAGGTGGGAGGCGCCCCCATAAACCCTAGGATCCTTGGGCCCTTGGGGACGCACCAGCCCACTAGGGGGCTGGCTCCCTCCCACATTCAGCCCATTAAGTCCTCCGGGGCAAGTGACCCCACCCGGTGGACCCCCGGACACCTTTTGGTGGTCCCGATACAATACCGATAACCCCCCCCCCCCCCCCCGAAACCATTTCAGCGACTCGAACTGGACTTCCCATATATAAATCTTCACCTCTGAACCGTTCCGGAACTCCTCGTGACGTCCGGGATCTCATCCGTGACTCCGAACAACCTTCGGTAACCACATACAATTTCCCATAACAACTCTAGCGTCACCGAACCTTAACTGTGTAGACCCTACGGGTTCGGGAACTATGCAGACATGACCGAGACATCTCTCCGGCCAATAACCAATAGCGGGATTTGCATACCCATGTTGGCTCCCACATGTTCCACGATGATCTCATCGGATGAACCATGATGTCAGGGATTCAATCAATCCCGTATACAATTCCCTTTGTCCATCGGTATGTTACTTGCCCGAGATTCGATCGTCGGTATCCCCATACCTCGTTTAATCTCGTTACCGGCAAGTCTCTTTACTCATTCTGTAATGCATGATCATATGGCTAACTCCTTAGTCACATTGAGCTCATTATGATGATGCATTACCGAGTGGGCCCAGAGATACCTCTCCGTCATACGGAGTGACAAATCCAAGTCTCGATTCGTGCCAACCCAATAGACACTTTCAGAATACTTGTAGTGCACCTTTATAGCCACCCAATTACGCTGTGACGTTTGATACACCCAAAGCATTCCTACGGTATCCGGGAGTTGCACAATCTCATGGTCTAAGGAAATGATACTTGACATTAGAAAAGCTCTAGCAAACAAACTACACAATCTTGTGCTATGCTTAGGATTGGGTCTTGTCCATCACATCATTCTCCTAATGATGTGATCCCATCATTATCAACGACATCCAATGTCCATGGTCAGGAAACCACAACCATCTATTGGTCAATGAGCTAGTCAACTAGAGGCTCATTAGGGACATGTTGTGATCTATGTATTCACACATGTATTACGGTTTCCGGTTAATACAATTATAGCATGAACAATAGACAATTATCATGAACAAGTAAATATAATAATAACTATTTTATTATTGCCTCTAGGGCATATTTCCAACAACTTTTGGTTTGACCGGACAGATATAGCTCAGTGTTTCACGTAAGTTAGGCGTCTTGACTGAACAAGCTCAAAGATTACAGATGGGTGACACTCGGAGGAATCGAAACAGAACAGAACATATCTCTAGCATCCAAAATACCTGAACATCTCGTTCGGAGTGCCCGAATAGTCGTAGCTAACTTAGGCACACACTCTCGAAGACTCAAAGGGTCCAAAGGCATACCACTCGAAGACTCTGAACAAAAAAACAAAGAGAAGTTTAGGTGGAAGAGTGAGGGTTTCTGGGGGAGTAATGGAGGCTTGAGTTTGAGCACTTAGCAAGAAATATATTCTCCTCACTAGGTCTAAGATCATCATTTGCTAGTACTCACATACATATATCTTAAAAGGTGATATTAAATGAAAAGAATCTCCAAACCTTTGAGGAGTTGTGTGATACGTCTCCAACGTATCTATAATTTTTGATTGCTCCATGCTATATTATCTACTGTTTTAGACATTATTGGGCTTTATTATCCACTTTTATATTATTTTTGGGACTAACCTATTAACCGGAGGCCCAGCCCAGAATTGCTGTTTTTTGCCTGTTTTAGGGTTTCGAAGAAAAGGAATATCAAACGGAGTCCAAACGGAATAAAACCTTTGGAAACGTGATTTTCTCATCAGATAAGATCCAGGAGACTTGGACCCTCCGTCAAGAAAGCCATGAGGTGGTCACGAGGGTAGGGGCCCCCCCCTAGGGCATGCCCCTGCCTCGTGGGCCCCTCGAAGCTCCACCGACGTACTTCTTCCTCCTATATATATCCGCGTACCCCAAAATGATCGGGGACGGAGCCAAAAACCTAATTCCACCGCCGCAACTTTCTGTATCCACGAGATCCCATCTTGGGGCCTGTTCCGGAGCTCCGCTGGAGGGGAATCGATCACGGAGGGCTTCTACATCATCATCCAAGCCCCTCTGATGAAGTGTGAGTAGTTTACTTCAGACCTACGGGTCCATAGCTAGTAGCTAGATGGCTTCTTCTCTCTTTTTGGATCTCAATACAATGTTCGCCCCCTCTCTCGTGGAGATCTATTCGATGTAATCTTCTTTTTGCAGTGTGTTTGTTGAGACCGATGAATTGTGGGTTTATGATCAAGTCTATCTATGAATAATATTTGAATCTTCTCTGAATTCTTTTATGTATGATTGGTTATCTTTGCAAGTCTCTTCGAATTATCAGTTTGGTTGGCCTACTAGATTGGTTGTTCTTGCCATGGGAGAAGTGCTTAGCTTTGGGTTCGATCTTGCGGTGTCCTTTCCCAGTGACAAAAGGGGAAGCAAGGCACGTATTGTATCGTTGCCATCGAGGATACCAAGGTGGGGTTTTTATCATATTGCATGAAACTATCCCTCTACTTCATGTCATCTTGCTTAAGGCGTTACTCTGTTTTTAACTTAATACTCTAGATGCATGCTGGATAGCGGTCGATGAGTGGAGTAATAGTAGTAGATGCAGAATCGTTTCGGTCTACTTGTCTCGGACGTGATGCCTATATACATGATCATACCTTGATATTCTCATAAATATGCTCAATTCTGTCAATTGCTCAACAGTAATTTGTTCACCCACCGTAGAATAATTATGCTCTTGAGAGAAGCCACTAGTGAAACCTATGGCCCCCGGGTCTCTTTCTCACCATATCAATCTCCATCACTTTATTATTGCTTTGTTTTTACTTTGCTTTTACTTTATTTACTTTGCATATCTATACCAAAAATACCCAAAAAAATATTATTTATCATCTCTATCAGATCTCACTTTCGTAAGTGACCGTGAAGGGATTGACAACCCCTAAGCGCGTTGATTGCGTTGAGCTATTGTTTGTGTAGGTACGAGGGACTCGAGCGTAGCCTCCTACTGGATTGATACCTTGGTTCTCAAAAACTGAGGGAAATACTTACGCTACTTTGCTGCATCATCCCTTCCTCTTCGGGGAAATCCAACGTAGTGCTCAAGAGGTAGCAAGAAGAATTTCTGGCGCCGTTACCGGGGAGTCTGCGCAAAAGTCAACATACCAAGTACCCATCACAATCCCTATCTCCCGCATTACATTATTTGCCATTTGCCTCTCATTTTCCTCTCCCCCACTTCACCCTTGCCGTTTTATTGCCATCGCTCTTCCTACCTCTCTCTCTCTCTATTTGACTAAAAACTTTTGCTGTTTGCTTTTTGTTTGCTCGTGTGTTGGATTGCTTGTTTGTCGCGATGGCTCAAGATAATACTAAATTGTGTGACTTCACCAATACCAATAATATTGATTTCCTTAGCACTCTGATTGCTCCTCTTACCGATGATGAATCTTGTGAAATTAATACTACTTTGTTGAATCTTGTCATGAAAGATCCGTTCTCCGGCCTTCCTAGTGAAGATGCCGCTACACATCTTAATAGCTTCCTTGATTTGTGTGACATGAAAAAGAAAAAATATGTCGATAATGATATTGTTAAATTGAAGCTATTTCCTTTTTCGCTTAGAGATTGTGCTAAAGCTTGGTTTTCGTCTTTGCCTAAAAATAGTATTGATTCATGGAACAAGTGCAAAGATGCTTTTATCTCTAAGTATTTTCCTCCCGCTAAGATCATCTCTCTTAGAAACGATATTATGAATTTTAAACAAATTGATCATGAACATGTTGCACAAGCTTGGGAGAGAATGAAATTAATGATACGTAATTGCCCTACTCATGGTTTGAATTTGTGGATGATTATACAAAAAATTTATGCCAGATTGAATTTTGCTTCTAGAAATCTTTTAGATTCGGCCGCGGGAGGCACTTTTATGGAAATCACTTTAGGAGAAGCTACTAAACTCCTAGATAATATTATGGTTAATTATTCTCAATGGCATACTGAAAGATCTACTAAAAAGGTGCATGCGATAGAAGAAATTAATGTTTTGAGTTGAAAGATGGATGAACTTATGAAATTATTTGCTAATAAGAGTGTTTCTTCTGATCCTAATGATGTGCCTTTGTCTACTTTGATTGATTATAATAATGAATCTATGTATGTGAATTTTGTTGGTAGGAACAATTTTGGTAACAACGCGTATAGAGGAAATTTCAATCCTAGGCCTTATCCTAGTAATCCCTCTAATAATTATGGTAATTCCTACAACAATTATTATGGAAAGTATAATAAGATGTCCTCTGATTTTGAATCTAATATTAAATAATTTATTTCTTCACAAAAGAATTTTAATGCTATGATTGAAGAAAAATTGCTTAAGATTGATGATTTGGCTAGGAACGTTGATAGAATTGCTCTTGATGTTGATTCTTTGAAACTTAGATCTATTCCACCTAAGCATGATATCAATGAGTCTCTCAAAGCCATGAGAATTTCCATTGACGAGTGCAAAGAAAGAACTGTTAGGATGCGTGCTAAGAAAGATGCCTTTATAAAAGCGTGTTCTTCTAGTTCCTATGAAAATAATGATGAAGATCTAAAAGTTATTGATGTGTCCCCTATTAAATCTTTGTTTTGCAATATGAATCTTGATAATGATGGGACTGAATATGATCCACCTTTACCTAGAAGGCGTTCTAAGAATTCGGAATTTATTGATCTTGATGCTAAATTTGGTAAAAGTGGGATTGAAGAAATTAAAACCCTAGATGTTGCTAAACCCACTATTATGGATTTCAAGGAATTTAACTATGAAAATTGCTCTTTGATTTATTGTATTTCCTTGTTGCAATCCGTGCTAAAATCTCCTCACGCTTATAGTCAAAATAAAGCGTTTACTAAACATATTGTTGATGCCTTGATACAATCTTATGAAGAAAAACTTGAATTGGAAGTTTCTATCCCTAGAAAACTTTATGATGAGTGGGAACCAACTATTAAAATTAAAATTAAAAATTATGAGTTTTATGCTTTGTGTGATTTGGGTGCTAGTGTCTCTACTATTCCCAAAACTTTGTGTGATTTACTAGATTTCCGTGATTTTGATGATTGCTCTCTAAACTTGCATCTTGCGGATTCCACTATTAAGAAACATATGGGAAGAATTAATGATGTTCTTATTGTTTCTAATAGGAATTATGTGCCCGTAGATTTTATCGTTCTTGATATAGATTGCAATCCTTCTTGCCCTATTATTCTCGGTAGACCTTTCCTTAGAACGGTTGGTGCAATTATTGATATGAAGGAAGGGAATATTAGATTTCAATTTCCATTAAAAAAGGGCATGGAACACTTCCCTAGAAATAAAATAAAGTTACCATATGAATCTATCATGAGAGCCACTTATGGATTGCCTACCAAAGATGGCAATACCTAGATCTATTCTTGTTTGTTATGCCTAGCTACGGGCGTTAAACGGTAGCGCTTGTTTGGAGGCAACCCAATTTTATTTTTATTCCTTGCTTTTTGCTCCTGTTTAGTAATAAATAAATTATCTAGCCTCTATTTTGGTTGTGTTTTTTGTGTTTAATTAGTGTTTGTGCCAAGTAGAACCATTGGGAAGACTTGGGGAAAGTCTTGTTGAACTTGCTGTAAAAAACAGAAACTTTAGCGCTCACGAGAACTGCTGTCATTTTTATTTGGAAAGTGCTATTTAGTTAATTATTTTTTCATATGATTAATTGATAAATTACTCACGTCCAGCAATTTATTTTAGAATTTTTGGGGTTCCATATCTTGCGCTAGCTACAGATTACTACAGACTGTTCTGTTTTTGACAGATTCTGTTTTTCGTGTGTTGTTTGCTTATTTTGATGAATCTATGGCTAGTAAAATAGTTTATAATCCATAGAGAAGTTGGAATACAGTAGGTTTAACACCCATATAAATAAATAATGAGTTCATTACAGTACCTTAAAGTGGTCTTTTGTTTTCTTTCGCTAACGGAGCTCACGAGTTTTCTACTTTAAGTTTTGTGTTGTGAAGTTTTCAAGTTTTGGGTAAAGATTTGATGGATTATGGAACAAGGAGTGGCAAGAGATTAAGCTTGGGGATGCCCATGGCACCCCCAAGATAATCTAAGGACACCTAAAAGCCAAAGCTTGGGGATGCCCCGGAAGGCATCCCCTCTTTCGTCTACTTCTATCGGTAACTTTACTTGGAGCTATATTTTTATTCACCACATGATATGTGTTTTGCTTGGAGCGCCTTTTATGATTGGAGTATTTGCTTATTAGTTTACCACAATCATCCTTGCTGTACATACCTTTCAAGAGAGCCATACATGATTTGGAATTTGATAGAATACTCTATGTATTTCACTTATATCTTTTGAGCTTTATAGTTTGCTCTAGTGCTTCACTTATATCTTTTAGAGCACGGTGGTGGATTTGTTTTATAGAAACTATTGATCTCTCATGCTTCACTTAGATTATTTTGAGAGTCTTAATAGCATGGTAATTTGCTTAATAATAATATGCTTGGTATGCAAGATTAATAATAAAACTTTCGTATGAGTGTGTTGAATACTAAGAAGAAATTGATGCTTGATAATTGTTTTGAGATATGAGGATGGTGATATTAGAGTCATGCTAGTTGGTTGTGAATTTGAGAAATGCTTGTGTTAAAGTTTGTGATTCCCATAGCATGCACGTATGGTGAACCGTTATGTGATGAAGTCGGAGCATGATTTATTTATTTATTGTCTTCCTTATGAGTGGCGGTCGGGGACGAGCGATGGTCTTTTCCTACCAATCTATCCCCCTAGGAGCATGCGCGTAATACTTTGCTTTGATAACTTCTAGATTTTTGCAATAAGTATATGAGTTCTTTACGACTAATGTGGAGTGCTACTTGGCATAACTTCTAGATGCAGGAATTAAGCTTGGGGATGCTTGATACGTCTCCAACGTATCTATAATTTTTTATTGCTCCATGCTATATTATCTACTGTTTTAGACATTATTGGGCTTTATTATCCACTTTTATATTATTTTTGGGACTAACCTATTAACCGGAGGCCCAGCCCAGAATTGCTGTTTTTTGCCTGTTTTAGGGTTTCGAAGAAAAGGAATATCAAACGGAGTCCAAATGGAATGAAACCTTAGAAAACGTGATTTTCTCATCAGATAAGACCCTCCGTCAAGAAAGCCACGAGGTGGTCACGAGGGTAGGGCCCCCCTAGGGCACGCCCCCCTGCCTCGTGGGCCCCTCGAAGCTCCACCGACGTACTTCTTCCTCCTATATATATCCGCGTACCCCCAAACGATCGGGGACGGAGCCAAAAACCTAATTCCACCGCCGCAACTTTCTGTATCCACGAGATCCCATCTTGGGGCCTGTTCCGGAGCTCCGCCGGAGGGGGCATCGATCACGGAGGGCTTCTACATCATCATCCAAGCCCCTCCAATGAAGTGTGAGTAGTTTACTTCAGACCTACGGGTCCATAGCCAGTAGCTAGATGGCTTCTTCTCTCTTTTTGGATCTCAATACAATGTTCTCCCCCTCTCTCGTGGAGATCTATTTGATGTAATCTTCTTTTTGCGGTGTGTTTGTTGAGATCGATGAATTGTGGGTTTATGATCAAGTCTATCTATGGATAATATTTGAATCTTCTCTAAATTCTTTTATGTATGATTGGTTATCTTTGCAAGTCTCTTCGAATTATCAGTTTGGTTTGGCCTACTAGCTTGGTTGTTCTTGCCATGGGAGAAGTGCTTAGCTTTGGGTTCGATCTTGCGGTGTCCTTTCCCAGTGACAAAAGGGGCAGCAAGGCACGTATTGTATCGTTGCCATCGAGGATAACAATATGGGGGTTTTATCATATTGCATGAAACTATCCCTCTACTTCATGTCATCTTGCTTAAGGCGTTACTCTGTTTTTAACTTAATACTCTAGATGCATGCTGGATAGCGGTCGATGAGTGGAGTAATAGTAGTAGATGCAGAATCGCTTCGGTCTACTTGTCTCGGACGTGATGCCTATATACATGATCATACCTAGATATTCTCATAACTATGCTCAATTCTGTCAATTGCTCAACAGTAATTTGTTCACCCACCGTAGAATACTTATGTTGTTGAGAGAAGCCACTAGTGAAACCTATGGCCCCCGGGTCTCTTTCTCATCATATCAATCTCCATCACTTTATTATTGCTTTTCTTTTACTTTGCTTTTACTTTATTTACTTTGCATCTCAATACCAAAAATACCAAAAAAATATTATTTATCACCTCTGTCAGATCTCACTTTCGTAAGTGACCGTGAAGGGATTGACAACCCCTAAGCGCGTTGGTTGCGTTGAGCTATTGTTTTTGTGTAGGTACGAGGGACTCGAGTGTAGCCTCCTACTGGATTGATACCTTGGTTCTCAAAAACTGAGGGAAATACTTACGCTACTTTGCTGCATCATCCCTTCCTCTTCGGGGAAATCCAACGCAGTGCTCAAGAGGTAGCATTGTGTTCCAAGTAGCCACCATATTTTGGACTTAAACTGATCAACGCTTCAAGAGTAAAACATTAGTCCCTTAATCTTATTGTCATGAATAATCAAAACCCACTACGGGGCCTAGATACATTTTCACTCTCCAACCAGCATCGCTCCCCACCTCCCTTTTTGGCGTGCCATGATCCACAACGTTGTTCGGGTTAATAACGGTGGCATCACCTCATATTTGATTGTCCTTGGATCCATTCAGTTTATTTTTGGGGAAATGGGAATTGTAGGATCAGAAGTAGGTCTAGAGGGGGGTGATTAGACTACTTGACCAAATAAAAACCTAGCCTTTTCCCAAATTTAAGTCTTGGTAGGTTTTAACAACTTAGCACTAGTCAAGCACTCAACCTACACATGCAATTCTAAGAGTATAGCAGTGGAATGTAAATCATTGCATACGAAGGTAAAGGGAGGGGTTTGGAAAGGCAAACGCAATGTAGACACGAAGATTTTTGGCATGATTCCGATAGGTGGTGCTATCGTACATCCATGTTGATGGAGACTTCAACCCACGGAGGGTAACGGCTACGCGAGTCCACGGAGGGCTCCACCCACGAAGGGTCCACGAAGAAGCAACCTTGTCTATCCCACCATGGCCATCGCCCACGAAGGACTTGCCTCACTTGGGTAGATCTTCATGAAGTAGGCGATCTCCTTGCCCTTACAAACTCCTTGGTTCAACTCCACAATCTTGACGGAGGCTCCCAAGTGACACCTAACCAATCTAGGAGACACCACTCTCCAGAAGGTAATAGATGGTGTGTTGATGATGAACTGCTTGCTCTTGTGCTTCAAATGATAGTCTCCCCAACACTCAATTCTCTCTCATAGATTTGGCTATGGTGGAAAGATGATTTGAGTGGAAAGCAACTTGGGGAAGGCTAGAGATCAAGATTCTTGTGGTTGGATTGGAATGTCTTGGTCTCAACACATGAGTAGGTGGTTCTCTCTCAGAAAATGAATGCTGGAAGTGTAGGCACGTTTTGTGCCTCTCTCACAAATGGAGAGGAGGATGGAGGGGTATATATAGCCTCCACACAAAATCTAACCGTTACACACAAAAGAGTCAACTCGGTCAGACCGAATGTATAAACTCGATGAGATTGATTTAGTTCAAAATGTGAATGTTAGGTGTTTCGGTGGGACCGACATGGTCAACTCGGTGGGACCGATGAGCTAGGGTTAAGGCAAAACTTGATCTTGGTTTGACCGATTACTTCAACTCGGTGAGACCGATTTCAGTAACAAGCAACCGGAGAGTTGGTCAGGCAAACTTGGTGGGACCGATCGCTCCTTTCGATTATACCGAAACGTTACGAAAGAGAAACAGAGAGTTACTGCAAACTCGGTGGGACCGATCGCTCATTTTGGTGAGACCGAAATGTTACGAAGGGAAACACAGAGTTTCCAGTCCCATCTCGGTGAGACCGAAATCCCTATCGGTGTGACCGAACTGATTAGGGTTTCTGACTATGGCTATGTCAAATAAACTCGGTGGCGCCGGATGAATCAAATCGGTGGGGCCGAGTTTGACTTTAGGTTTAGGACATATTTGGATTTGAAAAAATGGTTTGGGGCTTTGGAGCATACCACTAAGCATTTTGAGCAAGTAGACCATTAAGCAACACCTCATCCCTTTTTAATAGTTTTGGCTTTCCTATGAACTCAATATGATCTTAGATCACTAAAATAGAAATGAAGAGTCTTGAGCTTTTGTCAATATTTGTCCTTAGCATTTTGAGGGGTCCACATCTCTAGTCCATGCCATGCCAATCATTGAACTTAATCATCTTAAAGGGATATTAATTCAATGAGCTATATATTGTTATAAATTACCAAAACCACCTAGGGATTAGTTGCACTTTCAAGACAAAGTAAAAAAAGAAATGATGAGAAGAACGAAAGCAAACCAAAAGTTGGAAACCTGTTAATATGCAAGCCTATTTGGAGACAGGAGAGGGCTGCAAACCTTCCTTCGCTCTAGCAATGGGTGAGAGGGCTCGGGGAATGCGCCAAAATGATATTTTTGCATGTTGTGTAGTACATTTCAATCCTCAAAAAATGCGAGTTTGGAACTCTAGTTCACGAAGACATAGCCCGTGGACAACCAATGTGTAGACAAAGCTCTTCAGTCTTCATAGACCTTCATTGTGGCAATTTTTATAGTTAAGGTGGAGGATGCAAGGGGGTCACAAATGGTGCTACAACCCTGTCAGCGAAAGAGGATTTAAGACGAGAGAAGAGGGTGACAACATTGTGCTTAGGACCATAGACATTGATAGTTCCAACGCCCATGGCACCAAAGACGGAAGAGAGTGACGAAAACTACGGTTGCTCTGAATCAGCGGTCAGAATCAACAGTGTGCGTTGCTCCCTATGTCACCTCCTATTTAGGAGACAATTGCATTCTTTTATATTTGTCTCTCTCCCACTCCATCCATACCGAAGTCATATATATTTATGAACAGTTCACGTCATCATTTTGTTTTATTTTATTTTTCCTTTTTTTTAGTTACATGCTTCACCTCACTATCCAACTATTTTTTCTATCTATGCAACTCATCCACATCAATAAATCATGCATGTTTGGCACATCGTCAACATGCCATCTCATCATAGCCAATCATCACACGTTATCTAATCATTAGCCTCGCTTTTAACAAGTGTTCCGGCTGCAACGCGTTGGTTACGTTACAGCTGTAACTGGAACTCATTCGAGTGAATCTAGCTAGTCCTCCCAAAATCGAGCGAACCTGGGTTAGGCATGGATCTACACTCAATAAAAGATAGGTTAAGCTGGAGTAAGCTCAGTAATGTTGTAACAGGTGCTAGCGCTACAAAACAAAGTAATCTGAGGTTGGCATGCTGACAAATTTTCAGTGATGCAAGCATGTTACTTTGTGGTGGTCAAAAATAAGATGCCTGCTACATTCTTTATATATCCGGTACTATAAAGGTGAAAACATTGCACGATCAGCACTAGGATTTGTGAATTGATGTTGTTAGGTAACCCAACCAAACTCCATCATATACCCTAATTTGTTGTGTGATAGTTTTGACCCTCGTATTCGCTACATCACATCCGTGCATGTTCTACCGATACAAGTTGGTAAGCTTTTCTAAAAAAAAATTTAGCACTACAAGTTGGTAAGCTTTTCTAATTCACTTTGGAGCGGCAAAGGTACCTTGTTTCTTTTAGTTTTGAGTGAATTGATCGACCTGCGGAAAATTAGTTCACAACAATGTCTGTCAATCCTACATTTCACGTTCAACCTTGCAAGCAAGATGAAATTCTAAAATGATCTGACTCTCCCTATTTAACCCACTCATAAAACATGCAAGCATAGCTTAGCCTTCAACTAACATTAGAGATGACATGACAAAATAAGCCCGAGCCACCAAAACCATCAGAATTGTGTGCAGGTAATGAGGTGATTTGTGCGCACACAAACCAACAACCTTTTGGAGATTTGTTCCTACTGTACGTCCCAACATCAAAAGATACGATTAGCACAAAGCTTCTGAGCATTGCAGCGGAATAGATATCTGGAGTCCAATCGCAAACAATTCCTTTCTCAACCAGACAAATGCGTAAGCCCTTTACGACATGAGGGGCCACACTTCAGCGGGTCAAACAATAGACCAAATAGATACTTTGTTCCATGAGATGCCATTCCACAGGCCTTAACATTTACTCTCTTTTTTCTCAAGGTCAAGGAGCACAAAAAACAAACGGGACATTTTTATTTACAGTGAACACAACCTAAGTCAAACGGGAACATCTATGAGGCACAAAAAGGAGCCAAGGTGACATACTTACAGACTGATAATACATAACTGGAACCCGAAAATGCTCAGCAGCTATCTTTTCCTTCCTTTTGGTTAGACAAGATATATTTTCTCCATATTGCTGAACATTTCTGGAGTTGTGCAGACCTCAATCAGCTTAAAGTTGTGATCGAGCACATATGCACATCACACAGGCCACATGTACAGATTTGGAATGTTCAGCTTAGTTAGCGAGGTTTAAACATCATATACAGCCATGCGCTCCTCGATGGGGTTACGGCAGATTGGACATCTTTTGCACTTCTCAGCACATGACCTATACAGCAAAGAAAAATGGTAGCTTCTATTTAACAACAAACTGAAATGTGCAGTCGAAAAGATTGAGTAGGCAAGAGCAAGAGGCCGAAGCATACTTGCATAACGTTCTGTGCCGGCAGGGAAGTATGACCATGCATATTTCTCCCTCGTAGCAAATCCTACAAAGTACCTTCTCCTGAAACGAACAGAATTTGCTTGGCTTTGTCAACAGAGAATGAACGACATACCAGACAGACAACTTTGATTCCAATGAAAAGATGAGCCTGGACAAGTGAGACAAAGAGAAAGTACATTTTGAAGCCTTTCATATTCCTGCTGGGTAGACTTGGTGATTTCAGATTGCTCTCCCAACGCTGCCTGGAGTCTCCAAACCTAAAAGTGAACAAGTAGGAAAGTTGTTGCTTTTGTTGATAATCACAGGTAGTGAATAAAACTCTAATGTGGTGAATAAAACTCTAATGTGGTAAATGATTATAGAATCACAAAACAGTAAAAGGGATACCTCTTCTGCTAAATCCTTCTTGGGCATTTTCTTTACTACCTCAGGCGGGTAACCAGAGAATGTATTGTACCTGAAAACAAAGATACAGCAAAGTAGTTCAACTAGTTCAGAGACTTTATAAACATTGACAGACAAATAGCAGCATACTAAGCAAATTAACGTAATTTATGAGTTCGTATGAATGAGCTGAAGTAATACCCGTTAGATTCAGTATAAAACAGCCGAGCTTGCTCTTCCTTGCTCCCTTCATCAATAGACCACCAACCAAGAAGCCTGAACAATATATATACGAAGCTACCATGTCAGAAGTCAGCATGAAGGCAGAATACTGTTACATTGCTCCATAGTGGATCGCCAAATATAAGCGACTTAATTGGGGCTAGGGTAACGAATTGGTACAACTTTATGTTTTTTTGCGTGTCAGTACCAAGTCTGGGCAGACCGTAACAAATCCAGCTAAACCTCATATAAGCCCATTTTGACAGGGACCTGACGAGCAGGGCCCACTTGTCAGGTGCCAACATTTTGCAGAAACCCCCCTGCTTTATATTTAATCACGCAAAAGCCCCAATTTGCTTTTAAAAGGCCATTCTCCCTGACCTCACACGCCTTCCATCACGACAAGCTCGAGCCAGAGCTCACCTCCGCCGGCAGCAGCAGCTGCGCCCCAGCGCCGCCCAGCTCCCCCTTCCTCCTGTTCCTTCTCCTCCTCCTCACTCCCGGTCTCTCATCTCCCTGTCTCTCCCGGTGCAGGCCATCGACGAACGCCCGAGCTCCCCCACCGCCGATCTGGACACTATCCGCCGGAATCCTTGCACCGTCGGCCAGATACGGTGCCCCGCAGCCAGATCCGCCCATTCCCGCTGCCCGCAGCTCTTTTCCTCCTCAGCTCCCGCGAGTCCCATCACCCTCGTTGCCTGGTCATGATTCGGTCGTGTGCTGCTGCCTTGACCGTCCCGAGCGCGCGTACGAGCACCCTGGCTGCCTCGCCCGTCCCCAGCGCGCGTACGAGCGCCCCGTGCGCCACCAGCACCTTCGCTGCCCAAGCTCGCCATCACCATGACCTCCCGATGCACCTCCACCATTGCTTTTGATCGTCGGCGACCAAACCCCGACGCGCCGACATGGCACACTTAATTAGGGACTAATTACTCTGTTAAACACACCCCTGAGTCTGACATGCAGCCCCACAAGTAAATTAGCTAAAGTTATTCTTCTGGTTAGATTAGTGTTATTCCCAGGGCCCCACATGTCAAGTTTTGACTCGGCAGAGTCAACTTTGACCCAGCCCCCCAGGCCCATTGGCGTGATTAAATATACAGCAAGGGGATTTTCTGCAAAACAACATGCCATGTCAGCCCCTGATAAGCGGGCCCTGCTCGTTAGTTTCCCTGTCAAAATGGGTTTACGAGGTTTAGCTCGATTTGTTACAATCTGCCCCAGGCTTGGTACTGACATGCAAAAAAAAACGTAAAGGGGTACCAATTTGTTATCCTAGCCCCAATTGTGGTACGAACGTGCAATTAACTCAATATAAGCCAATAAGAAAATAAATTGATATAATAATAGCTCATGGTAACTATCAGTTTTACCTTGACCCGTGATGAAGAAAAGCGAAACAATCACGGACTTTTGATGATACTGTAAGGTAATTCGGACTAACTGGTCCATTACGCAATAGCAAAACAACTTTCTCCACCAATCTTCCTATCGAGAAAAGGACACCAGCTCCTTGTAGAATAAATAGTGGGGAGAAAAGAGCAAATATTGGAATGTAGCGAGCGCTAGGTGGTGTACCCTGAAAAGCAGATAAAATAAAACTACTAATCATAAGAGGGAATTGCTAACAGCAATAAGGTCATGAAGATCATTACGGATCAAATCAGTTTTCTAGCTAATGAAGCTAATGAAGGGGTATTACTTTTTACTAAACGCCCTAGTTAAATTCCAAAGATCTGTTCAGATTCAGTAGAATAAGTTGCCAATGTTTTCCAGAATTCAAATAATATGTTCTTTCGAAAGAAAGGAAGCGTTTTTCCCCTGGCAGTTTTTCATCTGCCCAGCATCTAATAGTAGATATGACCCGTTAATATCAACTATATTTCCTACGTAATATATGATTTGAATGGCATGTACCTCCAACCGCATACAAAGCAAAACTTGGAAAACCACCAGCGGTATTTTCATGAGATGACCTCCTATGTCTGGAAGACCACAAATCCTCTCTTGTTCATGGTCTTCTAGTGATGGGAGGACAAGACCACTCTCCCAATCACGATATCTAATAGCTGATGATGATGAGCTAGCCTCCCCATGAGTAGGAGGCCTATGAATCATGGGATTAAACCATCTTGTACAAACAAGAAAAGCAAAACACTCTGCGATCCTGTATAAACAAGTTGATGGGTTAGACTATTAGACATACTAGATGTTAAATAAGAATTTTATTGAGGTCAGTCTCACCCATAATTTATAAATAAATCCCACCATCCCAAGGCACCAACATCACCTGCCATATGTAATAAGCCAATATTATAAATCATATCGTGCATTAGAAGGAGGCCCAACAAAAAATTATTAACTTAGGTAATGCTTTGGGAGATCTGATAGAATGTAACTCCTACAGGTTCAGGAAGTATATAGGTAGTAGAAACTACCTATAGAGCACAAAACCTGCTCGGCAGTCTCAAAACAAGACTGTCTCAGTTATAACTCCTAAGTCACCCTTCTACTGCTCTAGTAAATAAATAAAAGAACCTTAGAAAGCCTAGGTCTTCCATACTATGGAGCCCTAGCATTGTACTCCCTCCGTTCCTAAATATTTGTCTTTCTAGAGATTTCAACAAGTGACTACATACGGAGCAAAATGAGTGAATCTACACTCTAAAATATGTCTATATACATCCGTATGTGGTAGTCCATTTGAAATCTCTAAAAAGACAAATATTTAGGAATGGAGGGAGTAGTAGCCATGTGCATAGAAACAAGATTCAACTGTAATCCAGAAGCACAAAACAATTGACCAACGGCATATGTTCTTTGTTAATTCTATGGTAAAGGCCTTGAGGAACTAAGGAGCTGCCTCAAAACACCCGCTAGTTTATAACCATTGAAAAAAAATAAGATGCTTGGCAAGACAATAAGATACTCGTTCTTATATGATGTAACAATTGGAAGGCGAGTCAGCAGACTTTACCAGATAACTTGAGAAGTGTGAAGGTTGTCGCAGCTATAAGAAACACCATAGAGATTGCGACCCAGAAATGCTGGTTACAAAATCAAAGGCATCTAATATAAGATAAATATTAATGGCTGTACTGTAGTTAAGATAAAAAAGTGTATTTTTTTTACAATTTGTGTAGTCAAACTGTAAGAATGTTGACAGTGATATACAACAGAGTAACATATGTTATGTTGAATGTGAAAATGCTATTCAGACTTATCTTTTAAAATACTTCCACATGGCTGTGTTTTATCAATTTGCACTCAAACATTCACCCAGTTTAAAAAACATGTCACTCTGGGATCACGCAAAAAAATGTCACTTCGGGACACATTCAGTCGAACTTCTGCAACTTTTCTACCAATATCCTTCAAATAGTACTCCCTCCGTCCAGAATTACTTGACGCTCAAATGGATGTATCTAGGATGTATCTAGCACTAAAATACATCTAGATACATCCATTTGAGCGTCAAGCAATTCCGGACGGAAGTAATTAGATTCAAGACTGGATACTTGAATATCGTTGTGTTTTAATCAAGTCTTTTGTGGAAAATGCCCATTTTCTGACCTTCAATTATTACTCAAGTTCAACTTTCACCCATAAACTCCAGGCTGTCTAGAATACACACTCGAGCTATGAAAACGCCTAAAGCACGGCACTCCACTAACCTAGGAGGGTTTTTCCCTGATGTGAGCAACCTATTTGGCAACTGATGCTGACGTGGCACATTGCAGCATCCTAAATAAAAATAGTTGGTATTACTAGTAAGTTTTCAAATTATCTCTTGCCTCGAGTGTCATCCAATTTGACATGCATTGCTTACATAGCACATTGGCAACAAGCCAGCAACAAACCAATTAAGTAAGCAAATAAAAATAGCTGGCCTCACACGTAGGTCTCTCTGCAACTCATTCTGTGGCCAACATTGTTGTCCTGAAATATCTTTGGTGAGCCACTTGTCATCGGCCGATCGGCATGCGCGCAGATCCATGCACGGCAAAGCGGTATCATCAATAGCCCAACCGAACGCACCACTAGCCAACACAAGTGAGGTCCCCTTCCCCAAATCTGGGTGTAATCGCTAGCCCAGAGCAAGCCACCTCTGTCAAGGCACGGCAAGCTGGGCGAACTACATCGAGATGACAGCAACGACCCTCCCCCCTGCTCGAGCGGAAGCAAAATCCAAAATAAGGGTGTGCAGGCTCTGGTCTAGATCCAAGTTAGGGCTGGGCCTGCTCCTCCCTACTACCTCTGCTGAGGCTCACTCTCTTCTACCATGTCCAGGTAATAGAAGGAAGAGAGGGCTGCAGATGATAACTGACATGTGGCCCCTCCATCATCAATTTAGCTAACTGTTTTGTAGACTGTTCAGCAGTTTAATGATTAAAGTGATAGTTGAACCTTCGGAGCTTGATATCTCTCAGTTGGGTTTTTGAAATATTTTAGAATGGAAGTTAGTGGTTAATGTTTAGGACACTGCCAGTGTCCAAAATAATATGATCCTGCCAACTAAAGAAATTATGATTACCAGATAAATAAAGTGGGCAAATTTGTATTCTGGAAGCTATCAATGTGTGAACCGACAACTGAAGAAGAGGGTGTTAGTATAAAAAAAGGGCAGCCAGATGCACGTAGCTCCCGCTTGCGCAGGGTGACTCGAACCCGTGACCTCATGGTCAAAGGCAACAGCTTTACCGCTGCGCCAAGGCTCCAAGAGGGTGTTAGTATGTTCATATAATTTGACAAATTGGGCACTACAACTAGAGCATCAATATCAAAGAGAATGAAATGATCCAACCATACATTTGGTGAATTAGTCCTGAGGTTTAACAATTAACTGACATATTTCTGCAATGCATTATTTCATGGTGAGTTGATGCAAGACATATCAACAGCTGGGCCAAGTTTGTGTTTTGTGCTACATAGAATAATTCAAATCTCTGTACAATCTGAAAGAGGCTGTATAATGTATTCAATCTAGTAATTACTTTGCATCACATCATTATATTTTTATTTACAATCTGTTACGAACAGAAATAGAAAGTTACCAACGAAACAAAAAGTTAGGTATCTATTGCATGACTTTCAGTTCTGTAAGTGAGTGGCATCCGTATCAAAATACTCCCTCCGTCCCAAAATAAGTGTCGCTGATTCAGTACAAAGTTAGTACAAAGTTGAAAGTTGTACTAAATCAACGACACTTATTTTGAGACAGAGGGAGTATTTCTTTAGCATTATTTTTCCTTGTGAACAAAAGGAGATGTTGTAAATATATGTTCACTTCAGGGAAGAAAATTTTGAACTGTGATTAATTTCAAGAAGGTTCCACTTTCGGATCCACTAGTACGAGAAAACTTACAGGAAGCGTCTCCCAAATAGCTTCGTCGCTCATGCTTTCTTCATCCCCTGGCATTAAAGCTTTACACATTCTGAACAACAGAAAACACATAAAAGGAAACATATACAAGTTAAGATCCATAGTTACTACAATCATAATTATTGTCACATAATAACAAACTATGTTACGGTTGATAGTATACAATTCCATCCAGGGTGGTCTTTTAAAAAATAAGGTCCAAAGTTACATAACTGAAGCAGCTAAGAAGGGATTGAAATAACAATAGTTTGAAGAATTGGATGCCAATTTGCATAATGATGATTACAACTACAATTCATAACTTCAGGGTGAATACCATCATCTTATTAGTGTGTATAAATGGAATAAAAAATATAATTAAATAGAGCTGTAGATATTATAATACATTTATATTGGAATAGAGCTGTACTTTATACAACTCTAAATGCTTATTTTTACACACCAGTATCAACCAGATGTATACGATTAATCTGCACCATTGCAATCTATACCCACCAAAAGTAAACGATATAGGTCTCCGTTTTCTTTAAATAGTGTGGGAATTTTAAGTCTCCTGGAGCAAACATGGAAGCTATCTAATCTAACAGAACTCTAAACTCAGAATCAGTGTCGTTGCCATTTTCAATGCTTAAACTAAAATTCAATGTATTGATACTTTTTCTAACACATCAATTTGGGAACGGAGACAACCATTTTACTCAGAAACTTTGTTCTGGATGAAAAATAGCGCACAAAAGGCATACATTGAGAATGGAGAGGCAAGAAAAGTGAACAGACAATTGGAATTCCTTCATGTTGTTCTAAATTAGTGGTACCATCAAGGTTTGACCAATTACTAGACAGTTGTTAGCTAAAGCAGCAATCAGCACTGAAGTTTTTTAACCGGGTAAAACACTGAAGTTGAATGCGGATTCCACACCTGGGTGCATCTGCATCATTTCAAAACTGCAATTTTTACATTTCAAAAATCTGTGGAGAAAAACATAGATGTACAACATGCTATGACATGTACACTTGCAAAAACATTATGAAAAAGTATGATCATTTGTAAATTGTACCACAAATGTGTACACCTATAGCTGCTAGGTTTGAAATCATCTGGTCTTATTAGGACAGTAGACATGTAGTTATATTTTTGCACGAATTTTTGCAAATGCACATGTGGTACAAGTTTGATTTTTTGTCCAGTATAGAACGCAACTGCACCCATGTGTATGAAGCCAATTCCCTACTTAAGCTGCCCTAGTTGAATGGCTCTTGTGTGAGTGGGGGTTGTGCGAAAATGGATCTAACTGCTTCTGATGGGTGCACACCACATTAGAAATGTGGACAGATTATTCGTCTAGAATTCCAGATATAATCTGAGCAAGGTAGAAAGTTACAAGAATGATGAGCAGGAAGCACTAACATATATCATTATCATGACAGCTTTCACCTGTGCTCGTTACCTAGTCAGAAGAAGAACCTACAATCTAACAGGATAAACTATAATAATTTCAGCCGAACTTATTACAGATAATGTAAGCAAGGAAACAGGCAAATCCACTTAAATTCATGCATAACATTGCATCTGCGTATACGTAAAAATGGAAAGTAGAGTACTACTATGTAGGCATCAAAAAAGGAGAAGATATCTTACCTAAAATTGTCAACAAGAATAATCACTTCAAAAGTCAGCAGAGGAAGGAACACGATCTTCATGTCAACAGCTGGATGATTCTTAACTGTGGAAAAACAAAGGAAAGACAAGGTGGGGGGGTCAGAGAATAGAGTAGGGATAACAATAACACCAAACCATAAGATATGATTTGACAAAGCTTCATTCATCTAGCAACTTCAGCGTGTACCTCTTAAACTTTCAAGATATATGCAAAGAAGCAGCTCGAAGGCGATTAGCAATGGTGCTGCAACAACAGAATGACAAGGAGCCCACTACACATAGGGAACGGACTTGTCAGATACAATGCACGGCAAACAAACAACACTTGCATACGCATATGCAACAACAACAAAAAACTGCCCAAATCAGTACTAAATCTTACATGACGCCCATGAGGTAATGAAGGGGCCGGCATTGAAAACCTTCCACGGGCAGCCACTCCATGAA
Source organism: Triticum urartu (assembly GCF_056163025.1). Classification (NCBI taxonomy): domain Eukaryota; kingdom Viridiplantae; phylum Streptophyta; class Magnoliopsida; order Poales; family Poaceae; genus Triticum; species Triticum urartu. The sequence continues at coordinate 24,567,261 of NC_141876.1, forward strand.
ATAGCCATAGCGGGATGAATATAATCCTACGTAATCGAAATAAGAAGGTGATTAACAATTGATGTTAGCTTTGTCACCGCACACACACAAACCAGCCATGTACAGTAGAGCTGGGTTGCCTTGATTAGCGATGTACAGTACAGTTGGGTTGCCTTAATTATATTATATTGATATCAGAGCTCAAACTTCCTAGAAACACACAGCCATTGCGAATTAACAAGATCTCAAAGTCACGAAATTCAGCAGGGAAGCTACAGCCAGAAGCGCACTGGGTAGCATGAGCTAAATTCCAACCTGAAACACGGGCAGGCACGATTTAACACTAGATCACTCTCCCTAACTCATTCCTAACCAGAGTAACTCGCCCCAGGACAGATCAGTGCACCGCCCGAATCGAGCGGGCACAGGGAGTCTGCCCGCGGAGCGAACGCGGGCATCCGCATCGCTGGACCCTCTAGACTGAATCTGCATCCCGCGGAAAGGGAAACAGAGCAGCAGCTCGCGCCCCGCAACTAACCAACCAGGGTCGACACCAACCGGCCGAATCAGATCGACGCGGCGGCGAGCCGGGGGCGCGCGGGGAGCTAGCTAGGGTTTACGGGGCGTACCACCAGGAGGAGTCGGTGCGGCCGTCGACCCTGAGCGCGAGGAGGAGCGTGAAGCAGAAGAGCGCGGCGTGCGCCGCCGCCGCCTGCGCCGTCTTCCCCACCCCCGCCCACGTCTGCGCCCGCCGCCGCTGCATCTCTCCCCCGCGAAGCCTCCACTCTTCTCCTCCCTCTCTCAGCTCCGCCCGCGGTGGGTTGTCAGGGTGGGGGGAGGGAGTAATGGGGGATAAAGGGAACGAGGAGGAGGGGAGGGTTTCTCTCCTTCTTTACTCTCTGGCGCTGGACTATGATTGCTGGTTAACAAACAGGGCGGTACGGTCCGGTCCGATCCTCTCCCCCTTGTCTCCACCTCCGGTGTTATCTCAGCAAGTTTTCCGGTGGTATATCGGGGAGGACGGATTGGGTTGGGCCGGGTCGGATAGGGCGGAGAGGAGGGAGGGAGTGCGTGCGTGCCCGCCCGTCACTTGCGCTCGCTCGGGGAAGCCGACGAGCCGGATATTTTCTGGGACGGCTCCCGCGTCCCCTCGTTGTTTTCCGCCGTAGATTCCTGCGCTTTGTTTGTTTATTCTTGTTATAATTTTTTATTGTTCGCTCGTTGGTGGCTCCGCCCGCGGCCCGACCGAACGCCCCGTCCCGTCCGCGTCGCGTGCACGGCACGCCCGCTCCGTCCGCCGTCACGCACGGCGCAGCACGCGTGACGCGCAGCGCCGGCGACCGGCGCAACGTAGGGGTAGACTGGTAGTGCAGGGAAGCGCGGCGCGGCGCGGGCCGGCGACGGCGGGGTGGTTGAATGGGTAGTGGTAGGCGGTGGCGTGTGCTCGGCGCATTCTGGCTTCTGGGCGAGGGCGACGGATGGGGATGTTCCGGGGTTTCTCCTGGCCAGCGGCCAATCATGCGTCCGGCTAACCATGATGCCGTCTTCAGATGGATTGATGATAACCAACCAACCGGAAAAGGCGCGTCGCGGATTAGGAAATTTAGTCCTTGAAATGAAATGCTTCGATCGTGACGTCCATCCTTGCGTGCCTGCGCGCCCAAATGGCCAAACCATTCCACCCCGGGGTTCCTCCGTTCCTGTACTTGTCTAGTCAGAAGTTCAAGCACGGATACACTTGAATTACACAAACACAGGTCCATTCGCAGCACTTGGGGCGCATTCGGTTGCCCGCATGCAGCCCAACCAGACCCGCGTGGGATGTGCGTGGCCTATTTGGTTGGCTGGTTGCATGCGATTCGTGGTCCGCACCAACCTTAGAGCAACTCTAACGGGCCGACCCAAACGAACGTCGATTTCGTTCGTTTTTTGTCCGTTTGGATTGGCCAAACGGACACGGATGCCCGCTTCCGCATTTGGGTTGGCACCTGTACCCAATGCTGGTCTGCGACCCATTTTAGACGGCGCCAAAAAAAATAAACGCTTTCATATTTAAAAAAAGAGAAACTACATTAATTAAACATTAAAGCCGGCCATGAAGGCCGGCGAAAGTCCACGCGTCCACACTTGCATTTAAAAAAAATAAAAACAGCCTAAACTACGAGGTGGCGCGCTGCCCTAGACGGCGTCGTCCTCGGGGTCCGTGAGGTCGATGAGCGTCGGCGCCAGCCCGGCCTAGCCGAACGCCCGAGGCAAACCCAAATCACAACTTAAATCGCGGTTTTCAGTTCGCGGAAAACGCATTTTAAAAGGCGGTTTGAATTGCGGTCAAACAAACCCCGTAAACTCGAACCGTAAAAACGAATATTCGCGTATATTCTTCCCCACGTCTTCTTCTTCCTCTCGCCCGTGTTCATAGTCAATTTCCGTCGTCCGTTGTAGTCGCCGATCGATCCAGGAGCAACTCCTCCGTTGCCGGATGGATCCAGGAGCTAGCTAGCTTGCCCGTGACGGGATGGATCCGGGAGCTAGCTAGCTAGCAAGCTCCTGAATCGTTCGTGGTGGGGTCGATCCAGGCTTGCTAGCAGCTCGTCCTTGGCCAGATCGATCAAGAGCTCCTTCGTCGCCGTAGTTGCTCGAGTCTCTAGCCATTGCTCCTGCGATCTACTCCGCAGGCCGACGCCGCAACAGCTGTAAACAACGAGTTTTCGGCGAGTTCCATGGCGGAAGGTCATCGGAGCCCGTGTGCGTATGGCGGAATTTTCTTGTCGCGTAGCGTTGACCGATTTTCAGTCTCCCTTATATTTTGCTTCCAAATATGTAAATAAAAGGGTCATGGGGATGGATTCTCAGGGGCCTACAAAAAAATTACGGGTTTGACCACTTTTACAGGCTCTATTCGGGACGTTTTTTGACACCTCGAAATTGAAAACGCGGATTTTTACGGGTTTGACCACTTTTAAAGGGTCTGCTAGAGATGCTCTTAAAGCAGGCCTCAGCCTGGCCCAGCGAAAACTGTCGAATCGGTAGTTTCTCGCGAGTCTGGCTCGGCGCGGCCACGTGTGTGAGGAGGTTGCACACCTCCGGCGGCGCGGGAGACAGAGGGGACGTCTCATAACCCCCCTCCCACTCTCCTGTCATCGCCCCGCACTGTTCCCACCGCGCACGCCTCGCTGCCTCGCCGCCCCTCCCTCTCCTCTCCTTCGATGGCTCTGCCTCGCCCACCGTCACGCCGTCCTCTGACCCCTGTCGATCAGCGCATCGCCAGCATCCAAGAGCGCTGGGTGGCCGGGCTCCAGAACTCGGGCAGGGACCTGGCGTCTCCCCCATCTGCTGCCGGCCACCACGAGGGCCGCCCAATGCGGTGCCGGTCGTTCCTGCTCTGATGCTATTTCCGGACCTCATAGTCGTGGGCTCGGCGCTGGCGCCGTCGACGGAACCGCCGCTTCTTGGGACCCCATTGGGCAGGGGGTTTTCTTGACCCCCGTCCAAGGGTTTTCTCCTGTCGGCGCGCCGTCCTCCTCGACCTCCGGCGTGGCTGTCGGTGTCAAAACCGGCAGATCGCGGGGTAGGGGTCCTGAGCTGTGGATCTCGGATCGATGGTAACAAGAACGAAGGAGACGATGTTTTACCCAGGTTCGGGCCCTTTTGATGGAGGTAAAACCCTACGTCCTGCTCTTGTTTATATTGATGAAGTATCAAGTACAGAGTTGATCTACCACGAGATCATCGATCTGTTGTGGTCTAAAACCTGAGGGTATGATGAATAATGTCATAATAATCTATCGACTAGCCTGGCCTCGGCTTATATAATGTACCGGAGGCCTAGGATAACAAGAGTCCTAGTCGAATACGTTGGTGGAGAGGAGTCCTTGTCTTGATCATCAAGTCTTGTGGAATATTCCTTGAATGCGACATGGGCTGCCCGAAGTGGCCCATGAGTAAACCGCCATGGGGGTCCTCGGCCCGATCCACCTGGTCGGGAGACGACTTGGTGAGTACCCCCTAGTCCAGGACACCGTCAATGGCCATGAGCATGGGGCCGATGCCGCCGGCCGTCGCCAGGGCCGGCTCCTCCTCTACTCCACCACCTCTCTTCTTCCCGACGGGGTTTTCACCCGGCCTCGGTTCTCTGCGACTGCGCAAGCTCCGGTGAGTCAAAAAATCCCCAATGCTTGCTCGTAGATGTAAATTAGGGGTTTCTTTCTTAGGCATGTGTGCTAGTACTTAGTGGATTCAATAGGATTAGATAGGATTCGAGTAGATTCGATTCGATGTGATCCCAATCGAATCGAATCAGACCGATTTGTTATTGTTTGCTACAGTGTGTGTTCTAGGATAATATTCTTCTGCTAGTGCTTTCCTAGTATATGTGTTCATGCTAGAATGTGTGTTCATGCTAGAATCCCATATGCAAGTGTGCTTTGCTAGGATCTGTGTGTCATGCTAGGGTCTTGCTTGGATCTGTGTTCATGCAAATGGCATGTTCATGTTTAAGCTAGGATCATGTTCATGTTGTTGTTCATGTTGCTACATATATGTTCAAGCTAGGGTTTGTGTTGCATGCTCTAGATTGATATACATGCATGTAGTAGGACCATTTTAGGATGCTGCCAAATGTGCATGGATGCACATGGGTGCTTTTTTAGATGTTTCCATGCTTAGGATAGTGCACTGATGAGTGGCAATTGCAGAAGACCAGATGCCACTGATCAATGGCACTTGCTCAGTGGCACTTACCCAAGAGCAAATGGCACTGATCAGTAGTATTTTCCCAAGAGCAAGTGTCATTGATAAGTGGCATTTGGCAAAGAGTTTGTGCACTGATCAGTGGCATTTGCTCTTGGGCAAATGTATCTAATCAGTGCCATTTGTTATGCTAGTGCAACTGATCACTGGCATTTGCAGAAGAGCTAATGCCATTGATCAGTGGTTGTTCATTTTGCAAGCACCTCTAATACTTGTCATCTTACCTGACAAGATATTGAAGAGTAACTGGGACGTGGCAGGTGGAGGAGCTCAGGTGGTGGCCGGAGTTGAGGCGCCGAGGATCTCATCCCCACGAACAGGTGGCTCAAGAGGGTGGGCCTGCCTGGCAGGGTCGTCTTCATGAGCCTGCCTCATTCAAGGGGACGATCTTCAAGGACCGGCCACGAGGAGGGGGCCCGGGAGCCGCTGCGCTTCTACCAGCAGATCAAGGACGAAGAAGACCTCGTCATGCTCGGCATCCCTCGCAAGTCTGTGGAGGTGATGAACGAGTGGTTGGTCATCAAGCGGCTCCCACGCGTGGTCGGGCTGTCGGCGAACAAGCACTGCGAGTTCTGGGTGCGGGTCCAGAACTTCAAGGGGCACATGGTGCTTGGCTGGGGCTGGAACTACTTCTGCCACCGCCACCAGATCGTCCCCTTCAACCTCCTCGTTGTGCGCATCGGAGGACTCGGCTTGAAGATCCAAATCTACAACCACGACTCCTCTATCATGTGCAGGTTCGCTGCAGCAGGCACAACTGCGTTGGTGACATTGAGCATGCAATGTAGTTAATTTAGGTGTTAGTGTTGAACTTATTATGGTTTGTTGCTAGAACTTATGGTACTTGTGATGTGAACTTGTTAATATTTTGGCCAGGAGTGGCACCCTGGCGTGAAGCAGGGAAGGAGGATGCCCCTGCTGTTAATCTAAATAGCTTGTTGTCATTTTCGTTGCTTGCTTTGTTTGATCTCATTTGGTTGTTTGTTTTGTTTGTTGTCAGTGCTTGCCTCTTTGATCTGCTGTCAGTTGTGCTTGCTATTGTGTTGATCATGTGATGGTAAGGCCACCACATTTGAATGGGGGGAGCAGAACACAAACATTGTTTGCAACCAAACAGCTGAAGTTTGCATCTGCTCACACCCTAAGCATAAAAACGGCAATCAAACAGCAGGAGGGTAAGTGCCCCTTCATGCGATGCAGGCAACCAAACAGGTTACATGTCTGCTGCATATGAGGCTGCATATGAAGAACCAAACTGGCTGGAGATGAACATGTAATGCGGATACTGTAGTGAACCGTAACCAAACACGCCCTTGGTGGCTGGGTGCATGCTGGACATCCTAGGACGTTGAGTGCTCGAGGTTTGTAAGATGCCCGTGGAGCCCTTTCGCATATTAGGAAATTTATAGCATCTCCAACAGCCGCGTAATGAGGGGCGCATAAAACAGTTTTTTGTACGTGAAAATAGCGGTTTTTTGCGCGCGGCATGGCGTTGGCTCCAGCAGCGGCTACAAAATATTGCGCGCATGACCCGCTCCAACAGACGCTGCAAAAAAACGGCGCGCATGAGCAACCAGAACACAAACTAATTCGATACAAATAGATAAATTCAATGGCACAAATAGCAAAGTTCAACCAAACAACACAAACTAGTTCAATACAAATATAAAACTAGAAACTACGGTGACTACTCCGAGTCCTCCTCCTCGCTTGTGTCGTCCGACGTATCAAGAAACGCATCCTCCCACCGATTATCGTTGTCGGAGAAGAATGATGCCCGTCCCAGCTCGCCCTGTGATATCGCTAGTGCCTTCCGACGACGCATGTCCACCCGTTCCGCGTGCCGCCTTGCCCTCCTCTCTGTCCAGAAGGCGTTCTCGTTGGCGACATCATGCGGGTGGCGCTGGCGCCACTCCGCCATGGCTCACTCATCCTCCTTGGCGATGAGGAGGCGGCGCTGCTGCCGACGGTGTTCCTGACGGTCGACGTTAGTTACTAGCCGTGACGGAGGGACGACGTCTCGCATGTCCAGACGTCATGAAAGTTCATCTATGCGCGAGGCCTCAAGAGGCGCCACGCCGCTGCCTCGTACGCGCGGGCGGCCTTGTGCACGGTCTCGAACACCCCGAGAACGAGACGCACGCCACTGGAGCGGATCTCCGCATAAAACGCGCCAGAAGGGCGGACGCGGACGTCGCGGTAGCCGGAGGTGCTTCGGCGGCGGGGGAGAAAGCGTCAGGAGAAGGCGGCGCGGCAGGGCGCCAGGTGCGAGGAAGAAGAAGGCGGCGGGAAGGAGAAGGGGGCGGCGGCGCTCGAGTGTGCGGTTGACGGCTCGGGCGCGCGCGTTTTATAGAGCGCGTCGGGTCGTTTTTCCCCGCGCGCCGGAATTTCCCACGCCCACTGGAGCGCACGAAAACGCTCCGCGCATGCTAAAAATATTGTTTCCCGTGTGCGTCATATTAAGCGCGGCTGTTGAAGATACTCTTAGCCCTTGAGAAATGACGTCCATGGTTGCGTGGCTCCGCGCCCAAATGGCCAAACCATTCCACCACGGGGTTCCTCCGTTCCTGCACCTTGTCTCATCAGAAATTCAAGCACAGATACACTTGTGGAGCCGCTAGTAGTATTTTCAACATCTGATACACTTGAATTACACAAACACAGGTCCATTCGCAACACTGGTGGCTGGGTGCGTGCTGGACATCCTAGGACGTTGAGTGCTCGAGGGTTGATGCCCGTGGAGCCCTTCTGGCGTGTCCATCAAGTGCATGCATCTTTTTATTTATATAATAGTTTCGCAAGAACGATATTCAATGGAAGATGTTTTATAGGAGTAGCGTCGGAATCTAATAAACCTCGAAATTATGGGATAGTGATAGCAAGCCTACATCATTAGCTTATCTGCAAGATCTTTCATAGGTTACTTAAGGATTTGTCGCACTGTCTTTTAGTAATAACTAGTATAGACAATTACATGTGTATTGCAATGCATGCATAAAAATTTGGAAAATCCTTCTATTCAACTGACGGATCCCACTCCAAGCAACGGCCGTGTCACGCACCTGCCACATGTCCCGTGGGCCCCATGTATGTCGCCCTCTCCTATTCTCACAAATCACGATCTCTTTTCTGTCTACCCATCGTTATCAACATCGAAACAAATCAGACCAACGCGTCGAATCCTCTCTTGTCCCTCGTCCTCTTACACACTGCTCCTCTGCCGAGCTTTGGAGGCGGCCAACCATAGTTGCAAGGTCGGGGGTAGTGCTGCAACCAGCCATGTGCACTACTAAAGGGGAGAGAGGGCCAGCGATGACTACCCGGGTGCTTCAGCGACTTGGTTGTGGTTCCGCAACAAAAGATGTCGGTGTCACGAGCTTGTTGGTGTTTCTGAAACAACACCAGTGCTGCGAAGGTGTGGGTCCTGTGAGCTCACAGGATTGCAACGTCGCCAACGTTTTTAAATCATCGTCGATGTTGTGGGGACGAGGGTATGCTAGCTCGCCAATTTGCAACTCCACTAGTATTTCTAAAACATGGTCAATGTTGCAATGTTATTTTTGCGAAGGGAGGATGTGCGAGGTGAATTGCAACTTCATTGTATTTCTGAAACATGGCCAATGTTATGATGCTATTTTTGCAAAGGGAAGATGCGCGAGACAAGTCGGAGAAGGTGAAGGATGGCATGTAGCACGCATCTATATTTTTTGGCTCTATGTATAGCTCGGTGACTGATATTTAATTAAGTCTCAATCGGCTGATGGCAGCCAGCCGTCTTAGTCTCATATGATTTTTCTATGTCTCGTTTTTATGTTTGTTTCTACCTGAACTGGGCTGGGATGGGCTGGGTAACTGGGCTGAGCTAGGACGGACTTTGATGAGGCTCGACTTGTAGTGACTACAACAAAGAAAAGAACGTCGATCCCTATACCTTTTGCAATATACGGTGAACATTTTATTAATATGAATAAATATTTTTAAAATGTAAAATGAACTTTTTTTAGTATACAGTGATCATTTTACATATACGCACTGAACTTTTTTATGATATATGATGGAAAAAATATTGTATATATCAAACATTTCTTTAATACACATGAAAAAGTTTTTTAATACACGACGAACTTTTTTAATATACACTATTTTTTTATTTTATATGACAAACATTTTCTTTGTACACATCATCATTTTAAATATGTGATGAAAAACTTAGCTGTATATAGCAAACATTGTTTTAATACACATTGAAAAGCTTCTAAATACACAAAGAACTTTTATAAATCTACACTGAACTTTTTTATAAACACAGTGGTTTTTTTCTAAAATATATCTTTCTATTTTTAATAAGTTCCAAATTTCTAGCTCTTAAAAGACAATACACAGTTTTTTTGAAGAAAAAAAAGACTAAAAGCTGAACAGAAAAAAACAGCTTGTGGCAAAAGCGGCCCATTCGTGCCTGCCTTTAGCGAAGGATCAATCCTGGTTCAATGGAAGCGTTAGCATGTCGGGAGGCTCTTTCACTTGCTTTGGACCTGTCTTTAGCACCATGTGATAATAGCCTCAGATTGCCATGAAGTGGTTACGAACAACAACAATGGCACGGGAGGTGTTTACGCCGGAATTGTCAAGGAGATTAGATCAACTTCTGCATAGTTTGCGGCATGTTCTTTCGTCTTTGAGGGGCGTGATACGAATATTGAGGCACATAGCCTTGCTAAGCATGCTTTAGGCCTTTCTTTCGGACGCCATGTGTGGCTCCTAGATACTCTGGATCTAAATTGTATCCCAATGTTGTTGGCATTTGATCATTGATAAAGTGTGCTTAGACTAAAAAAAAGACAAAGGTCTCTCTATATAGCGTTTATATTATCTAAAAAAATCTAGCGTTGGTTTACAATGGTATACATGGAATTTTCAAAAAAAATATGTTAATGGTACATGGCATTTATAATGGATTGGCCCATGTACATCTCCAGTTTAAGGAAGCTTCTAGGTCCCTTTTTTTCTTTAACGTTTATTTCTGGTTCTTAATCGATTTTCTTTCATTCATGTTTTCATGTCTTTAAAAAAAATCATATTCAGGACATTTGTCAACTTCGTGAATATTTTTAAAATTTGTGGACTTTTCAAATTCATGAATATGTCAAAATCCTAGAATTGTTCTTAAATTCACACCAAAAAATCAAATTCATATTTTTTTCCCAATTCGTGATCTTTCTCCAAACTTATTAACTTTATAATAAATTGTGAATATCTTTTAAATCCATGAACGTTTTCCAAATTTGCCAACCTTTTCCTAAATTCATGATATTTTTATAATCCGAGAACTATTTTTTCAAATACTTGAAATTTTTCTAGATTCATAAAAAATAATGATTTCTATAATTCTTGAGCTGTTTTAAAATTCAAGAAATTTTTGAAAATTTTAGATTTTTAAAAGTCAACAGTCAAAGCGAGTGTATTACCTGGTTGGAAAAGAATGAACCGTCAAGTGGGTTGCGAGTGAGGGGGGAACCGAGCACGGAAATACAATGGACCCTGGACCATGTGAATCGGTACTTAGCACCAGTAGGAAAACTGGCGCTATCACGTGTCGATTAACACCTCTCAAAAGGCCACTCCTATTTGGCGCGTAGGTCGCCACATACCGAGCTAGCGCGTACCCCCTACAACATGAGATCCTTTTCGTTCCGGCCCATTTCGGGATTCCTACCCCACAATTTTTTATCGTTTTTCCTTTGTTTTTTCTTACTTTTCCTTTTTTTTAATTTTTTCTTTATGTCTTTCCTTTTTTCTTTTTTGGTTTTCAATACTGTTCCGATTTTTTGTCTTTTTTCGTTATTTTTTACTTTCCTTTTTCTTTTTGAGGCTATCTTTCAACTTTGTGAACATGTTTTCCCAAAAGGTGAACAAATTTTGATAACCATGAGTATTTTTCGAACTCATGATCATTTTTTGAAATAATAAATGTTTTTTAAATTCACGAGTATGTTCTACAAATTCATGTTTTTTAAATCATGAACAGTTTTTGAATCAATGAACAACTTTTACAAATACACAAACGTTTTGTAAAGAATCTAAGATCTTTTTTTAAACCCGTGAATATTTGTTTTGATTAGGAAAATATTTTTTTGAATTGACAAACATTTTTCAGAAATCGGGGGAACCAATTTTGTAATTCACAAACATTTTTTTGTTTTGACGAACATTTTTGAAATGGATGAAATTTTTTTGAATACATTACTTTTTATCAGCAAACATTTTTTGAATAGGTGAATTTTTTGTAATTCATGAACTTTTTAAAAAAAAATTCTGATCATTTTTTACAAATTCATAAACAGTTTTTGAATGTGCAAACACAAACGCTCATAAATAGATACATACACTCACCCAGAACACATCCAAATACACCCTACCCCTCTGAACACCTCCGAGAGATTGAGTCAGTGGTTGACAAAGTTATCCCATGCACTTTGTTATGGAAGGAAACATCACCTTCTACTAAAAGAATATTGTGCCTTTATGAGACACCTAAGTGTCGGATCTGGGGTTTGATCCCTGGTGTATAGGGGTACCACCGGCCTCCTAAGTATTTGACCACATATTGGTTATCCAATTCACAAGAGTTATAACTCGCATAGCTGCTCCTCGGGGATAGACATGCAACTAGGCTGGAAGTTTACAAAAAATACCGAAAGAAACCTATTTTAAATTGAAACTTTATATTTATGTGCGGACAGGTGAAACAAAAATAAAATGAAAACTAATTTAAAAAATCACCCCTCCACCTTGCTGCCCCTTTGGACTCCCGTGCATAGGGGTGGAAATGGATCGGATATTGCTCTTACCACTTCCGTTTTCATATTTTCAAAACAAATGCAAATAAAGATGCGGCTCGGATGTTATTCGATTACGGATACGTATTGGATGTTTACTTGACTCGAACGGATACGAATATAATAGCAACATATTGCTTAAGTAAATTAGTCAATACCTATGTGACATGAAATAATGAACTTGTGACATACAAATTAAGTCAATACCTATGTGACATGAAATAATGAACTTGTGACATACAAATTAAGTCAATGACAAATAGGTTTATGAATAAATATACAATTGTAATGCATAATAATTTCTAAGCTTAATCATGCAAAGAGTAATTTTGACCACTTATTTGGCTTTTATATTGGATAAATGGAATATTGGGGCTAGAATTTTGAAAATTACCTCCCATAATCTTATTCGGATACGGATATATCCACTTCCATATCCATATTTTTGTCAAAATCCCATACCATATTTTTTATTTGTTAATAAATGGGTCGGATACGGTTAATTTCCATTTTGGTTCGGATGCGAATGTTTCGGATACGAATATGCATTTTCTAGAATACGAATATCGGATATTTCGGATCATCCACTAGCACTTTCCACACCTACCCGTGCAAACCACAGCTTCAAGTGTGTTGTGCCCATTACAGTTGCAGATGGGTTGCAACACATGCAACTAGGGTGTATGTTTGAGAAAAAAACATTTTCAATCAGAAAACCGCACATTGTGCATGGGTGAAAAAACATGGTTTTAATAATAAGTGGAAACTATGTTTCCACATCGTTTTGTTGAAAGAAGATTGAGATCATCCTTTCAAAGAATTGGTAACAGTATATATCCAAAGTGGGTCATCTCAAGGGAACTCCAGTCGGGCGATGTTGTGTATCGCTCACGCGCATTGCCCACATGAGATGGGCCTCGCCTCGCAAGAGACTGAGAGTTTTTTCTCATTTCATTTTTTTGGCCACTGCAATTGCAATTTTCAAAAAAAAATCACAAATACAAGACAAAAAAATGAATTCAAAAAATGCTCATGCGGATTCAAAAATGTTCATGATTTTTTAAAAAGTTCATGAAATTTAAAATATTTACAAATTCACTAAAATTTATTGAAAAATGTGGTGATTTTTAAAATCCCAACATTTTAAAATAAGATATGAGTATTTTAAGTTTTTATGGAAAATATGAAAAAAAAAAATCAAAAGCTGTACAATTTTTAAAATTTGCAATTATTTGAAAAAGGTAGAAAGAAAACAAAACAAAACAAGAAGAAAAATGAAGAGAAAAACAAAAATAAAACCCAAAAAACTAGTAAAGGAAAAAAATGGTTCAGGAACCTTCTAGGAGGTTTCCAAAACCGGACATGTACCTCGAGAAACTTCCTAAAGCCGGTAGTGGCGGTTCGCTTGCTCGTTAAGTTTTGGTTCGTAATGGGCCGGCTCATCTACCTACGTTTGTGGGTGATTGAACCCTTCACGCTCTCAACGAGGGATACATATCAGTTGTGACTCTTTTGCTATAAAAAGTTAACTGTCACTCTAGTCTGCTTCCAAATGAGATTTGTTACAAGTGACTTATGGGCTCATGGACTTGTACTAATGTCCAAGAATGGCCCCTCTTGGAAGGAGGTGGAAAGTAAAGACAGTGGGTATATCCAAGATGAATTCAAAGAAAAAAGAGGTTTCTAGATTTATTAGGTTTAATGCACTTTGTTAATGGAGGGATTGTTGTCTTGATTCATGAGTGATAGTGATTAGTGGCCTTCGGTGGGCTTCATCTTTCCATGAGCCTCTTTATATGGGGTAGCCATTTGACTTGGCACTCAACTTTTCATTTTACCCCACAAAAAAACTTTTCATTTTATGCTTCCAATTTCATCTTTTGACATTTTGATTCCTTTAATGCAAAGACATAATAGCCCTTTAGTTGAGAGTTGATTTCCACCTTTATAACATACTCTCTCCATCCCATAATAAAAGACGTCATTACATCCAATATGTGAGTATATTAGATGTAATGACATCTTATATTATGGCATGGAGGGAGTATGAGATATAAAACTTAACAAACATCAATAAAAAAATATGTGTTAATTAATTGATGAATAATCTAGGAAGGATATAATCTTTTTCTGAAGAAACAAAAAAAAAGCATGTAGGGTGCGCAAATGGCATGGAGCGACATGTACGAGAAGATGGCATGTTGAATAGCCACTTATGGAGGTGCTTGTGACCGGTGATGCCCAATTCCCGAGGTCTCGTAAACATGGACGGTGGGGAGATGATGGGGTAGGAGTCGGAGCAGATCGATGTATATGGTAGGCGTTCTTCACCTCCGCTACGATGATGTCATTGCACCATGTGAGAACAATTTTTCATGGGAAAGGAATCTTTCATTGTGAAGAGCGACCATGCCATAAAAGAATACTCAAATTAGACACGGAGTTTCTGCTTCTGAGATCAAATACAACATTGTAAATAGTAAAATAAACAAAATAAAATAAGAATGAACTTTTCTACAACAAATATTGTTCAATTTTATGCACACCTGCAAAATTTTATGAAGAAAAAACATTCTTAATCTTCTCGGAAAAATCGATTCTTCAAAAAGACTACTAGTACTTTTAAAGCATTTGGAGAGCTGATCTTGTTATTTTTCCCAAACCTCCACAAATATGATCTCATCATAAAAATTTGCACGCTAACAGAAAAGTAAGCAATGCTAGTTACAAAGAAAATCGATTTTTTAAAATTTTACTGCTCATTTTTCTAGACAATTTTTATTTAAATTTTACTGCTCATGGCAGGAGCATTTGATCTTAGAATTAGTAGGAAACCTTCAGTTCAGATTTCTATTCATCCGTTTGACGAGAGCTGCACCCGTAAACGTCAGACGAGAATCACATGCTCGATCGGGGGACACCTGTCCAAGGTTCCCTGCCCCACGCGAGCGACCTCGTCGGAAACGAGTAGACCTTTCACCTCAACCCCTGCCATGTCACCCGCACGACGACGGCGTTTTGCCTGGAAAACACGGCCGGAAACTCGCAAAACACCAGGATTTTACCCCCGGCGAGCCGCCACCACCACCCAACCCCGCCGCGCGCGTCCGCTCCACAGAAAATAATGCATCTCCGTCGTTTTTCCGCCCGATTCCCCGCCCCCTCATCGCCACATTCACAACCCCACGAGTTCCACACCTTCCTCCGTCCCCTCCCCGGCGAAGTGCAGAATCTTGCTCTCGCCGACTTCCCCAGACACTTACAGACAGTGAAGTAGAACTACTGCCTGCTCGCTCGCAGTAGCTGCAGCTGCAGTGGTGGTCGTGGCATGGCTTCTTCCGTCGCGCCCGCGTCGTGCGCGCTGCCCCTGCATCCGAGGGTGGCCACGGCGGCTGCCGCGGCGGCAGGCCCCTCCTGCCGCGTGCTGCTCGCCTTCACGGCGCCCCGCTCGGCCGCGTCGGTGCGCCGGGCGGGGATTCTCGCGCCGCTCCGGTGCTCGCCGCTCGAGGATCCCGGCGCCACCGGCAGGGACGAAGGGGGGAAGGAGAAGGGGGGCGTGAGCAAGCGGGTGCGCGGGAGGCCCATGTGGAGGCGGATCCTCTTCGCCTCCAAGAAGACCCGCAGCATCATGATTCTCAACGCCCTCACCGTCATCTACGGTAATACCTACCTTAGTACCTTCCTTGATCTCTCTGCAGTTCGTACGATACGCTCAAGGTGTTAAAAATGGCGGCCTCATGGATTGGCACAAGCAACAATTCTCCATTGTTCAGTAGCGCAACTTTGCTAGGAAAATTCTGTGATCTGCTCCCTCCGTTTCTAAATATAAGACTTTTTAGAGATTTCAATAGGGACTACATGTTTGTAGAGTTGTAGACACATTTTAAAGGGTAGATTCACTCGTTTTGCTCCGTATGTAGTTCATATTGAAATATCTAAAAAGTCTTATATTTAGAAACAGAGGGAGTAGAATTCAGTATCAATCATGAAACTCAGTGTTTGACAACTTCCTTTTCTTTGTTCCTATTTTCTGCAGCAAGTGATATTCCAGTTCTGAAAGAGGTTGAAGCCCTCACAGAACCTGCTGTTTTCAACATGGTGCGCTTCGTTATCGCGGCCATCCCCTTCCTACCATTTGTGATACGCGCATTTGGCGATCGCCGTACACGAAATGGGGGATTAGAGCTAGGAGTTTGGGTTAGTCTAGCGTACCTTGCTCAAGCAATTGGGTTGATCACATCTGAAGCTGGGCGAGCATCCTTCATTGCAGCCTTCACAGTACGCCCTCCTGCACAACTATTTTGCTCTGTTGTAATGATGGAATTGGCACATGTTGTGGAGATATCTAAAAGAATCCTGTGTGAGCACTGAACAGGTGATAGTTGTGCCTCTAATTGATGGCATTTTTGGCGCCTCAATCCCCATGCTGACTTGGTTCGGGGCCATAGTATCGATTATAGGTGTTGGCCTGCTAGAATGCGGTGGCTCTCCTCCTTGTGTAAGTACTACGCATTTAGTCGTGTTCCTTACACAGTAGCTCTTGTTAGCTTATTCAGTTGTCCTCATAATGGAATTCAGAATTTACTAGTACAACACTTCAATATCCTATTTTGTGTAGCTATCAACAGTGATACTCTGAATAAATATTTTTCCAATAGCAATGTCCAACCAATTCAAAGCACTCCATCGTTTTGTTGAAAGAGAATTGAGATCGTCTTTTCAGAGATTTGGTTATAGTATATAATTTTCATCTGTCTTGACAAAGAACATAATTTTGATTTTGCAATCCTCTGTTGTTGTTTCCAAAGATTGGTGACGTGCTGAATTTCTTGAGTGCGGTATTTTTCGGGATCCATATGCTTAGAACGGAGCAAATATCGAGAAGTACAGACAAGAAGAAGTTCATGGCTCTACTTAGCTTTGAGGTTCATAACTGAATTGTGTACTTGCAGTCTCCGATATTCACTATGCTGCTGTAATCATCTTGGTCAGAAATGGGAACCACCTAACTGACCATCTATCATTCAGGTCCTTGTTGTGGCTTTCACCTCGATAGTCTGGTTTTTGCTCAAAGATGTCTTTGCTGAGGTCCACGATTCCAGCTTTGAATCATTGACTTTTGGTACGCTTTGGGATTCAGCGGCTTCTTTTCCTTGGATACCGGCACTGTACACCGGAGTCTTTTCAACGGGGTTATGCATGTGGGCAGAGGTTAGCCTACTTTTGAGAACCTTGTAGTAGTTTTATGAACAGTCTGGAGAAGTTTAATTTATGAGATCATCTTACATGTGTGTCTGTGCGCAGATGGTAGCGATGGCCCATGTTTCAGCAACTGAAACTGCAATCGTTTATGGGCTAGAACCGGTATGGGGAGCCGCATTCGCTTGGTTCCTCTTAGGTGAAAGATGGGACAATGCTGCATGGATTGGAGCTGCCCTTGTACTATGTAAGCTTGATGCTGCTGTCCGCTTTGTTCTGTGCTCTTGTAGTTGCATTTTGATATTCAGACAGACAATACCTTAATGAAAGTGTTCATATTAACCTGTCACAACAAAATCTTCAAGCTAACCGAATATAACTTGACATCCTTTTCATCAGGTGGAAGCCTTACTGTACAGCTATTCGGGTCAGCTCCCGAAAAATCCCAGAAAGTTGAATCGCGCAGCGGGAATACATTTGAATCCCCACTGGAACGGCAGAACCGATTGTCGCTATCTGCTATCCCCGTCGATTCTAGGAAGAACATAGGGAGCCAATTAGAGAGGTAAATCTTGCCTCTTGGCTGTCAACTGCTTCACCAGTTATCCATTTCCTGTGCTCTTTTGTGCTGTCACTAGCATATTTTACTTTCCTTAAGTTTTATTTATATTTTCTGTAAAACAGGAAGGATAAAACATTGTAGCCCAAAGTCAAGGGAGTAACCCATCATCCGAAGAAAGGGTCAAGATTGCAACTGTATGTATACCAAAACAAGAGGCCTTATATCTGGCACATGCTTTGGTTCATCAAGTAGATGCGAGTGCAACCGGCGTTTGCTCTACGAGAAAGTTTGCTATTCCATGATCTCGGAGGTTAGTTGCCATTTAGGGCATAAACTGGACTAACTAGTGACTAGAGATAATCTAGTGCCCAGTATATATTAGAAAATGTGGCATTACTGGCTGGAAACTCCGAGCCGGTGGTTTACCTTGTATATGCTACAGCATGCCGGTGTGAAGTGGCAATATAAATGGTAACATTGTGTAGATTCCATGTAAATAAATATATTTAACATAGCAAAGATGATAGTGAAGGATTACATGTAATTGTATTGAACATGCTACCGTTGTTGTCAATGTTGCAAGTCTGTTGGTAGGTGTACTGGTTTAAATATTTAAATTGGATCTTAGCTTTGGACAGTCACTTACGATCTGCTTTTATGTTCCATTTTGTATTTATTTTTTTGCGGAAGTTCCATTTTGTAGTTATGTTCCTTTTTTGGTGGAAGTTCCATTTTATGTTCCATTTTGTAGTTAAGTATGTTCCTTTTTTTTTGCGGAAGTTCCATTCATATTCCATTTTGTAGTTATGTAGTTCTGAAATTATCATAGTACCTTACATGAGTATTTCTTCAGACGCATACATTACATGTAACTGTATTGAACATGCTACCATTGTTGTTAATGTTGTAAGTCTGTTGATAGGTGTACTGCTTTAAACCATTTAAATCGGATCTAGCTTTGGACTGTCAATGATGATCTCCTTCTATGTTCCATTTTGTTTTTTTGTTTTGCAGAAGTTCCATTTTGTAGTTATGTGTTCCTTTTTTTTGCGGAAGTTCCATTCATGTTCCATTTTGTAGTTATGTGTTCCTTTTTTTTGCGGAAGTTCCATTCATATTCCATTTTGTAGTTATATGTTCCTCTTTTTTTGTGGAAGTTCCATTCATGTTCCATTTTGTAGTTATGTACTTCTGAAATTATCATAGTACCTTACATTATTATTTTTTCAGACGCATACGTTACATGACTTTGGAATGCAAGACACATAATTTTCATGCTTTTTTACATAACAAAAATAACGATTTCATCATATGTAAGTCATAAAATGCATACTTTGCATTGAGCCATCTACTTCCATAAAATGCAATTGTTCCAATCTTGGCAGAAATTTAGGGATTCCAACTTCTTTTTTTATGAACATTTAGGGATTCCAACTGTTTCATTTTTATCTATTTTTTGAGCAAATCCAACTGTTTCCTTCACATATGAGATTTTCTCCATCTTCATTAAGGGCCTTGCGAGACATGGTGTACTTTTTTAGAATAGCCCAACATAGGTCTTCTTGGATTAGTGGCTTTTTTAGAACATCTTGGATTAGTGGAGGATTGCGATAGATTGGGCCACGCCGTGTCGTCCAGGGCTTAGCAAGAACATAGCAGTGTAGTCTTTGCGTATGGCCCGATCTGATCTGACCTGGGCTCGAATCCTATGAGGCAGGCCGAATGAGCTGCTTCGTAGTGAAACGGCCCAATAATACTCGCACTCTAAAAAAAAATAGTCGCAGTGCAAAAATAAATGATGGCATGCCCCCATGCAGGATCGAACTACAGACCTTCAGTTTACAAGACTGACGCTCTACCACTGAGCTATAGGGGCCATTTTGCTACTTTTCCCATAGCTACCTCAATGGTTTTCACCCATTTCATTTCCTCAGACAGGTCGGCAGCTCGAGACAGACCACACTGCCCAACACAACCCAATCGTCGGACTACTATAGGTCACGTCGTTCTGCAAACAAAACCACAGCGCATTTGAAACGGAAAAACCACCAGCAGCAGAGTGCGGCAGTAGTACATCACAGTGGTCCTGCCCCTGCATGCCGTCCCTGATCTCTCGGAAAGGCGCGGTCGCCCTGGAGCAGCTTGTCGTTTGGAGAGGGCCAGAGCTCCATGCATGCATGCACGCATATGTAGTGTATCATCCTGCATGTGGCTGACAGGCAGCCTCCCCTCTCATCCCGTGCCATGATTAACAAAACACGGTGGGGGCTCCCCCGCTCTGCGCCGCTGCGGCGCAACGCGGCTCGGTCGGTCGGTCGACGCATCCTTCCCGGCCCCGTCGCCCCTCCGCCCCTCGCCCAGATCCAGATCCGCCGCAGCGTAGTCGCCCACCCCTTGACACAAGCAAATCTCATCTCATATGAACGGAAGAGGAGAGCTGAGAAATCACCAGCCAAGTTGCACCTAGTAAGCTACTCCCTCCGTCCCGGATTACTTGTCTTCGATTTGTCTAGATACAGAGATATCTAGCACTAAAATGAGTCTAGATACATCCGTATCTAGACAAATTCAAGACAAGTAATTCGGAACGGAGGGAGTAGGACGAAGGTGGTGGCTGGCTGACGGGAAAACAGGCGATGATTCCCTCCCTCCCCTGTCAGCCCAGCTCGGCTAAGCGGCTATTAGAATTTATATTAAAATTAAAATTAATATATAAACCCGTAGCCATCCATGCAATCCACATCAGGCCCTGCGGTTAGACTAAACTAAACGGGGCCGGGGCAGCGCGGGCGTATGGTGCGGGAGAGCGACGTGCGGCTTCTCCGATTGGTCAGTCGTTAGGCCAGGCCCCCACGGCCCATGTGTCCTCCCCGCCCCGCGCGCGCCCGTCCGCGTCGCCGGGTGGCTGTCCACGATTCCGTTCCCCGCTCTCTCTCTCTCCCTCTCCCTCCCTCTTTTTCTCTCCGGAGGAATTCCGTTTCTAGAATTTTCCGCTTCGCTCGCCTTTAAATCTGCTTTGCGGCCGAACCGGAAATGCAACGCGCGCGGGAGAAAGAGAGGAGAGGAAAATCCGTGCGCGCGCGCGGCGGCCGCACGAAAGGAAAGCCGCGTACGCACGGTTACACTTACAACTGACTGACTGACGTGCGTACGCGTGGACGAGCTCGCTCCGCCAATCGCCGAGCAGCGACCAACGAACGCCTTTCTTTTCTTCCTCTTCCTTCCTTCTCGCCGTTTCTCAACTTTTTTGTTTCGTTTTTGCCACTAATCAGGAGCTCTACTGATGATGTGTAAATCTGTTGGTGGAGCACAACGGTGCATGGTCCCGGGACAGAGCACGAAAGGAGGCGCGTCCCAAATACCCCAAATGAAGTCTCATTCCTTCCACGTTGGCAGGCAGGCGGGCGGGCACACATCCCATTCCTACACATGCATGATCTCGATCCGTCGATCGGCCACCGTAACCATAATTGAAGCTCTTGCATCATCGATCGCGTGATGCGCCTGGCTTAGCTGGAACGAGATCAATTATGGATGGGGGGGACCCGTTCCGCGTAAGCGGGAGGCCCCCCTCTATGCTGTTCGATGAACATTTCACAGCATAGCTGTGGAAAACTTGGTCAGTTTTCCATCAACCACCGGAGCTCTAGCACAAGAAAGACCGGCGCATGAATGCTCTGCAGCTTTGTACAGAATGATGAGGTTTACACACAAATTATGTGTCGACGGTTGTGTTGATTGGGCTTGTTATCGTCGACATGTCACATGTGTAGTTAGGCATGCCATTTTATTAAACGAACAGTAATCTTCTTAGCACAAACGAACAGTACTTAATTAGTCTTAGGCATACAATCCCCGGCTGATCCTGTGTGACCTTACTCATATCTTTGCTAGTTGGTCTTCTTTGTAAATAACGGCGTAGATATCATTTTCCTCGGTGCCTCCTGCCCCCAAGAAAGTTAGGGTTCCTCTGCCTCCAGCCGGCGCCGCCACCGGTCCGTCTCGTCTTTGATGGCCTTACGGCCATGGGCGTGATGGATCATGCCTTTTTGCCGGTGAGGGGACTCTTTTTTTTTTTACGTTTCTTTGAGTTCTGTTAGGGTTTGTGTCCTGCTGAGGAAGGCGAGACAACGGCAACTCCCTGAAGATGGAATAAGGTTCTCCTCGCCTAACCCCGTCTCGGTGGCACGTCTAGCATCGTCGGTCGGTGCGTGGACGTTTGTCTCCGGTTTGGTCGTTGTTCGTCACATTTGTGTGTCTTTCAGTTGGATCGTTCTTTCGACCTAAACTACTCCTCATCGGCGGCGGTTGTTGTTTCGGTGCGTTGGTCCTATAAGGCCTTAGCACGATCGCTTCCCAATTGTCTACTATAACAAGGTTTGTCTGGCTCCGGCGAGGGAGGGACAATGACGGTGGCGCGCCTTCGGCTCACTTCAATACTGGTAGCCGTTGATGGGTGGTCTATAAATCTAAATGTAATTTTTATTATTTCTAGTTTTCGTTGTACTGCCATGATTAAAGATAAATAGATTAGATTCTTTTTAGAAAAAAAGTCTTCTCTATAAATAAGCAAGATTCACATAAAAATACGAAACTTTTACGAGACAAAAACTACACTTCAACTCTTCTCTATAAATAATAAGGAAGACTCTCGTGAAATGCCCTTTTTCTCTACCAGACGAAAAAATACTTCAAACAGTGATCCCGATCCGCTCCTATAGTATAGTCAACTTGCAGTCCTATATGTGCACTGTACGTACTTTGGTCCTGAAAGATCGTGCCTCCTCTGCATAAGCCCAGTTGCCACCCAGCAGTTCGATCGCCGCGGCAGCAATTCGGAATCAAATAAAGCTTACGTACTAGCAAGCTAGTTTCCACGTCCAGTTGCAATTATTTAAGAATCAAAGACGAAGCATCACGAAGCAGGCCGGCCGGCCGGCCGGCTTTGGAAATTTGGTTTGGTGAGATCGGAGGGAGGCGGTCAACCTGATGCGATCCTCGCTTCATCTGATGGCTACGTACGCCCTCCGCCTAGCCCCGGATAAACAAACCAACCTCCCCCATCTCGCTTGTTTAATCCGGGCGGGCAGACCTCACATCTCGCGCTGGCATCAGCCGCTAAAACCTACGCTCTCCGCTTCAAAACGTACGTAATCCCCATTTGCATCATCGCCGCATGTGATAATAACAGTACATTTTTATCCTTTGTGGCCGTCGATCTGTCATGTGGGTTTAATTTTCCTTGCTGTTCTTGGAAGACACTTCCCGGGTTTTGTTCTCGCCGCCGCAAGTGGCCTCCGGCTTACCGCGGCCGCCTGCTCCGATCGATCACGTGATTATCCTGATGCTATCGTCTGGTCTCCGATTAAGCTCCCCTTAGAAACACTCAACTAATCGTACTGTATATATTTCGCCGTAGAGTGCAATTTAAGGACCAATAATTCGTGTTAACGCTGATGGCCGGCGACCAGCTAGCTTGCTTCTTCAGGTCGGCCGATAACAGTTCAGCTCAGGAATTATTAGCGAAGGAACGCATCGTTACTGTCGTAAACAGCACATCACAGCACAGGAAAACCCACAACTACATTACGGTGGTTGCCCATTGTTAATTAAGAAGAAGAAAAATGTCTGGTGTGAATCATTGGGATGATTGACTATTCATGAACTGAGTAGACATCTACAAATTGTTTTGATCAACGGGCTGGAGGCTGCGTGCGTCAGTCTACCAATTTTTTTATACATTTCAGCTCACCAAGCGTGTATAATTTGTTAAGTGGTGGCTCATAGATTATCTGTCTTGCCTTGATTGGAGGAGCTAGTATGGCACTCCATTTAAAACAACTACACAATTTCAAATCAGTGTCATTGGTTTAGAATTGCACATGGAGCTATAATCATAGAGTATCGGCCTTGTAGATCGATCTATTTTATAGATATGCATCTAGTTGATGTTGTAGAGGAGACTAGGACCCATTAGAAAACACATTTGAGAGTAAATGAATTTGCTCCTCTCTACTCCCTTTGTTAGGCTTTAAATGTGCTTGGCATTGGACCTAGTTGTTTGTAGTATCATTCTTTTCGAAAGGAGGTTGCACCCCATCTCTGGCGTTAGTCGGAGCACACAAGCATTGTTGTAATGTACTTCTCCGTCCAAAAAGTTCATGCAAGCACAATTTTCAAGTTTTAACTTAAGCAGTGATATACTATTCTCTAGGTTTGCTTATCACATCAGGTCAAAAGACATAGTTGATGAACAGGTCAATATTCTTGTATGGAGGGATGGATGTTACCACGTACTTGCACATACCCCACCCCCTTTTTAACACATATTGTGTATTAGGTTTCATTAGGATATTTAAAACAATAGTTGTTAAAGGCTTGCCCTAACATAGCGCAACATGCATTGTATTTTGAAACGGACAGAATACCAACAAGCAACCCATCAGATTCTCGCCAATTTGAGCTTCTAGTTTGTGAGTTTCCGTCCCTGGAAAGCCAACAGTTGAACATGGTGGCATATCCATGATTTTGTCGATGCTGATGTCACATTTTACAAGGACGGGTCAATGTTCTGGTGCAAAATTCACAAATCCAACTGAAGAAGTTAAAGGTTTGGCAAAAGCACAAAATAAATAGTTCAATAAGATCTCATAGCATCATAAATCTAACACACGGATTTGAGATCGCCAAAAGCACAATCTAGATAGTTCTAGGAAGGCCTCGGGTGAATGGAGCGTTATCAAATAGATCGAGCACCCCCATTCATTAAGAACATACGCTACTTTATTTTCATGTTTTCGGAACCCTTCACTACGCCACGATCACTTGCTTTCAAGAAGGAGACTCATTGCATAGATTTTACTTCCTGTAATAATCTTATAAGTAGTAATAAACAATAACACGACTGGTCGTGCCCTTTCCCAATTGCTACTTAGCAGTTGACTATGGAAAACACTCTTATGGACATCTTAGATAGTTAGGCAACGAAAATAGCATTGATTTAATTTGGTAATCGGTTCTTCTAGAAGTTAAAACTTATACCTTTGGAATCACATTTTATTCTATGAATATCGTTATCCAAGAACTATGAAGGGGATATAACATGATTTTACACCTTATGGTAAAATTCATTTGTGCCTTGATTGTACTTCCACTCTTTTTACAAATTGCTGCAAATTTAGTCTGGGTCATCCAAACAACCAACCATATTTTGCAAATCCATGCGATTTTTTTGAAATTATACTATTTAACAAATACGACAACTCGATTGTACATTTTACTTTCCGTTCCGTAATTTTTAAAGCTTGTGCTCCACTGAGCTGCTTGGGCCTAATGAAACAATCGAGAGTATCTTTTGAACGAAAGGCAAATTTGACAGTATCAAATATAACCTGATAATCCGCCCTTGTGTTTGAAAGACGTAATTAGTTTTAAAATATAGGATGCCTTGATAAATATGCTCTCATTAGACGGCTGATACTTCGGTGTTTTTGCATATAAAAGCAACACACTCATATATACTATTCTTGATGTGGAAAGTAAAACAGTCATATTACTGTTTTGCTGATGTGATTAAGGAGAGCCGTCACCTTTATTCATTTGGGGCGCTTGTCAACACTACGCCGGAGCTGACACCGTACCTACGGGGTCCTGGCGAGCATGAGATTTTTTCAAAAAAAAGAAAATTGCGAGGTGTTGAGGTTGAGAATTTGATTGTGGATAAGCCTAAGCTTTACTGTAGTTATTGTTATCCTAAAGCGGTAGTAAAGTAGTAGTATTATTGGCGC
Source organism: Triticum urartu (assembly GCF_056163025.1). Taxonomy (NCBI): domain Eukaryota; kingdom Viridiplantae; phylum Streptophyta; class Magnoliopsida; order Poales; family Poaceae; genus Triticum; species Triticum urartu. The sequence continues at coordinate 24,592,373 of NC_141876.1, forward strand.
CTAATTTCTCAATCAGCTGAAACTATGCTGATGTTCATTCAAACAGTGCACGCCACGACAGGAAGCAATAAATACACGGTCATAACTCATAACATATGTTGGGTGCGGGTCTCCGCAGCAGTGGTTCCACTGTATTTCTTCCAAGAAGATTCCGATAATGGAATTTTTTTGGGGTCTCTCCGGATGGATGTCAGCTGAATATTGTGGTGAACGGAGAGGAATATATTCCCTCGCCCGGCTAGAGACGGGGCGTAGCACAGGACGAGATGTTGATTGTGGCAGGGGAAGCGGGACCGGAGGCGGTGGCGTAGCATGGTGCAAAGCTACGTAGCAGTACAAGAGCTAGCGTCTACTGACGGCTATAGTTTCTGGAACAGAAGAGGATTGAACGACGTGCGTACGTACGTCCCCAAGCCTCCAAGTTCCAATGCCTAGCCGGCCATTGCATTTGCATGGGTGGTCCGTCGCGAAAATAAATAAGATGCACTCGGTGCATGGATGGCGAGTGGTCACGCCGGCTATGGTAGAGCTAGCTAGCTGCGGCCATGGTCTAGTACGTAGCACGTAGCCAGCGTATCCGGATTATTATGCTAAGCAAAGCGCCGATCGGCGGCGTGTGCCTACGGTTTACACGCCGGCTTAAATAGGGCTCAAGGTGCTAAATTTAGCAATCTACGCCGGGGCGATTTTGATGCCGGCGACGTAGATAGACGGCGGTGAGAGACGCACCACCCTAGACCTAGTAAATAAACTAGCAGCCGCGGCTGCCGGTGCAACGCATATGCATCGGTCGGTCGGTCGGTCGATGGCCGCGGGCGAGCAGGGAGAGACCAATAATGCCGGTGCGGGCGCGGCGGACGGACCACAGGCTGGCGCCTGGTCCACGTCCACTGCGGCTGCCTTGCCTCCACTTCCACGCCCTGCTGCTGCTGCTGCGAGTCCGGCCCATGCCGGCCGGACACGTATCGGCCATGTAACCGCCTCCCCGCGCGCGTCGTGTAAAGCGCCCCGTACGTGGAGCCGCTCCGTGCGCACCACGCCCGCCCATGTGACGTGACGCACCGGCGGATGCGGATAGGCGCCATGGGGGGGAAGGGAAGGGGAGAGAATCCGCGCTACGCCACATGCGCCGTAGGCCGTTGCGGCGGGTGCCGTCATCCACGTTCGCTGCTCGTCCCGATGCCGATGCCGATGCCAGCCAGGGGCGCAAACTGACGGCGTCGCGAGCCATTTTGGTGGTTTCGCGGCTGGCTGGCGCGGCGGCACGCCACGTGAGGCCGGCCGCCGCGGTGAGCGCGACGGGGACGTGAGCGGGAGCGCGGGTGGCGCGGCTTTGCTGCGGCGCTTTTCCTGCTTGCTCTCTGCCGCGGATGGGCGGGAGGGGGGGCCCGGATGTCAGGGCCTCGTGCGTGCCCTGCCCTGCCCCCCGTGCCGCCGTACGGCCGGCCCGGGGGAGGTAGGCCTACTCCCTCCGTGGGGGTCCTCCGCCTGGCGTGGGGGTCGGGAGCCGGGGGGCGCCTGCGCTACGTGCACTGCGCTGCTTGCACCTTGGCCGCTCGTTTAATTAAGTAAGTCGATGCGAAAAAGTTGCCGCTACGAACAAACTCAGATGTGCCATGATGACTACAATTACTACAAACTACAGCATGGAACGACTTCTTTAGGCCATGTTTGGATTGTCGTGTTTCTATCGAGTACTTACATCTGTAAAAAAAAAAAAAAAAAACACGCGCTCAGCCCGCTGGTTTCGTTTCCAGCGGGAAATCATCCGTGTTCGGTATAATACGCTTGTAAATTTGACACCTTCCGATACACCGCATTGGCCCTGACTCGACCTCGTATCTTCGCCATGCCTCCCTTTCTTCTCGGAGAACAAATGACTTACAACGACTCCGAGGCCACTTACCAATAGCAAATGTGCTCAAGAAAAATGCACAACATATTTTTATCTTTTTGTTATTTGTAGCCGAATTCGAACTGCACATACGTATCAAGATGACCTCAAGGTCCACCGATTCGGTCCATTGATTATATACGGCCAATTCCTCTCCAAAAGGAGGATCGGCTCGCATCACCAAAGTATCCAATGTATTCAGTCACTCAAACGGATATGCATGAGCCGGCACGACTCGTTCGCGCCGCGCGTACCACACGAGCGGGCGGGTGGGCGTAGCGATTACCCGGTCCGTGCTCCCGTACAGTCACGCACAGGGCGCGCCACCGGAGCGATTTTTCACTCCTCCCCGCCACACTTCCTCTGTTGTGGTTGTACGACGGAAATTATTCCCCCGGCGCGGGCGGTGCACCGTGGACCGGGCGCGGGCAGCAGCTCTGGTCCACGAAGACTCGTGGTATCCCCGCGGTGACCCCCCACAGGAGGAAGCACATGGCGCTGCCTCCGCGATAAGGTTTACTACCAGGCCTCGTGAACCTACCAGGATCGGCTGCACGAATCGCGAGGCCTGCGTGGGATCCGCCCGTGGCCCACGGCAGCTCAGCCGTCTCTGAAAGTCTGGTGCCCCACGGCAACTGTACGCGCGCGGGGTGGAAAATGATAATGCGCGCCAGAAGAATAAATAAACAGAAATACAGTAAGGTTTTCTTTCAGAAAGAATAGAGAAAAATAAGTGGGAGCCGGGGTCCAATCCGGTATAGCCCATCCCTGCTCCGCTTTCTGTACCGCCGGGTCCAGTGTGCCGACTTGTGGCTTTTGACAAATATGTGCAGCAAACACACTCACGATCTGTTTAGATCAATCACTATTTCGGTGTTTATTTAGGCCTGTTGTGTATTTTGGGGTTTGGTTAGTGGTGACCTGATTGGTTCTGTTTTATGAGTTTTATAATGGTGGAGTGGATATTGCTAGATTTGACTATGGGGTCTTCTATTCTGCCTAATTTACCGATGCAGAAAAACAGACCTATATGCTTGATTAATTTGCCTTTTAAAATATTTTACTAAGGTGGTTAATGATTGGGCTATATCGGTAGCCAAGAGAGTGATTTCCTCAATCCATATCACATTTGTGAAGGGGATGCTTATTATGGACGGAGTGGTTCTCTTGCATGAAATTCTACATGAGGTTAAATCGTAGAAGAAAATTGGTGTAGCGTTTAAAGTTGATTTTGAGAAAGTGTACAATAAAATTATTTGTGATTTTTTTGCAAAGTGTCATGGCTATTATGTGGGATTTGTTGAAACTGCCTCGTGGATGTGAAGCTCACAACTGACCATGGTAGATTTGTTTCGACTCTTACTAAGAGTGCTAATTATACCGTTAGCTCTATGTGCAATATTATTAAGCCTAGCCAAGGTCTTTGTCATATTAGTAAATTTTGGCATGTTAAAATTCATTTAAAAGTCAAAGGTATTCTAACTAAAGATGTGTTTTCTTGCACACAAAAAAAAACTAAAGATCTGTTGCTGCTGAGAGGATGGAGTTGTACCTCTAGGTGCATGCTTTGTAATTTGGATGTGAGTATTGACCACTTACCTTTTACTTGTTCTGTAGCAAGATACACTTGGAATGTCGTGAAGTGTGTGTTTAATCCTAGATATACTCCACTTTCTTTTGATGGGTTTGTTGCATGGTTTCAAAGTTTCCATGTGAAATATGAGAGGGGTTTTAGCTTCTTTTTTTTTGAGAAATTAGAGGGGGTTTTAGCTAGTGGTGTTTTTTGCAGTACTCTGGCGGATCAGGAATGCTAGGAGGAGAACATGTTTCGATGAGTATTTGCATGCTCCTTATGACACCTTCTTAGTTGCTTAGTGGTTGAACGGTTGGTCTGAATTGCAGAAATCAATATCTTAAAAATTGTATCGCGACACTGCAAAGCTTTTGAACAGGTGGCCAATGATATTTTTCAGCAGGAAACAAGGTTTGGGTCCGACCGTGCTCAGGATCGAAAGTGAGTGAATTTTTTTGGAGTTCCTTCTCACTTTGAGGAGTTAATCTCGCGTGGTTGATGGCTTATGTCTCTATATGTTGTCATGTTGTTGTCCTGCTGCCCGATGTTGTTGGTGGATTATGTCCTCAGATATTGGTTAGTACTCATAGAGCTGAGGTCGCATGGTGTTCTGTTCAGGAATGGTTACATTCGTTTAGTGTGTGCGCGTTGGAATGCTGGACAAAAATTATTGTTGTTTGTTTGTCAATTCCAGACGATGAAATCGAGATCTTTGAGCTCCTTCAATCGAAAAATGGCTTTGTTTGTTTCGTGGAATACTCAGAACATGAGAATATACACAACGTCAAAATAAAATATCGTGTAATCTTCATTTCTACAAAAATAAAAAATCCATGTAAGAAAATGTTCAAAAGGTCAAGGTACTGTCTATACGTAAGACACATGAAAAAAAATGTTTTGGGCAAGTCGATTATCTGAGCCATTAGATAGGATCCAACGGTCATCTTTCTTTCTTCTTCCTCCAGGTTTTTCTCTCTTTCAACTATTTCTTCTCCCACAAAATTGAGCCAACTTATATAGTATAGCTATTGCGAAAAAATGAATTAGCACCAAAGAGTGGTTGATATATCATGAAAATAAGGAGTTTTCTTGCAAAGGAAAAAAACATTGAGAGAAACAAGGGAGGTGCAATGGCAATTACAACAATGCTATTTAAAAAAGGTTGCCTTATCTTAGTCAAGAGATGATCTCTTCGTGGAGAAGATAAGACAATTATACATGTTGTGGTACTAGTTGTCATATTTAGCTATATATTTTTCAATATTAATTTTAATCAACCCACATATGTAGGAGCATGGAAGCATTAATAGTTAGACTTAACACCAAGAGATAGTGTGTCTTTCTTAATAACATGTGTGGCATAAGTACACGATCTAAAACACTTGAGTCGATGATAATTTGTCCTCCAAAAAGAATACATTTGTGAGAGATAGAACACAAGAACTCCAATCACATTGATCAATGATCTGCATGTGAAAATGGTCTCCAACGGATTGGAATGACATAGCGCATATTTAACAAGATATGATCAATGACAAAATAATAGTCACTGTACAAGATGAATGACATAGCTAAACTGACGCGGAGCATCCCATGGTCATCACCATGCACGCACCGCCAACTCAAGTGGGTCCTAATGTTATTTGCTTTCTGTAGTTTGCTTGTTGGATCTAAAGGTTCTTTTGTATTAACTTGAGTTATGAGTGGATATTGGTGGTGAATATTGCTGACTTGTGCCTACCTCTTTTTATCCCCCCCCCCCCCCCCCCCCCCCCCGGTTTTCCCCTTCTATTCATCGTTTAGTTACTTGAATCCACCTCCAATCATGAAGATTGACCATCCCTATGGCTTGACCCGTATCATAACTGTGTGTCGCATTAGCTATGTACGTGTCATGCGAGACAAAATCATGTAGATAGGTGAAAATGTTGGTTGTTAGATTCGGTCATCGGTAGACAAGTTAGGGCATCTTTGATTCACATGATTCTAGAAACACATGAAATGAAAAGATCGCAAAGTTTCGCCCATTTGAATCATGCACAGTTTTTGGTTTGGTTGCATCGCCGGAAAAACGTGGATTCTTTTCAAGAAGTTTTGAGTGGACAGTAGAATTCCTTGGAATGAATACAAATGAATCCTTGGCAAATATTTGTGTTGGATTCAATCCTACATACTAAACGACCAGCACGGAAAAAGAATCCCCAAGGATTAAAAGACTCCTTCGATTCAAAGAGGCCCTCAACAGTGCAATACCTTCAAAGTCTTGGAATCCATTTTTCCCATGAGCACTGCAAGCCACAGAGAGGGCCACACGGCCGCAGCGCACGGAGAAGGAGTCAGACGTAGCAGAGCCCCCATCCCGCATAGCATTTTTATTTAATTTGCGGGGATTTCTGGGGTGGTGGGCGCAAGATTTGTAACTGGATGGCGAAGTTTGTCTGGTGATAAAGATGGGCGCGACGAATCCGTCCATCGATCCAACGCTGTGCGCGTGTTGGCCCGGGGCCCCGCCCGCCAGCGACCCACCACTCCACCCAGACCCAGATGCCTTCCCCCTCCCATCACCCGATGCCGTCTCGCAATCTCCCCCCTCCCCTTCCCCTACAACTACTACTACTCGCTCCCGCTGCCGCTCGCTCGCTCGCTGCTTTGCTCTCTCTCCTTCTTCTTCCTCCTTCTTCCTCCCCCACCCCCGCCCCCCGACCCTGGATCCAAATCCCGACCCTCCCCAGAACCGGAACCGAGGCAAGCAAAAGCTTGGCGCAATTATTGGCCGGAGATAGGTAGAGAGGCGAGGCAGCTCGCTCGCGGTGAGGCGAGATCATGAAGCGCGAGTACCAGGACGCCGGCGGGAGCGGTGGCGGGGGCGGCATGGGCTCGTCTGAGGACAAGATGATGGTGTCGGCGGCGGCGGGGGAGGGGGAGGAGGTGGACGAGCTGCTGGCGGCGCTCGGGTACAAGGTGCGGGCCTCCGACATGGCGGACGTGGCGCAGAAGCTGGAGCAGCTGGAGATGGCCATGGGGATGGGCGGCGTGGGCGCCGGCGCCGCCCCCGACGACAGCTTCGCCACCCACCTCGCCACGGACACCGTGCACTACAACCCCACCGACCTGTCGTCTTGGGTCGAGAGCATGCTGTCGGAGCTCAACGCGCCGCCGCCGCCCCTCCCGCCCGCCCCGCAGCAGCTCAACGCCTCCACCTCCTCCACCGTCACGGGCGGTGGGTACTTCGATCTCCCGCCCTCGGTTGACTCCTCCTGCAGCACCTACGCCCTGCGGCCGATCCCCTCCCCGGCCGGCGCCGTCGGGCCGGCCGACCTGTCCGCCGACTCCGTGCGGGACCCCAAGCGGATGCGCACTGGCGGGAGCAGCACCTCGTCGTCGTCATCCTCCTCGTCCTCTCTCGGTGGGGGCGCCAGGAGCTCTGTGGTGGAGGCTGCTCCGCCGGTCGCGGCCGGGGCCAACGCGCCCGCGCTGCCGGTCGTCGTGGTCGACACGCAGGAGGCCGGGATTCGGCTGGTGCACGCGCTGCTGGCCTGCGCGGAGGCCGTGCAGCAGGAGAACTTCTCTGCCGCGGAGGCGCTGGTGAAGCAGATACCCTTGCTGGCCGCGTCCCAGGGCGGCGCGATGCGCAAGGTCGCCGCCTACTTCGGCGAGGCCCTCGCCCGCCGCGTCTTCCGCTTCCGCCCGCAGCCGGACAGCTCCCTCCTCGACGCCGCCTTCGCCGACCTCCTCCACGCGCACTTCTACGAGTCCTGCCCCTACCTCAAGTTCGCCCACTTCACCGCCAACCAGGCCATCCTGGAGGCCTTCGCCGGCTGCCGCCGCGTGCACGTCGTCGACTTCGGCATCAAGCAGGGGATGCAGTGGCCCGCCCTCCTCCAGGCCCTCGCGCTCCGTCCCGGCGGCCCTCCCTCGTTCCGCCTCACCGGCGTCGGCCCCCCGCAGCCGGACGAGACCGACGCCTTGCAGCAGGTGGGCTGGAAGCTCGCCCAGTTCGCGCACACCATCCGCGTCGACTTCCAGTACCGCGGCCTCGTCGCCGCCACGCTCGCGGACCTGGAGCCGTTCATGCTGCAGCCGGAGGGCGAGGAGGACCCGAACGAGGAGCCCGAGGTAATCGCCGTCAACTCAGTCTTCGAGATGCACCGGCTGCTCGCGCAGCCCGGCGCCCTGGAGAAGGTCCTGGGCACCGTGCGCGCCGTGCGGCCGAGGATCGTCACCGTGGTGGAGCAGGAGGCCAACCACAACTCCGGCACATTCCTGGACCGCTTCACCGAGTCTCTGCACTACTACTCCACCATGTTCGATTCCCTCGAGGGCGGCAGCTCCGGCGGCCCATCCGAAGTCTCATCGGGGGCTGCCGCTGCTCCTGCCGCCGCCGGCACGGACCAGGTCATGTCCGAGGTGTACCTCGGCCGGCAGATCTGCAACGTGGTGGCCTGCGAGGGGGCGGAGCGCACAGAGCGCCACGAGACGCTGGGGCAGTGGCGGAACCGGCTGGGCAACGCCGGGTTCGAGACCGTGCACCTGGGCTCCAATGCCTACAAGCAGGCGAGCACGCTGCTGGCCCTATTCGCCGGCGGCGACGGGTACAAGGTGGAGGAGAAGGAGGGCTGCCTGACTCTCGGGTGGCACACGCGCCCGCTGATCGCCACCTCGGCATGGCGCCTGGCCGCGCCGTGATCGCGAGTTTTGAACGCTGTAAGTACACATCGTGAGCATGGAGGACAACACAACCCCGGCGGCCGCCCCGGCTCTCCGGCGCACGCACGCACGCACCTCTGAAGAAGAAGCTAAATGTCATGTCAGTAAACGCTGAATTGCAGCGACCGGCTACGATCGATGGGGCTACGGGTGGTTCCGTCCGTCCGGCGTGAAGAGGTGGACGGACGACGAACTCCGAGCCGACCACCGGCATGTAGTAATGTAATCGCTTCTTCGTTCCCAGTTCTCCCGCACCTCCATGATCACCCGTAAAACTCCTCCTAAGCCCCATTATTACTACTACTACTATTATGTTTAAATGTCTATTATTGCTATGTGTAATTCCTCCAATCGCTCATATCAAAATAAGCGCGGGCCGGACTTTGTTAGCTGCTCCTATGAGAATGAATTTTGTACGCAAGCCACATCCAAAATTGGGCTGACCTTTGTTCTGTTCCGTTCTTGATCAGTGGTATAAGCTTGTATGTTCATGGCGTTCACTGCTCTTATGAACATGATGGCTTTGCAATTGCTGAACGTCTGACTTGGGGACTTGGTGGTGTGCCATGGGAAGAGATTCACATCACGGATTAGATTAGCCTGCCTTTGCCGTCTTTGAGAGCTTGCCGAACGAAGCTTGCCGAACGAAGTTTCCCGATATAGGAATTGCTGCAAATGATGCGGCGTGTTGGAAAGATCTCGTGTAGGGCTGGCTGTGCGGTCACCCCGCCGCTGGCTGTTTCTCATCTAAAAATGAACCTGCACGTTAGTTGGAGAGGCGCATCACCTCCCACCAATCGGTAAGGGTTCGGCCCTGCTGCCGTAGCAATCAGTTGATCAAACCGAATACTGTTTCTGTACAACGGCCCGTCTGAATGCCGCACGGCCACAGCAATCAGTTCCATGATCACAGCTTTACACTGCACCAACCACTGCTGATCGGTGCTGCGAAGCCATAACAAAAGATACTTGAATACTACTGTATACTGCACTGCCTAGCGCGCTGTACAATACTTGCTGTAAATACCACTGTCTGCCACTGTAAATGGTCACGACTACTCTGTAGTGGGGGTAAGTGGTCTGTTAACCCCAGCGCATAATAAGCATGAGCAGCGGCGTTGAGGGTCGGGGAACAGCAACTTTTGATGGATGGGATTGGCGCAGAGGCGGGAGGAGCAGGGGAAGCCTGAGAGGCCACTGCTGGATGGAGTGGCGCGGCACAGTGGGGCGCATTGCCACTTCTGTTGATGATTTCTCCCTCTGCACGGTGGCCAGCGTGGCCGGCCTATCGAAACTCACCGCGCCGCGCGGTAAAATGTTCGTCCGTTGGGCGGGTGGGGCTGAGCTCCAGCACAGAGAACATTTACCCCGCGTGCATCACCGCCAGCCAGCCAGCCAGCCGCGTCGTGCCTGGTGTACCCACGGCCTCTGACAGCGGTAAAAAAAAAACAAGGCGGTGTAGAGTATGTATGGGCCGTGGAGATCTGCCGTGCGTGGCCGCAAATCCCCCCACCGGTGACGTCGGGCCTGCGAGCTTTTTATTTAACCGGGCCCGAGGCGAGGCCCGCGGCCAATGGGAGGCCGCGGTAGAAGTTTGGGCGGGGGGAAAGGGGGGGGAGGTGGGCGGCAGCAACAGCTGTCCAATCGGGATCAGGTGGGCGTGTCAGGGAGATGATGGTGGTGGGCCCCGGCCGTCGGCCTCTGCCCCTCCCTGTCGATCCCAGTCACACGCACAGCTAGCTAGCCATGGCGCTACCAGCAGCTCTGGGCCTCTGACTCCTCCCCTGCTCGGCCCGGGGACAGCCCGGTCCCACCGCCGATAAAGAAAACGGAAAAGGGAGAGGGAAAATAGTTCTAGCGTGCTTGGGGGCCCGGCCCGCGCTGCCGATCCGGCGCCGCGGTGTGACCCCGACGGGCGCGATGATGGCGCCCCCGTGCCGTGCCCGCGCACGCCTCGCCGTTCCCCGGTCGCCGGGTCAGCCCCGTCGCGCGCCGCGGCGGCGACGTGTAGCCCGCCCCGCTTTCGTCGGCGGCGCCCTGCTCGCCCCACTTGCCCGGCCACGGACCACGCCGGCGACCCATCCAACAAATTCGTTCCTATCCGTCCGTCGCGGCCATGCCGAGGGATGGGCAGGAAGTCGGTCCTATCCGGCGGCCGGCGCACCGGCGCATGGAAATTGTTGCGCTGGGCGCGGCGGGGGGACGTGTGAGCGCGTCCGTGCATGGGTGCGCGTGGGATTCCGTGAGGTTCCGCTGGCGATGGGCCACGCTGCTGCGAGGGTGAGATGGTGGTTGGTTGGGTGGGGGGATCGATTCGGTGGATGTGACCCGGTGTGGTGGTGCGCGCACATGCGACGGGGTGGTGCGGGTCAGGGGGCCTGGCTGGCTAGCTCATCGATCGGGTTGTGCTCGAACCACTGCAGGGGAAATGCGCCGGAGCCCGCGTCAACTCGGCGGTCACACCGATCACAGGATAAGGTTGACGGACGGACGAGATGTTTTTTCTTGTTCGATAAAGAAACGGTGGCGCTAAAGCGATTGGACGCGGTGGTGTCAGATCTATATAAAGAAGATTTTTCTTTCTAACATTCGGAAATTGTGGGTCAGTACGTAAATATGTTTTCTTTGATTTGAAGGCACATAAATATGGATTGACATATTTATTGGAACTGGAATATTGATAAACTTAGGGGGTGTTTGGTTCAGGGACTTTTTAGTCCCACAAACTAGAAAAAGTTTCTAAAAAGTTCCTAGAAACCAAACACGAGGGACTTTTTTTACAATGACTAGAAAAAACTTTACTGGATAGTCTTTTTTGATTAAGACTTCTGAATCAAACACCACCTTATTTATCGAAACTGGACACGCTTACCCAGTGCGATTAATGCTGCAATAACCTCAATTTTAATTTATTAGCTCCCTTAGAAAAGGAAAAAAGTAAGGTACTAAGGTCATAGTTTGACCATAATTTCAACTAATAAAGTAAAAGTTAAACATAGAAGAAATAATGTTATCGGAAATTATTTTCAAATATAAATTCAATGATATAATTTTTGCAAACACGCAATAGCATTTTGTTAGTAAAACCTATGATCAAAATTTGTCATAAAATACGAGAGATCAATAAACCAGGATGGTGATAGTATATGGGAGAGTTTTCAGACAGAGAATAAATACTTTGTGAGTCGGGTATGTGTGCTTAATGGACAAAGTTATCGGAAGACTGCTCGTAATGAGGGTATCATAGTTATTATCATGCGTTCCAACTAAGCAACTTTGATGAGGTGACATATAAAATGAAATAAATAAAGATAAGATTTAAGTATCATACCATGATACTGTATCTAATAAATATTGTAATCCTATATATTTTGCATGTCAATGAATTAGGTCATCTAAGATACTAATCTGTGATATGCATTATTGATATAGTATAATACACTAAGATTATATGTATGATACTAATGTATGATACTATCCGCTACGGGTAGCATTTGGATGTCCAAGTCGAATTAAGTTAAAAATATCCGTCCATTCACTTGCGGAAGAAAAATGGTCATTCAGAAATAAAAATCAGGCGTCAGTTAAATATTTCTGTGGCTTCAACGTGAGGAACATTAAGATATGTACAAAACCCTATTGCTCGTCTTGATTGCAAAAAGGAAAAGCTAATGCCATCCGACTATTTCTTCGACGTGTGGAAAGTAGAGCACAGATTTCGAGTAGTGCATTTTGAAGACCGAGCTCTACTGAGGTCTTAATTCTGAAAACTTCAAATTTCAGATTTTTAGTTTCAAAATATTCTAAAAATATACACATGTACATAAGGATGTAAGGGTATCTTTAGAGCAGACCCTCGAACCGTTTGTAAGCGTCTGGACTACACTGTCCGAACGTCTTGAGCTATTCAACGCAGGCTTGTATCAGTCTGCCGAGTAGTCCAGATGTACTTTTTCCGGCCTGGGGGGGGGGGGAGGCTTGCGGGAGTCCGGATAGCAGCCACGCAAGACTTCGATACCCCAGACCCACCCAAAACCCCTCCCGGGCCCTGCGCCTCCATCCTCTCATTTTATCTCATTCAGTTTTTCTCTTTTGCCTTCATCGCCGCCCCACCACCCCAGCCAGCATGCCACACCCATGCCGGAACTCGCTGAGTCCGTTACCTTCAATGATACACCCAGGCTCCACGCCGCTTCTCCTCTGCCGTTGTTCCACACCTCCTCCGACCGCCGCGCAGGTAGCATCCACTCCTACGATGCTCACCATGCACGGCAACTGTTTGGTGTATGCACGAGCTATTTTTTTGTCCCTTCATCTTTGCAATAATGGATTCAGATATGGAGTACATATACGAGCACTACATTGAGTCGTCCGACAACTCGTCTGGCGAGGAGGACTACACGGATGAGACGGCGATGATGCAAGCGGTGCTTGCTGACACGGAGCGTGCGGAGGAGCATGTTCTCATTTCAACGGATAGATCAAGGGTCGTCGAGTGCTCAACCGCAACCCGGGCGCGCGGACATTTAATGCTGATGGATGACTACTTTGCCCCTGATGCCCTCTTCTCTGATGATTTCCGTCGGCGCTTTCGGATGCACAAAAATGTCTTCGATCACCTCTACCATGGCGTCCGGTCCTTTGATGACTACTTGATCTTGAAGAAGGACGCTGTGGGAAGGATTGGGTTCTCTGGTTACCAGAAGTGCCCGGCCACACTGCAGATGCTTTCATATGGCATGATCGCTGACTCGTGGGACGAGTAGTTACGGATGTCGGAGAACACATACGGAGGTGCCATGGTCGAGGTGTTTGGACCTCAGTACCTCACTGAACTAACTGTGGTGGACACGAAAGGCTCTTAGCAATCTCGGAAGCAAGAGGGTGGCCAGGTTTGTTCACATCACTTGACTGCATTTATTGGAAATGGAAAAACTTCCCAAAAGTTTTGCAAGGGCAATATCAGGGTCATGTTAAGAAGCCCACATCATTCTCGAAGCAGTTGCATAATAGCATCTTTGGATTTGGCACGCTTTCTTTGGCATGCCCGGGTCTCACAATGACATCAACGTGCTACAGCGATCATCTTCGTTTGCTAGGCTGACTGAAAAAATCTCCTCCTTACCACTATACTGAAATAATAAACAAATTATAGATACATTTAAGATGTATCAATGGCACAATTGAGCTCAAGATGGACATGTTAAAAATGGCAAACGCATGACCCTTATGGTCACCAACGAGGCACACTGAACATATTTCAGTTGCCTTGATTGGATAGATATTGCAATAGAGTTAATGATGTAAGCTCGGAAGGCGTTCATTCTGTTTCCGGGCAAAGTCGATGATAACTACGACATCTATCTGTGGTTCAACACCCACAATCACCACAACAGTCCTTGGTGTTGACCTCGAGTTCGTATGCATAATTCTATCATAGTAGCACCTAATTGAACATATATGTTGTATGCAGTTATTATAGTGTTATTTGTAAGTGTTAAAAAAAGAGTTGTTAAATTAAAGTGTGTTCTTGTTGGAGAACGTAGTAATTTCAAAAAAAATTACACACACGCAAGATAATGGTGATGCATAGCAACGAGAGGGGAGAGTGTTGTCCACGTACCCTCGTAGACCGAAAGCCGAAGCGTTATGACGATGCGGTTGATGTAGTCGTACGTCTTCACGATCGACCGATCCTATTACTGAACGTACGGCACCTCCGCGATCTGCACACATTCAGCTCGGTGACATCCCACGAACTCGCGATCCAGTAGAGTGTCGAGGGAGAGCTTCGTCAGCACGACGACGTGATGACGGTGATGATGAAACTACCGGCGCAGGGCTTCGCCTAAGCACCACGACAATATGACTGAGGTGGATTATAGTAGAGGGGGCACCGCACATGGCTAAGAGATCAATGATCAACTTATGTGTCTATGGGGTGCCCCCTGGCCACGTATATAAAGGATGAAGGGAGGAGGAGGCCGGCCCTCATAGGGCACGCCAAAAAGTGTGGAGTCCTACTAGGACTCCCTAGTCCTAGTAGGATTCCACCTCCCACATGGAATAGGAAAAAGGGAAGGGGGGAGGAGAAGGAAGGAAGGGGGCGCCCCCTTTCCCTAGTCCAATTCGGACCAGTCCATGGGGAAGGACGCCGCCGCCCTTGAGGCCTTTCTCTCCTTTCCCGTATGGCCCATTAAGGCCCAATACGAATTCCCCTAACTCTCCGGTACTCCGAAAAATACCCGAATCACTCGTAACCTTTCCGATGTCCGAATATAGCCTTCCAATATATCGATCTTTACGTCTCAACCATTTCGAGACTCCTCGTCATGTCACTGATCTCATCCGGGACTCCGAACAAACTTCGATCATCAAATCACATAACTCATAATACAAAGCATCACAGGACGTTAAGCGTGCGGACCCTACAGGTTCGAGAACTATGTAGACATGACCGAGACTCATCTCCGGTTAATAACCAATAGCGGAACCTGGATGCTCATATTGGTTCGTACATATTCTATGAAGATCTTTATCGGTCAAACCGCAAAACAACATACGTTGTTCCCTTTTGTCATCGGTAAGTTACTGTTGGAAATATGCCCTAGAGGCAATAATAAATTGGTTATGATTATATTTCCTTGTTCATGATAATCGTTTATTATCCATGCTAGAATTGTATTGATAGGAAACTCAGATACATGTGTGGATACATAGACAACACCATGTCCCTAGTAAGCCTCTAGTTGACTAGCTCGTTGATCAATAGATGGTTACGGTTTCCTGACCATGGACATTGGATGTCGTTGATAACGGGATCACATCATTAGGAGAATGATGTGATGGACAATACCCAATCCTAAGCATAGCACAAGATCGTGTAGTTCGTATGCTAAAGCTTTTCTAATGTCAAGTATCATTTCCTTAGACCATGAGATTGTGCAACTCCCGGATACCGTAGGAATGCTTTGAGTGTACCAAACGTCACAACGTAACTGGGTGACTATAAAGGTGCACTACAGGTATCTCCGAAAGTGTCTGTTGGGTTGGCACGAATCGAGACTGGGATTTGTCACTCCGTGTAAGCGGAGAGGTATCTCTGGGCCCACTCGGTAGGACATCATCATAATGTGCACAATGTGATCAAGGAGTTGATCACGGGATGATGTGTTACGGAACGAGTAAAGAGACTTGCCGGTAACGAGATTGAACAAGGTATCGGGATACCGACGATCGAATCTCGGGCAAGTATCGTACCGATAGACAAAGGGAATTGTATACGGGATTGATTAAGTCCTTGACATCGTGGTTCATCCGATGAGATCATCGTGGAACATGTGGGAGCCAACATGGGTATCCAGATCCCGCTGTTGGTTATTGGCCGGAGAGTCGTCTCGGTCATGTCTGCATGTCTCCCGAACCCGTAGGGTCTACACACTTAAGGTTCGATGACGCTAGGGTTGTAAAGGAAGTTTGTATGTGGTTACCGAATGTTGTTCGGAGTCCCAGATGAGATCTCGGATGTCATGAGGAGTTTCAGAATGGTCCGGAGGTAAAGATTTATATATAGGAAGTCCTATTTCGGCCATCGGGACGAGTTTCGGGGTCATCGGTATTGTACCGGGACCACCGGAAGGGTCCCGGGGGTCCACCGGGTGGGGCCACCTATCCCGGAGGGTCCCATGGGCTGAAGTAGGAAGGGATCCAGCCCAAAGTGGGCTGGGGCGCCACTTTCCCCTAGGGCCCATGCGCCTAGTGTGGGGAAACCCTAAAAGGAAGAGTCCTAGGAGGGGAAGGCACCTCCTAGGTGCCTTGGGGGGGAGGGAATCCTCCCTTGGCCGCCACCCCAAGGCCCATCTAGGGCTGCCGCCCCTCTAGGGGTGGGAACCCTAGAGGGGTTGCACCCTCCTCCCTCTCCCCTATATATAGTGAGGCCTGGGGCTGCCCATAACACGCGATCTGATCTCTGCATGTTGGTGCAGCCCTCCCCTCTTTCTCCTCTTCTGCGGTGCTTGGCGAAGCCCTGCAGGATTGCCACGCTCCTCCATCACCACCACGCCGTTGTGCTGCTGCTGGATGGAGTCTTCCTCAACCTCTCCCTCTCTCCTTGCTGGATCAAGGCATGGGAGACGTCATCGGGCTGTACGTGTGTTGAACGCGGAGGTGCCGTCCGTTCGGCACTAGGATCATCGGTGATTTGGATCACGACGAGTACGACTCCATCAACCCCGTTCTCTTGAACGCTTCCGCTTAGCGATCTACAAGGGTATGTAGATGCACTCTCCTTCCCCTCGTTGCTGGTCTCTACATAGATAGATCTTGGTGATACGTAGGAAAATTTTGAATTTATGCTACGTTCCCCAACAGTTACTTGCCTGAGATTTGATTGTCGGTATCTCAATACCTAGTTCAATCTCATTACCGGCAAGTCTCTTTACTCGTTCCGTAATGCATCATCCCGCAACTAACTCATTAGTCACATTACTTGCAAGGCTTATAGTGATGTACATTACCGAGAGGGCCCAGAGATACCTCTCCGATAGATGGAGTGACAAATCCGAATCTCGATCTATGTCAACTCAACAAACACCATTGGAGACACTTGTAGAGCATCTTTATAATCACCCAGTTACGTTGTGAAGTTTGATAGCACACAAGGTGTTCCTTTAGTATTCGGGAGTTGCATAATCTCATAGTCAGAGGAACATGTATAAGTCATGAAGAAAACAGTAGCAATAAGACTGAATGATCATTATGCTAAGCTAACGGATGGGTCTTGTCCATCACATCATTCTCTAATGATGTCATCCCGTTCATCAAATGACAAACATGTCCATGGCTAGGAAACTTAACCATTTTTGATTAACGAGCTAGTCAAGTAGAGGCATACTAGGGACACTCTGTTTGTCTATGTATTCACACATGACTAAGTTTCTGGTTAATACAATTATAGGATGAATAATAAACATTTATCATGATATAAGGAAATATAAATAACAACTTTATTATTGTCTCTAGGGCACATTTCCTTCATTTCTTAAACCGTGCTATATGACTATATTGTGCCTTCTAGGATACAACTATTACTGTTCAGGTGAAAAATGTTGCCACCTCAGCCGGTTTTTCGCCAAGCAAAAACCACTACTAGCGGGCGTTAACCAGACCATCACGGGTACAAACTGTTGGGAAATTGGGCCAGCACGAGGGGTGGCGGCGGCCGCGTGCCATACGCACGGGCTAGCCCCTCTCGGTTCCACACTTTACGTTAAGTGGGTATTTATCCCTTGACCTTTTACCCCTATATAAAGAGACGATGAGCAATCATTGTAACATTTGATCATTGATTAATAAAGATAGTCTTCTCCATACTTCCCTGTATTCATCTACTTTTGCGTGTTCGACTACTTCGTCTACGATGCTCGCTCTCGCTCCTCAACCTCGGACCGGACTCGCTGGCGGAGTTGTGGAACACGTTATCACCACGCTCCGCTCCATCAACTCTCCATCAAGCCTGCGTCAAGCCTGCATCACGCAGGCTTTCGTCGATCCCGCGGAGGTATAAGATCCGATCTCTCTTTTGCAAAAATGGATTCCTCCTCATCACGATTCCGTTTTTGCGATTAGTCTATTTTTCGGATTTAATCTACCTATGGCGTGGATTTTCCTCCCAAGAACTGGCTGACGAATACATCACCGACCAATGTCGATGTTCTTGGATCAAGAGGGACTTGTTGACTGCACTATACGGGAGTCGGTACACATCGCGACCCAGATGGTCACGGTACCGCCGCAAAAGCACCAGATGTGCCATGCGCCGTCGGAGTTCCGGATGAACATAATAACGACCTACATCCTGAGGCCGATGTCCAGATGACGCTGTGCCAAACCATCGACGGCGTGGCCATGGCCCTGCTGGCCGTTCCCGTGCCCGCTGCATGCTCACGCCGCCGCGCGCTCGCGTACCCTGCTTGTCGCCGTCGTCGCGACCCCGCTGATCGCGCACGCCCGCCGACGCGTGCCGCTGGCCGTCCGCCGCCGCGCGCCCGTGTCCTCTGCCGGGCGCGCCCCCACTGGTCGCGCGCGCCACACCGTGCTCGCTGACGCTCGCTTCGCCCGGAGCGCCACCACGTACCCGCCTCCTGTCGCTCGTGCACGGCAAGCTGCCATCGCCAGGACGCGACCTGCCGTGCGCCGCTCTCGCTGACCACTCCAGCCAAGAGGCCGGGTAACGCAGCCGCCGCCACACCACTCGGGCGCTAGGGAAAACCTAGCGACCCGGATGATGCGCAGCGCGGGGGCTGGCCGGGCCAGCCTGCTGGTTGATGGGCCCAGGGCCCATGTGCGTCACGGCCGAGGCACCCTCCTACATTAAAAAGGAGAGAGAGAGGTGGCTAGTGCACCCTAGATGGACTGACGACCCATTTTCGGCCTGCAGCCGAACTGGACTGAGCCGGAGAGCACGCGCGCGCGCGGTTCTTTGCATTTTAGCCCCTGCAATTTTCTGTTTTTACGCGTATTATATTCCCGCTGTAATATTTCGCATAGAAGCCCCTGGAACTGTCTCTTTTATCTGAAAAATGCGTATTTTGGCTTTAAAATGTCTCAGGAATTCAATTTATGGGCTATTTTTCACGTAAAAAATGCGCTTAACATGCTATATTTTGTAAACATGTTTTTATTGTATGATTTTACTACTGTAGATTAATTGTTTAACACTCTTAATCATTAAGTAAGTCATATAAAAACGTGTTTTAAATAATGGAACATCATTTTTATAAGTTTATCAACATCGCAATTGTGCAAAAGATTACCTGCTGTAATCTCATGATTTTTGCATAAATCGAAGATGACCGGAATTGTCAACAAGGAGTTTGCTAAGTTGGCCCAGACGGGGCTGAACTACCTGTCATGGGCCTCGGACTGTGAGATTTTTCTCCAGGGAAAAAGCCTCCAGAGGGCGATTGGTAAGGGGACCCAACTGGCCCCCACTGATCCCAAGTTCGAAACTGAGAATGCGCAAGCTCTGCATTTTCTCCGTCATCACCTGTCACCTACTCTGAAAGACGAGTATATGGCTGAGCGGAGTGCTTTTGGCCTTTGGACCGCTCTTAAGTAGCGGTTTGAGCGGCTGAAGTACACTGTGAAGCCACGTGCAGAGGCAGAGTGGATCCGTCTGAGGTTTGCGGACTTCAAGACGGTTGGGGAGTACAATTCGGCTCTGCACCGGATTTGTACGACTCTTCGGTTGTGTGGTACTTGTTTGTGTAGGTGCGTGGGACTTGAGCGTGATCTCCTACTGGATTGATACCTTGGTTCTAAAAAACTAAGGGAAATATTTATGCTACTTTACTGCATCACCCTTTCCTCTTCAAGGGAAAACCAACGCAGTGCTCAAGAGGTAGCATGTCGCGCGCCACAGGAGGTCGTTGATGCATACAAGGCTCGTAAGGCGCATGAGACGCACCTCGCCTTGGTTCAGGAGGGAGCACCACCCGTGATGATCTCTACGCCCCTTGTTGCGCCCATAGAGGCGACCCCGGTGGTGCCCATCGCGGCGGCTTTGGCGGTCTCTGGTGACGCCAACGTTGCCATGGAGGTTGACTACGTGGTCGCCTCGGCGGTGCCGCAACTAGATATTGATGCTGCCTCCAAGATGATTTCTAAGGAGGATCAGCTCACTAGTATGGAGATTGCGGCTGAAGTCAATGGCTTCTTCATCGAGTCTACTTAGCATACCTCTTTGGTTATCATGATTCCGTGATTTGATACAATAAATTTGATTTGGTTGTAAGCTCTATGAGAGCATAAACTTATTCTTTACTTTGGCGATTGGATGACATTTATTCATTTATTCCATTATTTATACATGATAGTATGTTATGTTCTGGAATGTGTGCATTTATTATCAACGTAGCGTCTTCCTCATTATATTAATTATATGTCATGTTTTAGAACGCGTGTGGCGCCCGAATGGAGGAAACATGCCTTGCCGATAGCGCAACTACACATACCATTTTACGAGAAACTAAGTACTTTGAGTCTATTAAAAAAATCTCCAGGAAGTATTATGACAATCGTCGGCTGTGGTTCACACATAGTTGGCTCTCGACGAGCCACTATTATACTTCCTAGGGGAACAACTTTGATCATTAATGATGCGTTGTTGTACATGGAGTCGACTCGTACTCTTTTGAGCTTTAGAGACATCCGCGCAAATGGTTTTCATATTGAGACCGATGATGAGAACGGAAAGGAGTGCCTACTCATCACAAAGCAGGATGCGAATGGTAAACATGTTATCGAAAGGCTTCCTTCGTTCGACACAGGGCTATACTACACTAAAATAGTAGCACCGCTTGTGTACACTACCCTCAAGACCGTTTTTAGAAGCTCTGAACTCTTCTGCCTCTGGCACGATAGGTTAGGCCACTCCGGACTTAGGATGATGAGAAATATAATAGACAACTCACATGGTCATAATGTTAACGTGAAGAACTTCTCGAATCCCGATGATTTCGTGTGCTCCGCATGCGCTAAGGGGAAGTTAGTCATTAGGCCATCGCCCCTCAAGATGAGGGATGAAATCCCCACGTTCTTGGAACGTATCCAAAGGGACATATGCGGTCCAATTCAGCCCGTCACGGGGCCGTTTCGGTACTTCATGGTGCTCATTGACGCTTCCTCTAAATGGTCCAATGTTTGCCTGCTGTCAACACGGAACCATGCCTTTGCAAAGTTGATCTCTCAGATCATACAAATGAGGAATAATTTCCTTGATTATCGTATAAAGTCTATTCGAATGGACAACGCCGGAGAATTTACTTCAAAGGCGTTCGATGATTATTGCATGCAATTGGAATCAAAGTTGAGCACTCCGTACCGCATGTTCATACACAAAATGGACTTGATGAGGCATTGTTTAAAAGAATTAAATTCATTGCCCGACCGCTCCTTCAGGGTTGTAATTTACCAACTACATGTTGGGGCCACGCAGTGTTACACGCGGCCAATCTCATCAACTTTAGACCGTCGGCCTACATCATCCACTCTCCTGTTCAGCTTGCGCAAGGGCCAGCACCGAAAATTTCCCACCTTCGTAGGTTCGGTTGCCAGGTATATGTACCAATACCACCACCTCAGCGATCGGCGATGGGCCCGCTCCGTAAGTCGGGGATATAGGTTGGTTATGAGACTGTGTCCATAATCAGGTATCTGGACCCCATGACAGGTGACTGTCACACGCTCGTTTTGGTGATTGCATTTTTGACGAGATTTTTTTCCCGACTTTAGGGGGAGAGAATCAACCCCTTAATGCTAAAAGTCGATAAATCACGTGGCAAGCCACGGGAATCGACGCTCATGACCCACGCACTGCTGAGACTGAGAGACAAGTCCAAAAGATAATAGATTTGCAGCCATTAGCAAATCAACTGCCTGACTACTTTAGTGACTTAAAGACTCTGACAAAATCGCATGTGCACGCGCGCAATGCACCAGAAAGGGTTGAAATACCAAAGAAAAATGATGGTATACCCGCTCCCGTCCAAAGGCCTAAAAGACGAGAGATCCGGCTTCTCAAATCCCAAGTACTCGGGGACACCCGACGAAAAAGGATAAGAGAGATTTATTACAGCATGTCGCCAAAGTGCCCCAAAGTGAAACGGGGAGCCAGTCGAGACCTGGCACAAGTACGGAAAATTTAGTGTACGAAATTCCGGACTTAAACTTTCCCATAGGGAAAACACCCAGCGGAGATGTGTGCGCACACATCGGCGCGGGAAATCTAAAGGACATTGCTCCCATAATGGAAAATTTGGTAGAGCAAGTGTTTGCGCCGGATGCGCTCCATGACGAAATGGCCATAAATTATATTTATACGGGAGAGTTCCTGAACCGAGCAACAGTGATTGTCGACATTAAATTTGCTACGAAAATCGCCTCAATCATAGATCTTGACCCTGAGCCTAACACGCTCGTTGATTGCAAGAAAAGGTCGGATTCGAAAGATTGGCAGCAGGCAATTACTGCCGAATTATTATCTCTCAACAAAAGGAAGGTGTTTGGACCAGTTTGTCGAACTCCTCCCCACATTTGCCCTGTTTGCCATAGGTGGGTTTTTGTTCGAAAGAGAGATGAAAATAATAAGGTAGTACGGTACAAAGCAAGGCTCTTCGCTCAAGGGTTCACTCAACGACCAGGTGTCGATTTTGAGGAGACTTATTCCCCGGTCATGGATGGAGTTACCTTTAGATACTTGATATCGATGGCAGTAAACATGGACTTGAAAATGAAACTAATGGATGTTGTCACTTCTTACCTATATGGTAACTTGGATTCGAATATATACATGATGGTTCCAGAAGGTATCCCTGTTCTGAACCATGATAGAGCGAACAGGAGTCTATACTGTGTTCGACTTCAAAAGGCACTGTACGGACTCAGACAGTCTGGTAGAATGTGGTACAATCGCTTAAGTGATTTCCTTCATCAGAAGGGCTACATGAGCAACAAAGATTGCCCATGTGTTTTTATACGGTGATCCCAAGATGGATTCTGTATAATCTCGGTGTACGTGGACGATTTAAACATAATCTGTACGCCTGAGGATTTTGAGGAAGCAAGTTCCTACCAGATGCCGGAATTCGAGATGAAGGATTTGGGTAAAACCAAGTTCTGTCTAGGTCTGCAACTTGAACATTCCCCTGCTGAGATTCTAGTGCACCAGTCGGCCTACACCGAGAATGTCGTGGTTTTGTCACGGCAGATGTCCTAGAGAAAGGACTTAGTCGTGGAGCCATCGCGACGGGTTAGCTTGAAGGGGTTAAAGCGGACACAAGGACGCAAGAGAGTTTATACTAGTTCGGCCCCTTCAATGAAGGTAAAAGCCTACGTCTAGTTGTGATGGAATTGATGGGTGTTTCGATGACTAGGGAGCAATAAGCTTCGCCTATGTCTCGAGTTGTTGTCTGTCGTCTCTGAACCACCGCCGGGTCATCCCCTTATATACATGGGTGACGCCCGTCGGTTTACAGCGTCCCAACACCAGCTCATAGATGTGTCCGGTTTGGTCTCTACTTATTCCTAACTTACAATACAAGTTACATATTGACGCCTGTTTACGGCTACGGGCTCTCAACCGGTTATGGGTCTTGAGCCCTCATCTACCTTCATGGGCTTTAACATGCTTAACTACTGATGAAGCTAATCCGGCCCAGATAGGCCGGTTTACGCCCAGTAGTAATATCCCCAACATTAGGCCCCAGATTGATTTGAACAGGTTCATGTCAATCCTTAGCAAAAACTTCATTTTCAACATCTTCTTGTAGTTTGGTGAACCGCCGTGATGTCATCTTCTCTGATTGCTGTAAATCGGCATGACGTCATCTATCATAAAGAAACTATCCGTGATACCTTCTTATTTGATAGATCCGCGATAATCGAGGCGACTGCTCTGTTTCCAAACTTGCGGCTCCTTGATTTTCGCGCCTGACCCATGTCCCTTGCTTTATAAATAGGACCGAAGGGTCATTTATTTTTCCCCTGCTTGCCCTTCTGCTTCTTCTTCCTCGCGTCGCCCAGTCTTCGAAGCTCCGCCGCCGTCGTCGACCTCTGCACCAACTTTGGCTGCTACATCACCCTGAGCGTACCAGAGCACCACGGCGACCTTCCGCTTCTTCCTCAGCTCCGGTAAGTCTTCTATCCCTTTCATCATAGATCTGTTCTAGGGTTTCCATGTTCTCGACTGTTCATGGCTTGCTTCTTGTTCATATGATAGATCCTTAGACGAGTCTGTGAATCTTCGCTCTGTGTAGCAGTAGTTTTTATCCTCCGTTTTCACTTTCGCATATTAAGACCATAGATCTTATCCGTACCTTCGCTTATTGATTCGGCACTGCTCCTTTAGGGCCTTGAATATTTATCTCCTTTATAAACATGTTCCAGATCCAAAGCTGTAGTATAATCTTGTGAAATCTGTTTTTGTGTACTTACTCATCTGCAGTCTTGATTGTTCAATGCTTAGATCAGGCGGTTTAACTTTGTAGAAATTTTTTACGAACCGGTATATACCATTAGTCCCCTTGTTGAACCGCCAGATGTTGGTTACTTCTTGAAACTCCGGTTCAGATAGTTTTGTCTCCGGTTTAACACTGTCCATACCAACGTATCTTGATCAAATGCATTTTTGAACCGGGATCTTCTACCTTGTAGATTCCATCATGGCCAAGCAAGTGTATGAGTGCAATTGGGTCCCTTCTCGCGTCACAGAGGATCAACTGGACGATTTAGTCCTGATTGGCGCCTTGGGCAGCAAAGATACCATCCATTGGAGGGCTCCTGGCAAAGAATGCCCCCCACACCTCGAGAAGGAGAGATTGTTGTTTTCGTAGATCACCTAGCCCGGGGCGTTAAACCGCCCGGTTCTAAATTTTACCGCGATGTTTTAGCCGATTTTCAACTCCATCCGCAAGACACTGGCCCCAACTCTGTTACCAATATGTGCCACTTCCAAGTACTCTGTGAGGTGTTCTTTCAAGAGGAGCCCACAGTGGAATTATTCAGAGATCTGTTCCATCTAAACCGCCGTACCGAGTTTACTGATGGCTCTAATACGGAGTTGGGTGGCATGGCAATTCAGAAAAGGAAAGAGGTCACATACCCTCACGCCAAGCTGCACAGTCACCCCAAGGAGTGGAATCAGACATGGTTCTACTGCAAAGACACCTCCCCTGCTGGTGAGAATCCCTTGCCTGGCTTTCGTCTGGAGCGGCTCAGCAATACACACCCTTTTCCTCAGAGATTGACTGCCCGGGAGAGAAGCAAATATGCTCCCCAGTTGTCAAAGCTCAGAGCCTTTATGGCCAACGGTTTAACCGGTGTTGATCTCGCTCGCTGTTGGATATCATGGAGCATATTTCCCCTTAGTCAGCGCTCCGGTTTGATGTGCGAGTATACTGATAATGTTGATGACCCACTGCGACATTCAAAACTCCAACTCTCTGGTGAAGAAATCACAGAGGCTGTGTGCAAGATACTGAATGAACCAGAACATGTCTGCGCTAGAACCGGCCTGCTTCCCTTCTGTGCCACCAACAAACCGCCAGCTGTAAGACTTTGATTTTTCTCTTTGTTGAATTTGTTATTGACATGTTTGGTCATTGTTTGTAATATCAGTGTCTGTATAATCAGGGCGATGATCCGTTTTGGAGAAAAAAGCTGCCGCAGGAGAAATCAGAGAAGGCAGACAAACCGGAAAGAGCAATCCGGCAAAAAACTAAAGCTGTGAAGAAGACTGCCCACAGGAAAAGAACCACTGCCTCTTCTAATCCGGCCCCTGATGATGAGGTGGATAATCCGGACTTTGAGGTAGAGCTTGACTCACTTGGTTTATTTTTCATGCGTCTTATTGATGATGATATTTGTCAGGATGATGCCGAAGCCAGCCACGCGGATGTTGCAGAGGTAATTATTCTCTCTTCCGATTCAGAAACTTTGCCTTCACAAAAAATCCGTCAGGCAAACCGGAAAGTTAAATTTTCTCATCCTCTTGCTTATTTGGATCCTAAACTTCTTATGAAGACTCAACAACACGAGGCTCGCCGCACCACCAGGCACAGCGGCCAGGTAGTTACCTCCGCCGGTTTACCGAACAGTCCGGTTCGGAAACGTCATTCCGAGGTCTCTAACTCGCCTATCAGTGCTTGTCCTAAAGCGGGCTGCTTTCGTCAACCTCTTAATCCGTCTGACTCCAATTACCAGGTTATTTCCCACTCATCTTCTGGCGAGTCATCGGCCACTCAGCTCCCGCCGCTCAAAACGGTGCTTGGGTAAGCCATATTTATTGTGATGTTTGCAGTACATTGCCTTAGAACACATGCTGTATTTAATTTGGTTACTCTTCTCAGGGCCAAACCTAGGCCAAGCAAGACGGCCCGCCTGGACAAAGCGGCCAAAGAAGATGTCATTCTTGAAGCGGCTATCTCTGAGGATATTCCCAACAATCCACCGCAGCCAGATGATGATCTTATTGCTGAAGAGAGACCTGTTGATACCTCAGGCCCTATCCAACAGCCCACAGGTACCATCCGGATTGAAAGCTCCACTAGTCCAGCAGAATCTACTGAGAAGCCAACAGGCCAACAGCTCCAGTGCAAAACGGCGGTACCAAGGATGATGAGGTTGTCATTACTGGCACTGGTCATGCTGAACCAAGCAATCCTGTCGCTTTATCCAAACATTCTGCCAAGGAGGAATTTGCTGCTTTTGGCAAAGGCACGTGGAACGCTGATCTGACGGCTTACTCTGCTCTGAACACCCAAGATATCCATTCCGGCTATCTGAATCGGTTGTATACCAGCCGTGACTACGAAGCCGGTCTGGTTAATATGATGAAAGATAAATATGAGGTAACTTCCATATGCTCCTTCCTGCTTGTATGCTTTTATTCTTGGTGACTCTCCTAGCACCCAAGGGCCGGTTTGAACTATTCTTTCAAACCGGGACTTAATAATATAAATCTTGATGCTTTGAAATTTGCTGATGTAGCCCCTAAGGGCCGGTTCAACTTAGCGTAGTTAAACCGGTACTTTAAGTAATTGAAACTGCCGCATCAGAATACATATGATCAAATAGCCATTAGCCCCCAAGTGCCAAGTTGAATACTTGTATTGAGCTTGGGACTTTATAAACAATTGAAAGATGAAGATCGAATATGCATTAGCCCCCAAGTGCCAAGTTGAATACTTGTATTGAGCTTGGGACTTTGCAAACAATTGAAAGATGAAGATCGAATATGCATTAGCCCCCAAGTGCCAAGCGCATAACTTGTTATGTGGTTGGTACTTGAATCCTTCTACCGATTTGTTGAAACATATATCTGTATGCCTGCAGGCGGAGCTGAAGGCGAAAGAAAGCCAAGTCATCGATCTGCGAGAAAACCTGAAAACCCAACAGGCTGAAACCTCCAAGGCAAAAGAGGAATTGGCCAGTGCCTTAAGCACCATGGAACAACTTAAGGAGAACTTCAAGAAGAAATGGGCGGATTGGGCCACTGAAAAGTCCGCTTTGATCAAACGAGCAAAGGATGCTGAGGCTGCACTGAAACCAGTGACGGATGAACTGACCAGCATAAAGCGGCACGTTCATGCCATGACCACTGCTATCTTTGGTAAGCCAGCTTGCCTTCTGAATTGGTTCTGCCTTCTTACAGAGTTGCCGGTTTATTAACCTTTTATGGTATTTCAGGGACACGCATTGGTCACTTGGGGTCAGATGTGCGGAAGAAATTGAAAGCCGCCTATACCTTGGTTGAACAATTGTATACTGGTGCCCAGCGGATCATCTGTACCGCGTCTCATAACAAACCGGCGCCCACTTTGATTCAAGATACTTTGATGAAACTGTCAGTGCTTCCTGCCCGGGTTGAAGAGCTGAAGAAATCTGCTGCTCGAACCAGTGCAATCAATGCTTTAATCCGGGCAAAAGCCTGGGTGCCGGATTTTGATCCTATTGAAGCGGCTCAGGGTTATCCCAGTTTGAAGGAAGACGGGTCAGAATTTGGTGAAGCGGATCTGCGAGCCATAAACCGGGAGGTACGTCCGCTAGCTTGTCAACTGGCTGAGGAAGCAGATTTGTCTCATTATCAAGCCCAATATGACAGCCAGAACAAGCGAATAGCTGCACCAATCCATGAATCGGAAAACCTGATCCCTCCAATTCGTAAGCATACTTACGCTCCCGATATTGACCCGTCTTCGCTAATCCATGACGAAGCTGTTTTTCAAGCTTTGATGGGAATTGACTGGACAACTGTGGATTTCCAGCCACTGGGTAGAGAAACGGAAGCTGAAGCGGCGCAGGATGACCCACAACCATCAGGCCAGGCTTGTGGCCAAGCTTAAACCGGAAGCCGGTTTTAAAACTCTCTCCTTTGTGAAAAACAATTATGTTATTATGGGCACCATGTTGCCTTGTAATAGGCTAGCTGATACCTTTGATGTTGATATGCCTTCGTGCATAACTTGTTCTTCCTGTGGTAATGAACTTTCCAAAATACTTTCTGCCACCATTGAGTGTGAAGTTGGCTTGGCCAACCTTGAAGCGGAGCTTTTGCAAACCCACACTGTTGGAGGAAATAACAACTCCTGTATATGTATATGACACTGGTTACCATGTAAACCGTGCCGGGTTATAATGAACACCGTGTTACTCCATAAGAGGATGTTAACAACAAGGATCAAACCGGACAAATAGTCTCCGGATTGACGTGAATTGTGTTCCGTCAATTGATTGGTTAAAAAACTTTGTCGGTTTTAAAGAACACAATAAAAAGCAAAAACCCCCCTTCAAGGAAAAGTATGAAGCAAAAGCAATGACAAAAAATGTTTGCCAAAAAAGATTTATTTAAGCTGATCAAATGGCGTAACCATGGCCAAACACGACCAAGATCCCGTTAGGTGTAACTATGGTTCTAGTTAGCCAGGTCCCCAAGTGATTCTTGTGGCATTTATGCCGACCAAATGGCGTGGTCATGGTTCAGGTTCGACCAAGCCCCCAAGTGATTCTGTGGCCTTAGGCCGATCAAGAGGCATGACTGGTTCAGACATGACCAAGTCCCCAAGTGATCTGGTGGCTTTCGCCTATCAAGAGGCATGGTATTGGTTCGGACACGACCAATCCTCCAAGTGATATAACACGATGCTTTTAGCAAAGCGAACTCAAGGGGTAAACCGGAGGCCGTTTAGAGCAACTCCGTGTAACCTCACATGATGTAAAAGAACAGATACCCCGCTTTAGCCGAGGTTCCGGTTTATTATACTTAATCATAATATATACATTGTATGTACATAAGCATAGCCAATTGCTCAGGTATAGTAAGGCCGAAGATGAGCTATATTCCACGGCCTGTTAGTCTCTTCCTCTGATGTACGTGAGTCCTTATGCTCTCGAATATCGATCAGATAGTACGACCCGTTGTGCAGATTCTTGTTGACCACGAAAGGCCCCTCCCAAGGTGGGGATAGCTTATGCATATCAGTCTGATCTTGGATGAGCCGAAGCACCAAATCTCCTTCCTGGAAGGCTCTGGTTCTGACTCGGCGACTGTGATAACGACGAAGATCCTGCTGGTAAATCGCCGATCGGGCGGCTGCGATGTCACGCTCTTCATCCAACCGGTCCAAAGCATCTTGCCGTGCTGTCTCGTTGTCCGCTTCAATATAAGCCGTGACACGAGGTGAATCATGACGGATATCACTGGGGAGAACCGCTTCCGCTCCATAAACCATGAAGAATGGTGTGTATCCTGTTGATCTGTTGGGTGTTGTATTGATGCTCCATAACACAGATGGTAATTCTTCTACCCAACAACCCGACATTCTCTGCAAAGGAACCATGAGCCGGGGCTTGATGCCTCTCAAGATCTCTTGATTAGCTCTTTCTGCTTGACCATTGGACTGTGGGTGTGCCACTGATGAAACGTCGAGCCGGATGTGCTCCCGTTCGCAGAACTCCATGGCACCTTTGGACAAATTGGTACCATTATCTGTGATGATACTATGTGGAAAGCCAAACCGGAAAATCACTTTTTTAATGAACTGAACCGTCGTGGCCGCATCACACTTGCTAACAGGTTCTGCCTCCACCCACTTTGTAAACTTGTCAACCGCCACCAGGAGGTGGGTCTTCTTATCTTTGGACCTTTTGAAAGGCCCAACCATATCCAGCCCCCAAGTCGCAAACGGCCAAGTAATTGGAATCATCCTCAATTCTTGAGCCGGTACATGAGCACGTCTTGAAAACCTTTGGCAACCATCACATCATCTGACCAGATCCTTCGCATCAGCATGAGCAGTTAACCAATAGAAACCATGGCGAAACGCTTTAGCCACCAGAGACTTTGAACCGGCGTGGTGACCACAATCTCCTTCGTGGATCTCCTGCAAAATTTCACGGCCTTCTTCAGGAGACACGCAACGTTGAGAAGCTCCTGATATACTGCAATGATGCAACTCACCGTTGATGACAGCCATGGACTTGGATCGCCGGATTATCTGCCGGGCCAGAATCTCATCTTTTGGCAACTCGCCCCGGTTCTTGTATGCCAGATAAGGAAGCGTCCAATCCGGAATAACATGAAGAACTGCCACCAATTGAACCTCCGGATCAGGAATGGCCAAATCCTCTTCACCAGGGATCTTCACCGACGGGTTGTGCAGCACATCCAGAAAAACATTGGGTGGGACCGGTTTGCGCTGAGAGCCCAGCCGGCTTAAAGCGTCCGCCGCTTCATTTTTCCGCCGGTCCACGTGGTCCACCTGATAGCCTCTGAAATAACCTGCAACAATATCCACCTCACGACGATGTGCTGCCATGAGTGGGTCCTTGGAGTCCCAAGTGCCAGACACTTGCTGAGCCACAAGGTCCGAATCACCGAAGCACTTAACTCGACTTAGATTCATCTCCTTAGCCATCCGAAGACCATGGAGCAAGGCTTCATACTCAGCTGCATTGTTAGTACAAGGGAACATTAAACAGAGAACATAACAAAACTTATCACCTCGTGGGGAAGTCAATACGACTCCAGCCCCCGAGCCTTCCAACTGCCTGGATCCGGCAAAATGGATGGTCCAATACGTATGATCCGGCTTTTCTTCAGGTGCTTGCATTTCCGTCCAATCATTGATGAAATCAACAAGTGCTTGAGACTTAATCGCTGTCCGAGGCACATATTTCAAACCGTACGGCCCTGGCTCTATAGCCCACTTTGCAATCCGGCCAGTTGCTTCCCGGTTCTGGATGATATCTCCCAAAGGAGCAGAACTGACCACCGTAATTGGGTGCCCTTGGAAGTATTGCTTAAGCTTCCGGCTTGCCATAAAAACTCCGTACACCAGCTTCTGCCAATGCGGATACCTTTGCTTGGAGTCAATGAGTACCTCGCTGATATAATAGACCGGACGTTGAACCGGATGCTCCTTACCTGCCTCCTTTCGTTCCACCACAATAGCCACGCTGAGCGCACGAGCATTAGCAGCAACATATAGCAGTAACGGCTCCTTGTCAATGGGAGCGGCGAGCACAGGCGGATTGGCCAATTGCCGCTTTAAGTCCTCAAATGCTTCATCAGCAGCAGAACTCCAGACGAACTGATCTGTTTTCTTCAACATCTGATACAAAGGGATCGCCTTCTCACCAAGGCGGCTGATAAACCGGCTTAACGCGGCAATCCGGCCTGCCAGGCGTTGAACATCATTGATACACTTCGGTTTAGCCAGGGAGGTGATGGCTGTGATCTTCTCCGGATTAGCCTCAATTCCCCTGTTGGACACCAGAAAACCCAATAACTTGCCCACCAGTACACCAAAGACACACTTGTCCGGATTAAGCATCATCTTGTACGTCCTTAGGTTATCAAAGGTTTCCTTCAAATCATCAACCAGAGTCTCCTTCTCCCTGGATTTAACCACGACATCATCCACGTAAGCATGTACATTACGGCCAATCTGCTTGTGAAGACAATTTTGTACACACCGTTGATAAGTTGCTTGGGCACTTTTGAGCCCAAAGGGCATAGACACATAGCAGAAGGCTCCAAAGGGAGTTATGAATGCCGTCTTCTCCTGGTCCTTAACTGCCATTTTGATCTGATGATAGCCAGAATATGCATCCAAAAAACTTAAACGCTCACAACCCGCCGTAGCATCAATGATTTGATCAATACGGGGGAGGGCAAAAGGATCTGCTGGACAAGCCTTATTAAGATCTGTGTAATCCACACACATACGCCAGGTGCCATTCTTCTTAAGGACTAGCACCGGATTGGCAAGCCACTCAGGGTGAAAAACTTCAACAATAAAACCAGCTGCTAAGAGCCTGGCTACCTCTTCTCCAATCGCCTTGCGTCTTTCTTCGTTAAACCGGCGGAGGAACTGTTTCACCGGTTTGTATTTAGGATCCACATTAAGTGTGTGCTCAGCGAGTTGCCTCGGTACACCTGGCATGTCAGAGGGTTTCCATGCAAAAATGTCCCGATTCTCACGGATGAACTCGATGAGCGCGCTTTCCTATTTCGGATCCAAGTTGGCACTAATGCTGAACTGCTTGGACGAATCGCCAGGTACGAAGTCAACAAGCTTAGTTTCTGCTACCGATTTGAACTTCAAGGCTGGATCATGCTCCGTAGTTGGCTTCTTCAACGGAGTCATGTCCGCCGGATCAACATTGTCTTTATAGTACTTCAACTCCTCGGTGGCACAAACCGACTCTGCATAAGCCGCATCTCCTTCCTCGCATTCCAAAGCGATTTTGCGGCTTCCGTGAACCATTATTGTCCCCTTGTGACCCGGCATCTTGAGCTGCAAATACACATAACAAGGCCGAGCCATAAACTTGGCGTATGCCGAACGCCCAAACAGGGCATGATATGGACTTTGGATTTTCACCACTTCAAACGTTAATGTCTCCGACCTGGAATCATGATCATCCCCAAAGGCCACTTCAAGCGCTATCTTACCAACGGGATATGCTGATCTGCCAGGCACTACACCATGGAATACTGTATTGGATGGTTTGAGATTCTTATCTGTTAGTCCTATACGACGGAAGGTCTCATAGTATAGGATGTTAATGCTGCTCCTTCCATCCATGAGCACCTTGGTGAACTTATAACCTCCCACCTGAGGCGCCACCACCAGAGCCAACTGACCCGGATTATTGATCTGGAGTGGGTGATCCTCTCTGCTCCATATGATTGGCTGTTCAGACCAACGTAGATAACAGGGTGTGGCTGGTTCAACAGCGTTGACTGCCCGCCTCTGAACCTTCCAGTCTCGCTTGTCCAAGCTAGTGGTAAAGACATGGTACTGCCCACTACTCAACTGCTTTGGGTTGCTTTGGTAACCTGACTGTTACTGCTGTTGGTTGTAACCACCCTGGTTGTTCTAACTATTTTGACCATTATGTCCGCCCGGATTACCATTAAATCCTGAACCGGAACTTCCTCCACCGTAACCCGGCCAGGACCCTGAGCCACCGCCAGATCCGTGATCATACCGGAAATTATTAGAATTCTTGAACTCCTGCATAATAAAGCAATCCTTCCAAAGGTGGTTTGCTGGCTCCTCCTTCGTCCCATGTTTTGGACAGGGCTGACTTAGCAGATAGTTCATGCGGTTTGGGTTGGGGTTGGGTGCTCCACTACGATTTTTCGGCCTACCCTTGCGCCGCTGGCCATTGTCCTGTACGTTGGTATTAGCCACAAAATCCATGTTGCCATCCGCTTTACGCTTGCCTCCTCCGCCATTGCCTACCCAGTGATGCTGCTGACCTTTGGAGCTGATGTTCTTCTTCCCCTTCCCTGTCTTGTCATCATCAGATTCGGGATCCTTGGTACTATCAGAGTCAGCATATTTTACCAAAGAGGCCATGAGGGTCCCCATGTCGGTGCAATGACGCTTCATCCGTCCCAATTTCAACTTCAGGGGCCCAAACCGGCAGTTGCCTTCTAGGGTTAATACTGCAGTGTCAGCGTTGATGCGGTCTGAGGAGTGCAACACTTGTGAAACCCGGCGCACCCAATGAGTCGTTGAATCTCCTTCCTCCTGGACGCATGCAGCTAAGTCCACTATCGACATAGGCTGTTTATAGGTATCCTTGAAATTGTTGATAAACCGGGCTCGTAATTGGTCCCATGAGCTGATAGAATTAGCGGGCAAGCTTTTTAACCAAGTACGGGCCGTTCCTTCAAGCATCATGGTGAAGTATTTCGCACACGCCGTGTCATCCACATCAAGCATCTCCATGGCCATCTCATAGCTCTCTACCCATGTCTCTGGTGGTTGATCCGCCGTATAATTTGGTACCTTGCGTGGGCCTTTGAAATCCTTGGGCAGGCGCACGTTGCGTAAAGCGGGGACGAGGCAAGGCACCCCCAAAGAACTAGAAGTAACACCAGGTTCAATCGAAATGGTTGGACGAATCGGCGTGAGCTGCCGAGCCTGATGCTGTGCGGCTAACTCGGCCTCCCTGCGCGCTCGGGCCCGGTTCACCACTTCCTGAGCGTCATCAGCTCCACCCGTCGGGTTGTTACCACGGGGTGCTCCATGTCGTTCATTACTCGACACTGGTGGTTCATCCATATGTCTGCTATAACTCCGGCTTGGACGGGGGGTCGAGTGGATCCGGTCGCGGCTGTACGAGTACGCTTCCTGTTGGGCCAAAGCTGTCCTCAGAAGTTCCTTGACCCGTCGCGTCTCTACTGCCTGCGGCGAGTCACCTTCAACTGGAATGGCCTCCAGTCGTGCAGCAGCGGCAACAAGATTGTCCATTGGGTTGGAGTAGTGACCCGGAGGTGTTAAAGCATCCTGAGGTATAACGGTGTTTTGATGAGGCGGGTCCATCTGACGGGGCTGAACCGGTGCACCGGTCCCAGGTGCTTCTGCCCGGTTCCCCTCCAGCGGATTGCTGGTTCTTGGTCCTGGAGTGTTGAAAAGGTCTCTGGCCTCGAAAACCGGAGGTAAGCGGGACCGGTGCTTCCTCCTCGTGACTTCATGCGACACACTCTGGTCCAACATAAGCCTGTAGGCCTGTGCGTCTAAAGCGGCCCGCTCTGCGGCCATCCTGGTGTCCTCAGCCGCCAGATCCGTTTTGGCCTGGGTGATTTGTTCCTTTATCTTTGCAATCTCCATGTTGTGAGCGTCCTGATCTGGCGGATTAACTTCTGCCATAAGCACAACCAACGCATCAAATAGTTCTGATAGAACCTGAGCCGGCGGGCGCACGGGGCCTCCTGCCCCGCCAGCCGTTGCCGCTGCTGAACCGGAGATCGTTGCCGCGGCTGTTGATGAGTGAAGCGCTGCTTGTGTTCCGGTCATGAATATTCCAACCCGGTTAGGCAGATCAGAGGGGTCCGGAATAATGTCACCATCGGAACAGCTCTCAATCCGGCCATCTTGTAGCTGATAAAGAGATTCGGTTTCTCCGGTCGAAAAGTCGTCACCGGAACAAACGGTAGTTGCCCCGCGAAGCTCCGATCCATCCTCATAACTCCCTCCATGGATCATTCCCACGAAGGCACGCTTCATGGCCGGTTTAATCCGGGTGGATCGCGCACGCTGAGCCGTCTCGACGAGGTCGGTGCAGATGTCCGGCTCAGGGCCCGATTCACCGATCTTGCCAATGAAAACGTGAATGCTACCAAAGGGGACCCGGTACCCGTACTCAATTGAGCCAGCCTCGGGGCCCCAGCCAGCGTCGTCGATGTAAAGTTTGCCGCAATGACTCTTAGTCATCCGGCCTACAGCGTAGCCCTTGAGTCCTTCAAAGCGGCCCTCCAAGAACCGGAAACCATCGTGCGATGGCCCCACGGTGGGCGCCAACTGTCATGGTTTTGTCACGGCAGATGTCCTAGAGAAAGGACTTAGTCGTGGAGCCATCGCGACGGGTTAGCTTGAAGGGGTTAAAGCGGACACAAGGACGCAAGAGAGTTTATACTAGTTCGGCCCCTTCAATGAAGGTAAAAGCCTACGTCTAGTTGTGATGGAATTGATGGGTGTTTCGATGACTAGGGAGCAATAAGCTTCGCCTATGTCTCGAGTTGTTGTCTGTCGTCTCTGAACCGCCACCGGGTCGTCCCCTTATATACATGGGTGACGCCCGTCGGTTTACAGCGTCCCAACACCGGCTCATAGATGTGTCCGGTTTGGTCTCTACTTATTCCTAACTTACAATACAAGTTACATATTGATGCTGGTTTACGGCTACGGGCTCTCAACCGATTATGGGTCTTGAGCCCTCATCTACCTTCATGGGCTTTAACATGCTTAACTACTGATGAAGCTAATCCGGCCCAGATATCCCCAACAGAGAAGGTGTTGGAAATATTTGGATTTGATAAGGCATATCCTTCTAAGACCCCGATGGTCGGAAGATCTTTACAGCCAGACAAGGATCTGTTCAGGCCAAAGGAAGAGGGGAGGAAACTCCGGGACCAGAGGTTCCTTACCCGAGTGCAGTTGGAGCACTCATGTACCTCACAAATTGTACACGGCCAAACATTGCGTTCGCCGTCAGTTTGCTTGGTAGGTACAGTTCTGAACCTACCAAGAGACATTGGAAAGGTGTCAAGGACTGTTGGAAATATGCCCTAGAGGCAATAATAAATTAGTTATTATTATATTTCCTTGTTCATGATAATCGTTTATTATCCATGCTAGAATTGTATTGATAGGAAACTCAGATACATGTGTGGATACATAGACAACACCATGTCCCTAGTAAGCCTCTAGTTGACTAGCTCGTTGATCAATAGATGGTTACGGTTTCCTGACCATGGACATTGGATGTCGTTGATAACGGGATCACATCATTGGGAGAATGATGTGATGGACAAGACCCAATCCTAAGCCTAGCACAAAGATCGTGTAGTTCGTATGCTAAAGCTTTTCTAATGTCAAGTATCATTTCCTTAGACCATGAGATTGTGAAACTCCCGGATACCGTAGGAATACTTTGGGTGTGCCAAACGTCACAACGTAACTGGGTGGCTATAAAGGTAAACTACAGGTATCTCCGAAAGTGTCTATTGGGTTGGCACGAATCGAGACTGGGATTTGTCACTCCGTGTAAACGGAGAGGTATCTCTGGGCCCACTCGGTAGGACATCATCATAATGTGCACAATGTGATAAAGGAGTTGATCACGGGATGATGTGTTACAGAACGAGTAAAGAGACTTGCCGGTAACGAGATTGAACAAGGTATCGGGATACCGACGATCGAATCTCGGGCAAGTACAATACCGCTAGACAAAGGGAATTGTATACGGGATTGATCGAATCCACGACATCGTGGTTCATCCGATGAGATCATCGTGGAACATGTGGGAACCAACATGGGTATCCAGATCTCGCTGTTGGTTACTGACCGGAGAACGTCTCGGTCATGTCTGCATGGTTCCCGAACCCGTAGGGTCTACACACTTAAGGTTCGATGATGCTAGGGTTATAAAGGAAGTTTGTATGTGCTTACCGAATGTTGTTCGGAGTCCCGGATGAGATCCCGGATGTCACGAGGAGTTCCGGAATGGTCCGGAGGTAAAGATTTATATATGGGAAGTCCTGTTTTGGTCGCCGGAAAAGTTTCGGGGTTTATCGGTAACGTACCGGGACCACCGGGAGGGTCCCGGGGGTCCACCAAGTGGGGCCACCAGCCCCGGAGGGCTGCATGGGCCAAGTGTGGGAGGGGACCAGCCCCAGGTGGGCTGGTGCGCCCCCCACCAAGGCCCAAGGCGCAAGGGAGAGTGGAAGGGGGCAAACCCTAGGCTCAGATGGGCCTAAGGCCCACCTAGTGGTGCGCCTCCCTCTCTCCCCCCTTGGCCGCCCCCCTAGATGGGATCTAGGGCTGGCCGCCACCCCTAGGGGTGGAAACCTAGATGGGGGCGCAGCCCCTCCCCTCCCCCTATATATACTTGAGGTTTTGGGCTGCCAGAGACACGGATTCAATCTCCTTGTTGGCGCAGCCCTACCCCTCTCTCCTCCTCGTCTCTTGTGGTGCTTGGCGAAGCCCTGCTGGAGTACCACGCTCCTCCACCACCACCACGCCGTTGTGCTGCTGCTGGATGGAGTCTTCCTCAACCTCTCCCTCTCTCCTTGCTGGATCAAGGCATGGGAGACGTCACCGGGCTGTACGTGTGTTGAACGCGGAGGTGCCGTCCGTTCGGCACTAGGATCTCCGGTGATTTGGATCACGACGAGTACGACTCCTTCAACCCCGTTCTCTTGAACGCTTCCGCGTAGCGATCTACAAGGGTATGTAGATGCACTCTCCTTCCCCTCGTTGCTGGTTTCTCCATAGATAGATCTTGGTGACACGTAGGAAAATTTTGAATTTCTGCTACGTTCCCCAACAGTGGCATCATGAGCTAGGTCTATTGTGTAGATTCTATGCACGAGTAGAACACAAAGTAGTTGTGGGCGTTGATTTTGTTCAATATGCTTACCGTTAC
Source organism: Triticum urartu (assembly GCF_056163025.1). NCBI lineage: Eukaryota > Viridiplantae > Streptophyta > Magnoliopsida > Poales > Poaceae > Triticum > Triticum urartu. Next base: position 24,630,550 of record NC_141876.1, read on the forward strand.
TAGTCCAATCTTGATTCGGCGGCATTGTGGGATGAAGCGGCCCAGACCGACCTTACACGTACTCTTACGTGAGACTGGTTCCACCGACTGACATGCACTAGTTGCATAAGGTGGCTAGCGGGTGTCTGTCTCTCCCACTTTAGTCGGATCGGATTCGATGAAAAGGGTCCTTATGAAGGGTAAATAGCAATTGGCATATCACGTTGTGGTTTTTGCGTAGGTAAGAAACGTTCTTGCTAGAAACCCATAGCAGCCACGTAAAACATGCAAACAACAATTAGAGGACGTCTAACTTGTTTTTGCAGGGTATGCTATGTGATGTGATATGGCCAAGAAGAATGTGATGAATGATATGTGATGTATGAGATTGATCATGTTCTTGTAATAGGAATCACGACTTGCATGTCGATGAGTATGACAACCGGCAGGAGCCATAGGAGTTGTCTTTATTAATTGTATGACCTGCGTGTCATTGAACAACACCATGTAATTACTTTACTTTATTGCTAACCGGTAGCCATAGTAGTAGAAGTAATAGTTGGCGAGCAACTTCATGGAGACACGATGATGGAGATCATGATGATGGAGATCATGGTGTCATGCCGGTGACAAGATGATCATGGAGCCCCAAGATGGAGATCAAAGGAGCTATATGATACTGGCCATATCATGTCACTATTATTTGATTGCATGTGATGTTTATCATGTTTTTGCATCTTGTTTACTTAGAACGACGGTAGTAAATAAGATGATCCCTCATAATAATTTCAAGAAGGTGTTCCCCCTAACTGTGCACCGTTGCGACAGTTTGTTGTTTCGAAGCACCACGTGATGATCCGGTGTGATAGATTCTAACGTTCACATACAACGGGTGTAAGACAGATTTACACACGCGAAACACTTAGGTTGACTTGACGAGCCTAGCATGTACAGACATGGCCTCGAAACACAAGAGACCGAAAGGTCGAGCATGAGTCGTATGGTAGATACGATCAACATGAAGATGTTCACCGATGATGACTAGTCCGTCTCACGTGATGATCGGACACGGTCTAGTTGACTCGGATCATGTAATCACTTAGATGACTAGAGGGATGTCTATCTGAGTGGGAGTTCATAAGATGAACTTAATTATCCTGAACATAGTCAAAAGGTCTTCGCAAATTATGTCGTGGCTCGCGCTTTAGTTCTACTGTTTAGATATGTTCCTAGAGAAAATATAGTTGAAAGTTGACAGTAGCAATTATGCGGACAGTAGAAAGCTTATGTCCTTAATGCACCGCTCAGTGTGCTGAACCCCAAACGTCGTTTGTGGATGTTACGAACATCGGACATACGCGTTTAGATAACTACATGATAGTTCAGTTAAACGGTTTAGAGTTGAGGCACCAAAGACGTTTTTCGAAACATTGCGGAACATATGAGATGTTTCTAGGGCTGAAATTGGGATTTCAGGCTCGTGCCCACGTCAGGAAGTATGAGACCTCCGACGATTTTTCTTAGCCTGCAAACTAAGGGAGAAAAGCTCAATCGTTGAGCTTGTGCTCAGATTGTCTGAGTGCCACAATCACTCGAATCGAGTGGGAGTTGATCTTCCAGAGATAGTGATGTTTCTCCAAAGTCATTGCCACCAAGCTGCTAGAGCTTCGTGATGAACTATAACATATCAGGGATAGATATGATGATCCTTGAAATATTCGCGATGTTTGACACCAAAAAAGTAGAAATCAAGAAGGAGCATCAATTGTTGATGGTTGGTGAAACCACTAGTTTCAAGAAGGGCAAGGGCAAAAGGGGATACTTCATGAAACGGCAGATCAGCTGCTGCTCTAGTCAAGAAACCCAAGGTTGAACCCAAACCCGAGACTAAGTGCTTCTGTAATAAGGGGAACAGCCACTGGAGCAGAATTACCCTAGATACTTGGTAGATGAGAAGGCTGTCGATAGAAGTATATTGGATATACATTATGTTAATGTGTACTTTACTGGTACTCCTAGTAGCACCAGGGTATTAGATACCGGTTCGGTTGCTAAGTGTTAGTAACTCGAAATAAAAGCTATGGAATAAATGGAGACTAGCTAAAGGTGAGATGACGATATGTGTTGGAAGTATTTCCAAGGTTGATCAAATATCGTACGCTCCCTCTACCATCGAGATTGGTGTTTGCGTTGAGCATAGACATGATTGGATTATGTCTATCGCAATATGGTTATTCATTTAAGGAGAATAATGGTTACTCTGTTTATTTGAATAATACCTTCAATGGTCTTACACCTAAAATGAATGGTTTATTGAATCTCGATCGTAGTGATACACATGTTCATGCCAAAAGATAGTAATGATAGTACCACCTACTTGTGGCACTGCCACGTAAGTCATATCGGTATAAAACGCATGAGAAGCTCCATGTTGATGGATCTTTGGGCTCACTCGTTTTTGAAAAGTTTGAGACATGCGAACCATGTCTATTGGTGTATATGCATGAAGCAAATGGAGCGTTTGGACTCACTTGATTTTGAATCACTTGAGACATGCAAATCATACCACATGGGCAAGATGACTGAAAGCCTCGTTTTTCAGTAAAATGGAACTAGAAAGCAACTTGTTGGAAGTAATACATTTTGATGTGTGCAGTCCAATGAGTGCTGAGGCATGTAGTGGATATCGTTATGTTCTTACTTCACAGATGATTTGAGTAGATGTTGAGTATATTTACTTGATGAATCACGAGTCTGAATTATTGAAAGGTTCAAGTAATTCAGGGTGAAGTTGAAAGATCGTCGTGACAAGAGGATAGAAGATCTATGATATGATCATAGGGATGAATATCTGAATTACGAGTTTGGCACAGAATTAAGACATTGTGGAAATTGTTTCACAACTAATACAGCCTGGAACACCATAGTGTGATGGTGTGTCCGAACATCATAACTGCACCCTATTGGATATGATGCATACCATGATGTCTCTTATCGAATTACCATGATAGTTTATGGGTTAGGCATTAGAGACAACCGCATTCACTTTAAATAGGGCACCACGTAATTCCGATGAGATGACACCGTCTGAACTATGGTTTAGAGAAACCTAAACTGTCATTTCTTAAAAGTTTGGGGCTGTGACGCTTATGTGAAAAAAGTTTCAGGCTGATAAGCTCAAACCCGAAGCGGATAAATGCATCTTCATAGGACACCCAAAACAGTTGGGTATACCTCCTGTCTCAGGTCCGAAAGCAATAAGGGATTGTTTCTAGAATCGGGTCCTTTCTCGAGAAAAAGTTTCTCTCGAAAGAATTGAGTGGGAGGATGGTGGAGACTTGATAAGGTTGTTGAACCGTCTCTCCAACTAGTGTGTGGCAGGGCACAGGAAGTTGTTCCTGTGGCACCTACACCAATTGAAGTGGAAGCTTATGATAGTGATCATGAAACTTCAGATCAAGTCACTACCAAACCTCGTGGGATGACAAGGATGCATACTACTTCAGAGTGGTACGTAATCCTGTCTTGGAAGTCATGTTGGTAGACAACAATGAACCTACGAGCCATGGAGAAGCGATGGGGGCCCGGATTCCGATAAATGGCTCGAGGCCATAAAATACGAGAGAGGATCCATGTATGAAAACAAAGTGTAGACTTTGGCAGAACGGCTCGATGGTCGTAAGGCTATTGAGTACAGATGGATTTTAAAAGGAAGACGGACAATGATGGTAAGTATCACCATTAAGAAATCTCGACTTGTCGTTAAGATTTTTTCCGACAAGTTCAAGGAGTTGACTATGATGAGACTTTCTCACTCATAGCGATGCTAAGAGTCTATTGGAATTATATTAGCGATTACTGCATTATTTATGAAATCTTGCAGATAGGATGTCAAAACATTGTTTCCTCGACGATTTTCTTGAGGAAAGGTTGTATGTGATACAACCGAAAGGTTTTGTCAATCCTGAAAGATGCTAATAAGTATGCAAAGCTCCAGCAATCCTTCTAAGGACTGGAGTAAGCATCTCGGAGTTGGAATGTATGCTTTGATGAGATGATCAAAGATTTTGGGTGTATACAAAGTTTATGAGAAACTTGTATTTCCAAAGAAGTGAGTGGGAGCACTATAGAATTTCTGATGAATATATGTTGTTGACATGTTGTTGATCAGAAATGACGTAGAATTATTGGAAAGCATATAGGGTTATTTGGAAAGTGTTTTTCAATGGAAAGCCTGGATTAAGCTACTTGAACATTGAGCATCAAGATCTATAAGGATAGATCAAAACGCTTAATGGTACTTTCAAATGACCACATACCTTGACATGATCTTGAAGGTGTTCAAGATGGATCAGCCAAAGAAGGAGTTCTTGCCTGAGTTGTAAGGTATGAAGTTAAGACTTAAAGCTCGACCACGGCAGAAGAAAGAGGAAGGACGAAGGTCGTCCCCTATGCTTTTGTCATAGGCTCTATACGGTATGCCATGCTAAGTACCGCACCTGATGTGTGCCTTGCCACATGTCTGGCAAGAGGGTACAAAGGTGATCCAGGAGTGGATCACCAGATAGCGGTCAAAATTGTCCTTGGAGTAATAATGACATGTTTCTCGATTATGGAGGTGATAAAGAGTTCGGCGTAAAGGGTTACATCGATGCAAGCTTTAACACCTATCCGAATGACTCTGAGTGGCAAACCGGATACATATAGTGGAGCAACCATTTGGAATAGCTCCAAGTGGAGCGTGGAAGCAGCATTTATAATATGACCTAGAGATTTGTAAAGTACATACGGATCTGAATGTTGCAGACCCGTTGACTAAAACCTCTCTCACAAGCAAAACATGATCAAACCCAGAACTCATTGAGTCTTAATCACATGATGATGTGAACTAGTTTAGTGACACTAGTAAACTCTTTGGATGTTGGTCACATGGCGATGTGACCTGTGAGTGTTAATCACATGGCGATGTGAACTAGATTATTGACTCTAGTGCAAGTGGGAGACTGTTGGAAATATGCCCTAGAGGCAATAATAAATTAGTTATTATTATATTTCCTTGTTCATGATAATCGTTTATTATCCATGCTAGAATTGTATTGATAGGAAACTCAGATACATGTGTGGATACATAGACAACACCATGTCCCTAGTAAGCCTCTAGTTGACTAGCTCGTTGATCAATAGATGGTTACGGTTTTCTGACCATGGACATTGGATGTCGTTGATAACGGGATCACATCATTGGGAGAATGATGTGATGGACAAGACCCAATCCTAAGCCTAGCACAAAGATCGTGTAGTTCGTATGCTAAAGCTTTTCTAATGTCAAGTATCATTTCCTTAGACCATGAGATTGTGCAACTCCCGGATACCGTAGGAATACTTTGGGTGTGCCAAACGTCACAACGTAACTGGGTGGCTATAAAGGTACACTATAGGTATCTCCGAAAGTGTCTGTTGGGTTGGCACGAATCGAGACTGGGATTTGTCACTCCGTGTAAACGGAGAGGTATCTCTGGGCCCACTCGGTAGGACATCATCATAATGTGCACAATGTGATCAAGGAGTTGATCACGGGATGATGTGTTACGGAATGAGTAAAGAGACTTGCCGGTAATGAGATTGAACAAGGTATCGGGATACCGACGATCGAATCTCGGGCAAGTACAATACCGCTAGACAAAGGGAATTGTATACGGGATTGATCAAATCCATGACATCGTGGTTCATCCGATGAGATCATCGTGGAACATGTGGGAACCAACATGGGTATCCAGATCCCGCTGTTGGTTATTGACCGAAGAACGTCTCGGTCATGTCTGCATGGTTCCCGAACCCGTAGGGTCTACACACTTAAGGTTTGATGACGCTAGGGTTATAAAGGAAGTTTGTATGTGGTTACCGAATGTTTTTCGGAGTCCCGGATGAGATCCCGGACGTCACGAGGAGTTCCGGAATGGTCCGGAGGTAAAGATTTATATATGGGAAGTCCTGTTTTGGTCGCCGGAAAAGTTTCGGGGTTTATCGGTAACGTACCGGGACCACCGGGAGGGTCCCGGGGGTCCACCAAGTGGGGCCACCAGCCCCGGAGGGCTGCATGGGCCAAGTGTGGGAGGGGACCAGCCCCAGGTGGGCTGGTGCGCCCCCCACCAAGGCCCAAGGCGCAAGGGAGAGTGGAAGGGGGCAAACCCTAGGCTCAGATGGGCCTAAGGCCCACCTAGTGGTGCGCCTCCCTCTCTCCCCCCTTGGCCGCCCCCCTAGATGGGATCTAGGGCTGGCCGCCACCCCTAGGGGTGGAAACCTAGATGGGGGCGCATCCCCTCCCCTCCCCCTATATATACTTGAGGTTTTGGGCTGCCAGAGACACGGATTCAATCTCCTTGTTGGCGCAGCCCTACCCCTCTCTCCTCCTCGTCTCTTGCGGTGCTTGGCGAAGCCCTGCTGGAGTACCACGCTCCTCCACCACCACCACGCCGTTGTGCTGCTGCTGGATGGTGTCTTCCTCAACCTCTCCCTCTCTCCTTGCTGGATCAAGGCATGGGAGATGTCACCGGGCTGTACGTGTGTTGAACGCGGAGGTGTCGTCCGTTCGGCACTAGGATCTCCGGTGATTTGGATCACGACGAGTACGACTCCTTCAACCCCGTTCTCTTGAACGCTTCCGCGTAGCGATCTACAAGGGTATGTAGATGCACTCTCCTTCCCCTCGTTGCTGGTTTCTCCATAGATAGATCTTGGTGACACGTAGGAAAATTTTGAATTTCTGCTACGTTCCCCAACAAGGACGTCTTCCGTCACCTGCAAGGGACCAAAGATCTTGGTCTGTTTTATAAAAGAAATCAAGACCTATCTATTATAGGCTATGCCGATGCTGGGTACCTATCGGACCCGCATGATTGCAAATCACAGACTGGATATGTTTTCCTTTGTGGTGGAACTGCGTTTTCCTGAAAATCGTCCAAGCAAACTCTTACGTCGACGTCCACGAACCACTCGGAAATCATGGCACTATTCAAAGCGTCAAAAGAGTGTGTATCGCTTCGGCGGATGATCGGCCACATTCAGCAGACATGTGGGCTGAACACCGTACAAAACCCTACCATTATCTATGAAGATAATGTTGCTTGTGTTGCACAAGTCCAGATGGGTTATGTGAAGAGTAACCTCACAAAGCATATTAGTCACAAGTTCTTCTATGCACATGAGCTGCAGCAGTTGAACGAGGTGAGAGTTTTGCATACTAAGTCATGTGACAATCTTGTTGATATGTTCACTAAATCATTACCGGCATCAATCTTAGAGAGGTGTGTGCGTGGAATCGATATGATGAGACTTAGAGAGATGCAAGGTTCAGGGGGAGAAACTTCACAAATTCGTCATTAAAATCTCGACCCTGATGATCGAGTACTCAACTTGATGGTTGAGTGGATTGTACTCTTTTTTTCTTGAGTGAGTTTTCCTGATGTTTCTCACACGAGGTTTTTGACGAGGCAATTCGTGCAATACAACAATGTATATTGTGTGCTCTTTCTCCATATTTTTTTCCCATTAGGTTTTTCGGAGTTTTGAGGCATTGATATACGGTTAATTACCCAAGGGGGGTGTTGGGAAACTGGGCCACCACGAGGTGTGGCGGTGGCCGCGTGCGATACGCACAGGCTAGCCCCTCTCGGTTCCACACTTTACGTTAAGTGGGTATTTATCCCTTAACCCTTTACCCCTATATAAAGAGACGAGGAGCAATCATTGAAACAGTTGATCATTGATTACTAAAGATAATCTCCTCCATACTTTTCTGTGTTCATCTACTTTTACGTGTTCGACTACTTCGTCTACGATGCTCGCTCTCACTCCGCAACCTCGGACCGGACTCGCCGACGAAGTTGCGAAACACAAACATTACCAGTGGCAGGCGGCTCGTCTGCCACTAATGACCAGTTAACAGTGGCGAGAGGCCAATGGTGGGCACCCCTCATCGCTGCTCCCGCCATGGTTGGCCATTTTGTGCCCGCCATTATTTGCCTGTTCTGCAGTAGCGACATCGATCGTGATGCGGTATTATCTTTTCATTTATTACAAAGAGAATTACCACGGGCCAGGTGAATGAACTACTCAAGTTGATAAGTATTTGAATGATGTCTTTGGAGAAATTCTTTTTACAAAGAGAATGATGTGTCTATCTCATGCTACATGACTTTCCAACGTTAATGTAGGTTTATAAAATGAAATGAAAAGGTTAAAAAACTTTCTGCACGCCTCCGTTTCTACTTGTGGAGATCGTTATTTTGCCCGAGAGAATATCGTCAGTTCCTACTACTGTAACACACACCACCATTTAAAACTCGTTCCCGTGCCAGCTCCAAGGCTCTGGCCAATCATTCCCGGCCGGCATTTGAACCCACCGCGTAGTAGATCGGTCAGCAGCCGCTTTGCATATCGAGAACGTCGCAGTAAGTAAACAAATGGCAACCCCTGTTGCCGCCCGAGGGAGGGGACAAGGCCGCAACGCAGCACCACTTGAATACTGCAAAATATTGCCCAACTCGATAAGAACATAGCTTTTGCAACCTTTAATAAACCTTAAACTACAGAAGCTTTAAGATCGGTGATCTGTAAGTGGCCCCTCCAATTATGATCCCTTGTTTTCCCAGACCACGTGTCAGGCCCGCACCGCCCTGCTCCACGAGCATCTTTTTACTCGTGTCACGTAGAGTGTGGCGGAGGAGGAATCCGCTCCACGTTGCCTGTCTGATGTAGTTGCTGCCGCCGCTGCAGCAGTAATCAGGACCTAATTTTTGTTTAGAATTCATTTAGGGAGCGATTCCATCCCTGATTCCCTCTCTCTTGAGATGCTTAACCTAAGCTTCGTTAGGCTGGTCATAGTAGGGAGTAAGTTAGACTAGTGTCATATGCATGACACTAGTCTAAGTTACTATCTTCATAATACAAAGTAACATAGTACTAGTGTCATATGTGCCCCCATTTAATAGCTTGTAGACTCATGTTGTCTTGGAAAACGCTATGTTACAGTAACATATTATGTTACTTACTACTTCTCATTAACTACTTACCACATAAGCAAAAAATTCTCGAGGTGCGCTATGTTACTACCTAAGTTACTCCCACTATGACTAGCCTTAGAGGGTGCTTGGATCCAAGAAACTATTTTTAGTCTGACTAAAAATAGTCTCTTTTAGAGGCTAAAGTTCCAAGCACCCCTGACTAAAGAGAGGCTAGGACTAGTCGTGAGGCTAAATTTTTTTAGTCATAGGAAACCTACTAAAATATGTATTAGCCTTCTCTATCCTCATTTAATGCCTCTCCTTTAACACATGCGAGTTCTGGATTGGAGGGTTTGGAGGATAATAAATGCTCAATAACCTGATTTTAGTCTCTTTAGTATTTGGATCCAAGTATGGGTGAGGCTAGCAAGTTTTAGTCCCACTACTTTTAGTCATGGGACTAAAACGTATCCAAGCACCCTCTTACTTGACGTTTGAGAGGTAGTTTAGCCGAGCCTACTCATAGGGAACAGGCCCGGCCCTGAGGGGGGGCAGGGGGGCGACCGCCGCGGGCCCCCCGAATCCAGGGGCCCCTCCCCAGATAGGCTGTGGGCTTGCGCTAGGAAAATCATGGGCCGTGGTCATGCGTGGACGCCGGCAGACGACGTATTGAGGCCTTCCTATTCTTTTTCTATTTTTGCGATTCGTTTCCTACTTTCCTCCACGTTCCATCACGTAGCCATCCTGAAATCATGCGGCATACCTAATTCCAAGTTTCCAACTTGCATACACCGCCACCGTCACTTCGCGAAAAATCAAGGAGGTTAGATGCATTGAAGCAGCCGTCCTGTTCGCGATAACAACTTGCGTCCCTGCTCATTTTCTTCAAATTCCGTTCCTAATTCTGATCAGCAGTACGTGGTCTCGCCGATTTCTATTCCGGGGCCTCCCAATCGCTCGAGTGTCTAGCCAGTATTCAGAACGCGCTTTGCGCTCTCACCTTGGGCACTGGTCAAGCACACGCACATCATCGCCAATCCGTCGAGCTCTAGAGCTAGACGCGAACGAGTACAAATCGCTGAATGCCCGATCGCCGATGCCGACTCATCCAAGGTATATTATAAATTTGCCTTTTTCTGAATTATTAAAGATTGTAAATTTCACATTGCCAGATGATATAATGATATGGAGATTTTTGAGCATGTCACTAAATTTATTTGTTATCCTAATGTCTGTATTATATTGCATCTTATTTATAGTGCATCTGACGGTGGCATCAGTTGAAAGACGAAGCTTTTCAAAGTTAAAATTATCAAAGAACTATTTAAGGTCAAGAATGACTAATGAGAATTTTAATGGCTTGGTATCAATGTGCGTCAAGAAGAAATTATTGGAAGAGATTGACATGAACCTCATCAGAATTGAGTTTGCATACAAAATAATATAATTTTTTAAGGTAATATGTATAATTTCTGCATATGTATTTTTTTGGATGCATTCAAATGTTCATATGTAAATTTTCATATATAAGTATAATCATTATTATTGTATGTTGTTTATACTAGGGGCCCCAAAATTTAGTTTCGCTCCGGGCCCCCAAAATCTCAGGACCGGCCCTGATAGGAAGGTGAGCGCTTGTCCGGACGCCTGTATCCTCATCGCATGGGTTGCGGCGAGCGCTTTCACCGTTGCTATTTCCGGTGGTACGTACTAGCATCGTTTCGCGGTTCACATGCTAACCGGAGGATAGGAGGATCGTGTGGCGGGAGATGTGCTTCGCTTCAAAATTCCGGCGCTCATTTCCCCGTAAATTCTACTCATCCTCCTGACCCTCCTTCGAAAAAATACTCATCCTCCTGACCCGAAGACACCTTGATCCAACGGCCACGCGCAAAGGGATCCTGCCTAGGCTGGATCGATCGACCGACACCCGGCATCGCCCTTAAAAAAGAAGCATTTATAGGTCGATGAGTGTCTAATTCTTTTGGGCTCATAGCGAAAGCTACACCGTGTGTCATCCTAGTCCTATATATGCTCGAGAAGATTTTGCATGAGAGGAATGTGATTGGACTTCGATTAAACAAATAAATGTTGAAACACGAACGAAACGAGGGCTGGGTAGTAGCACTCACACACTTGTCATGTTCAAGCTATGGTGTCTTCCTCCGTTGTTGCAGGCAAGAAATGAGAACCGGCACTTGGTAGTGGTGGTCTGTCTCGTCATGTCTCGTCAAGTCGTCAATAGCCTCGGCCCTCGGGTGCAATCTGTCTTGAGCAAGGAGAAGGAGAAGGAAAATTTACATTTCGGTGTGCTTGGGTGTCAGTTGACTGAGACTTAACCGAGTCTAAATCATGTGACATAACATGTAAAAAAGAAAAATAAAATTTTGCACGGATCTCCACGTAAGATCTCGCGGATAGAGCAGGCATTGGTTAGCTTACTAGCTTCTGGTTTTTCTTTTCCCTTGGGGATCTGTAACATATTTGTACTATATTTATTTTAATTGATTTACCGTAGAACTTCTTGTTCTACGGTGTTGGGTCAAAAAAAAGATATAGCATTGACCGAGACTTGATTAAGTCTCAGTCGACTGAGATTTAGCAATTTCATTTATATTTTACAAGAACGGTAGAAACTAGAAGTAGATTGAGAATAGATGGCTATGACAGAGAGGAAAGAATTCGGGTTCTAACCCTCAGTTGGCCCCAACACTAGTTCACCTCGTCCTCAGTGGCCTGAGCCTTGGAAGTGCGACAGACTCGGCCACCTCCTCCGTGGCGGGAGGGATCCCACCCTTGGTTTTGGTAGTTTTCGTGTGTTGCTTGGAGTGTGAGGTGATGACAACGTCCAATAGTTAGAACAATGCCCACCACATCCAATCCTTGTTCTCGAGGTGCATCTAGCACCGATGGACTGTATGTCGAGTTGCGTCTCTGGTGGATCCTTCTTGAACTCGAGCAACGCTAGTCTTCGATGAATCTGTTTAGATTCAATCAGTGTTTGTTTCCGACAAGTCCGTCTTGTTTCGGCCGACCCTCGTTTCCTTGTGTGTTTGCAGGTCTGGCCCTTTTCAAACTATTTTCTCATTATCGGTGACGGTTGCCGTTCTAGTGTGTGGTCCTTCAGGGTCTTAGCACGACGACTTTTTGACTATCTCATGCGATGACGGGCGTCTTTGACGCGCTCTAGTGCTTTGAGTTGTCGCTGGGTTGTCCATAGGCCTAGTTGTAATTTTTGTTCTAGTGGAGATATTTGTACCGTTGTTGCTTATTTGTAACAGAATGAAGGACTTTTTCTTAGAAAAATGGTCAAAATGTGGGTGTGATATGTCTCGAGTATATCGCATCCAATGTTACTATATGTTTTGAAGTTTTTAAAATTTATATACACAAACACAAGCCTAATATATATTCAGGTAGATCCAAGCATCATTGTAATCACAATGTACATACACAAAAACCATCAAGCCGGAGTTGGGTGTTACCTCGAGAATAGGAACGTTAGCCCCAAACCTGGGTAAAACATCCCTCGTGTGAAATCCTGTACCAATATCATTACGTGTCCTTGCCTCACTACAAACTCATCAATCATGACTATTGCCACGAAATCCCCCTGACAGGTGGTGATATGTAAAAATACAAAACGAGGGCTAATATGGGCCTCTAAAGCAACAAAGAATTTGCTCAAACCACGACGGATGTCTTTTCTTTGCAAAATTTTGCAGTCAACGAGAACATATGTTGAGGTTCATTAATTTTTTTTGAGATGTTTTCTTTTAGATACTGGTCTGCGGCCACATTTGAGCTCTTAATTAGTGTAACAATTTCGTAAAATCAAGTGGCAGCTCCTCTCTTCCAAAATTTAACCCTTGTGTGCTATAAAAAAAAGAGCTTAAGCATTGTAGATCATGACATATTTATACAAAGTGTCGGTGACAGTTTTTTTTATGCAAACATGTGTTGTCTCATAGTATAACATGAATTATGTATTTTGAAAATTCGACCCAAAATGAACCCAATAGAATACATTTTATATTTATGACGCAAGTACCTTTTCTTTTAAATTACCCGCACTCTAGGTCGGTGATCGTACTCTTTGCCTTACTAATTCAAGGTCTCGCAAAAAATATTCAGAAGTGAAAATTGATGCATACTTCAAAAGTGATGAGTCAAATTAATGCGGCTGCCTCAACAACGAAAATTGATGCATACTCCAAAAGCGATGAGCCAAATTAATAACAGTGAAACTGGTTGATGTTTTTCCTTTAATAGAGGTATTTGTTATTAGCTACCTCAACAGTCAACACTGACTTGATCCTTCTATTAAAGGAAAACATCAACCAGTTTCGCCCTGTACATGAATCAAATGTCTAGCGACGAGTCATGTAAGTGCCTGTTGTTGAGGCGCAGAAGATCCTTTTTTTTTGCGGGGAGAGGCGCAGAAGATCGTTGTCGTTGTTCTGGCAATACCTAATACTCCTATGTTTGTGATCTGATCTCCTCAGTGCTGCAAGATTGTTCTTGGCTGCAGAAAAATGTCCATATCTTTCTTAGCTTGGTGCTATGAGACGATAGGCCGCGGGTCCTATACGTGGGATCAAATAAAAATCTTGATAAAAGCCTAATTTTTGTGACATGTATTAGTCCGTGCAAAGATTTGTATGCCAGCCAATCATGCGTCGTCGAATAGGAGGTTGCAAAGTGAACTTTACTCTTTTGTGTAGAAGCAAAGTGGCCACGAGCAAGAGCGGACGACCGTTACCTCTCCGGGGCAACCAGTTTGGAAAGCGGGGAACTGCACTACTGCAGATGTGGTAATGTCTTGTGGAGATAGCACTCGATTAGGCGGATAACCCACTAGAAGTTCTTTAATCGCCAAAGTTACATTTTCCTAATCATACCAACAAATAAATGAAAGACTAAGAGAAATCACACAACCACTTTATTTGGAAGTTACTTGCTTCTCATTAGTCACAGGTCATAGTGCAACAAAGACGTGAATCTACCTGAAAAGGTCAATAGAAAAAGCTTGTCTAAAGAACCAGCAGAAAACTCCTCTAGAAAAATAAATTTTTATATATTAAAGTCACTAGAGTTTGCCCTAACCGCCATCACCACCGCTAAACCGTAAATCGGGAACGACGGTAAACTATCACCCAAAGAAGCATGATGTCGACAAACCTTTGGTGTTGTGGCGTGTTGACCAGGGAACATCCCCGTCCTCCTTGAGTCCCGAAACCAATGTTTGTCGTTGCCGTCGTCGAAGCCGAGCAGCAAATGCACTATTGTCAGGCTTTGAACCTAGATTTTAGTACATCATTTCCCTTTGACAATCGACGATGTCGTCTAGGACGACAGGCAGCGACTGAAAATCTAAGCCAGCCGACAGAAGGGATGATGGGGGAACAACCCACCGGATCTTCGACATTGTCATCGAAATAGGACTAAAGCATGGTCAACAAAAACATGACTAATGCCCGATCAACCCATATCTTAGTACACCATCTTCCTTTGCCAACCGATGATGTCGTCCAGGACGACAAACATCAATTAAAAACCTAAGCCGGCTACCAGAAGGGCCGACGGCAGACACAACCCATCGATCCCCTATCCTGTCATCGAAACGGATTTAAGCCCGGTCAACTTTATCATATATACTGCCGCCATTGCATTCACCATCAAAATAGTGTAGTCCCACACACTGCTTGTACTTACGAGTAATTTTAACTAGTGGTCTAAGATGTAAGAAGGTAGGAGTTACTCAGACCACTAGTTAATTATATCAATGGCTCAGATTTATTGTGTACTCTTACCTCTCATGTGAAATGATGAGGTAGGACGGAGCAGGCTAAAATTTGCCTGTACTTTAAGGGGTCGATATTCTCCCTCTCTGGTCGTCCAGCAGTACAAGGAGGGAGAGCAACGCACAATATCGCGAACGACAGCCCGAGGAACAAGGGCCGCCTCCTTCTCCGGTTCTCTCGCTAGGGCAAAGGAAGGGGAACGGAGCAACGGTCACAATTCTCTTGATTTTTCCTTGTGAGGCCAATTGGTTCATTCATTCGTCCTTTTCCACATACGTCCTTGTTTCTTTCATTTTCGGACATCGAGATACATACACCAGGCATCTATTCCGGCCACAGGATTGCCCATACCCTTCCGCTCCCCTGTGCTGATCCATCAGACACACAATTAAACTTGGCACTTCCACTTGGACAGTCCCGAAAGCTCCTAATAACTCTTCAGGTAAACTAATACCATCTGATCAAGACACGACGCGATCCATATGAACTTATCCGTACCCCCGCTCCAAACATCACACGAAATATATAGTTGCGTCGGGTCATTTTCGTTCCGCGCAAACGGACGTGGACCGACGGCGTCGGGGCACCGTCGGAGAGTTACGGGGCGGCGAGCACTCTCATGTCCCGCCGGACGCAATGGCGACCGCGACAGGGTCGGGTCCGATCGGTTCGCCAATCCATGTCTCCCGTCCCAGCTCTAAATTAGGTCAGGCTCCCATCAGAGCACTAATCATGCGCCTTAAGATACGCCTCAGGTCCTAATCCGCCGTTGCGTCGCATATGTTTGCGCGATTACGTAATGGTGCTTTGAGCTTGACACCACCCCTCCATCTACTAATCCTGCTCCATCAAGCCCGTCGTCACTGGTCCCTTTCGTCCGCCGGGTGTGTTCCCATTGGTTATTAGATTAGATGTAACGCAACTTGAGGCGCTCCGGGATAGATTTTAGACGTCCGTGTCTGATGGGCGGTCAGGGGGATTGGACACGAGATATGAGAGCCTATTATATTTATCAAAATATATGTTTGTGATGATGGTGATAGTAATAAATTAGTGATACGAATGGTGGTTTGTGCTTGTGTTGTGCGTGCACTTGCGGAACGGAGAGCAGAACTCACAAGCAACACTTTTGGTTGGTGGATGCTCAAATCGGCTCCCGGCAGCATATGCTCCGGGGTGAAAATAGGAGTAATAATTTTCTAAATGTCAAGAAAATACCGGGAGAAAGATAGATGTATGTATTTAGCTCCTTTTGGTGTCTGCAAAATTTCATGAGAAAACGCAAGTATCATGATCCGTGCTAGAGAAACAACTTTAGTGTGTCAAAACTAGCGTAGAAGCGTTTCGCAAAAAAAAAACCAAAAACTAGCACACATGTATATTCATAAAAAAAGATCATTTTCTCTTTCAAAATCCAAACTACTTTTTTTTGTGAATGTCAAGAAAATATGGGAAAATATTGATGTATGTATTTATCTCTTTTTGGGTGTCTGTAAATTTTCATGGGAAAACACAAGTATCATAATCCGTGCTAAAGAAACAACTTTAGTGCGTCAAAACTAGCGTAGAAGCGCTTCGCAAAATGAAAAAAAAACTAACACACATGTATTCATAAAAAAACTTTCCTAAATATAAGTTTTACTAGAGAATCCAATATAAGCTACTCCCTCCGTCCCATAATGTAAGATATTTTTTGATACTAAAAACGTCTTACATTATGAGACGGAGAGTAATACATACAAAGCAAAATAAATGAATCTACACTCTAAAATACGTTTATATACATTCGTATGTAGTCCATATTGAAATCTCCAAAAAGACTTTTACTTCCTCCGTTCCTAAATATTTGTCTTTCTAGAGATTTCAACAAGTGACTACATACAAAGCAAAATGAGTGAATCTACACTTTAAAATATGTATATATACATCCGTATGTGGTAGTCCATTTAAAACTTTAAAAAGACAAATATTTAGGAACAGAGGGAGTATTTAGAAACGGAGGAAGTATTTTTTTTCAATATCCAATATTTTTTCTTACATTTTTACTGTTTATACCCGAGAGCCAAAGGCGTAGCCCCCACTTTTGATGCCTTTTTTCCTCTTCCGTGTTTCTATTCCCTGTTTCATTTGAGAGCCAGAAGTGCTTTAGCTTTTGCACCATCCTCGTCCCAACTTCGTACTGGCAAGGCCAGGCGTAGCCCCCACTATCACCAAGCCGAAAGACGGTACGAAAGTACGCACTCGTATTGAGGGGTAAAACTCGTCCGCGCGGCAGGGTAAAGTTCCAGGAACAATTCTCGTGGGCGCGACGTGTTGCCGTGTGACATGCCATGCATGTACTGACTACTGAGGCAGTAAATAACGCATGCATGCAAAAAAGATTCAGATAAATGAGCATGTGAATTTGGTATAGCCTTTGGCAGAAGATAAAAAGGAGATGTGCGTCCGAGACTCGAATGATTTTTTCACCCAGTGTGATAATGTTCCAGTGCTCAGTGCAGAGATTTACTAGGCCGCATGGCGTCTGTGTCTGAACAGCACTAGTGCACAGTGAAACCTTTTTCCCCTCGGTGTGTTTTTGTGCTACGTAGCACCGCCGAGAGCCAAGCAATGCTCTCTGTTTTGACAGCACCAGGGGATGGCAAGTGATGTCCTGTCCGGTCGGGTCGGGTCGGAGTTAGTGCTGGTCGCGCACACAGCTAGCTAGCTAGCCCTAGGCGCTGCCAGTGGTAGCAACTCAGACCGTGAGCGTGAGGTCGCGTCAGCTTTATGGCGGGACGGCTGAAGGAGCTCGCGCGGTAAAAAATCAACACATCGTGCGTGCACCATCGGCGGTGCGGATAACAATCAAAGATCGCAATCGTCTTGGGAGCAGATAGATCCAGATTATTCCGGGCGCTCAACCTTCGTTTGAGCGGGCGTGATGCGATGCAATGGCAGGCCATGGCAGATGGCATGGCACGCGCGCGCGCACGATGCAGTGCACAGAGCGCAGATCGGCCGCGCGGCACGGGTCACGCGCGGCCGGCGCCGGGCCCCGGCAGCGGCAGCGTACGTCCGGCCACGCCGGGCCGGCCGGCCGGCCGAGAATGGCCAACGGAGACGCCACGGTGCCCCATGCCCCACCGTGCGATGCCGTTTCTCTCTGTCCACCCCGGTCGCGATCTCATCTCCTCTGGCTAGCCAGCCCGTGTCCAGACATCTCACGATGCGCACTGGCCAGACATGTCGACATGCAGTAGCTGCCTGCTCCGCTGTGCCTCTGGCTGCGAGGATTATTACTAGCCGAATCTGAAGCCGGCCGGCCTAGCTAGGACGATAACAAATGGAGTTATATTATGATATCGCCTGACCTAGCAAGCTTAGGCCGTGAGCGAGCCGTGTGCCGCGGTTGTTGCGAGAGATAAGATGGGGCCAGCCGGAGCCGGCGGTGGACAGCTCCATGTGCCCGGCAGCCAGCCAGCCAGCTCTCCCTCTGAAAAAAGAAGAAGATCTTATGTGCTTGTTGCGTGGCAAACTGAAACCCTAGGTCACGGCGCCATCGCGACTCCTCACTCCTCCAGTGGGTTATTTTTGACGGAGTACCTAGAACTCATCTAGATGAGACGTAATTTGATCTCATTCACCTGGAAAATAAGAACGGATACAACCCACGTCAGCACACACGCATCTTATAGCACCATATTTAATGGCTATAAAAGATGAATGAGACTAAATTAAATCTCATCTAGATGAGTTCTAGCAAAACTGTATTTTCGACGGTGCGTGGTGTAAGCAGTGTCACATACTAGTGGTAGATAGTGGTGCGATGCGAACCGTGCGAGACGTCCACGTCGACGTTGACATCGGAAAAGCAAGCCTAGCTAGTATAGCTTGAACTACAGGAGAAGACGGCGAGGACGTAAAGCGTCTCGGGTCGTAACTAAGCGTGCGTTGCATGTGGACAAGATACGATCCCGGGGATTACTCTAGCCGGTGAAGTGATGCGAACGGAAAGGTGAGAGTTAATTAAGCCACATCTAAACCGAACTGGAACTGGTGTAGTAGTACTAGTACGCACTGCGTACGGACCAGCACATTAACTATAGTTGGTTCCGTCGGCCCCCGGACGCGTGTCGCGTGTGCATGCTTCATTCCATCTCATATGTTCAGAATTTGAGTCAAACTTTGATCATATATTTAAGTAGCAAAATATAAATTATATGTCAGAAAAAACATGTTGTTGGATTTGTATTCGAAAGAGTTTCCCGGTGACACTAGTTTTGCGGCATGTAATTTGTATTTTGTTGCTAAAACACACTCAAAGTTTAACCCACGATATGAAAGTGATTGACAAACCTGAACGAAAGTAGCAAAGTGATTGGTCGCGCACTGAGCGTAACGGAACGGGCGAGAGAAACGTCGTGGTCCGCAAGGTAAGCTAAGCCGAATTGGATTGCAGGGCCGTCGCCGTCCGGCAGCTTTGCCTAGGTCGTTGAATGCTACCAACAAGTCACTGTGGAGGGAGTGAGAGGTTCACCTCACAAGCCACTGTGACTCCCCACTGTTTGCTTTCACGGAAAGAAACCAAACGAAAGCGCGCGCTTCATGTCTGTAACATGTTGCGTTCCGATTGGTTGTTTGGTTCGTCCTCGACTCAGATCAGAGTGATTAAGTGGAACAAGAAAGACATGACGCAGCGGTAGGGAATCTGACTGGTCAGTAAGATTTCAGAGAGACTCCTCTGTATGGAGTAGCAAGCGACATTAACTGTCAGTGCTAATCCTCCGTGAAAAGTAAAAAATTCTGTGTATTTGAACAAAAAAATGTTCTAAAGTGAAAAAGGGGTTGCTCTTTCGGCAAAATTACGATAATGAAGTTGAGCCAAAAGGTCCCAGTTCAAAATAAGTTCACGAGGAAGTGGTATCTCTTTTGGATCCACCCCAACGTCAAGAAATTGGCTAAACACCTCAGTAGGATTATTTTACTACAAAGAACACTTCACTCCGCATGATTAGGTTTATTTATTTATTTCTTTGTTTCACTTGGCTATTTAGACTGAATAGCCCCCACAATTAAATCTATGTATAAGTGGCTTGAGAGTGACTTGGCCGGGAGACACTATAAATAGACTTTGGGGGGTCTACAATTCCTTTGAAAATTCAAATCTTTATGTGACAGCTTTTCTAAGATAGTGTGCTGACTAGAGAAGTTATAACTCAATGGAATATGCCGGGGAATCATATTTGCTCTGTTTTTGACCAATTTGAAACTTTTCAAATAATAAAAATAAATAAAAGAAAATTGTAATATCAAATGGTGAAAGTTTGTTGGGAGGGAATCCCAGTGAAAGCCCTCACAAGTGATGACATTTTTTTATAAAAAGAATGCCTTCTCTAGAAAGAATTGCCATGCTAGTCCGAACAACTTGCCACCCCACCCCCCGCGGCTAAAATTGTGATGGAACATGTTCGCAGATGCCATCCTTTCCAGCTGACGATCGTCAGATAAGAGGGTCCAAGAAAAATCATGTGCTCTCTTGCTAGGGCGTTAGCGAACTATGGGTGTTGTCTTTCGTACTTTTCCTGGTCCTAACAATACCGGGCAGTTTCATTCATGTTGATATGCCATTTCCCCTGTTGGTGATTATTATTTTTACACAATTTGTCTTAGCTCCTAATACTTGGGCTATTAGGAACGTGAGGAACAAAGCCCTTGATAAAAAGTTGACCGGGACCCCTTACGAAGCACTTCCCTGTTTGCTTGGATGGATCTTCAGAAGAATTGGGATGCTGATTAGCTGAACAAAGGCGTCGTGTTGTTGCTTCGTGCCAACATTGTGAACCTGACCCCAGATGTAGAACCGGTGTTGATCTCAACTCTCCTCCTCCCTCCCGTGCTTCTGTAGGGTGCAGTTTCTCGGAATTGTAGTGCTGCCAAGGACGTAGTGTTTCTGTCGATTGCATGCATATACAATGTTTCTTTTTTTCTTTTTTGAGATTATACAACGGGTTTTCTGGTAGAGCTTTGAACTCGCTTCCTTTTCCATCCCTATATATGCTCTAAGATGAGCTTGTAATATCCGTTGAGAAATTAATAGAAATAGGTTAGCCCGTTTAAAGAAAAAGAGGCCCCTAAAAGACACTGCTCATAGCCGCAAGATTAAAAAAAATTCAAATCCCCTTTTGCACATGCACGGACCATAAGGTCAGATAAGAATGAACCTTCGTGATGACTTCAAAATAACTAAACCAAGAAAGTACATAATTAATCATATATTGTTGTGTTTTTCCAAGTGTATCTTCCGTTATTATTGTAGAGACCAGTTGTAAGTATGACATCACGATATTAATCTTCTTTCAGAAGGAATAAGTATAGCTGATCAAAAAGTGGCACCTATCAAAACCACTTAGATTTCCTAGTCATCATACTTTAAATATACCATTTGGTTAGGGAGATTAAAAGTTGAGAAGAGATTAGGCATGGGAACTGAGATTCCAATCCCCGTCGTTCTGTTGACTTGGGAAGGGGTGGGAGTTGGGAGGAAGTTGTTTTAGTTAGACCATCTTAACCCATCATTCCAACTTGGGTTAACTTTCTCTTTCTAGTCCCCGTCAGAGCATCTACAGCCGGTCGCTTCAAACTAGCCTCATACTCTCGGGTGGCTCGCCTGGTCACTGGCCAGCCATGAAAATCTGACCCAGACGGACGCCTCGTAGGGGCTCAAACGCCCAGGATGACCGGCACCCCTCATATCTAGCCTAAATATGGGGTGGATATTGGGGCGCTCGGGCGGGCCTGCCATGTTGGACTGACGATAGGGTCCCACGTGGAAACGCTCGGAAACCCGACGGTCCGATGGACGCCTCCTCCGTCGCCGCTGTGTGAACGCTGTGTGCGCCGCTCCGGCTCGCCGTCCGAGGCCAAAACCTACTATTTAAGTTGGTCGGCGTCCCCTAACCCTGGCCCGTCCACCTCCTCCCTTTCTACGCCGCCACCCGAGCCCGTCCGCCTCCTTTCCCCCGCTCTCCAGCATCGCCATGGTCCGACGGCTGATCACCAAGTACGCTATGCTCACGTCGGAGCGCCGGAGGCAGACCGCAGAGGAGATCCAAGCACGGGGCGCCGCCTGCATCGCAGTCGGGCTGCCTCTGGACTCGCCGAAGCCAGAGGAGGAGGAGCAGCAGCCGGAGGAGGTGGAGGGAGAGCCGCTGCCCGAGCCGATGGAGGTGGCGGATCCGCAGGAGGAGGAGGCGGAGCAGCCTGCTCCGAGGAGGGGGGGGGGGGGGTCACCATGGCGGAGGCAGAGGCGGAGTTCGCCGTCACACAAGCCGTGGAGATGGCGGAGCAGCAGGCTATCCTGGAGTCCATCCAGGATGAGGCCTATGTGGAGGCCAACTGGCAGTTCCTTCGGCAGGAGCGGGCGGCGTCCGACACGCTCATCGCCGAACTCGACGTGGATATAGAGGCGGAGGAGGCCGGAGTGGAGAAGCCGAAGGCACTGGAGCTGCCGCTGCCGTCCATGTATCCACAACCGGGCAGGGAGATTGTCAACATCTCCGCGGACGGGCCCGGATGCGTCTGCGACCGTTTGAGGTGCCATATTTGTTATATCCGATTATAGCTGCACCATTGCAGAAAATTGAGAATAAAACTCCCTCTCAAGTTCTCACGCATAATTCTTATTATGGGCAAAACAGAAAATTGAGAATAAAACTAGTCATCCCATGTAAAATCTCAATTCAACTTCCCGTTCAAACTCCCATTCTCCTTCCTAAATATATCGCCAAATGCGCGTGCGCACAAAGTCCTTATAAACTCTGCATTTTAATCAGTTTGTGACTGTGAACGCGGTGGAATTCCACTGTACCATTGCAGGATTACTACAACTCATCTCGATAATAAAAGCTCGCCGACATGCATCGGTTTAGCAGGGGTCCAGTATAGTGCATGCATGCATGGAAAAGAGGAACAAGCACCACATGCTGGGCCTGGCAAACATGAATGCCCCAAACGTAAGTCAGTTAGATCTAGCAGCAGAAAGCCATGCAGCAGGGAATTCGAGGTTTGTCGATCTCACGAGATTGTCGTCCGTGATCTTCAACTTCGCTTGCGTTTGCGTACGTACCAGTGAGCGGAAGCTAGCTTGCTTGCAATTGCGCTACACGAACAAGGAAAGCCACTTTTCTATTATTTGGCAGGCCCATTGCAAAAAAAGATCGAGTGGCTGGCAGCGGTACACCAAGGAGCTGGTCGAATTTCTAAATAAAGCAGGTTAGGTATGAATGAACATGTATAAGCTTGACTTCATAGCAAATGTACAGGTTTCTGCATTCCTTGCATGTCTGTCAATTACAAAGTATGTACATGAGCAACTCTAGTAAATTCGTCGTATCATCGATCCGTCATATGGAGAGCACTTTATATGAATATAAAGGGCATGGGCGCGCAAACATAGAGTCGTCATAAATAAAGGGCATGGACACGTAAATACAGAGTCATCATAAACATTGATGTAACACCACCCATCACGGCGTCTGCGTTACATGGAAGATGTCAAGGTCAACGACATTACCCCCCGTCCCATGTGCTAGGAGTCCGAGTTGACCATTCGACATGGCAAGTGAGCGAACGTCATAGACCACGACGTTTCTTCCAAGAGGGAGATTCCAGGGTTCGTGCTGTTACGCCTTGAGGCCTCATTCGGTTTGGAGTATTTTCGTAGGAAAAATATAGGAATAAGGATTCCAGAGGAAAATTTCCTATGTATGCATTCGGTTTGTAGGAAATGCGTGCAGGAATTTCGTAGGAATACTATTCATTTCCCGTGTTTTTGGAGGAAACTACACATCCACTCAAAGCTTATTTTACGCGTAGGAACGAGGCAAGTCAATTCCTTAGAATGGCAAGTGCCATCCTATCATATTCCTACACCTACTTCTAATTCCTACGTTTTGATTTCCTTCAAACCGAATGAGCCCTGAACGGTTTAAGCACAATCCACTCGCGCAGCCTCCCATGGGTTCTAAGGCACTGGTAGAAAAAGGGCCTGTTGTCCCGGTTCGTAAGGGCCTTTTGTCCCGGTTTTGGAACCGGGACTAAAGGGTCGGTACTAATGCCCTGTCCCTTTAGTCCCGGTTCAATCCAGAACCGGGACAGATGGGCCTCCACATGGCCTGTGCGCGGAGCCCAGGCAGGAGACCCTTTGGTCCCGGTTGGTGACATCCACGCGTCAGCATTTCTGTGGTTAGAGTTTTTGTTTTTTTTGGAGGGGGGGGGTGTTTGGGGGGTTTTGGGGGGTTAATTTAGGTGTTTCATATATTGTGTTAGCTAGCTATAATTAATAGAGAAAAGTGTCCTCTCTTATGTCCGTGCTTGGTCGACGCTACGTACTATACATACGTATAGAGAGGACTAGACACGCTAGCTAGCTAGTAAGCAAACGAAGGAAACAGAAGATCATCATGAACATATATGCATACAGAGAGAAGTGATATCGACCACCTCTCCTTCTCCGAGAGATTGGTCGAATAACAAGTTCTCGTATATCTATCCGACACTACCGGCTACATATATACAATAATTATCTCTTACAAATATAATCATACGGACTCAGGGTCCACATAGAATTCTCCGTCTTCAGGGATCACGTGGTCAAGAAAGAATGCCGCCAATTCCTCTTGAATTGCTCGCATGCGAGCTGGTGCTAGGAGTTCATCCCGCTTCCGAAACATCTAATTTAAAGAAGGGGGTCAATACATATATATATGAATGAATGAAACTCAACACAAATGATGGTAATAAAATAAAATTGTGAATGTTGTTATTTACGTACTTCATATTGTTCGTCAATGTAGCCCCTCTCACAGGTCGTGTGGCGGATGGACTTGCAAACGTAGTATCCACAGAAATCATTCCCTTGTTCCTGCTACAACCACTTTATAAGAAATAGAAGTCAATCAAACTGATAAGCAAGAATGCCAAATGGTATTGATGAAACTAGCGCTTGAATGACTAGTAGATGCGCGGAACATGCTACTATAGTACTTACTTTCGGGTGTCTAAATTGCAGCTCCTTCGGCAGTCCCGGAGCTTTTCTGGTGAATTTTCTCCAAACCCTGCCGGACAAAGAAAACAATTACTTGATATATCAGGGAATGAACAAAGTTGCTGATATGGTGGATAATGATCGATTTAACTTACTTCTCGAGTATTTGAGTCATGTCTGCATAGTCCTGGGGATCTTTTCGTCTTGAGTCTAAGACGGTTATTAGTCCCTGCTCAAGCTTAATCTCTAGGAGAATATAGTGGAAACTGCACACGCATGCATAACTCATCAATTACATTACTATAACCTTTGACTAATATATAAGTGAAACCGAATACGCACAAGACAGTAACACTCACTTGAAGTTGTAAGGAAAGAGTATTATATCTTTGTTTTCATTTATTACGAACAATCGTAGCAAGTTGGCCTCGGTAGCTGCGGCATGAAATTTAACCTGAGTTGCATCTATGAGATATGTGTTAATGAACCCAATATCGCCGACTTGTCTTTTCTTCAATTCGGCGATCTTCAATCTGCATAATATAGTGAGGATGATTATAAATACATGCAATGAAAGAGCTGAGCTATATAGAGAGACTTAATGACAGAAGTAGTACTACTTACAGACAGTAGCAGGCGACCATTGTTTTATTGAGGGCCAATTGATTGAAAAACTGATAGAACTCCTCAAATGGAACAGGCAACAGTTCAATTCCAACGAGGTCATGCTCCTTTTTAACTTTCACATACAAAGTACTCCTCCCCTCAGAGTCTCTGCAAATTTTCAAGTACCAATCATGCAATCTTCGCATCATCGTTGATAGAGATCTTTCATCTTTGACGAGAGGATTCCCGTACTCGTATCTTTGTATCTGCACGTCCATGGGTTCATAATGTACATCGTCGGGCAGGTAATCTGCAAGATTGCTATAATCAGGCACCATCCTCGGATCATTAGCGACGTTGTGGCTAGGCACCTTGAGCGGGGGGCACGATTGCTTCGCTTGTTCGCCGAGCTGGGCAATTTGTTTCCCAGCTCGTCGTTCTTTCAGCCTTTGATCACTGACAGTACTTCCCGACCGCTCCGCTTTGGCAAATTCCTTTCCAATAATGCGCTCATAGTTTCCTTTCGGCGGAGACTTCGGTGGTTTTGTCAGGGCAGCCAGAGTGCGCTTCGCTTTCATCAGATCTACCTTCTCCTCCGGAAGTGGATGTCTCTTTGCTTTCAACCCTTGAAACCAGTCATCCACTTCGGTTCGTGCGATCTCGGCGTTCTCCTCTGGGGTCCTCTCGTATGGTAACTTCTCTGGAGTCTTCAGAGAAGGACCGAATCTGTATGTCCTCCTGCCTCTGGCTGTACTGCTAGACGCCGGCCGAGCAGACGGAGCGGTTGTCTTCTTTACTTGCTTACGAGGCGGAGGAGAAGGACTACGACGCGCCCGAGCAGCCGGAGCGGCGGCAGGTCTCTTCCGCCCTTGCTGACGAGGCGGAGAAGGAGGAGGCTGGCTGCTCGGGCGCGCCGACGCATGCGGAGAAGGAGGCGGAGTGCCTCCACGCGCTGGAGAAGGAGCCGGTCGAGTGCCCTGATCGTCACTCGCCGGAGGAGGAGGCGGTGGAGGAGGCGGAGTGCCCTGAATCGCCGGAGGAGGAAGAGGAGGCGTCCAGTTCGGAAGGTTGATGAGCTCCTTCCGCCATAGGCATGGAGTCTTCAGAGCAGACCCCAGCCGAGTCTCCCCTTCACCGGTAGGGTGGTCAAGCTGGAGGTCCTCAAATCCCTCCGTTATTTCATCCACCATCACCCTAGCATATCCTTCTGGAATCGGCCGACAGTGAAAAGTTGCACCGGGTTCAGTAGGATAAACAGAGCCAACAGCCGCCTTGACCTTCAAATTCATCCATTGCGTCATAAGGTGGCAATTTTGAGACTTCGTGATAGCATCCACGGGATAGCTGGCATGAGCCGTCAAGGCATGTTCCGGCTGAAGCAGCTCGGTGGCAGCCACGCTGCTTCTGCGCTGAGATGGCGGGGTAGCTTCGGGGGAAGCTTCGGCAGTACGTTTGCTGCGATTTGCTTCTCGTTCCTCTATCGTGTCTACCCTTGCTTGCAGCGCCTGCATTTGGGTCTGCTGCACTTTTTTCCTCCTCTCATGGGATTTGTAACCGCCTGCGTCCGGAAACCCAACCTTCCATGGAATGGAGCCTGGCGTGCCTCGTGTCCGTCCAGGGTGCTCAGGATTCCCGAGGGCCATTATGAGCTCATTGTTCTCTCTGTCTGAAAAGAACGTCCCTTGCTGCGCTGTTTCGATATACTGCTTAAGCTTCCTGACTGGTATGTCCATTTGATCGTTCGTCCAAATGCACTTCCCTGTTACAGGGTCCAAGGTTCCGCCAGCCCCGAAGAACCAAGTCCGGCAACGGTCTGGCCAGTTAATTGTCTCTGGTTCGATCCCTTTATCAACCAGATCATTCTCAGTCTTGGCCCACTTAGGCCGGGCTACGAGGTAGCCACCTGACCCCGTGTGATGGTGAAGCTTCTTCTTTGTAGCATTTTGCTTGTTTGTCGCCGACATCTTCTTACTCTTTTCCGATGTCTTGTGGGCCACAAATGCGGGCCAGTGATCTCTGATCTTCTCATATCTGCCCTTGAATTCTGGTGTCTCATTATTTTCGACAAACTTATTCAGCTCTTTCTTCCACCTCCTGAATAGTTCTACCATCCTCTTAAGAGCAAAAGACTTGATTAATTGCTCTTTAACTGGGTTCTCTGGATTATCCTCTGGCGGTAGGGTGAAATTTGACTTCAGCTCAGTCCAAAGATCATTTTTCTGCATATCATTGACATAAGACACCTCAGGGTCTTCTGTAGCCGGCTTAAACCATTGCTGGATGCTTATCGGGATCTTGTCCCTAACTAGAACCCCGCACTGAGCAACAAATGCGTTCTTTGTTCGGATGGGTTCAATCGGTTGGCCGTTGGGCGCGATTGCTATGATCTCAAACTTTTCATCCGAGCTCAACTTTTTCTTCGGGCCTCGTCTCTTTACCAAAGTTGTGCTCGATTCGGAGGGCTAGAAAAAAGAATAAAGACTTAATTAATATGTGTACATACCAAAACAATGAATGCATCAATCAGCTAGTCAGCACAGGCTTAACTAATATATATACCTGGCCGGACTCGGTTCGGTCACCGGAGCCGTCATCACGGTCTCCTTCTTGCACCGGCATTGGGTCACCGGAGCCGTCCTCATGTTCTTCTTCTTGCACCGGCATTAGGTCACCGTAGCCAGCTTCTTCACCCTCTCCTTCCAGAACATCGGTGTTGTTGAGAAACAACGAGACGGCATCACTTCCTTCCGCGATTATGTCCCTCAACAATGCTTCTTTTGCTTCGTCTCGGGCGGTGTCCATAGTTTCTACAAATATTTACAACATGGCAATTATTATTCAAACATGACAGATGGATATATTAGTGGCAAACGTAGAACTAGCTACCTAATCATAGTAAGGAATCATATATATTAATTAGTGGCCTCGACGCTGCTTCTCTAGGGTTTGGGGTGGCCTCGACAACGCTTCAAGGGTTTGGGGTGGCCTCGAGAACGCTTCAAGGAGGGGGTAATATCGACCCCCCACGTGTTGAAGCTATCGGGAGGGGGTATATATCGACAACGACGACACTACATCTATGTCCCTCGACGACCCTCGTTCCCGATAAAAAAAAAGAGGAAGAAGAAGAAAAAAAGAGGAGAAGAAAGAATAGAGGAGAAGAACTCCTCTATTCTTTCTTCTCCTCTTTTTCTTCTTCTTCCTCTTCTTTTTTTATCCTCTTCTTCCTCTCATGTTCGAGAGGATCGCCGAGGGGTCGGGAGGTTGCCTAGTGTCAAAGGATTCAACAAAACCATGTCTTCATCATTAGGCGAAAGTAACAGGTGCATGATGGTACGAAGCTCTCCAAAGTTATTTTGGAACGGAGTCCTAGATAGGATAATTCGCTTTTTGGTACAAAGTTCAGCAAGAACCTTCCAAATATCGTTATTTGGAAGGCCTTTTCTGAAATTCATACAAAAAGGCAAATTATCCTATCCGGGACACCATTCCAAAATAACTTTGGAGGACTTCGTCATGCCCTGGTTACTTCTGGCTAATGATGAAGCCATGGATTTCTTCAATACTTTGACACTAGGAAATCTCTCTCTCGACCCCTCGGCGATCCTCGACCCCTCGAACCCTCGACGACCTTGGAACCCTCGACCCCTCGGCGATCCTCTTCTTCCTCTCATGTTCGAGAGGATCGCCGAGGGGTCGGGAGGTTGCCTAGTGTCAAAGGATTCAACAAAACCATGTCTTCATCATTAGGCGAAAGTAACAGGTGCATGATGGTACGAAGCTCTCCAAAGTTATTTTGGAACGGAGTCCTAGATAGGATAATTCGCTTTTTGGTACAAAGTTCAGTAAGAACCTTCCAAATATCGTTATTTGGAAGGCCTTTGCTGAAATTCATACAAAAAGGCAAATTATCCTATCCGGGACACCATTCCAAAATAACTTTGGAGGACTTCGTCATGCCCTGGTTACTTCCGGCTAATGATGAAGCCATGGATTTCTTCAATACTTTGACACTAGGAAACCTCTCTCGACCCCTCGGCGATCCTCGACCCCTTGAATCCTCGACGACCCTGGAACCCTCGACCCCTAGACGACCCTGGAACCCTCGACCCTCGATCCCTCGACCCTATAGAACCCTCGAACCCTCGACCCTGAAACCCTCGACCCTTGACCCCTTAACGACCCTCGACCCTCTACCCTAGTTCCCGACCCTCGACCCCTCGGCGATCCTCGACACCCTCGTTCCCGATAAAAATTAAGAAGAAGAAGAAGAAGAAGAAGAAAGAGGAGAAGAAGAAAGGAATAGCTAGAGGAGAAGATCGAAGAAAAAAAAGAGGAGAAGAAGAAAGGAATAGTGGAGAAGAAGAAAAAATAGAATATATTCTATTTTCTCTTCTTCTCCACTATTCCTTTCTTCTTCTGCTCTTCTTTTTCTTCTTCTTTCGACCCCTCTCGACCCCTTGTCCCTCTCTCGACCCCTCGACGACCCTCGTCCCTGATAACATTTTTTTCTCCCCTCGACCCCTCTCGACCTCTCGTCCCCCTCTCGACCCCTCATCATCATCTATCACCCCCTCGTTTTCTTTAGCATATATCCATGAACAAAAAAATAATTCATATATAGAAAAAAATGCTATATGAACATACATACATATGAGCATATACAGAGAGCATATACATAGCCAAATCCATATACAGAGAGCATATACATACATACATACATATGAGCATATACATACATACATACATACATACATACATAGCCAAATCCAAATACATATGAGCATATACATATACACATATGAAAAATGTTATCACACACAGAGAGAAGCGGCGGCGGCGGTGATGGTCAGAGCGACAGGGATCGATGGGAAGGGGGGAGCTCACTGGGGGCGCGACGGGGAGGAGACCGGGGATGGGGAAGGAGGCCGGCGACGCGGCGTGAGGCTACGGGGAGGGGGGCGGAGATGGCGCACGCAGCAACGAGGAGGAGGCCGGCGACGATGCACGCAGCGACGGGGAGAAGGCCTGCGGTGGCGCGGGGCGACGACGACGGGCTCGGGGCGGCGACGACGACGACGAACGGCCTGGCGGCGTCGGGGGGGAATGGGAGCGGTTGGCGAAATTTTCACAAGTGGTACCTTATATACCCAGAGCAATGGTCCCGGTTCGTGGCATGAATCGGGACGAATGCCTACCTATGGTCCCGGTTGGATCCACCAACCGGGACCAAAGGTCACTTTTCAGCAGCCGAAAGGGCGGGAAGCAGAGGCCTTTGGTCCCGGTTGGTGGCTCGAACCGGGACCATAGGGGGGCAATCATCCCGGTTGGTGCCACGAACCGGTACCAATGCACCCCTATGGTCCCGGTTGGTGCCTCCAACCGGGACCAATGGCCTTGTGCTGGCGCTGGCGCGGCCGAAAGTTTAGTCCCACCTCGCTAGCTGAAGGGCGCCGGCACTTGTTTATAAGCGCTGGTGTGCCTCCCCATTCGAGCTCCTCTCTTATGCAAGCTTTCGGGCCTAAACTTGCTACTGCCTGTGGGCCTATTGGGCCTTCCGCGGGCCTGAATCCTGGCCCATGTAGGGTTTCTAGTCGTATTCAGGCCGTGGAGGCCCAATAGGTGGCACTTTTTTGGTTTTTTCTTTTTTATTTCTACATTTTTTTTGGTTTTTTATTTTTTTATTTCTACTTAAAACTAAATACTTATAGTTTTTTAGTGATTTCTTTTTGCTTTTAGGTCACAAAAAATATAAACTTTTTGTTAGTGCCATTAGTTTTAAATTTTGAATAGTTTAAATTTGAATTTTTAAAAATTTGTGTGAATCACTAGTTTATGAATAACTTTACTATAAAAATAGAATTTTTTTTCTATTTATTTTTTATTTATACTTACAACTAAATACTTATAGTTTTTTAGTGATTTCTTTTTGATTTTAGGTCACAAAAATTATAAACTTTCTATTAGTGCCATTAGTTTTAAAATTTGAATAGTTTAAATTTGTATTTTTTAAAATTTGTGTGAATCACTAGTTTATGAATAACTTTACTATAAAAATAGATTTTTTTTCTTTTTTGCTATTTATTTTTTATTTATACTTACAATTAAATACTTATAGTTTGATTTTAGGTCACAAAAATTATATTCTTTTTGCTATTGAAGAATATTATAGTTTTATTTTAGTTGATCATAACATAATATTTTAATTGATTGTTTTTATTTTCATAAAAGTTTTGTAGTTCATTCTGTTTGCTATTAATTCATTCTTTGAGCTAAATGACCCTGAAATTGGAAAGCATTTAAAATGAACTCTGAAAAGGTTGAAAGTTGGCATGGTATCATCATTTCACCCACATAGCATGTTCCAAAAAGTAGAGAGGGTTACGACAAAAACTTGATGCACTTCGTGTACAAAATGGACAATCACTTTCGAAGTATCAAAGTTTCAGACAATAACTGCGCCACATCATTGGCTAGGACGAATGGTTCGTCTGTGTACCCAAGATTGTTTAGATCCACTGTTGTCATACCGTACTGTGGGTCTACCTGTACCCCGCCTCCTGACATATTGATCCATTTGCCTCAACACATAAAACCTTGAACCATAAGACATGAAAGCATTTCAAATGAACTCTGAAAAAGTTGAAAGTTGGGATGGTATCATAATTTCACCCACATAGCATGTGCATGTATAAAACGGACAATGGTAGCATGTTCGTGTGTTACAAAGTTGGCATGGTATCATCATAATAGTTGCGGGAGAAATTCTTCACTTTTTCTTCGCTTGTGTCATTTGCTTATTGCGCCGTAACCATGGATAATCTTCATTGTTTATCAGGATGCCTGGGTCAGCCTTGACATTGAAGGGAGGAATTTCATGAAACTTTTCATAATCTTCAGACATGTCTGTCTTGCCGTCCACTCCCAGGATGTCCCTTTTTCCTGAAAGAACTATGTGGCGCTTTGCCTCATCGTATGATGTATTCGCTTCCTTATCTTTTCTTTTTCTCGGTTTGGTAGACATGTCCTTCACATAGATAACTTGTGCCACATCATTGGCTAGGACGAACGGTTCATCAGTGTACCCAAGATTTTTCAGATCCACTGTTGTCATTCCGTACTGTGGGTCTACCTGTACCCCGCCGCCTAACAGATTGACCCATTTGCACTTAAACAAAGGGACCTTAAAATCAGGTCCGTAGTCAAGTTCCCATATGTCCACTATGTAACCATAATATGTGTCCTTTCCGCTCTCGGTTGCTGCATCAAAGCGGACACCGCTGTTTTGGTTGGTGCTCTTTTGATCTTGGGCGATCGTGTAAAATGTATTCCCATTTATCTCGTATCCTTTGTAAGTCAATACAGTCAAAGATGGTCCCCTGGACAACAAGTACAACTCATCACAAACAGTGTTGTCACATCTGAGACGTGTTTCCAACCAACTGCTGAAAGTCCTGATGTGTTCACATGTAATCCAGTCGTCGCACTGCTCCGGGTGTTTGGAGCGCAGACTGTTCTTGTGTTCATCGACATACAGGGTCACCAAGGAAGAGTTCTGTAGAACTGTGTAGTGTGCTTGAGACCAAGAATATCCGTCCCTGCATATTATTGAGTCTCTTCCAAGAGTGCCTTTTCCAGTCAGTCTCCCCTCATATCGCGATTTAGGGAGACCTATCTTCTTAAGGCCAGGAATGAAGTCAACACAAAACCCGATAACATCCTCTGTTTGATGGCCCATGGAGATGCTTCCTTCTGGCCTAGCACGGTTACGGACATATTTCTTTAGGACTCCCATGAACCTCTCAAAGGGGAACATATTGTGTAGAAATACGGGCCCCAGGATGACAATCTCGTCGACTAGATGAACTAGGATGTGCGTCATGATATTGAAGAAGGATGGTGGGAACACCAGCTCGAAACTGACAAGACATTGTGCCACATCACTCCTTAGCCTTGGTACGATTTCTGGATCGATCACCTTCTGAGAGATTGCATTGAGGAATGCACATAGCTTCACAATGGCTAATCAGACGTTTTCCAGTAGAAGCCCCCTCAATGCAACCGGAAGCAGTTGCGTCATAATCACGTGGTAGTCATGAGACTTTAGGTTCTGAAACTTTTTCTCTAGCATATTTATTATTCCCTTTATATTCGACGAGAAGCCAGTCGTGACCTTCATACTGAGTAGGCATTCAAAGAAGATTTCTTTCCCTTCTTTCGTAAGAGCGTAGCTGGCGGGACCTTTATACTGCTTCGGAGGCATGCCGTCTTTTTCGTGCAAACGTTGCAGGTCCTCCCGTGCCTCAGGTGTATCTTTTGTCTTCCCATACACGCCCAAGAAGCCTAGCAGGTTCACGCAAAGGTTCTTCGTCACGTGCATCACGTCGATTGAGGAGCGGACCTCTAGGTCTTTCCAGTAGGGTAGATCCCAAAATATAGATTTCTTCTTCCACATGGGTGCGTGTCCCTCAGCATCATTCGGAACAGCTAGTCCACCG
The DNA here is from genome assembly GCF_056163025.1 of Triticum urartu. Lineage (NCBI taxonomy): Eukaryota > Viridiplantae > Streptophyta > Magnoliopsida > Poales > Poaceae > Triticum > Triticum urartu. The sequence continues at coordinate 24,664,466 of NC_141876.1, forward strand.
AGACACTTTCCAAAGATTATGTAGTGTAAATCATTGACCATAGCAAGCATGTGATCACCGGTGCGCATGGCGGTCTTCTTCTGGTGATCTGCCTCGCCTTTGAAATGCTTGCCTTTCTTTCGACATTGATGGTTGGTCGGAAGAAATCGACAATGGCCCAGGTACACATTCTTCCTGCATTTGTCCAGGTATATACTTTCAGTGTCATCTAAACAGTGCGTGCATGCGTGGTATCCTTTGTTTGTCTGTCCTGAAAGGTTACTGAGAGCGGGCCAATCGTTGATGGTCACGAACAGCAACGCCTTAAGGTTAAATTCCTCCTGTCTGTGCTCATCCCACGTACGTACACCGTTTCCATTCCATAGCTGTAAAAGTTCTTCAACTAATGGCCTTAGGTACACATCAATTTCATTACCGGGTTGCTTAGGGCCTTGCATGAGAACTGGCATCATAATGAACTTCCGCTTCATGCACATCCAAGGAGGAAGTTTATACATACATAGAGTCACGGGCCGGGTGCTGTGATTGCTGCTCTGCTCCCCGAAAGGATTAATGCCATCCGCGCTTAAAGCAAACCATACATTCCTTGGGTCCTTTGCAAACTCATCCCAGTACTTTCTCTCAATTTTTCTCCACTGCGACCCGTCAGCGGGTGCTCTCAACTTCCCATCTTTCTTTCGGTTCTCACTGTGCCATCGCATCAACTTGGCATGCTCTTCGTTTCTGAACAGACGTTTCAACCGTGGTATTATAGGATCATACCACATCACCTTCGCAGGAACCCTCTTCCTGGGGGGCTCGCCGTCAACATCACCAGGGTCATCTCGTCTGATCTTATACCGCAATGCACCGCATACCGGGCATGCGTTCAGATCCTTGTATGCACCGCGGTAGAGGATGCAGTCATTAGGGCATGCATGTATCTTCTCCACCTCCAATCCTAGAGGGCATACGACCTTCTTTGCTGCGTATGTACTGTCGGGCAATTCGTTATCCTTTGGAAGCTTCTTCTTCAATATTTTCAGTAGCTTCTCAAATCCTTTGTCAGCCACAGCATTCTCTGCCTTCCACTGCAGCAATTCCAGTATGGTACCGAGCTTTGTGTTGCCACCTTCGCAATTGGGGTATAACCCTTTTTTGTGATCCTCTAACATGCGATCGAACTTCAGCTTCTCCTTTTGACTTTCGCATTGCGTCCTTGCATCGACAATGACCCGGCGGAGATCATCATCATCGGGCACATCGTCTGGTTCCTCTTGATCTTCAACAGCTTCACCCATTGCAGCATCATTGGGCACATCGTCTGGTTCCTCTTGATCTTCACCAGCTCCCCCCGTTGCAGCATCACCGTATTCAGGGGGCACATAGTTGTCATCATACTCTTCTTCTTTGCCGTCTTCCATCATAACCCCTATTTCTCCGTGCCTAGTCCAAACATTATAGTGTGGCATGAAACCCTTGTAAAGCAGGTGGGAGTGAAGGATTTTCCGGTTAGAGTAAGACCTCGTATTCCCACATTCAGTGCATGGACAACACATAAAACCATTCTGCTTGTTTGCCTCAGCCGCATCGAGAAACTCATGCACGCCCTTAATGTACTCGCGGGTGTGTCTGTCACCGTACATCCATTGTCGGTTCATCTGCGTGCATTATATATAATTAAGTGTCCAAATTAATAGAAGTTCATCATCACATTAAAACCAAAGTGCATACATAGTTCTCATCTAACAACATATAGCTCTCCAGAGCATCTAATTAATTAAACCATACATTGAAACTATGTAAAACATTTCAATGCGAAAACAAATGCGATCATAATCGCAACCAAGGTAACAATTGATCCTACGGCATAATGATACCAAGCCTCGGTATGAATGGAATATTTTCTAATCTTTCTAATCTTCAAGCGCATTGCATCCATCTTGATCTTGTGATCATCGACGACATCCGCAACATGCAACTCCAATATCATCTTCTCCTCCTCAATTTTTTTTATTTTTTCCTTCAACAAATTGTTTTCTTCTTCAACTAAATTTAACCTCTCGACAATAGGGTCGGTTGGCATTTCCGATTCACATACATCCTACATAAATAAAATCTATGTCACGTTGGTCGGCATAATTTTCATAAACAATAAATGAACCAATAGTTATAAAGATAATATATATACCACATCCGAATCATAGACAGGACGAGGGCCGACGGGGGCGGATACCAAAACCATCGCACTATATAAGATGCAATAATAAAAGTAAGAAAATAATACAAGTATCTATGTAAACATACAAGTAAGAATATTTTTCCTTTCAGAAAGAAGATAAGAACAAGAGGCTCACCACGGTGGTGCCGGCGATGAGCTCGGCGCGGGTGATCGGCGGCGGTGAAGACGGGGACGGGGCGTGACGGACCGCTAAACCTAGACAAATATTATGGAAAATGGAGCTTGGAGGTCGAGCTTGGAGAGGAGAAAGCTTATGTAGTGTGGCTCGGGCATTCCATCGAACACCTTGTGTGCATAGGAGGTGAGCTAGAGCACCACCAAGCCCTCTCCCCCTCGGCCAGATAAAAACAGAGCACTGGGGTGCTCTGCTCGCGAGCGAGGGGTATATATAGGCATCTCATTGGTCCCGGTTGGTGACATGAGCCGGGACTAAAGGGGAGCCTTTGGTCCTAGTTCAGGCCACCAACCGGGACCAATGGTGGTGGGCCAGGAGCGAGGCCCATTGGTCCCGGTTCATCCCACCAACCGGGACCAAAAGGTCCAGATGAACCAGGACCAATGGCCCACGTGGCCCGGCCGCCCCCCTGGGCTCATGAACCGGGACCAATGCCCACCCGCCCCCCTGGGCTCATGAACCGGGACCAATGCCCACATTGGTCCCGGTTCTGGACTGAACCGGGACTAATGGGCTGACCCGGCCTGGACCAAAGCCCTATTTTCTACTAGTGAGGGCAACTCCAAGTGAAATTACTTTAATGAAAAACACATATATACGGGGGAAAATAGGAACATAAAAACCCTAACACAGTAATTAAAATCCTGAAAACTAACCGGCAGCATTTGTCCTCCGTTGCATGATGAAAACTAACCAGCAGCAGCCGTGCATGAAACGCTGCTAGTGATACAAACTTTGCTGAACGCTGCTAACACTGTGATTCAAATCCTGAAAACTAACCCCTAGCACTGTAATTCAAATCCTAAAATCCAAGGTTGAACGCTGCTAACGACTTTTTTAAATTATGTTCTCTTTCGTATACAAAAGCAACGCAATATAAATTCATAATTAAATAGTTAGATGTAAAATGGTGCATACTATACCTATACAAACTTTTGCCAATGAATTCTCTTTTCTAGAATGTTAGAGGCATTGCCGCAGATGGTAAGAAAACCTTGATTTTAAATATCATAGACAAAACACATTTTTGTGTTATTGGTTTTCAAGAAACTAAGAAGGAGACTTTTTTGGACTCTGACCTGAAATCTTTAGTAGGCAATAGAAACTTTAGTTGGAACCATCTACGATCTAAGGACAATGCTTGTGGCATCCTAATAGGAGTGGATTTAGATATTTTGTGTGCTATTTCTTGGGTTGTCTTGGATTTTTTAGGAAGTTGTAATGTTAAGCTCAAATGTAATAATAAGGATTTTAGGGTTATTATTGCATGTGGCTCTCCTTATGAGAATGGTAACAAGCCTTTCTTTCATAGCTACACATCATGTTCATAGATGATTTTAGTCCCACTCTTATTGGGGGGATTTAAATTTCGTTGGATCTTCTACAGGTAAGAGTAATTGTATCATTAACCATGAATGTAGTGGCAATTTTAATGCTTGGATTGAAATTTGGAGCATGTTAATGATATAAAATGGCATATTAATGCATATAAAACATCGAAGATAGATAATATAATAGCATGGAATAATAAAAAATTATAAATACGTTGGAGACGTATCAGAGGAGTCAAAGTGAATCTGAAGCACATAAATGAGCCGGTCGCCTTTGGTGGACACCAAGACCACTCCGGCCCCGGAGCCGTGGAGCATCTTGGACCATCGAAAAACATCGTCCAATGCTCGGGAGGCTCGGGACGGGCTGTTCTTGTTCCATCCACTCGGCGAGGAAATTCACTAGGGCTTGTGACTTGATGGCTTTCTTAGCTTCGAACTTGATGTCCAATGGAAGGAGCTCAATGGCCCACTTTGCCACTCGTCCTGTAGCGTCCCTGTTGTGTAGGATCTCAGACAAAGGTGCATCACTTATCACTGTGACCGAGTGCTCTTGGAAGTAATGTGCCACATTCTTTGCAGTCAGATAGGTCCCGTACATTGACTTCTGGTAATGCGGGTACCTTTGATTGGAAGGGGTCAGAACTTCGGAGATGTAGTAGACCGGTCGCTGGAGCTTGAAGATTTTGCCTTGTTCTTCCCGCTCCACAGTGAGCACAGTGCTAACAACTTGGCTCATGGTCGCGATATATAAGAGCGAGGGCTCTTTGCTGCTTGGAGCAGTTAGCACCGGCTGGGTGGAAAGCACAGCTTTGAGTTCCTGGAATGTGGCCTGCGCTTTGGGAGTCCACTCGAACCTATCATATTTCTTCATCAATCGGTAAAGTGGCAGGGCTTTTTCATCGAGTCTTGAGATGAACCTACTCAGGGCTGCCAGATAGCCTGTGAGGCGTTGTACGTCATGGAGATGCTCTGGTTGTTTCATTCGGACGATAGCTCCGATCTTCTCAGGGTTTGCGTCGATCGCGCGTTCTGAGTAACTTGCCGGCAAGGACCCCGAAGGTACACTTAGCCAGATTCAGCTTTATGCCAAAAATGCCCAGGTTCACAAAGGTCTCAGCGAGGTCGGAACCTTTCCTAGACTTGACCATGATGTCATCCATATAGGCCTCCACATTCCGATTGATCTGCTTTTGCAAGCACTTCTGAATCATGCGATGGAATGTAGCCCCAACATTTTTTAACCCAAATGGCATAGTGATATAGCAAAAACACCCGAATGGGGTGATGAAGGTTGTTTTTATTTTATCGGGACCATACATTCGGATTTGGTGGTACCCGGAGTACGCATCCAGAAACGATAACCGCCACACCCGGTAGTAGAGTCTACTATCTAATCTATGCGAGGGAGAGGGAAATGATCCTTCAGACATGCCCGATTGATGTGCTTAAAATCGATGCACATTCAGATAGAGATATTTTTCTTTGGCACCATGACGACGTTGGCGAGCCACTCGGAGTGGTACACCTCTCGGATGAATTCGGCGGCTAAGAGCCGCGCGATCTCCTCACCAATCGCCTTGTGCTTCTCTATGGAAGATCGTCGAAGGTGCTCTTTAACAGGCTTCATCTTTGGGTCGACACGTAGTCTGTGCGCAGCCAGTCCCCTGGGAAAACCCGGCATGTCACAAGGCTTCCATGCGAATATGTCCCGGTTCTCACGGAGGAACTGGACGAGCTCGCCTTCCTATTTGCTGTCAAGGGTGGTGGAGATGTTGGTTGGGGCAGCATTTGGATCGTCAGGATGAACGTGCACCGGCGTCATCTCTCCGGCCGACTGGAAAGAGAATTCCACAATCGACTTTTTGGAATTCAGTAGATCACTCGAATCCACCGCTTTCCTGTACTCATCCAACTCGGCCATTGCCATCTGCTCGTCAGCTTCTGGGAGCCCTTCTGGAGACATTCTTCGGCCAACCTCCCATTGCCTGTGATAGTGATCACACCATTCGTCCCTAGCATCTTAAGTTTAAGATACACGTAACATGGACTGGCCATGAAATGTGCGTAGGCTGACTTACCCAGGATGGCGTGGTAAGCACTTCGGAAGCCTACCCCTTCGAAAGTTAACCGCTCTTTTCCGAAGTTCCGTTTTTCGCCGAATACGATGTCGAGGGAAATTTGTCCGAGTGACTTGGCCTTCTTCCCGGGGATTACCCCATGTAACTACATGTTGCTCTTGTTGAGCCGGGACATCGGAATGCACATTGCCTCCAGAGTGTCGGCGTAAATAATGTTGAGCCCACTGCCACCGTCCATTAGGACTTTGCGCAATCAGACTCCTCCATCGACCGGGTCAACCACCAAAGCCTGCCGCCTGGGGTCGGTATGTGAGCTGGGTGATCTGACTAATCGAAGGTCATTGGCATCTTGAACCAGTCGAGGTATTGGTGGCAGTCGGAACAGCCATGTTGACCTCTCGGTTTATCACCTTGAGGCGACGATGCTTTCGACGTCGACGAAGACCATCAAGAGTTTCTCGACGTTGGGGTACCTAGAAGCACCCTTACCTCCGTCGTCATCATCGTCTTCGTCTTTGTCCCAGAGGAATCCTAACGCATCTCTTGCTTTAGGAGTTGGCATTCCCGAGTGGTATGCTTGGTCAAAATCAGGTTGCCCTCTTCGTCCTTCTTTATATGGATCTGGCAAGGTTGATCAAGGATGTCGGTCTTCAGGGTGACTTGCTTCTTTCCCTTCCAGTCTTTTTTTCTTCTGATTTTGGGAGCCCTTGCCTTGGCCGGCCAGGGCCGCAACCTCGACACTCCCTCCTGCATTAGCTTTCCGCTTGTGCTTCTTGCCCTTGTTGTTATCCGACTGATGAGCTTTACCCGCTCAGGTTTTGCTACTTCTTAGTTGGTCTTTCTCTTCACCGTTGGCGTACCTATTGGCTATCTCCATAGCCCGAATGAGAGTCGGGGTCTCAGTTCGACCGAACTTCATGTTCAGCTCTCGGTATCTGACTGGTGTTCGGTGATGTTCTCCACCATGTTGTCCAGGGTGGTCCACCGCTGGACGTACTCTTGAAGAGTCTCGTTTTGTCTCTGCACGCAATGCTGTAACTCGGCCAAACCACTTGGCCGCTTGTAAGTGCCCTCAAAGGTCTTGACGAACACTCTCGCCAAATCGTCCCAGCAATATATGCTACCTGACGGGATCTGTGTGATCCATCCCCGAGCGGAGCCCTCGAGCATCAGCGACAGATGTTTCATAGGCATGTTGTCATTGCCGCCGCCGATCTGGACTACCACTCGGTAGTCTTCTAACTAGATCTATGGCTTGGACTTGCCAGTGAACTTGCTGGTCCCCGTGGCCAACCTGAAGTTGTTGGGAATCTCTGCCACCCGTATGTACCAGCTGAAACACTCATGACCCGAGGGAACAGAACCACTTGGAACGTTGGCATCTTGGCCTTCTCGCAAAGGCCGGACCCTATCAACCAGGTTCTAAGCAAAAACGGATCTCACGTTGAACTATGAGTGTCGGGCGTCTCTCGTGTGATGAGTGGGACTCGATCTTCGATCACCATTGTGTGTCTGTCTATCGTCGTAGGGTTGGCGCCCGTGCGCACCATCTCGCGGTGGCATTAGGGCACGATCGTAATCGTCGTGCCGCCAGGGTGACGCAATCCGGTTGCATCTCCAATCTGCATAGTGATCTCTCGAGGAGGACGTGACTCGGCGCCTGCCGGAGCCGAGTGGGCTGTGAGCCAACTGAACAGTCTCCCCATGCACCAACGCGCTATGGATGCGATCCCTGGACCGGGACACTGCCGTATTTTGCGACAACGCTGTCTTCAGGAGCGCCTGGATCTGTCGAATCCTCTCTCTGGCTGCGAAGCCGGAGGGCTAGGTGGAATCTGCGATCTATGTAGCGGCTGCAAGATTTTTTAGCGGAGTAAAGTTGGTGCTTATGCTGACTGGAGCTGGGTTGGCGGCGCGATGTTCGTCCAGCTCCCTCTGAACCCGTTTGAGGCGGTCACGCTCGGCCAGGGCGCCCAGGCGAGTCAACTCCATCGCTAGCGCTTCAAAGGTCATCACGGTGATGGGGGTGTTTAAGAGCTGCTCGTTCTTATGGAGAAGCTCCTCATGCTGCTCCCGAGTAAGAGCCTAGGGCACATATGGCTCATGACCTGCGCCAGCGCCGCTGGTGTTGCCGTGTGAAGCACCCGCGCGGCCGTCCCAGGAATACATGTATCCCGGGGGCACGCGATGCTCAGAGTTGTCCGCCATGAGGACTTTGGCGGCTGACTCGATGCTTTCGCACTTGGACTCCTCAGAGGAATCTATTGGAAATATGCCCTAGAGGCAATAATAAATTGGTTATTATCATATTTACTTATTCATGATAAAGGTTTATTATTTATGCTAGAATTTTATTGAGCGGAAACTTAAATCCATGTGTGAATACATAAAGAAATACCAAGTCTCTAGTGAGCCTCTACTAGACTAGCTCGTTGATCAAAAGATGGTTAAGGTTTACTAACCATAGACATGAGTTGTCATTTGATAACGGGATCACATCATTAGGAGAATGATGTGATGGACAAGACCCATCCGTTGGCATAGCATATGACCGTTCAGTTTATTGTTACTGCTTTCTTAATGTCAAATACATATTCCTTTGACCATGAGATCATGCAACTCCTGGATACCGAAGGAATACGTTGTGTGCTATCAAACGTCACAACGTAACTGGGTGATCATAAAGATGCTCTACAGGTATCTCCGAATGTGTCTATTGAGTTGGCATGGATCGAGATTGCGATTTGTCACTCCGTGTAACGAAGAGGTATGTCTGGGCCCTCTCGGCAATAAGCATCACAAGAAGCCTGTAAGCAAAGTGACTAAGGAGTTAGTTATGTGACGATGTATTACGAAAACGAGTAAAGAGACTTGCCGGTAACGAGATTGAACTAGGTATGGAGATACCGACCATTGAATCTTGGGCAAGTAACATACCGACGGACCAAGGGAACCACGTATGTTGTCATAAAGGTTCGACCGATAAAGATCTTTGTAGATATGTAGGGACCAATATGGGCATCCAAGTCCCACTATTGGTTACCTACCGAAGAAGCGTCTCGGTCATGTCTACATCATTCTCGAACCCGTAGGGTCCGCACGCTTAACGTTCGTTGACAATATAGTATTATATGAGTTATGTATCTTGGTGACCGAATGTTGTTTGAAGTCCTGGATAAGATCACGAACATGACGAGGAGCTCCAGAATGGTCTAGAGGTTAAGATTGATATATGGGATAATAGTGTTTGGTCTCCAAAAGGGTTCTAGAATTCACCGGAAGGGGTTTCAGATGTTTCCCAAAATGTTCGGGTACGAGAACACTTTATTTGGGCCAAGGGGTAAAGCCCACGAGGCTTTAGGAAGGTGCAAAAGGAGTTTTGCGGAGGCCAAGGGGCCAGACGCTAGGGACCCTGGCGTTCGAGGCCAGATGCCAAGGACCCTGGCGTCTGGTCCTGGAGTCCGAGAAGGACTCTTGCCTTGCGGGCCAAACCGACTTTGAGGAGGCCTTTCTCCAAGAAACGACCCCAGGGCTCAACATATAAATAGAGGGGCAAGTCTAGCACCCAAAACACATCAAGATTCACCAAGCCGTGTGTCGGCAACCCCGCCCCTTCTAGTTATCCTCCGTCATAGTTTCTATTGTGCTTGACGAAGCCCTGCGGAGATTGTTCTTCACCACCACTATCACCACACCGTCGTGCTACCGGAACTCATCTACTACTTCTCCCCTCTTGCCGGATCAAGAAGGCGAGGACGTCATCAAGCTGAACGTGTGCTGAACGCGGAGGTGTTGTACGTTCGGTACTTGATCGGGACGGATCGTGAAGGTGTTTGACTACATCAACCGCGTTGATAAACGCTTACGCTTAGCGATCTACAAGGGTATATAGGTGCTCTCCCCCTCTCGTAGCTATACATCTCCATGGATGGATCTTGCGTGTGTGTAGATTTTTTTTGTTTTCCATGCAACATTCCCCTATAGTGGCATCATGAGCCAGATCTATGCGTAGATGATTTGTACGAGTAGAACACAAAGGAGTTGCGGACGGGGATGTTCATACTACTTACCACCAACATCTTATTTTGATTTGGCGGCATTGTGGGATGAGGCGGCCCAGACCAACCTTACATGTCCACGCACGTGAGACTGGTTCCACCGACTGAGATGCAACTTGTTTTGCATAAAGGTGGTTGACGGGTGTCTGTTTCTCCTACTTTAGTTGAATCGAATTTGACTACAAACGGTCTTTGCAGAAGGTTAAAACAACAAACTTGATAATCACCGTTGTGGTTTTGCGTAGGTAAGAATGGTTCTTGCTAGTTGCCCATAGCAGCCACGTAAAACTTGCAACAACAAAGTAGATGACGTCTAACTTGTTTTTGCAGGGCATGTTGTGATGTGATATGGTCAAGATATGATGTGATATATGTTGATGTATGAGATGATCATGTCTTGTAATAAGTTCATGACTTGCATGTCGCTGAGTACGACAACCGGTAGGAGCCTTAGGGCTGTCTTTAATTATTGTATGACCTGTGTGCCAATCATTTAAGTGCCATGTAATTGCTTTACTTTATCGCTATAAGTTAGCAATAGTTGTAGAAGCAATAGTTGGCGAGACGACACCGACGCAACGATGGAGATCAAGGTGTTGTGCCGGTGACGATGCAAATCATGCCATTGCTTTGGAGATGGAGATCAAAAGCACAATATGATGATGGCCATATCATGTTGCATATTTTGATTGCGTGTGATGTTTATCCTTTATGCATCTTATTTTGCTTTGAACGACGGTAGCATTATAAGATGACCCCTTCACTTAATTTGAAGATAAAAGTGTTCTCCCTGAGTATGCACCATTGCTAAAGTTTGTCATTTCAAAACACCTCGTGGTGATCGGGTGTGATAGACTCTACGTTCACATACAATGGGTGTAAGCTAGTTTTGTACATGCAGAATACTTGGGTTAAACTTGAGTAGCCTAGCATATACAGACATGGTCTCGGAACACTGGTGACTGAAAGGTCGAAAGTGAGTCATATAGTAGATATGATCAACATGGAGATGTTCACCATTGAATCTACCCCATCTCACGTGATGATCGGATATGGGTTAGTTGATTTGGGTCATGTATCCCTTAGACAACTTGATGGATGTTGATTTAAGTGTGAGTTCATTAGTAATTTTATTATTTGAACTAAAATTCATCATGAACTTAGTCCTAATAGTTTTTGCGAATCAATGTTGTAGAACAATGGCCCGCGCTACTGTTCCCTTGAATTTTAACGCGTTCCTAGAGAAAACTAAGTTGAAAGATGATGGTAGCAACTACACGGACTGGGTCCATGATACGTCTCCAACGTATCTATAATTTTTGATTGCTCCATGCTATATTATCTACTATTTTGGACTATATTGGGCTTTATTTTCCACTTTTATATTATTTTTGGGACTAACCTATTAACCAGAGGCCCAGCCTAGAATTGCTGTTTTTGCCTATTTCAGTGTTTCGGAGAAACATAATATCAAACGGAGTCCAAACGGAATAAAATCTTCGGGAACGTGATTTTCTCACCGAACGTGATCCAGGAGACTTGGACCCTACTCCAAGGAGTCAAAGAGGAGGTCACGAGGGTGGGGGGGGCGCCCCCCTGCCTCGTGGGCCCCTCGGTGCTCCACCAACGTACTCCTTCCTCCTATATATACCTACATACCCCCAAACGATCAGAACATGAGCCAAAAACCTAATTCCACCGCCGCAACTTTCTGTATCCACGAGATCCCATCTTGGGGCCTGTCCCGGAGCTCCGCCGGAAGAGGGCCGTCATCACGGAGGGCTTCTACATCATCCTAGCCCCTCCGATGAAGTGTGAGTAGTTTACCTCAGACCTTCGGGTCCATAGTTAGTAGCTAGATGGCTTCTTCTCTCTTTTTGGATCTCAATACAAAGTTCTCCCCTTCTCTTGTGGAGATCTATTCGACGTAATCTTCTTTTTGCGGTGTGTTTGTTGAGACCGATGAATTGTGGGTTTATGATCAAGTCTATCTATGAATAATATTTGAATCTTCTCTGAATTCTTTTATGTATGATTGGTTATCTTTGCAAGTCTCTTCGAATTATCTGTTTGGTTTGGCCAACTAGATTGGTAGTTCTTGCCATGGGAGAAGTGCTTAGCTTTGGGTTCGATCTTGCGGTGTCCTTTCCTAGTGACAGAAGGGGCAGCAAGGCACGTATTGTATCGTTGCCATCGAGGATAACAAGATGGGGTTTATTTCATATTGCATGAATTTATCTCTCTACATCATGTCATCTTGCTTAAGGCGTTACTCTGTTTTTAACTTAATACTCTAGATGCATGATGGATAGCGGTCGATGAGTGGAGTAATAGTAGTAGATGCAGAATCGTTTCGGTCTATTTGTCACGGACGTGATGCCTATATACATGATCATGCCTAGATATTCTCATAACTATGCTCAATTCTGTCAATTGCTCAACAGTAATTTGTTCACCCACCATAGAATACTTATGCTCTTGAGAGAAGCCACTAGTGAAACCTATGGCCCCCGGGTCTATTCTCATCATATCAATCTCCATCACTTTAATCTTGTTTTGCTTTTTTACTTTGCCTTTACTTTTTTACTTTGCATCTTTATACCAAAAATACCAAAAATATTATATCTATCAGATCTCACCCTCGTAAGTGACCCTGAAGGGATTTACAACCCCTAATCGCGTTGGTTGCGAGTAGCTATCGTTTTGTGCAGGTACAAGGGACTTGAGCATGGCCTCCTACTGGCTTGATATCTTGGTTCTAAAAAACTAAGGGAAATACTTACGCTACTCTGCTGCATCATCCCTTCCTCTTCGGGGAAAACCAACGCAAGCTCAAGACATAGAAAGAAGGATTTCTGGCGCCGTTGCCGGGGAATCTACGCAAAAAGTCAACATACCAAGTACCCATCACAATCCCTATCTCTTGCATTACATTATTTGCCATTTGCCTCTCGTTTTCCTCTCCGCCACTTCACCCTTGCCGTTTTATTCGCCCTCTCTCTCTCCATCCTCCCTCTCTATTTGCCTCTCCTTTCCGCTTGCCTCTTGTTTGCTCGTGTGCTAGTTTGTTTGCTTGTCGTCATGGCTAGTCTCATATCTTCTCCGTTGTCTCCCGAGAGTGAAGTTCTAAATTTTAAACAAAGGGAGGGAGAAAATCTAAAGGATGCTTGGTATAGAATTTGCAATGCTCAAAATAGATCTACCAGGGAGCAATCTACCTTAGTTCTTCTCCGCAATTTTTATGCAGGTGTTAATCCTTGGTATAGATATATCCTCGATACCATTACCGGAGGGAACTTCTTGGGTAGCCATACTTTTGATTCTTATAATGCTATGTTAGATTTATTTGGCTCACCACCTCTTTTGGTTAATGGAACCATGTTAACTTTGGAGCATGTTATGCAAAGACTTGAAATTATTAAAAATAAAGTTGCTACTATCGAATTAATTGAAAATTTAGATAAAAAGATCCACAATCAAATTACTCAATATGGATCTAAGGTAGGAATGACTTTGAAAAATATTAAGGAAAAGGAACCCATAGTTAATGAGAAGATAAACTTAGATTCTACTATAATTGATAAGCTTGAGGGTATCATTACGAACTTGGGAACCACTTTTTCTTCCGTAAAGAATACTCCAAGTCCTCCTACTAAAATTGCCAAGCTTATGTATGTTCCTAAAAATAAGGGTGAATCCTCTAGTAAGGAAACTGCGGATCTTAAATCTATAAGTGTTCATCCCAATCTTTTTGCTATCATTAAGGAACCAATTGCTACAAATGAATTTTTCGATGTTGTGCCTAAAAGTTGGATAATCACTAGAAAGAAAGAAATTCCTAAGGTAAATAGATGCCTCATCGAAGAATTTCCTACCAAAGATGGCAATACCTAGATCTATCCTCGCTTTTATGCCTAGCTAGGGGTGTTAAACGATAGCGCTTGTTGGGAGGCAACCCAATTTTATTTTTATTCCTTGATTTTTTCTCCTGCTTAGTAATAAATAAATTATTTAGCCTATGTTTTGGTTGTGTTTTTTGTGTTTAATTAGTGTTTGTGCCAAGTAGAACCGTTGGGAAGACTTGGGGAAAGTCTTGTTGAACTTGCTGTAAAAAACAGAAACTTTAGCGCTCACGAGAACTGCTGTAATTTTTATTTGAAGAGTGATATTTAGTTAATTATTTTTGAAGATGATTAATATATAAATTCCTCACGTCCAGAAATTTATTTTAGAATTTTTGGGGTTCCAGATCTTGCGCTAGCTACAGATTACTACAGACTGTTCTGTTTTTGACAGATTCTGTTTTTCGTGTGTTGTTTGCTTATTTTGATAAATCTATGGTTAGTAAAATAGTTTATAATCCATAGAGAAGTTGGAATACATTAGGTTTAACACCAATATAAATAAAGAATGAGTTCATTACAGTACCTTGAAGTGGTCTTTTGTTTTCTTTCGCTAACGGAGCTCACGAGTTTTCTATTTTGAGTTTTGTGTTATGAAGTTTTCAAGTTTTGGGTGAATTATTTTGATGGATTATGGAACAAGGAGTGGAAAGAGCCTAAGCTTGGGGATGCCCATGGAACCCCCAAGATAATCCAAGGACACCAAAAAGTCAAAGCTTGGGGATGCCCCGGAAGGCATCCCCTCTTTCGTCCACTTCCATCGGTAATTTACTTGGAGCTATATTTTTATTGACCAACATGATATGTGTTTTGCTTGGAGCGTCTTGTATTATTTGTGTCTTTGTGTCTTAGTATGCCACAATCATCCTTGCTGTACACACCTTTTGAGAGAGCCATACATGAATTAAAATTTGATAGAATACTCTATGTGCTTCACTTATATCTTTTGAGCTATGTAGTTTTGCTCTATGTGCTTCACTTATATCTTTTGAGCTAAGTAGTTTTGCTCTATGTGCTTCACTTATATCTTTTGAGTTAAGTAATTTTGCTCTATGTGCTTCACTTATATCTTTTGAGCGTTAGAATTTTGCTCTATGTGCTTCACTTAGATCTTTTAGAGCACGGTGGTGGATTTGTTTTAAAGAAACTATTGATCTCTCATGCTTCACTTAAATTATTTTGAGAGTCTTAATAGCATGGTAATTTGCTTAATAATAATATGCTTGGTATTCAAGATTTGTGAAACTTTCTTTTGAGTGTGTTGAATACTAAGAAAAGATTGAAGCATGATAATTGTTTTGAGATATGGAGGTGATAATATTAAAGTCATGCTAGTTGAGTAGTTATGAATTTAAAGAATACTTGTGTTAAAGTTTGCGATTCCCGTAGCATGCACGTATGGTGAACCGTTATGTGATGAAGTCGGAGCATGATTTATTTATTGATTGTCTTCCTTATGAGTGGCGGTCGGGGACGAGCGATGGTCTTTTCCTACCAATCTATCCCCCTAGGAGCATGCGCGTAATACTTTGCTTTGATAACTTCTAGATTTTTGCAATAAGTATATGAGTTCTTTATGACTAATGTTGAGTCCATGGATCATACGGACTCTCACCCTTCCACCTTTGCTAGCCTCTCTAATACCACACACCTTTCGCCGGTATCATACACCTACCATATACCTTCCTCAAAACAGCCACCATACCTACCTATTATGGCATTTCCATAGCCATTCTGAGATATATTGCCATGCAACTTTCCACCATCTAGTTCATCATGACACATTAATCATTGTCATATTGCTTAGCATGATCATGTAGTTGACATAGTATTTGTGGCAAAGCCACCGTTCATAATTTTTTCATACTTGTCACTCTTGAATCATTGCATATCCCGGTACACCGCCGGAGGCATCCATATAGAGTCATACTTTGTTTTAGAATTGAGTTTTAAATAAATAAAAGTGTGATGATCATCATTTAATAGAGCATTGTCCCAATAAAAAAAAGAAAGGCCAAAGAAAAAAAAGAAGGCCCCCCAAAAAAGAAGAAAATAAATAAAAGGGGCAATGCTACAATCCTTTTACCACACTTGTGCTTCAAAGTAGCACCATGATCTTCATAGTAGAGAGTCTCTCATGTTATCACTTTCATATACTAGTGGGAATTTTACATTATAGAACTTGGCTTGTATATTCCAATGATGGGCTTCCTCAAATTGCCCTAGGTCTTCGTGAGCAAGCAAGTTGGATGTACACCCACTTAGTTTCTTTTTGAGCTTTCATACATTTATAGCTCTAGTGCATCCGTTGCATGGCAATCCCTACTCACTCACATTGATATCTATTGATGGGTATCTCCATAGGCCGTTGATACGCCTAGTTGATGTGAGATTATCTTCCCCTCCTTTTTGTCTTCTCCACAACCACCATTCTATTCCACCTATAGTGCTATATCCATGGCTCACGCTCATGTATTGCGTAAAGATTGAAAAAGTTTTGAAAAAGTTAGAGTATGAAACAATTGCTTGGCTTGTCATTAGGGTTGTGCATGATTTAAATACTTTGTGTGGTGAAGATGGAGCATAGCCAGACTATATGATTTTGTAGGGATAACATACTTTGGCCATGTTATTTTGAGAAGACATAATAGCTTTGTTAGTATGCTTGAAGTATTATTATTTTTATGTCAATATAAACTTTTGTCTTGAATCTTTTGAATCTGAATATTCATACCACAATTAAGAAGATTTGCATTGAAATTATGCCAAGTAGTACTCCGCATCAAAAATTCTGTTTTTATCATTTACCTACTCGAGGACGAGCAGGAATTAAGCTTGGGGATGCGTGATACGTCTCCAACGTATCTATAATTTTTGATTGCTCCATGCTATATTATCTACTGTTTTGGACTATATTGGGCTTTATTTTCCAACTTTATATTATTTTTGGGACTAACCTATTAACCGGAGGCCCAGCCCAGAATTGCTGTTTTTTTGCCTATTTCAGTGTTTCAGAGAAACATAATATCAAACGGAGAGCAAACGGAATAAAATCTTCCGGAACGTGATTTTCTCACCGAACGTGATCCAGGAGACTTGGACCCTACTCCAAGGAGTCAAAGAGGAGGTCACGAGGGTGGCGGGGGCGCCCCCTGCCTCATGGGCCCCTCGGTGCTCCACCAACGTACTCCTTCCTCCTATATATACCTACGTACCCCCAAACGATCAGAACATGAGCCAAAAACCTAATTCCACCGCCGCAACTTTCTGTATCCACGAGATCCCATCTTGGGGCCTGTTTCGGAGCTCCGCCGGAAGAGGGCCGTCATCACGGAGGGCTTCTACATCATCCTAGCCCCTCCGATGAAGTGTGAGTAGTTTACCTCAGACCTTCGGGTCCATAGTTAGTAGCTAGATGGCTTCTTCTCTCTTTTTGGATCTCAATACAAAGTTCTCCCCTTCTCTTGTGGAGATCTATTCGACGTAATCTTCTTTTTGCGGTGTGTTTGTTGAGACCGATGAATTGTGGGTTTGTGATCAAGTCTATCTATGAATAATATTTGAATCTTCTCTGAATTCTTTTATGTATGATTGGTTATCTTTGCAAGTCTCTTCGAATTATCTGTTTGGTTTGGCCAACTAGATTGGTAGTTCTTGCCATGGGAGAAGTGCTTAGCTTTGGGTTTGATCTTGCGGTGTCCTTTCCCAGTGACAGAAGGGGAAGCAAGGCACGTATTGTATCGTTGCCATCGAGGATAACAAGATGGGGTTTATTTCATATTGCATGAATTTATCTCTCTACATCATGTCATCTTGCTTAAGGCGTTACTCTGTTTTTAACTTAATACTCTAGATGCATGCTGGATAGCGGTCGATGAGTGGAGTAATAGTAGTAGATGCAGAATCGTTTCGGTCTATTTGTCACGGACGTGATGCCTATATACATGATCATGCCTAGATATTCTCATAACTATGCTCAATTCTGTCAATTGCTCAACAGTAATTTGTTCACCCACCGTAGAATACTTATGCTCTTGAGAGAAGCCACTAGTGAAACCTATGGCCCCGGGTCTATTCTCATCATATCAATCTCAATCACTTTAATCTTGTTTTTCTTTTTTACTTTGCCTTTACTTTTTTACTTTGCATCTTTAGACCAAAAATACCAAAAATATTATATCTATCAGATCTCACTCTCGTAAGTGACCGTGAAGGGATTGACAACCCCTAATCGCGTTGGTTGCGAGTAGCTATCATTTTGTGCAGGTACGAGGGACTTGAGCGTGGCCTCCTACTGGATTGATACCTTGGTTCTCAAAAACTGAGGGAAATACTTACGCTACTCTGCTGCATCATCCCTTCCTCTTCGGGGAAAACCAACGCAAGCTCAAGATGTAGCAGTCCATAACTTGAGGATTATCCTCATTGTTGCACAGAAGAATTATGTCCTTGATGCACCACTAGGTGACAAGCCTGCTTCAGGAGCTGTTGCATACGTTGTGAACGTCTGGTAGGCTCAATCTGATGACTACTCGATAGTTCAGTGTGCCATGCTTTACGGCTTGGTACCGGGACTTAAAAAGCGTTTTGAATGCCACGGAGCATATGCGATGTTCCAGGAGCTGAAATTGAAATTTCAAGCTAATTCTCGGGTTGAGAGATATGAAGTCTCCAATAAGTTCTTTAGCTATAAGATGGAGGAGAATAGTTTTGTCAGTGAACACATACTCAGAATGTCTGGGTACCACAACCACTTGACTCAGCTGAAAATTGATCTTCTAGTTGAGAGTGTTATTGACAGAGTTCTTCAGTCAATGCCACCAAGCTACAAAGGCTTCATGTTGAACTATAATATGCAAGGGATGACGAAAACAATTCCCGAGGTCTTCGCGATGCTGAAATCGACGGAGGTAGAAATCAAGAAAGAGTATCAAGTGTTGATGGTTAGCAAGACCACCAGTTTTAAAGAAAAAAGGCAAGGGAAAGAAAGGGAACTTCAAGAAGACTGGCAAGCAAGTTGACACTCCCGTGAAGAAGCCCAAAGATGTACCTAAGCCTGAAACTGAGTGCTTATACTGCAAAGGAAATGGTCACTAGAAGCAGAACTGCCCCAAGTACTTGGCAGATAAGAAGGGTGGCAAAATGAAAAAATGTATATTTGATATACATGTTATTGATGTGTTCCTTACTAATGCTCGTAGTACCGCCTAGGTATTTGATACCAGTTCGGTTTCTCATATTTGTAACTCAAAACAGGAGCTACAGAATAAACGAAGATTGTCTAAGGACGGGGTGACGATGCGCGTCGGAAACGGTTCCAAGGTTGATGTGAGCGCCGTCGGTACACTACTCTACATCTAACTTCGGGATTTGTTTTAGACCTGAATAATTGTTATTTGGTGCCAGCGTTGAGCATGAACATTATATCTGGTCCTTGTTTATTGTGAGACGGTTATTCATCTAAGTCAGAGAATAATGGTTGTTCTATTTATATGAGTAATATCTTTTATGGTCAGGCACTCTTAGTGAATGGTCTATTCTTGTTGAATATTGATGGTAGTGATACACATATTCATAATATTGACGCCAAAAGATGCAAAGTTGATAATGATAGTGCAACATACTTGTGGCACTACCTATGTCATATTGGTGTAAAGCGCATGAAGAAACTCCATGCAGATGGACTTTTGGAATCACTTGATTATGAATGATTTGATACTTGCGAACCATGCCTCATGGGTAAGATGACTAAAACTCCATTCTCCGAAACAATAGAGCGAGCACATGACTTATTGGAAATAATACATACCGATGTATGCGGTCCGATGAGTGTTTAATCACATGGTGGGTATCATTATTTTCTGACCTTCACAGATGATTTGAGTAGGTATGGATATATCTACTTGATGAAACACAAGTCTGAAACATTTTAAAAGTTCAAAGAATTTCATAGTGAAGTGGAGAATCATTGTAATAAGAAAATAAAGTTTCTACGATCTGACCGCGAAGGTGAAAATATGTGGAATTGTTTCACAACTCACGCCACCTGGAACACCACAGTGTAATGCTGTGTTCGAACATCGTAACCATACTTTATTATATACGGTGCGTTCTATGATGTCTCTTACCGATTTGTCTTTATCATTTTGGGGTTATGCATTAGAGACAGCTGCAGTCATGTTAAATAGGGCACCATCTAAATCCACTGAGACGACACCGTATGAACTATTGTTTGGCAAGAAACCTAAGTTGTCATTTCTTAAAGTTTGTGGATGCGACGCTTATGTTAAAAGGCTTCAGCCTGATAAGCTCAAACCCAAAGCGGAGAAGTGCATCTTCGTAGGATACCCTAAAGAAACCATTAGGTATACCTTCTACCACAGATCCGAAGGCAAGATCTTTATTGCTAAGAATGGGTCATTTCTAGTGAAGGAGTTTCTCTCGAAAGAAGTGAGTGGTAGGAAAGTAGAACTTGATGAGGTAATTGTACCTTCTCTCGAATTGGAAAGTAGCACATGAGAGAAAACCGTTCCCATGATGCCTACACCAACTAGGGAAGAAGCTAATGATGATGATCATGAAACTTCAGATGAAGTTACTACTGAACCTCGTAGGTCGACCAGAACACATACAACACCAGAGTGGTACGGTAATCTTGTCCTGGAAGTCATGTTGATAGACAACGGCGAACCAACTAACTATGAAGAAGCTATGATGAGCCCAGATTTCAACAAATGGCTTGAGGCCATGAAATCTCAGATAGGATCCATGTGTGAGAACAAAGTGTGCACTTTGGTGGACTTGGCCGATGATCGGCAAGCCATTGAGAATAAATGATTCTTCAAGAGGAAGACATACACTGATGGTAATATCACTCTCTATGTATCGACGTGACCACAAACGGTCAAGCCTCAGTGTATCTTTGCCATCCCTGGATCAGTATGCTGGCATGCATAGTACATCGATGTATATATCAAAGTGTAATCACATGTATAAATAAAGTAAAACTGATATATACCTCGTAAGTCTTAGCGGAAACAATCAAACGGGTGTTCATATTTGAATCTGGCAAAAGTTTACAAGTATGATACCACTGGATAGATCTAATCATGATGAAAAATTTGTTGCTAGTTTCATCGAGTTTGGATCTACAGTTAAAAATATGTGGCTAATCTAAGTTTAGGGGCTAATCTGCTAATTTAAATGAGTAAACAGAAAGAAAAATAATTGTGAGTGGGTTCACGGCCACGTGGCGGCTCATGGCTGGCCGAGCAGCGTTCACTCCGGTAGCTATACGGCGAACGACCATGAAATAGGAAAAATAGCTACCACAGCTAAATAAAAAGAAAGCTGGAGACCGGTTTCACTAAAACTGCACGGTTTAATAAAAGCCGCGGTTAACAGATTCAAACCAAAAAACTAGTAGAACGGGGGGAGGGGGAGCGGCTCACGGCGGCCGACTGCGTCGGCGTCGTTGACGTGCAGGGGATGGCAGCGCGGACGGGGCGGCGGCTACGGTGCTCCACTACAGAAAAATACACTTCCGTGATGATACGTGTTTGTCACAATAGGTCACGTTTTCTGTCATGCATGTACATCCATGACGATTTTATGACAGAATCAAGATAGTCATACCTGTGCTGTCATAGAAGTGTTCCATGACATTACCAAAATTATCATCACGGAAGTGTCCACTTCCATGACGATAAATCACACGTCATAGAATTGCTTTCGTCAAGGGTAACCGACACGTGGCATCCACCATAACAGGTTGCCGTTAAGCTACCGAGTTCCGCTTTGGATCCGATAACACGTTAACAACCCGGACCAATGGGGATTTTCCACGCGTAAAATTCTCAATGGCTAGAGGAAACACGTGTCGGCTTACCGTTGGCGCAGATGTCATCCACTCATTGGACCGAAGGCGCCTATGACACGTCGACACGAGGCACGGCCCAACAGAGGCCCATTCCGGTGAAAAGGCCCACCCATTTGACATGGTCAAAAGGTAGCGGGCTGGCCCACTAAGGGAGTCCTGGATTAGGAGGTCCTCGGGTGTCCGGGCTGTGTAGCATGGGCCGGACTGATCGGCCATGAAGATACAAGATAGAAGGACCTCCCCCGTGTCCGGGTGGGACTCTCCTTTGTGTGGATGGCAAGCTTGACATCCGGATATGTAGTTTCCTTTCTCTGTAAACCGACTATGTACAACCCTAGGCCCCTCCGATGTCTATATAAACCGAAGGGTTTAGTGTGTAGAGGCTATCATAAATCATATAGGCTAGACATCTAGGGTTTAGCCATTATGATCTCGAGGTAGATCGACTCTTGTAACCCCTATACTCATCAAAGTTAATCAAGCAGATACTAGGGTATTACCTCCATTAAGAGGGCCCGAAACTGGGTAAACATCGTGTCCCCTTGTCTCCTGTTACCTTCGATCCTCAGACGCACAGTTCGGGACCCCCTACCCGAGATCGGCCGATTTTGACACCGACATTGGTGCTTTCATTGAGAGTTCCACTGTGTCATTGATGGCGGGATCGATGGCTCGCCTTGTCATTAACGACAACATTATCTCTGGAGAGGCCCTAGCTCTGGGACAGGTCTTCCAGCTCGGCGGTTTCACCATGGGAGCCCGTGCGGCCGTTAAGCCAAAGGCATCCCTCGAGATCGCTAAACATCGTCTTCGCGTCGGCCTTGAACACCCCGAAAAGATGCACCCAGCAGATGTCTCGTCCTTAAACGAGCTACTTGATCGCATCGCCACCCTAGGAGTTGCAACAGACTACGATCGGATTGCGCTTAAACCCGATCAGAGGGAAATCAGGTCCCCACCGATCACCCAGCTAGTAGCGGTCATAGAGGAACAACCCGAGAATACTTCTCCCCCTAAGTTAAGAACAAGCTATGTTCGGATTTCCGAGTACTGCGAGCCGGATACCCTTCTTCGGGAAGAAACCTCATGTCCTCCGAACATATAACCGGGCTTGAGCCCGAAGGCCGCCAGGACACTCTGGACCCTGGGTCGGTGACCTTGCAAATTCTTCAAACTCCGGATGCAATAGTGTGCCAGGGTTCGGATTTTTACCCGCCCACTGATACGTCTCCAACATATCTATAATTTTTTTATTGTTCCATGCTGTTATATTATCAATCTTGGATGTTTTATAATCATTTTATAGTCATTTTATATCATTTTTTGGTACTAACCTATTGACATAGTGCTAAGTGCCACTTGTTGTGTTTTCCATGTTTTTTACATCGGAGAAAATCAATATCAGACGGAGTCCAAATGCCCCGAAACTTCAAAGACAATTTTTATGGGCCAGAGGGAACACAACGGGCCCTGGCTGCACCTGGGGGATGCCGCGAGGGAGGCGCAACCCACCAGGGCGCCTCAGGAGGCCCAGATGCGCCCTGGTGGGTTCTGCCCACCTCAGGTGCCCCCGGGACTGCCTCTTTGCTCTATAAATACCCCAATATTCCAGAAACCCTAGGGGAGCCGGGGAAATATTGATCCAGCCGCCGCAGAGTCCAGAACCACCAGATCCAATCTAGACACCATCTCGGATGGGGTTCACCACCTCCATTGGTGCCTCTCCGATGATGCGTGAGTAGTTCTTTGTAGACCTTCGGGTCTGTAGTTAGTAGCTAGATGGCTTCATCTCTCTCTCTTGATTCTCAATACAATGGTCTCTTGGAGATCCATATGATGTAACTCTTTTGCGGTGTGTTTGTTGGGATCGATGAACTTTGAGTTTATGATTAGATCTATGTTTTTATATCCATGAAAGTATTTGAGTTTCTTTGATCTCTTTTATGCATGATCTCTTATAGCCTTGTATTTCTTCTCCAATATTTGGGTTTTTTTGGCCAACTTGATCTATTTATCTTGCAATGGGGAGAGGTGCTTTGTAGTGGGTTCGATCTTACGGTGCTTGATCCCAATGACAGAAAGGGAACCGACACGTATGTGTCATTTCTACTAAGGATAAAATTATGGGGTCTATCTCTACATAGATAGATCTTGTCTATATCATGTCATCGTTCTTATTGCATTACTCCATTTCTCCATGAACTTAATACACTAGATTCATGCTAGATAGCGGTCGATGTGTGGAGTAATAGTAGTAGATGTAGGCAGGAGTCGGTCTACTAATCTTGGACGTGATGCCTATATAATGATCATTGCCTGGATATCGTCATAATTATTCGAAGTTCTATCAATTGCCCAACAATAATGTGTTTACCCACCGTTTGCTATTTTTCTCAAGAGAAGCCACTAGTGAAACCTACGGCCCCCGGGTCTTCTTTCTCATATACTTGCCTTTGGGATCTACTTTTCTCTTGCTTTTATTTTCAGATCTACTAAACCAAAAACCCAAAAATTCTTTTCTACAATTTATTCTTATTTAGTTATTTGGCGTTCGATCTATCAATCTACTACAAATTTACCTCACGTCCGTTAGCCTATCTTGAGGCGCCATACCCCGGAAGGGATTGACAACCCCTTTAACACGTCAGGCTGCGAGAAGTTGTTATTTGTGTGCAGGTGCTGTTTACGTTGTGTTGCTTGGTTCTACTACTGGTTCGATAACCTTGGTTTCATATCTGAGGGAAATACCTATGGCCACTGTGTTGCATCATCCCTTCCTCTTTGGGGAAATACCGACGTAGCTTCAAGCGACATCAAAAGGAATTTCTGGCGCCGTTACCGGGGAGGATCTTCAACACATACCAGGTTCCCAATCGCAAATCTCACCTCCTCGCAATTTACATTATTTGCCATTTGCCTCTCGTTTTCCTCTCCCCCACTTCACAAAAATTTGCCGTTTTATTCGCCTCTCCTTTTCATTCGCCGTTTTCTCGTCAGATCTATCCTTTGCTTGCAATCATGAGTGATTTCAGTATGGCACCAACAGATGATGGCCTTACTCCTAAGATTGGACGTACGGGCAATCTGGATGCAAAAACTTTTATCTTGGGGCAAGGGGATATTATGGGAAAAGAACGTATCCAATAATTTTTTAATTGTGTTGGGAATCTAAGTCTTGATGATGCTTCTATACTTAAAACTACTAGATCTTGTGCAGATGGTATTTCAACACTAGTTCTGAAACTTGAAAGTAAATTTATTCGTACCCATCCTACTTTGGAAAGATTGTTTTTTGAGCTTCCTGTTATAAAGAGTCCTAGAGCTAAAAAGTTGGCCACTCTTGTCCTTATGAATGAATTTGATCACATAATACGGGAAGCTAGGGAAATCTTTGATTTTTATGGTATGAATCGTGAAAAACCTGTGATAAATGAAATTCTCTACAATAGTGATTATGATTTCAGACACTTGCTGGGGGATAATAAAATCTTTGGTGAGAATCTCAAAAGGGAAGTCCCCGTTCTAGATATAATCCAACAAGTTTTCAATAATGTTAAACAACATTACTCTTCGATTCTTTTGGGAAATCAAAAATGGTATGATGAACATCAACTTAGGAAGGCTAAGGTTTCTATGGATTATATGTTTTATGTTGTGTTCACAAAACCCCATGATGAAAACACCTCTAAGAAGGTTAAGAAGAAGGATTACAAAACTTAGATCCTTGCTTTATGCCTAGCTAAGGGCGTAAAATTATAGCGCTTGTTGGGAGGCAACCCAATGAATAAAATTTATTTTTGCTTTTTGCTTCCTGTTTTTGTGTGTTAACACAATTATGCTACCGGTATGATTGTGTTTCTTATGTTTTAGTTAGTGTTTGTGCCAAGTAAAGGCTTTAGGATCTTCTTGGGTGATAGTTGTTTGATCTTGCTGAAGAAATAGAAACTTTTATGCTCATGAAAACAATTTTCATTTTTTACTAGAGAGCGATAAAATACCGATTCCACTTGTAGTAGATCAATATGAACATTTCTCAGGTCTCCCTAATTTTGTATAATTTTTGGAGTTACAGAAGTATTCGAAATAGTCAGATTTCTACAGACTGTTTTGTTTTGACAGATTCTGTTTTCTTTGTGTTGTGTGTTTATTTTGATGGCTCTATGGTTTTCTTTGATGAGTTTTTATCATAGAAAAGCTGGAATACTGTATATATAGTAAAAAACAAAATATGAATTGGTTTGATACAACACTTATAGTAGCAATTTATTATTCTTATACTAAAGGATCTCACGAAGGTTTTGTTGAGTTTTGTGTGATTGAAGTTTTCAAGTTTTGGGTTATCTTACCATGGATGAAGGAATAAAGGATAGAAGAGGCTAAGCTTGGGGATGCCCCGACATCCCAAGATATTATCCAAAAATGAGCAACCAACTAAGCTTGGGGATGCCCCCGAGTGGCATCCCCTCTTTCTTCTAACGATCATCGGTATTTTACTCGAAACTATATTTTTATTCGTCACATGATATGTATTTTTCTTGGAGCGTCTTGTATGATATGAGTCTTTGCTTGTTTTATTTTGTGTCTTGAGTCATCAATCCTTGCTGGACACACCTATTTGAGAGATCCAAAATTATGTCATGACTTGTTAGAATTGCTCTCTATTCTTCACTTAAATTTTTATGAGCTATGGACTTGCTCTAGTGCTTCACTTGTATCTTTTTTGAGCACGGTGTGCTTTAGTATTTTTGAAGAAATGCTCTCTTGATTCACTTAGATTTATTTGAGAGTTAGTGAAATTTTCAAGAAATTCTCTCTTGCGAGAAAGAAATATTATGCTCATGATCTTCACTTATATTTGTTTGAGCTTATGAAAAGCAACACATGAAAATTAGTCCCAAAGTGATAGATATCCAATAAGGATATAGTAAAAACTTTCATGAAGATCATTGGACAAAATAAACTTGATTCTTAGTAATAGTTTTGAGATATGATGATGTGATATGTGAGTCATCTTGATGAATAATTATGCTTTAGTAAGAATATTGGCGTTAAGGTTTGTGATTCCCTATGCAAGTACGAAAGTCAATAGTCATGCAATGAAATTATATCCTACTTATGGTGCATTATTCGGTGTTATTT
The DNA here is from genome assembly GCF_056163025.1 of Triticum urartu. Taxonomy (NCBI): domain Eukaryota; kingdom Viridiplantae; phylum Streptophyta; class Magnoliopsida; order Poales; family Poaceae; genus Triticum; species Triticum urartu. Next base: position 24,691,252 of record NC_141876.1, read on the forward strand.
ATGCTTAATCCTTACTTATGATATTATCCATTTCTTGGTTGGTCGCTTCTCAATCTTTTGCTAGCCTTCATTTTACACTAAGTATGATCTCTACTTGTGCATCCAAAAACCTTTAAACCAGCTTTGCCACATGACTCCACTATATCTACCTATATGCGGTATTCTTTTGCTGTTCTAAGCAAATTTTTATGTGCCATCTCTAATTTTCAAAATAAACTTCTCTTTTGTGTGTTTGTTTCACTCGCGGAGCGGTGAGGGGTGGCTAATATTTTCCATGCTAGATGTGTTATTCTCACGATGAGTGTTTATTCACTTGTCATTGCAAGAGAGTAAGGCAAAGGTATTACGGATGCTCAGGGAGTCCCTGGGCGTCCGGGCTATGTGACATGGGCCGGACTAATGGGCCAAGAAGATACAAGATAGAAGGCCTTCCCCCGTGTCCGGGCGGGAATCTCCTTTGTGTGGATGGCAAGCTTGCCGTTCGGATATGAAGATTCCTTTCTCTGTAAACCGACTCTGTACAACCCTAGGCCCCTCCGGTGTCTATATAAACCGGAGGGTTTAGTCCGTAGAGGCAATCATAATCATACAGGCTAGACATCTAGGGTTTAGCCATTATGATCTCAAGTAGATCAACTCTTGTAACCCCTATACTCATCAAAGTCAATCAAGCAGGAAGTAGGGTATTACCTCCATTAAGAGGGCCCGAACCTGGGTAAACATCGTGTCCGTTGTCTCCGTTTACCGTCGATCCTCAGACGCACAATTCGGGATCCCCTGCCCGAGATCAGCCGGTTTTGACACTGACATTGGTGCTTTCATTAGGAGTTCCACTGTGCCGTCGACAAAAGGTTCGATGGCTCGATCAATCATCTACAATGATGTTGTTTTGGGGGAGACTTTCTCCCCGGCCAAATTTTTGCATTTGGCGGTTTTGCACTGCGCGCCAACTCGGTTGGTCACCTCGAGCAAATCAACAGCTACACCCTGGTCATCAGATCAGTTTTGGGAACCTAAATTATGTCGCTGATATCCGAGGAGATTTGATCTTCAAAGGGTTCGCGGCCCCAACCACGTCTCTGGACCTAGATCCGGAGCAAACTACCAGGTCCGAAGATGGGAGTTTGGAGCCCACTGGACTCTCCGCTATAAACCGCATTATCGAGGATCCGGAGGCGATCTTGTCCACGGCGAACTCGGAATCAGTCCAGGTTCCACCTATCATATAAAGGCCGGACTCGCCCCCGAACTCCAGATCCGAACTCTCGAGGTCCGTGCCAAGCAGGCTTAGTAAGGAAGCTCTCACTTTGGCCAGCCCCGCGGACTCTTGCTTCCATATCCAAACCTCGCTCTTAAACAAGGCTCTGTACTTAATGCGATCCCTTGCTATTTCAGAGGAATCACTTCAGAACTACGCCCAGCCCGGACTAGGGGCTGAGAGCGGGGAATTTTATGTCCCACCCACCAGCCACTTCATAGCCACTGTCAAAGACTTAACCGACATGCTGGATTACCCCTCCGAAGACATCGACGGCATGGACGACGATGCTGGAGACAAACAAGGCCGAGACACGCCGATTACCGGACGTTGGACGGCCACCTACACATACGACGTATAAATGGTGCACACACCTAAAGAGGATGGCGATGCAAACAGGAAGGATCCGGTAGAGGACAAACCTAATGAGGCACCACCGAAACATCGATGCCAGCGATGCCGCTCAAAATCGCGTCGCGGCAAAGACAGTAATACCGGCACCGGAGACGATAACACTCCGGATGGTGCCGAAGAGCCCGAAGCCCCCCGTCGAGCCCACCTCAAAACAAGACGATGTGGGAGAGGGGCAAGTCAACCCCGATGTTCCAGTCGGGAACAGGGACTCGGAAGATAGTAATTATCTACCACTCTCCGAAGACGATGTGAGCCTCGGCGATGAAGACTTCATCATGCCAGAGGAACCACTCGAGCTGGAGTGCTTTAAGTGCTAGTTAATCGCCACTGCAAGAAGTCTAAAAAAGCAGTGGCGGCGGCTCCAAGCCGAACAGGATACACTCAACGACAGGTGGACCCAAGTCCTGGCTGCCGAAGAGTACGACCTTCAGCGCCCAACTAAGAGTTATCCGAAGCGTCTGCTACTTCCACAATTCGACAACGAGGCCATCAAGCCCATACTATCAAGACACGACCGTGCTGATGAACCAGACCGACCACCACGTGGACGGGACAGACCGGCTACTTACGCCGAACAACAGCCCGCATCACCCCGCCATCGAGGCAAGGAGGCAACGACCCCGGGCTATACCTACGACCTACACAAGGACCTGGACAATAGATACGGTCAGACAAGATCAATCTATGGGTCAAAGGGGCATGCTCCAACGCGAGAGGACGGCCATCAGGCCTAGCGCGACAGGCACAACCTCACCCGGGCCGAAAACCGCATTCAGACTTCATCCGAACTGCGCCGCGACATCGCCCGATACAGAGGCGCCGCACACCCCTTATGCTTCACCGATGAGGTGATGAAGCACCAGTTGCCAGAAGGGTTTAAACCCGTGAACATTGAATCATACGATGGTATGGCGGATCCCGCTGTATGGATCGAAGATTTTCTTCTTCATGTTCACATGGCTCGTGACGACGACCTCCATGCCATTAAGTAACTTCCCCTAAAACTCAAGGGACCAGCACGGCACTGGTTAAACAGCCTCCTAGAAAACTCTATTGGCAGCTGGGAAGACTTGGAGGGCACCTTTAGAGACAACTTCCAAGGTACTGATGTCTACTACACAACCTTCTTCTTGTAGACGTTGATGGGCCTCCAAGTGTAGAGGTTTGTAGGACAGTAGCAAATTTCCCTCAAGTGGATGACCTAAGGTTTATCAATCCATAGGATGCGTAGGATGAAGATGGTCTCTCTCAAGCAACCCTGCAACCAAATAACAAAGAGTCTCTTGTGTCCCCAACACACCCAATACAATGGTAAATTGTATAGGTGCACTAGTTCAGCGAAGAGATGGTGATACAAGTGGTATATGGATAGTAGATAAAGGTATTTGTAATCTGAAATAATAAAAACAGCAAGGTAGCAAGTGATAAAAGTGAGCGTAAACGGTATTGCAATGATGGTAAACAAGGCCTAGGGTTCATACTTTCACTAGTGTAGGTCCTCTCAACAATACTAACATAATTGGATCACATAACTATCCCTCAACATGCAACAAAGAGTCACTCCAAAGTCACTAATAGCGGAGAACGAACGAAGAGATTATGGTTGGGTACGAAACCACCTCAAAGTTATTCTTTCCAATCAATCCGTTGGGCTATTCCTATAAGTGTCACAAACAGCCCTAGAGTTCGTACTAGAATAACACCTTAAGACACAAATCAATCAAAACCCTAATGTCACCTAGATACTCCAATGTCACCTCAAGTATCCGTGGGTATGATTATACGATATGCATCACACAATCTCAGATTCATCTATTCAACCAACACAAAGGACCTCAAAGAGTGCCCCAAAGTTCTACCGGAGAATCACGATGAAAACGTGTGCCAACCCCTATGCATAGGTTCCCAATGTCACGAAACCCGCAAGTTGGTCACCAAAACATACATCAAGTGGCACGTGATATCCCATTGTCACCACAGATATTCACGACAAGACAAACATCAAGTGTTCTCAAGTCTTTAAAGACTCAATCCGATAAGATTACTTCAAAGGGGAAACTCAATTCATTACAAGAGAGAAGAGGGGGAGGAGAAACATAAGATCCAACTATAATAGCAAAGCTCGCGATACATCAAGATCGTGCCAAATCAAGAACACGAGAGAGAGAGATCAAACACATAGCTACTGGTACATACCCTCAGCCCCGAGGGAGAACTACTCACTCCTCATCATGGAGAGCGCCGGGATGATGAAGATGGCCATCGAAGAGGGTTCCCCCCTCCGGCAGGGTGCCGGAACAGGGTCCCGATTGACTTTTGGTGGCTACGGAGGCTTCTGGCGACGGAACTCCCGATCTATCTTGCGTTCTGGAAGTTTTAGGGTATATGGAGTTATATAGGCAGAAGAAGCACGTCAGGGGAGCCACGGGGGCCGCACGAGGCAGGAGGGGGGGCGCGCCCCCACCCTCATGGGCAGCTCCCGAATCTTCTGACGTGGGGTCCAAGTCTATCAGGTGTGTTTCCTCCCAAAAGTAACTTCTCCAGTTGATTTCGTTCCGTTTCGACTCCGTCTGATATTCCTTTTCTTCGAAACACTGAAATAGACATAAAACAACAAATTTGGGTTGGGCCTCCGGTTAATAGGTTAGTCCCAATAATAATATTAAAGTGGAAAATAAAGCCCAATATTGCCCGAAACAGTAGATAATATATGAATGCCTCCGGCGGTGTACCGGGATGTGCAAAGAATCAAGAGTGACAAGTATGAAAGAATCATGAACGGTGGCTTTGCCACAAATACTATGTCAACTACATGATCATGCTAAGCAATATGACAATGATGAATGTGTCATGATGAATGGAATGATGGAAAGTTGCATGGCAATATATCTCGGAATGGCTATGGAAATGCCATAATAGGTAGGTATGGTGGCTGTTTTGAGGAAGGTATATGGTGGGTTTGTGGTACCGGCGAAAGGTGCGCGGTACTAGAGAGGCTAGCAAAGGTGGAAGGGTGAGAGTGCGTATAATCCATGGACTCAACATTAGTCATAAAGAACTCACATACTTATTGCAAAAATCTATTAGTTATCGAAACAAAGTACTACGCGCATGCTCCTAGGGGGATAGATTGGTAGGAGAAGACCATCGCTCGTCCCCGACCGCCACTCATAAGGAAGACAATCAATAAATAAATCATGCTCCGACTTCATCACATAACGGTTCAACATATGTGCATGCTACGGGAATCACAAACTTCAACACAAGTATTTCTCAAATTCACAACTACTCAACTAGCATGACTCTAATATCACCATCTCCATATCTCAAAACAATTATCAAGTATGAAACTTCTCATAGTATTCAACACACTCATAAGAGAATTTTATTATTCTTGAATACCTAGCATATTAGGATTTTAAGAAAATTACCATGCTATTTAAGACTCTCCAAATAATCTAAGTGAAGCATGAGAGTTCATCTATTTCTTCAAAATAAAACTACCACCATGCTCTAAAAGATATAAGTGAAGTTCTAGAGCAAATGACAAACTACTCCGAGAGATTTAAGTGAAGATCAATGAGTAGTCGAATAATTATGCAACTATGTGAAGATTCTCTAACATTTAATAATTTCAGACCTTGGTATTCTATTCAAACAGAAAGCAAAGAAAAATAAAATGACATTCTAAGAATAGAAAACATCATGTGAAGAAGCAAAAACTTAGGATCAACCGAAACTAACCGATAATTGTTGAAAAAGAAAGGTGGGCTGCCAACCGGGGCATCCCCAAGCTTAGACGCTTGAGACTTCTTGAAATATTATCTTGGGGTGCCTTGGGCATCCCCAATCTTGAGATTTTGTGTCTCCTTAATTCCTCTCATACCACGGTCTCCCTAAATCTCAAAAGCTTCATCCCCACAAAACTCAACAAGGACTCGTGAGATAAGTTAGTATAAACCATTGCCAAAACCTTATCATACTCTACTGTAGAAAATCACTAAAATTATTATAAAACATTGCATACTAAATGCCTCTGCATATTTAATAGTCCTATCCTCAAATAGAATCATTAAAGAAGCAAACATATGCAAACAATGCAAACATAACAGCAATCTGCCTAAACAGGATAGTCTGTAAAGAAAGCAGCAACATCCATACTTCCCTAGCTCCAAAAATTATGAAAAAAAATTACCACTGTATTAAATTTATCAGAGCTTAATATGCAAAAGGTTTCAACATTTTATCACATTCTGACTTTTCTAGGGAATTATTGCCACAGCGGTAAACTTTCTGTTTTCAAACAGCAACATGTATACTTGTAACATAGGCATAGTAAAGGCTATCAATGCCACTTTTATTGAAATAAAAGGTGCAAAACATTGTTCTAAATAACAGCAAGCAAATCCTAACAAAATAAATTGACGCTCCAAGCAAAACACATATCATGTGGTGAATAAAAATATAGCTCCAAGTAAAGTTACCGATGAACGAAGACGAAAGGGGGGATGCCTTCCGGGGCATCCCTAATCTTAGGCTCTTGGATATCCTTGAATATTAGAGCATCTCCAGCTGCGCCCTCAACAGGCCCCCCAGGCCACTTTTTCGGCGCCGGCGCCGAAAAAACGGCCCAGTCGCGCCCCCAGGACGCCGAAAATCGCCGGTTCGGACCTTTTTTCCGCCCGGCGGTCACAGGCCGAACCCGGCGCGCTGGGGAGCAGTTGGGGGCTCCGGCGCTAGGGAAAAGCACGCCTGGCCCACACCGACAGGGGAAAAGTCAAGGTTTTCTTCCCCCGACTCGCCTCGCACCCCCCGCGCCCTCGGCCACCACTAGCTATATCCCGGCGACGGCCGCCGCCCTACTCCGCTAGATAGCCATTCCCCGCCGGAAAATAGCAGCGCTTCGCCGCGGCAGCCCCTCCCACAGCAGCTGGGCGTTTCCGGCCGTCGTTTACGGCCGCGGAGGTGCGGGTTAGCGGTGGGTACACGCTCACCGAGCGTAAGGTGTTCGGCGTTTTGCCTGTCTCGGCGATGGACTCGGATGAGGAGGAAGAGCTCGCCGCGGTACTGGAGGAGGAAGCCGCGGCCGACGTCCAGGAAGAAGAGCATCTCATGGTGCTCGCCGCCCTCGCCCAGCTGCTGGCGAGCAATGAAAAGCCGCGGCGAGGTGGCTCGGCGCCGGGGCGGGTGAAAGCAAAGAACCGGCATCGTCTCGAAGGCTACCGCATGCTCTACTCCGACTACGTTGCCGATGCTCCACTTCATGGCGAGAAAACATTTCGGCGCCGTTATCGGATGAGCTGAAAGCTCTTCCTCAGGATTATGAATTCCATCCGGGAGTTCGACAACTACTTCAAGTGCAAGATGGATTGCACTGGCGCTCTTGGATTCACCTCCATCCAGAAGTGCACGACAGCGATGAGGATGCTTGCATATGGAGCTCCCAGTGATTCACTCAACGACTATGGGCGCATGGCCGGTCCACCAGCATGGAGTGTTTCTACAAGTTCTGTCGGGCAGTGGTGGCAGTGTTTGGGCCACAATACTTGAGAACACCCAATGCGGAAGACACTGCTCGGATCCTAGCCCAGAATGCAGCAATAGGATTTCTTGGGATGCTTGGAAGCATCGACTGCATGCATTGGAAATGGAAGAATTGCCCATTTGGTTGGCAGGGGATGTACAAAGGCGCCAAAGGCGGTTGCAGTGTGGTGCTTGAGGCGGTAGCCACACAGGACCTCTGGATTTGGCACTCCTTCTTTGGTATGCCAGGAACTCACAATGACATCAATGTGCTGCAGTGCTCTCCTATTTTTTCCAAGCTCGTTGAGGGCCATTCTCCTCCGGTGAACTTCGAGATCAATGCGCACCAATACAACAAGGGGTACTACCTAGCAGATGGCATCTATCCGAGATGGTCGACATTTGTGAAGACGATCTCAAACCCTGTGGCAGGAGGCAAGAACGCCTGGTTTGCGGAAGTTCAGGAGGCTTGCAGGAAGGATGTCGAGCGGGCATTTGGTGTGCTCCAATCTTGATTCGCTATTGTTCGGTACCCCGCTCAGACCTGGTCCAAAGATCAAATGTGGGAGATTATGACTTGCTGTGTCATCTTGCACAACATGATCATCGAGAGCGAGCAAGAAGACCCAGTGTTTGACACTGAACCATACTACAGGCAGGGTCCTCTAGCCGAAGTTGATCACCATCTACCGGCAACTTGGACTGCCTATCTCAGTATGTGTTAGGAGATCCGAGACCCACATGTGCATCATCAACTGCAGAAAGATCTGATTGAGCACCTATGGAGGCTCAAGGGGGACGCCGTGTGATGAAATACGAGTTTTTATTTGTTGAACTATATAATTTGTATTGAACTATTTGTTGTTGTACTATTTTGTTGAAGTATTTGATTTTTCTGTGATGAAATATGTGATAAGAAATAATTGTGTTGATAATTGAACGCCGAGACACGGCGAAACCACACCGAATATGGGCCTATTCTCGCCCATATGGGCCCTTTATTCTCTGAAATTGGGCTGCAAAGTGGGCCAATTTCGGCGCCTGGGGGCGAGCTGGGGGCGACGACTGGGCACAAAACCGCCCCCAGCGCCGATTGTATCGCCGGCTCGCCCCCAGGGGGCGATTTTTATGCGTCCTGGGGGAGCCAACGGCTGGGGATGCCCTTACCTTGGGGTGCCTTGGGCATCCCCAAGATTAGGCTCTTGCCACTCCTTATTCCATAGTCCATCGAATCCTTACCCAAAACATGAAAACTTCACAACACAAAACTTAAAGTAGAAAACTCGTAAGCTTCGTTAGTATAAGAAAATGAATCACCACTTCAAGGTACTCTAATGAACTCATTCCTAATTTATATTGGTGTTAAACCTACTGTATTCCAACTTCTCTATGGTTTATAAACTATTTTACTAGCCATAGATTCATCAAAATAAGCAAACAACACACGAAAAACAGAATCTGTCAAAAACAGAACAGTCTGTAGTAATCTGGATCAAACGTATACTTCTGGAACTCATAAAATTCTAAAATAAATTTCTGGATATGAGGAATTTATATATTAATCATCTGCAAAAAGAATTAACTAAATATCACTCTCCAAATAAAAATGGCAGCAATTCTCGTGAGCGCTAAAGTTTCTGTTTTTTTTTACAGCATGATCAACAAGACTTTCCCCAAGTCTTCCCAAAGGTTCTACTTGGCACAAACACTAATTAAAAGCATAAAACCACATATAAACATAGGCTAGATGAATTATTTATTATTAAAAAGGAACAAAAATCAGGGAACAAAAATAAAATTGGGTTGCCCCTCAACAAGCGCTATCGTTTAACGCCCCTAGCTAGGCACGATGATTTCAATGATGCTCATATAAAAGATAAGAATTGTAACATAAAGAGAGAATCATGAGGAATATGACTAGCACATTTAAGTGTAACATGCTTCCTATGCATAGGGATTTTTTGAGCAAACAACTTGTGGGAAGAATAATCAACTAGCATAGGAGGGCAAAACAAGCATAACTTCAAAACTTTAAGCACATAGAGAGGAAACTTGATATTATTGTAATTCCTACAAGCATATGTTCCTCCCTCATAATAATTTTCAGTAGCATCATGAATGAATTCAACAATATAACCAGCACCTAAAGCATTCTTTTCATGATCTACAAGCATAGAAAATTTACTACTCTCCACACAAGCAAAATTCTTCTCATGAATAATAGTGGGAGCAAACTCAACAAAATAACTATCATGTGATTGAAAATTTAGATCAAGATGACAAGTTTCATGGTTATCATTGTTCTTTAAAGCATACATGTCATCACAATAATCATCATAGATAGGAGGCATGCTTTCATCATAGTAAATTTTCTCATCAAAACTTGGGGGACAAAAAATATCATCTTCATCAAACATAGCTTCCCCAAGCTTGTGGCTTTGCATATTATTAGCATCATGGATATTCAAAGAATTCATACTAACAACATTGCAATCATGCTCATCATTCAAATACTTAGTGCCAAACATTTTATAGATTTCTTCTTCTAGCACTTGAGCACAATTATCCTTTCCATCATACTCACGAAAGATATTAAAAAGGTGAAGCATATGAGACAAACTCAATTCCATCTTTTTATAGTTTTCTTTTATAAACTAAACTAGTGATAAAACAAGAAACTAAAAGACTCGATTGCAAGATCTAAAGATATACCTTCAAGCACTCACCCCCCGGCAACGGCGCCAGAAAAGAGCTTGATGTCTACTACACAACCTTCTTCTTGTAGACATTGATGGGCCTCCAAGTACAGAGGTTTGTAGGACAGTAGCAAATTTCCCTCAAGTGGATGACCTAAGGTTTATCAATCCGTAGGAGGCGTAGGATGACGATGGTCTCTCTCAAGCAACCCTGCAACCAAATAACAAAGAGTCTCTTGTGTCCCCAACACACCCAATACAATGGTAAATTGTATAGGTGCACTAGTTCGGCGAAGAGATGGTGATACAAGTGGTATATGGATAGTAGATAAAGGTATTTGTAATCTGAAACCACCTCAAAGTTATTCTTTCCAATCAATCCGTTGGGCTATTCCTATAAGTGTCACAAACAGCCCTAGAGTTCGTACTAGAATAACACCTTAAGACACAAATCAATCAAAACCCTAATGTCACCTAGATACTCCAATGTCACCTCAAGTATCCGTGGGTATGATTATAGATATGCATCACACAATCACAGATTCATCTATTCAACCAACACATAGAACCTCAAAGAGTGCCCCAAAGTTTCTACCGGAGAATCACGATGAAAACGTGTGCCAACCCCTATGCATAGGTTCATGGGCGGAACCCGCAAGTTGGTCACCAAAACATACATCAAGTGAATCACGTGATATCCCATTATCACCACAGATGTTCACGGCAAGACATACATCAAGTGTTCTCAAGTCTTTAAAGACCCAATCCGATAAGATCACTTCAAAGGGGAAACTCAATTCATTACAAGAGAGAAGAGGGGGAGGAGAAACATAGGATACACCTTGGTACGACTTAAATTGCCAGGGGCTTTATTCAGCCATTGACATTTTCTTCAACAAAAAAGTTCGAACACTTCTATAAGTATATTTCAGCATCCCGAATATGGCATTATATGCATCGGCTCCGAATCATGTCTTTGGTCAACAGTTGAGTTGCCCGGCTCCTGTGATTACCACCTTACGTTCCGCGTGTTCGGCTAAGGTGGTAAAGGGAGAACTACTGCGATTATGTTTCTGGTTCGTCCGGTCAAACACCTCAATAGAGAAAGCTGAAAACTGACTGTCATGATGTGGCGAGAGCTGGTCAGCGATTCGGCGACTTAATAAATCTCTAGCGATTTCTTCCATATTACACGAAGGACATGCGATCTTCTAGCCACATGGGTAAGGCACCGAAGTTCGGATAGCCGCATACGCACCAAGGGCTACCTTATAACCCATTGTCAAACTCCTATGGCTAAGTGAGAGTGGTAAAGCCACATAGTCTGATTGTCTGGTTCGCTGCACTGACACCTCCTTTACGGACCAAGACATTGGGTTAACGTGTGGTCATGTGCTGTTCCGAACACCCCCGTAGTATCTACGTGGGGGCTGAAGCCGACAACTGGCAAACTCTCAGGGATACAAATGGACGCACAGAAGGAAAAAGACTTTAAAAGACAAACAACATAAATATATTACAAAGCTTTGGTTTCTACAACATCCGAGTAGTTTGGACACATTCACTCGAACATGATGTCCTTTGAGCACTAGCCCTCTATCAAGCGGGCACCTTCCAGGACGTCTTCAAAGTAGCGTTCCGGCGTATGGTGGTCCTTGCCTCCGGGCAGACCATCGACGGCCACGATGGCGGCCTTCATTTTGGCCCAGTGCATCTTGACACGAGCAAAGGCCAGCAACGCACCTTCTATACATGACGATCGCTTGATCGCGTCAATACGGGGCAGTGCGTCAACAAGTCGCCGCACTAGGCCAAAATAGCTGCTAGGAATGGGTTCGGTTGGCCATAGCCGGACTATGACGTCCCTCATGGCCAATCCGAACATCCTATGCAGCTCTGCCCACTGCGCCATCTGGTCATTTAGCAGCGCGGGGCGCTCCCGCGCCACGAACTGGGACCAGAATAGCTTCTCTATCGCGTGCCCCTCCTGGGCCTGGAAGAACTACGCGGCGTCGGCGGCGCTCTTCGGAAGATCCGCAAAGGCATCTGGAGCACTCCATAGTTGCGTGAGTAAAATATATGTCTGATTGCCGAAGTTACTCTGTAAGAGAAAGGGCTTACCAGCCGCTCTTTGACCGGCCTGCTTAATCTCCTCGCGCGTGGCTCGGGATTCGGCCCGTGCCTCCTCAGCCTCTTTAAGGGCCTTGGCAAGTTCGGTCGCCTGGGCTTTACTCTTCTCCTCTAAGGACTTGCACTTGTCGGCTGCATCCTTGAGCGCCTGCTCCACTTCGGTCACCCGCTCCTCGTATTGGTAGCAGACAACCTGTTCGGACTTCAAGTCCTCGGCCACTTTATCAGTGGCCACCTTGTTCACCCTCGCCTGCTCCTGGGCCTGGGCAAGTTCACCCCTAAGGTCCTCAACTGCAGCCACGCTGCCTGCAATCATACATATGGCAGCGCATGAGCTTTCACTCAAGATCTGCATCTTAATATGGGCATGAACAAAATGTTCTAAAACATACCTTGCGCCTCATCAAATCTTTTGTTGATGTGGACGAGATCCTCATTGGCTAGCCCCAGCTTACACTTAAGTTTGGATACTTTGGCGGCCTGGGCGGTCGCTGCTAATAGTGAAGCCTGCATTTCAACATATAAATGTATATTATCTCCTGAGAAAATTATTGATCCTCTGTTCGCCCCCTTTTTTTAAGGGACGACCAGAGTCTCAGGGGCTACTATCTATACACGGGCATCTTTTTCATATGAAAAGCAGTCAGCAATATTACATTGCATACCTCGAAGCCTGTTAGCGGGCTAGTGAAGGCCTCGTTCAGCTTGCCCTTGGCGGACTGGACCTTTTCAATCACCACACCCATCAGGGTGTGGTGCTCTTCCACGATGGAAGCACGTTGGAGTGCCTCCATCAGCTTGTCCGGCACCTCCGGATTAGCGAAGGTTGCCGCGGGAGTTGGTACCCCCCTCCTTTAATCCTTTAAGGGAGGTCGCTTATTCGATTCCAGAGCCACTTGGGTTTCTGAAATAGTGTTTGGTTGGGGGCCAGACTGGTCCAGGCCCCCGCCGTCAGTCCCCGAGGGGATTGCCCCCCCCCCCCCCCGTGTTTTCGGTGGACGAGGTATTACCCTCTGGCGCCGTTTTGGCGGCTTCCTGTACTGCCCCGTGCCCCAGAGAGGCCCTTCGGGACAACACCTCAGTGTCGTCCGTGGCGATAGGCGGGGAGGCTCGCGAACGTGACTCACTCTCCATCATCCTTGGATACAAAGAGTTCCCCTCCGATGATTGTTGGGGAAGATGGCGGGCCGGACTACACAATAGAAAACGTTAAATAGCATAATCATCAAAACTAAACTTATGTACGGCATCTTCGGATACTTACAATTCGGCAAGGGGCTTCGGCCTGGGGTGCCGCTCGGGGATGGCCTTGATGTCTGAATCCGAGCCGTCTGGGAGGTATATTTTCCCCCTTTTGGGCGCCTCCGCCTCTGGATCTTTGGAGGCCACCCTTTTTTTTCTTCTTTCCCTTCGGGGAAAGGTTGTTGTCGGCCTCCTCCTCTTTGTCTGCTTGCTCCTCCTCGGAGGAGTGAGTTTCGGTCTCTCCAGACATCGCGTCCGAAGTACCTTTGCGGCGGAGACCATCTCTGGCTTCCTTATTCTTCTTCTTGACCTTTTTCTCTGGCGCCTGATAGGGCGCTGGGACCAACATCCTCATTAGAAGAGGATGTGCTGGGTTTTCAGGCAATGGAGCCGGACATCAGATCCGCTTCGCCTTCTTTGTCCAGCCCTGTTTTACAAGATGGAATTCTCAGTGCACCCCCTCTTTTGATTAATGAACTATGTTATGTTCGGAAATATAGCACTTACCAGGGAGGCTGGATGATAGCAGTCGAGGCCGATGTCCTCGGACGTCCCCGGCCACGATTTTTGGGTCTTGAAAAGTAGCTTCCAGATTGCTTCGTGCATCGTGCTGAAGAATCGCTTCAGGATCCGTGGCCCTTCCGGATTGAACCCCCACATGCTGAGAGGTCGGCGTTGGCAGGGAAGGGACCGGCGGATGAGCATCACCTGGATCACATCAGTGAGTCTGGTGTCCTTCTCTATGATATTTTTATGCGCTTTTTTAGCATCAGCACCTCGTCGGATGATCCCCAATCCATACCCTTGTTGGTCCACAACGCCAGCCGCAGCGGGGGTCCGGATCTAAATGCAGGGGCGGCTGCCCACTTGGTGCCGCGAGGTTCAGTGATATTGAAAGTGCTAGTGATCGACTAGAGGGGGGGTGAATAGGCGATTTTTATGAAAGTCTTCAAAACATGTGAGTTTCGAAGACAAACGATAGAAATAAACCTATTATCATGCAGCGGAAGGTAGACTACACTAGGCAAACCATAGTCATGTATTCAATGAAGTGAAAGCACAATGACAAATAGCAGCTAGGCAGTAAGGATCAGGTAGGAAGATGTTAAGAAGCCAATCAGTACATGTAATCACTTAGTGAAGTCAAATGGTGATGCTATCGTACAATGACTTCACAAGAACCAACAGTAAGTAAGGGAAGGGAAGGATGAAACCCATGACTCGTTGAAGACAATGATTTGTTGGAGCAGTTCCAGTTGCTGTGACAACTGTACGTCTGGTTAGGGAGGCTGAGATTCAACTCAGAAGACCTCGTCTTCACCTTATTCCCCTTGAGCTAAGGACACCCAGTCTCGCCCAATTACTCTGGTAAGTCTTCAAGGTAGACTTCCAAACCTTCACAAACTTTGTTCACCGGCGATCCACAATGACTCTTGGATGCTCAGAACGCGACGCCTAACCGGCTGGAGGATTCACAGTCCTCAAGTGTAATAAGTCTTCAGATCACACAGACAAGAAGACTTAAGTGATGCCTAACACTCTTTGGCTCTGGGTGGTTAGGGCTTTATCCTCTCAAGGAATTCTCTCTCAAAGGCTTCGAGGTGGGTTGCTCTCAAACGACAAAAGCCGTACTTGAACTCTGAGCAGCCAACCGTTTATGGTTGTAGGGGGTGGGCTATTTATAGCCACTAGGCAACCCGACTTGATTTGTCCGAAATGACCCTGGGTCACTAAGGAACTGACACGTGTTCCAATGGTCAGATTTCAAACACAGAAGGCAACTTTACTTGGGCTACAAGCAAAGCTGACTTCTCCAACTCTGAACAAGATTCGCTCTCATAGTCTTCACTCGAAGACATAGGATTTTGGTTAAGCATCACTATAGTCATTCTGACTGGTTTTCTTGGACCCCACTTAACAGTACAGTGGTTCCTATGACTCAACAAAGAAGAAAAAGAACTACGAAAGATCTAAGTCTTCGCGCTCCATAGTCTTCATGTGATGTCTTCTCTTGTCATAGTCTTCAAGGTGAATGTCTTCACTTACCACCTTTGACTTCAATGTCTTCATACATTTTTAGGGGTCATCTCTGGTAGGAAAACCGAATCAATGGGGGACTTCTACCCGTGTTATCCTGCAATTCTCACAAACACATTAGTCCCTCAACTAGGTTTGTCGTCAATACTCCAAAACCAACTAGGGTTGGCACTAGATGCACTTACAATCTCCCCCTTTTTGGTGATTGATGACAAACTAGTTGAAGTTTTCAACGGGGAATATAATATGTGAAATTGTAAAGGATAAGGAATTGTCTTCATAAGTTGCAAGGGCTCCCCCTGAAGATGTGCATATAAGCAATTTGCTTTTGGAATGCAAATGCACATGGCAGGTTGTACTTGTGGAGATCCTCTTCAACTTATGATGGCAATTCATCATGCATGAAGGGTATGTGAAGATAATGACATGCATAATGAAAAATGGACGTCTGCAAAATGATCTAAGTGCGAAATTTATCGTCGCACATGCGGGATTTATCATCGCATCACAAAATAGCAAATAAGTAGCAGACGACCATCGAGTTTAAGTGTTACAACTCAAAGAACCAAATGTATCAAAGCGAGAGTTGTAAACATTAGGAAAAACATAAAGTAACCGCCCATATGGACCCGCTTGAAGACTATCAAACTCAGATGCTTCTCCCCCTTTTGTCAGTGAGGACCAAAAATGTTTGAAGACATAGAGCAGCTACTCGTTCCCATGAAGAGTAGGTGAAGCAGCAGGGTCGTCGATGGTGTTCGGCGGTGCAGAAGAACTTGGGGCAGTGTCGAGGCGTGCATAAGTAGGGGGCGGTGAAGTGGCATCATCTTCGTCCTCGATCACTCTAGCATTCACAGTTGCCGCAGAGGAAGAGAACTCAGAGTCTTCAAGAGATGGAGTTCGTAGCAGCACAGTCCTTCGGGGAGGTGTGGAGTCAAACTTGAAACGTTCAGAGAAGCCATCCTCTTGAAGATCATCCTCAGAACACATAAGCGTCAGCCATTTCCATGTACGCCGACAGGTTTCATGGGCAACGAAGGCATTCTTGGTGGCAAGATTGCGAATGCGGTTGACATCCACCAAGAGGCTGTGCATTTGGCGCTTTAGCCAGTCATGATGCCTATCCTATTTCTGATGAAGAGCAACCAAAAGCTCTCGGTCATTGAGAACACGAGATCGCTTCTTGGGTCGGTGGGCAATAGTGCTTTCAGTGGCTTCAGTAAGGGCACGATGAGGTGCACGTGTAGTACCAGCCAGAGGATAAACACAAGTGACTGCTTCAACTCCTTCAATGTTCTGAGTGAAACTTTGATGCTCCGCATTCTGAAGACTAAGAGGTTCCTTGGCAGGCTCTGATAAATGGCTTCAACAGACATATCCACATCAGGCAGAAAGATCCGATGATTGCGAGAAGATGGCTGATATGAGATAGCTGAGTGGAGTTTAATCAACCGCATTATCCATGGAGCGTAGAACTTCAAGCCAAAAATATCAGATCCTGATGCAACAAGTTGGCGAATGAAGAAGTCTTGTGCATTGAAGCATTTGCCATGGAGAATATAGAAGACCAAAGTCTTCATTGCACCTTCCAGTTTTGCATGTGGAGAATGTCCTTTGATGGGCCAGAGAGTTCGCCATAGAATGTGATAGATAGTCCTTTGCAGATACTCCAGGTCTTCAACAAAGAACTCCTTAGGATATGCAGCATCTTGTGGCAAAGGCTTCATCATACTAAGCATCTGACTCATGTTCGGTCCAGGCTTGTGAAAGATGCTCTCCATAGCTTCACTGTGAACTCTGATAGCCAGGTTCATAAAGATCTCCAGGAGTGAGCAGACCAGTGAGCTCAATGATATCAAAGGCTTTGGCTTCATGATGAACATTTCCTATCATCCACTCGAGGACCCAAGTCTTCGGATCTCTGTTGTAACCACGTATGTGAAGTGTGGCATAAAATTGGAGCAGCAACTCTTTGTTCCAGTGCTCTTGGTCGGTGATGAAGGGCAGCAATCCAACCTCTTTGAAGCAATCCAGAGCTTCTTCCAAACAAGGCAGACTGGCTATTGCTTCGGTGTGAAGACGCATATGTGGGAAGATGCGACCTTGATTGTACAGAATGCATGAGTAATAGCTTCGCTGTGGATAGCTCCAGAACTGATCAGAAGATATTCGTTCCCTTGAGTAGGGGTTCTTGGATCTATTGAAGAAGGTGTTGTCTGCTTTGAAGCCGTTGACATTGAAGGATCCAGGTGCTGATGCAGGACCTGGAAACCTGGGCAACCTTGGCATGGGCTTCTGTACCTGAGGCCTATGCTCAATATGATAGTCAAACTGAGGACCAGCAGCAGGCGCAGGAACAGAAGCAGTAGCATCATTGGCTTTGCTGACTTCTGGTTCTTGGGTTGGTGTAGGCTCCACATTTGCTTCAGCCATGACAGCGTCAGTGGCTTCATTGGTGTTGGTGGTGGCAGCCTCAAGATTTTCTACCTCCACTTGATGAGCTGGAGGGTCGGGCACATACACGTTCTCCTCGAGAACAACTTCTTTAGTAGCTGGGGGAGTAGGGACACGTTCTTCTTCTTGAGTGTCATCGGCTGATGCAGCCGGAATGTCTTCAGCAGTTTTAGCCTCAGACTCGGAGACTTGAGACCTTGGTCCTTTGCGAAGCCGGCGTAACGCTAGCGACGCCTTTGGAGATGGAGTTGGCTAGGCCTCAAAGTCATCATCTTCTTCTTTCCGGGGTGGTGTGACTTGTTGTTGTGGGTGATCATCCCATGATGCATCCTGAGCAATTGGCGTCAGAGGACAACCAATGCTGATGAGTTCGTTGTGCGTAAGCACAGGCGATGATACCTGTTGGTTCTCGATCTGAGGAAGAACTACATCATCTTAAACATGGTCATGGTGACCAATGTCTTCAGCAGTGGTGGGATCAACTGCTGGTATGTCTTCAGCTTCATGAGCCTCTGTGAAAGCAGGCTCATGGACAGTCAGTTGGCGCTCTTGATGTTCAGCGGTAGGGCGAACCATGGAGATAGGTTCAACAATTAAGGGCTCTGTGGGAGCAGCCTGTTCCTTTTTGGTCTTCCTCTTCTTCTTGGAGGGAGCAGCAGTAGAGGCTTCAGGATGTTTCCTCTTTCTGGCTTCAGCCTCAGCAGTCCTCGTCTTCTTCAGTTCTGAAGCAGTAGACCTGGCTTTTGGCTTCGAGCCAGTCATGCTGGTTGGGAAGACAATATGATGTGCTTCCTGCCTTGGTGCGTTGGGTTCGGCCATAGCGGGCTTCTTCTTCTTCTGCTTTGCAGCCATCCTGGGGTCAATGCCAGGGCGACCAAGGGGCTTGCATTTCTCAGCCTCATTGTAGGCTTGCACACACTTGTCAGCCAGGTTCTTCATGCGCTCACGAGAACCTTGAGCTTCTTCACGCTTCTTGAGAAAGGCTTCTTTGAGCTCGTGCAGCATGATCTTGAAGTTCTTGACCTCTTGCACGCTGAGCTTGGCCATATGCTTCTTGAACTAAGCTTTCTCAAAGTCAATTTTCTGCTTCAGTTCAACGATGCTCTGGGCTATAGCTAACTCTGAAGCAATGGCGCCATGGAAAGCGACACTGAGGCCAATGGGAAGTTGCAGATCTTCAAAGCTGAGGTTGGGCGTGTCAAACCACTCATCGATGAAGTCGTGGTGATTGCCACGTCAAAGAGAGGCAAATTGTTGAAGATTTCTGCTTCTTCTTTGCTCTTGATCAGTTGCTCAAGAGCGTCATCTGCAAGATCTTCATCACTGGACAGATCAATGGCATCGTTGCGCTTGAACAGATTGTTGTCACAACACCATAGCAGTGACGATGGGTCAGTATCCGCAGGCTGTGGTCCACGGACCATGCAGGGATAGAAGCCTTGTTCAATGGCTTCATCTCTGGACCTGGGTTGAAGATTTTTGTATCGGATGTCTCCCCATGGTCGCTTGATGGCATTCTTTCAGCATATTCCTGTGTTACAAACCTGTACTTGAACCACTATTCTGCCCAATATCGTCGAATCCATTGGATTCGTGTCTTGCGTTAATTGTAGTCCTCTTCTGGATCTGTCTTGTACAGTTCTGAGAGGTCATCGGGCAGATCTCTTGATGTTTCACCTCAACGCTTTCTGCCACCCTTTCTTGCTGATTTCTCTGCAGCCATGAACTTTAAACTGAATGGCTTCAATACGTTCAAAGGCTTCAAGGGCTTTCGCTTGCTGGACAAACAAGAATTGGCTTCGGGAGAATTTATGTGATGCTGTAAGAATTCTACAAATGAATGCAGACTATGAGAACCAAGGGATTCTCCCACGGACATGTACCTGTGACAGCATTAAGGTGCGAGGGAAGGGGAAGAGGTCATATGCATTCTCAGAAGATTTTGAAGATAAATCAGTTTAGAAGACATTGACCTCATCGTGCGAAGACATTCACTCATAGATAAGGAGTTGGTTCCAGATTTGTACGAATCCACAGATCAGTACAAGTGAGGAATCTAACTACTTTGTGAAGCATAAGTGAACATACTAGGCATAATATGAGATGCAGTATGAAGTGGATCCAACTTGTGTGAACAGAAACTGCTTGTGGTAGAAAGTGACGAATCTATAGGATCAAAGAGGCCGTAAAAAGGAAGTTTTATTTACCACACAAGGAATTGCTAGACGGAGTGGAAGATGAGGCCGAGCAGTTCGATCGTCCGTTCCCTAACTTGGCGACGGAGGACACCTACGGCGACGGCGGAGAAGACGATGTCCGCGGCCCGCATGAAGACGGCGTCGGAGAGGTCACGACAACTAAGCGCTTCGTCGCCGGCGTTGTCGAGGGCTAGCGGTGGCGCTAGGGTTCGTGTGAGAGTGGAAGAAAGGATAATGACTGTGGTAAGGCGTGTATTTATAGGGATAGGGACGGCACATCGTTATTACACAGGTGCCCCTGGCGATTCACATCTGAAGAACACGTGGCCATCATGCAACATATCGGAGGTTGTTCCACGTTCCCACGCACGCCTGGATTGTCGGGTGGTCGTTCCCACTTCTCCGGGTTTCAGGTGAAGGAATTAGCATTGAAAACGAACTTAATGTTTGTCTCTGTATCTTCTGCTGACAAGGACACAGAGAAGATATTCGACAGTTTCAATAGAATGCATATGATTTGGAGAGATAGAGTTTCATATAGAAAGCATAGAGAGGTTAGGGTCCGATCACATTCACTTAGTTCAAAGAGTTCAACAAAAAGACATAGCTATAAGTGAATGCTGTAGAGGACAGAACACTAGTATATATATATGATCAACATAATGAAGATAATCATGAAGACATGTTGAGATTGAAGCCAAATCAAATGTGAAGACACAACAAATGTAACACCATGGGTAAAACACTTCAAACAGACAAATTTTGTGGTGGTGTTACCCACCGTATAGGAAGTATTTGACCCAGACATGGCGCACAATTATCGTGGCGCTCCGAAGTCAAATTCCACATTAATGTATTCACACTTAGAATGTATGTCTTCATTGACTGAAGATATACTTTACTTCGTGTGTTGTACATCTAAGTCATCAATATGCATAAGTGTTAGGATGTGTGCCTGATCACAGGACATTTGAGGATTCCAAGATATTTAGCTCACACTGTAACTTGCAAAATCTCTTCTCATCCAAGGGCTTGGTGAAGATATCTGCCAATTGCTCTTCAGTGTTGATGTGTATGATATCAATATCTTCCTTCACAACATGATCTCTGAGAAAGTGATGACGAATTTCAATATGCTTTGTCTTCGAGTGCTAAACTGGGTTGTTGGCAATCTTGATGGCGCTTTCGTTGTCGCAGTAGAGTGGCAATTGCTTCAGATGAATGCCATATCTTTGAGGGTTTGCTTCATCCACAGAAGCTGAGCGCAGCAAGATCCAGCAGCAATGTATTCAGATTCAGCAGTGGAGAGAGATACACAGTTCTGCTTCTTTGAAGACCAACATACAAGTCATCGTCCCAGAAAATGACATGTGCCTGATTAGACTTGCGATCCACCTTGTCACCAGCATAATCAGCATCCGAAAATCCAACCAGATCAAACTCTGAGCCCTTTGGATACTATAATCCTAGAGTTGGGGTGTAAGCCAAATATCAAAGAATTCGCTTCACAGCTAAGTGATGCGATTCCTTTGGTGCCGATTGGAATCGAGCACACATGCAAACACTAAGCATAATATCTGGCCTAGATGCACATAGATAAAGTAAAGAACCAATCATGGAGCGGTATACCTTTTGATCGAACTCTTTACCATTGCCGTCGGGACCCAGATGATGTTTGGCTGACATTGGCGTCGTGAAGCCTTTGCAGTCTTGCATACCAAACTTCTTCAGGCAATCTTTGAGATACTTCTCTTGAGATATAAAGACGCCGTTGCGTTGCTGATGTATTTAAAGACCAAGGAAGAACTTCAGCTCACCCATCATGGACATCTGATATTGCTCTTGCATCATATATCCAAACTCTTCACTGTATTTCTGATTGGTGCAGCCGAAGATAATGTCATCCACATATATTTGGCACACAAACAATTCACCATCATATGTCTTCGTGAAGAGAGTGGGGTCGAGGGAACCAGGTTTGAAGCCTTTGCTCTTCAAGAAGTCTTTGAGTGTGTCATACCAAGCCCGAGGGGCTTGTTTGAGGCCATATAGTGCCTTGTTGAGCTTGTATACCATGTTAGAATGTTTTGGATCTTCAAAGCCAGGTGGTTGTGCAACATACACTTCTTCTTCAATCTTGCCATTAAGAAAAGCGCTCTTCACATGCATTTGATATAGAAGTATGTTATGATGATTTGCATAGGCCAGCAGTATGCGTATGGCTTCAAGTCTAGCCACAGGAGCAAATGTTTCATCGAAGTCAATCCCTTCAACTTGAGTGTATCCTTGAGCAACGAGACAAGCTTTGTTTCTGACAACTTGACCATGCTCATCTTGCTTGTTGCGATATATCCATTTGGTGCCTATTATATTGTGCTTCCGAGGATCAGAACGCTTAACCAGTTCCCATACATTATTCAGCTCAAACTGTTGAAGCTCTTCTTGCATAGCTTGAATCCATTCAGGTTCCATGAAGGCTTCTTCAACTTTCTTGGGTTCTGTTATTGAGATGAATGCGAAGTGCCCACAAAAATTTGCTAGCTGTGTTGCCCTTGAACGAGTGAGTGGACCTGGTGCATTGATGCTATCAATTATTCTCTCAATCTGCACTTCATTTGCAACACGAGGATGTTCATGACGAAGATTTTGCTCTTGCTGATCATTATCATTGTTAGAGGGATTGTCTTCAGGCTGAGCATTGTCTTCAGGTTGATCAGGTGCGGAGATGATAAGTTCTTCTTCAGGTTGAGCTTCAGAAGGTATGATTTCTCCAGTTCCCATAAGTTTGATTGATTCACTGGATGGAACTTCATCTAGCACATTTGGCAGTTGCTCTCTTTGTGAGCCGTTAGTTTCATCGAACCGCACATCCACTGTTTCAACCACTTTGTAATGAAAGAGATTGAAGACTCTGTAGGAATGAGAATCCTTTCCATATCCAAGCATAAAACCCTCATGTGCTTTTGGTGCAAACTTTGAAGTGTGATGTGGATCCTTGATCCAACACTTGGCGCCAAATACTCTGAAGTAACTGACATTTGGCTTCTTGCCAGTAAGGAGTTCATAGGATGTCTTGTTCAGAAGCTTGTGAAGATAAACACGGTTGATGATATGGCATGCAGTGTCAATGGCTTCAGGCCAGAATTTTCTTGGAGTCTTGTATTCATCAAGCATCGTCCGAGCCATCTCAATAAGTGTTCTGTTCTTGCGTTCGACGACGCCATTCTGCTGTGGCGTGTACGGAGCTGAGAATTCATGTGTGATGCCCAAAGTATCAAGATATGTATCAAGGCTAGTGTTCTTGAATTCAGTGCCATTGTCACTTCTGATGTGCTTTATCTTGGCGCTATAGTTGTTCATTGCTCGATTGGCAAAGCGTCTGAAGACATCCTGCACTTCAGTCTTGTAAAGGATTATATGCACCCAAGTATATCTTGAATAATCAACAACAATGGCAAAGCCATAGAGACAAGCAGTAGTAGTAAGAGTTGAGTAATGAGTGGGACCGAAAAGATCCATGTGCAGCAGTTCGAAGGGTTGAGTCGTTGTCATGATTGTCTTTGAGGGATGCTTGGCCCTCATCATCTTTCCTGCTTCACAGGAACCGCATAAGTGATCCTTCTTGAACTTGACGCCCTCGATGCCTATGACATGATTTTTCCTTGCAAGGGTGTGGAGGTTCCTCATGCCAGCATGCCCTAGCCTTCGATGCCAGAGCCATCATTCAGAAGCTTTTGCTAGAAGACATACTGCAAGTTGTGGTCCTGCTGAGAAATCTACAACATACAAATCATCTTTTCGATACCCTTCAAACACTAGAGACTTGTTAGATTCCATTAGTACAACGCAATGATATTTTCCAAACATCACAATCATGTTTAAATCACAAAGCATTGAGACAGACATTAAGTTGAAACCAAGGGATTCAACAAGCATGACTTTATCCATGTGTTGATCCTTTGAGATTGCAACTCTACCTAGACCCAATACCTTGCTTTTACCAGTGTCAGCAAATGTGATGTGACTTTTGTCTGATGGACGTAAAGTTGAGTCCATGAGAAGGCTTCGCTTGCCAGTCATGTGATTTGTACACCCACTATCAATAATCCATTCTGAAGCAGCTGGTGTCGTACCCTACAGTGCAGTTAGGGGGATAGGCTTCACGAAGAGAATTGTGAAGCAAAAACATTTGACGAACCAGTGGATTATTAAAGCTTAGATCAAGATTAGGACTGATAGGGCAGGTTGCAAGTGATTCAGAAACAAAGTACATAGTAAGACCATTTGGGCATTTGATCTTGCGCCCTACAAGATGTTTAAGGTCCCTAGCAATAGTGTCAGATGATTTTGGTTTTCGGCTGGAGACCTTTTCCTGCAAAAGAGAGTTAAGCTTTCTTATCCACCCACATCTTCAGGGGTGGCTTCGAAGCAATAAGTCTAAGTGCAGCATCTGAGACCTTTGGCTTTGGAGCCCTAGCAAAAAGTCTTGCAGGTGGACAATAGTATTCATAAGAATAAGTAGAATAGTTCTTGGTCTTATGAACATGGCGGTTTGATGAACCGCGCTCATATTCATAGGCCTGAGTATGGCTTCCCTGCAAAACATTTGCGTTAGTGTGACTCAGGTGAGTCCTCTGTCTGTATGAAGCCCTTGGACCGTATGAGGCCTGTGGTCTGGGGTTTGTCTTCTTCACCTGTGGTGTCATGATGACATTCACAGGAAGATTCTCTAAACACCTTTTCGGCACCCAGATCTTCTTCATAGGCGGTCCATTCCTGTAGTTAGTACCAATATACCTGGCAAACACTTCACCATTCTGATTCTTAAACAGTTTGTAGTTTGCATCAAAGGATTCATCAATAACAATGGGGTTAGCACAAGTGAAGCCAGATAGAGTGGATGGGTCTGCTGAAGGTTCCTTTGCAGCAACCCATGTGGTTTTGGGGGACTGCTCAGGTTTCCAGTAAGAGCCATCAGCATTCATTTTCCTTATGAACCCAACACCCTCTTTCCTAGGGTTTCGGTTCAGGATCTGCCTTTTGAGGACATCACATAGTGTCTGATGCCCTTTGAGACTTTTGTACATCCCTGTTTCAAGCAGTGTCTTCAACCTAGCATTCTCATCAGCAATAGCAGTGGTGTCCTCAGCAGAGGGGTAAGTTTCCACATCAATAGTTGAAGATATTGCAACAGTAGCAGCAGTAGAACATTCAGCAACAGAAGTACCGTTATCACGCTCGATACATTTAAGACATGGTGGTTCAAATCCTTCCTGAGCTGAACTGATCTGTTTGGCGCGAAGTGACTCGTTTTCTTTTTGAAGATCTTCATGAGCCGCTCTCAATTTCTCAAGATCTTGCTTCCTTTGAAGATAATCATAGGAAAGCCTTTCATGAGCTGTTGAGAGCGTTTCATGATGACTTTCAAGTTCCTCATACTTAACGTGAAGATTTTTTATGTCTTCAATTAAGGACTGAGATCAAGTCATTTCAGCGTCTAACAGATCATCGCTTTTGTCTAACAGTTTTTGAATGTGTTCCATGGTTTTCTGTTGTTCAGTTGCAATTTTAGCAAGTGTTTTGTAGCTGGGTTTGGAAACACAATCAGAGTCATCGTCATTAGATGTTTGATAGTGAGTAGTGCGTGTGTTTACCTTGGCACCACGTGCCATGAAGCAGTAGGAAGGAGCGGAGTAGTCCTTGTCATTTGCATCGGTGTCGGTGATGAAGTCATTTTCTTCAGTGTTGAAGATGGACTTGGCAACGTATGTTGTAGCCAGACTTGCAATGCCAGAATCGGACTCCTCCTCAGACTTCACCTCCGCCTCCTCAGATGCGGACTCATCCTCAGAGTCCATTTCCTTGCCAACAAACGCACGTGCCTTGCCAGATGAGCTCTTCTTGTGTGATGAAGACTTGGAGGAAGACTTGGAAGAACATTTTGAGTATTTCTTCTTCTTCTTGTCGTTAGAGTCATACTCCTTGCTCTTCTTCTTCTTGTTGTTCTCATTGTCCCACTGTGGACACTCAGAGATGTAGTGGCCAGGTTTCTTGCACTTGTGACATGTTCTCTTCTTGTAGTCATGAGCAGAAGCTTCATCATTCCTTGAGCTTGATCGCGAAGACTTTTGGAAGCCTTTCTTCTTGGTGAATTTTTGGAACTTCTTCACAAGCATAGCAAGCTCCCTTCCAATGTCTTCAGGATCATCAGAACTGCTGTCAGACTCTTCTTCAGATGAGGAGACAGCCTTTGCCTTCAAGGCACGAGTTCGCCCATAGTTTGGACCGTAGATGTCTCTTTTCTCAGAAAGATGAAACTCGTGTGTGTTGAGCCTTTCAAGTATGTCAGACGGATCGAGTGTCTTGAAATCAGGACGTTCTTGAATCATCAGGGCTAGGGTGTCAAATGAGCTGTCAAGTGATCTCAGGAGTGTCTTGACGACTTCATGCTTGGTGATCTCAGTAGCGCCGAGGGCTTGAAGCTCATTTGTGATGTCAGTGAGTCGATCGAACGTGAGCTGGACATTCTCATTGTCATTTCTCTTGAAGCGGTTGAAGAGGTTGTGAAGGACACTGATTCTCTGATCTCTCTGGGTTGAGACGCCTTCGTTGACCTTGGATAGCCAGTCCCAGACTAGCTTAGATGTTTCCAAAGCACTCATGCAGCCATACTGTCCTTTGGTCAGATGACCACAGATGATATTCTTGGCAGTAGAGTCCAGTTGAACGAACTTCTTGACATCAGCGGCAGTGACACCTTCTCTAGCCTTGGGAACGCCGTTCTTGACGACATACCATAGGTCGACATCAATGGCTTCAAGATGCATGCGCATCTTATTCTTCCAGTAGGGATATTCAGTTCCATCGAAGACGGGGCACGCAACGGAGACTTTAATTATCCCTGCAGTCGACATAGCTAAAACTCCAGGTGGTTAAACCGAATCACACAGAACAAGGGAGTACCTTGCTCTGATACCAATTGAAAGTGCTAGTGATCGACTAGAGGGGGGGGGGTGAATAGACGATTTTTATGAAAGTCTTCAAAACATGTGAGTTTCGAAGACAAACGATAGAAATAAACCTATTATCATGCAGCGGAAGGTAGACTACACTAGGCAAACCATAGTCATGTATTCAATGAAGTGAAAGCACAATGACAAATAGCAGCTAGGCAGTAAGGATCAGGTAGGAAGATGTTAAGAAGCCAATCAGTACATGTAATCACTTAGTGAAGTCAAATGGTGATGCTATCGTACAATGACTTCACAAGAACCAACAGTAAGTAAGGGAAGGGAAGGATGAAACCAGTGACTCGTTGAAGACAATGATTTGTTGGAGCAGTTCCAGTTGCTGTGACAACTGTACGTCTGGTTAGGGAGGCTGAGATTCAACTCAGAAGACCTCGTCTTCACCTTATTCCCCTTGAGCTAAGGACACCCAGTCCTCGCCCAATTACTCTGGTAAGTCTTCAAGGTAGACTTCCAAACCTTCACAGACTTCGTTCACCGACGATCCACAATGACTCTTGGATGCTCAGAACGCGACGCCTAACCGGCTGGAGGATTCACAGTCCTCAAGTGTAATAAGTCTTCAGATCACACAGACAAGAAGACTTAAGTGATGCCTAACACTCTTTGGCTCTGGGTGGTTAGGGCTTTATCCTCTCAAGGAATTCTCTCTCAAAGGCTTCGAGGTGGGTTGCTCTCAAACGAAAAAAGCCGTACTTGAACTCTGATCAACCAACCGTTTATGGTTGTAGGGGGTGGGCTATTTATAGCCACTAGGCAACCCGACCTGATTTGTCCGAAATGACCCTGGGTCACTAAGGAACTGACACGTGTTCCCATGGTCAGATTTCAAACACAGAAGGCAACTTTACTTGGGCTACAAGCAAAGCTGACTTCTCCAACTCTGAACAAGATTCGCTCTCATAGTCTTCACTCGAAGACATAGGATTTTGGTTAAGCATCACTATAGTCATTCTGACTGGTTTTCTTGGACCCCACTTAACAGTACGGTGGTTCCTATGACTCAACAAAGAAGAAAAAGAACTACGAAAGATCTAAGTCTTCGCGCTCCATAGTCTTCATGCGATGTCTTCTCTTGTCATAGTCTTCAAGGTGAATGTCTTCACTTACCACCTTTGACTTCAATGTCTTCATACATTTTTAGGGGTCATCTCTGGTAGGAAAACCGAATCAATGGGGGACTTCTACTTGTGTTATCCTGCAATTCTCACAAACACATTAGTCCCTCAACTAGGTTTGTCGTCAATACTCCAAAACCAACTAGGGGTGGCACTAGATGCACTTACTGATATAAAACCACTCCTACTGCCATATCTTAATGGTCTCCACAAAGGCCCCTTTGGGCCAGATAACTTTGGGAAGCTTGCTCACCATGTCACTGCCACAATCCGCGTGTTGCCTGTCAACCACCTTCGGCTTCACGTTGAAAATCTTGATCCACATGCCGAAGTGTGGAGGGATGCGGAGGAATGCCTCACACATGACGATAAACGCCAAGATGTGGAGGAAGGAGTTTGGGGCCAGATCGTGAAAATCTAGCCTGTAATAGAACATGAGACCACGAATAAAGGGGTGGAGGGGAAACCCTAGCCCGTGGAGAAAGTGAGGGAGGAAGACAACCCTCTCACCGGGCTCTGGAGTGGGGATAACTTGCTCCTTGGCAGGGAGTCTATCTCGGATTTCCGCTGTCAGGTACCTCGCCTCCTAGAGCTCCTTGATGTCCTTCTCCGTCACTGAGGAGGTCATCCACTTGCCTTGCGAGCCGGATCCGGACATGGCCGGAGTATTTGGTGTCGGTGCTAAAGATTGGGACTTGGGCGCTGGAGCTCGAGGACGGATGGGCGGAGGAAGGAGAAGGCATGGGGAGAAGAGATGGATTCTTATCCTCTTAAAAAGGCAGCGAATATCAAGCGGCCCCACGAGCCTTAAAACTCGCCTATTCCCAAGGGTCATGCAAAACAGCACGGTTAGATTACCCAAACCCGTATTGATGAGAATCCCACAACGAGGGGACACGATCTCTGCTTTGACAAGACGTGTCAATGAGGAACCGTGCCTCGAATTATGAAGCGGGAAGCTAAAAACGGTTCAAAACAATAATAAGGCTAGAACATAACATCTCGCCAAAAAAGTTGTCAGTGGACATAGCCTATTTTTGTTTAAGTATTTTACCCTTGTGGTCCAGGGTTGTAACTATTATACAGAACTGGATATAGTTCTGTTGTTCAACTACTTTGAAGTATTCGGAGGAGGAACCCGCCTTGCAATGCCGAAGACAAACTGCGCGCCGGAAACATCGTCATTGAAGCCTGGTTCAGGGGCTACTGAGGGAGTCCTGGATTAGGGGGTCCCTGTTCGTCCATTCTTTGTGACATGGGCCGGACTAATGGGCCAAGAAGATACAAGATAGAAGGCCTTCCCCCGTGTCCGAACGGGACTCTCCTTTTCGTGGATGGCAAGCTTTTCGTTCGGATATGAAGATTCCTTCTTCTGTAAACCGACTCTGTACAACCCTAGGCCCCTCCGATGTCTATATAAAATGGAGGGTTTAGAACGTAGAGGCAATCATAATCATACATGCTAGACATCTAGGGTTTAGCCATTATGATCTCGAGGTAGATCAACTCTTGTAACCCCTATACTCATCAAAGTCAATCAAGCAGGAAGTAGGGTATTACCTCCATTAAGAGGTCCCGAACCTGGGTAAACATCGTGTCCCTTGTCTTTTGTTACCTTCGATCCTCAGACACACAGTTCAGGACCCCCTACCCGAGATCAGCCAGTTTTGACACCGACAGATGCCGAGTCCCGAAATGCAAAAAAATGAATTTATTTTATGTTGTCTAATAATGAATTCCTTGGAAAGTGTTGGTATGGAGGGCACCCATGGATACGGTTAGCCATGGAAAGTGAAAGTATGGTGGAAAAAGGAATAAACTCTATTTTATGTTTGGGAACCGCATATGATATATCTAAGCATGGAAAGTATTGGGAACTCTGAGTCATTTTCATTGGTGGGATGGATACACCTCCCAATATGTTTTTATCTCTAAGTTTTTCGCTTTGAGCTCTGGCACCTCTACAAATCCCTACTTCCCTCTGCGAAGGGCCTTTCTTTTACTTTATGCAATTTTTATTTTGAGTCTCCATCTTCTCTTATAAAAGCACCAACTAGGAGGCAATATGATTGTACTTAAGTACTGGGTATTGCTAATATTCGAATGTGTTTCATGAATGGATCAATGGTTGAGCATGACGAGATAGGGATAAGTTATTTTAGCGTTGATATTTTGAAAGACATGGTTGCTTGTTGATATGCTTGAGTATCTAAATTATCATGTCAAAACTAGACTATTGCTTTGAACAACTAAAAGTCCAAATGTCCATGCTACAAAGAAAAGAAATATGATATTACATGTTAGGCAACATTCCACATCAAAAATTCTATTTTTATTACTTACCTACTCGAGGACGAGTAGGAGTTAAGCTTGGGGATGCTGATACGTCTCCAACGTATCTATTATTTTTTATTGTTCCATGCTGTTATATTATCAATGTTGGATGTTTTATAATCATTTTATAGTCATTTTATATCATTTTTTGGTACTAACCTATTGACATAGTGCCAAGTGCTAGTTGCTGCTTTTCCATGTTTTTCACATCGCATAAAATCAATATCAGACAGAGTCCAAATGCCCCGAAACTTTACAGAGAATTTTTATGGTCCAGAAGGAACACAATGGGCCCTGGCTGCGCCTGGGGGGTGCCCCGATGGAGGTACAACCCACCAGGGCGCGCCCTGGTGGGTTGTGCCCACCTCGGGTGCCCCCGGACCGCCTCTTTGCTTACCCCAATATTCCATAAAACCTAGGGGAGTCCACGAAATATTGATCCAGCCACCGCATAGTCCAAAACCACCAGCTCCAATCTAGACACCATCTCGGATGGGGTTCACCACCTCCATTGGTGCCTCTCCGATGATGCGTGAGTAGTTCTTTGTAGACCTTCGGGTCCGTAGTTAGTAGCTAGATGGCTTCATCTCTCTCTCTTGAGTCTCAATACAATGGTCTCTTGGGGATCCATATGATGTAACTCTTTTGCGGTGTGTTTGTTGGGATCGATGAACTTTGAGTTTATGATCAGATCTATGTTTTTGTATCCATGAAACTATTTGGGTTTCTTTGATAACTTTTATGCATGATCTCTTATAGCCTTGTATTTCTTCTCCGATATTTGGGTTTTGTTTTGCCAACTTGATCTATTTATATTGCAATGGGAATAGCTACTTTGTAGTGGGTTCGATCTTACGGTGCTTGATCCGAGTGACAGAAAGGGAACCGACACGTATGTATCGTTGCTACTAAGGATAAAACGACGGGGTCTATCTCTACATAGATAGATCTTGTCTACATCAGGTCATCTTTGTTATTGCATTACTCCATTTCTCCATGAACTTAATACACTAGATGCATGCTAGATAGCGGTCGATGTGTGGAGTAATAGTAGTAGATGCAGGCAGGAGTCGGTCTACTAATCTTGGATGTGATGCCTATATAATGATCATTGCCTGGATATCGTCATAATTATTCGACATTCTATCAATTTCCCAACAGTAATTTGTTTACCCACCGTTTGCTATTTTTCTCGAGAGAAGCCACTAGTGAAACCTACGGCCCCCGGGTCTTCTTTCTCATATATTTGCCTTTGCGATCTACTTTTCTCTTGCTTTTATTTTCAGATCTACTAAACCAAAAACCCAAAAATACTTTGCTGCAATTTATTCTTATTTAGTTACTTGGTGTTCAATCTATCAATCTACTACAAATTTACCTCATGCCCGTTTGCCTATCTTGAGGCGCTGTACCCCGTAAGGGATTGGCAACCCCTTTAACATGTCAGGTTGCGAGAAGTTGTTATTTGTGTGCAGGTGCTGTTTATGTTGTGTTGCTTGGTTCTCCTACTGGTTCGATAACCTTGGTTTCATATATGAGGGAAATACCTACCGCCGCTGTGCTGCATCATCCCTTCCTCTTTGGGGAAATATTGACGTAGCTTCAAGCGACGTCACCCACCCACCACAAGCAATATTCCCCAAGCAATTCAGGTCCTCCAGATGTATGCGACCTAATGTATGTATGGCAGCAACCTGAGGAAATGGTCCACCACTTTTGGGCCAGATTCCTCCTTGTTAAAAACAAGATCAAAGATTGCTACGACGACGACACGGTCTTAGTATTTTACTGCAACTGTACGGACGAGGGAATCCTTAACGCCCTCAACTGTCGCTGCATACTGAACTTTGCAGATTTGGCACACATCGTACAGGAGTACAACATAATGGAAAGCACCTGGAAGGCCCAGAAAGCTCGGTGGGACAAAAAGGATGCACCCTTACGGGGCACCTGATCATCACCCCATGGACAAAAAAGTCAAGCCCTTTACGAGACACAGAATTGTCCTTGACGACCTGCTCAATAAAACCTATCAGATACATACGACGCTGAATACCGAACCAAACATAGCCTTCGGGCATGTTGGGTACTCCGGCAGGTGGCTAAGAGCGGCGAGGCCATGCTCACGAACATTACTCCAGAGAGGCACTCTTCGGAGGATGCCGATCTCAACGTTTTTACGATCTTCGAGACCTTTTCTTCTAACAATTGGCGCAAAAGGGCATTATGCGAGCTTGCTGAAGTCAACCAGGTAGCCACAATAAATCCTTGTAACGACATGGCTATAACCTTCACCGCCGATGACGAGCCAAGGGCCAGATCAGTCCGAGCACCAGCCGCTTTGATTTTAAACCCAATAGTGGATGGCTTTCGACTCACAAAAGTGCTCACGGACGGTGGCAACAGACTGAACCTTGATACATCTCCAACGTATCTATAATTTTTGATTGTCCCATGCTATTATATTATCTGTTTTGGATGTTTAATGGGCTTTATTATGCACTTTTATATTATTTTTTGGACTAACCTATTAACCAAAGGCCCAGTGCAAATTGCTGTTTTTTCCTATTTCAGTGTTTCGCAGAAAAGGAATATCAAAAGGAATCCAAACGGAACGAAACCTTCGCGAGGATCTTTTTTGGAACAAACGCAATCCAGGAGACTTGGAGTGGAGGTCAAGGAAGCAACGAGGCGACCACGAGGTAGGGCGGCACGCCCAGGGGCAGGCGCGTCCCCACCCTCGTGGGCCCCGCGTAGCTCCATCGACCTACTTCTTTCGCCTATATATACTCTTATAGCCTGAAAAGACCCAAGGGATCCACGAAACCACTTTTCCACCACCGCAACCTTCTGTACCCATGAGATCGCATTTGGGGACCTTTTCCGGTGATCTGCCGGAGGGGGATTCGATCACGGAGGGCTTCTACATCAACACCATAGCCTCTCCGATGATGTGTGAGTAGTTTACCACAGACCTTCGGGTCCATAGTTATTTGCTAGCTGGCTTCTTCTCTCTCTTTGGATCTCAATACAAAGTTCTCCTCGATGTTCTTGGAGATCTATTAGATGTAATTCTTTTTGCGGTGTGTTTGCCAAGATCCGATGAATTGTGGGTTTATGATTAAGACTATCTATGAACAATATTTGATTCTTCTCTGAATTCTTATATGCATGATTTGATATCTTTGCAAGTCTCTTCGAATTATCAGTTTGGTTTGGCCTACTAGATTGATCTTTCTTGCAATATGAAATTTAAACAACTTGATCATGAGCATGTTGCACAAGCGTGGGAGAGGATGAAATTAATGATACGCAATTGCCCTACACATGGTTTGAATTTATGGATGATTATACAAAAAATTATGCTGGATTGAATTTTGCTTCTAGAAATCTTTTAGATTCGGCCGCGGGAGGCACTTTTATGGAAATCACTTTAGGAGAAGCTACTAAACTCCTAGATAATATTATGGTTAATTATTCTCAATGGCACGCGATAAAATGTTCATGCGAAGAATGTCTGAGTACTACAATCACTTGATAAGATAGTGATTGACGGAGTTCTCTAGTCACTATCACCAAGTTACTAGAACTTCGTGATGAACTATAATATGCAAGGGATAACAGAAGCGATTCCCAAGCTCTTCGTGATGCTAAAATGGACGAAGGTAGAAATCAAGAAAAGCATCAAGTGTTGATGGTTGACAAGACCACTAGTTTCAAAAAAAGGGCAAAGGGAAGAAGGGGAACTTCAAGAAGAATGGCAAGCAAGTTGCTGCTCAAGTGAAGAAGCCCAAGTCTGGACCTAAGCCTAAGACTAAGTGCTTCTACTGCAAAGGGACTGGTCACTGGAAGCAGAACTGCCCCAAGTATTTGGCGGATAAGAAGGATGGCAAAGTGAACAAAGGTATATTTGATATACATGTTATTGATGTGTACTTGACTAGTGTTTATAGCAACCCCTCAGTATTTGATAATGGTTCAGTTGCTAAGATTAGTAACTTTAAACGGGATTTGCAGAATGAACAGAGACTAGTTAAGGGTGAAGTGACGATGTGTGTTGGAAGTGGTTCCAAGATTGATATGATCATCATCGCACACTCCCTATACTTTTGGGATTAGTGTTGAACCTAAATAAATGTTATTTGGTGTTTGCGTTAAGCATGAATATGATTTGATCATGTTTATTGCAATATGGTTATTCATTTAAAGTCAGAGAATAATTGTTGTTCTGTTTACATGAATAAAACCTTCTAAGGTCGTACACCCAAGGTGAATGGTTTATTGAATCTCGGTCGTAGTGATACACATATTCATAGTATTGAAGCCAAAAGATGCAAAGTTAATAATGATAGTGCAACTTATATGTGGCACTGTCGTTTACGTCATATTGGTGTAAAATGCATGAAGAAACTCCATGCTAATGGGCTTTGGGAATCACTTGGTTATGAATCATTTGATGCTTGCCAACCATGCCTTGTGGGCAAGATGATTAAAACTCCGTTCTCCGAAACAATGGAGCAAGCAACTGACTTATTGAAAATAATACATACTGATGTATGCAATCCGATGAGTGTTGAGGCTCGCGGCAGGTATCGTTATTTTCTGACCTTCACAGATGATTTAAGAAGATATGGGTATATCTACTTGATGAAACATAAGTCTGAAACATTTGAAAAGTTCAAGGAATTTTAGAGTGAAGTTGAAAATCATCGTAACAAGAAAATAAAGTTTCTGCGATCTGATCGCTGAGGAGAATATTTGAGTTACGAGTTTGGTCTTCATTTGAAACAATGCGGAATAGTTTCGCAACTCACGCCACCTGGAACACTACAGCGTAATGGTGTGTCTGAATGTCATAACCGTACTTTATTAGATAATGTGCGATCTATGATGCCTCTTACCTATTTATCACTATCGTTTTGGGGTTATGCATTAGAGACAACTGCATTCACGTTAAATAGGGCACCATCTAAATCCGTTGAGACAACACCATATGAACTGTGGTTTAGCAAGAAACCTAAGATGTCGTTTCTTAAAGTTTGGGGCTATGATGCTTATGTGAAAAAGTTTCAACCTGATAAGCTCGAACCCAAATCAGAGAAATGCGTCTTCATAGTATACCCAAAGGAAACTGTTGGTTACACCTTCTATCAAAGATCCGAAAGACATGATCTTTGTTGATAAGAGTGGATCCTTTCTAGAGAAGAAGTTTCTCTCGAAAGAAGTGAGTGGGAGGAATGTAGAACTTGGTGAGGTAATTGTACCTTCTCCCGAATTGGAAAGTAGTTCATCACAGAAATTAGTTCCAGTGATTCCTACACCAATTAGTGCGGAAGCTAATGATGATGATCATGAAACTTCAGATCAAGTTACTACCGAACCTCGTAGGTCAGCCTAAGTACGGTCCGCACAAGAGTGGTATGGTAATCCTGTTCTGAAAGTCATGTTACTAGACCATGCCGAACCTACGAGCTATGAGGAAGCGATGATGAGCCCAGATTCCACAAAATGGCTTGAGGCCATGAAATTTGAGATGGGATCCATGTATGAGAACAAAGTATGGACTTTGATTGACTTGCCGGATGATCGGTGAGTCATTGAGAATAAATGGATCTTCAAGAGGAAGACGGACGCTGATAGTAGTGTTACTATCTACAAAGCTCGAATTGTCGCAAAATGTTTTCGACAAGATCAAGGTGTTGACTACGATGAGATTTTCTCACTTGTAGCGATGCTTAAGTCTGTCCAAATCATGTTAGCAAATTGCCACATTTTATGAAATCTAGCAAATAGATGTCAAAACTACATTCCTTAATGGATTTCTTAAAGAAGAGTTGTATATGATGCAACCAGAAGGTTTTGTCGATCCAAAAGGTGCTAACAAAAATGTGCAAGCTCCAGCGATCCATCTATGGACTAGTGCAAGCATCTCGGAGTTGGAATATACGCTTTGATGAGTTGATCAAAGCATATGGTTTTATACAGACTTGCGGTGATGCCTGTTTTTACAAGAAAGTGAGTGGGAGCACTACAACATTTCTGATAAGTATATGTGAATGACATATTTGTTGATCGGAAATAATGTAGAATTTTCTGGAAAGCATAAATGAGTGTTTGAAAAGAGTTTTTCAAAGAAAGACCTCGATGAAGCTGCTTACTCATTGAGCATCAAGATCTATAGAGATTGATCAAGACGCTTGATATGTTTTTTCAATGAGTACATACCTTGACAAGATTTTGAAGTAGTTCAAAATGGAACAGTCAAAGAAGGAGTTCTTGCCTGTGTTGCAAGGTGTGAAGTTGAGTAAAGACTCAAAACCCGACCACAGCAGAAAATAGAAAGATAATGAAAAGTCATTCCCTATGCGTCAGTCATAGGTTCTATAATGTATGCTATGCTGTTTACCAGTACTATTGTATACCTTAGCATGATTCTGGCAAGGGAGTACAATAGTGATCTAGGAGTAGATCACTGGACAACAGTCAAAATTATCCTTAGAGGTCTAAGGAAATATTTCTCGGTTATGGAGGTGATAAAAAGAGTTTGTCGTAAAGAGTTACGTCGATGCAAGCTTTTTACATCGATCTAGATGACTCTAAGTCTCGATCTGGATACATATTGAAAGTGGGAGCAATTAGCTAGAATAGCTACGTGCAGAGCATTGTAGACATAGAAATTTGTGATATACATACGGATCTGTATGTAGCACACCCGTATACTAAACTTCTCTCACAAGCAAAACATGATCACTCTTTGGGTGTTAATCACATAGCAATGTGAACTAGATTATTGAATCTAGTAAACCCTTTGGGTATTAGTCAAATGGAGATGTGAACTAATCACATAAATATGTGAACTAGATTATTGACTCTAGTGCAAGTGGGAGACTGAAGGAAATATGCCCTAGAGGCAATAATAAAGTTGTTATTTATATTTCCTTATATCATGATAAATGTTTATTATTCATGCTAGAATTGTATTAACCGGAAACTTAGTACATGTGTGAATACACAGACAAACAGAGTGTCACTAGTTTGCCTCTACTGGACTAGCTCGTTGAATCAATGATGGTTATGTTTCGTAACCATAGACATGAGTTGTCATTTGATTAGCGGGATCACATCATTAGAGAATGATGTGATTGACTTGACCCACCCGTTAGCTTAGCACGATGATCGTTTAGTTTGTTGTTATTGCTTTCTTCATGACTATAGATGTTCCTATGACTATGAGATAATGCAACTCCCGAATACCGAAGGAATACTTTGTGTGCTACCAAACGTCACAACGTAACTGTGTGATTATAAAGGTGCTCTACAGGTGTCTTTGATGGTGTTTGTTGAGTTGGCATGGATCAAGATTGGGATTTGTCACTCCGATTGTCAGAGAGGTATCTCTGGGCCCTCTCGGTAATGCACATCACTATAAGCCTTACAAGCATTGTGACTAATGAGTTAGTTGCGGGATGATGCATTACGGAACGAGTAAAGAGACTTGCCGGTAATGAGATTGAACTAGGTATTGAGATACCGATGATCGAATCGCGGGCTAGTAACATACCGATGAAAAAGGGAACAATGTATGTTGTTGTGCGGTTTGACCGATAAAGATCTTCATAGAATATGTAGGAACCAATATGAGCATCCATGTTCCGCTATTGGTTCTTGACTGGAGATGAGTCTCGGTCATGTCTACATAGTTCTTGAACTCGTAGGGTCCGCACGCTTAACGTTTTGTGTTATGAGTTATGTTATTTGATGACCGAAGTTTTTTTGGAGTCCCGGATGAGATCGGGGACATGACGAGGAGTCTCAAAATGGTCGAGACATAAAGATCTATATATTGGAAGGCTATATTCGGACATCGGAAAGGTTCCGAGTGATTCAGGTATTTTTCGGAGTACCGGAGAGTTACGGGAATTCGCCGGGAGAAGTATTGGGCCTTATTGGGCCATACGGGAATAGAGGAGGCCGGACAAAGGGAAGGAGGTGCGTGCCCCCCTTGGGTCCGAATTGGACTATGGGAAAGGGGGCGGTGCCCCCTTGCCCTTTCATACTCCCTCTCTCTTTCCTTCTTTCTTCTCTCCTACTCCGGAAAGGAAAAGGGGAATCCTACTAGGACTTGGGAGTCCTAGTAGGACTCCCCACACTTGGCGCGCCCCCTCTAGGGCCGGCCTCCTCCTCCTCCCTCCTTTATATATGGGGGCAGGGGGGCACCCCATGGACACACAAGTTGATCAGTTGATCTTTTAGCCGTGTGCGGTGCCCCCTTCCACCATAATCCACCTCGGTCATATCGTAGCGGTGCTTAGGCAAAGCCCTGCGTCGGTAGCATCATCATCACCGTCATCACACCGTCGTGCTGACGGAACTCTCCCTCGAAGCTCTGCTGGATCGGAGTTCGTGGGACGTCACCGAGCTAAACGTGTGCTGAACTCGGAGGTGCTGTACGTTCGGTACTTGGATCGGTCGGATCGTGAAGATGTATGACTATGTCAACCGCGTTCTCATAACGCTTCCGCTTATGGTCTACGAGGGTACGTGAACGACACTCTCC
Source organism: Triticum urartu (assembly GCF_056163025.1). NCBI lineage: Eukaryota > Viridiplantae > Streptophyta > Magnoliopsida > Poales > Poaceae > Triticum > Triticum urartu. Next base: position 24,730,241 of record NC_141876.1, read on the forward strand.
CCTCTCGTTGCTACGCATCACGATGATCTTGCGTGTGCGTAGGATTTTTTTTGAAATTTCTGCGTTCCCCAACATTTCAATGCTTTGATTGAAGAAAAGTTTCTTAAGATTGGTGAGTTGGCTAGGAACGTGGATAGAATTTCTCTTGATGTTGATTCTTTGGAACTTAGATCTATTCCTCCTAAGCATGATATCAATGAGTCTCTCAAAGCCAAGAGAATTTCCATTGATGAGTGCAAAGAAAGAACCGCTAGGATGCGTGCTAAAAAGGATTGCTTTGTGAAGGCGTGTTCTTCTAGTTTTCCTGATAATAATGATGAAGATCTAAAAGTGATTGGTGTGTCTCCTATTAAATCTTTGTTTGCCAATATGAATCTTAATAAAGATGGGACTAGAGATGAGTCAATTTAGTTAGAACACATCCCAATGATTCCGAGTTTTTAAATCTTGATGCAAAAATTGGTAAAAGTGGGATTGAAAAGGTCAAAACTTTACATAGAAATGAACCCACTATTTTGGATTTCAAAGAATTTAATTAGGATAATTGCTCTTTGATAGATTGTATTTTCTTGTTGCAATCCGTGCTAAATTCTCCTCATGCTTATGATCAAAATAAAGCTTTTACTAAAAATATCGTTGATGCTTTAATGCAATCTTATAAAGAAAAGCTTGAACTAGAAGTTTCTACCCCTAGGAAACTTGATGATGAGTGGGAACCTACTATTAAAATTAAAGATTATGAATGCTATGCTTTATGTGATTTGGGTTCTAGTGTTTCCACGATTCCAAAAACTTTGTGTGATGTGTTAGGTTTCCGTGAATTTGATGATTGTTCTTTAAATTTGCATCTTGCGGATTCCACCATTAAGAAACCTATGGGAAGGATTAATGATGTTCTTATTGTTGCAAATAGGAATTATGTGGCCGTATATTTCATTGTTCTTGATATAATTGCAATCCTACATGTCCTATTATTCTTTGTAGACCTTTCCTTAGAATGATTGGTGCAATTATTGACATGGAAGAAGGAAATATTAGATTCCAATTTCCGTTAAGGAAAGGCATGGACACTTTCCTAGAAAGAAAATTAAATTACCTTATGAATCTATTATGAGAGCCACATATGGATTTCATACCAAAGAGGACAATACCTAGATCTATTCTTGTTTTTATGCCTAGCTAGGGGCGTTAAACGATAGCGCATGTTGGGAGGCAACCCAATTTTATTTTTGTTCCTTGCTTTTTGGTCCTGTTTAGTAATAAATAAATCATCTATCCTCTGTTATGATTGTGTTTTTATGTTTCGATTAGTGTTTGTGCCAAGTAAAGCCTTTAGGATCTTCTTGGATGATTGTTATTTGATCTTGCTGAAAAAATAGAAAGTATGCGCTCACGAGAATAATTTTCATTTTTTAGCAGAGAGCGATAAAATACTGATTCCAACTGCAGTAGATCAATATAAAAATTATTTAGGACGTCCTAATTTCTTAGGATTTTTTCAGTTACATATGTATTCGAAACCAACAGATTACTACAGACTGTTCTGTTTTTGATAGATTCTGTTTTTCATGTGTTGTTTGCTTATTTTGATGAATCTATGGCTAGTATCAGGGGGTATGAACCATAGAGAAGTTGGAATACAGTAGATTTAACACAAGTATAAATAAAGAATGAGTTTATTACAGTACCTTAAGGTGGTGATTTGTTTTCTTATACTAATGGAGTTCATGAGATTTTCTGTTGAGTTTTGTGTTGTGAAGTTTTCAAGTTTTTGGGTAAAGATTTGATGGATTTCAGAACAAGGAGTGGCAAGAGCCTAAGCTTGGGGACGCCCAAGGCACTCCAAGGTAACAAGGACAACCAAAAACCTAAGCTTGGGGATGCCCCGGAAGGCATCCCCTCTTTTGTATATTCCAATGATGGGCTTCCTCAAAAATGCCCTAGATTTTCGTGAGCAAGCAAGTTGGATGCAGACTCACTTAGTTTCTTTTGTTGAGCTTTCATATATTTATAGCTCTAGTGCATCCGTTGCATGGCAATCCCTACTCCTTGCATTGACATCAATTGATGGGCATCTACCTAGCCCGTTGATTAGCCGCGTCAATGTGAGACTTTCTCCTTTTTGTCTTCTCACACAACCTGCATCATCATATTCTATTCCACCCATGGTGCTATGTCCATGGCTCGCGCTCATATATTGCATGAAAGTTGAAAGAGTTTGAAAAGGCTAAGTATGAAACAATTGCTTGGCTTGTCATCGGGGTTGTGCATGATGGGAGCATTTTGTGTGATGAAAATGAAGCATGGCCAAACTATATGATTTTGTAGGGATAAGCTTTCTTTGGCTATGTTATTTTGATAAGACATAATTGCTTGGTAAGCATGCTTGAAGTATTATTATTTTTATGTCAATATTAAACTTATCTAGAATCTTTTGGATATAAACATTCATGCTGCAATAAAGAAAATTAGATTGAAAATTATGTTAGGTAGCATTCCACATCAAAAATTCTGTTTTTATCATTTACCTACTTGAGGACGAGCAGGAATTAAGCTTGGGGATGCTTGATACGTCTCCAAAGTATCTATAATTTTTTATTGTTCCATGCTATTATATTATCTATTTTGGATGTTTAATGGGCTTTATTATGCACTTTTATATTATTTTTGGGACTAACCTATTAACCGAAGGCCCAGTGCAAATTGCTATTTTTTTTTGCCTATTTCAGTGTTCCGTAGAAAAGGAATATCGAACGGAATCCAAACGGAATGAAACCTTCATGAGGATCTTTTTTTGGAACAAACACAATCCATGAGACTTGGAGTGGAGGCCAAGGAAGCAACGAGGCGGCCACGAGGTAGGGCGGCACGCCCCCCACCCTCGTGGACCCCTCGTGGCTCCACCGACCTACTTCTTTTGCCTATATATAATCTTATACCCTAAAAACATCCAGAGGAGCCACGAAACCACTTTTCCACCACCGCAACCTTCTGTACCCATGAGATCACATCTGGGGACCTTTTCCGGCGATCTACTAGAGGGGGATTCGATCACGGGGGGCTTCTACATCAACACCATAGCCTCTGCGATGATGTGTGAGTAGTTTACCACAGACCTTCGGGTCCATAGTTATTAGGTAGATGGATTCTTCTCTCTCTTTGGATCTCAATACAAAGTTCTCCTCGATGTTCTTCGAGATCTATTCGATGTAATTCTTTTTGCAGTGTGCTTGCCGAGATCCGATGAATTGTGGGTTTATGATTAAGATTATCTATAAACAATACTTGATTCTTCTTTGAATTCTTATATGCATGATTTGATATCTTTTCAAGTCTCTTCGAATTATCAGTTTGGTTTAGCCTACTAGATTGATCTTTCTTGCAATGGGAGAAGTGCTTAGCTTTGGGTTCAATCTTGCGGTGCTCGATCCCAGTGACAGAAAGGGAACCGACATGTATTGTATTGTTGCCATCGAAGATGAAAAGATGGGGTTTATATCATATTGCTTGAGTTTATCCCTCTACTTCATGTCATCTTGCCTAATGCGTAACTCTATTCTTAAGAACTTAATACTCTATATGCATGCTGGATAGTGGTCGATGTGTGGAGTAATAGTAGTAGATGCAGAATCGTTTCGGTCTACTTGACACAGACGTGATGCCTATGTTCCTGATCATGCCTAGATATCATCATAACTATGCGCTTTTCTATTAATTTCTAGGCAGTAATTTGTTCACCCACCGTAATATATGCTATCATGAGAGAAGCCACTAGTGAAACCTATGGCCCCCGGGTCTACTTTACATCATATTAGTTTCCCGTCAACTAGCCATTTCTGCCGCCGTTTATTTTGCAATCTTTATTTTCCAATCTATACAACAAAAATACCAAAAATATTTATCTTATTATCTTTATAAGATCTCACTTTCGTAAGTGACCGTGAAGGGATTGACAACCCCTTTATCGTGTTGGTTGCGAGGTTCTTGTTTGTTTGTGCAGGTACTAGGCGACTTGCGTCTAGTCTCCTACTGGATTGATACCTTGGTTCTAAAAAACTGAGAGAAATACTTACGCTACTTTGCTGCATCACCCTTTCCTCTTCAAGGGAAAACCAACGCATGCTCAAGAGGTAGCAGTGCTCGATCCCGGTGACAGAAAGGGAGCCGACACATATTGTATTGTTCTCATCGAGGATAAAAAGATGGGGTTTATATCATATTGCTTGAGTTTATCCCTCTACATCATGTCATCTTGCCTAAAGCGGTACTCTGTTCTTATGAACTTAATACTCTAGATGCATGCTGGATAGCGGTTGATGTGTGGAGTAATAGTAGTAGATGCAGAATCGTTTCGGTCTACTTGACACGGACGTGATGCCTATGTTCATGATCATGCCTGGATATTCTCATAACTATGCACTTTTCTATCAATTGCTCGGCAGTAATTTCTTCACCCACCGTAATATATGCTATCATGAGAGAATCCACTAGTGAAACCTATGGCCCCTGGGACTACTTTACATCATATTAGTTTTCCATCAACTAGCCATTTCTGTTGCCGTTTATTTTGCAATATTTATTTTCCAATCTATACAACAAAAATACCAAAAATATTTATCTTATTATCTTTATCAGATCTCACTTTCGTAAGTGACCGTGAAGGGATTGACAACCCCTTTATCACGTTGGTTGTGAGGTTCTTGTTTGTTTGTGCAGATACTAGGCGACTTGTGTGTAGTCTCCTACTGGATTGATACCTTGGTTCTCAAAAACTAAGGGAAATACTTATGCTACTTTGCTGCATCACCCTTTCCTCTTCAAGGGAAAACCAACGGATGCTCAAGAGGTAGCAAACCTCATCTACGAAGATACACTCCAGAAATTGTAGATGGACAAAAGTCGCATTGAGCAAAGTGACACCACTTTTCGAGGCATCATCCCCAGTCGAGAAGCACGAAGCTCGGGGAAGATCAAACTCGACATCGTATTCGGCACGCCGGAGAACTATAGGTCCGAAGAGTTGCTCTTCCACGTGGCACCTTTCAACAGCGGATATCATGGCCTGTTAGGGCGAGACGCATTCATACGCTTTCAAGCCATACCCCATTACGGGTATATGAAGCTCAAAATGCTAGGGCCGAACGGAGTTATCACTATCACTAGTGATCTGGATATAGCACTCCGCGCCGAAAACAAAACTGCATCCCTGGCCCTCGAGGCGCTATCCGAGGCCCTTGCGGCCGAGGAATTAACCACTCTACGCTCTACAATGGACAAGGACAATGTAATCCTCGACAAGAGGCCCAAGTCCACTTCCTTTAAGCCAGCAGACGAAATAGTCAAATTTCAAGTACACCCAATGGATCCTAATAAAACATCATCCATTGGAGCACAGCTATATCCAATGATCGACGCCGCTCTAAGAGCGTTTCTGTGCGAAAATTGGGACATCTTTGCCTGACACTCTTCGGATATGCCAGGAATCCCACGCAGACTGGCCGAACACAACCTCAATATAATAAAGGGGTTTAAACCAGTCAAGCAGATGCTGCGGCGATTTTCCGAACCCAAGCGACAAGATATGTGGTAGGAGCTAGCCAAACTACTTGAAAACGCCAGCGCCACTTACCAATGCATGATTCAAACATGCCTTTCGGACTCAAAAACACCGGCGCCACTTACCAACGCATGATTCAAACATGCCTGGAAAAACAAATTGGCAAGACGGTGGAGGCATATGTAGATGATGTAGTCATCAAAACTAAACATGTTGAATCATTGGTGGACGACTTGCTCCTTATATTCGACAACCTTCGAACATACGACATACGGCTCAATCCAGAAAAATGCGTTTTCGGCGTCCCGTCCAAAAAGCTGCTCGGGTTCATTGTTTCCAATAGAGGAATCGAAGCAAATCCAGCCAAAATCCGAGCCCTGTCACAATTGGCAACGCTAACAGACCAAAAGCAGGTCCAAAAACTAGCTGGGTGCATGGCAGCCTTGAGCCGCTTCATCTCCAAATTGGGAGAAAAGGCACTCCCACTTTATCGCCTGCTCTGACGTATCGACCGCTTTGAGTGGACGAATGCAGCAACAACCGGGTTGTAAGAAATAAAAACATTGTTAGCAAACAACCCAATTCTTGCTGCACCAAACGTTGGCAAACCTATGCTACTGTACATATTAGCAACTCAACAAGTAGTGAGCGCTATGCTCGTCGTCGAACGAGAGGAAGAGGGACACAAATTCCCACTCCAAAAACTAGTATACTATGTATCGACAGTCCTGATGATACGTCTCCAACGTATCTATAATTTTTGATTGTTCCATGCTATTATATTATCTGTTTTGGATGTTTAATGGGCTTTAATATGCTGTTTTATATTATTTTTGGGACTAACCTATTAACCGGAGGCCCAGTGCCAGTTACTGTTTTTTTGCCTAATTTAGAGTTTCGCCGAAAAGGAATACCAAACGAAATGAAACCTTCACGACGATCTTTCTTGGACTGAAAGCAAACCAGAAGACTTGGAGTTGAACTCTGGAACGCCACGAGGCAGGAGGGCGCGCACCCATCCTCGTGGGCCCCTCGTAGCTCCACTGACATACTTCTTTCGCCTACATATACTCTTATACCCTAGAAACATCAGAGAGAGCCACGAAACCACTTTCCACCACCGCAACCTTATGTACCCGTGAGATCCCATCTTGGGGCCTCTTCCGGCGATCTGCCGGAGGGGGAATCGATCACGGAGGGCTTCTACATCAACACCATAGCCTCTCTGATGAAGCATGAGTAGTTTACCACAGACCTTCGGGTCCATAGTTATTAGCTAGATGGCTTCTTCTCTCTCTTTGATTCTCAATAGAAAGTTCTCCTCAATGTTCTTGGAGATCTATTCGATGTAATACTCTTTTGCGGTGTGTTTGCCGAGATCCGATGAATTGTGGGTTTATGAACAAGATTATCTATGAATATTATTTGGTTCTTCTCTGAATTCTTATATGCATGATTTGATATCTTTGCAAGTCTCTTCGAATTATCAGTTTAGTTTGGCCTACTAGATTGATCTTTCTTGCAATGGGAGAAGTGCTTAGCTTTGGGTTCAATCTTGCGGTGCTCGATCCCAGTGACAGAAAGGGAATCGGCACGTATTGTATTGTTTCCATCGAGGATAAAAAGATTGAGTTTATATCATATTGCTTGAGTTTATCCCTCTACATCATGTCATCTTGCTTAAAGTGTTACTCTGCTCTTATGAACTTAATACTCTAGATGCATGATGGATAGCGGTCGATGTGTGGAGTAATAGTAGTAGATGCAGAATCGTTTCGATCCACTTGACACGGACGTGATGCCTATATTCATGATCATTGCCTAGATATTCTCATAACTATGTGCTTTTCTATCAATTGCTCGACAGTAATTTGTTCACCACCGTAATACATGCTATCTTGAGAGAAGCCACTAGTGAAACCTATGGCCCCCAGGTCTCTTTCTTATTATATTGCATCTCTTTTATTTACGTCGCATCTCGTTTACTATTTTGCAATCTTTACTTTCCAATCTATACAACAAAAATACCAAAAATATTTACTTTACTATCTTTATCAGATCTCACTTTTGAGAGTGACCATGAAGGGATTGACAACCCCTTTATCGCGTTGGTTGCAAGGTTCTTGATTGTTTGTGCAGGTACTAGGTGACTTGCGCATTGTCTCCTACTGGATTGATACCTTGGTTCTAAAAAACAGAGGGAAATACTTACACTACTTTGCTGCATCACCCTTTCCTCTTCAAGGGAAAACCAACACATGCTCAAGAGGTAGCACCTTACACCATGTAAATCCTAATACCCGCACTATCAAAAGATAGCGTATGCGGTCTTCATGGCATCTCGAAAGCTGCGACACTACTTTCAAGAGTGCTCGATCACGGTGGCTTCCGAAGTGCCACTCAACGACATCATAAACAATTGAGATGCCACCGGCCGCATTGCCAAATGGGCTATCGAGCTCGTACCATTTGAAATAACATACAAGCCACGCCGAGCTATTAAATCTCAGGTGTTGGCCGACTTTGTCGCCGAATGGACAGAAGCCGAACTCCCTAAAGAGTACAACACATACTCCAACTGGGTGATGTACTTCGAGACTCCAAAGTGTTAGCTGGATTGGGGGCCGGTGTCATCCTAACATCCCCTACAGGGGACACGATCCGTTATGTATTACAAATCATGTATACGGACTCCAATAACATGGCCGAATATGAAGCACTACTGCATGGACCCCGGATGGCCGTTTCTATGGGCATACAACGCCTGGAGGTGCATGGGGATTCGAACCTCGCGATATCGGAAATAAATGGAAAATTCGATGCAAAAGATCCAAAGATGGCGGCCTACCACAATGATGTACTCAAAATATCAGCTTGGTTTGAGGGGCTCGAGTTTCATATGTGGCTTGGGACAGTAATCAAACATCATACATCCCTAATCGAATGGGGCGCTAAGCGCAACCCCGTCCCGCCTAACACCTTTTTGGAAAGGCTTTTCAAGCCATCCGTGGTATGGTAGGACGAGAGCGGAAATACCAGTCCGGCGCCGATCACGCCCCCGTATGCCGAACACGATTCAAATATCATCGGGGGCTCGGGCACTGAACCAACATCTTCCGCCCAAGCAATCATGGTGGTAATTGCTCCATGGACCGAACCCTTCTTAGCCTACCTTAATAGGCTGGAGCTCCTTGATGACTAGAACGAGGCCCGTCGCATAGTTCGACGCTCTAAATCCTACAAAGTTCACGAAGGAGAACTCTACAAGAAAAGCACTACTGGAGTTCTTCAAAGATGTATCTGCGAAGAGGAGGGGCGACAGCTCTTGGCCAAAATACATGATGGCCTCGACGGCCATCATGCCGCATCTCGGTCCCTCATAAGCATGGCTTTCCGTACAGGTTTCTTCTAGCCCACAGCCCGAGCAGACACACAGGCCCTTGTACAGCACTGTGTCGGATGCCAGCTCTTTGCCAATCAAAGCCACATGCCACCCACTGCCCTAAGAACAATCCCCATTACCTGGCCTTTCGCGGTCTGGGGGCTAGACATGGTCGGACCCCTTAAAGGGGGAACCCACAAGAAGAAATATTTACTAGTCATGGTGGATAAATTCACTAAGTGGATAGAGGCCAAATCAGTAAAAACAGCTGAAGCCGAACTGGTGATAGATTTTATATCCGGTGTTGTACACCGTTATGGTGTCCCTCACATCATTATTACTGACAACGGCTCTAACTTCACACAGCCGATGAGGTAAAAAGTTGGTGTGCTAACCTGGGCATCAAGCTCGATTACGCCCCCATATATCACCCTCAAACAAACGGTCAAGTGAAACGGGCTAATGGCCTGATAATGAGCGGCATCAAACCCAGACTTGTGCGATCCCTAAAGGAGTTAGATAAACACTAGGTCGAGGAACTTAACTCCGTACTCTGGGGGCTGCGGACCACGCCCAACCGCACGACCAGATACACACCGTTCTTCATGATGTACGGCGCAGAGGCTGTCTTGCCCTGCGACATTATTCATGATTCACCTCGAGTGCGCATGTATGAAGAGAGAAAGGCCGAGCTCGATCGACAGGACGACTAAGATGGCCTAGAGGAGGAGCGCGATGTCGCAAAAGCCCGTTCCGCACTCTATCAACAACTAGCTCGAAGATACCAAAGCAGAGAAGTGCGGGCAAAGACTTATAACGCTGGTGAGCTCGTTTTACGCCTCCCAGAGAAGAAAAAGGACAAACTCATGCCAAAATGGGAAGGTCCCTTCATTATAGATGAAGTTCTCATTGTAGGAGCCTATCGCCTTCGCAATGCATCGGATAATCTCTTAGAGCCGAACCCTTGGAACGCTGCCCGGATCCGAAGATTCTACGCATAAGTACGGCCATGCTTATTATTCGTTCTTTTGTCTCCTTTTATTTTTTCCCCTTTTTCCTTTTTATACGTTTCCCATGGTGCGTTCAGATAAGCCGACCACCTGAGGGGTACACATCCTTAAATGTACACACCCCACCACGACTGGGGGCTTCTGTAAGTAGAAGCTTATTATTATACCAAGCCTAGTGCTCACAATATATGTGTCATTTGCGGATGTACATCCTTTTTCCATTATATGCACCTCTATGACTTAAGTTTTTGCCAAGCTGGTTTGCCTCGCTCCTGTGCTTGTGCCCTACATTCCTGATTGTTCGGCTAGGGCATAAAGGGAGCACCTCTGCGATTGTTACAACCGGGTCATTTGGACATGTAGCTCAGACGGGTGAAGCCGAAAGCTAGCGTTCTTAAGGGAATAATTGGTCGGCACTAAAACGACAAATTGTTGCCATATTGCAACCATCTTTAAGCACTTTGAGACGGGTTTTCCGTATTACAGACCACACGCCTTGGCATGTGTAATCATAATATACCGACCCAAGGAAAGGAACCTTTAACAGAACTAGTTTCCTTGGAAGATGTTTCTTACATACGTAATATAACATACATCCCAAACTCGATTTTTTTGTTTATTTGAGCAGAATGACTGGGTTGCCTGGTTTCCGGAAAGATATTTCCTATTGTCCTAAGTATCCAGAAACACTCCACCATTTTGGTCTAGAGGTTAAAGCCGAAATCCTGTGATGACAAAATCATTTCACATGTTCGGATCTAACCAAAGGTTGATCATAAATGTACACTGATACATTAAGTCAAAAACCTATTCCTTCTTTATTCCATCTATAAGGCTGTCTAATCTACAGTCTTCCTGCGAATATTTCGTAGTGATCATTACTTGATCATATACCAAATTTAAAGGGATTTCCTTCCCATCTGGTCCCTGAGGTCCTACTCGAGCCATATGATTCGGATCCAGTTTCATGAAGCGTGTCTTCACCATGGCCCAGGCTTCTTGTGCTCCTTCTCGGTAGGCAGACGTCTTCCATAGCTCGAATCGGTGTCGGGCACCTTTGAACAGGTTTGCCAGGCCCTCCATACTTTCTAGAGGGGAATCAGATGGCCGTAACGCCTTCACCATACTCCTCATTGCTTTCCGGGCCCGAGCATGCACGGAGGGCAACTCCTTTAGCACGTCGCCTTGAAACCCGGATACTTCCTCTTCTAGCCGACCAGTTAACAGACCTATCACAAAAAAATCATGATATTCCACATTATGGACTAAACATGAGTGCCTATGGTGGTTCTGAATAAGAGGGGAAGACATACCGAACATGCCGCCCTTCAGCTTTTCATTTTCCTTCTGAGTGGCTGATAGCTGAGCCTTCAAGCTCCCTATCTCTTTGGATTGTTTATCCTTTTCCTCCTCAATTTTTTTCTCCCTAGACGCGCCAGTCGCGGTCTCTTTCAATTCTTCTAGTTTGGCGGTGACCGCATTCAGTTGCGTCTGGTTTGTGTTCAGCTCCTGTGCTAGCATAGTGTTCTTTTCTTGAAGTACGTGCAAAAATTATCGATCCTTAAATCGGTTTGCTTCACAGTTTCAAGTCTCGGGGGCTACTGGCATATGACCATGCAAATTGCATCCAATTTTACGTGTATATTCTTGGAGAACAGTTGAATGAACCCGGCAAGGCCGTCTCGAGCGGCTCAGATATATGCATCTGTCGAACTCAGTGTGGTGAATTCTTGTTCGGACAAGGCCGGTGCACGCATAGCCTCCTTTAATCGATGGTGATTCATCACGCTCTCCACTTTGGAATCGTGACCGATACGTCATCTGAATTCTCTTGAGGAGGCGGAGCGGGCGTGGTGTCGGCTCGCATCCTAGTTAACGAGTCTGACACCGGATTAGTGGACATTTGGCCAATCGGGCGTTTTCCCACCATCTACCACGTACTCCTCCTAATGTCAAGGATAAAAAGGGAGACTCTTAACAACCCAGACTCGTGCCTAGGCATGCATTAAAGCACACATACCTCTTGGAAGACTGTGAGGTCTCCGCTATACTCCCGGTCCCTTTTTGTTTTGAACGACGGCCTTGTGTAGGGGCCGCCCTCGAGGAGATACGGTCCCTAGAGCGCCGATCCTATTAAAATCCGGATCAGTACAACAAGTAAGGATGCAGATGAGGATCTCCTCTTAGGAAGCCTCTGGATACTCACGATGTAGAATGGGTAAAGGCGAGGGTAGTTGGCGGTGATAGCCACTTCCTAACCATCAGGGCTCGCTTGATAGAGTACCCCATCGTCGAATTCTATGTATATGTCCAGATCCTTGCAAAAGCCAGGATCTTCATCATGATTATGATCCTCTGGCTGGGGAGCAGGACAGTGGATGTCCCCGGTCATCCTCTTCCATGACTGTTGGCGGCAATAACGAGCGAATTCGACTAGTGTCTGTAATGCAATAAAATAAGCACAGATGATCGAGATCTTACCCATTCAATAGGGATGTACATACAATAAGCCTCCTGACAGTTTAGCCAGAGAAAATCTTCTTTTTCTCCCTTGTACAGATCAGCCAAAATTGAAGCCAGTTCGGCTGGGGTGTCCGGACCCTGCCGTCCGTAATGGGACGCGTCATCTTCTCTGTTGTAACACCATCAGGGAGTTACTCTGGATTGGAGATGCTGAACACACCTCTTTATTACAATCGCCATGACCTCAACTATCGAGAGTTCAGGGTGGGCGAGCAGCCTGACCTTGCTGACCAACCTCTTTATATCCGCACTGTCCTCTTCCTTAGGACTTCGGGGATGCCAGTTGAGGCACTTCTTTAGAGGAGCGCTAGAAAATTCAGGGAGGCCGTGCTGCAGCGGAACGCCATCCATATAGAACCATTCCGAAGACCACTGCAGGTATACCTCTTTAGGTGTTCCTACAAGGTATCCAGATCCGGCAATACGCCATACTTCGGCACCGTCCACTTCAAATATGGAACCCCCTTGGTGGCGGGGAACGAGGCAGAAGAATTTCCTCCATAATCCAAAATGGGCCTCGATGCCTAGGAATAGCTCGCAGAGGGCAACAAAACCTGAGATGTGCAGAATCAAACCTAGGGTGAGGTTGTGCAGTTGGATGCCGTAAAATTCTAATAACCCCCGAAGGAAGGGATGGAGTGGAAATCCCAGGCCCCGGAGCAGAACTGGGACTAAGCACACCCTCTCCTCCTTATGTGGGTTGGGGAAGTTCTCAGCCATCGTGGCATTGCTGTTGAATACAACCCCGCTCGAACGGGGACTAGATCTACGAGGGGGAGGTAGCCCTGCGTCTGGTGCCGGCTTACCTGAAGACGAGGCATGGAGCAACTTTGCCAATCACCCTCTTGAGGGCCATGTGGGCGCGAAGAGGAGCCTGGGGCGCCGACCATGATGGAAGGCTTTGTTTGTGGCTAGACTTGGTTGTTTTCCTTCTGCGTGATGTGAGGTGGCATTCGGAAATCCATATATCCTTATATAGATGCCATCCGATCATGGTGAAGGGCTTATTTGCAAAAAATCAGGGACTATTCGTATTCGCCCGGTGCGCAAAAATCGAAGCGTTGACAGGGGGAATCATAAAAGACATTGAGGTTATCACCGGATTGTCATTGGTCCGGATTATAATGAAGAACCCGCCTTGCAAAGCCAAAGAAATGAGCCGAATATTACGTCGTCATTGAAGGCAAGTTCGGGGGCTACTGTGGGAGTCCTGGATTAGGGGGTCCTCGGGTGTCTGGTCTGTGTAGCATGGGCCGGACTGATGGGCCATGAAGATACAAGATAGAAGGCCCTCCCCCGTGTCTGGGTGGGACTCTCCTTTGCGTGGATGGCAAGCTTGATGTCCGGATATGTAGTTTCCTTTCTCTGTAAACCGACTCTGTACAACCCTATGCCCCTCCGGTGTCTATATAAACCGGAGGGTTTAGTCTGTAGAGGCTATCACAAATCATATAGGCTAGACATCTAGGGTTTAGCCATTACGATCTCGAGGTTGATCGATTCTTGTAACCCCTATACTCATCAAAGTTAATCAAGCAGGAAGTAGGGTATTACCTCCATTAAGAGGGTCTGAACCTGGGTAAACATCGTGTCCCCTTGTCTCCTGTTACCTTCAATCCTCAGACACACAGCTCAGGACCCCCTACCCGAGATCGGCCGGTTTTGACACCGACACCCACGGAAAGCCTGTTGACGGCATGTCCGCATATAGCCCATTTACAGCCCGCTAAGTCACGACCTGTTATGGCCTATCCAAATTAGGCCCAATAGTGTCATCCGGGCCGTCCAATATGATTCCAGCCTGTTGTAACTTCTGGCCCATGTATGGCCCATGACGTCTTTCGGCCCATATGAGGCCCTTTGTAACTCTTGGCCCATTAACGACCCGTGGTGAAACTGGCCCATAATGAACAACGTATCGCTTTATACCCATTAATGGCTCATTATTCCATTGGGCCGTTTCTAGCCCGTGTTATCTCTTGGCCTTCTTAGGGGCCATCTATTCTTGGGCTCATTTCCTGCATTCGGTTACTTACGGCCCATTACTCGCATTTTTTGCTTGTGGGCCAAATTCAGCTCATGGTTACAGTTGGCCTGTTTGTGGCCCGTTAATCTATTGGGCCGTTTCCCTAGCATCATCAAATACGACCCATTAACAACGACCCGTTCCGGTCGGCCCATGAACGGACAGTTCCAACTCTAGCCCGTTTATGGCCCATAACGCGGTCTGTTATTGGCCCATGTTTGGCCAGTCGATCATACGACACATGGAAGGCCCATTGATGCTACAGCCCGTAGAAGGTCCATTGTTACTATGGCCCATAGAAGGCCCATTGTTTCTACGGCCTATAGAAGGCCCATAATTTCTACGGCCCGTAGGAGTCCCATAGTCACTACAGTAAATATGTAGCCCATGGTTATTGTGGCCTAGTTTTAAAAATAGGTTATTGTGGCCACTAGCAAACCACGGAAAAAGAACTGCACTGACTACAAGCAAACAAATAAACAAGACAACAAGGAAATAAATAAGCAAGCAACTTATGCTAGGCTATCACAGCTATTACACATATTACATCCACTGGGCATCAAGGTTTGCCACCAGTGCAAATATAGGGAACAAAGCAGCATATCACATACACTGGTTGTCAAGGTTGGCGACCAGTGCAAATAAAATCTGCAGCAAAACATGTCCAGAACTGAAACCACTTCAGAAGAGCTCAAGAAACAATATCCTTGGTACCCATAATGCTGGCAAGACGCTTAGCAAGCTTATTAGCTTTCTCTTGTTTGGCACTTAAATCCTCCAGCGCTTGCTATTGCACCACAAAGTATGCATCTGAATTATGCCGGGGCTTCCTCAGTCCTTCGACTTCCTGTCGTAGAACATCTGATCGATGTCTTTCAAGTTGAAGTTGAGATTCAAGAAGCTGAACTGATTCAGGCAGCGAGTTCAAAGAGCTGGTGTCAGCAGTAGCGGCCAGTAACTCAAACACTACATCAAGACAAGACTTTGGTGTTGTCTTAGTGTCTTCAATATAGTTTTTATCAGCTTTCTTGGAGACCAACAGGGATGTCTCACTATCTTGAACCTTATCTGCATTACTTCCATTACCATTGCATAACGGGGTACTCTTCTCCAATATTTTATCCGCATTCTAAAAGATAAACAAACAGACACATCACAGGTTTACCATGTTGTATATGGAACTCATTTTTGTAAACCACTTCAGTAGTAAGCTGAACATGATAACATCATGAAATAAACATATATCTATGTAGTATGGTCACTGTATGGTCTATATCATTCTAGTTTATGTTGCCAAATCAAGATAGAGAGAGTTCAAATCATATCTATTTAAGACAAAGCAGCATAGACAAAATATAAGTGTGGGAAACTACACAGCAATAACAACACTAGTAATGTGCATGGCATGAGAACATAACTATTTATTCAATTGAAACTGAAATCAACACAGAGCAAGTTACAACAGCAAAGACATTAAAGAAACAGGTTTAAAACATACCTATTGCACCATTGGAGTTTCAATTGCACCCTTCACATTTGAAATTAGTTGGTATGAGTAAATATAGTGATGCAAGCGCAAAGGAGTATGAACCATAGCTACGGAACCTAACCTTAGAACAATTCTTCTTTTGATTTAAGCGTTGACTTGGGGTTCAGAGTGGTGGTAGTCGTGCTTTGGGCACTGCAGTTGCCTTACTAACTGCTCGTGTTTGGGTGCTCTGTGGTGGAGATGGTTCTCTGTCCAACTGGGTAGGTGTACAATGTGCGTGAGTCTGGGTTATGTCTGCTGGGGCTGGTTCTTGGGAAAGTACAACCATGGTTCTATCTGTATCGACAGGTAGCACGATCTTTTTTGAAGACCGTATTTTTACTCCCACAAATATTGCCATCACCCCCTCCAATTCAAATGGCTGATAAACAAGAAAAGTAATTGAATGTACAGACATTGTAAGATAGACATATGCAATGGATAGTAGGGAAGAAAACAAGGCATGAAATAATTCACATTATGTTGTCTAACCAAACATAATAGCATGTCATAATTTGACCTATATGATGGCTAATTAAATAGGATAGCAGGACACAATTTCACATGTATGATGGCTAATTAAACAGGATAGAATGACATACTTGAAAACATGATGACTATGTAAATAGGATGACATGATATAACTATACGATGTATCTATTAAAGTGGTTGGCATGCCATAATTCACAAAAATGCGTCGATGGAAACATGATGGCATGATATAATTCACAGATAGAATGACATAATTCAAAACATGATGACTATATAAACATGATGAGATGATATAACTATATTATGTCTTTAGAAAATGGGTTGGCATGCCATAATTCAGATACATGATGTCTATGTGAACATCATGGCATGATATAATTCAAATATATGATTTATATACTAAGCAAGTGCGAAGAGGGAAATCGCATATATGCTGTTTTAACTAAGGAGATGGCATTCAATATTGTGTATATGATGTAAAAACTAAGCATTGCAAGACAACATATGCATGATATGAGTAATATAACCCTGCCAAGTTTCAGCATACACCTCATGGGGATAATAGGACTGGTCATCTGCCTCTAAATCCTCCTCTGAGGAGCTATCTGTAACCAGCAAGATATCTGCTTCAGCAGGTAGCATTTTCTGCTCTGAAGACCTTGTTTTCACTCCAGATTTCTCCATCACCAATTCAAATGGCTGATGCACAAGAAGACTAGTTGAATATACAAACATTTTCGATGACATGATATTGAGTAATACAAAAAGGATGACATGATATAATTCACATATATGAATCTTGGCTAAACAACATGGCATCCCATAATTCACATACATAATGCCTTGCAACAAGATAGCATCGCATAATTCACATATATAATGTCTTGCAACAAGATGGCATTGCAAAATTCACATATATGGTAATTAGACACTAAACAGGTGGCATTCACACAAAGCATGTCTAAACTAAGCAAATGACATGCCAATGCAAGACACCATATGCACGATATGAGCAATATAACCCTGCCAAGTTAGAGCATGCACCTCGGAGGGAAAATAGGACTAATCATCTGTCTCTGAATCCTCATCTGAGGAGCTATTTGTAACCAGCAAGACATGCTCTTCGTCAGATAGCATTGTCTGCTCTGAAGACCTTGTTTCCACTCCAGATTTTTCCATGACTGTGTCGAATGGCTGATGCACAGGAAGAGTAATCGAATGTACTAAAATTGTTGACAAATTTAATATGTAATAAAAGAATGATGGCATGATATATTCACATATAAGATGACTGGCTAACTAGGGTGGCATTGCAAAATTCACATATATGATGCCTGGCTAAACAAGATGGCATTGCATGATTCACATATACGATAAAGAAACTAAACAGATGGCATTCACACAAAGCATGTATAAACTAAGCAGATGACATATTTGATGTATAAAGTAATCAATGAAAGGCACCATATGCATGATATTACCAAGATCAGCACGCCAAGTTAGAGCGAAGACCTCAGGTGGTAAATAGGAGTGGTCTTCTCCTTCTGAACCCCGCTCAGAACAATTATATTCCTCTTAATTACAATCTAAAATGGGTGGAGGGGGCTGCCTTTGCGCCCACCGTGGAGCGATGTCTGCATGAAATTATATCGCCACGCAAGGCTCATCTCTTTTGCTCTACATGTTCAGTTCCATCGTGTACAATAACTGACATGCATAGGAATACAACA
Source organism: Triticum urartu (assembly GCF_056163025.1). Taxonomy (NCBI): domain Eukaryota; kingdom Viridiplantae; phylum Streptophyta; class Magnoliopsida; order Poales; family Poaceae; genus Triticum; species Triticum urartu. The sequence continues at coordinate 24,748,489 of NC_141876.1, forward strand.
TAGTGAGATTATGTAAGGAGTGCATGCACAAATCCAGAGTAATGACAGCAAACTATGGATAGACCCAAAACCAATAATAGCAGGCAGATAATAGCTTTAGTTAAAAAATACAGATAATGGCTCCTTTAATGTGTGTTTCCACCCAACATGGAACGCACAGTAGACACCCGAGATTAACCAGATAGTAGATAGATAGTATTGATTGCTGCCCCAATATGTACCCCACAACCATTTAAAAACTCAAGTTGGAGCATTAGTTTGGACCTGACTCGGAGTCTAATAGGTGAACATGATGATAAATAGCATGTCATCCTATTAAGCGATGCATAACGTAAGCAGACACGAAAGAGTGTGACCTCTCTTGCAGACTCGTGTAGTCCTGAAGGTCATCTGCTCAGTTGATGATGGTAATGCGGTTGCCGTGGCTGCCGGCGGCGGGGACGAAGATCTGAGGCAGCGAAAGACAGTCTGGAGGGAAAATCCTTGCCGTGGTGAACCCTTCCATCGTTGGAGCAGTTGAGCTGGGGTGGAACACATCGCAGCAGGAGCGGGACAAACCACACATGGTTTTCTTTGACACATATTTGTAACAGAAGTAATTGTGTAAGGGCTTGTTTGAATTTGAGGATTCAAACAATGCATGGATAGGAAATACATAGGAATATGATAGGAATGCATGTGCAAAACAGAGAAATTAAAAACACAGGATTTCTGCCAATCTGGGTGTTTGGTTCACAAGAATTGGAAGATCACGGGATGCAAAGAAGCATGGTGAGATTAAGTCAAACTGCAAGAAAATGTACGGTTATAATGCTATTATGCTACTATCTCTTAGTCTTGTGCTTCATGAATAGGAATTTGAAAAGGAGGACAAGTCGATACTAAAATTCCTACGGTTTTTCTTTCAAGGAGACACTAAAGGAACAAATCCTACAGTTTTCCTTTGCTCCATTCGTTTAACCCAAATGCATTAATAGTAGTACCATAGGAAACTTTCCAATTCCTATGTTTTTCCTTCACTTTTCCTTTCAAACACTGGCGATTCTAGTAGGCAGGCTTGAGTAGGGAAAATCCAACACTCAAAAAATGTTTTTGTGCTACTTCTACTACTTTGGACCCAGGCCACTGCCCTAGTAGCTCAAGTCCCAGGCCCATCTACAAATGCACAACTCAAACACACAGAGATAAATGATGATGGCGTTCAAGAGAGTCCATCACGGATAGCTAAGTTGCTTGGTTCCTCAGTGCTTGTCATATAGTAGGGGAAACTAATCGTATTTCATGTTGCTACGTGTGCTCAGTGGACAATACATATAACATGTAGAGTAAAAAAGTGATGCAACAAGTGTACAGCCTCTTTGGCAAAGCCATGTCGATCTCAGCGTGATTGAGTTGGTTGGTGAGGATGCTGCGGCTGATTTGGCTGTCAGAGGAGGGGAAGAAGATCTTATAGGTGTCTGGAGATGGGGCCCGGGGTACTGCTCTGCTGTGATGGAGGGTTTCGTCGTTGGAGCAGCTCCGGTGAGTTGTACAACGGCGAGGCTGAAGCAGGACAGGAGAGACAACGTTAACCTGAGTGGAATGAATTCTAATAGCATCTACAATAGATGACGTAAAATACATAACCACAAAGTGCTAGATGTAAAATACATTATCCGCTCATCTCTGAACTTAACTGTCGAAACTGAATTTTACTGTCTAAACTGAATTTAACTGTCGAAACTGAATTTAACTATCGAAACTGAATTTTGCCGTGGAAAGTGAATTTTACTATCGAAACTGAATTTTGCCGTGGAAAGTGAATTTTACTATCGAAAGTGAACGCACTAGTAGCAGAAAAGCAGCAGCTGTGCTCGGAGCAGCAGCGCATGCGAGAGCCGGGGCAGCTGGCCGTGTAGTAGCATCTCGGGTAGCAGCTGTAGGGGCTCGAGGGAGAGCAGTATCTGCTGCTCTGGCAGCAGCAGCGCAAGCAAGAGTAAGAGCAAGAGCAGCAGCGCAAGCAAGAGCCTGAGCGAGAGCAGCAATGCGAGCAAGAGCAAGAGCAAGATCAGAACAGTAGTGCGAGATAGAGCGAAAGCAGCAGCATCTCCTAGTTATATGGACGTCGCCACCGAGGGAGCGATGCCGTGGAGGAAGTGGCCGGCGACACTGCCATGGATGGATCCGCGCCATGTCGGCTCGGGACCGAGCGCTGGCAGCACCGTGAGATCTAATCAAGAAGAAAATGCAACAATTAGTGTAGAATCTCTTTGGTGGCGCCGATTAGGCCTCAGCTTCATCCGAGGAATCGGTGATGATGCTGCTCTTCCGGTGGTGCAGGTGAAGACGGCAGAGTGGGAATGGAGGTGGCGTGAAAGACGAGGGGAACGTCGGGGCAGCTCCTTGGAGGTGGAGGACGGGGTGGTTGAACCGACGGGATGACGAGATCGACGACAGATCCTCATTCGGTGCGGTGGATGAGGGACATCGAGGTGTTGATGTGGATGACATCGTCGGGGAAGATGCTCTGGCTGGGTGGCGGACGAAGGAGGGTGTGGGGCTTCGTGGGTTTTCGCGGCCTCGGCCTACGAATGGGTCGGCAGATGGGACGGGAGGGGGAACCATGGCTTAGGGACGCGCTTGTCCGAAATGTGGGGTAAGTTACGAAAGTACCCCCAACGATTTGAGCTAGGAGGTTCTTTCGGTTCAGGGGTATCACGGGCATTTCACGTGTCGGGATTTCATAGGAGGAGGGAGTTTTCGCGCGCGTTGTAATTTTGGGATAGCAAGGCGCTGGTTGAGATGGAGAGAGTTTTCAGAGCACAATGAGACAAAGATATATCTTAAATATTTTGGGGTAACAAGGCGCGGGATGAGATGGAGGGAGTTTTCGGAGCATAACGAGACAAAGATATATCTTAAATATCTCGGGGTAACAAGGCGCGGGTTGAAGAGGCGGGAGTTTCACAACATGATAGACAAAGATGTTAGCTTGAAATTTCGGCATAACAAGGCGCGGCTTGAAATTTCGGGAGAACAAGCTTAACGTGTAGAAAAAAGACAATTCGCACCTCATCACTAGAGAGAGCCATGTCCCGTTTTGTTATATTACTAGAAATGCATTCAAATACAACAACAAAAAAACTAAAAATATCAGGACAACATACATAACGTGTGCAATACCAAATCAATTTGCACTTCCCTCAACAATAAAAAAACAATTCGTGTTTTCTAGCATATGGACTAAATTTCAGTACATTTTCCCTGTTCGAATGGGATTGTACTCGGGTTAGTTATACAACCATCTAAATATTATCTTCACAACACATGACATGAATATAGGAGTAGTAAATTCCTGTATAAATATGAACTACATGTACATACGATCTCAAATAAAAATATATGTATCCATTTTATGTTGAATTCAAATCATAGTACATGTATCCTCTAGCTAGATGTTCGGAATCTAAACATTATATGATACTACGTACAATGTGTTTAACACGCACAACACGCACACAAACACCATTTAGACTAGTAAGGTACACGTGCATTGCACGCATGAGACTTGGTAAGCAAATTATAAATAAATACCACATTATAGCATGTAAGCTTTGAGTCATATATGCATTATGTAGATGTTCGTTCAATTCTTATAGTTCATCGCATTCAAAATCAATTAGTTTTTATAAAAAAACTAATCTATTTTAAGATTCATGGAATAGTACGTTGTAAAGCATCAAGTAAAAACAAATAATGGCAATTCATGTAGAATTGTTTTGGGCAATTATGATACGGAAGATTCTAGAACAAAGGATAAGTGCTTGTGTTTTGAGGTTGGTATATTATGCTTAAGTTCAACCATGGAGTCTTCTAGATTGTACGAGCATGAATTAAGCTTGAGGATGCTTGCTACGTCTCCAATGTATCTATAATTTTTTATTGTTCCATGCTATTATATTATGTTTTGGATGTTAATGGGCTTTATTTTACACTTTTATATCATTCTTGGGACTAACCTACTAACCGGAGGCCCAGCCCAAATTGGTTTTTTTGCCTATTTTAGTGTTTCGCAGAAAAGGAATATCAAATGGAGTCCAAACGGAATGAAACCATCGGGAGCGTTATTTTTGGAACAAACGTGATCCAGGAGACTTGGAGTGGACGTCAAGAAACAATCGAGGAGGCCACGAGGCAGGGGGCGCCCCCAGGGCACGCCCTCCACCCTCGTGGGCCCCTTGTTGCTCCACCAACCTAGTTCTTCCTCCTATATATATCTATGTACCCCGTAAACATCCAGGAGCACCACAAAAACCTAATTCCACCCCAGCAACCTTCTGTACCCAAGAGATCCCATCTTGGGGCCTTTTCCGGAGCTCCGCCGGAGGGGGCATTGATCACGGAGGGCCTCTACATCAACTCCATGGCCTCTCCAGTGATGTGTGAGTAGTTTACTTCAGACCTTCGGGTCCATAGCTAGTAGCTAGATGGCTTCTTCGCTCTTTGTGGATCTCAATACAAAGTTCTCCTTGATTCTCTTGGAGATCTATTCGATGTAATTTTCTTTTGCGGTGTGTTTGTCGAGATCCGATGAATTGTGGGTTTATGATCAAGTTTATCTATGAAAAATATTTGAATATCCACTGAATTCTTTTATGTATGATTGGATTATCTTTGCAAGTCTTTGTGAATTATCAGTTTGGTTTGGCCTACTTGATTGATCTTTCTTGCAATGGGAGAAGTGCTTAGCTTTGGGTTCAATCTTGCGGTGCTCGATCCCAGTGACAGAAAGGGAATCGACACGTATTGTATTGTTGCCATCGAGGATAAAAAGATGGGGTTTACATCATATTTCATGAGTTTGTCCCTCTACATCATGTCATCTTGCTTAAGGCGTTACTCTGTTCTTATGAACTTAATACTCTAGATGCATGCTGGATAGCGGTCGATGTGTGGAGTAATAGTAGTAGATGCAGGCAGGAGTCGGTCTACTTGTTACGGACGTGATGCCTATATACATGATCATGCCTAGATATTCTCATAATTATTCACTGTTCTATCAATTGCTTGACAGTAATTTGTTCACCCACCTTAATACTTATGCTATCTTGAGAGAAGCCACTAGTGAAACCTATGGCCCCCGGGTCTATTCTCTATCATATAAGTTTCTAATCTATTTCATTTTGCAATCTTTACTTTCAGTCTATATCATAAAAATACCGTCGGATGTGGGGTTCCGGCAAACCCTTAAGGTTTGAACATTGGGGTGTGCGCCAAGCCTTTCCTTCCTACCAATCTACGCCCTAGCTCGCTAAGATCTCGTGGACGAACTCGACAAACTCGCAACACAGAAAGACACATGATTTATACTGGTTCGGGCCACCGTTGTGGTGTAATACCCTACTCCAGTGTGGTGGTGGTGGATTGCCTCTAGGACTAATGATGAACAGTACAAGGGAAGAACAACCTCCTAAGGTTGAGGTGTTCTTGAGCTCGTTGAGCTTGTGTGTGTGAGGATGGTTTGAATCATCCATCCCTTGCTAGGGTGGTGCCTAGTCCTATTTATATTGGCCCTGGTCCTCTTCCCAAATATCGAGCGGGAAGGGAGCCAACAATGGCGGGCCAATTTGAAGAGGGACAGCTAGTACAAGCTATCCTCACAAAAGTGGTCTTCGCCTGCGAAAAGCTCTGTGGTGACGCCGTCTTGGGCTCCATGATGACCTCCATCCTGTCGTCCTCTTGGTCTTGGTCTCGTTGCACCAATATAGCAACCTTTGCCTGATGCCTCGGTACTCTCCGCCTGCGCTGGCCTCCTTAGCACCAAAGAGGAAACAAGGACGCTGCGCGCGCTGGCGCCCGCCTCGCGCCCACCTGGTGTCGTGCGTCACGGCTCACGTCACGAGGGTCTCATGAGGTTTTCCCCGCCTTGATATCTCCGCTCCTCATGAGCCTGCCTGGCTAGGCCACTCCAGAGGAGGCCTTGCGTCGTCCGCCTCGCGAGGCTTGGACCCTCGCAAGGGTCTTGGATGCTTTGTTGGTGAAGATGGGTCATACGGCCTGCAGGCTCAGCCACGCCGCGGGCCGCAGGTAGGCAAGTCAGGGGACCCCCATTGCCAGGACGCCGATAGTAGCCCCCGGGCCCAAGGTGCGCTCGGGCTTGGCTTCACGGCAAAGCCGAGGGACAAGTTCGGAGCATCGTGGGCCCCAAAAGCCCGCGGCCTCGATTGACGTGTGGTGGGTGATTGGACGTGGGCGTCTCCGCTTCCCCAGGTTGCCTCGGCAACTGCTCGACTTGTCAGGTCCCTGCGACATCCAAGGAAAACCATCATTACCTGCGATCGTGGGAGACGCCAGTTGGCCTTCCCTTGCTATAAATGGGGGGGGGGGGTGGAGCCCCCATTGCCCATCTCTTCCTCGCTTGCTTGCTTCTTCCTCTTGCTCCAGTGCTGACAACAATGGCGCCCATCAGAAAGTTCTCTATTGAAGAGAAAGGAAAGTCTCCCCGCGATGATTCGGGGCCTTTTCCGCCGAAGAAGAGGTCGATCCATCACCGCGATGAAGCGGCGATCCAGGTGGTGTCGAGGCCTTGGTGCGAGTGGCCTCCTCCGAGGTACCCGGTGCCCTTGTACGCCTAAGCTGAGGGCTCGGGAGGATGGAGCGACGAGCAGCACCGCACACGCCGCATCCAGGGCCGCCGCGCCACGGCAACACGCGCCGTCGCCCTTGGGGTTCACGCCGCGGACACCTCGCGCGAGTTGGTGTTGTGGGCGCCGATGCCTCCGAGCTCCTGGATCCGCTTCCCTCGATTCTTCTCTGACGTGATGTCGCCGAGGGGGCCTCTCGAGCTCTGGCTGCAGCATGCCGACTGCAGCGCTCCGGCGACCGGGGCGGAGATCGAAGCGGTCCCCACCGGCAAGATCTTCATGACGCGCGGCTGGGGCGAGATCGCGCGGGTCTACCATGCGAGGGGCGCCGTTGCGATTCACTTTGAGTACGACGGCGTCTCCACACTCTTCTTCATGGTCTTCGATGCTGAGGGCCGCCGCCTAGAGTGCTGCTCCGGAGAGGACCGTGAGGCTGACGCGCGTCCCGGCCACTCCAGCAGCAGCAACCCTTGGGATTCTAGCAGCTCTCCTGAGCTCTATGAGACTCCGGAGACGAGTGACGACAGCTACATGCTCCCGAGCTCTCACCGCGCTCGGAGCAGGGCTGCGGCGTCCGGCCGTCGCCGCCGCTGATCTGGATTGGGTTGGCGCCGGCCTCCCGTGGCCCACTGTTGATGATGGTGTCCACCACGAAAGGATGTAGATAGGATTCCCCTTAGCATCGACTTTTGTTTCCTGCAATGAATCTTGAATTACCCCATGGGGGCATGTAAGGGTCTGTAATGTATTTTGTGCTTATCTTCCCTGTTATGAGAATTTGGTGAACGCATGTCCCGTTAAGGCTCGGTCCCCCTTTCTTTCCTCACAATAGCTTGTTGCTCTATGCCGACAGGTCCCGGTCCCCAGGTAGGCTACAACCGTCGCTGGTATGCCAGGTCGCATGCCGTGGTCAAGGCCAGGAGGTGTGCGGCCCGAGGACCAGTAAGAGCCCCTGAGGCGCGATGCTCAGGAGGTCCCCCTTAGCGCTCAAGCGGCCATGGTAAGGCGAGAAAGGGAGTTGAAGTGGCCACAACGGGGTTGTGGCAAGGCGTGAGTGACCATTACGCCCAAACATTTAGCCAATCCGAGTGTGGGACTTATCTCGTTGATCTCGTGGCGACTCCTGATGTCGCGCTAGGGCTGCACGCCTACTCGTGCGGCATAGCTAGGTTGGCCCATACGAGTTTCCCTCCCCTCATGCTCTCCTTAGTGCTACGTCCTCAGGTCCCGGCCCTCGAGTGATCTCAGCCGCCGCTGGTATGCCAGGTCGCGATGCCGTGGTCAAGGCCAGGGGTGAGGGCTGGAGAGCCAGCAAGAGCTCCTGAGTCGCGATGCTCAGGAGCCCCCCTTTTAACGCGTAAGCGAATTGCACGAGAGAAAAGGAGACTCGCGGTGCCGCCTGCTATCCTTCCCACGGGGTCCCTGTGAACAGGCTCAAGAAGAAACACGGTTTGCCGTTACAGCTGTCTGCCTGCCGCTGGTTGCTCTGGATGAGGAGAAGGCACTGAGGGCCCGGTGAGGTGACGTGCGCGGGGCGTGCCGCGAGCCAGAGCTCGACCGCTTAGATTTGTCGGTGTGGCAGGGACGGACGCATGCACCAGCACCGTGCCTATGTAGAGGCCCCGGGGGAGACGATGATTGAGCAGGTGATAGCAGTTGGTAGGTTAAGCAGGGAAGGCAAATCAGCTTGGATAAATGCAGGAAGATACATGCCGCCGGGTCCGGCCCGAGCGGCTTGGGGATGATGCAAACTGAGGGGCACCCCCAACAAGGTAAGCTGAAGACAGAAGCAAAAGGGATACATGCCACAGGGACGGACCCACGCGGCCTGGGAATAATGCAGCCTGTGGGGTGCTCCCAGCTAAACGAGCTTGAAAGATGTCACCTGGTTCTGTAGACGAAGTAGAGTTGGTGCAGCTGAAGGCGTGCGTTGAAGAAATGACTCCTCATGAGCCGCCGGAACCCTGAGCCTCGGGAAGCTCCGAGGGTTCGGGAGGTTCCCTGAAGACCGTCTCCATCTCCTCCAGAACGGTGTGGTACCTGACTTAGTGAGCCGCCAGGACACGTCGCATGTTGCGCTGATAGGCTGACGCCACACTCGGCAAGCCAAAGGGCATACAAACGTAGCTGTGCGGCGGGCCCTCGCAGTGGCCCACACGCGAAGGCCAGAAACGCTCCTGAGATGCGGCCCTGTTCAGCCCTGGGACGTCGATGCAGACACATAGCCCAGCATCCTCACCAGGATGCGGAGCTGCGCCTCGTGGGCTGCTGTTGCCGCACATGGCCCTTGCTTCTTGCAGTTCATGGGTGGTCTTGGTGATGAACTCCTGAGTGGTGGGCACTCCTTGCCCTGTGCTCTCTTGAGGGTCACGTGCCGCGAAGCACGCTTGCAAGTGGTGCCCAAGCGCCTCCCTCGTGAGGTTGGCAAGGTCCCAGGCCCTCTAGAAGAGAGACCCCGAGCCCTGCCCGAGGAGGGCGCCGAGCGCGCCTTCCTATGCGTTGGAGGGAGGCGCCCCTGGAGCGGGCGCTGGTCCTGACGTGGCTTCTGCCGTGACGCCGTCCTCCTGAGGTCCTGCACGGCGCGGCTTCTTCTTCTTGGGTATGGCCTCTAGAGGGCCTTCATTTCTGCTGTCAGGGTCGTCGATTCCTGTGGCTTGAAAGGCGCGCTCGAGGGAGCACACCACATCCCTCTCTTCACACGGGACCGTGATGATTCCTCCGCTTCCTAGCATCTTGAGAATGTTGTAGCCGTGATGAGTGACTGCCATGAACTTGGCCAGGGCTGGGTACCTGAGGATGGCATTGTACGGGAAGTGGATGTGCACGACGTCAAAGTCGATGAGCTCAGTGCGGTAGTTCTTGCGCTCCCCGAAGGTGACAGGCAGGCGGACCTGCCCTATCGGCGTGGCGGAGCCGTGGGTCACTCCTGAGAAAGGCTTGGTGGGCTGGAGCTGCTCATATGGCACTTGGAGGTTGTCGAACATGTCGACGGACAGGACGTTGAGCCCTGCGCCACCATCAATGAGGGTCTTGGTGACCTGCACATTGCTGATAACTGGGGAACACAACATAGGGAGGGTGCCAGCGGTGGCTGCACACTTGAGCTGATCCGCCGAGTTGAAAGTGATGGCGCATTGGGACCACCTGAGCGGGTGCGTGGCCTTGAGCTTGGTGAGCGCCGCGTTCACCTCGTGAGCAAACTGCTTGAAGACGCATTGAGAGGCTGGGGCCTGGGCGCCGCCCAAGATGCAGGCGATCGTGCACGGTTCCTGGAAGCCCCCAGCCCCCTCGTCCTGGTGGTGGTCGTCGTTCCTTCTTGGTGGCGGCAGTGGGGGAAGACCGGTGTTGCCCTAGGGGCGATCCTCACAAGGCGGGTCCCTCCAGGCGCCCTCACGAGGCTGGTCCTGCCAGTGGTCCTCATGAGGCCGGTCGCGCCACTTCTGGTGCGGGCCACGGTCGTCCCAGCGTTTGCCTCCACGTCCTGCTCCGCGGCTGTAGCCCCGGTCGTTGCGCTCGGGGCATCAACCGTAGCGTCCTTCTTGTATGGCTCTGAGCTCTTGACAGTCGCTGGTGTTGTGGGTGTTTAGGTTGTGGAAGGCGCAGAATGGTCGGCCGTTCTTGGATGACTCGGGCTGATCTCTGCCCCGCTTCATGTCGGGCTCCGCTGCGAGCACAGCTACCTCCTTGCGCTTCACGTCTTTGGCCTTGGCCTTCTTCTCCTCCGCGCCCACGGCTGACGGCTCAAGGAGAGAGAGGCGCCCCTCCTCAGCTCTTGCGCACCTGGTCGCCAGGTTGAACAGCTCCCGAGATGTGAAGAGCTCCTCGTGGATGGAGAGCTCTTCCTTCATCTTGACGGCACGAACGCCGTCGGAGAACACGGAGATGATGGCCTCGTCCGTGACCTTGGGGATCTTGAGGCGGGTATTGTTGAAGCGCTGGATGTACTTCTGGAGGGTCTCTCCTGGTTGCTGCCTGATGTGGCGTAGGTCACCCGCGGCCGGTGGGCGGTCGCGAGTGCCCTGGAAGTTGGCGACAATGTGGTCGCGCATCTTGTCCCAGGAGGAGATCGAGCCGTGCTGCAGGTTTAGGAGCCAGGAGCGAGCTCCATCCTTAAGAGCCATGGGAAACCAGTTCGCCATGACCTTTTCATCGCCGTTGGCTGCTTTGATGCTTAGCTCATAGAGCTGCAGGAACTCCGCAGGGTCGGCGGTATCGTCGTAGCGAGGAGGCAGATCCGGCTTGAACTTGCCTGGCCAGGCGACGCTACGCAGCTCAGGAGTGAAGGCGCGACAGTCAGCCGTGGTTGCCGGGGCCCGCTTCGGAGGTGGAGCTTGGTCTGGACGAGGTCCGCGCTACACCACTGCGGGCGGTGCGCGGTCTTGACGAGGTGGCACGGGGAGCGCAGGTGCAGCTTCTCGCGGCCGCGAAATTTCTTGGCAGCTTCTCTCTTCGCGCGCGGGCGCTGGGCACGGCAGATCACGTCACGGAGCCGCGTGCCTTGGTGCCAAGGCGACGTCTTGGGGCTGAGATGGTGGAGGCACGCCGTGAGCCCCGTCGCTCGTGGCTGGTTGAGGGGGAGGCAGAGAGTGGGACGGCGCCGGAGAGCCCCCTATGGCGCAGACGAGCTCGGCGACGCGGTCGAGCCACTCCTCGTAGAGGTCGTCGATGGGGCGGTAACGAAGGAGCTCGTTCGCCGCAAGTAGCGCGGCTCGTGCCTCCATGGGAGCGCGGTACGCGTGAGACGAAGAACCAGCAGGGGTCAGCGATGGAGTGGTGGTGCGGCCGTCCTGCCGCACCGAAGGATGCAGCGAGGACGCCTGTTGCTCATTCCCCGCCGGGCCGGTGGCTGCGTTGGCGGCAGGAGACGGAGAACGGTGATGCGGCCCACCGACGGGAGCCGTCTGAGCGACGCGGCCGGTGAGGGCAACCCGACGCTCAGCTCGAGCACGACGAGCGTCCGCCAAGGAGATGACGGAGCGATGAACTGATGGAAGGGAAGCTACGGCGCACCCCTACCTGGCACGCCAAATGTCGGATGTGGGGTTCCGGTAAACCCTTAAGGTTCGAACACTGGGGTGCGCGCGAAGTCTTTCCTTCCCACCAATCTACGCCCTAGCTCGCTAAGATCTCGCAGACGAACTCGATGAACTCGCAAAACAGAAAGACGCAAGATTTATACTGGTTCAGGCCACCATTGTGGTGTAATACCCTACTCCAGTGTGGTCATGGTGGATTGCCTCTAGGGCTAATGATGAACAGTACAAGGGAAGAACAGCCTCCTGAGGTTGAGGTGTTCTTGAGCTTGGTGAGCTTGTGTGTGTGAGGATGGTCTGAATCATCCGTCCCTTGCTAGGGTGGTGGCTTGTCCTATTTATATTGGACTGGTCCTCTTCCCAAATATCGAGCGGGAAGGGAGCCAACAATGGCGGGCCAATTTGAAGGGGGACAGCTAGTACAAGCTATCCTGACAAAAGTGGTATTCGCCTGCGAAAAGCTCTGTGGTGACGCCGTCTTGGGCTCCACGATGACCTCAGTCTTGCCGTCCTCTTGGTCTTGGTCTTGTTGCACCAATATAGCAACCTTTGCCTAATGCCTCGGTACTCTTCGCCTGCGCTGGCCTCCTTAGCACCAAAGAGGAAACAAGGACGCTCCACGCGCTGGTGCCCGCCTGGCGCCCGCCTAGTGTCGTGCGTCACGGCTCATGTCACGAGGGTCTCGTGAGGTTTGCCCTGCCTTGATATCTCCGCTCCTCGTGAGCCTGTCTGGCTAGGCCACTCCAGAGGAGGCCTTGCGTCATCCTCCTCGCGAGGCTTGGACCCTCGCGAGGGTCTTGGATGTTTTGTTGGTGAAGATGGGCCGTATGACCTGTAGGCTCAGCCACGCCGTGGGCCGTAGGCAGGCAAGTCTGGGGACCCCCGTTCCCAGGACACTGACAGTAGCCCCAGGGCCCAAGGTGCGCTCGGGCTTGGCTTCGCAGTGAAGCCGAGGGACAAGTTCGGAGCACCGCGGGCCCCAAAAGCCTGCGGGCTCGATTGACGCGCGGTGGGTGATTGGACGTGGGCGTCTCCGCTTCCCTAGGTTGCCTCGGCAACTGCTCGACTTGTTAGGTCCCTGCGACATGCAAGGAAAACCATCATTAGCTGCGATCGTGGGAGACGCCGGTTGGCCTTCCGTTGGTATAAATGGGGAGGGGGGCGGAGCCCCCGTTGCCCATCTCTTCCTCGCTTGCTTGCTTCTTCATCCTTGCTCCACTGCTGACAACAATGGTGCCCATCAGAAAGTTCTCTACTGAAGGGAAAGGAAAGGCTCCCTGCGATGAACCGGGGCCTCTTCCGCCGAAGAAGAGGTCGATCCATCGCCGTGATGAAGCGGCGATGCAGGTAGTGAGGAGGCCTTGGTGCGAGCGTCCTCCTCCGAGGTACCCGCTGCCCTTGTACGCCCAAGCCGAGGGCTCGGGAGGACGGGGCGACGAGCAGCACCGTGCATGCCGCATCCAGGGCCGTCATGCCACGGCAACGCACGCCGTCGCCCCTGGGGTTCACGCCGCGGACTCCTCGCGCGAGTTGGTGTTGTGGGCGCTGATGCCTCCTAGCTCCTGGATCCGCTTCCCTCGGTTCTTCTCCGACATGATGCCACCAAGGGGGCCTCTCGAGCTCTGGCTGCAGCATGCCGACTGCAGCGCTCCAGCGACCGGGGTGGACATCAAAGAGGTCCACACTTGCAAGATCTTCATGACGCGCGGCTGGGGCGAGATCGCGCGGGTCTGCCGTGCGAGGGGCGCCGTCGCGATCCACTTTGAGTACGATGGCGTCTCGACGCTCTTCTTCAAGGTGTTCGATGCTGAGGGCTGCCGCCTGGAGTGCCGCTCTGGAGAGGAGCGTGAGGTTTATGCACGTCCCGGCCACTCCAGCAGCAGCAGCCCTTGGGATTCTAGCAGCTCTCCTGAGCTCTATGAGACTTCGGAGATGAGTGACGACAGCTACGTGCCCCCAAGCTCTCGCCGCGCTCGGAGCAGGGCTACGTCATCCGGCCGTAGCCGCCGCTGATCTGGATGGGGTTGGCGCAGGCCTCCCGTGGCCCACTGTTGATGATGGTGTCCACCATGGAAGGATGTAGATAGGATTCCCTTAGCATCGGCTTTTGTTTCCTGCAATGAATCTTGAATTACCCCATGGGGCCATGTAAGGGTCCGTAATGTCTTTTGTGCTTATCTTCCCTGTTATGAGAATTTGGTGAACGCATGTCCCGTTAAGGCTCGGTCCCCCTTTCTTTCCTCGTGATAGCTTGTTGCTCTATGCTGACAGGTCCCGGTCCCCAGGTAGGCTAAAGCCATCGCTGGTATGCCAGGTCGCATGCCGTGGTCAAGGCTAGGAGGTGTGCGGCCCGAGGACCAATAAGAGCCCCTGAGGCGCGATGCTCAGGAGGTCCCCATTAGCGCTCAAGCATCCATGGTAAGGCGAGAAAGAGAGTTGACGTGGCCGCAACGGGGCTGCGGCAAGGCGTGAGTGACCATTAGGCCCAAACATTTAGCCAATCCGAGTGCGGGACTTATCTCGTTGATCTCGTGGCGACTCCTGATATCGCGCTAGGGCTGCGCGCCTACTCATGCAGCATATCTAGGTTGGCCCATACGAGTTTCCCTCCCCTCATGCTCTGCTTAGTGCTACGTTCTCAGGTCCCAGCCCTCGAGCGATCTCAGCCGCCGCTGGTATGCCAGGTCGCGATGCCGTGGTCAAGGCCAGGGGGTGAGGGCTGGAGAGCCAGTAAGAGCTCCTGAGTCGCGATGCTCAGGAGCCCCCCTTTTAACGCGCAAGCGAATTGCACGAGAGAAAAGGAGACTCGCGGTGCCGTCTGCTATCCTTCCCACGGGGTCCCTGTGAACAGGCTCAAGAAGAAACACGGCTTGCCGTTACAGCTGTCTGCCTGCCGCTGGTTGCTCTATATGAGGAGAAGGCACTAAGGGCCTGGTGAGGTGATGTGCGCGGGGCGTGCCGCGAGCCAAAGCTCGACCGCTCAGATTTGTCGGCGTGGCAGGGATGGACCCATGCACCAGCACCGCGCCTGTGTGGAGGCCCCGGGGGAGACGATGATTGAGCAGGTGATAGCAGTTGGCAGGTTAAGCAGGGAAGGCAAATCAGCTTGGATAAATGCAGGAAGATACATGCCGCCGGGTCTGGCCCGAGCGGCTTGGGGATGATGCAGCCCGAGGGGCGCCCCCAACAAGGTAAGCTGAAGACAGAAGCAAAAGGGATACATGACGCAGGGACGGACCCACGCGGCCTAGGAATAATGCAGCCCGTGGGGCGCTCCCAGCTAAACGAGCTTGGAAGATGTCACCTGGTTCTGTAGACGAAGTAGAGTTGGTGCAGCTGAAGGCGTGCGTTGAAAAAATGACTCCTCATGAGCCGCCAGAACCCTGAGCCTCAGGAGGCTCCGATGGTTCAAGAGGTTCCCTGAAGACCGTCTGCATCTCCTCCAGAACGGCGTGGTACCTGGCTTCCTGAGCCGCCAGGACACGTCGCATGTTGCGCTGATAGGCCGACGCCATGCTCGGCAAGCCAAAGGGTATACGAACGTAGCTGTGCGGCGGGCCCTCGCAGTGGCCCACACGCGAAGGCCACAAACGCTCCTAAGATGCGGCCCTGTGCAGCCCTGGGACGTCGATGCAGACACACAACCCAGCATCCTCGCCAGGATGCGGAGCTGCGCCCTGTGGGCGGCTGTCGCCGCACATGGCCCTTGCTTCTTGCAATTCCTGGGTGGTCTTGGTGATGAACTCCTGGGTGGTGGGCACTCCTTGCCTGTGCTCTCCTGAGGGTCACGTGCCGCGAAGCACGCTTGCAAGTGGTGCCCAAGCGCCTCCCTCGTGAGGTTGGCAAGGTCTGAGGCCCTCTAGAAGAGAGCCCTCGAGCCCTGCCTGAGGAGGGCGCCGGGCGCGCCTTCCTATGAGATGGAGGGAGTCGCCCCTGGAGCCGGCGCTGGTCCTGACGTGGCTTCTGCCGTGATGCCGTCCTCCTTAGGTCCTGCACGGTGCGGCTTCTTCTTCATGGGGATGGCCTCCAGAGGGCCTTCATTTCTGCTGTCAGGGTCGTCGATTGTTGCGGCTTGAAAGGCGCGCTCGAGGGAGCACACCGCATCCCTGTCTTCACACGGGACCGTGATGATTCCTCCACTTCCTGGCATCTTGAGAATGTTGTAGCCGTGATGAGTGACTGCCATGAACTTGGCCGTGGCTGGGTACCCGAGGATGGCTTTGTATGGCAAGGGGATCTACGCGACGTCAAAGTCGATGAGCTGAGTGCGATAGTTCTTGCGCTCCCCGAAGGTGACAGGCAGGCGGACCTGCCCTATCGGCGTGGTGGAGCCGTGGGTCACTCCTGAGAAAGGCTTGGTGGGCTGGAGCTGCTCATATGGCACTTGGAGGTTGTCGAACATGTCGACGGACAGGACGTTGAGCCCTGCGCCGCCATCGATGAGGTCTTGGTGACCTGCACATTGCTGATGACTGGGGAACATAGCATAGGGAGGGTGCGAGCGGTGGCTGCGCACTTGAGCTGATCCACCGAGTTGAAAGTGATGGCGCATTGGGACCACCTGAGCGGGCGCGTGGCCTCGAGCTTGGGGAGCACCACATTCACCTCGCGAGCAAATTGCTTGAAGACGCGCTGGGAGGCTGGGGCCTGGGCGCCGCCCAAGATGCAGGCAATCGCGCACGGCTCCTGGAAGCCCCCAGGCGCCTCATCCTGGTGGTGGTCGTCGTTCCTTCTTGGTGGCGGCAGTGGGGGAAGACCGGCGTTGCCCTGGGGCGATCCTCACGAGGCGGGTCCCTCCAGGCGCCCTCACGAGGCTGGTCCTGCCAGCGGTCCTCATGAGGCCGGTCGCGCCACTCCTAGCGCGGGCCACGGTCGTCCCAGCGTCCGCCTCCACGTCCTCCTCCATGGCCGTAGCCCCGGCGGTTGCGCTCGGGGCATCGACCGTAGCGTCCTTCTCGTATGGCTCTGAGCTCTTGACAGTCCCTGGTGTTGTGGGTGTTCAGGTTGTGGAAGGCGCTGAATGGTCGGCCATTCTTGGATGACTCGGGCTGATCTCTGCCCTGCTTCATGTCGGGCTCCGCTACGAGCACAGCTACCTCCTTGCACTTCACGTCCTTGGCCTTGGCCTTCTTCTCCTCCGCGCCCACATCTGCCGGCTCAAGGAGAGAGAGGTGCCCCTCCTCAGCTCTTGCACACCTGGTCGCCAGGTTGAATAGCTCCTGAGATGTGCAGAGCTCCTCATGGATGGTGAGCTCTTCCTTCATCTTGACATCACGGACACCGTTGGAGAACGCGGAGATAATGGCCTCATCCGTGACCTTGGGATCTTGAGGTGTGTGTTGTTGAAGCGCTGGATGTACTTCTGGAGGGTCTCTCCTGGCTGCTGCCTGATGCGGCGTAGGTCACCAGCGGCCGGTGGGCGGTCGCGAGTGCCCTGGAAGTTGGCGACGAAGCAGTTGCGCATCTTGTCCCAGGAGGAGATCGAGCCGTGCTGCAGGTTCAGGAGCCAGGAGCGAGCTCCATCCTTGAGAGCCATGGGAAACCAGTTTGCCATGACCTTTTCATCGCCATTGGCCGCTTCGATGCTCAGCTCATAGAGCTGCTGGAACTCCACGGGGTCGGCGGTACCGTCGTAGCGAGGAGGCAGATCCGGCTTGAACTTGCCCGGTCAGGCGACACTACGCATCTCGGGAGTGAAGGCACGGCAGCAAGCCGTGGTTGCCGGGCCCGCTTCGGAGGTGGAGCTTAGTCTGGACGAGGTCCGTGCTGCACCTCTGCGGGCGGTGCACGGTCTTGACGAGGTGGCGCGGGGAGCGCAGGTGCAGCTTCTCGCGGCCGCGGAATTTCTTGGCAGCTTCTCTCTTCGCGCGCGGGCGCTGGGCGCGGCGGATCATGTCTCGGAGCCGCACGCCTTGGTGCCAAGGCGACGTCTTGGGGCTGAGGTGGTGGAGGCACGCTGTGAGCCCCGTCGCCGGTGGCTGGTTGAGGGGGAGGCAGAGTGTGGGACGGCGCCGGAGAGCCCCCTACGGCGCGGACGAGCTCGGCGACGCGGTCGAGCTACTCCTCGTAGAGGTCATCGACGGGGCGGTAACGCATGAGCTCGTTCACCGCAAGGATTGCGGCCCGTGCCTCCATGGGAGCGCGGTGCGCGTGAGACAAAGAACTGGTAGGGGTCAGCGATGGAGTTGCTGTGCGGCCGTCCGGCCGCACCGAAGGATGTAGTGAGGACACCTGTTGCTCGTTCCTTGCCAGGCCGGTGGCTGCGTTGGCGGCGGGAGATGGAGAACGGCGATGCGGCCCGCTGACGGGAGCCGTCTGAGCGGCGCGGGCGGTGAGGGCAGCCCGACGCTCAGCTTGAGCATGGCGAGCGTCCGCCAAGGAGACGATGGAGCGACGAACTGATGGAAGGGAAGCTATGGCACACCCCTACCTGGCGCGCCAAATGTCGGATGTGGGGTTCTGGCAAACCCTTAAGGTTCGAACACTGGGGTGCACGCGAAGTCTTTCCTTCCCTCCAATATACGCCCTAGCTCGCTAAGATCTCGCGGACGAACTCGACGAACTCGCAACACAGAAAGACACAAGATTTATACTGGTTCGGGCCACCGTTGTGGTGTAATACCCTACTCTAGTGTGGTCGTGGTGGATTGCCTCTAGGGCTAATGATGAACAATATAAGGGAAGAACAGCCTCCTGAGGTTGAGGTGTTCTTGAGCTCGGTGAGCTTGTGTGTGTGAGGATGGTCTGAATCATCCGTCCCTTGCTAGGGTGGTGGCTAGTCCTATTTATATTGGCCCTGGTCCTCTTCCCAGATATCGAGCGGGAAGGGAGCCAACAATGGCGGGCCAATTTGAAGGGGGACAACTAGTACAAGCTATCCTGACAAAAGTGGTATTCGCCTGTGAAAAGCTCTGTGGTGACGCCGTCTTGGGCTCCACGATGACCTCCGTCTTGCCGTCCTCTTGTTCTTGGTCTCGTTGCACCAATATAGAAACCTTTGCCTGATGCCTCCGTACTCTTCGCCTGCGCTGGCCTCCTTAGCACCAAAGAGGAAACAAGGACGCTGTGCGCGCTGGCGCCCGCCTGGTGTCGTGCGTCACGGCTCATGTCACGAGGGTCTCGTGAGGTTTGCCCCACCTTGATATCTCCACTCCTCGTGAGCTTTCCTGGCTAGGCCACTCTAGAGGAGGCCTTGTGTCGTCTGCCTCGCGAGGCTTGGACTCTTGCAAGGGTCTTGGATGCTTTGTTGGTGAAGATGGGCCGTACGGCCTGCAGGCTCTGCCACGCCGTGGGCCGCAGGCAGGCAAGTCTGGGGACCCCTGTTCCCAGGATGCCGACAAATACCAAAAATATTTATCTTATTATTATTATCTCCATCAGATCTCACTCTTGCAAGTGACCGTGAAGGGATTGACAACCCCTTTATCGCGTTGGTTGCGAGGTTCTTATTTGTTTGTGCAGGTACGAGGTGACTCGCGCGTGGTCTCCTACTGGATTGATACCTTGGTTCTCAAAAACCGAGAGAAATACTTACGCTGCTTTACTGCATCACCCTTTCCTCTTCAAGGGAAAACCAACGTAGTGCTCAAGAGGTAGCACTTGGCATCGGCTTCCGGGAAGCATATCCGAGACCGTGGAAGACGGTGCCGGGGAAGAGGCTCTGTGTACGACGACGACGGTGGACCGGCTCCAGTGTGGCGTACGAGGTTGTCGATGAGGCAGATGCGCTGCGGTGGACGAGTGCGCCGATGGATAAGGGGAGGAGCACGAAGGCTGCGGTGCCATGGAGAAGTCTATTTTACAGTGGGGATAGAAAATGGGGAGTATTCAGGTGTACTACTCTGGGTGCCGGGATGGGGTTGGCTGGGTAGGGTGAACCTAAAGTTACGAAAACAACCCCTACCAACCGTCATCCATAGGCTTGTTCCGAAGGCTATGATGGTAACTTCCCACTGCTCGAATCAGGGTCGCGGGAGATTTTCCTGCCGACCTCAAAAATTTGTGACACGGAACTCCCCGTGTGGCGTCTTGGGTGATTCGGCTAAGCAACTAGCGAGTAGTACTAGTAAACTCTGCATATTAGGTTTGACCGAAGTCAAACTTCCTAAAGTTTGACCAAGTTTATAGAAAAATATAAACATTTACCATAACAAATATGTACGATGTCAAAATATATTCCATAATGAATCTAATGGTATTTATTTGTTATTGTATATGTTAATATTTTTTGATATAAACTTTCTGAGAGTTTACGAAACTTGACTTTGACCAATGCTAATACGCGGACTTAAATAAAAACGGAGGGTGTACACATTTGTTTTCTTAGTATGTAGTGAATTAATCATTTGTTGAAATTGTGGAATAAATATATTAGGCTACTGACTTCTAATGTAATGGTCTATACAATTCAATAGTTACAATCATTGTCGAATTCCAAGATGTATACGAGGTCTATAGTACTTCACAACATGCTCAAACTCACATAATCCCAGTCAAATGACAATCAAAATGCATTTCATAGCTATTACTTTGTAGGATGCAACAAAACCAATAATAACTCAACATCAGCCATTATAAAAGCAACATTTGGAACATATCCCAATGTGTGAATGAAACGTGCAGAGAGAGCTTGCGAAGATGGAGCAGATAGGGCAGGAAAGATTGTATGTATGTGGACGAGAGAGTTGGAGACGAACCTAACGAAACACACAGAGAGAGAGAGAGATAGAGAGAGAGAGAAAGAGAAAGAGAAAGGAATAAGTTAGGTCTATGAGAAATATGGAGACATGTAATATACGTGAGATGCACGTGCATCCGAATTCTGTACACATGGAAGGAGAAGAGACAACAGGTTTGATGAGAGAGCTGGAAAAACATGAACGAGAGGGGAAGGATCTCGTGGGTTGAGGGATTGATAAATTTGCGTGGGAGAGAGGGATTGGTAATTTTATGAGAGAGATAGGGTGGGGGGAGGAGTTAGTCAGCCGTCGTCACATCATCCTACTTCCAAATGGCTCCGCATTCTCTAGCGCAGTGTGGTTGCCATCTTCGATATCCTCGATGCCCTCTTTGAAGATTGAGGTGTTGTGCATGCCGGGGTGTAGAGAAGCACAAGCGAGAGTGGTCGCCATATAACCTTGGATGGGGATGAATTGTGTGCTTGGGGGAGGGTGTGTGTCTGTGTGTTGTGTGCTGTGTGTGTGTGTCGGATATTGAGAGAAAACAAACCTAAGGAGAGAAATGTGTGTGTATGTGACGGAAAGCTACATGCTATACAGGGTATTCACGAAGAGATTGTGCGTGCGAGATAGAGAGCGATGTGCGGGCCTTGAGGTGGGCAGGGGCTGGGTGAGGGTGTCAAAATGTCCGCGTTGATGCATGTGTTACATGCGATCGTGCGAGGGACGGACGAATCGAGAGAGAGGGTTGTTGTGTTACGGATGCTCCTCTCTCTCTCACACACACACAAGTAAAATAGAAGACCATTCTCTCATGTATACACAACGTATCGGCATCTGTCTATGTCTCACTCATTGTTGGGGATATTACTACTGGGCGTAAACCGGCCTATCTGGGCCGGGTTAACTTCGTCAGCAGTTAAGTATGTTAAAGCCCAAGAAGATAGATGAGGGATCAAGGCCCATGGTCGGGTCAAGGCCTGTAGCCGTAAACCGGCATTAGTAGTTAACTTGTATTGTAAGTTAGGAATAAGTAGAGACCAAACCGGACAGATCTATGAGCCGGTATTGGGACTCTGTAAGCCGACGGGAGTCACCCGTGTATATAAGGGGACGACCCGGCGGCGGTTCAGGGACAACAACTCGAGACATAGGCGAAGCTTGTTTGCTCCCTAGTCATCGAAACCCCATCAATTCCATCACAACTAGACGTAGGCTTTTACCTTCATCGAAGGGGCCGAACTAGTATAAACTCTCTTGCGTCCCTGTGTCCGCTTTAACCCCTTCAAGCTAACCCCTCGCGATGGCTAAACGACTAAGTCCTTTCTCTAGGACATCTACCGTGACAAAGCCACGACAGCTGGCGCCCACCGTGGGGCTATCGCACGATGGTTTCCGGTTCTTGGAGGGCTGCTTTGAAGGACTTGAGGGCTATGCGGTAGGCCGGATGACTAAGAGTCGTCGCGGCAAGTTCTACATCGACGACGCAGGCTGGGGCCCCGAAGCCGGCTCAATTGAGTACAGGTACCGGGTCCCCTTTGGAGGCATTCACATTTTCATTGGCAAGATTTGTGAACCGGGCCCTGAGCCGGACATCTGCACCGACCTCGTCGAGACGGATCAGCGTGCGCGATCCGCCCGGGTTAAACCGGCCATGAAGCGTGCCTTCGTGGGAGTCATCCACGGAGGAAGTTATGAGGATGGATCGGAATCTCGCGGCGATACCGTCGTTTGTTCCGATGACGAGTCATCGACTGGAGAAACCGAATCTCTTTATCAGCTACAAGACGGCCGGATTGGGGGCTGTTCCGATGGCGACAGTATTCCGGACCCCTCTGATCTGCCCAACCGGGTTGGAATATTCATGGCTGGCACACAAGCAGCGCTTCATTCTTCGACCGCCGTAGCAACAACCTCCGGTTCAGCAGCAGCGACGACTGTCGGGGCAGGAGGCCCTGTGCGCCCGCCGGCTCAAAGTTCTATCAGAGCTGTTTAATGCATTGGCTGTGCTTATGGCGGAGGCTAATCCGGCGGATCAGGGCGTTCACAACGCCGAGATTGCAAAAGTGAAGGAACAGATCACCCAGGCCAAGGCAGATCTGGCAGCTGAGGACACCAGGATGGCCACGGAGCGGGCCGCTTTAGACGCACAAGCCTACAGGCTCATGCTGGACCAGAATGCGTCGCAGGAAGTCAGGAGGAGGAAGTACTGATCCCGTTTGCCTCCGGTTTTTGAGGCCAGAGACCTTTTCAACACTCCAGGAGTAGGAGCCGGCAATCCGCTGGAGGGAAACCGGGCAGAAGCTCCCGGGACAGGGGCACCGGTTCAGCCTCGTCAGATGGACCCGCCTCGTCAAAACACCGGTATACCTCAGGCTGTTTTAACACCAACAGGTCACTACTCCAACCCGATGGACAATCTCGTTGCCGCTGCTGCACGGCTGGAGGCTATTCCGATTGAAGGTGATTCGCCGCAGGCAGTAGAGACCCGACGGGTCAAGGAGCTTCCGAGGACAGCTTTGGTCCAACAAGAAGCATACTCGTACAGCCGCGACCAGATCCACTCGACCCCCCGTCCAAGCCGGAGCTATAGCAGACATATGGATGAACCGGCAGTGTCGAGTAACGAACGACGTGGAGCACCCCGTGGCAACAACCCGACGGGTGGTGCTGATAACGCTCAGGAAGTGGTGAACCGGGCCCGAGCGCGCAGGGAGGCCGAGTTAGCCACACAGCATCAGGCTCGGCAGCTCACGCCGGTTCGTCCAACCATCTCGATTGAACCTGGTGTTACTTCTAGTTCTTTGGGAGTGCCTTGCCTTATCCCCGCTTTACGCAATGTGCGCCTGCCCAAGGATTTCAAGGGCCCGTGCAAGGTACCAAATTACACGGCGGATCAGCCTCCAGAGACATGGGTGGAGAGCTATGAGATGGCCATGGAGATGCTTGATGTGGATGACGCGGCGTGTGCGAAATACTTCACCATGATGCTTGAAGGAACGGCCCGTACTTGGTTAAAAAGCTTGCCGGCTAATTCTATCAGTTCACGGGCCCAATTGCGAGCCCGGTTTATCAGCAATTTCAAGGATACATGTAAACAGCCTATGTCGATAGTGGACTTAGCTGCATGCGTCCAGGAGGAAGGAGAGTCAACGACTCATTGGGTGCGTCGGGTTTCACAAGTGTTGCACTCATCAGACCGCATCAACGCTGACACCGCAGTGTTAACCCTAGAAGGCAACTGCCGGTTTGGGCCCCTGAAGCTGAAGTTGGGACGGATGAAGCGTCGTTGCACTGACATGGGAACCCTCATGGCCACTTTGGTGAAATATGCTGATTCTGATAGTACCAAGGATCCCGAATCTGATGATGACAAGACAGGGAAGGGAAAGAGGAACAACAACTCCAAAGGTCAGCAACATCACTGGGCAGGCAATGGTGGTGGAGGCAAGCGTAAAGCGGATGGTAACATGGACTTTGTGGCTAATACTAACGCACAGGACAATGGCCAGCGACGCAGGGGTAAACCGAAAAATCGTAATGGGGCGCCCAACCCTAACCCAGACTGCCTAAACTATCTTCTAAGCCAGCCCTGTCCAAGACATGGGACGAAGGAGGCGCTAGCAAACCACCTTTGGAAGGATTGCTTTATTATGCAGGAGTTCAAGAATTCTAATAATTTCCGGTATGATCATGAATCTGGTGGTGGCTCAGGATCCGGGCCGGGTTACGGTGGAGGAAGTTCCGGTTCAGGATTTAATGGTAATCCGGGCGGACATAATGGTCAAAATAGTCAGAACAACCAGGGTGGTTACAACCAACAACAGCAACAGTCAGGTTACCAGAGCAACCCAAAGCAGTTGAGTAGTGGGCAGTATCATGTCTTCACCACTAGCTTGGACAAGCGAGACCGGAAGGTTCAGAGGCGGGCGGTCAACTCTGTTGAACCGGCCATACCCCGTTATCTACGTTGGTCTGAACAGCCAATCATATGGAGCAGAGAGGATCACCCTCCCCAGGTCGATAATCCGGGTTAGTTGGCTCTGGTGGTGGCGCCTCAGGTGGGAGGTTACAAGTTCACCAAGGTGCTCATGGATGGAGGTAGCAGCATTAATATCTTGTACTATGAGACCTTCCGTCGTATGGGTCTGACAGACAAAAATCTTAAACCGTCTAATACGGTGTTCCACGGTGTAGTACCTGGCAGATCAGCATATCCTGTCGGTAAGATAGCTCTGGAAGTGGCCTTTGGGGATGATCATGATTCCAGGTCAGAGACATTGATGTTTGAAGTGGTGAAAATCCAAAGTCCATATCACGCCTTATTTGGGCAACCGGCCTATGCCCAGTTTATGTCACGGCCCTGTTATGTGTATTTGCAGCTCAAGATGCCGGGTCACAAGGGGACAATAACAGTTCACGGAAGCCACAAAATCGCTTTGGAGTGCGAGGAAGGTGATGCGGCCTATGCAGAGTCGGTTTGTGCCACCGAGGAGCTGAAGTATTATAAGGACAATGTTGATCCGGCGGACATGACTCCATTAAAGAAGCCAACTACGGAGCATGATCCGGCCCTGAAGTTCAAATCGGCAGCAGAAACTAAGCTTGTTGACTTTGTACCTGGCGATTCGTCCAAGCAGTTCAGCATCAGTGCTAATTTGGATCCGAAATAAGAAAGCGCGCTCATCGAGTTCATCCGTGAGAATCGGGACATTTTTGCATGGAAGCCCTCTGACATGCCAGGTGTACCGAGGCAACTCGCTGAGCACACCCTTAATGTGGACCCTAAATACAAACCGGTGAAACAGTTCCTCCGCCGGTTTAACGAAGAAAGACGCAAGGCAATTGGAGAAGAGGTAGCCAGGCTCTTAGCAGCTGGTTTTATTGTTGAAGTTTTTCACCCTGAGTGGCTTGCTAATCCGGTGCTAGTCCTTAAGAAAAACGGCACTTGGCGCATGTGTGTGGATTACACAGATCTTAATAAAGCTTGTCCAGCAGATCCTTTTTCCCTCCCCCGTATTGATCAAATTATTGATGCTACGGCGGGTTGTGAGCGTTTAAGTTTTTTGGATGCATATTCTGGCTATCATCAGATCAAAATGGCAGTTAAGGACCAGGAGAAAACGGCATTCATAACTCCCTTTGGAGCCTTCTGCTATGTGTCTATGCCCTTTGGGCTCAAGAGTGCCCAGGCAACTTATCAACGTTGTGTGCAAAATTGTCTACACAAACAGATTGGCCGTAATGTACACGCCTACGTGGATGATATCGTTGTTAAATCCTGGAGAAGGAGACTCTGATTGGTGATTTAAAGGAAACTTTTGATAACCTCAGGACATACAAGATGATGCTTAATCCGGACAAATGCGTCTTTGGTGTACCGGCAGGCAAGTTATTAGGCTTCCTGGTGTCCAATAGGGGAATTGAGGCTAATCCGGAGAAGATCGCAGCCATCACCTCCCTCGCTAAACCGAATTGTATCAATGATGTTCAACGCCTAGCAGGCCGGATTGCCGCGTTAAGCCGGTTTATCAGTCGTCTTGGTGAGAAGGAAATCCCTTTGTATCAGATGTTGAAGAAGACGGGTCAGTTTGTTTGGAGTTCTGCTGCTGATGAAGCATTTGAGGACTTAAAGCGGCAATTGGCCAATCCGCCTGTGCTCACCGCTCCCATTGACAAGGAGCCGTTACTGGTATATGTTGCTGCTAATGCTCGGGCGGTCAGCGTGGCTATTGTGGTGGAGCGAAAGGAGGCAGGTAAGGAGCATCCGGTTCAACGTTCGGTCTATTATATCAGCGAGGTGCTCATTGAGTCCAAGCAAAGGTATCCGCATTGGCAGAAGCTGGTGTATGGAGTTTTCATGGCAAGCCGGAAGCTTAAACAATACTTCCAAGGGCATCCAATTACGGTGGTCAGTTCTGCTCCTTTGGGGGATATCATCCAGAACCGAGAAGCAACTGGCCGGATTGCCAAGTGGGCTATAGAGCTTGGGCCGCACGATTTGAAGTATGTGCCTCGGACGGCGATCAAGTCTCAAGCACTGGTTGATTTTATCAATGATTGGATGGAAATGCAAGCACCTGAAGAAAAGCTGGATCACACATATTGGACCATCCATTTTGACGGATCCAGGCAACTGGAAGGCTCGGGGGCTGGAGTCGTATTAACTTCCCCACGAGGTGATAAGTTTTGTTATGTTCTCCGCTTAATGTTCCCTTGTACTAACAATGCAGCTGAGTATGAAGCCTTGCTCCATGGTCTCCGGATGGCTAAGGAGATGAATCTAAGTCGAGTTAAGTGCTTCGGTGACTCGGACCTCGTGGCTCAGCAAGTGTATGGCACTTGGGACTCCAAGGACCCACTCATGGCAGCATATCGTCGTGAGGTGGACATTGTCGCAGGTCATTTCAAAGGCTATCAGATGGACCATGTGGACAGGCGGAAAAATGAAGCGGCGGACGCCTTAAGCCGGCTGGGCTCTCAGTGCAAACCGGTTCCGCCCAATGTTTTTTTGGATGTGCTGCACAACCCATCGGTCAAGATCCCTGGTGAAGTGGATTTGGCTATTCCTGATCCGGAGGCTCAATTGGTGGCAGCTCTTCATGTTATTCCGGATTGGACGCTTCCTTACCTGGCGTACAAGAACCGGGGCAAGTTACCAGGGGATGAGACTCTGGCCCGACAGATAATCCGGCGATCCAAGTCCATGACTATTATCAACGGCGAGTTGCATCATTGCAGTGTGTCAGGAGCATTTCAACGCTGTGTGTCTCCTGAAGAAGGCCGTGAAATTTTGTGTGAGATCCACGAAGGAGATTGTGGTCACCACGCTGGTTCAAAATCTCTGGTGGCTAAAGCGTTTCGCCATGGCTTCTATTGGTTAACTGCTCATGCTGATGCGGAGGATCTGGTCAGACGATGTGATGGTTGCCAAAAGTTCTCAAGACGTGCTCATGTACCGGCTCAAGAATTGAGAATGATTCCAATTACTTGGCCGTTTGCGACTTGGGGGCTGGATATGGTTGGGCCTTTCAAAAGGTCCAAAGATAAGAAGACCCACCTCCTGGTGGCGGTTGACAAGTTTACAAAGTGGGTGGAGGCAGAACCTGTTAGCAAGTGTGATGCGGCCATGACGGTTCAGTTCATTAAAAAGTGATTTTCCGGTTTGGCTTTCCACATAGTATCATCACAGATAATGGTACCAATTTGTCCAAAGGTGCCATGAAGGAGTTCTGCGAACGGGAGCACATCGGGCTCGACGTTTCATCAGTGGCACACCCACAGTCCAATGGTCAAGCAAAAAGAGCTAATCAAGAGATCTTGAGAGGCATCAAGCCCCGGCTCATGGTTCCTTTGCAGAGAACGCCGGGTTGTTGGGTAGAAGAATTACCATCTGTGTTATGGAGCATCAATACAACACCCAACAGGTCAATAGGATACACACCATTCTTCATGGTTTATGGAGCGGAGGCGGTTCTCCCCAGTGATATCCGTCATGATTCACCTCGTGTGACGGCTTATATTGAAGCGGACAACGAGACAGCACGGCAAGATGCTTTGGACCGGTTGGATGAAGAGCGTGACATAGCAGCCGCCCGATCGGCGATTTATCAACAGGATCTTCGTTGTTATCACAGTCGCCGAGTCAGAACCAGAACCTTCCAGGAAGGAGATTTGGTGCTTCGGCTCATCCAATATCAGACTGATATGCATAAGTTATCCCCACCTTGGGAGGGGCCTTTCGTGGTCAGCAAGAATCTGCACAACGGGTCATACTATCTGATCGATATTCGAGAGCATAAGGACTCACGTACATCAGAGGAGGAAACCAACAGGCCGTGGAACATAGCTCATCTTCGGCCTTATTATACCTAAGCCATTGGTTCTGCTTATGTACATATTACAACGATTTATATATTTTGATTAACTATAATAAACCGGAACCTCAGCTAAAGCGGGGTATCTGTTCTTTTACATCATGTGTGGTTACACGGAGTTGTTCTAAAGCGGCCTCCAGTTTACCCCTTGAGTTCGCTTTTCTAAAAGCATCGTGTTATATCACTTGGAGGTTTGGTCGTGTCCGAACCAATACCATACCTCTTGATAGGTGAGAGCCACCAGATCACTTGGGGACTTGGTCACGTCTGAACCACTCATGCCTCTTGATCGGCCTAAGGCCACAGAATCACTTGGGGGCTTGGTCGAACCCGAACCATCGCCATGCCACTTGGTCGGCATAAATGCCGCGGTTTCATTTGGGGACCTGGCTGACTAGAACCATAGTTACACCTAACGGGAGCTTGGTCGTGTTCGGCCATGGTAACGCCATTTGATCAGCTCAAATAAACCTTTTTTGCAAACGGTTTTCTCATTGCTTTTGCTTCGCACTTTTCTTTGCAAGATACTTTTTTCTTTTTTATTGTGTTCTTTTTAAACCGACAAAGTTTTCAATCAATCCATTGACGGAACACAGTTCACGTCAATCCGGAGACTATTTGCCCAGTTTGATCCTTGTTG
This sequence comes from Triticum urartu, assembly GCF_056163025.1. Lineage (NCBI taxonomy): Eukaryota > Viridiplantae > Streptophyta > Magnoliopsida > Poales > Poaceae > Triticum > Triticum urartu. The sequence continues at coordinate 24,777,340 of NC_141876.1, forward strand.
TTAACATCCTCTTATGGAGTAACACGATGTTTATTATAACCCGGCACGGTTTACATGGTAAACCAGCGTCATATATATACATGAGCTATTATCTCCTCCAACAATGTGGGTTTGCAAAACTCCGCTTCAAGATTGGCCACGCCAACTTCACGCTCAACAATGGCAGGTATTATGTATCTTAAAAATTTGGTTATATACTTAATTTTTCGGATGTTTTGACTTCATATATGCAGACATCATATTCCGCCTGACGGTACAACCGCGGTGGCACTTGAAGAGTTTCTTATTGCAGAAAGCGCTTTGGAAAATTCATCACCACAGGAAGAACAAATTATGCACGAAGGCATATCGACATCAAAAGTATCAGCTAGCCTATTACAAGGCAACACGGTGCCCATAATAATATCATTGTTTTTTGCAAAGGAGAGGCAGTTTTAAAACCGGCTTCCGGTTCAAGCTTGGTCACCAGCCTGGCCTGATGGTTGTGGGTCATCCTGCGCCGCTTCAGCCTCCGTTTCTCTACCAAGTGGCTGGAAATCAACAGTTGTCTAGTCGATTCCCATTAATGCTTGAAAAACAGCTTCATCATGGATCAGCAATGACGGGTCAATATTGGGAGCATAAGTATGCTTACAGATTGGAGGGATCAGATTTTCCGATTCATGGATTGGTGCAGCTATTCGCTTTGTTCTGATTGTCATATTGGGCTTGATAATGAGACAAGTCTGCTTCTTCAGCCAATTGACAAGCTAGCGGACGTACCTCCCGGTTTATTGCTCACAGATCCGCTTCACCAAATTCTGACCCGTCTTCCTTCAAGCTAGGATAGCCCTGAGCCGCTTCAATAGGATCGAAATCCGGCACCCAGGCTTTTGCCCAGATTAAGGCATTGATCGCACCGGTTCGAGCAGCAGATTTCTTCAGCTCTTCAACCCAGGCAGGAAGCACCGACAGTTTCATCGGAGTGTCTTGAATCAAAGTGGGCGCCGGTTTGTTATGGGATGCGGTACAGATGATCCGCTGGGCGCCAGTATACAATTGTTCAACCAATGTATACGCGGCTTTCAGTTTCTTCCGCACATCTGACCCCAAGTGACTAATGCGTGTCCCTGAAATACCATAAAGGGTTAATAAACCGGCAACTCTGTAAGAAGGCAGAGCCAATTCAGAAGTCAAACTGACTTACCAAAGATAGCAGTAGTCATGGCATGCACGTGCCGCTTTATGCTGGTCAGTTCATCCGCCACTGGTTTTAGTGCAGCCTCGGCATCCTCTGCTTGTTTGATTAAAGCGGACTTTTTAGTGGCCCAATCCGCCCGCTTCTTCTTGAAGCTCTCCTTAAGCTGTTCCATGGCGCTTAAAGCGTTGGTTAATTCCTCTTTTGCTTTGGAGGTTTCAGCTTGTTGGGTTTTCAGGTTTTCTTGGAGATCGGCAACTTGGCTTTCTTTTGTTTTCAGCTCCGCCTGCATGCAGAAAGTTATATGCTTCAACAAAACGGTACAAGGATTGAAGTACCAACCACATAACAAGTTATGCACTTAGCACTTGGGGGCTAATGCATATTCGATCTTCATCTTTCAATTGCTTACAAAGTTCCAAGATCAATACAAGTATTCAACTTGGCACTAGGGGGCTAATGGCTATTTGCTCATATATATATTATGATGCGGCAATCTCAATTACTTAAAATACCGTTTTAACTACGCTAAGTTGAACCGGCCCTTGGGGGCTACATCGGCGAATTTCAAAATATTAAGATTTATGTTAGTAAGTCCCGGTTTGAAAGAAGATTACAAACCGGCACTTGGGGTCTAGGAGAGTCAGCAAGTATTGAAGCGTACAAGCAGGAAAGAACATATGGAAGTTACCTTGTATTTATCCTTCATCATATTAACCAGACTGGCTTCATAGTCAAGGCTGGTATACAGCCGGTGCAGGTAGCCGGAATGGATATCTTGGGCGTTCAGAGCAGCGTAAGTTGCCAGATCAGCATTCCACTTGCCTTTACCAAAGGCAGCAAATTCTTCCTTGGCAGAATGTTCGGACAAAGCAACAGGATTGCTTGGCTCAGTATGGCCAGTGCCAGTAATGACAACCTCGTCCTCCTGAGTATCGCCGGTTTGCACTGGAGCTGTTGGCTTGTCAGTAGTTTTTGCTGGACCGGTGGATCTCTCAATCCGGATGGAGCCTGTGGGCTGATTGACAGGACCTGAGGCATCAGTAGGCCTTTCTTCAGCAATAAGATCATCGTCTGGCTGCGGTGGATCGTTGGGTATATCCTCAGGAATAGCCGCTTCAAGATCGGGTGTCTTGCCTGGCTCAAGAACGGCATCTTCTTCGGCCGCTTTGTCCAGGCGGGCCTTCTTGCTTGGCCTAGGTTTGGCCCTGAAAAGAATAACAAAGTCAAATCCAGCGTATGTTCTAAGGCGATATGCTGCAAGTATCATAATAAGTATAGCTTATCCAAGCACCGTTTTGAGCGGTGGCAGCTGAGTAACCGATGACTCGCCAGAAGATGAGTGGGAAGTAACCTGGTAATCGGAGTCAGATGGATTAAGAGGTTGACGAAAGCAGCCCGTTTTAGGACAATCACTGACAAGCAAATTAGAGACCTCTGAACGGCGTTTCCGAACCGGACTGTTCGGTAAACCGGCGGAGGTAACTACCTGGCCGCTGTGCCGGGTTGTGCGACGAGCTTCGTGCTGTTGGGTCTTCATAAGAAATTTGGGATCCAAATAAGCAAGAGGATGAGAAAATTTAACTTTCTGGTTTGCTTGACGGATTTTTAACGAAGGCAAAGGTTCTGAATCGGAAGAGAGAATAATTACCTCTGCAGCATTAGCGTGGCTGGCTTCGGCATCATCCTGACAAATATCATCATCAATAAGACGCATGAAAAATAAGCCAAGTGAGTCAAGCTCTACCTCAAGGTCCGGATTATCCACATCATCATCAGGGGCCGGATTAGAAGATGCAGTAGTTCTTTTCCTATGGGCAGTCTTCTTTACAGCTTTAGTCTTTTGCCGGGTTGCTCTTTCCGGTTTGTCTGGTTTTTCCGGTTTCTCCTGCGGATATTTCTTGCTCCAAAACGGATCATTGCCCTGATTACACAGACATTGATATTAAACAATGACTAGATATATCAATAATAGATTCAGCAAAAGGAAAAATCAAGGTCTTACAGCTGGCGGTTTGTTGGTGGCACAGAAGGGAAGCAGGCCGTTTTTAGCACAGATATGTTCCGGTTCATTCAACATCTTATTCACAGCTTCTGTGATTTCTTCATCGGTGAGCTGGATTTTGGAATGTCGCAGTGGGTCATCAACACTTCCGGTATACTCGCACATCAAACCGGAGCGCTGACTAAGGGGCAGTATGCTCCATGATATCCAACAGCGAGCGAGATCAACCCCTATTAAACCGTTGGCCATAAAGGCTCTGAGCTTTGACAGTTGAGGAGCATATTTGCTTCTCTCCTGGGCAGCCAATCTTTGCGGAGAAGGGTGTGTATTGCTGAGCCGCTCCGGACGAAAGCCGGGCAAGGGATTCTCACCAGCAGGGGAGGTGTCTTTGCAGTAGAACCATGTCTGATTCCACTCTTTGGGGTGACTGTGCAGTTTGGCATGAGGGTATGTGACCTCTTTCCTTTTCTGGATCACCACGCCACCCAACTCCGTATTGGAGCCGTCAGTAAACTCAGTACGGCGGTTTAGATGGAAAAGGTCTCGGAACAATTCCACTGTGGGCCCCTCTTGAAAGAACACTTCATAGAGCACCTGGAAGTGACACATATTTGTAACAGAATTGGGGCCAGTATCTTGTGGATGGAGTTGGAAATCGGCCAAAACATCTCGGTAAAATTTAGAACCGGGTGGCTTAAAGCCCTAGCTAAGTGATCTACGAAAACAACAACTTCTCCTTCTTGAGGAGTGGGAGGGCATTCTTTGCCAGGAGCCCTCCAATGGATGGTATCTTTGCTGCCTAAAGCGCCAATCAGGACTAGATCATCCAGCTGAGCCTCTGTGACACGAGAAGGAACCCAATTGCATTCATATACTTGCTTGGCCATGATGGAATCTACAAGGTAGAAGATCTCGGTTCAAAAATACATTTGATCAAGGTACATTGGTATGTGCAATGTTAAACCGGAGATAGATCTATCTGAACCGGAGTTTTATGAAGCAACGACATCTGGCGGTTCAACAAGGGGACTAATGGTATATACCGGTTTGGCAATTTTTTCCTACAAGGTTAAACCGCCGGGTTTAAACATTGAAGCAGAGGTGTAAGTTTACAGAAACAGATTTCGTAAGATTTCTCTACAGCGATGGATCTGAAGCAAGTTCAGAAAAAAGATAAATATTCAGAGGTCCAAAAAGAGCAGTACCGAATCAATGAGCAAGATGTACATACAGATCTATGGTTTTGAGATGTGTAAGTGAAGGCGAAGGGTAAACAGCTACCATTGCACAGAATAAAGATTTACGGAGCCATCTAAAGATCTATCGTATGAACAAGAGGCAGATGATGAACACTGAAGAACTATGAAACCCTAGGTCAGATCTGCGGGGGAAAGGATAGAAGATTTACCGGAGCTGAGGAAGACGCGGAAAGTTGCCGCGATGCTCTGGTGCGCTCAGGTTGATGCAGCGGCCAAGGTTGAGGCAGAGGTCGATGGCGGCGGCGGAGCTCCGAGGCTGGCGACGCGAGGAAGACGAAGAAGGCACGAAGGGGAGAAAAGAAATGACCCTTCAATCCTATTTATAAGGCGAAGGAACATGTGTCAGGCGCGATAATCAAGGGGCCACGAAACGGAGCTGTCGCCTCGATTTCCGCAGATCTATTAAACAAAGAAGCATAATGGATAGCTTCGTTATGACAGGTGACGTCACTCCGGTTTACAGCAGTCAGAGAAGATGGCATCATGGCGGTTTATCAATTTATGAGAAGATGTTGAAGATGAAGCTTTTGTTAAAGGATTGACATGAACCCGTTCAAATCAATCTGGGGCCTAATGTTGGGGATATTACTACTGGGCGTAAACCGGCCTATCTGGGCCGGGTTAACTTCGTCAGCAGTTAAGTATGTTAAAGCCCAAGAAGACAGATGAGGGCTCAAGGCCCATGGTCGGGTCAAGGCCTGTAGCCGTAAACCGGCATTAGTAGTTAACTTGTATTGTAAGTTAGGAATAAGCAGAGACCAAACCGGACACATCTATGAGCTGGTATTGGGACTCTGTAAGCTGACGGGAGTCACCCGTGTATATAAGGGGACGACCCGGCGGCGGTTCAGGGACAACAACTTGAGACATTGGCGAAGCTTGTTTGCTCCTAGTCATCGAAACCCCATCAATTCCATCACAACTAGATGTAGGCTTTTACCTTCATCGAAGGGGCCGAACTAGTATAAACTCTCTTGCGTCCCTGTGTCCGCTTTAACCCCTTCAAGCTAACCCGTCGCGATGGCTCCACGACTAAGTCCTTTCTTTAGGACATCTGCCGTGACAAAGCCACGACACTCATGCATGATCATTTGCACATTCACACCTCTCTATGTCTCTATCACACACACACCGTCTCCACATTGCCCTTCCGCCACAACACACATATGGACACATACACACGTTCTCTCTCAGTCACACACACAAAATCAGTATAAAAAACAAGGGCGAACCTAAAACGTCAAAATCCAAATAAACACGAACTGGAGCTAAATTCAAATATATGGAAATATTGTAGCGTCAAGAACTTTTCCAGGAAAAAAAAGTTGAGTAATATTCGGGGATTGTTTTCACACACACAAAAAGGTTCGGTGGATGTCCTTCGAGCACAACATGGTGACGCACTGTTCGATCGACCGCGCGGTCGCAGTTCATGCGCTTGCACAGGATTCCGTATCGTGGCTATGGTAACTAAAAGAAGTGTTGCCTAAGTGTAATGTTTACGTGTACTAGTACGATTTTTCTTTTAAGTTTGACCAACCCAATATAAAACTAAACTAAGCTCCCATACGCACACTCATCAATATGCCGCCGCCGCCGTTGCACATGCCGGCACCCGCCTCCTCCGGCAAACAATTTCTCGCCCATCACCGCTGTGTTGCCTCCATCCCTGTGCCATGAAGCTGAAGGCTCGCCAGCTCACGTCGTGTGCAGTCCCTCCTCGCGATGTCACCGCGATGCCAAGCACGCGAGCAGTTGGTGGAGCCGTGTCTATGCATGCAGCGTACGAAGAGGAGGACGAGAGCGTGCTCCAGCACGCCGGCGAGGAGGAACTAGCGTGTCATTGTCATCTCCGCCCGGGCGGAGGAGGCGCGCATGGTGCCTGTCCCTATGGAAGCCGGTCGCGCACGCGTCGAGCCCGCAAACCGGGTGCGGACGCGGAATCTACCTTTGAGACCATGAATGCCACATGGATCCTGCAATCTGAAGGAGCAATTTGGGTTAGTCGACTCTTGTCAGCCGTTTGATGCAACATGGATGGCTAGAAGGGCTTCTTCAACCTCCGAAATTGATGCACGGTTCATCTTCTCAGCCCGCCACACGCCTAACTGCCTGCCGCCGTCGGCGCGCCCTCCCCTCAACCGCTTGCAACCGCCATGCTGCCCCCACCCCCGCCATCCGTTTAACCCCGGGCACGATCCATTTTTTTCGGCGGACTGTATTCCACACCAAATACTCATAAGATAGATCATGGGCACCCTGCCACCCTAATATAGATACTGGGGTAGCTTCTGTGTCGTCTTCTTCTTTCGCTCTGTCAAACTTCTTTCACAAATCGACTGACCCAAATTATACTACTAGTACGAACGTATTAAGTACAGTTGGAACACGAAGATACGAGTAGTAGTACCAACTGCAAGAAGAACAGTAGTACTCCCTCCATTCCAATATCTAGTGCGCATAGTTATAGGCACACATACCAACACGTGAGCTGGAGGTTGCAGCTTGGACGCAGAATACCCCCACCCAGGGCATGTGCTGTTGCAGTTCGGCAGAAGAGACAAGCGAGGAGGCTGCATATGCGCTGCTGTGCAAGGCTATTTGGGTCCAAAGTACAGGATGGCTGCCAATGCGCACTATAAATCAGATTTTTTTCTAAAAAACTAATACGCACTACATATAGGAACAGAGGGATGATACGTCTCCAACGTATCTATAATTTTTGATTGCTCCATGCTATATTATCTACTGTTTTGGACTATATTGGGCTTTATTTTCCACTTTTATATTATTTTTTGGACTAACCTATTAACCGGAGGCCCAGCCCAGAATTGCTGTTTTTTTTGCCTATTTCAGTGTTTCAGATAAACGGAATATCAAACGGAGTCCAAACGGAATAAAATCTTCGGGAACGTGATTTTCTCACCGAACGTGATCCAGGAGACTTAGACCCGACTACAAGGAAGCAAAGAGGTGCTCATGAGGGTGGGGGCGAGCCCCTTGCCTCGTGGGACCCTCGGTGCTCCACCGACGTACTCCTTCCTCCTATATATACACACGTGCCCCCAAACGATCAGAACAGGAGCCAAAAACCTAATTCCACCGCCGCAACTTTCTGTATCCATGAGATCCCATCTTGGGGCCTGTTCCGGAGCTCCGCCGGAAGAGGGCCATCATCACAGAGGGCTTGTACATCATCATAGCCTCTCTAATGAAGTATGAGTAGTTTACCTCAGACCTTTGGGTCCATAGTTAGTAGCTAGATGGCTTCTTCTCTCTCTTTGAATCTCAATACAAAGTTCTCCCCCTCTCTTGTGGAGATCTATTCGATGTAATTTTCTTTTTGCGGTGTGTTTGTTGAGACCGATGAATTGTGGGTTTATGATCAAGTCTATCTATGAATAATATTTGAATCTTCTCTGAATTCTTTTATGTGTGTTTGGTTATCTTTGCAAGTCTCATCGAATTATCCGTTTGGTTTGGCCAACTAGATTGGTAGTTCTTGCCATGGGAGAAGTGCTTAGCTTTGGGTTCGATCTTGTGGTGCCCTTACCCAGTGATAGAAGGGGCAGCAAGGCACGTATTGTATCATTGCCATCGAGGATAACAAGATGGGGTTTATTTCATATTGCATGAATTTATCTCTCTACATCATGTCATCTTGCTTAAGGCATTACTCTGTTTTTAACTTAATACTCTAGATGCATGCTGGATAGCGGTCGATGAGTGGAGTAATAGTAGTAGATGCAGAATCGTTTCGATCTACTTGTCACGGACGTGATGCCTATATACATGATCATGCCTAGATATTCTCATAATTATGCACAATTCTATTATTGCTCAACAGTAATTTGTTCACCCACCGTAGAATACTTATGCTCTTGAGAGAAGCCACTAGTGAAACCTATGGCCCCCGGGTCTATTCTCATCATATCAATCTCCATCACTTTTTTATTGTTTTTCTATTTACTTTGCCTTTACTTTTTACTTTGCATCTTTATATCAAAAATACCAAAGATATTCTATCTATCAGATCTCACTCTCGTAAGTGACCATGAAGGGCTTGACAACCCCTAATCGTGTTGGTTGCGAGTAGCTATCGTGTTGTGCAGGTACGAGGGACTTGAGTGTGGCCTCCTGCTGGATTGATACCTTGGTTCTCAAAAACTGAGGGAAATACTTACGCCACTCTGCTGCATCATCCCTTCGTCTTCGGGGAAAACCAACACAAGCTCAAGACGTAGCAAGAAGGATTTCTGGCGCCGTTGCCGGGGAGTCTACGCAAAAAGTCAATATACCAAGTACCCATCACAATCCCTATCTCTCGCATTACATTATTTGCCATTTGCCTCTCGTTTTCCTCTCCCCCAATTCACCCTTGCCGTTTTATTCGCCCTCTCTCTCCCTATCCTCCCTCTCTATTTGCCTCCTTTTGCCCGTTTGCTTTTTGTTTGCTCGTGTGTTAGATTGCTTGCTTGTTGCGATGGCTCAAGATACTACCAAATTGTGTGACTTCACCAATACCAATAATAATGATTTCCTAAGCACTCCGGTTGCTCCTCTTATCGATGCTGAATCTTGTGAAATTAATACTGCTTTGTTGAATCTTGTTTTGAAAGATCAATTCACCGGCCTTCCTAGTGAAGATGCCGCTACTCATCTGAATAGCTTTGTTGATTTATGTGATATGCAAAAGAAAAAAGCGTCAATAATGATGTCGCCAAATTGAAGTTATTTCCTTTTTCGCTTAGAGATCGTGCTAAAGCTTGGTTTTCGTCTTTTCCTAAGAATAGTATTGATTCATGGAACAAGTGCAAAGATGCTTTTATCTCTAAGTATTTTCCTCCCACTAAGATCATCTCTCTTAGAAACGATATAATGAACTTTAAACAACTTGATCATGAACATGTTGCACAAGCTTGGGAGAGAATGAAATTAATGATACATAATTGCCCTACTCATGGTTTGAATTTGTGATGATTATACAAAAATTTTATGCCGGATTGAATTTTGCTTCTAGAAATCTTTTAGATTCGGCCGCGGGAGGCACTTTTATGGAAATCACTTTAGGAGATGCTACTAAACTCCTAGATAATATCATGGTTAATTATTCTCAATGGCATACTGAAAGAATTTATAATAAAAAAGTGCATGCGATAGAAGAAATTAATGTGTTGAGTGGGAAGATGGATGAACTTATGAAATTATTTGCTACTAAGAGTGTTTCTTCTGATCCTAATGATATGCCTTTGTCTACTTTGATTGAGAATAATAATGAATCCATGGATGTGAATTTTGTCGGTAGGAATAATTTTGGTAACAATGCTTATAGAGGGAATTTTAATCCTAGGCCATATCCTAGTAATCCTTCTAATAATTATGGGAATTCCTACAACAACTCTTATGGAAATTATAATAAGATGCCCTCTGATTTTGAATCTAATATTAAAGAATTTATTTCTTCGCAAAAGCATTTTAATGCTATGATTGAAGAAAAATTGCTCAAGATAGATGATTTTGCTAGGAACGTTGATAGAATTGCTCTTGATGTTGATGCTTTGAAACTTAGATCTATTCCACCTAAGCATGATATGAATGAGTCTCTAAAAGCCATGAGAATTTCAATTGATGAGTGTAAGGAAAGAACCGCTAGGATGCGTGCTTCCAAAGATGCCTTTATTAAAGCATGTTCTTCCAATTCCTATGAAAATCAAGATGAAGATCTAAAAGTTATTGATGTGTCTCCAATTAAGTCTTTATTTTGCAATATGAATCTTGATGAAACTGAATATGATATTCCTTTACCTAGAAGGCGTTTTACAAATTCGAAGTGTTTAGATCTTAATAATGAAATTGATGAAAGTGGGATAGAAAGAAATAAAAATCTAGATGTTGCTAAACCCACTATATTGGATTTCAAGGAATTTAATTATGAAAATTGCTCTTTGATTGATTGTATTTCCTTGTTGCAATCCGTGCTAAATTATCCACATGCTTATAGTCGAAATAAAGCCTTTACCGAACATATTGTTGATGCCTTGATGCAATCTTATGAAGAAAAACTTGAGTTGAAAGTTTCTATCCCTAGAAAACTCTATGATGAGTGGGAACCAACTATTAAAATTAAAATTAAAGATCATGAGTCTAATGCTTTGTGTGATTTGGGTGCTAGTGTCTCTACTATTCCCAAGACTTTGTGTGATTTACTAGATTTCCGTGATTTTGATTATTGCTCTCTAAACTTGCATCTTGCGGATTCCACTACTAAGAAACCTAAGGGAAGAATTAATAATGTTCTTATTGTTGCAAATAGGAATTATGTGCCTGTAGATTTCATTGTTCTTGACATAGATTGCAATCCTTCTTGCCCTATTATTCTTGGTAGACCTTTCCTTAGAACGGTTGGTGCGATTATTGATATGAAGGAAGGGAATATTAGATTTCAATTTCCATTATAAAAGGGCATGGAACACTTTCCAAGAAAGAAAATAAAATTACCATATGAAACTATCAGGAGAGCTACTTATGGATTGCCTACCAAAGATGGCAATACCTAGATCTATCCTTGCTTGTTATGCCTAGCTAGGGGCGTTAAACGATAGCGCTTGTTGGGAGGCAACCTAATTTTGTTTTTATTCCTTGATTTTTTCTCCTGTTTAGTAATAAATAAATTATTTAGCCTCTGTTTTGGTTGTGTTTTTTGTGTTTAATTAGTGTTTGTGCCAAGTAGAACCGTTGGGAAGACTTGGGGAAAGTCTTGTTGAACTTGCTGTAAAAAACAGAAACTTTAGTGCTCATGAGAACTGCTGTAATTTTTATTTGAAGAGTGATATTTAGTTAATTATATTTTCAGATTATTAATAGATAAATTCCTCACGTTCAGCAATTTATTTTAGAATTTTTGGGGTTCCAGATCTTGCGCTAGCTACAGATGACTACAGACTGTTCTGTTTTTGACAGATTCTGTTTTTCGTGTGTTGTTTGCTTATTTTGATGAATCTATGGCTAGTAAAATAGTTTATAATCCATAGAGAAGTTGGAATACAGTAGGTTTAACACCAATATAAATAAAGAATGAGTTCATTACAGTACCTTGAAGTGGTCTTTTGTTTTCTTTCGCTAACGGAGCTCACGAGTTTTCTATTTTGAGTTTTGTGTTGTGAAGTTTTCAAGTTTTGGGTGAATTCTTTTGATGGATCATGGAACAAGGAGTGGTAAGAGCCTAAGCTTGGGGATGCCCATGGAACCCCCAAGATAATCCAAGGACACCAAAAAGTCAAAGCTTGGGGATGCCCCGGGAAGGCATCCCCTCTTTCGTCCACTTCCATCGGTAATTTACTTGGAGCTATATTTTTATTCACCAACATGATATGTGTTTTGCTTGGAGCGTCTTGTATTATTTGTTTCTTTGTTTGATAGTATACCACAATCATCCTTTCTGTACACACCTTTTTAGAGAGCCATACATGAATTAAAATTTGATAGAATACTCTATGTGCTTCACTTATATCTTTTGAGCTAGATAATTTTGCTCTATGTGCTTCACTATTATCCTTTGAGCATTACAATTTTGCTCTATGTGCTTCACTTAGACCTTTTAGAGAACGGTGGTGGATATGTTTTAAAGAAACTATTGATCTCTCATTCTTCACTTAAATTAATTTGAGAGTCTCTTAATAGCATGGTAATTTGCCTAATAATAATATGCTTGGTATTCAAGATTTGTGAAACTTTCTTTTGAGTGTGTTGAATACTAAGAAAAGATTGAAGCATGATAATTGTTTTGAGATATGGAGGTGATAATATTAAAGTCATGCTAGTTGAGTAGTTGTGAATTTAAAGAATACTTGTGTTAAAGTTTGTGATTCCCGTAGCATGCACGTATGGTGAACCGTCATGTGATGAAGTCGGAGCATGATTTATTTATTGATTGTCTTCCTTATGAGTGGCGGTCGGGGACGAGCGATGGTCTTTTCCTACCAATCTATCCCCCTAGGAGCATGCGCGTAATACTTTGCTTTGATAACTTCTAAATTTTTGCAATAAGTATATGAGTTCTTTATGATTAATGTTGAGTCCATGGATTATACGCACTCTCACCCTTCCACCCTTGCTAGCCTCTCTAATACCGCACAACTTTCGTCGGTATCATACACCTACCATATACCTTCCTCAAGACAGCCACCATACCTACCTATTATGTCATTTCCAAAGCCATTCCGAGATATATTGCCATGCAACTTTCCACCGTTTCGTTCATGACACATTCATCATTGTCATATTGCATATCCCGGTACACCGCCGGATGCATTCACATAGAGTCATATTTTGTTCTAAGTATCGAGTTGTAATTGTTGAGTTATAAGAAAAATAAAAGTGTGATGATCACCATTATTAGAGCATTGTCCCAGTGAGGAAAGAATGATGGAGACTATGATTCCCCCATAAGTCGGGACGAGACTCCGGATGAAAAAAAGAGGCCAAAGAAGCCCAAATAAAAAAAGAGAAAGGCCATAAAAAGAGAAAGGCCATATAAAAATGAAAAAATGAGAGAAAAAGAGAGAAGGGACAATGTTACTATCCTTTTACCACACTTGTGCTTCAAAGTAGCACCATGATCTTCATAGTAGAGAGTCTCTCATGTTATCACTTTCATATACTAGTGGGAATCTTTCATTATAAGAACTTGGCTTGTATATTCCAATGATGGACTTCCTCAAATTGCCCTAGGTCTTCATGAGCAAGCAAGTTGGATGCACACCCACTAGTTTCTTTTTGAGCTTTCATATACTTATAGCTCTAGTGCATCCGTTGCATGGCAATCCCTACTCACTCACATTGATATCTATTAATGGGCATCTCCATAGCCCGCTGATACGCCTAGTTGATGTGAGACTATCTTCTCCCTTTTTATCTTCTCCACAACCACCATTCTATTCCACCTATAGTGCTATATCCATGGCTCACGCTCATGTATTGTGTGAAGATTGAAAAAGTTTTGAAAAAGTTAGAGTATGAAACAATTGCTTGGCTTGTCATCGGGGTTGTGCATGATTTAAATACTTTGTGTGGGGAAGATGGAGCATAGCCAGACTATATGATTTTGTAGGGATAACTTTCTTTGGCCATGTTATTTTGAGAAGACATAATTGCTTTGTTAGTATGCTTGAAGTATTATTATTTTCTATGTCAATATAAAATTTTGTCTTGAATCTTTCTAATCTGAATATTCATACCACAATTGAGAAGATTTACATTGAAATTATGCCAAGTAGCACTCCGCATCAAAAATTCTCTTTTTATCATTTACCTACTCGAGGACGAGCAAGAATTAAGCTTGGGGATGCCTGATACGTCTCCAATGTATCTATAATTTTTGATTGCTCCATGCGATATTATCTACTGTTTTGGACTATATTGGGCTTTATTTTCCACTTTTATAATATTTTTGGGACTAACCTATTAACTGGAGGCCCAGCCTAGAATTGCTGTTTTTTTGCCTATTTCAGTGTTTCAAATAAACAGAATATCAAACGGAGTCCAAACGGAATAAAATCTTCGGGAACGTGATTTTCTCACCGAACGTGATCCAGGAGACTTGGACCCTACTGCAAGGAAGCAAAGAGGTGCTCATGAGGGTGGGGGGCACCCCCCTAGGGCGCGCCCCCTGCCTCGTGGGACCCTCGGTGCTCCACCGATGTACTCCTTCCTCCTATATATACACACGTACCCCCCAAACGATCAGAACAGGAGCCAAAAACCTAATTCCATCGCCGCAACTTTCTGTATCCACGAGATCCCATCTTGGGGCCTGTTACGGAGCTCCGCCGGAAGAGGGCCGTCATCACGGAGGGCTTCTACATCATCATAGCGTCTTCGATGAAGTGTGAGTAGTTTACCTCAGACCTTCGGGTCCATATTTAGTAGCTATATGGCTTCTTCTCTCTCTTTGAATCTCAATACAAAGTTCCCCCCCTCTCTTGTGGAGATCTATTCGATGTAATCTTCTTTTTGCGGTGTGTTTGTTGAGACCGATGAATTGTGGGTTTATGATCAAGTCTATCTATGAATAATATTTGAATCTTCTCTGAATTCTTTTATGTATGATTGGTTATCTTTGCAAGTCTCTTCGAATTATCCGTGTGGTTTGGCCAACTAGATTGGTAGTTCTTGCCATGGGAGAAGTGCTTAGCTTTGGGTTTGATCTTGCGGTGTCCTTACCCAGTGACAGAAGGGGCAGCAAGGCACGTATTGTATCGTTGCCATTGAGGATAACAAGATGGGGTTTATTTCATACTGCATGAATTTATCTCTCTACATCATGTCATCTTGCTTAAGGCGTTACTCTGTTTTTAACTTAATACTCTAGATGCATGCTGGATAGCGGTCGATGAGTGGAGTAATAGTAGTAGATGCAGAATTGTTTCGATCTACTTGTCACGGACGTGATGCCTATATACATGATCATGCCTAGATATTCTCAAGGGAGACATAGTACTAGTCCTACTGTACGTACTAAAGAGTTCAAATAATGAGAAAGAACATAAACATAGTTTTGCTGGGGCCTCAACACAACACACCCTTGAAAATAAACTAAGCAACTAGCCCCCTTGACACTGCAGTAGAACTAGCATGAGTGACATCACTGCCACCTACTCGGAGTCCGAGTCCACATCCTCGACTTCGTCCTCGTCCCTCTTCTTCTTCCTCTTCACCGACGCTTCTTTGCTTGAACCGAACACTGGGCTCTGCTTCTTCATCCAACCCTTGTAGATATTTAAACAAAGGTAGGCATCCATTGCTGCGTACAAGATGTGATCTTCATCTAATGTCTTCGACTCCCATGCGTGATGAAACTCGTGGTGAGGTTTCTTCAGTTTAGCGTACGAAGGATCAATCATGGCTCCTGCCAGGGTCAGCATTGAAGGCAGAGAGGAGGACACCAGGCTTGCCTTCTGGAGATTGTAGGGCTGGCCTACAATGAGGCCTATCCGACCCAGGACATCCCTGTCATTCCTAAAGTCGATAGTAGCAAATTTCACTCTTTCATCCTCGAGGAAGTTCTTAAAATCCTGGCACTCAACGTCGGCATGGCATATGCGGTAGACCAAGCACATGTTATGTACGCAATCCTGGATCACGGCGGGCTTCTTCTTCTCTACCTCCTTTAGAATGTTCTCTCTTTGCAGGACTATGGTGTACTCAACATCTAGCCCAGCGACCCACTCATCCTTTAAACTGTTGACCATGCGTAGGAAGCAAGCAAGCCATGCTTTCACCGTCGTGGATCCACGTGTGTAGATGACGATGAACTCATCGCCGGTGATGGCTCTAACCTGGTACTCAGCGGTGGCCATGGAGATTTTGGAGGCCATGGATTTTGGAGGAGGGTTAGGAGAAGTTGAACTGGTGTAATGTGAAAGGACGGGACGACTGGGAGCTAGCTGTTGTAAGGTACTGTACTAGTAGAAGACGGGGACGAGTAGGGCGTGCGAAGGCGTGGGGTTGCTGGCTTGCCCGGTGGATAAATGGCTGCAAGCTCCCAAAGAGTTCTCGAGAACTATGCGGGACCCACTAGATGTCATGTCTACTAGACCCATATCGTAGGCCTGACGGTATAGCTTCTGCTTGTTCGCACGCCATGCCGGCACGTGGGTAACTTCACTGAATTCCGTCAACCATCGCGCCTCCCACGACCTTCGCCTGCCTTGCACGGTCACGCCCTTTGAGACTTCGACCGGCTATAAATGAGCAATTTTTTGCCTACTCCGCATGCATGATACTCCCTCTGGTACTTTTTACTTCCGTCAACTGTTTGCAAAGTGTTTGACAAAATTTATACTAAAAATATCAATATCTACAATACTGATTATAATGAGTATAAGAACTACGTTTTATAATGAGTATAAAAATATTGATTTGACATTGTGAATGTTGATACATTTTTCTATAAGTTTGGTCAAAGTAGAGGTGCATTGACTTCAGACAAAACTTAAATGCACAATGCAGACTACTAGTTCCTCCGTCCAGGTGCGTGCATGTCCTATCTTGTCATCACAACAAGAGCTATTAGAGTACTACTACCTCCCTTCTAGTTTAAAGGGATCAATTCAAAAAATTCACCTACTCTTTGCAAGATAGAGGCGGTGGAATAGTTTTTGTAGTCTGCAAAAGTACTCAACTAACTTTGTCGTTCTTCACAAAAAGTGTTTATACCAATGCATGCATGAACACTAGTTACTCTAAGCCCCCTCTCTTCTTTAATTCTTTGCCACATTAGTGTGTTTGCTATTCCCGTGTGCATGATACCAGCTAAGATACCACCATTATGGCCAGCCTTAATCATCACATGCAATAATTTAGTGCACCTTGAAATATGAACATGTGTGGGGCGTGTATGTTTCTAATGACTTGAGACTATACCTAGCCCGGCATGCAAGATGAGACTTATTATGCACAGTTTTCCATACCTGCAGGAAGCCCGTTCGTCTCCAAATCTTTTCCTCTCCATGTGTGGAAACAATATGCCTACCAGAATCTCCTTCTCGCTCCGGCGGTCCCACCACTCCACCCCGTGTGGAAAAAATCTACATGCATGACTCTCCTCCCCCTGCGTTCATCCAATCCGTTGTGACCAGGAATATTTCCACCCCTTCCCTCCCCCGTAATTTACTCCAAAAAATATGCCCACGTACTACCTCCTTTCTGGTTTATAGGGCTCAATTCAAAAATCTCACCAACCAAGGTAGATGATGAGTGGTGGAATAATTTTCATGGTTTGTAAAAGCACTCAATTAATGCGCTCGTTTTCTCAAAGAATTGTGTTTACCAATGCATTAATTGCAATGCATGCATGCATGAAGTACATGAATTGCTTAAGTTTCTGATAATCCTCGCATGCAATGAATTAATGCACCTTGAAATCTGAGCATGTGATGGGAGTAGCTATTACGTTAATCACGCAACAAATCTTCCGGGATGCTGCTTCAGTTACTTAACTGCAGGTGCATTGGGTCACTGACATATGGGCCCAACAGGGGTTTGGCCCACATGTCTGTGGCGCAACTGGACCTGCAGTTAAGTCAGTGCAGCTCAGTCCATATCTTATGTAGGTGTGCCATTTCTCGCTATAAATACCACGCCGCCCACGGCATTCGGAAGAACGTTCACGTTCATCACTGTCTCCTCCCCCTCCCTCTCACTTCGACCACCATGGCATCACCCCTCCCAAGCCCTAGGCGCCCCTCGCTGCACCGCCTAGACGGTCACGCGTCGCCGTTCCATTCCTCGCCACCACTAGTCGAGGAGGAGGCGTCGAGGTGGATGCGTCAACGTTCCCAATCTCGCCAGCACGTGTGTCAGAGTTCGCGTCGGCTCCTCGCTACGAGGAGAACGCCACGCCACCCGCCGAGCCCCCCCAGCCTTGAGGAGCTTTGGAAGGAAATGGATGTCGCCATGTGGGAGGCTTTGCCGCCGGCAGAGAAACCCAAAATAGAGGTGGAGAAGAAGGCCGAAGAAGAGAAGCGCGCCGCGGGGCAAGCTGCCTGGCAGGTCTATGTCGCGTCCGAGAGAGTCAGGCAATTGGCTCTTTGGAAGAAGGCTCGTGCAAGGGCTGTGAGGGTGGCGGAGGACGCCCGCGCCAAAGCCCTGAGTGCAGTCGGGCCCAAGCGCCTCATCTACGCTTGGCGGTACATGGACCGGGTGCACGCCTCCAGCGAGGAGGAGTACCTGTTGGCGCCGGATCACCACACCGGTGAGATCATGCTCGCCCTCCGGCAAGCCGCCAATCAGCACCTCACGAGTTGTGAGGCTAAGGAAGAGGTGTTGTGTCGGCGCGCTGGGAAACGGCTGCTCACAGGGCACTCGTGGCGCGCCGCAAGTGCTCCTGCGAGCGCCGTGGCTTTTAGTAGGAGTATAATTTAGTTTCGTAAGGTGATCTCATTAGTTTTGGGACGCAAATGATAAATCCCGAACGTTCGGGAATTATTAGCATCCTTAATTAAGTATGTAAGAGGGAAAGTTTGGAAACCTTGCCTATCCGTACGCATTTTGTAAGTAGGTGCATATAGCACAAACTTTACTATATACTATCGCACTACACGCCTCTCTCTATATATGCTTGCACACTGTGCTACTCCCTCCGTCCAGGTAAATAAGTCATCTTTGGTTGTGCACCGTGACCAAGAAGGAGGGAAGACTTTATACACCTAGACGGAGGGAGTACTACTATTACTTATGTACGTGCAAATGCACATTTTAACATTACGATGTGGTTTTTTTAAAAGCAGAAAAACAACACTAGTCAAGCTTGTGAAACGATTCAATGCAAAAATACTCGTTTGATTGTTTACCTTTAGCTTCCTTCTCTGTGGTTATTTCTCCATCGTACTTTGTATGGAGTATCTCACCGGTCGGAAAGGCATGCAAATTCCCAAACCGCTTCCTGCACCCTGTATCGAATTTTTTGCCTAACAAGTAGTGAAGCCCAAATAAATGAGTGAGGCGCCTTAATGTTACTCTCCACTGTGACTAGTCTTATGGGAAAAGCTAGGGAAGAGAAGGCTTATTTTTTAAGCCGCCAAAAGAACTGGCCCTAGGAGTAGTAGCTAGGGATACTAGGAGTAGTAGCTAGGGATCGAGTGTGCGAGATGAACCGGAGAAAGTAAATGCAGAGAGATGAAATGCAAAAAAGACGGAGGGATGTGATGGTGGCTTGTCTGTTTATTTTCCCAGGCCACTTATTACTGGGAGTGGTTGGGTTTTGTGATATGACGGCTTTACTGCCGCGCCACGAGCAGGGTGAGACTCCTGTGCAGCGCCGCCCTCTACACTAGTACTACATCGGTCGTGGTTTATCCCCCATTGAATTTGACTGAAGATTTAACTGACAAAATGTTAGTGCATGTCAACAAAAACAATATCATTGGATTCGTATTTGAACATAGTTTTCAATGATATAATTTTAGGTGACATGCATCAGCATTTATCGTACTATATATAATGTTAGTTCAATTTTTGGTCATACTAATCTATAGTAAGGTGCCCATCCGTTGCACGGAAGAGTGAAATGCATTGATCAGGGAGTTGTTTATTTTGACAAAGGATCTGCGGTCATCTCATGTGTAATGGGTATCGATAGGTTTCTTTGGATATTATTTCATCTCTAGAGCTCACAAACATCCGGGTGAAATAGATAAAAAGTATCTTTTGCAAACAAAAGCGTTCAACTGTTCAACCTGCATACAAAACTTGTGAAGAAATAACACTTATTGTACTTTGCAATAAATGATCTTCAAGAATTAGTTTTTGAGTATCCATTGTTATACATGTTGGCTACAGATGACATGTCACTTTCTTATAGTCAACAGTTGGCTATACTATTTAATTATTAACCATGCCCTTATACACCTAGATGGAGGGATTAAATTAGGATGACTTGGAAGGGGGCAGAGGAGATGTAAGAAATGGTTCATCATAAGTCTTTCACCAGTACTGTAGTAAAAATTCATACATGGAAGATTCTAGACTAAACCATAAATGGATACACCTTTATTCATGCGCGACACTCCAATAGAGCAAGATCATGCATGGAAGTCTCCACATGCTTAGACAACGGATTACATTGAGCGAAGACTACTGATCAACATTTAACTTGGTAATGCAGATGTCCAGGTGAACCTCGTTGGAGTCCCCATGCACATTGTTGGGGGTCAAATCATACCATGTGTCTTCCATGTCCACATCGGCAGGAAGGTCCCAACTTGGCAGAGTCCAAGTCAACTTGACGTAGCTAGTGTCGCCGCCCAGGTACCTCCGTGGGGTAGTAATAGTGAGCACGCAGCCATACATCGGCCTCGTGTCAGTGTCAGTGTCAGTGGCGTCGCCCCTGACGCACACTACAGAGACGGGGCGGCGGCCTGCACGGGCCTCGCCGGTGCCCACGATCAAGAGGAAGACGCTGCCGAACTCCTCGGAGACTAGCAGGCGACGGTGATCCTCCAGCGACTCCGGCACGGTGAACGGGTAGCACATCTCGTACTTGATGTTCTCTACCAAGGGCCAGTAGTGATCGCCGCACGCCTGTGTGAGGTGATGCAGGATGTCCGCCGGTGTGCCCGAAAACGGCATCGAGCACTCATAGCAGTAGACGAAGGGCTCCTTGGAGGAATCGACCAGGCCGTCCATGAAACGGGAGTGGCTGTAGGAGACGTTCCGCCAGTTGAATATATGAGCAAGTTACTATGAGATTTAGTGTGAGTAAGCACAAAATAAATCATGACGGCTATAACAGAGATTAAACTAATCATGTGGACTAGCATAGTAGATGAACAAATCGAATCTAGGACACAGACTAGAAACATGAATTCTACCACGATTTTGAACAGGAAGGACATCAACACATACGGTGCAACGGGAGCAACACCGTTGGCGTTGAGGTTGTCGCCCATGTTGTTGAGGAAGAGGTTGTCGAGGTCGGGGAAGAAGTAACCGTCGGTGAACTCGTCGCTGCCAGCAGTCGCGAGAGTGCGCTCCCTAAATTTCAACAGCGCCCACCGAATGGAGCGCAGGAGGGAGTGGCTGTAGGGGACGTTGCGGCCACCGAATGGAGCGCGGGAGTAGCCCACAAAGCTGTAGATGGTGCTCCTCCCTAGTCTCTATTCTTATCTCTATCTCTACTATTCTTCTTTGTTTTTTATAATATACTAGTTGTAGCAGTCAAATCGAATAGTACTGCGCCGTCCGCTGCACGCCCGGCTGAACACGCCTCCTCGCCTCCATCAAACCCCTCCGTTAGACCTTTGTACATGACTTGCAGGCTGGCTACAGATTCGTACAAAAAGTTAAAAAGAAACAAATCCATCCTTAATCTTGTATTCTAAGTACTCTGTGGGTTCCACTGCCAGTATAGTAGCGAAAGAAGTATATAATAAAAATATATAAAAAGCTAAAGTTTAGGACAGAATTCGAACTTAGGTCATCGCGCTGCGAGCATCCGGCCCGGACCAGTACACTTGGTGTTGGTTGGAGAGAATGCAAGAGATAAACCTTTATTACAATGAGCCCATCCGTTGCAACGGATCCAAAGTAGAATAATACATATTCACAAATTTGAAAGAAAAGAGTTTACTTTTGATATACATATCACTAAAAATATCTTATGTTCCACTCCAAATATATTCTTTGGGCTGTTTTGATGAAGTAAGGGAGGAATGTGGTTGGTTTCAAGATACTAAGGTGTTTTTTGTAAACTGGAGCAGCGAAGTGGGAACTGTAGCGAAAGGCCACAACTTAGATCATAGCCGTAAGATGCAGATCTAATGGTCAGAAATGGTGGATGGCAGACACACCATCATCACCAACTGAGTCTTTTACAGGAGTAGGAGTAGAGAAAAAACCGACTTGGTGATGATTGTGTGTGCCATCTTATAATATTGACTGTGCAATCTATATCTGATGGATTGAAAGCAAACTATGACAATTTTAGAAATACCCACACCTCTCTGCACATTTACAGATAGGGCCTTGCCTCGTTCATCCTTATCTCCGAGAACCTCATTGTTGAGCAATTAAAAAAGGAAGTCTCCGGAATAATCTGGCATGGTGGCTGGTGCCAGCGCTGTCCATCCCCATGCCTCCACCTAGTACGACCACCAGTCACCACTACGCCCCACTCCTCCTCTACTCTATCATCTTTCTCGAGATATCATTTTTTCGCTGAAATGGTCGACATACCATTTTGCGATAAATTTTTCAAGATATCATTAGTTTTTACACATGCGATTATTCCTGCATGGGTTAATCACAACAGGTGTTTTGTAAAAAAAATACATCTTGATGTTTCCATGCAATGCACGGGCATCTTGCTAATTTTTTGCATATAATTCCAAACACCACGTAGACACGGTCTTTGACCATTTTACAACTATGTTAGTATCATTGTTAGTGGTCAGCCGGTGCAAGTTAGAGCCCCAGGTGTTTTAACCTTGTTTTAGTAATGATATCTGGCGATTGTTCATGTCGGAGTAATTGGCCACGGATACCCCGAAGACGGCGAGACAATAAGTCAATACATCGGGGCTAACAAAGCCCCTCAGTCCGACTGCTCGGCCGCTCCTGCCGGCTCCCCGTCCGACTGCTCTGCCCGGCCGGCTGCCGGCTACCGACTGTGCTGACCAGCCGGCTGCCGACTGCAGCCCGACCCGACACCGACAAGACACCAACGGGACGACCATACCGCGACGTCATATACAATGTACCGTGTCCCCTGGGTACTGATTTATAAAGTACCCTAGGGGACAAGCATGACATGCACCATGCCACTAGCTATGCCGACATAGCTTGGCTTGTAAGCTACCCAAGGTAGCTTACAACCAAAGCCACTATCACCCATGCCACTAGCTAGCTTACACATTAAGCTAGCTACACACTATAAAAGGAGGCCTCATCCATCCATCCAGGAGGATGGACTCACACACACACAAGCAAGCTAGCTAGTAAGACAGCTAGCTAGCCAGCCATCCACTCACACGCATGCATACATGCCCACGGGCACACACCCATTTAGGCAACCCCATGCCACTTGGCCACTAGAGCTTGCATGCTCGTCCGGCCACCCACACATATACGAGGCCAGATGCCTACGGCACTGACCTCAGATATAGCTCCAGGCGCACTCTATACCAGATATACCAGATATACTCAGACATGCAGAAGTAGGGGTGTTATCTCTCTGGAGAGCCCCGAACATGGGTAAACTATCGCGTGCTACTCGCATACCCGCTCCCGGGCCTATCAGCAGAAGTCTTTCCCTCACACGAAGCCACTCTGTACCATCTGTCGTCTTGCAATCCCCGTGAGAATACCACGACATTTGGCGCCCACCGTGGGGCGGTACTATGCTACCGCGCTGCTGCAGGTTTCACAGCCCGGACGGGGCCATCTTGGCCATCACCGCCACGGCGTCGCGCCGTCTCTCCGGTAGCGCTTGGGGGCTCGACTTCGACCCGCCCCCGGAGCGGCTGCGCGGGATGGCGCGTCCTCATCATCGGCCTCGCCGCCTTCTTCATTACCACCGTTGCAACGCCGGCCGGCCGTCCGAGCACATGCCACGCGCACGTTGCCTCGCTTCGGTCGGCTGCGTCCGTGCGTGCCGCGCCATGTCGCTCGGGTCTGCTCCCCTCCGCATTCTGCCTTGCTCCGGCCGAAGCACGCGTTCGCTGCTTCATATATCGTCTATACAAGCTAGCTAGCTACTAAGTCAAACAGTCAAACCATTGGCCATGCACTACACAGATACTACCAAGACAATCCTCATACACTAGTTAGATAATAGCCAGACATCAGTTGGACAATGCCTGTACACGAGTCACACGCAAGTCGTATAATCCCCATACACTGCCCGGACACTACTCAGACCACATCACCGCGCGTCTCCTCCGCTGGCAGCCCCGCCGCCAAGCACCTCCTCTGCATGGCTTGCGCGCCTCCATCCTGGCCACCGACTGCAGTCGCGCTCCCCCGTCGTGCAGGGCCCGCCTGCTGGCGGCTGACCCCTCTGGTGCTGCTTCGGGGTGCATGTCGCCCTCGACTCCTGCGATGGAGCCATCTGGGGCTCCCTACCCGCTGCTGCTCTCCACCAACCATGTTGTGTCCCAGCACCACCACCCGGCCATCGTCGCTCCTCCAACTACGAGGGCCGGCTCGTGCTACGCCGCGCCTCACTCCGTCCTCCCGCGCCGGACGGCTCCCGCTCGGCCTCCTACACCCGCCAAAAAACCTCCGCCCAACTTTGCCAAGTTGCCCGAAGGCTTGGGGTCTACTGTCGGATTAATTGGCCACGGATACCCCGAAGACGGCGAGACAATAAATCAAGACATCGGGGCTAGCAAAGCCCCTCAATCTGACTGCCCGGCCGCTCCTGCCGGCTCCCTGTCCAACTGCTCTGTCCGGCCGGCTGCCGGCTGCTGACTGCGCCAACTAGCCGGCTGCCGACAGCGCCGAACAGCCGGCTGCCGACTGCAGCCCGACCCGACACCGACGGGACGACCAAACCGCGACGTCATCTACAGTGTATCGTGTCCCCTGGGTACTGGTTAGAATATACTACTCCTTTAGTCCTACTCGACTACTACTCTACTCAAGCAAATTAGGGCATATTAGTAGGTACTGTAGGGAGTACCAGTATTTTGATCACCCAAGCAAGTTGTCTGGCATCGATATGACCCTACGCTGCCGGTATGTGTCTCGTAAGTCAAGCGGCATGTTGTAGTCATCATCACCTATCCACTCCCCGTAGCACATATTCGCTTCTCCATCTTTGTCCGCACATAATCTCGTCCAATCTTCCATCCCCGCTAAGGCGCCTCCCCCTCGTCCGAAACCCAAGCACAAACAATGGCAGAACCGAGCAACATCCGCCGAAAGAGTGGATGGAATTCGCTCCCCACAGAGGTAATCAAGCTCATTGTTTCACGTGTGGACAATTTCAGTACCATGCCGCTCGCCACGTGCTCGTCGGGGCTGTACCATTTACTGAAAGCCCTCAGGCTGGACCTTTTTAAGCCAGCTCCTTGCTTGCTGATGCCGCCTGATCTTCAGAAACAGCATGTCGTGTAGGATAACGATCGTAGGGTGGTGAGCATCAACCCCCTTGACTGTGATCCGATCCCCATCACCCTCAACTACATTAACGGTATGTACTGGGTCGGCATGAACATGTCTTGGATGGTGCTCGTCGACGGCCACGGCAACTGGATGCTCGTGGAGGTCTACACCTAGCGATTGATCCCCCTTCCTTCGATTAACACTGCACTGCTTTGGCACCGCGGCCCAGAATACTCGGAATCTTACATTAGCCAACATGATACCAAGTTTGATTTTCTCAAGGTTGTAATCTGCCAACTGCCCACAAGATCTGCGAATTATAAAGACTTCAGGCTAATTGCGTTTTTCAACCACGGTCTCGCCTATCTGACAGGTTACTGTGGTAAGTGGATAAATCTGCACGTCCATCGCAGGATCATACATCCTCCATGGTTCTCTGATGCCATTGAACACAAGGGCTTCATTTACGCTGTCAACATTTACTGAAAAAATATTCATGCTCATAACATGCTGTTCTCAAGATTGACTACATCAAGAGCCCTTTTTTATTTGACTCCAACTTTTTTTGAGGGTTATTTGACTCCAACTTGATATGATGTTGTAGGCCGCCTAGTGTCCCTACCCTTCCTAATCCCAGAACCTTTCAAACAAAAGCGGCATGGCAGTTGCAGGTGGTTCCTGGCTCGATCGGACGATGACGAATGATTGATGACCGTTCGCACGTACCGGACGTGTTGTTTCGTGGAATACAATCACAGTCAATGCAAGGTCTTTGAGTAGGATCCCAGCTTCTCTGGGCCTTCAAGAATTTGTTACTGGAGGTTGGTAAGTAGCCTTGCTACACGCTCTCTGTTTGTCAGACTGAATTATCCGATTAACCAGGAGATAACCGACGGCAAGGATCATGATGGAAGCGCGGTTTCGTTCATCAAGCAAAACTATGTGTACATAGCGTACCATGCGTCTCTGCTTGCACCATACCCTGATATGTGCCGCCACGCTCTGCAGCCCAAAGTAGGAGAGAGGGTCGCAAGTATCAGACTTCGACGTGCTGGCTAGAGTTTCCCCCGTCAGGCACCCATCTAGTTCAAGCCGTCAGCCAATCTCTACAGCTTAATAAATAGTAACGTCTAACTGAGCCTGTTAGTTAGATGCGTACACTTGGTATAGTAGGATCTTTATTTAGTTTGATGCATACACATGTTCTTTTTTGGTAGCCCTTTTGTAATGATGGCTGATGTTTGGTTTGGAAGTGAGAGCTGCGTCTTCACTCTTCTGGCCTGCTTACTGCTTCTGTTGCACCCCCAACCCTGGTTGCTGCTGCTGCTGTTTGCAATGTACAATCAGTAGTATATTTCGTCTGTTGGTTGAATAAATGTGTTGTTAGAACGACAAACACAATGTTTTGGAAGTCGTTGCATGGTTCGATCCTTTAGTGCCCCGTACCGTATGTAGCGCATACTATTTTTCGTAAGGAACACATTTTTGACTTGTTGATAGCATGCAGCCGACTGATCAAGGCCTAATAGAGAAGCCCATAATTAACTGGAAGGGAGGCTCTGACATGAATCCGACCCAGGTACATGCTCATGGTCCCCTAAACATAAATAAGTAAATAAATAAATAAAGATAAATGCTCATGCACGAGTTCTTTAAATTCACAATTTAATAGGAGGATATTATTTCCTATGATAGTGTGGTTACATGCAGTCGATATTATTCTTAGGCAGAGATGGCGACTAGTATTCTTTCTCCCAGCATTTTCTTCCTACAACTAGCGGACCCATGCAAATCGTAGTCAACATTGGAAATAGTTCCGGTCCATTTTTATTTTTCAATAAGAATGTCCAACCCAGCCCAGCACATTGGCGACATCACTTTATCCTCCGCCTTGGTGCGCTCGCCGCGGCGCCGCCATTCGGCGCTGTCAACATAGTTTTTTTTCAAAATGCTCCCTGTCAACATAGTGAATCGGGAGAGGACTGTAGTTGTGAGTATGGCAGTACGGACGCACCAGGTCCACTCTCGAACACAAGTAAGCGCCTCTTTTACCACTCAAATGAACCCCTCGTTTTTACTCTAATCCACCCTGCTGATATCTGGGACCCACATCATTTTCAATGTATAGTCAATTAACGACAGAATTGCGCATCTTTTTTTTGAGTAGTAATTCGTAGGAGCAGGCTATAAACTGGGTTGTGCGGTTTCTCGATGGCCCGTCTAACAACATGACCAGCCCAGCAGTTTTTTCTTTGGGAAAATAGGTAGCCCGATATTTCTTTTTCAAGAATACCCAAGCTAGGCCTATTTGTTTTCTTCGACTTACTGGGCTGCAAGATGCATTCCGGCCTGGCCAAAGAGTATGGTCAGTGTCTGTTAAAAGTAATATCAAAAGGGGTTGAAAATTCCAAAAAAATTATAGCAAATAGGATATTAGTTTCTTTTTTTATTTTTGTTCTTCACTGATATCTTATACTGTATTTCATTGGATTTAACATGACATAGTACTAATTTATTTTTAAATTTGTTTTAGTATGGCTACTAATTTTTGGATTAAGAATATTTTGTTCCCCAGCAAAAAATTGCGAATTTTCAAAATTTCCCACAAATTTAGTTAAATTTTTAACCCTGGAACTGACCAGAAAATGGGCAGCAATTCTAAAAATGGAAAACGGGCTGCAATAAATTCCATATGAATGAGAAAATGAGTAAAAATTATAAAAATAATAGCAAATGGGCTGTACACACCACATATTTCGAGGGTGACTTGTTTACGCAAGGCTTTGTCAGTCAACACACGATTCTAGCAGCAGTGACTGTTGGATGTCCATCCAACAGCCGACATGCTTCTTCAATCTCTGATCTTTCTGCTCCAGCCGCCTAAACTAGCGCCGGTGGGACTGCCTGCTCCCTCCCCTTGTGGCCCGCTGTGATGCCGCGCAGGTTTCCCCGGCCCACCCTACTCCCTCCGCTGGCCTGGCCGCACGCAATCAACTGCCTCCTTATTACGCGAAAAAATGATTCCTCCCACTGACATCTGGGGCGCACCGGTTGGGAGGCTGACTTGTGGGCCTACTAAGTTGACGCGTATGTAGGGCTTGTCAACATAGTCAACAAACGTTTCTAGCAACAGTAAGCGTTGGATTTGAATCGAACAGTCCTGCTGCTTCTTCAATCGCCGCTCTTCTTGCACCAGCCGCCCAAACCAGCGCCGACGAGACCGCCTGCTCCTGCCTCCAGTGGCCGACTGTGCTGCCGTTGAGGCCTCACCGCCCTCTGCTACTCCCCCCGCTAGCCAGGCCCTATGGTGACGGCAGCCTCACACCGCAGCCGAACCAGTGAACCCTCATACTCCTCTCCGCGTGGGCATCCACTGCCGCGTCTTCCCCGGCTCTGCATCGTCCCCTTCCTTGGCCTCACCGTCGTCCACCACCTTGGATGCGCTCAGCGTGGAGTGGTCAACGTGGTCAACGAACGACACCATCGGAAGTAGACTGTGCGTGGGGAGGCTGACAATTGGGTCCACGGCCGCAGGCAAGGAAATGCCTCCTTATTACGCGCAAAATAATGATTCCTCCACCTGACAGCTGGGACCCACCGGAAGGGCCTCTGTATTTCGTGAAAAAACGTTCCCACCACTGACAGGTTGGACCCACCAGCTATATCTTCGCACGGAAGGAAGTGCTTCCTTATTACGCACAAAAAAATGAATACCCCCTGCTAGCTGGGACCCACAATAGTGGGAGGCTAGCTTGTGGGCCAACTAAGTTGACGGGGATGAAGGGCTTTGTCAACTTAGTCAATATGAACGATTCTAGCTCCAGTGACCGTACGATGTCTATCCAACGGCCGTAGTGCTTCTTCAACCTCTGGTCTTCTTGCTCCAATCGCCCAAACCAGCGCCGGTCGTGCCTCGTGCTCCTGCCTCCCGTGGCCGGCTCTGATGCCATGGAGGCCTCACCACCCCCTACTACTCCCACTGCTGGCCAGGCCATCCCTCTAATCACCCACACCCCCTGTAATTGTGCGGCGATGGCAGCCTCACAACGCAGCCGAACTAGTGAACCCTCGTACTCCTCTCCGCGTGGGCATCCACTACCGCGTCTTCCTCGGCTCTGCGTCGTCCCCTTCCTAGGCCTCGCCGTCATCCACCGCCTTGGTGCTCTCGGCGTGGCGTGGTCAATGTGGTCAATGACCGACTTCCATAGGAAGACTACTGTACGTGGAGAGGCTAACAGCAGGGTCCACGGCCACAACCCAGTTTTTTTGTGATTTGCCAAGTAAGTCGCGTTGTCAGGCCTGTTGGGCTGCAAATCTTTCAAGACGAGGAGAGCTTCATTCGGCTGGCCGAGAAAATGGCCTATCAGTATTGAGAAATGGGCTGCACATTTTAAAAACACATCAAACCAGCAATTAGTTTCAAATTTCTTTTTTTTCATTTTGATCTTTTAAATTGCATTGATTTTTATGCGTGGACAATTTGTTGGATTTTATATTGATATACATTTATTTTTAAAATCAGTTTGAATGTGACTCGAAATTTCGGGGTTAAAAATATGTCGAACTGCACCGAATATGCAAAATTTCGTATAATTTTTTAACCGTGGCCACAATATATGGGCTGTAATGCTAACAAAAAGAATATGGGCTCCAAAAAAATCTTAAGAATTAGCAAATGGGCTGTAAATTATTAGAAATAATGGCAGATCGGTTGTATGTTGTTTTCCACAGAATTGAGGCTATCCTAAAAAAAGTTGACGCACAAGCAGTGACTGTAGGATGTCCATCCAACGGCCGTCGTGCTTCTTCAATCTCTGCTCTTCCTGCTCCAGCCGCTCAAACAAGCGCCGACGGGACTGCCTGCTCCCTCCTCCCCGCAGCCGGCTGTGCTGCCGCGCAGGCCTCACCGCCCCACCGTACTCCCATTGCTGGCCTAGCCATCCCTCTACTCACCCACACCTGCTGTTATTCTTCGGCAGCGGCAGACTAACCAGTAAACCCTCGTACAGTCGTACCCCCTCTGCGTGGGAAACAACTGTCGAGTCTTCCCAGGCTCCGTGTCGTTCCCTTCCTAGGCCTCGCCGTCGTCCACCGCCCTGGTGCTCTCGGCGCGGCCTGGTCAATGTGGTCAACGACCGACATGCATCTGAAGTGGACTGTACCTGGAGAGGCTGACAGCTGGGTCCACAGCCGCACACAAGGAAATGCCTACTTATTACGCGCAAAATAATGATTCCTCCACCTGACATCTGGGACCCACCGAAAGGGCCTCTGTATTTTGCGAAAAAATGTTACCGTCGCTGACAGGTCGGACCCACCAGCTATATCTTCGCACGCAAGGAAGTGCCTCCTTATTACGCACAAAAAAATGAATACTCCCCTGCTAGCTTGGACCTAGTATAGTGGGAGGCCGACTTGTGGGCCTACTAAGTTGATGGGGACGGAGGGCTTTGTCAACTTAGTCAATATGCACGATTCTAGCTCCAGTGACCATATGATGTCCATCCAATGGCCGTAGTGCTTCTTCAACCTCTAGTCTTCTTGCTCCAGCCGCCCAAACCAGCGCCGGTCGTGCCTCGTGCTCCTGCCTCCCGTGGTCGGCTGCGATGCCGTGGAGGCCTCACCGCCCCCTACTACTCCCACCGCTGGCCAGGCCATCCCTCTACTCACCCACACCCCCTGTTATTCTGCGGCGACAGCAGCCTCACACTGTAGCGAACCAGTGAACCCTCATACTCGTCTACGCGTGGGCATCCACTGCCGCGTCTTCCCTGGCTCTGCGTCATCCCCTTCCTAGGCCTTGCCGTCGTCCACCGCCCGGGTGGTCTCGACGGCGTGGTCAACATGGTCAAGGAACGGCTTCCATCGCACGTGGACTGTACGTGGAGACGCTGACAGCTGGGTCCACGGCCATAGCAAGGAAGTGCTGATGAAGCCATGTACCTAGGGTAGGGGCACGGACCTGTCCAAGGAGGCCTACCCTAGGACATCCCTAGAAGAAGTCGCCTTTCAATCGACTTGAAGGTATCTCACTCGACGGGTTCAAGACACTCGACCAAGAAGCTATCACTCGACCATGAAGCCAACCACTCGATCGCCAGGGGACCTAAAGTCACTCCGCAGGAAAACGGTCAGCTATTAAGTAGTCTTTATGGTCATTATAGCACTTTATTAGGGGCGTTACCAGTAATGCCCAACCTTGAATATACCTTAAACCCTGCATTACTGAGGGCAGGAGGGGGCCGGCGAACTCTATATAAGCCACCCCCCTCCTCGGTAAGAAAGGTTCGCACCCCTGTTATTCACACGCCAATAATCCAGTCGACCGCCTCCGGGCACCGAGACGTAGGGCTGTTACTTCCTCCGCGAAGGGCCTGAACTCGTACATCTTGGTGTGTTTACAACTTCCCAATAGCTGAGATCTAGCCTCTCCATATATACCCCCCCTACATCACTGTCAGAGTTAGAACCACGACAGTTGGCGCCCACCTTGGGGCCGGAATCTTAGCGCCTGATTGGAGAAGATGCGATTTTTCCGATCCCTTTGATCATGGTTTCGTGTGGAGTTTTGGTGGAGGGCCGCGAGATCCGCCTCGGCACGCTCACGTTCATCGCCGATGACTCCGCCTGGCTTTAGGAGGCGCCACTCGACATCGACACGCTCCCCGTCCGCGGTGCGACGCATTTCCGTGCATGCGTTCGTGGCGTCCTCCTGCGGCAGCCGTCGACCCAGTATCGGTCGGGCCCCGTATTGTCTCCCCACTCTGTCTCCCACCGGCGCAAGCACTCCGGTCGGTCGAGGCTTCAGAGGTGGGTGAGGCATGCCGTGGCTCGCCAGTCGGCCGCCCCGCAAGTCGTAGCAATCGAGCCCGACGAATCCCTCTGCGGCCTGTTCGACCTGTCGACTGGCTCCGCGGAGACCGCATCCGAGTGCGACAGTAGCGACCCAGCGGCTGAGATCCTGGCGGTCGATGGAACACACAGTCCTCCCGGTTTCCCTCGCGCTGATAGAGGCGCGGGTGGGGGCGACCCGTCGCATCCCCACGATGAGTATCTCCCCGAACCGCTCACGTCATCACAGCGAGAGGAGCTTCGCCGCCAGAACACGGACGCACTCCGCATTCCTATCGTCGAAGAGTCCCCCGAGGCCCGGGCCTTGGAGGACGCGCGCTTGGCTAATTTGGCCGAGCGCACTCAACTGGAGAATCTCCAGCGAGCACTCGATGAGCAAGCGCGTCAGCGGGCTCCCGAGTCTAGTCGACGGCAGCTCTTCCTGCCGACGCAGGTATACCGAACCCCAGTTCAGAACTTGGCCGCCGCGGCCCGTATAGCAGAATCGATTCAGCCCTCCTAGTCGGAGGCTGGCAGGGGCTTGTTACAGATCAGAGCGTTGCTCCGGGGGGTGGGAAACCAGAATTCCGCTGTTTCTCAGTCGCGGAATAGGATCCATAGTCGATCCCTTGCAACAGATACAGTCCAGTCGGCTCACAGCCCGTGGTCGCCCCCGAGGCGTGAGGGACGTGGCGGCCGACATGATCAGTACAGAAGGAATGAGCAGTATGATCACCGATCCGATCGTGATGATCGACATCGAGTGCCGACCCCTCCGCCGAGGAGTGGATCGTATGCGCCTCGACATCGAGATGACAGGCGCCCTCATAGCGTTGGGCAGAGGATTCCCGTCGACCCCAGGGACCAAGGCTTTGATGCGAGATCTGTCCTTGTTCAAGGCTTGGTTGACAGGAACAGGGCTCATCGGGAAGGCCAGAACGGAGATGCGCCCGCCAGCAGCAGAATACGTGTTTCAGGGCCAGAGTGTTTCAGTCGAGCCATCAGGGCCGCGGTGATTCCTCCCAACTTTCGGTTGGCGACTGGAGTCAGCAAGTTCACCGGTGAGTCTAAGCCTGACACTTGGCTCGAAGATTACCGAGTGGCTGTACAGATTGGCGGTGGCAATGATGAGGTGGCTATGAAGCATTTGCCTCTCCTGTTAGAGGGCTCGGCCAGAGCGTGGCTGAATCAGTTAGCACCCAGCAGCATCTACACTTGGGAGGATCTCTCTCGAGTGTTTGTCACAACCTTTGAGGGAACATGCAAGTGACCCGCAGGCCTTACAGAATTGCGGTCTTGCGTGCAGAAGCCGAGTGAAACTCTGAGGGATTACATCCAGAGGTGGATCACTTTGCATCACACAGTTGAGAACGTACCTGATCACCAAGCAGTTTGTGCCTTTAAAGAAGGCGTCAAGAACAGAGAGTTGAACCTAAAATTCGGTTGGACCGGAGAAATGTCCCTGAATCAGATGATTGAAATTGCCACCAAATACGCTAACGGAGAAGATGAAGATCGACTCCGGAGTGGCAAGCAGAAAGCAGTCGCCCAGGAAACCGGAGGCAATTCCAGTCGGAAGCAGAAGCGGAAGGCCGAGCCAGCCGCCCCTGGGGAGGCCCTGGCCGTGGCCCAGGGAAACTTCAAGGGAAAACCCAAGGGCCCCCGGAAGCCCAAGAAAGTCAAGGATCAGGATGGTTATGATGTTTTGGATCTGCCATGTCACATCCACACCAAGAAAGATGAAGAGGGTAATTTTATTTACCCAAAACATACCACTCGACAGTGCCGGCTCCTAATCCAGCAGTTTCAAGGCAAGCAGTCCAAGGACAAGGAAAAAGAGTTGGACAGAGTTGAGGACAAGGAAGACAGTGACGATGGATACCCCCAAGTCAATTCCACCCTGATGATTTTTGCCGATGTCGAAAGCAAAAGTCGACTGAAAGTCATTAACCGCGAGGTGAACATGGTTGCTCCGGCAACGCCCAGTTACCTGAAGTGGTCTCAGACTGCCATCACATTCGACCAGTCTGATCATCCTACGCACATTGCCACCCCTGGGAGGCAAGCTTTGGTGGTCGACCCAATTGTCGAAGGCACTCGACTGACCAAAGTCCTGATGGATGGTGGCAGTGGCCTGAACATACTGTACGCTGAAACTTTGAAAGGAATGGGCATTCCGATGTCCAGACTCAGTACCAGTAACATGAGCTTCCACGGAGTCATTCCTGGGAAGAAAGCCCAATCACTCGGCCAGATTGCTCTTGATGTGGTTTTCGGTGATTCAAAGAATTACCGCAAGGAAAAGTTGACATTCGAGGTTGTGGACTTCCAAAGTGCTTATCATGCCATTTTGGGCAGGCCAGCTTACGCACGCTTCATGGCCCGACCATGTTACGTGTATCTCAAACTGAAGATGCCTGGCCCCAAAGGTGTGATCACTATTACGGGCAATCGGAAGAAGGCGGAAGAGTGTTTTCAGAAAGGCTCAAAGATTGCAGATGCTCAGATGGCAGTGGTCGAGCTGCAAGAGTACCAAAAGACTGCCGATCCGAGTGAATTACTACGGGCCAAGAAGCCTGCTTCAGAATCAGCTTTTCAGTCGTCCGGTGAAACAAAAACAGTCCACGTTCACCCGACCGACCCCGATGCTGCCCCGACTCACATCTCAATGACGCTCGACTCCAAATAGGAAGAAGCGCTCATCCAGTTCCTCCGTGAGAACTGGGACGTCTTCGCATGGAAGCCTTCTGACATGCCTGGAGTTCCCAGGTGGCTGGCTGAGCACCGTCTACGAGTCGACCCGAAGTTCAAGCCTGTGAAAGAACATCTTCGACGGTCTGCCATCTAGAAGAGGAAAGCTATTGGCGAGGAGGTGGCTCGGCTCTTAGCAGCGGAGTTCATCCGAGAGATTTACCACTCCGAGTGGCTCGCCAATGTTGTCATGGTCCCCAAAAAGGACAAGTCGCTTCGCATGTGCATTGACTTTAAACATATCAATCGGGCCTGCCCGAAAGATCATTTCCCTCTCCCTCGCATCGACCAAATAGTCGACTCGACTGCGGGGTGCGAGAGATTGTCTTTTCTAGATGCCTATTCCGGGTGCCATCAGATCCGTCTGTATGGACCTGACGAGATCAAAACAGCTTTCATCACTCCATTCGGATGCTTCTGTTATGTCACCATGCCGTTCGGCCTCAAGAATGCCGGAGCCACGTTCATGAGAATGATTCAGAAGTGTTTACTCACTCAAATCAGTCGGAATGTGGAGGCATACATGGATGATATAGTGGTCAAGTCACGCAAAGGTTCTGACCTACGGACTGACCTTGCTGAAACCTTTGCCAACCTCAGGAGGTACGATATCAAGCTCAATCCTTCAAAGTGCACATTCGGAGTTCCAGGTGGAAAGTTACTTGGTTTTCTCATTTCCGAACGGGGGATCGACGCCAATCCTGAAAAAGTTGGTACCATACTCCGGATGAAGCGCCCTGTGCGTCTGCACGATGTCCAAAGGCTTACAGGTTGCTTGGCCGCTCTAAGTCGATTCATTTCTCGTCTCGGTGAAAAGGCGTTGCCTCTTTACCGACTGATGAAGAAGTCTGACAAGTTCGAGTGGACTCCAGAAGCTGACGCAGCATTTGCAGAGCTCAAAGCTCTGCTCTCCACCCAGCCGGTGCTTGCTGCCCCAATCAGCAAAGAGCCTCTGCTGCTTTACATTACGGCCATAGGACAAGTTGTCAGTACAGTACTTACGGTCGAGCGGGAAGAAGAAGGAAAGGCCTTCAGAGTTCAGCGCCCAGTTTATTATGTGTCTGAAGTTTTGACCCCTTCAAAACAAAGATATCCTCACTACCAGAAGCTTGTATATGGTATTTATATGACCACGAAGAAGGTTGCACATTACTTCTCTGACCACTACATTACAGTCGTCAGCGACGCCCCATTGTCAGAGATCCTGCACAACAGAGATGCAACTGGTTGAGTGGCTAAGTGGGCGATTGAACTCCTTCCCTTAGATATCAAGTTTGAAGCAAAGAAGGCTATCAAGTCCCAAGCAATTGCAGATTTCGTCGCCGAGTGGATTGAACAGGAACTCCCGACTCAAGTTCACTCGGAGCACCGGACCATGTTCTTCGATGGATCTAAGATGCTGAACGGTTCCGGTGCTGGGGTAGTATTGGTCTCCCCCCGAGGAGATAAGCTCAGATACGTTCTCCAGATTCACTTTGATTCCTCCAACAATGAAGCAGAATATGAAACACTTTTGTATGGGTTTTGCATGGCCATTTCACTCGGCGTCCATCGCCTCATGGTGTATGGCGACTCAGATTTGGTGGTTAATCAAGTGATGAAGGAGTGGGACGTCAGAAGTCCGGCAATGACCGATTATTGCAATGCAGTGAGAAAGTTAGAAAAGAAATTCGAGGGGTTAGAGCTTCATCACATCCCCCGACTGAAAAATCAAGCAGCAGATGATCTGGCAAAGATAGGCTCCAAGAGAGAAGCCATTCCCAGAAATGTGTTTTTGGAGCACATCCGCTCGCCGTCAGTCCAGGAGGATCCCTTCGCAGAAGAAGCCCCGCAGCCGAAAAGTGCCACAGATCCGACTGAAGTCGAAATTCTTGCTGTGGTCGACCTAGTCATGGAGGTCTTGGCTATCACTCTTGACTGGACAGTACCATACATCGCGTATATCTTGAGGAAAGAACTCCCGGAGGACAAGGAAGAGGCTCGACAGATCATCCGCCGATCCAAGGCCTTCACAGTCATAAAGGGACAGTTGTATAGGGAAAGTGCGCCTGGAATCGGTCAGAAATGCATAACACCAGAAGAGGGTCAGATGATCCTTAATGATATCCACTCGGGGACCTGTGGTCAACATGCGTCTTCTCGGACCATTGTGGCTAAAGCATACCGAGCAGGATTTTACTGGCCAAGAGCAAATGAGATGGCAAAAGAGATAGTCGACAAGTGTGGAGGTTGCCAGTTCTACTCCAACATGTCACACAAGCCTGCATCAGCCCTGAAGACCATTCCACTCATCTAGCCCTTTGCTGTCTGGGGACTAGACATGGTTGGCCCACTGAGAACAGGTAGAAGTGGTTTCACTCATGTGCTTGTGGCAGTCGACAAGTTTACCAAATGGATTGAAGCTAAGCCTATCAAGAATCTTGATGCTTGCACTGCTATCAGTTTCGTCAGAGGGCTAACATTCAGATATGGAGTCCTGCATAGCATCATCACTGACAATGGGTCAAACTTTGATTCGGACAAGTTCAGAGCTTTTTGCGCCTCTCAAGGCACTCGAGTCGACTACGCATCAGTCGCCCATCCCCAGTCGAATGGGCAAGCTGAAAGAGCAAATGGTCTGATTCTCAAAGGACTAAAGCCTCGACTGATGCGTGATCTCAAGCACGCGGCAGGTGCTTGGGTCGATGAGCTTCCGTCAGTTCTGTGGGGATTGAGGACCACCCCGAACGGGTCGACTGGAAGAACTCCATTCTTTCTGGTTTATGGAGCAGAAGCAGTTCTGCCAAGTGATCTTCTTCACAACGCACCCCGAGTCGAACTTTATACTGAAGATGAAGCAGAACAAGCCCGGCAAGACGCAGTCGACCTCCTAGAAGAAGAAAGAGAGATGGACATGATCAGATCGACCATTTATCAGCAAGACTTGCGTCGATTCCACGCCAGAAATGTCAAGAGTCGAGCCTTCCAAGAAGGAGATTTGGTCCTCCGAGTGGATCAGCAGAAACCACACAAGCTTGCTCCTACTTGGGAAGGCCCCTTCATCATCACCAGAGTCCTCCACAATGGAGCGTATCACCTTTACAATGTTGATCGCCAGATCGACGAGCCACGAGCTTGGAATGCGGAGCTACTCCGCCCCTTTTACACTTGAGTTCTCCCTTGGACGGGATGTAATAAGAAAAAAAAAATTCCCGCAGTTCATTTTTATTAAAGACGAGAGTGTTCCAATAATTGCTGTCACTTTTGTTTGCGTGCGAAATCCCTTAGTGGGTGACTTAGCTGCGAATCCGTTTCGCCAAAGTTCGAAAAATCCTACTGAGTGGAGAGCCAGACTCCCATTTGGGGGCTTAGCTGCAGCCCAGTGCTTGCCTAAGTGTTTAAAATCCTACCGAGTGGAGAGCAAACCTCCCACTCGGGGGCTTAGCCGCAGTCCAGCACTCGCCTAAGTTCTCTCACTTAGAGACTTAGCTGCAGTCCGGCACTCGCCTAAGTTTGGAAAAATCCTACCGAGTGGAGAGCGATCCTCCCACTCGGGGGCTTAGCTGCAGTCCAACACTCGCCTAAGTTCTCTCACTTAGAGACTTAGCTGCAGTCCGGCACTCGCCTAAGTTTGAAAAAATCCTACCGAGTGGAGAGCGATCCTCCCACTCGGGGGCTTAGCTGCAGTCCAGCACTCGCCTAAGTTCTCTCACTTAGAGACTTAGCTGCAGTCCGGCACTCGCCTAAGTTTGAAAAAATCCTACCGAGTGGAGAGCGATCCTCCCACTCGGGGGCTTAGGTGCAGTCCAGCACTCGCCTAAGTTCTCTCACTTAGAGACTTAGCTGCAGTCCGGCACTCGCCTAAGTTTGAAAAAATCCTACCGAGTGGAGAGCGATCCTCCCACTCGGGGGCTTAGTTGCAGTCCAGCACTCGCCTAAGTTCTCTCACTTAGAGACTTAGCTGCAGTCCGGCACTCGCCTAAGTTTGAAAAAATCCTACCAAGTGTAGAGCAACCCTCCCACTCGGGGGCTTAGCTGCAGTCCAGCACTCGCCTAAGTTCTCTCACTTAGAGATTTAGCTGCAGTCCGGCACTCGCCTAAGTTTGAAAAAATCCTACCAAGTGTAGAGCAACCCTCCCACTCGGGGGCTTAGCTGCAGTCCAGCACTCGCCTAAGTTCTCTCACTTAGAGACTTAGCTGCAGTCCGGCACTCGCCTAAGTTTGAAAAAATCCTACCGAGTGGAGAGCGATCCTCCCACTCGGGGGCTTAGCTGCAGTCCAGCGCTCGCCTAAGTTCTCTCACTTAGAGACTTAGCTACAGTCCGGCACTCGCCTAAGTTTGAAAAAATCCTACCGAGTGGAGAGCGATCCTCCCACTCGGGGGCTTAGCTGCAGCCCAGCGCTCGCCTAAGTGTTTAAAAAATCCTACCGAGTGGAGAGCAAAACTCCCACTCGGGGCTTAGCTGCAGCCCAATGCTCGCCTAAGTGTTTAAAAAATCCTACCGAGTGGAGAGCAAACCTCTCACTCGGAGGCTTAGCTGCAGCCCAGTGCTCGCCTAAGTACAAGACACGACCCAATCCACTCGACGGATCAAACCATGAAGATATTCAACAAGAAATCAAGTTCGGACAAAGCCTAAAAGGTCCCAGACCTCAAATCAAAGTACTCGAGCCCTCAGCTCGACGGAGTTTAACGGTTACAAAATCCACTCGGCATTCCGAGGCAAATTTAAAGTGGAGCTTAAAAGTTTTTCACTCCTCAGGTGGAGGACTGGAAGGGGCGATGAACTCGTCCAAGTCGATCCCGTCTGCAATACGGGTTGCAGCAGCGATGAAAGTCTCCATGAAATCTTGAAAGTTATGCTTCCTGGTATTGGCAACTTGGATGGCGGCCAGCTTCTCTTCTCGCGCCTCCTTGCAATGGACGCGGACCAGAGACAGAGCCACATCAGCGCCGCACCGAGCAGAAGACTTCTTCCACTCCTGCACTCGGTCAGGGATTCCGTTAAGTCGAGTCATCAGAGACTCGAGATCGTTTTGGAGCGTAGCCTCTGGCCAAAGTGCCGGGTCGATCCATGACATGGCAACCTTCAGTCGAGCCAAGTAGTCCACGACGCCGTCAATGCGAGATTCCAGTCGGAGCAGATTCATGGCAGCTTCATCTTTCACGGGAGAGTTGATTGGATCCAAACCTGTTTCGATCCGCCCAGTCTCCTCTTCAAAGTTCTGGCAAAGCTCTGCATACACGATCCAAGGATAAGTCAATTTTCATAGACTGAGTCGACACAAAAAAAACCCAGTCGGAACTGAATGTGCACCTTCAAGCTTGATGTACAACTTCTTGGCGAGGCTCCTCAAGTAGCTCTCCAGGTCGTCCCTCCTGCGAGCGATGCCTTCCATCTTCTCGCTCAGGGTGAGGTTCTCCTTCTTCCAACATGAACACTCCCTATTGGCTTCGTTCAGAGCGGTCTTCAGCTTGGTATTCTCTTCTTCTAAGTGGTCAACCGAAGCCAGCTTCTGTATGGCCAGAGTGGTCTTGTCATCAGCCTCCTTACGGGCAGCAGCCAAGTCCTGATCCTTCTTCGCCAGAGCTTCGTTCAGTTTTTCTGCGAAGAAATGATGATTGAATCGGAAATAGCAGAAGGATACTCAAGCCTAAAAACTAACCAGTCGACAAAGTCGTCTTACCTGTGGCGCCATCTCTGACCTTCTGTAGCTCTGTTCTGGCCAGCTCCAGATCAAGGTTCAGTTGAATCTTCTACTTCTCCAACTCAGTATAGCGAGCTACAAGTTCGCAGGATTTCTGTGAAAGAAAAATCAGTCGACAAACGTCCAAGATAAGTTCCTTCCGAGTAACTAAGGGACAATGAGGACGTTTCTAAGACCACAGCCGAATCAAAAACATTCGACAGTAGTCTCGGGGACTACACCCAGTGGGTGCACTCAGCGTGCCCCCACTGGTTCGACCAAAAAAACCGAGTGAAGAAATACAGCTACAGCAACACAATGTAAAGACTACAGTCGACTGCCAGCAGTCCACCGTAGTCTCGGGGACTACACCCAGTGGGTGCACTTAGCGTGCCCCCACTCGTCCAAGAATTGGCAAACACACCCAGTGGGTGTACAGATACAGATACAAAAGATCTTTGGAAAAGAGACTCTTCAAACAGCATATCATAACAGACCAAGTGGTGAGTCGACTGACCTGGACGTTGCTCTGAAGAGCCGAACTCGCGTCATAGGCTTCTTGGCTGGCCTCCCGAGCCATCTTCACTTGCTCCATCATGATCCCCGCCTGGCGTATAGCCTCCTTTGCAGCAGCCGCTTGGTCCTCAGGGACGGGGTACGCAGCAAAAAGCGAAGGTGGATCCGCAGTCGACGCAGAAGGCCGCACACTCGTCAGAGGAATGGCGAAAGTCATAGAAGCCCGAGTGGGTTCGCCATCGTCCCGAGCTACGGCCTCAGGCGCCGGAGTGGATGGTGGGGTCTTGTCAGCCGACGCCCTCTTCTTCCTCCTCACTCTCAGCGGTTCGTTGTCGTCGTCATCAGGGAGGTCCATAACATGAGGAGGAGCTACAAGGAAAACATTCAATCGACCAGAGTTGCAATAAATGTTCAGTCGACTCAAAGCGGAACGTCAGTAATCGTACCAGGGTTGGAGGTAACAGCATCCTCCATCTCTTGGTCATCGTCCTTGGCGGAGACCTCAGAAGTAGCACCGCTGCAAATCTCGAAAGTCAGTCAGTTGGCTCAGTGAATCGACCAAGGATCCGTCCATGATCGACAAAGGAAAGCAAGTTTTATTATTACCCAGAAATGGTGGGGACGGCCATCTTCATCTTGGGCAGAGCCTTGGGCGGCTTGGACGGCGCTGCGCGCGGGTGCTTGGGAGCCTTTCCAGTCGGCGTAGGAGAAGAGGTCCGAGGGCGTTTCGACGACTGCCCAACAGGAGCAGTCACGCTACCACGCTCCCGCGCTGGATCGTGTGTGAGCTTGGATCGCCCCTCCGGGCGGGGGGGTTCAACCTCCTCCTCCTCTTCGCTGGAGTCGACGTCGTCGCCTCCCTCTCCTTCACCGTCGGACTCCCACTCGCCTTGATCGTCCCCGCTCTCACCTCCGCTCGCCTCCCCCTCCTCAATTGGCCCCTGGCCCCCATTGGGCGTCGAGTACATCTCAGTAGTCGCCTGAAAAACAACAGACAAGACAAAGGTCAATTGACCAACTCAAAGAAGACCAATGAAGAAAAACAAGACCTCAGTCAGGAGCATAGAGACATACCTGGTCCACGTCGTATGAGTTGTCGAGTGGAATTACCCTCCTGGCTCCTCGGGGGTTGTCCTTGTTTCCTATGATGCTCGACAACCACCCCTCCAGCATCTCATCAGTGACCTCCTCCGGGTGGATCCGAGTGGTGTCGTCAGGACCCGAGTACAGCCACATCGGGTGGTCACGAGCCTGGAGCGGTTGGATGCGCCTCCGGAGGAAGACCTCCAGCAAATCCATGCCCGTCACGCCCTCACGGACAAGCTCAACCACTCGACCGGCCAGCACTTTGACTTGAGCCCTTTCCTCTGGCGCCACTTTCAGAGAAGCTGGTTTTTCAGCTCGGTCGAGGGAGAAAGGAGGAAGACCAGTCGACTGTCCTGGGGTCGCCTGGTCCTGATAGTAGAACCAGGTCGCCTGCCAGCCACGGACCGACTCCGGGAAAGTAATGGATGGAAAACAGCTCTTCCCCCTCGTCTGGATCGCGAAGCCCCCGCACAACTGGATCACCTACATCCTCTTGTCACTCGACTTGGCCTTCTTGACCGACTGAGAACGGCAGGTAAAGATGTGCTTGAAAAGTCCCCAATGGGGGCGGCAACCCAAGAAAGCCTCACACATGGAAATGAAAGCGGCAAGGTATACAATGGAGTTGGGAGTAAAGTGGTGGAGCTGCGCTCCGAAGAAGTTCAAGAAGCTCCGGAAAAAAAGGATGGGGCGGCAGAGAAAACCCTCCGTCGATGTGGGTGGCTAGGAGCACGCACTCACCATCGCGGGGTTGAGGTTCGATCTCTCTCCCCAGAAGACGTGCAGCCTCGTGGGGAATGACTCCCCCCTCGACCATGTTGTCGAGATCCTCTTGCCGGATCACTGACGCCATCCAATCGCCCTGGATCCAGCCCTTGGGCAGAGCGGACCTTGAGGAGGATCCGCCCCGAGCAGATCTTTTCCCCTTCCCCTGCGCCGCCGCCTTCTTCACGCGGTCCAGAGCGGAGGTCTTGCCCTTCGTCATCGTCGCCGGTGAAGTCTCGCACGGGCCTGCTGCGCTGGGGCGAGAACGGAGGTGGCGGAAGGACTTGCGAAAGGAGAGAGGAAGAAGAAAGGAGGAGAAGAGAGCGCACTGCTTGGATTCCCCGAGCCGGCGATTTATAAGGGGCCGCTCCCGAGTGGCTCACTGGTAGGCCCAAACTATCCAGTCAAATCCCGCAGCGGACGCGCGCGTAGTACGTGGCAAAAAAGGCGACGCAGGGATCGAGGA
Source organism: Triticum urartu (assembly GCF_056163025.1). Classification (NCBI taxonomy): domain Eukaryota; kingdom Viridiplantae; phylum Streptophyta; class Magnoliopsida; order Poales; family Poaceae; genus Triticum; species Triticum urartu. Next base: position 24,820,467 of record NC_141876.1, read on the forward strand.
GCTTCCGCTTTATCGCCTCCGATTACTGCAGCCGCTCCCGTCCCGCGCACTTCCCAAAATCCGAAATCCCACGACATCCGCGGGCTGCAGAACAACTTGTCAAAACGGAAGACCCCGCCCGCGCTGGCGCTCGGTAAGTCACAAATAAATAAATTCACTCGACGAAAGGCCTGGAATGGATCAAGGCGACTGAAAAAGGTTGGCAACGTCATCCGTGACGATTGACCCAAAACGAGGCGCTCACGTAGCCCAAAGAACCAGTCGGAAAGATCTCCAACTCCTTCCCCACTCTAACCTCGATCCATTCGGGGGCTAATGATGAAGCCATGTACCTAGGGTAGGGGCACGGACCTGTCCAAGGAGGCCTACCCTAGGACATCCCTAGAAGAAGTCGCCTTTCAATCGACTTGAAGGTATCTCACTCGACGGGTTCAAGACACTCGACCAAGAAGCTATCACTCGACCATGAAGCCAACCACTCGACCGCCAGGGGACCTAAAGTCACTCCACAGGAAAACGGTCAGCTATTAAGTAGTCTTTATGGTCATTATAGCACTTTATTAGGGGCGTTACCAGTAACGCCCAACCTTGAATATACCTTAAACCCTGCATTACTGAGGGCAGGAGGGGGCCGGCGAACTCTATATAAGCCACCCCCTCCTCAGTAAGAAAAGTTCGCACCCCTGTTATTCACACGCCAGTAATCCAGTCGACCGCCTTCGGGCACCGAGACGTAAGGCTGTTACTTCCTCCGCGAAGGGCCTGAACTCGTACATCTTGGTGTGTTTACAACGTCCCAATAGCTGAGATCTAGCCTCTCCATACATACCCCCCCTACATCACTGTCAGAGTTAGAACCACGACAAGTGCCTCCTTATTACATGGAAAATAATGATTTCTCCACCTGACAGTAGGGACCCACCGGACGGGCAACCGTATTTCGTGAAAAAACGTTTCCCCCTGACTGCTGGGACCTACCAGCTACATCTTCGCACGCAAGGAAGTGCGTCCAAAAAAAAAACGATTCGCCCCCCTGACTGCTGGGACCCACCATCTACATCTTCGCATGCAAGGAAGTGCCTGACAGGCGGGACCCACCTGGTCGAAGCGTACGTAGCGTTGTCATTCTGGTCGCGAACATGTACGTACATATTGGTCGATGTAGAGGCGCGCATGTGTCGTAGTAGAGGCGCACACGTAGCATGTACACGTACGTACATCGGCCAGTGTGCAAGAAAGAAAATATGGCCACGTACATACATACGGGCAGGGTCTCGAACACCTACTTTTGCATACGTACGACCAGGGCTCATGTACATGGCTGGGTCGGAACGGAGAAACAGCGTCGTCGTCGTGTTCATGGGGAGCCAACCGGCTGGGTCGGAACGGAATGCGTCGTCGTGTTCATCGGGAGGGCTTGGACGGAACAGCCGATGGAAACGAGGCCTGGCGTACCGCAGAACGAAGGAAACGGCCTTGTGTTCGACTGGCCACGGTCGAAACGGGATCCTGTTCATCGGGAGGGGTCTGGCGTACCGCAAAATGCAGGAAACTGACCTCCTACGGTCGAAACGGGGGTCATGTTGATCGGGAGGGTGTGGCATACCGCAAAACGGAGGAAACGGACTTGTGTTAGAGTGCTACGGTCAAAACGGGGGTCTTGTTCATCGGGAGGGGTGTGGCGTACCGCAAAATGGGACTCCACGGGATATTGTTCATCTCCACCGTCGACCCCCCTCCAGCCTCCATGGGTTACTGTTCATCCACCGTCGACCTCCTGCAGCCTCCACCTGTGACTGTTCATCCACGGTCTCCTGTTCATCTAGCCTCCACCGCGCATTACTCCACCGGCTACTGTTCAACTAGCCCTCTCCACGGGCTCCTGTTCAACCACCCATCCACGAGCTACTGTTCATCCAGCCCTCCACGGGGTCCTGTTCATCCAGCCCCAACCAACTCGATCGATCGGGGTCCTGTTCATCCAAAGGCAACACCACGAGGTCCTGTTCATCCACCCCCACCGGGAGCTGTTCATCCACCCCCCAGCAACGCTCACTGTTCATCCAGAGGTAGCATCGATCAGCTTCAGTTAGCAGCAGTAGTGAAGGAATCACTTGGGTTCAGTAACGCGTAGCCTACAGTGAAATCGCTCGGGTTCAGTTAGAGCCCAACGCCTTGCTCGGGTTCAGTTAGAACCCAACGCCTCGCACACACGCGTGTACGTGTACGAGAGAAACGCGTATCGCTCGGCCCCCAACCACGCATCGTAACCGGGAACTCCTTGAAATTTTCCTCGCCGTCGCTTCTACCATGGTTTTTCCATCATGGACGGCCCAAAGAATGTCATGCAGCTGCGTCTCTGGCCCGCCCAGGACGAAAAGCCCATTTGCTTTCATGGTTTTTTGTCATAGAATTAGGAGCCCACCACATCTATGATGATACTGGGCTTTGTCACAATTATCATCATAGAAGTGTCATAAGTATGACAGAAAAAAATTTCGTTCGGCCCAAAATGTCACGCATGTGTCTTTTTTTTGTAGTGTACGTATCAAACCTGAACACATTCCCACAATGCAGGTTTTAGTACTAGTGCTAGTACTAGGTTATAAAAAGGGGAACTACCTAGCAGAAAATCACTCTACCTTCCTCGCCATAAGTATTTCTTGTTTGTCCGTCCTTGCCATGGCCGGTGTGCAAAGCTCTAGGTCGAGAACTATTCGTAACTACGGAGCAGCGACCAAGGTCGCGGAAAAATGAGGGTTCGCCGCATCGCAGAGATGTTGAAAGATGTCTCACGGGAAGGCAAGGACCCTCAGGACTGCCCTAGCCGCGGAGGCGAACATGCCGAGCTGGCAGCACTAGAGTCGTTATCCCTCGACGACATGCCTGATCAGCTCAATAAGAAGAAGCAGTTCATTGATGGAGCTGCTGAATGAGAGCCTCGACGACATGCCCGCTGAGCTCAATGAGCAGGGGAAGTTGACTGCCGGCTTTGTGATGCTGCTGAAGAAGAGCATTGCCTCGGATAAGAAGGTGACCAACGAAATTCTGCAACTTCAGGAGGACAATGCGAAGATTCACCCCGAGCTCCACCTGTTGAAGGAGGAGAACACCAGCTGGAAGAACCTGCCTGAGAAGAGTAGTTCCTTGGTGAAGATGTTGCACGCCCTCGTCATGGAACATAAGGAGGAGTTGGCGAAGCTCCGCATCGAGCACCCGGCTGCTGTCAAGGTATGTAATGCTGTCATGGGAGAGATGATGAAGGCTCATGTCGAGAAATCCCGCGTCTTGGATAGGATGAAGAAGATGGCGGAAGAGATGCGCGAGCAGATGGAGGTCGTGGAGGCGATGAAGAAGTAGTTACAACTCCACGGCCAGCAACCCTTCATGTTGTAGAGAGCAGCACCCCAGACTTGTGTGTGCGTCTTCCTTATTTTGGGGGGATAATCTTCCTTCTTCTTTTGCTCCTGTGTTTCTTCTTTTGCTTCGGGTGTTTCACCGCACGTGTCACATTCTCTGCGAGGCACGAATAGAACAATGCTAACGATGAGCGGCACCATGGGATTAATGACTAGCAAATTAGGTCATTTTTATCGCCATATCGCACTAGGCTGTCGTGTTTTGGGCTTCTCCGTCGTACTAGTACTCCAGTGGAAAACTTGAGTATACCGCACAGTTCTTTGCTCCTCCTCAGGTCGTCAGCAACATTTATACGAGCAATCAAATCACAAGGCCCCGCTTTCCAGCAGTAATGCGCCGTCAAATCACAAAGGCCCTCGCCTCTCGTGAAACCGACCAAGCGAGACTGCCCTGCCATCTAGCCTTTTAAATATATACTTTTGTACAGTAGCAGTATCGATGGATTGCACCATGGAGCAAAACTAACAAGATGAAATTATAGAAAAAAGCTGGTACATATAGAGAGTGCTCGTCGGCAAATTATGCATATACTACTCTTAAAAAAGCTAGGACGTGCGTAGATGGGGTGGTAAATTCTATTAAAGAAATTATCACACCTATTTAATTCTTGGGTTTTTATTATTTATGCCACTAGTTGTGTCTCACTATTCAGTTTTGCCATGAGAAGTTACAACTACTCAAAAATGCCATCTAACCGTGAGATGCTTGCTCAAAAATGCAATTGGATATCTCAAAAATGCAATTAGATATCTAAACAATGCCATCATTCCATTCGATGTTTGCTCAAAAATGCCATTGGACATTGTTATTTTCACGTCAAACCCGTTGACCATATTATATGACAAAATAAGCCTAGACCCACAAGTCAATTCTCTATATCTCACAATGATAAGTGTGGCCCCGCTTGTCTGGAGTAACCAAGCGAATAATTTTACAGGAACATAAGAACGGTGTTTGGATCAAGTAGGCCCCACACTTTATTGTACTGGAGTGAGATGGAGGGAGAGCTGGCATGTTGGTCCATAGGTATTTATGTCATTATAACATGGTAAAAGAATGAGTCACAACAACGGTGTCCAGCACAACACACCCCTCAAATAAAACTAAGCACCCTGAAATTCTTTGACAACTAAACTGCTGGCCATATGATGTTGGACATATATATTGTACATATATAATGTGAAGAAATGAGTGGAAGTACTACCAACTACAAGATGAACTGTAAGAAATACTAATATATGTACATACTAAAGAGTGAAAGTAATGAGAAGGAACATAACATAGTTCTACTGGGGGGCTTAGCACAACACACCCCTCCAATAAAACTAAGCACCCTGAAATTAAACTGAGCAACTAATCTGGTAGACACTGCACTACAACCACCATGAGCAACGACACTGCCACCTTACTCGGGCTCCTCGTCCATGTGCTCGACTTCGTCCTTGTCCCTCTTCCTCTTGGCCGATACTTCTTTGCTTGAATCGCACACTTGGCTCTCGCTCTTCATCCAACCCTTGTAGATATTGAAACAAAGGTAGGCCTCCATTGCAGCGTGATTGATGTGGTCTCTATCTAGTACATTCCCCTACCATGCACGATAAAACTTGGGTGGAGGTTTTGTCAGCTTACCGTACGAAGGATCAACCATGGCTGCTGCCAGGGTCAGCATTGAAGGCTAACGGGAGGAGACCATCACATCGCTCTGGAGGTCGAAAGGCTGGCCTATAATGAGGCCTATCCGACCCAGGACTTCTGTTCGTTCGTAAAGTCTACAGAAACAAATCTGACTTTGCCACCCCCGAGGAAGTTCTTAAAATCCTCGCACTCAACGTCGGCATGGCATATGTGGTAGACCAAGCACAAGTTATGCACGCAAACCTGGATCACGGCGGGCTTCTTCTTCTCTTCCTCCTTTATATTCTTCTATTTTCGCAGGACTGTGGTGTACTCAACATCTAGCCCAGCAGCCCACTCATCACCCTTTGACTTTTTGAACATGCGTCTGAAGTGAGCAAGGCATCCTTTCACCGTCGTAGAAGAATGGGTGTAGCTGACGTCGAACTCATCGCCGGCGATGGTTCTAACCTTGTACTCACCGCGGATCATGGAGATTTGGGACGCCATGGATTTGGGAGGAGGGTTAGGATTAGTGGAACTGCTGTAATGTGAAAGGACGGGACGACTAGGAGCGAACTGTCATAATGTTAAAGGACGGCTGGGGACGAGTAGGAGTGAACTGCTAGCGGTTTTCCGATTGTAAAAATGTTGCGTGGGGCGTGCGAACGACAGGGTAGTGGCTTGCCTGGTGGATATATGGATTCATGCACAATACGATGGGAGGCCAATTAGATGTCATGTCTACTAGACGCCCAATTAAATGGCTTCATGCATCTGCATGTTCGCACGTCAAGCGTCGGGAAAATTATAGGTGATACGAAGCTTTCCATGCTACCATGATACGGGCTTGAGAGAGCCCTTGGATCTGAGATCGAACGGTTGCATTGCGTGATTCCAGACCTATGGGTGAATATCCTATCCTGGAGGGTTATTCTACAAAGTTTTAGCAACTTAGCATGCGACCGTTCGATCTCAGATCCAACGGCTGTCAGCAGCCCGTATCATGGTCGCGCCTACCATGTCTGTCACCTTGCTCACGCGGTCACGCCCTTGGAGATATCACACGGCTATAAATGAGCATTTTTTGCCTACTTCGCATGCATGAAACTACTTCCTCCGTCCAGGTGCGTCAGGCTATCTGATGTTGCCATGTCATACATACTCATCACTTCGTCACTCATACAACAAGGTTAGCTATAAGGTTGTCTATAAGAGTATTTTTTACTTCTCTCTATCTCTTTTTTCATAGTATTTATTGCATTTGCCAAGGAGTGACCTCTTCCAATGAAATGGTGCTTAGATGGGGTGCTAAGGGCATTAAATGGCTTAGCAACTCAAGTCCCCAATGCATAGGTGCTTAGTTTTTTGTTGCTATGCTTGCTTATTTTAATTAGCTATAGAGTCAAAATTGTCTTTTCACCTAGGTACACGTACTAGCGATGTTTCTTCCTGGGTCACCAAACTAGTCTCTCTCTTCTTAATTAACTTGCCACATCAGACTTTATGCCTATGTGGCAGGCCTAGCACCTGTACATGGTGGAGCATTGGGAGAGGCACCTGTATACCATGGAGGTGGTCAGGAATCGGGAGACGCACGCCAGTTGTAGCACCGCAGTTAAAATGATAATGGAAAGTCAAATAACAGGGCCCTACCTATCCAGCAGTGACTCACCGTCAAATCACACAGCCTACGTTTGCAGCAGTCTACTCCCTCATCTTCTTGCCTCTCTATCGAACAGACTAGGCGGAACTGCCCTGCCTACCACGTGGTAAAAGCCCCGCCCTCGACTTTTAAATATAATTTTGCATCCATGGATTGTGCCATGGAGCAAATCCTCAACAAAACGGCGGAACACATGTATAAAACACGCCCGTCACATTCGTGTCACACCCCAAACGGTTGGTCGGTCTGGCACGCCTCTCTCCGAATGGAACACACATCATATTGTGTTTGCACACACATGTGGGACCGCAATTGAGAACTGACCATAGGCACACTCCCCGCCCCCGCAAGTCAGCTGAGTTAATAGAACAAAAAGATGGGCGATAGTACTGGAGGAGTGTTGTACACACGTCGGTGCCTGCATGATCCCTGCATGAAACGAAAGATCAGTTCAACCTTGCACGTGACCAGACTCCAGCAGATGGCTGGATTGGCTATCGTCTACATATCGTGCAGGATGTGTTGTTGCTACGTCTTGAGCTTGCGTTGGTTTTCCCCGAAGAGGAAGGGATGATGCAACAGAGTAGCGTAAGTATTTCCCTCAGTTTTTGAGAACCAAGGTATCAATCCAGTAGGAGGCCACGCTCAAGTCCCTCGTACCTGCACAAAACGATAGCTACTCGCAACCAACGTGATTAGGGGTTGTCAATCCCTTCACAGTCACTTACAAGAGTGAGATCTGATAGATATAATATTTTTGGTATTTTTGGTATAAATATGCAAAGTAAAAAGTAAAAGCAAAGCAAGATTAAAGTGATGGAGATTGATATGATGAGAATAGACCCGGGGGCCATAGGTTTCACTAGTGGCTTCTCTCAAGAGCATAAGTATTCTACGGTGGGTGAACAAATTACTGTTGAGCAATTGACAGAATTGAGCATAGTTATGAGAATATCTAGGCATGATCATGTATACAGGCATCACGTCTGTGACAAGTAGATCGAAACGATTCTGCATCTACTACTATTACTCCACTCATCGACCGCTATCCAGCATGCATCTAGAGTATTAAGTTAAAAATAGAGTAACGCCTTAAGCAAGATGACATGATGTAGAGAGATAAATTCATGCAATATGAAATAAACCCCATCTTTTTATCCTCGATGGCAACGATACGATACGTGCCTTGCTGCCCCTTCTGTCACTGGGAAAGGACACCGCAAGATCGAACCCAAAGCTAAGCACTTCTCCCATGGCAAGAACTACCAATCTAGTTGGCCAAACCAAACGGATAATTCGAAGAGACTTGCAAAGATAACCAATCATACATAAAAGAATTCAGAGAAGATTCAAATATTATTCATAGATAGACTTGATCATAAACCCACAATTCATCGGTCTCAACAAACACACCGCAAAAAGAAGATTACATCGAATAGATCTCCACAAGAGAGGGGGAGAACTTTGTATTGAGATCCAAAAAGAGAGAAGAAGCCATCTAGCTACTAACTATGGACACGAAGGTCTGAGGTAAACTACTCATACTTCATCGGAGGGGCTAGGATGATGTAGAAGCCCTCCGTGATGACGACCCTCTTCCGGCCGAGCTCCGGAACAGGCCCCAAGATGGGATCTCGTGGATACAGAAAGTTGCGGCGGTAGAATTAGGGTTTTGGCTCCTGTTCTGATCGTTTGGGGGTACGTAGGTATATATGGGAGGAAGGAGTATGTCGGTGGAGCACTGAGGGGCCCACGAGGCAGGGGGCACGCCCTAGGGGGGGCCCACCCTCGTGATCTCCTCTTTGACCCCCTGGAGTAGGGTCCAAGTCTCCTGGATCATGTTCGGTGAGAAAATCACGTTCCCGAAGATTTTATTACGTTTAGACTCCGTTTGATATTCTGTTTATCCGAAACACTGAAATAGGCAAAAAACAGCAATTCTAGGCTGGGCCTCCGGTTAATAGGTTAGTGCCAAAAATAATATAAAAGTGGAAAATAAAGCCCAATATAGTCCAAAACAGTAGATAATATAGCATGGAGCAATCAAAAATTATAGATACGTTGGAGACGTATCAGTTGTATAGGGTTGTAGTTCTGATGAGAAATCCAAAAAAGGTTTCTTGTCATGTCACAATATTAGGTGTCATGTGCTTCGGATCGCTGCGAGGGTTAAACAACGACAACTGAGTTCCTCCAAGACGCTGGTCATTGGGAGCACATGCACTAAGACTACTCGACTGCCATCTAGGTCAAGCCGGCTATGTCAACTAGGACATCTATCGATGGACCCCTCTTCTATGATTTTATCTTTAATTTAAGCTTTGATCCTCGTCTAGTTTGTCCGCAGGGATTCATGTTGTCTCCTTGGGGAGGTGAGGTTATGGTTTCTTGTCATGTAGCATTTTTCGTGTTATATGTTAATCCAGTGCTTCAGATCATGCATGAAGACTTCTCGACAGTCATTGACGAGGTCAAGCCGGCTCCGGTAGATAAAAGAAAACTACTCCACTATATAGACAGGAGCCTCCGCGCTTGGTTGCTAGTGTTTCTCTCTTCACACCGTCTTGTCCTCTCCAGACCTAAACACGATAGTGGTGGCCACACTCTCTCTTTGCTCACCGCTGGTCACAGATCCAGCCGTATCCTCTCCGCCGAGGAAGGTGAGAAGGTGCAATGTTCACGCGGTCGTCCTCAGCGATGACTCTTACCCACTGCCGGCGCATCCCAATCAGTGTGCCTTGCTGTTCTCTCCCACGCAGCGTCGGCTAGGGCGGGCCTCCGACCCCTTATTCCTCGCTGTCGTAGTGTGGGCAGATCCGGCCTCCCGCCGCTCACCTAGCGACACCCCAGCGACCCTCATGTATAACTTCCTTCAAAACAGGCCTTGCTCTACTTCCCCAGATCCAGATGTCATTGCATTCGTATCTTTTACTATTTCTCAGGCCCGCTCATAGATAGGATCGATCGGCTGTTGATGCGTCTTGAACCTACGTCGGTATTTCCCCAAAGAGGAAGGGATGATGCAGCACAGCAGCGGTAGGTATTTCCCTCAGATGTGAAACCAAGGTTATCAAACCAGTAGGAGAACCAAGCAAATACAACATAAACATCACCTACACACAGATAACAAATCCTCAGAAGCCGACGTGTTAAAGGGGTTGTCAATCCCTTCTGGGTACGGCGCCTCAAGATAGGCAAACAGACGTGAGAAAGATTGTAGTAGATTGATAGATCAAATGCCGGATAAAATAAATAAGAATGAATTGTAGCAAGGTATTTTTGTCTTTTTAGTTTAATAGATCTGAAAATAAAATCAAAGGAAAATAGATTGCAAAGGCAAATAATATGAGAAAGAGACCTGGGGGCCGTAGGTTTCACTAGTGGCTTCTCTCGACAAAAATAGCAAACGGTGGGTGAACAAATTACTGTTGGGCAATTGATAGAACTTCAAATAATCATGACAATATGCAGGCAATGATCATTACATAGGCATCACGTCCAAGATGAGTAGACCCACTCCTGCCTGCATCTACTACTATTACTCCACACATCGACCGCTATCCAGCATGCCTCTAGTGTATTAAGTTCATGGAGAAACAGAGTAATGCAATAAGAACTATGACATGATGTAGACGAGATCTATCTATGTAGAGATAGACCCCATCATTTTATCCTTAGTAGCAATGATACATACATGTCGGTTCCCTTTCTGTCACTGGGATCAAGCACCGTAAGATCGAACCCACTACAAAGTACCTCCTCCCATTGCAAGATAAATAGATCAAGTTGGACAAACAAAACCCAAATATCAAAGAAGAAGTACGAGGCTATAAGAGATCATGCATAAAAGAGATCGATGAAAATCAAATACTTTCATCGGTATAAAAAGATATAACTGATCATAAACTCAAAATTCGCCGATCCCAACAAACACACCGCAAAAAGAGTTACATCATATGGATCTCCAAGAGACCATTGTATTGAGAATTCAGAGAGAGAGAGAGAGAGAGAGAGAGGAAGCCATGTAGCTACTAACTACGGACCCGAAGGTCTACAAAGGACTACTCAGGCATCATCAGAGAGGCACCAATGGAGGTGGTGAACCCCATCCAAGATGGTGTTTAGATTGGATCTGGTGGTTCTGGACTCTGCAGTAGCTGGATGAATATTTTGTCGAATTGCCTAGGATTTTGGGAATATTGGGGTATTTATAGAGCAAAGAGGCGGTCCGGGGGGCACCCGAGGTGGGCACAACCCACGAGGGCGTGCCTGGGCCTCCTGGCGCACCCTGGTTGGTTGTGCTCTCCTCGGAGCACCCCCCAGGCGCAGCCAGGGCCCATTACGTGTCTTCTGGTCCATAAAAATTCTCCATAAAGTTTCATGGCATTTGGACTCCGTTTGCTATTGATTTTCTGCGATGTAAAAAACATGGAGAAAACAGGGAACAATAAAAAATTATAGAACATCCAAGATTATTATGTCAATAGGTTATTACCAAAAATGATATAAAATGACTATAAAATGATTATAAAACATCCAAGATTGATAATATAATAGCAGGGAACAATAAAAAATTATAGATACGTTGGAGACATATCAGCTGTTCGAAAGCCACCTAAATTTTTACTGTTAAGAGGTAAAACAAGTTCATTTAGTCAAATCTAGTACTACTTGGTTCAAACAGGGAAGAAAGGGAGTGGGGGTGGGGAAGATTTGTTACCTGAATCTAGGACTTGATCGAAAGAGGAAATAATGAGGGCGAAAAGTAGCAGAGACTGGCTATCCAACTGGTCTCTTGGTCTAATAGGGAAATAAAAGGAAACACAGTACAAACTCAATATGAACCGATCTATTGGTGGAAAAAAGGAAAGAAAGTGGGGACTGGGGGACAAGTCAACAAAGTATGTCCAGCCCTAGATTTACTAGCACACAGTATAAGGTGGCCATACCGAACAAAAATAGGACCAACCTAGATATCATGTTCTGATGTTTGTTGCCCCTCTTATGTAATGCCACTCGTAAAATGTAGCAGTCGCACTGTTAAAAGTAAGGACACGTTAAACCAATGTTGTTTTCAATGTAATGCCTCCAGTAATATGAATCAATGGCACTATTTTTCATGTCCTACTAAATTTCCCATTAAGATAAGTTGCTTCTTTTCGTTAGAAATGCAACTGTCCTGGTCCGCCTACTCTCTAGTGCCCAAATACCAACTCTTTAGGAGCCATTAATGTAATGTTGCTGGTAAAATGAAGCAATGGCACCATTAAAGTAATGTCGTATTTAATGGTTTCATAGTTAATCCTAATGCCCACACTAATATCTAGCAATGTTGCTGCTTTAGAAATTGCTACTGTCCTTGTAGGATCGCCATTCAGATAAGGAACATGCTTCTTTTCATTTGATGTATGTTTCATCACTTGTTAGTCACCCTCCTTTCCACATTTTTGTGCAAATAGGGATATACATTTCATGCTTGATCTTAGTTGAACTACACAAATGATATCCAAATTATAGTTGAACATTCCATGAGCTTCACAACCAACCTTGATTTTGCTCAATTTTATTGCAACTAATGAAGAAGAAGCTGCTAGCTCATGGGACATTGCTTCATTTTAGGTGAACTACACAAAAAGGTCCTATGAATTGAATCATCCATGTTGGTGACGGGTGTCATCCCTTCTACAATGGCGTTAACTGCAGATATGGTTCCCATCACAAGGTATGTTCCTTTTTAGTCTGACCATTTGCCAATGATCCTACATGTTGAGTCTGCTCTTGTGCTACTGTTTTGGCACTACCATGTTAAAGCAATAATGTTATTATTTTGCACCTTAATCTAGGGGCACTATTAATTTGAGGCAATGTTTTGGCACTGCTAGTGCCATAGTTTTTTTATATATCGAAAGAGGGGGTTTCCTCCGATTTCATTAAAGAAACCCAACCATAGAGAACCATTATCCGACAACATCTCAGTGTAAACAGGCAGTTATGCAACTATTACTAGATCGGACTGAGTACTAGCAGGAGACAAGTACGCCACATAAGCTAGGCAGGTAGGGGGACACAGCACCAGCTCGACCAAGTTTGGATTACAACCCAAATGCTACCATAGAAACATCAGGAGGGAAGGTAGGGACTGAAAGAGCCAGCTTCAGCATCCTAGTCTAAGCACTCCCGGCCTCCATCCTTGCGACGCACGGTACACCTAGCTTGCCATCTGCTCGACCCTAGTGCCACTGATAAAATGAAGTAATAATACAGTTAAAATAGAGCGAGTGTCCTCTCTATAATTTCATTTCCAATGTAAATAAAGAAAATGATTCTCTTTGTTAGTATATGTTTCATCAACTAGTCCCATTGTTAATGTTTAAGTGTTTCTGCAAACTGGGGTGCTTAATTTTAGTTGATCTGCACAAAAATAGAGATTGGAATGTCTCAAGGCCCCTCCTTGTACTACCACTGTACACTGATCTTCATTACTAGCAAAAGGTGTATCGAGGAGAATTGGGTCGATTTCCAGTATGAGGCCTACCATATGAGGCGTCGCAGGCCCATCTCTCCCTCGCAGCATGGCATACTATGATACTATCACAATATTTTATTATTTTTATTAGTGTATGTTTCATCAACAAGTGGCGCTATAATGTAGTCAAGCTTTTTCATTATCTGTGCAAACAGGGTTGTTCAGCTGCATTTTGGTGGAACTGTACAAATATATGGATGGAGCTGGCATATATGCAAAGTGCTGACGCTGCTTGAAGCTACATCCGTATTTCCACAAGGAGGAAGGGATGATGCAACACAGCAATGGTAGGTATTTCCCTCATCTATGAAACCAACGTTATCGAACCAGTAGGAGAACCAAGTGAGGGAGTCCTGGACTAAGGGGTCCTCGGGCGTCCGGCCTGTTATCCATGGGCCGGACTGATGGGCTGTGAAGACATAAAGGCCGAAGACTGCACCATGTCCGGATTGGACTCTACTTGGCGTGGACGGCAAGCTTGGTGACCGAAGATTCCTTCTTATGTAACCGACTCCATGTAAACCCCAGATCCCCTCGGTGTCTATATAAACCGAAGGGGATAGTCCGGACAGGACACCACATATACTCATTACCATATTCACATAGGCTAGACTTCTAGGGTTTAGCCATTACGATCTCGTGGTAGATAAACTCTTGTAATACTCATATTCATCAAGATTGAAAGTGCTAGTGATCGACTAGAGGGGGGGTGAATAGGCGATTTCTATGAAAGTCTTCTAAACAGGGAAGTTTTGAAGACAAACGATAGAAGTAAACCTATTACCACGCAGCGGAAGGTAGACTACACTAGGCAAACCTTAGTCAGGTAATCAACAAAGTGAAAGCACGATGACTAATAGCAGCTAGGCAGTAGGGATCAGGTAGGAAGATATTGTGAAGCCAATCAGAACAAGCAGTCACTCAGTGAAGACAAAAGATAATGCAATCATGCAATGACTTCACAAGGACCAACAGTAAGTAAAGGGAAGGGAAGGATGAAACCAGTGACTCGTTGAAGACAATGATTTGTTGGACCAGTTCCAGTTGCTGTGACAACTGTACGTCTGGTCAGGGCGGCTAGGTATTTAAACCTGAGGACACACAGTCCCGGACACCCAGTCCTGAACACGCAGCTCAGAACCCTTAGTCCTCACCATATTCCCCTTGAGCTAAGGTCACACAGACCTCAACCAATCACTCTGGTAAGTCTTCAAGGTAGACTCCCAAACCTTCACAGACTCCGTTCACCGGAGATCCACAATGACTCTTGGATGCTCAGAACGCGACGCCTAACCGGCTGGAGGATTCACAGTCCTCAAGTGTAGTAAGTCTTCAGATCACACAGACAAGAAGACTTAAGTGATGCCTAACACTCTTTGGCTCTGGGTGGTTAGGACTTTATCCTCGCAAGGAATTCTCTCTCAAAGGCTTCGAGGTGGGTTGCTCTCAAACGACAACAACCGTACTTTACCTCTGAGCAGCCAACCGTTTATGGTTGTAGGGGGTGGGCTATTTATAGCCACTAGGCAACCTGACCTGATTTGTCCGAAATGACCCTGGGTCACTAAGGAACTGACACGTGTTCCAACGGTCAGATTTTAAACACACACGGCAACTTTACTTGGGCTACAAGCAAAGCTGACTTGTCCAACTCTGGACAAGATTCGTCCTCATAGTCTTCACTCGAAGACATAGGATTTTGGTTAAGCATCACTTCAGTCATTCTGACTGGTTCTCTTGGACCCCACTTAATAGTACGGTGGTTCCTATGACTCAACAAAGAAGAAAAAGAACTACGAAATATCTAAGTCTTCGAGCTCCATAGTCTTCATGTGATGTCTTCTCTTGTCATAGTCTTCAATGTGAATATCTTCACATACCACCTTTGACTTCAATGTCTTCATACATTTTTAGGGGTCATCTCTGGTAGGAAAACCGAATCAATGAGGGACTTCTACCTGTGTTATCCTGCAATTCTCACAAACACATTAGTCCCTCAACTAGGTTTGTCGTCAATACTCCAAAACCAACTAGGGGTGGCACTAGATGCACTTACAATATCCCCCTTTTTGGTGATTGATGACAAACTGGTTGAAGTTTTCAACGGGGAATATAATATGTGAAATTGTAAAGGATAAGGAATTGTCTTCATAAGTTGTAAGGGCTCCCACTGAAGATATGCATATAAGTAATTTGCTTTTGGAATGCAAATGCACATGGCAGGTTGTACTTGTGGAGATCCTCTTCAACTTATGATGACAATTCATCATGCATGAAAAGTATGTGAAGATAATGACATGCATAATGGAAAATGGACGTCTGCAAAATGATCTAAGTGCGGAATTTATCGTCGCACATGCGGAATTTATCATCGCATCACAAAGTAGCAAACGAGTAGCAGACGACCATCGAGTTTAAGTCTTACAACTCAAAGAACCAAATTTATCAAAACGAGAGTTGTAAACACTAGGCAAAACATAAAGTAACCGCCCATATGGACCCGCTTGAAGACTATCACACTCATATGCTTCTCCCCCTTTTGTCAGTAAGGACCAAAAAGGTTTGAAGACATAGAGCATCTACTCGTTCCCATGAGGAGTAGGTGAAGTAGCAAGGTTGTCGGTGTTGTTAGGCGGTGCAGACGAGCTTGGGGCAGTGTCGACGCGTGCTGAAGGAGGGGGCGGTGAAGTAGCATCGTGTTTGTCCTCGATCACTCTAGCATTCGCAGTTGCCGCAGAGGAAGAGAACTCAAAGTCTTCAAGTGAGGGAGTTCGTCCCAGCACAGCCCTTCGGGAGGTGTGGAGTCAAACTTGAAACGTTCAGAGAAACCATCCTCTTGAAGATCATCCTCAGAGCACATAAGCGTCAGCCCTTTCCATGTACGCCGACAAGATTCATGGGCAACAAAGGCATTCTTGGTGGCAAGGTTGTGAATGCGGTTGACATCCACCAAGAGGCTGTGCATTTGGTGCTTCAGCCAGTCATGATGCCCATCCGGTTTCTGATCAAGAGCAACCAGAAGCTCTCGGTCATTGAGAACACGAGATCGCTTCTTGGGCCGTTGGGCAATAGTGCTTTCAGTGGCTTCAGTGAGGGCACGATGAGGTGCGCGTGTAGTGCCAGCCAGAGGATAAACACGAGTGACTGCTTCAACTCCTTCAATGTTCTGAGAGAAACTTTGATGCTCCGCATTATGAAGACTAAGAGGCTCCTTGGCAGGCGCTAGATAGAGGGCTTCAACGGACATATCCACGTTAGGCATAAAGACCTGATGATTGCGAGCAGAGGGCTAATATGATATAGCTGAGTTATCCATGGAGCGTAGAACTTCAAGCCAAAGAGATCAGATCCTGAAGCAGCAAATTGGCGGATGAAGAAGTCTTGTGCATTAAAGCATTTGCCGTGAAGAATATAGAAGACCAAAGTCTTCATTGCACCTTCCAGCTTTGCATATGGGGAATGTCCTTTGATGGGCCAGAGAGTTCGCCTTAAAATGTGATAAATGGTCCTCGGCGGATACTCCAGGTCTTGAACAAGGAACTCCTTAGGATATGCAGCGTCTTGTGGCAAAGGCTTCATCATACTGAGCATCTGACTCATGTTTGGTTCAGGCTTCTGAAAGATGCTCTCCATAGCTTCACTGTGAAGTTGACATCCAGGTTCATAGAGATCTCCAGGAGTGGGCAGACCAGTGAGCTCAATGATATCAAAGGCTTTGGCTTCATGATGAACATTTTCTGTCATCCACTCAAGGACCAAAGTCTTCAGATCTCTATTGTAACCACGTATGTGAAGTGTAGCATAAAATTGGAATAGCAACTCTTCGTTCCAGTGCTCTTGGTCGGTGACGAAAGGCAACAATCCAACCTCTTTGAAGCAGTCCAGAGCTTCTTCCAAGCAGGGCAGACCAGCTATTGCTTCGGTGTCAGGACGCATATGTGGGAAGATGCGACCTTGATTGTACAAAATGCAGGAGTAATAGCTTCGCTGCGTATAGCTCCAGAACCAATCGGAAGATATTCGTTCCCTTGAGTAGGGGTTCTTGGAGCTATTGAAGAAGGTGTTGTCTGCTTTGAAGCTGTTGACATTGAAGGATCCAGGTGCTGATGCAGGACCTGGAAACCTGGGCAACCTTGGCATTGGCTTCTGTACCTGAGGCCTATGCTCAATGTGATAGTCAAACTGAGGACTAGCAGCAGCCGCAAGAACAGAAGTAGTAGCATCATTGGCTTCGCTAACTTCTGGTTCTTGGGTTGGTGTAGGCTCCACATTTGCTTCAGCCATGACAGCGTCAGTGGCTTCACTGGTGTTGGTGGTGGCAGCCTCAAGATTTTCTACCTCCACTTGATGAGCTGGAGGGTCGGGCACAGACACGTTCTCCTCGAGAACAGCTTCATCAGTAGTTGGGGGAGTGGGGACACGTTCTTCTTCTTGGGTGTCATCGGCTGATGCAGCCGAAATGTCTTCAGCAGCTTTAGCTTCAGATTTGGAGACTGGAGGCCTTGGTCCTTTGCGAAGCCTGCGTAACGCTGGCGACGCCTTTGGAGATGGAGTTGGCTGGGCCTCAAAGTCATCTTCTTCTTCTTGCCGGGGTGGTGTGACTTGTTGTTGTGGGTGATCAGCCCATGATGCATCCTGAGCAATTGGCGTCAGAGGACGACCAATGCTGATGAGTTCGCTGTGTGTAAGCACAGGCGATGGTACCTGTTGGTGCTCGATCTGAGGAAGAACCGCATCATCTTCAACATGGTCATGGTGACCAATGTCTTCAGCAGCGGTGGGATCAGCTGCTAGAATGTCTTCAGCTTCATGAGCCTCTGTGAAAGCAGGCTCATGGACAGTCAGTTGGCGCTCTTGATGTTCAGCGGTAGGGCGAACCATGGAGATAGGTTCAACAATTAAGGGCTCTGTGGGAGCAGACCGTTCCTTCTTGGTCTTCCGCTTCTTCTTGGAGGGAGCAGCAGCAGAGGCTTCAGGATGTTTCCTCTTTCTGGCTTCAGCCTCAGCAGTCCTCGTCTTCTTCAGTTCTGAAGCGGTAGACCTGGCTTTTTGCTTCGAGCCAGTCATGCTGGTTGGGAAGACAATGGGATGTGCTTCCTGCCTTGGTGCGTCGGGTTCGGCCATAGCGGGCTTCTTCTTCTTCTTCTTCTTCTTCTTCTGCTGCTTTGCAGCCATCCTGGGGTCGATGCCAGGACGCCCAAGGGCCTTGCGCTTCTCAGCCTCATTGTAGGCTTGCACACACTTGTCAGCCAGGCTCTTCATGCGCTCACGAGAACCTTGAGCTTCTTCACGCTTCTTGAGAAAGGCTTCTTTGAGCTCGTGCAGCATGATCTTGAAGTTCTTGACCTCTTGCACGCTGAGCTTGGCCATATGCTTCTTGAACTGAGCTTTCTCAAAGTCAATCTTCTGCTTCGGTTCAATGATGCGCTGGGCTATAGCTAACTCTGAAGCAATGGCGCCATGGAAGGCAACACCGAGGCCAATGGGAGTTGCAGATCTTCAAAACTGAGGTTGGGCATGTCAAACCACTCATCGATGAAGTCGTCGATGATTGCCATGTCAAAGAGAGGCAAATTGTTGAAGATTTCTGCTTCTTCTTTGCTCTTGATCAGTTGCTCAAGAGTGTCATCTGCAAGATCTTCATCACTGGACAAATCAATGGCATCGTTGCGCAGAACATCAGCAGCAGTCAGTTCTTGGCTGGTGTGTGGCAGAGGCATCTTGACTTTCTGGGGCTTGGAGATGCGTGACAGATCTTCAGACTGCACACTGTCTTCAGGAGGTGCAGTAGCCAGTGGCTTCGCCCGTGAGATTTTTGGTGCTGAGGCAGGCTTTGAAGCTTTAGGCTGCTTCAATTTCTTTGGCTTCGGCGCTGCAGGCGCTTCATCTGATTCAGCGTCATCTGCAGGCTCATCCACGGCTGTCCCTTGAACCACGATATGAGTGATGAGACCTTCCGGGTTGTAGAAGGGCCCAACAAGATTGGGTTCAGCTTCGCGGGTCCCATCGGCACGGGGAGCAGAGGGACCAGGGTTGAAGTCTAATCCCAAAGACTTCTTGTTCTGCGTCACCGAATTCTGGGCAAACTGGAAGTTGCGCTTGAACAGATTGTCATCACGACACCATAGCAGTGACGATGGGTCCGCATCCGCAGGCTGTGGTCCACGGACCATGCAGGGATAGAAGCCTTGTTCAATGGCTTCATCTCTGGACCTGGTTTGAAGATTTTTGTATAGGATGTCTCCCCATGGTCGCTTGATGGCATTCTTTTTAGCATATTCCTTTGTCACAAATCTGTACTTGAACCACTGTTCTGCCCAATATCGTCGAATCCATTGGATTCGTGTCTTGCGCTAATTGTAATCCTCTTCTGGATCTGTCTTGTACAGTTCTAAGAGGTCATCGGGCAGATCTCTTGATGTCTCACCTCGACGATTTCTACCACCCTTCCTTGCTGATTTCTCTGCAGCCATGAACTTTAAACTGAATGGCTTCAATACGTTCAAAGGCTTCAAGGGCTTTCGCTTGCTGGACAAACAGGAACTGGCTTCGGGAGAATTTATGTGATGCTGTAAGAATTCTGCAAATGAATGCAGACTATGAGAACCAAGGGATTCTCCCACGGACATGTACATGTGACAGCATTAAGGTGCGAGGGAAGGGGAAGAGGTCATATGCATTCTCAGAAGATTTTGAGGATAAATTAGTTTAGAAGACATTGACCTCATCGTGCGAAGACATTCACTCATAGATAAAGAGTTGGTTCCAGATTTGTACGAATCCACAGATCAGTACAAGTGAGGAATCTAACTACTTTGTGAAGCATAAGTGAACATACTAGGCATAATATGAGATGCAGTATGAAGTGGATCCAACTTGTGTGAACAGAAACTGCTTGTGGTAGAAAGTGACGAATCAATAGGATCAAAGAGGCCGTAAAAAGGGAGTTTTATTTACCACACAAGAAAATGCTAGACGGAGTGGAAGAGGAGGCCGAGCAGTTCGATCGTCCGTGCCCTAACTTGGCGACGGAGGACACCTACGGCGACGGCGGAGAAGACGATGTCCGTGGTCGGCGTGAAGACGGCATCGGAGAGGTTGCGGTAGCTAAGCACTTCGCCGCCGGCATCGTCGAGGGCTAGCAGTGGTGCTAGGTTTCGTGCGAGAGTGGAAGAAAGGATAATGACTGAGGTGAGGCATGTATTTATAGGGACAGGGACGGCTGAGTGTTATTACACAGGTGCCCCTGGCGATTCACATCTGAGGAACACGTGGCCATCATGCAGCATATCAGAGGTTGTTCCACGTTCCCACGCACGCCTGGATTGTCGGGTGGTCGTTCCCACTTCTCCGGGTTTCAGGTGAAGGAATTAGCATCGAAAATGGACTTAATGTTTGTCTCTGTATCTTCCGCTGACAAGGATGCAGAGAAGACATTCGACAGTTTCAATAGAATGCATATGATTTGGAGAGATAGAGTTTGAGATAGAAAGCATAGAGAGGTTAGGGTTCGATCACATTCACTTAGTTCAAAAGATTCAACAAGAAGACATAGCTATAAGTGAATGCTGTAGAGGACAGAACACTAGTGTATATATATATATATGATCAACATACTGAAGATAATCATGAAGACATGTTGAGATTGAAGTCAAACCAAATGTGAAGACATAGCAAATGTAACGCCATGAGTGAAATACTTCAAACAGAACATTTGGTGGTGGCGTTACCTACCGTATAGGAAGTATTAGACCCAGACACGACGCACAATTATCGTGGCGCTATGAAGTCAAATTCCTCATTAATGTATTCACACTTAGAATGTATGTCTTCATTGATTGAAGATATACTTTACTTCGTGTGTTGCACATCTAAGTCATCAATACGCATAAGTGTTAGGATGTGTGCCTGATCACAGGACATTTGAGGATTCCAAGATATTTAGCTCACACCGTAACTTGCAAAATCTCTTCTCATCCACGGGCTTGGTGAAGATATCTTCCAATTGCTCTTCAGTGTTGACGTGTATGATATCAATATCTTCCTTCACAACATGATCTCTGAGAAAGTGATGACGGATCTCAATGTGCTTTGTCTTCGAGTGCTGAACTGGGTTGTTGGCAATCTTGATGGCGCTTTCGTTGTGTCAGTAGAGTGGTACTTGCTTCAGATGAATGCCATAGTCTTTGAGTGTTTGCTTCATCCACAGAAGCTGAGCGCAGCAAGATCCAGTAGCAATGTATTCAGATTCAGCAGTGGAGAGAGATACACAGTTCTGCTTCTTTGAAGACCAACATACAAGTGATCGTCCCAGAAAATGACATGTGCCTGATGTAGACTTGCGATCCACCTTGTCACTAGCATAATCAGCATCCGAGAATCCAACCAGATCAAACTCTGAGCCCTTTGGATACCATAATCCTAGAGTTGGGGTGTAAGCCAAATATTGAAGAATTCACTTCATAGCTAAGTGATGCGATTCCTTTGGTGCCGCTTGGAATCGAGCACACATGCAAACACTAAGCATAATATCTGGCCTAGATGCACATAGATAAAGTAAAGAACCAATCATGGAGCGGTATACCTTTTGATCGAACTCTTTACCATTGCCGTCGGGACCCAGATGATGTTTGGCTGACATTGGCGTCGTGAAGCCTTTGCAGTCTTGCATACCAAACTTCTTCAGGCAATCTTTGAGATACTTCCCTTGAGATATAAAGACGCCGTTGCGTTGCTGATGTATTTAAAGACCAAGGAAGAACTTCAGCTCACCCATTATGGACATCTGATATTGCTCTTGCATCATATATCCAAACTCTTCACTGTATTTCTGATTGGTGCAGCCGAAGATAATGTCATCCACATATATTTGGCACACAAACAGTTCACCATCATATGTCTTCGTGAAGAGAGTGGGGTCGAGGGAACCAGGTGTGAAGCCTTTGCTCTTTAGGAAGTATTTGAGTGTGTCATACCAAGCCCGAGGGGCTTGCTTGAGGCCATACAGTGCCTTGTTGAGCTTGTATACCATGTTAGGATGTTTTGGATCTTCAAAGCCAGGCGGTTGTGCAACATACACTTCTTCTTCAATCTTGCCATTAAGAAAAGCGCTCTTCACATGCATTTGATATAGAAGTATGTTATGATGATTTGCATAGGCCAGCAGTATGCGTATGGCTTCAAGTCGAGCCACAGGAGCAAACGTTTCATCATCCCTTCAACTTGAGTATATCCTTGAGCAACGAGACGAGCTTTGTTTCTGACAACTTGACCATGCTCATCTTGCTTGTTGCGATATATCCATTTGGTGCCTATTATATTGTGCTTCCGAGGATCGGGACGCTTAACCAGTTCCCATACATTATTCAGCTCAAACTGTTGAAGCTCTTCTTGCATAGCTTGAATCCATTCAGGTTCCATGAAGGCTTCTTCAACTTTCTTGGGTTCTGTTATTGAGACGAATGCGAAGTGCCCACAGAAATTTGCTAGCTGTGTTGCCCTTGAATGAGTGAGTGGACCGGGTGCATTGATGCTATCAATTATTCTCTCAATCTGCACTTCATTGGCAACACGAGGATGTACAGGGCGAAGATTTTGCTCTTGCTGATCATTGTCATTGTTAGAGGGATTGTCTTCAGGTTGATCAGGTGCGGAGATGATAAGTTCTTCTTCAGGTTGAGCTTCAGAAGGTATGATTTCTCCAGTTCCCATAAGTTTGATTGATTCACTGGATGGAACTTCATCTAGCACATTTGGCAGTTGCTCTCTTTGTGAGCCGTTAGTTTCATCGAACCGCACATCCACTGTTTCAACCACTTTGTAATGAAAGAGATTGAAGACTCTGTAGGAGTGAGAATCCTTTCCATATCCAAGCATAAAACCCTCATGTGCTTTTGGTGCAAACTTTGAAGTGTGATGTGGATCCTTGATCCAGCACTTGGCGCCAAATACTCTGAAGTAACTGACATTTGGCTTCTTGCCAGTAAGGAGTTCATAGGATGTCTTGTTCAGAAGATTGTGAAGATAAACACAGTTGATGATATGGCATGCAGTGTCAATGGCTTCAGGCCAGAATTTTCTTGGAGTCTTGTATTCATCAAGCATCGTCCGAGCCATCTCAATAAGTGTTCTGTTCTTGCGTTCGACGATGCCATTCTGCTGTGGCGTGTACGGAGCTGAGAATTCATGTGTGATGCCCAAAGTATCAAGATATGTATCAAGGCTAGTGTTCTTGAATTCAGTGCCATTGTCACTTCTGATGTGCTTTATCTTGGCGCCATAGTTGTTCATTGCTCGATTGGCAAAGCGTCTAAAGACATCCTGCACTTCAGTCTTGTAGAGGATTATATGCACCCAAGTATATCTAGAATAATCATCAACAATGACAAAGACATAGAGACAAGCAATAGTAGTAAGAGTTGAGTAATGAGTGGGACCGAAAAGATCCATGTGGAGCAGTTCGAAGGGTCGAGTCGTTGTCATGATTGTCTTCGAGGGATGCTTGGCCCTCGTCATCTTTCCTGCTTCACAGGCACCGCATAAGTGATCTTTCTTGAACTTGACGCCCTCGATGCCTATGATATGCTTCTTCTTTGCAAGGGTGTGCAAGTTCCTCATGCCAGCATGCCCTAGCCTCCGATGCCAGAGCTAGCATTCTGAAGATTTTTCTAGAAGACATCCTGCTGAGAAATCTACCATGTACAAATCATCTTTCCGATACCCTTCAAACACTAGAGACTTGTCAGATTCCATTAGAACAAGGCAACGATATTTTCCAAACATCACAATCATGTTTAAATCACAAAGCATTGAGACAGACATTAAGTTGAAGCTAAGGGATTCAACAAGCATGACTTTATCCATGTGTTGATCCTTTGAGATTGCAACTCTACCTAGACCCAATACCTTACTTTTACCAGTGTCAGCAAATGTGATGTGACTTTTGTCGGATGGACGTAAGGTTGAGTCCATAAGAAGGCTTCTCTTGCCAGTCATGTGATTGGTACACCCACTATCAATAATCCATTCTGAAGCTGCTGGTGTCGTACCCTACAGTGCGGTTAGGGGGATAGGCTTCACGAAGAGAATTGTGAAGCAAAAACATTTGACGACCCAGTGGGTTATGAAAGCTTAGATCGAGATTTGGACTGATAGGGCGAGTAGCAAGCGATTCAGGAACAAAGTACATAATAAGACCATTTGGGCATTTGATCTTGCGCCCTACAAGATGTTTAAGGTCCCCAGCAATAGCGTCAGACGATTTTGGTTTTCTGCTGGAGACCTTTCCCTGCAAAAGAGAGTTAAGCTTTCTTAGCCACCCACATCTTCAAGGGTGGCTTTGAAGCAATGAGTCTAAGTGCAGCATCTGAGAATTTTGGCTTTGGAGCCCTAGCAAAAAGTCTTGCAGGTGGACAACAGTACTCATAAGAATAAGCAGAATAGTTCTTGGTCTTATGAACATGGCGGTTTGATGAACCGCGCTCATATTCATAGGCCTGAGTATGGCTTCCCTGCAAAACATTTGTGTTAGTGCGACTCCGGTGAGTCCTCTGTCTGTATGAAGTCTTTGGACCATATGAAGCCTGTGGTCTGGGGTTTGTCTTCTTCACCTGTGGTGTCATGATGACATTCACAGGAAGATTCTCCAAACACCTTTTCGGCACCCAGATCTTCTTCATAGGCGGTCCATTCCTGCAGTTAGTACCAATATACCTGGCAAACACTTCACCATTCTGATTCTTAAAAAGTTTGTAGTTTGCATCACAGGATTCATCAATAACAATGGGATTAGCACAAGTGAAGCCAGATAGGGTGGATGCATCCACTGAAGGTTCCTTTGCAGCAACCCATGTGGTTTTAGGGTATTGCTCAGGTTTCCAGTAAGAGCCATCGGCATTCATTTTGCTTTCAAACCGAACACTCTCTTTCCTAGGGTTTCGGTTCAAGATCTGCCTTTTGAGGACATCACATAGTGTCTGATGCCCTTTGAGACTTTTGTACATCCCTATTTCAAGCAGTGTCTTCAACCTAGCATTCCCATCAGCAATGGCAGTGGTATCCTCAGTAGAGGGGTTAGTTACCACATCAACAGGTGAAGATATTGCAACAGTAGCAGCAGTAGAACATTCAGCAACAGAAGTAGCGTTATCACGCTCAACGCATTTAAGACATGGTGGTTCAAATCCTTCCTGAGCTGAACTGATCTGTTTGGCGCGAAGTGACTCGTTTTCCTTTTGAAGATCTTCATGAGCCGCTCTCAATTTCTCAAGGTCTTGCTTCCTTTGAAGATAATCATAGGACAACCTTTCATGAGTTGTTGAGAGTGTTTCATGACGACTTTCAAGTTCCTCATACTTAACATGAAGATTTTTTATGTCTTCAATTAAGGACTGAGATCGAGTCATTTCAGCGTCTAACAGATCATCGCTTTTGTCTAACAGTTTTTGAATGTGTTCCATAGCTTTCTGTTGTTTAGTTGCAATTTTAGCAAGTGTTTTGTAGCTAGGTTTGGAATCACAATCAGATTCATCGTCACTGGATGTTTGATAGTGAGTAGTGCGTGTGTTTACCTTGGCACCACGTGCCATGAAGCAGTAGGAAGGAGCGGAGTAGTCCTTGTCATTTGCATCAGTGTCGGTGATGAAGTCATTGTCTTCAGTGTTGAAGATGGACTTGGCAACGTATGCTGTAGCCAGACTTGCAACACCAAAATCAGACTCCTCCTCAGACTCCAGCTCCGCCTCCTCAGAAGCAGACTCCTCCTCAGAATCCATTTCCATGCCAACAAATGCACGTGCCTTGCCAGATGAGCTCTTCTTGTGTGATGAAGACTTTGAGGAAGACTTGGAAGAAGACTTTGAGTATTTCTTCTTCTTTTTGTCGTCAGAGTCATACTCCTTGCTCTTCTTCCTCTTCTTGTTCTCATTGTCCCACTGTGGACACTCAGAGATGTAGTGGCCAAGCTTCTTGCACTTGTGACATGTTCTCTTCTTGTAAGCATGAGCAGAAGCTTCATCATTCCTTGAGCTTGATCGTGAAGACTTTCTGAACCCTTTCTTCTTGGTGAATTTTTGGAACTTCTTCACAAGCATAGCAAGCTCCTTTCCAATGTCTTCAGGATCATCAGAACTGCTATCAGATTCTTCTTCAGATGAGGAGACAACTTTTGCCTTCAAGGCACGAGTTCGCCCATAGCTGGGACCGTAGATGTCTCTTTTCTCCGAAAGCTGAAACTCGTGTGTGTTGTGCCTCTCAAGTATGTTAGACGGATTGAGTGTCTTGAAATCAGGGCGTTCTTGAATCATTAGGGATAGGGTGTCAAACGAACTGTCAAGTGATCTCAGGAGTGTCTTGACGACTTCATGCTTGGTGATCTCAGTGGCGCGGAGGGCTTGAAGCTCATTTGTGATGTCGGTGAGTCGATCAGAACAAGCAGTCACTCGGTGAAGACAAAAGATAATGCAATCACGCAATGACTTCACAAGGACCAACAGTAAGTAAAGGGAAGGGTAGGATGAAACCAGTGACTCGTTGAAGACAATGATTTGTTGGACCAGTTCCAGTTGCTGTGACAACTGTACGTCTGGTTAGGGCGGCTAGGTATTTAAACCTGAGGACACACAGTCCCGGACACCCAGTCCTGAACACGCAGCTCAGAACCCTTAGTCCTCACCATATTCCCCTTGAGCTAAGGTCACACAGACCTCAACCAATCACTCTGGTAAGTCTTCAAGGTAGACTCCCAAACCTTCACAGACTTCGTTCACCGGTGATCCACAATGACTCTTGGATGCTCAGAACGCGATGCCTAACCGGCTGGAGGATTCACAGTCCTCAAGTGTAATAAGTCTTCAGATCACACAGACAAGAAGACTTAAGTGATGCCTAACACTCTTTGGCTCTGGGTGGTTAGGACTTTATCCTCGCAAGGAATTCTCTCTCAAAGGCTTCGAGGTGGGTTGCTCTCAAACGACAACAGCCGTACTTTAACTCTGAGCAGCCAACCGTTTATGGTTGTAGGGGGTGGGCTATTTATAGCCACTAGGCAACCCGACCTGATTTGTCCGAAATGACCATGGGTCAGTAAGGAACTGGCACGTGTTCCAACAGTCAGATTTTAAACACACACGACAACTTTACTTGGGCTACAAGCAAAGCTGACTTGTCCAACTCTGGACAAGATTCGCTCTCATAGTCTTCACTCGAAGACATAGGATTTTGGTTAAGCATCACTTCAGTCATTCTGACTGGTTCTCTTGGACCCCACTTAACAGTACGGTGGTTCCTATGACTCAACAAAGAAGAAAAAGAACTTGAAAGATCTAAGTCTTCGAGCTCCATAGTCTTCATGCGATGTCTTCTCTTGTCATAGTCTTCAATGTGAATATCTTCACATACCACCTTTGACTTCAATGTCTTCATACATTTTTAGGGGTCATCTCTGATAGGAAAACCGAATCAATGAGGGACTTCTACCTGTGTTATCCTGCAATTCTCACAAACACATTAGTCCCTCAACTAGGTTTGTCGTCAATACTCCAAAACCAACTAGGGGTGGCACTAGATGCACTTACAATCTCCCCCTTTTTGGTGATTGATGACAAACTGGTTGAAGTTTTCAACGGGGAATATAATATGTGAAATTGTAAAGGATAAGGAATTGTCTTCATAAGTTGTAAGGGCTCCCCCTGAAGATGTGCATATAAGTAATTTTCTTTTGGAATGCAAATGCACATGGCACGTGGTACTTGTGGAGATCCTCTTCAACTTATGATGACAATTCATCATGCATGAAAAGTATGTGAAGATAGTGACATGCATAATGGAAAATGGACGTCTGCAAAATGATCTAAGTGCGGAATTTATCGTCGCACATGCGGAATTTATCATCGCATCACAAAGTAGCAAACGAGTAGCAGACGACCATCGAGTTTAAGTCTTACAACTCAAAGAACCAAATTTATCAAAACGAGAGTTGTAAACACTAGGCAAAACGTAAAGTAACCGCCCAGATGGACCCGCTTGAAGACTATCACACTCATATGCTTCTCCCCCTTTTGTCAGTAAGGACCAAAAAGGTTTGAAGACATAGAGCATCTACTCGTTCCCATGAGGAGTAGGTGAAGTAGCAAGGTCATCGGTGTTGTTAGGCGGTGCAGACGAGCTTGGGGCAGTGTCGACGCGTGCTGAAGGAGGGGGCGGTGAAGTAGCATCGTGTTCGTCCTCGATCACTCTGGCATTCACAGTTGCCGCAGAGGAAGAGAACTCAGAGTCTTCAAGTGAGGGAGTTCGTCCCAGCACAGCCCTTCGGGAGGTGTGGAGTCAAACTTGAAACATTCAGAGAAGCCATCCTCTTGAAGATCATCCTCAGAGCACATAAGCGTCAGCCCTTTCCATGTACGCCGACAAGTTTCATGGGCAACAAAGGCATTCTTGGTGGCAAGGTTGTGAATGCGGTTGACATCCACCAAGAGGCTGTGCATTTGGTGCTTCAGCCAGTCATGATGCCTATCCTGTTTCTGATGAAGAGCAACCAGAAGCTCTCGGTCATTGAGAACACGAGATCGCTTCTTGGGCCGTTGGGCAATAGTGCTTTCAGTGGCTTCAGTGAGGGCACGATGAGGTGCACGTGTAGTGCCAGCCAGAGGATAAACACGAGTGACTGCTTCAACTCTTTCAATGTTCTGAGAGAAACTTTGATGCTCCGCATTCTGAAGACTAAGAGGCTCCTTGGCAGGATCTGGTTAGAGGGCTTCAACAGACATATCCACGTCAGGCATAAAGATCTGATGATTGCGAGCAGAGGGCTGATATGAGATAGCTGAGTGGAGTTTGATCAGCCTCATTATCCATGGAGCGTAGAACTTCAAGCCAAAGGGATCAGATCCTGAAGCAGCAAGTTGGTGGATGAAGAAGTCTTGTGCATTGAAGCATTTGCCCTGAAGAATATAGAAGACCAAAGTCTTCATTGCA
Source organism: Triticum urartu (assembly GCF_056163025.1). Taxonomy (NCBI): domain Eukaryota; kingdom Viridiplantae; phylum Streptophyta; class Magnoliopsida; order Poales; family Poaceae; genus Triticum; species Triticum urartu. The sequence continues at coordinate 24,849,665 of NC_141876.1, forward strand.
CCTTCCAGCTTTGCATATGGGGAATGTCCTTTGATGGGCCAGAGAGTTCGCCTTAAAATGTGATAGATGGTCCTTGGCAGATACTCCAGGTCTTCAACAAGGAACTCCTTAGGATATGCAGCGTCTTGTGGCAAAGGCTTCATCATACTGAGCATATGACTCATGTTTGGTTCAGGCTTCTGAAAGATGCTCTCCATAGCTTCACCGTGAAGCTGACATCCAGGTTCATAGAGATCTCCAGGAGTGGGTAGACCAGTGAGCTCAATGATATCAAAGCTTTGGCTTCGTGATGAACATTTCCTGTCATCCACTCAAGGACCCAAGTCTTCGGATCTCTGTTGTAACCACGTATGTGAAGTGTGGCATAAAATTGGAGCAGCAACTCTTTGTTCCAGTGCTCTTGGTCGGTGACGAAAGGCAACAATCTAACCTCTTTGAAGCAGTCCAGAGCTTCTTCCAAGTAGGGCAGACCAGCTATTGCTTCGGTGTCAAGACACATATGTGGGAAGATGCGACCTTGATTGTACAGAATGCAGGAGTAATAGCTTCGCTGCGTATAGCTCCAAAACCGATCAGAAGATATTCGTTCCCTTGAGTAGGGGTTCTTGGAGCTATTGAAGAAGGTGTTGTCTGCTTTGAAGCTGTTGACATTGAAGGATCCTTGATCTTCGAGGGATTTGAGCCCGCGGCGATCGCTCCCCCTCATCCCGATGAACATGACTTAAATCTGTCATCGGATCACACCCAGGAGATGGTTCCTGCGGCTACAACAACCCTAGAGCCGAAGAAGATCGAGCCATGCGAGGCCGCAGAGTCCGCTGGTTGGAGCCGCATGTGGACTCGACGCCCTGCACTATTCGCTTTAACTGAACTTCGGACTCGTCTCCGGCTATAAGTTCCGGACTGTGTACGCCCGCGGACACCGAGCTAGATCGGTTATCGATCTTCGAGTTCAGCGCCGCTGACGTGTTCCAGCACTCGCCTTTGGGTGACGTGCTAAAATATTTAAATAATTTGTCCTTGGAGAAGGGCTCATAGCCGAACTATGTCTGGTTTGAGCTAGAGACGGATGATGAGGAATTTCACTTCCCACCCACCACCCACTTCATAGCCACTGTCGATGACTTAACCGACATGCTTGTTATGGCTCCGAAGACATCGATGGTATGGACGACGATGCCGGCAAGGAGCAAGGCCAAGACCTGCCATTCACTAGACGTTGGACGGCTACCTCTTCGTGCGACGTGTACATGGTTGACACACCTAAAAGATCTGGCGACGACAAAGAAGAACCAGATGCGAATAAAACCTCCGAGACACAGTCCAAGCGTGGGCGGCCCAAACGCCGCCCCAAGTCCCGCCCCTCAAAGGATGGCAACACTGGCACCGGAGAAAATAGTACTCCGGGCGACGCCGAAAACAATGAAGACCCTGTCGGGGCTACATCCGAACAGGAACACGACATCAGGCAAGACAACCCTGACGAACAAGCCATAGAAGATGACTCGAAGGATGATAGTTACCGTCCACCCTCCGAGGAGGAGACAAGCCTTGGCAACGAAGACTTCATCGTGCCCGAGGGTCCTCTCGAGCACGAGCGCTTTAAGCTTCATCTCATAGCCACGGCAAGGAGCCTGAAAAAGAAACAACAGCAGCTTCAAGGATCCTCTCGAGCAGGAGCGCTTTAAGCTTCAGTTCATAGACCTGCTCGTCGAAAGATGGATTGATGTCCTGACAGCCAAGGAATATGGCCTCAACCGCCCAGCCAAGAGCTATACGAAACGCAGACTGCTACCTCAATTCAGTGAGGAGGCACCGGAGCACATATCTCCCTCACGTAGTGCGGACCGACCAGCACGTGGTCGGGACAGAGCGGCTGAATGGCCACCCCGCGGTCGGGATAAAGCGGCAACTCGGGCCAAACAGCAGAACGCCCCACCACCCCGCCAAAATAGGGACGGAAGAGTCCAGAGTCATATGTACGACCTCCGACAGACTCTGGATAGTAGAGCAGGACACACAAGATCGATCTACGGATCACGAGGTCGTGCCTTGAAGCACGACGACGGCTACCTATTCGGACGTGACAAACCTAACCACGCTCGGGCCGAATGCCGCAGACGGACTCCATCAGAGCTGCGCCATGATGCGGCCCGATATAGAGGTGCTGCACACCCGCTCTGCTTAACAGATGAAGTACTGGATCATGAATTCCCCGAGGGGTTCAAGCCCGTCAATATCAAATCATACGACGGCACCACCGATCCTGTAGTATGGATCGAGGATTTCGTTCTCCACATCCACATGGCCCGAGGAGACGACCTCCACGGCATCAAATACCTCCCATTAAAGCTCAAAGGACCAGCTCGACACTGGTTAAATAGCCTGCTTGAGAACTCCATCGGCAGCTGGGAGGACTTAGAAGAAGCTTTCCCCGACAAGTTCCAAGGAACTTATGTCCGACCACCAGATGTCGATGACCTAAGCCACATAGTTCAGCAACCCGGAGAATCAGCCAAAAAATTCTGGACTAGGTTCCTAACCAAAAAGAACCAGATCGTCGACTGTCCGTATGCCGAGGCCCTAGCAGCCTTCAAACATAGCATCCGTGACGAATGGCTAGCACGCCACCTCGGACAAGAAAAGCCAAAGTCAATGGCAGCCCTTACGGCACTCATGACCCGCTTTTGAGTAGGCGAGGACAGCTGGCTGGCTCGTAGCAAAAACACAGCCAGCGAGGCAGGCCCCACAGAGGCCAAGAACAGCACCGGCAGGCTCCAGCGCAATAGACACAAACGCAGAAGCAATGGCGACAACACCGAGGACACCACAGTCAACGCCGAATTCAGTGGCTCCAAGTCCGGCCAACGGAAGAACCCTTACAAAAGAAACAACAAAGGACCTTCCAGCCTGGACCGCACACTCGACTGTCCGTGCCAAATTCACGGCACCCCGGATAAGCAAGAAATCATACCAACAGGGATTGTTGGGTCTTCAAGCAGGATGGCAGGTTAAATGCCAAAAACAAAGAAAAGGGATCACAAAGTGAGGACGAGGATGAAGAGCCCCGACAGCCAAACACCGGGGATAGAAGAAATCCCCCCAAGTCAAAACGGTGAACATGATATTCGCCACGCACATCCCCAGAAAGGAGCGCAAACGAGCACTCAGGGACGTCTACGCGGTAGAGCCACTCGCCCCAAAATTCAATCCATGGTCGTCATTTCCGATCACCTTCGATCGATGAGATCATCCGACTAGTATCCTCCACGGCGGTTCGGCCGCACTCATCCTTGACCCAGTCATCGACGGATTCCACCTAACACGAGTCCTGATGGATGGTGGAAGCAGCCTCAACCTCCTATACTAGGATACAGTACGGAAGATGGGCATTAATCCCTCATGAATCAAACCAACAAAGACTACCTTTAAAGGAGTCATACCGGGTGTAGAGGCCTGCTGTATGGGCTCAATCACGCTGGACGTGGTCTTCGGTTCTCCGGACAACTTCCGAAGCGAAGAGTTAATCTTCGATATCGTCCCCTTCCACAGCGGCTACCATGCACTGCTCGGACGAACCGTGTTTGCCAGATTTAACGCAGTGCCACACTATGCTTTTCTCAAGCTCAAGATGCCCGGTCCACACGGCGTCATAACAGTCAATGGCAATACAGAACGCTCCCACCGAACAGAGGAGCAAACTGCCGCCCTAGCAGCAGAAGTACAGAGCGGCCTTCTCAAGTAGCATTATAATCCAGCTGCCGAGCCCCTAGACACCATCAAGTGGGTCCGGACTACACTGCAAAAGGACAGCGCGGCTCATCAAGAGCTCGACTAGCAATTCGGCCTCCGTCCCAGCCCCAATGAGGTCGTGGCATTTGTACCACGCATACACAATTACGCACTCAAAATTCCATGGACATCGACGGAGGCACAAGATAACTCGGGGTCTACAATTCGGCCAGACCGATTCCGGACACACATACATGTACTTCTATTTCTTGTTTCAGGAACCTTTTTCCGGGAGCCTGATGCCAAGTCCTTTAGCAGGACTGAAATACAACGGAGGCAAGCAACACAGGTGTGTAGGGTAACCTTTATACGTTCTTATTGACGGTACTCATACTTAGTTCTCAGGACCCGCACGCTGCGCCCTATTGATTCCGGCATGTTAAATGGTCGGATACTTCTCGCACCATCTGTACAAGATACGCCTTGACGTATCCATCCAGTTATAATAAAAATGGTTCGTGGCCCAGTTCCCGTGGTTTTCGCTTCTTACTTCATTTTTATTTCGATCTGCTTATTTGCTGCATCAAGACTCTTTTATTTTTGGTATTCGCTAGGGGCCACCTGTCGCCCCACAATACGACAGCACAGTCCGAACACTTCTTATATAAGTTTGGCACCCCGAGTTTAGCATTATATGCATTGGCTCCGAATCATGTCTTTGGTCAATAGTTGGGTTGCCCGGCTCCTGTGCTTGCTACCCTACGTTCCGCTCCATCGGCTAGGGTAGTAAAGGGAGAACTACTGCGATTGTGCCCTGGCTTTTACCAAACGAGCACCTCAGTAGATAAAGCCGAAAACTGACTGTCATGATGTGGCGAGAGCCGGTCAGCTACTCGAGGGTTACAAATCGTTGGAGATTTTTTCCGCGTCATGCGAGAGATCGGCACTTCCCGATGAGATGCTAACAGTACTCTAGCTTAAACCAAGGGTTGCGCCCATGCTTTATTATAAAACTCCTATGGCTAAGTGAGGGCGTTAAAGCCATAAAGTCTGATTGCCTTGTTCGTTGCACTAAACAACTCCTTCAAGGACCATGTAATTGGATCAAGATTGTTTATATTCCATCCCGAACACCTCCGTACTATCTAGGTGAGGGCAGAAGACGACGACTGGCCAACCCTCAGATTACACACAACACGGCCATACATGAGGAAACAATTGAAAGCATAATAGAATTACTTTACAAAAACTGGCTTTGTTCCCATAATACAAGACAAAGGCAACATGAATACATTTATTCAAATACAATGTCCTGCGAACATTACGCCGCTACAAGTCGAGACCCTTCTACGACATCCTCGAAATATCGCTCGGGTGTGCGGTGCTCCTTGCCCTCCGGCGGCCCACTGGCAACTTCACCAGCGTTCATCTTCGCCCACCACATCTTGCTGCGAGGGAAGGCCATACGGGCACCTTCAATATAGACGGAGCGCTTCATAACGTCTAGCCAAGGACAGGCGTTCACCATCTGCCTCACGAGGCCAAAGTAGCTGCTAGGCATAGCTTCGGCTGGCCACAGCCGGATTATCAAATCCTTAATGGCTAGGTCGGCCACCCTATGCAGCTCCACCAACTGTTTCAGCTGATCGGTGAAGGACACGGGATGCTCCGGTGCCGCATAATGTGACCAGAAGAGCCTCTCCAAAGAACCCCCTCCTTCGGCTTGATAGAACTCCGTGGCGTCTGATACACTGTGTGGCAAATCCGCAAAACCCCTAGGGAACTCCGAACCTGGGTTAGTAAAAGGTACTGCTTCTCCTCATACTTGCTTTGCATCTTAAATGTCTTACCCGTCGTGATCTTCTTGGCCTCCTGGATCTCCTGGAGGGCGGCCTGGGCCTCATTCCGTGCGGTCTCCATGCTTTGACGAGCCTTGGCAAGTTCGGTCCCTCGAACCGACGCATCATGCTCCAAGGCCTCGCATTTTTTCACCGCATCCTGGAGCTCCTGGTGGACTTCTTTGACCCGGGCCTTTAGCTTCTTTCGGGCGGCTTGCTGTTGGACAACCTGCTCCTCTGCCTCGCCCAGGGCCTTCCTCAGGGCCTCGACCTCGGTCGTGGCTTCTACACATATCACAATACCGCTGTCAATATACAACGCTTATCCTTTCCCAAACATATAGCAAGTCGTTCCTCACCTTGCTTCTCCTGGAGCCGAACCTTAACCTCGCCGAGCTCGTTCTCGGTCCGCTCCAGCCTCCGCTTCAGCTCGGAGACCTCGGCAGTATGCGAGTTCGCGGTCAACAGGGGCGCCTGCTTATTGATACATATTCAGTCAGCCTCTTATAATTAAGGATTGATCCCCTGTCCAGTTCTCCTCACCGAACACCAGACAACGTGTCAGGGGCTACGGACTACACGGGGTTTTTCTCTCTCTTACCTCGAAACCAGTTAGTAGGCTGTTGCAGGCTTCATTCAGTCCGCTCTTGGCGGACTGAACCTTCTCGATCACCACACCCATAAGGATACGGTGCTCGTCCACGACGGAGGCGCTTTGTAGCGCCCCCATCAGGTCATCTGGCGCTCCTGGATGGACAGGAGCCACCGATGGAGGCGACGCACCCCCTGCTTCAAAGGGGGCTGCTTGCCCGACTCCGAAGCCATATGGGTCTCCGGAATCGTATTCGGTCGAGGGCCGAACTGGACACGACCCTCTTTGCCAGTCTCCATTGGGATTAGCTCCCCCATGTGTCCGGCAGTGGAGGTCCCGCCTTGTGGCGCATCCTGGACAACTTCCTAGGCTCCTCCCTTTGGAGCGGTCCTCCGGGATAACACCTCGGTGTCATCCCTGGCCCCGGGGGAGTAAGAAGGCGGTGGCGACATGCTTGCCATCTCCGACGGAGCCAACGAACTTCCAGATGAGGATCGCTGGATAAGGTCATGGGCTAGACTGCAATAGTGTGGATTAACCATGTTAGAATAATAAAAAGAAAGGGCTGGATGTGCACATAAATAAGACATGTCACTTACGATGCGGCCTGGGGCCTAGCACGGGTGCTACGTTCTGGACTACAGTCAACGTCCCACGCGGTGTTGACCACTGGGGCGCCCTTCCCCTTTTTGGGCGCTTTCGCCTCCAGATGTGCTGAGGCCACCCTCTTCTTCTTCTCCTCGGGAGGAGGGTTGTTTTCCTCCTCCACCTCTTCCTTGTCATTATCCTCAGGGACAGAGGAATGGGCCTCGTCGTCTTCGGACGTCGCGTCCGAAGTGCCCTTGCGACGAGGGCCACTCTTGGCCCCCTTGGCTTTCTTCTTGGCCTTCTTCTCCGGTGCCGTATATGGCGCCGGCACCAGCATCTTCGCCAGGCGCGGGATGACTGGTTCTTCGGGCAATGGAGCCGGACACTGGATCCACTTCGCCCTCTCCACCCAGTCCTGAGGGAGCAATACTAAGATCTCAGACATCATCCTCGAAACATTTAAGTTCGGAATACGTCAAAGGTAACATACCATGCTGGCGGGGCATTTACAATTGTGACCACGGTCTGAGTACGTGGCCGGTGGCTTCTCGTTGCCCATAAAGAGCAACTTCCAAGCCCCTTCATGAGAACTATCGAAGAGCCTTTTCAGGGTCTGGTGCTTCTTCGAATTGAACTCCCATAAATGGCGGCTTCGGCGCTGTCATGGAAGAATCCGGTGGACTAGCATCACCTGGATAACGTCAACGAGCTTGACGTCCTTGGTCGCCATGCTTTGAACGTGAGTCTACAGCACTATCAGCTCGTTAGGTGAACACTAGTCCCGACTCTTCTCGACCCAGGAGGTGAGTCGCATGGGAGCACTTGAGTGGAATTCGGCAGCTGTGGCCCAGGTGGTGCCGCGAGGTTCTGTGATGTAGAACCACTGCTTCTGCCATTCTTTACTATCTCCACAAAGGTGCCTTTGGGCCAGGAGATGTTGGATAGCTTGCTCACCATGGCCCCTCCGCACTCCGCGTGCTGGCCATCCACCACCTTCGGCTTCACGTTGAAGACTTTGAGCCACAACCCGAAGTGGGGATGGATGTGGAGGAAGGCCTCGCACACGACGATAAACGTCAAGATGTTGAGGAAGGAATTCAGGGACAAATCATGGAAATCTATCCCGTAATAGTACATCAGCGCGTGGACGAAAGGGTGGAGTGGGAACCCTAGCCCGCGGAAGAAATGGGGGATGAATACTACCCTCTCTGTGGGCTCCGGCGTGGGGACGACTTGTCCCTCGGCTGGCAGACGATGGGCGATCTCCTTTGCCAAATATCCGGCTGCCCGGAGCCTAGTAATGTCCTCCTCCTTGATGGAGGAGACCATCCACTTTCCCCGACCACTAGATCCGGACATGGTTGCTTGAGTGGAGAGGAGGTGAGAACTTGGGCGCTGGAGCTTGAGATCGGAAAGGCGGAGACAGAGAGAGAGCGTGAGGAGAGGAAGAGGGAATCCTTATCCCCTTATAAAGGCAGCAAATATTAAACGCCTCCTCACTCGCCATAGGATTCGCCTGTTCCCTAGGGCTGTATAAACGGCACGGTTGAGTTACCCATGCCCGCATTGATGAGACTCCCGCAATAAGGGGGCACGATCTCTGTTTCGACAAGACGTGCCAATAGCAACCGCGTCTCGAAGCGTGGAATGGCAGAACAAAAACGGTTCGAAATTATAACCAGACAAACGTGATGTCGTGTTGGAAAAAAGCTGTCAACAGATTAGATTCATGCAAAAAATATATTCTCTCTGCGGTTGTGTATGGTGCACGTAACAAGTTAGGATACTGTCATTGCATCCGAAGACTATCTTGGAGTTCGGAGAAAGGGGAACCCGCCTTACAATGTCGAAACCAATCAGTGTGCCAGACTCCCCGTCATTGAAAGCCAGGTTTAGGGGCTACTGAGGGAGTCCTAGACTAAGGGGTCCTCGGGCGTCCGGCCTGTTATCCATGGGCCGGACTGATGGGCTGTGAAGACATAAAGGCCGAAGACTGCACCGTGTCCGGATTGGACTCTACTTGGCGTGGACGGCAAGCTTGGCGACCGAAGATTGCTTCTTATGTACCGACTACATGTAAACCCTAGATCCCCTTGGTGTCTATATAAACCAAAGGGGATTGTCCGGAAAGGACACCACATATACTCATTACCATATTCACATAGGCTAGACTTCTAGGGTTTAGCCATTACGATCTCGTTGTAGATCAACTCTTGTAATACTCATATTCATCATGATCAATCAAGCAGGAAGTAGGGTATTACCTCCATAGAGAGGGCCCGAACCTGGGTAAACATCGTGTCCCCGTCTCCTGTTACCATCGATCCTAGACGCACAATTCGGGACCCCCTACCCGAGATCTTCCAGTTTTTACACCGACACCAAGCAACACTATGTAAACAGCACCTGCACACAAATAACAAATACTCTCAACCCGACGTGTAAAAGGGGTTGGCAATCCCTTTCGGGTAGCGGTGCCAGAAATTGGCAAACGGACGTGAGAGATTAGCAAATATTGATAGATCGAACGCCAAATAAAATAAATTGCAGAAAAGTATTTTTGGTTTAATAGATCTGAAAATGAAAGCAAAGGAAAATAGCTCGCAAAGGCAAATAATATGAGAAAGATACCTGGGGGCCGTAGATTTCACTAGTGGCTTCTCTCGAGAAAAATAGCAAACGGTGGGTAAACAAATTACTGTTGGGCAATTGATAGAACTTCAAATAATCATGAGGATATCGATGCAATGATCATTATATAGGCATGATGTCTACTACGCAACTTTATTCTTGTAGACACATGTTGGGCCTCCAAGCGTAGAGTTTTGTAGGACAGCATCAATTTTTCCTCAAGTGGATGACCTAAGGTTTATCAATCCGTGAGAGGTGTAGGATGAAGATGGTCTCTCTCAAACGATCCTGCAACCAAATACAAGAAATCTCTTGTGTCCCCACCTAGTCCCCAACACACCCAATACAGTGTCAAATTATATAGGTGCACTAGTTCGGTGAAGAGATGGTGATAAAAGTGTAATTTGGATGGTAGAAATATATTTTTATAATCTGAATAAATAAAACAACAAGGTAGCAAATAGTAAATGCGCACAAAAACGGTATTGCAATGCTTCAAAATGAGGCCTTGTGTCCGTACTTTCACAAGTGCAACCTCTCAACAATGTTAATATAATTGGATCATATAACCGCCCCTCAACGTGCAACAAAGAATCACTCCAAATTTCCTATCTAGCGAAGAACATAAGGCAAAATTGTTTGTAGGGTACGAAACCACCTCAAAGCTATTATTTCCAATCAATCTATCCTTGAGTTCGTACTAAAATAACACGAAACTATTATTTCCGATCGATCTAACCAAGAGTTCATACTAAAATAACACCAAAGCAAAAAAATTGAGGGTCAAGGGACGGTATGGTAAAGGCTCCCTACTAATTTTTTAAATTAGATCAAGTTGCAGTTAGATAGTTTAGTACAAGTTAGAAGAGGAGAGATAGAGAGGGGGAGTTAGGGGGTTAGGCAACAAACCAGTGAGTACAGGGCTACAAAGATAAAGATGATTCTAAAGTAGGGTGAACTACAAGGAGTCCTCCAAGCTATTTATGAAAGGAAATAGTTTTCTTTTTGCTCCGTGGGTGAGAAGGTGAAAGTCTTCCTTGAGCCTTGTTCGCCATCAAGCAAAAGATGGTGGGATCGCCCGAAAATATTTGTTGTTCCTTTCTTTCCAGATCCCCCAAGCTGCAACGACAAAAAGCTCCATAAACCTCTATCTTGCCTCCATGCAACATTGCAAATCTTTCATCCAACACAAAGAACTTCAAAGAGTGCCCCAAGATTTCTACCAGAGAAACAAAGACAAGAACATGCATCAACCCCTATGAATAGATTACCCCAATGTCACCTCGGGAATCCGCGAGTTGAGTGCCAAAACATTTATCAAGTGAATCAATACGATACCCCATTGTCACCACGATTATTCAATTGCAAGACATATATCAAGTGTTCTCAAATCCATAAAAGTATTCAATCTGATAACAACGAAATCTCAAAGGGAAAAACTCAATTCATCACAAAAAGATAGAGAGGGGAAAACACCATATGATCCGTCTATATTAATAAAACCCATGATACATCAAGATCGTGACATCTCAAGAACACGAGAGAGAGAGAGAGATAGATTAAACACATAGCTACTAGTACAAACCCTTAGCCCCGAGGGTGGACTACTCCCTCTAAAGGAAATATGCCCTAGATGCAATAATAAAATTGTCATTTATATTTCCTTATATCATGATAAATGTTTATTATTCATGCTATAATTGTATTAACCGGAAACTTAGTACATGTGTGAATAGATAGACAAACAGAGTGTCACTAGTATGCCTCTACTTGACTAGCTCGTTAATCAAAGATGGTTAAGTTTCCTAGCCATAGACATGAGTAGTCATTTGATGAATGGGATCACATCATTGGAGAATGATGTGATTGACATGACCCATCCATTAGCTTAGCACTTTGATCATTTAGTTTATTGTTATTGCTTTCTTCATAACTTATACATGTTCCTATGACTATGATATTATGTAACTCCTGAATACCTGAGGAACACTTTGTGTGCTATCAAACGTCACAACGTAACTCGGTGATTATAAACATGCTCTACAGGTGTCTCCGATGGTGTTTGTTGAGTTGGAATAGATCGATATTAGGATTTGTCACTCCGATTGTCGGAGAGGTATCTCTAGGCCGTCTTGGTAATACACATCACTATAAGCCTTGCAAGCAATGTGACTAATGAGTTAGTTACGGGATTTTTCATTATGGAACAAGTAAAGAGACTTGCCGGTAACGAGATTGAACTAGGTATGATGATACCGACGATCGAATCTTGCCGGTAACATACTGATGACAAAGGGAACAACGTGTGTTGTTATGCGGTTTGACCTATAAAGATCTTCATAGAATATGTAGGAACTAATATGAGCATCCAGGTTACGCTATTGTTTATTGACCGGAGATGAGTCTCGGTCATGTCTACATGGTTCTCGAACCCGTAGGGTCCGCACGCTTAACGTTCGATGACGATATGTATTGTGACTTATGTGATTTGATGTACCGAAGGTTGTCCGGAGTCCTGGATGTGATCACGGACATGACGAGGAGTCCCGAAATGGTCGAGGCATGAAGATTGATATATTGGAAGGTTATGTTTGGACACCGGAAAGGTTTCGGATAGGTTCGCGCATTTTCTGGAGTACCGGGGGGTTACTGGAACCCCCCGGGGGTTAATGGTCCTTCATGGGCTTTGGTGGAATTGAGGAGGAGGCGGCCAAGTGTAACATCCCAATTTTCAATTTGGATGTTTATAGATAGATCATTCATATGCATCCATGATTTGTGCATTTTTGCCTTCATTTGTTTTATTTGAATGTTGATCCAAGGAACTTTGAGCAACCCAAGGACCGAAAGAGAGAGTTGGAAGTTTCCCTAAAACCATTTTTGAGAATTTCAAAGTTGGGATATGGACCAAATTTGGTTTCACCAAAATTCATTTCCATTATTTCAAAAATAAATAAAGAGAGAAGATAAAAGGACTTCTTCAAAATCAGAAAAGAAAATATTGGAAATTGAATTTGGAACCAAAATATATTTTTTGAGTTTTATTTGCAATTTATTTTATTAGCATAGAAAAAAGTTTATTTTTAAAAAACTTGCATTTTAGGCCGGATAAATGTTCACAAGGTCATATATAAGACCATAATATTATGTGAATTTTTCTGGCATTTTTAGACTTATATTTATTTGTATTTTCGGTGCCATAGTGTTTCTGTTCTTAAAAAAACTACTACACGCCCAGGCCAGGCCTCAGGCCCATACCTCTTCCCACCTACTAATCTTCTTCCTTCTCTTTGTACGTGAACACTGACAGAACTTCCATCCATGGAGCGCCCACCTCTTCCTTCCCTTCTCTTCCTCTCCCTCGCCCCGAAACTCCTCTGAACGGAACCACCTCTCCTCCCTCGACCCCTCCCATCCCTTGGTGTGCCTCAAAGATGACCATAATGGCCACCATGAGCACTTGAAACTGCAACCATTAACACATCTTGCCCCACCCAACTCTGGACGTCCCTTGCCCTATATAAAGCACCCCCGGGAGCCCCTCTCACCCCTCTTCCGAAGCCCTCTCCTTCTGGAGTTTTTCCCTCTCTCTAACCTATCCAATTGCTCGCCGGAGTTCACGAATTCCGGCGACCTCTCACCGTGTGTACAGGAAGCAATCTACCACCACAACTTGTTTAAGTGGTTCACATCATCGTCCACTACATCGTTACGCACGCATCCTTCGCCGAAGCACATCGGATCCGCCTTCTTCCTCATCGCCGGCGACAAGTCCGGTGAGCACCCAGCCAGCCAATCAGAGAGCGCCACTTGGCATCTGGCCGATTTTTTTCTCTTTTTTAGGAATTTTTCCAAATTCAGGTTCTTTACCAAATCTTCTTTCTTGTATATCTTTTAGTCTATAGATCCGATTTAGTTGATTCTTTTTCCTACTAGTTCATAGAAATCCCATCTATCTAGAGAACCAAACGAAAAATATTTTTGAAAGTTTTAAAATTTGAATTCAAACAGATCTGAATTCAAACTTCTTTAGGCCATAACCCGAGTTCCGTAACTCGGTTTTGAGTGATTCTTTTTGCAAATCGAAGCTAGTGACATGTACTTTCTGCTAAAACTAAAACCATTTATTTTTGTTGCTGTAAAAATTACGGTATGTACAGAAACTTTATTTGGGTGTTTTTGGAGTTTTTCCGAAGTTTTGCATTTGTTTTCTTTTTGGATCTTTGCTTGTATGCTTATGTATGTTATTGCTTACTTACGCTAGATCATATGGAGTGCGAGGCTTGCTACTACGTATCTTTAGAGTTCAACGATCGTCAGCAAGGCAAGTTCACACTTCGATCATACTTTTCAATACCCAGTTTTTACTATGCATTAGTTTAATCCTCAAGGATCGCATGAGTAGGATTGGGAACATGTGGTTATGCTATGTAGTTCATGTGGTAGGAACCTATGACCTTTGATCATCCCGGGAATATTCGTTATATCATATATTGCTTAGCCATGCTCGTAGGCGGGGATTGGTATGTGTGATCCATGCAAGTTGTGAGAGATAATAATTTTGGGACAACATAAGGTGGCAACTTTAATACACATCTGGGTGGATTGTTTGGGGCACTTGGAGAAACCAGTGCTTGCCCAAGGCTAATCCTGGAGTACCCGTGTGATTACCCTAGGTCTGCCACCCACGCTCAAAGGGATCATAAAATACTTCATGCCTAGAAACTTCCATGTGCAGCCACAAGCCATTATGGGCTCTGGCATAGTTGAGTAAGTTGTGTCACCTCTTTTCGTGGTAGACTAGCTGATTTAGGGAAAAGTACGTATACCAGTCTACCCAGGGTTTGGAGGAAATACTTCATAAAGGCTATGTCTCGATCTTCCGATCACGGAGGTGGTCGAGTCTTGTGGGAAAAAGTGCACAAACCTCTGCAGAGTCTATACACTAATCATGATTAGTCGTGTCCCCGGTTACGGACATCTTGAGTATCTAGAAGTGAATTATTGGTTGATCTCATCACTCTTTTTAATGAAATTATTGGGTTACTAATAACTTGGGAATTTGGGGATTGAGTTGGAGGGACCTTCTCAATAATGGCATTTTAATTTAGTAGTAAATAAAAAAGTATTCCTTTGTTGTAGGGTAAAATTTGCTTTACGCAAAAATTAAACTTAGGCCTCCACCAGCTAAATTTGCATATAGAGATAGTATTTTTCATTATTATTCTATGGTGTGAAATTGCCAGCATATTCCATGTGCTGACCTACACGACTGCAACGTCTCATGTTGCAAACTTTTCTGACGAAGATTAAAGGTGCGATAGGTCATTGTTCTACACTCAGTTTGCTGTGGAGTTGGATGGACTCATTTACCTTCAATGCTTACGTAGTTATTTTTATTGAGATGGCCTTTGGCCATATTATTGTAAGAAATACTGTCGGTGTCAAAACCGGCAGATCTCGGGTAGGGGGTCCCGAACTGTGCGTCAAGGCCGGATGGTAACAGGAGACAAGGGACAAGATGTTTTTTACCCAGGTTCGGGCCCTCTCGATGGAGGTAATACCCTGCTCCTGCTTGATTAATATTGATGATATGGGTAGTACAAGAGTAGATCTACCACGAGATCAAGAAGGCTAAACCCTAGAAGCTAGCCTATGGTATGATTGTTGTGTATGGAGTTGATTGCCTACGGACTACAACCCTCCGGTTTATATAGACACCAGATAGGGTTAGGGTTACATAGAGTCGGTTACAATGGTAGGAGATCTTGAATATCCGCATCGCCAAGCTTGCCTTCCACGCCAAGGAAAGTCCCATCCGGACACGGGACGAAGTCTTCAATCTTGTATCTTCATAGTCCAGGAGTCCGGCTGAAGGTATAGTCCGGCTACCCGAACACCCCCTAATCCAGGACTCCCTCAGTAGCCCCCGAACCAGGCAATGACGATGAGTCCGGCGTGCAGATTGTTCGGCATTGCAAGGCGGGTTCCTCTCCAAATCTTGTGTACCTGTAGGAATAATGTCTGATTTTTGTAATGTAGTGCTCCTCGGCTTCCACGCCCAATAATGGCCGTCTTCCACGTGTTCAAACAAATGCGAAAAGCCGGGGTGTTTTTACATCCACACCCCTAGCCGTATAAACGAGCCGCCAATTTAACGGGATGGGGATTTAGGTCCAAACCACATCTTCTCCTTTCCGCGAGTTATCATCAGAGCGCTTCCAGCAAATGTCCATTCCAACATGACCAGCCGTCGCCGCTCCTCCCCTCGCCCCTCCGGTCCCAAACCCGGGGACTGGGAGAGTTGCACCATCCCGCATAGCGAGTTAGCGTCACTTCAGGCCAAGGGATTTCTCCCTCAGGCATACATGGTCTCGGTCCGAGCCGGTCTCGCCACCTATAATGGCGGAAAACAAGTGGAGAGCACCCCCAATCCTTCTAAAGGAGAGCAGTTGTGCCTCGTCCCCTATCTAATAAGGGGACTGGGATTTCCAATTCACCCATTTCTCCGCGGGCTTCTGGAGTTCTACGGCCTCCAGCTGCACAACCTCACGCTCGCCTCCGTATTGCATATTGCGGGTTTCGTCGCCCTTTGCGAGCTATTTTTAGGCGTTGAGGCTCATTTCGCGTTGTGGAAGAGGTTATTCTGCCTGGTGCCCCGTTCTAAAGAGGGGTCTATATACCAAGTGGGCGGAGCCGAAGTATGGCGCATCGCCGGGACCAGATACCTATCCGGAACCCCAAAGAAGGCGTCCGAGGACTGGCCTTCGGAATGGTTTTATATAGATGACGTCCCGCTACCGGACCCTATCCGGGTCGGTCTCCCTGAGTTCAACAGTGCTCCATTGAAGAAACGCTTGAGCTGGCGTCCGCGGAGCTCTCAGAGAGAAAGCGACAGAGATGTCCTTTACCTGATGGGCCGGATAAGACTGTTGGCTCATTCCGGACTAACCATGATTGGAGTCAAGGCTGCATGCATTATGCGGGGGGTGCAACCACTTCAATATAGAGGCCACCGCATGTGGGATTTCAACAGGGAGGATGACGCCACCCGTTACGGTCGTAAGGGGCCGGCTTCAGCTGCCGCTCTAGTAAAGATCTTATCCTCTTTGTACAAGGGAGAAAAGGAGGAATTCCTCCGCGTCAACCCGCAGGCCGGATTTACTATGTACGATCCTCCAAGTTGGGTAAGTGAACAACTGCGCTTGCCCGTTTGTTTTGTACTCCCACGGTTAGATATGTAGTCTAGCGACTTCAATGCAGGAACTGCGACAGGTGGTAAAGGATATAAACAGCCGCCCTCCACAACCCGAGGACCCAGAACGGTCCCTCGATCCGGACTCCGAAGAGGATCCAGACATATCGGTGGAGCTTATCGACGGGGTGTTCCATCAGCTAAGCAAGGACAATACCTTGGTAGCCATCATGGCTGATTACCCAGGGTTAATCCCGGCCTCCCAGGTGACAGAAACCGGAGTCTCATTCCCTTGAGAGAGATTCCACTCTCACGTATTCCGATGTTTCCGACGACAACCGTGTTTTGCAGGGGAGATTTCTGAGGCAGGAGGCTGAACCTGCGGTGGCTAGCCAACGAGGGGCCACAGGGCCCCGTGGGGCAAAAAGGAATGTAGTCCGGACTGAGATGCCAGCGCAAAGGTATAGCGCACCCTCTGCTTCCCTGGTGTTATTCTGTCAGGGCATATTAACGTTCGTGCTATCTTCAGAACGAAGAGACCTCGCCGGACTATACCCGGAGAGGTTGCCAACCGCGCCTCCACCAGCCAGGCTCCAACGTCTGGCCAGGAAGCAGAGGCGAGCACCAGGCGCGCACCGGACGCTCCTCCGACAGAGGATGCGGACAGGCTGTCTGCTACAAATTCTGAAGTGGAGAGTGCCATGAACCACAGGCGTCGCCGGACAGTTCTACGCGACGCTTGTTTCTCGCAAGAGGCTTTAGATGCCTTTAATTCGGGAGGTGCGTACCTCCGTGCTGCTCAAAATGGTTTAGCCAGAGCCACGGAGTAGTATGTAAAAGACATACGGGTAAGAAAATTTTGGTCAAATATATATATACCCGTAGCCCCCGAGACTTGAAACAGTTAGAGAAACTGATTTAAGGATCATTTAATATTCAGGTTCTTACAGAGAAGAATACTGTACTGTCCCAGGAGCTGGAAAAGTGCAAGGCCCAACTAGAGGCCGCACTAGCCGCAGCACGGGAGTCCAAAGAGACCCCCTCAGGTAAGATACACTTCGAAAGATTAGTATTGTGCGGTGTGGGTGCAAATCTGACAAATCATGTTGCAGATGGCGCCGGACTCGATCCGGAAAAGCAACAACTCTTACGCTGACTAAAGGCCGGTGGGAGTACGTTGACAAAGGTGAGGCGAGAGAAGAATGATCTTCAGGATGCCAACACCAGGCTGGACATCGAACTTAAAGATGTTCGTGGCCAGCTGTCCGACTCCACGAAGGAGAATCAGCGGCTTTGACGCGGCATATTTAGTAAGTACTTGAACGAACTTTGAAAAAAGAGTTCGGTGAGGAAGTTGACTAACAGAGTAATGTCTGTAGGTATGCTCACAGGTCGTCCTATAGAGGAGATGCCCGGTTCTACGGGTGACCTTCTTCCCGAACTCATGCAACTGCACGAGCGAATTCGACAGGCGATGCGAGGTGTTTCCCAAGCCTTATGGCCTGCCCACTCCATGCCCGAGGGCCTTGGAGAGCTTGCGGAGAAGCTGAAGGGAGCTCGGCGGCGCTTCCGGTTGTGGAAGATATCGGCCTGCCGACAAGGCACTAGGGAAGCCTGGGCAATGGTGAAGACCCATTTTATGAAGTCTGACCCAAACCACATGGCCGAGGTCGGACCAGTGGGGCCTGACGGGAAGGAGATCCCTGTGAGCTTAGTATACGGCCAAGTAGAGTTGGCCGTGAAGTATTCCCAGCAGGACTGTAAATTAGACAGGCTGTTAGATGGTATAGAAGAGGAATACAATCAGTCAGAATGACTATGTAATTTTGAATTGACATGTGTAATGCCTTCTAGCCGGATTGTAGATCGTTTGTCGTTGCCGACCTTTTCGCTTCAACCTCGGGACCTGACGGTCCGGAGTGTGTCCGAATACCATAGCGGTTATATAAGAACTGTGGTATGTGTGGAGACCAGGCGTAGGGGTCATTAGTGCTTTACCAGACAAGTGCCCAACTAGTTATGTTATATTACATGGTTAGTAAGAAACATCTTCCAGAGAGAATAGTTCCGTTAGGGGTTCCTTTCGCTGGGAGGCACGCCCTAAAGTGCATGTCCGGACTGCGTAAAAAGACGCAGAAAAAAGCATCTGGGGTGCATAGAATGAGTAAAAAGATCATCTTTTATCTCACCGACCGAATATTCCCTTAAGAACGCTAGCTTTCGGCTTCACCCAGTCTGAGGTACACATCCGGCTGACCCGGCAGTAACAATCGCAGAGGTGCTCCCTTTACCGCCCAGCCGAATAATCGGGAATGTAGGGGTAAGCACAGGAGCCAGGCAACCCAGCTTGGCCAAAACTTAAGTCATATTGATGCATATAATGGTGAAAAAAAGGGTACATGTGGAAGTTTGACGCATGTGTTGGGCGTGAGCTCTTATAAATAAGCTTATGTTAAAGAAGCCCCCAGGTTTAATCAGCGCGAGTGGCGCGTCACTAGATGAGCCTTTAAGGGCTATAAAAGAAAAGAGGGGAAGGAGAGAAATGTAAGACAGAAAAATGCAAAAAATGGACAGAGGAAGGAGACGAACACAAAGTCTGGCGCTAGGCATAGAATCTTCGGAGACGGGTGGCGTTCCACGGGTTCGGCTTGAGTCGGTTATCCGACGCATCTCGCAGGCGGTACGCCCCGCCAGTCAGGACTTGGTCCATTATGAATGGACCTTCCCACTTGGGCTTGAGTTTGTCCTTTTTCTTATCCGGCAGGCGTAGAACTAGTTCGCCAACATTGTAATTTTTGGCCCGTACTTCTCTGCTTTGATATCTTCGGGCCTGCTATTGATAAAATGCGGAACGGGCTTTTGCCACGTCATGCTCCTCCTCCAGGGCGTCCAAGTTGTCCTGCCGTTCGAGCTCAGCTTCTCTTTCTTCGTACATGCGCACTCTAGGTGAGTCATGAATTATGTCGCAGGACAGAACTGCCTCTGCGCCGTACACCATAAAAAATGGTGTGTATCCGGTGGTGCGATTTGGCGTGGTCCGCAGCCCCCATAGCACGGAGTCGAGCTCCTCTACCCAGTGCGTGTTAGATTCCTTGAGGGACCGCACCAGTCTGGGTTTAATGCCGCTCATGATAAGACCATTCGCACGTTCGACCTGGCCGTTGGTTTATGGGTGATAGACGGAAGCATAATCGAGCTTGATGCCCATGTTTTTGCACCAGAGTTTTACCTCGTCGGCGGTAAAGTTTGTACTATTATCGGTTATGATGCTGTGGGGGATGCCACAACGGTGTACAACCCCAGATATGAAGTCTATCAAAGGTCCGGATTCGGCCATTTTAACAGGCTTGGCTTCTATCCATTTGGTGAATTTATCCACCATGACCAGTAAGTATTTTTTCCTATCGGTCCCACCTTTAAGGGGTCCGACCATGTCAAGCCCCCAGACCGCAAAAGGCCAGGTGATGGGTATAGTTTGGAGTGTGGTGGGTGGCATATGGCTTTGGTTGGCAAAAAGTTGGCAACCAGTGCATCGTTGGACTAGGTCCTGAGCGTCTGCCCGGGCCATCGGCCAATAAAAGCCTGTACGGAAAGCCTTCCTAACAAGGGACCGAGCAGCGGCGTGGTGACCACCGAGTCCGGCATGAATTTCAGCCAGAAGGTTCCGCCCTTCCTCTTCGGAGATGCACCTTTGAAGGACTCCGGTAGTGCTTTTCTTATAAAGCTCTCCCTCATGGACTCTATAGGCTTTAGATCGCCGCACTATGCAGCCGGCCTCGTTTTGGTCCTCTGGGAGTTCCTGCCTAGTAAGGTAGGCTAGGAATGGTTCTGTCTACGGGACGATGACCGCCATTATTACGTGGGCTGAAGGTGTAATTTCATTGGCAGAGCCTCCAATTGTGTCAGATTGTTCGGCCTCGAGTGGTGCGGCTGGGTCCAGGCTGTTATTTGTGGGTGCCCCCTCCCATGCTACGGATGGCTTGAACAATCTTTCCAAAAAGATGTTGGGGGGGACTGCATCGCGTCTTGCTCCGATGCGTGCCAGGACGTCCGCTGCTTGATTGTTTTCTCGGGCTATATGGTGAAACTCCAGCCCTTCGAACCGAGCTGACATTTTTAGGACGACGTTGCGGTAAGCTGCCATTTTTGGGTCCTTGGCGTCGAAGTCTCCATTTATTTGGGATATCGCGAGGTTTGAATCCCCGCGTACCTCTAGGCGCTGGATACCCATGGATACTGCTATCCGGAGGCCATGTAGGAGGGCCTCATATTCGGCTGCATTGTTGGAATCCATGTACATGATCTGGAGCACATATTGGACTGTGTCTGCTGTGGGGGACGTCAGGACGACGCCAGCCCCTAGTCCGGCCAACATTTTGGAGCCGTCGAAATGCATAATCCAGTTTGAATATGTGCTGTACTCTTTAGGGAGCTCGGCCTCCGTCCATTCTGCGACGAAGTCGGCCAAAACTTGCGATTTAATAGCTCGCCGTGGCTTATAGGTTATATCGAACGGGAGAAGCTCGATGGCCCATTTTGCAATCCGGCCCGTTGCGTCGCGGTTGTTGATAATATCGTTGAGTGGTACTTCCGAGGCTACAGTTATGGAACCCTCTTGAAAGTAGTGTCGTAGCTTCCGGGATGCCATGAATACCGCGTAAGCAATCTTTTGATAATGCAGGTACCGAGATTTGCATGGAGTGAGGACGGTGGATACGTAGTAGACCGGCCTTTGAAGGGGGAATTTGTGTCCATCCGTTTCCCGCTCGACAACGAGTGCTGCGCTGACAACTTGATGTGTTGCTGCAATGTACAATAACATTGGTTCGCCGGTGTTCCGCGCGGCCAGGACTGGGTTTGTTGCCAATATGGCTTTTATTTCATCAAGTCCGGCCGTGGCGGCCTCCGTCCACTCGAAGTGTTCGGTGCGCCGAAGGAGGCGATAGAGGGGTAGTGCCTTTTCTCCCAAGCGGGAGATGAGGCGGCTTAAAGCCGCCACGCATCCGGTTAATTTTTCTATTTGTTTGAGGTCCTTTGGGATATCCAATTGTGAAAAAGCTCGGATCTTGGCTGGATTTGCTTCAATTCGTCTACCGGATACAATGAAGCCCAAGAGCTTTCCGGCTGGAACGCCGAAGACACATTTTTCTGGGTTGAGCTTGATGTCATATTTTCGGAGGTTATCGAATGTAAGCCTCAAGTCGTCTACTAGAGATTCGACATGTCTTGATTTGACGACCACATCGTCCACATACGCCTCCACTGTTTTGCCGATCTGATTTACCAGACATGTCTGGATCATGCGCTGATATGTTGCGCCGGCGTTTTTTAGCCCGAAGGGCATTGTGTTGAAGCAGAATGGGCCGTATGGTGTGATGAATGCTGTTGCAGCTTGGTCTGATTCTGCCATCTTGATTTGATGGTAACCGGAGTATGCGTCAAGGAAACACAACAAATCATGTCCTGCGGTGGCATCGATAATTTGGTCGATGCGGGGGAGGGGAACGGATCCTTTGGGCACGCCTTGTTAAGGTCTTTAAAGTTGACACACAGACGCCAGGATTTGTCCTTCTTTCGTACCATCACCAGGTTTGCTAGCCAGTCTGGATGTTTTATGTCTCTGATGAATCCGGCCTCCAATAGCTTGGCTAGCTCCTCTCCCATAGCCTATCTCCTGGGTTCGGAAAAACGCCAAAGGGCTTGTTTGACAGGTTTAAATCCTTTTAGGATATTTAAGCGATGTTCGGCTAGCCTGCGTGGGATCCCTGGCATGTCTGAAGGCCGCCAGGCGAAGATGTCCCAGTTCTCTCGTAGGAACTCTCATAGTGCGGCGTCTGCATCGGGGTTCAGTCATGCCCCGATTGATGCTGTTTTATTGGGGTCCGTTGGATGGACCTGGAATTTGACTATTTCGTCGGCTGGCTTGAAGGATGTGGATTTGGATCTCTTAATGAGTATCACATCATCCCTGTTAACCGTGGAGCACAGCGCAGTCAGTTCCTCGGCCACTAAGGCTTCGGATAGCGCCTCAAGCGCTAATGCGGCCGTCTTGTTTTCGGCGCGGAGTGCTATGTCCGGATCACTAGCTAGAGTGATAATTCCATTCGGCCCGGGCATCTTAAGCTTCATGTACCCGTAATGGGGTATTGCTTGGAAGATTGTGAATGCTTCTCGCCCTAGTAAAGCGTTATATCCGCTCTTAAACGGGGCCACCTGAAACGTGACTTCTTCGGACCTATAATTATCTGGCGTGCCGAACACCACATCTAGTGTGATTTTTCCTGTGCAGCGCGCTTCCCGACTGGGGATTATTCCTCTAAAGGTTGTGCTGCTTCGCTCGATGCGGTTCTAGTCTATTTCCATTTTTTGAAGGGTTTCCTCATAAATGAGGTTCAGTCCGCTGCCTCCATCCATGAGCACCTTGGTGAGGCGAAAGCCATCCACTATGGGAGTGAGGACCAATGCGGCTGGTGCTCGGGCTGTTCGGAATCTAGGTTCATCACTTGCGTTGAAGGTAATAGCAGTGTCGCTCCATGGATTTATTGTTGCAACTTGATAGACTTCGGCGAGGCTGCGGAGAGTTCTTTTTCGCATATTGTTTGATGCGAAAGTCTCGAAGACTGTGAGAACGGTACTGGTGTCCTCGGGCTGGCTTTCTGCGGCCTCCAGAATTAAGAGGTCCTCGCCAATTTTGGCCACCTGCCGGAGTATCCAACATGCTCTAAGGCTGTGAGTTGGTGTGGCGTCCTCTGTACTGTGAATTCTACAGGGTCCATCAAGCCACCTTTCCAGTACGGTTCCATGCCCTGTAGAGGGTTTTGGTTTTTTGGTGTTTATCCCGGGTGTCCTATGATGATGCACCCTCTTAGTTCGGACGGGATTACTATTCAAGGCCGGATTATCCCAAAACTTTATTTCGATTTTCCAGGCGCTTTCCATCGCACAGTATTTTTGTACTATGGATGCCAAGTCAGCGAAGCGTGTAATATCACGATGACTTACGGCGTTAAGGATTCCCTCGTCCGTGCAATTAATGCAGAAAATTGAGATTGCGTCTCCCTCGCGGCAATCCTTTATCCTGTTCATAACCAGGAGGAATCTGGCCCAGTAATGATGTACTGTTTCCTCGGGCCTCTGCCTGATTTGGGAGAGATCGCTTATGTTCGGGTGGGCGGTTGTCGTTGAATCTGAAACCTCACCCAATCCAAGATTCGGAGGCCGAAGAGTTTCCGAACTCTGAAGTTCGGATTCTTGGATGTTGTCCATGGAATCTAGCCCGTTGCCTGATCCTAAGCTCAGGTCTTGAGTTACATCCTCCTCTCCGTGGGTATTCGTCTTGGAGGAGTCGGGAATTCGGACGTAGCTAGTCCTTAAAATAGATGAAGGGTCGCCGCACTGCGCCTCTACCACGGCAACGTGGTGGGTGACTTGGGGAGAGTTAATTTCTCTTAGATCGGGTTTAAGCCCAACCTGGTCGTAATCCGTAGCGACCCCCAGGGCGGTGATGCGATCCAAGAGCTCGTTTACGGAAGAGAGCTCCATTGGATCTAGTTGCTCGATGAGCTCCGAGCTGACGTGTAGGTTGCTTTTGATGACCCGAGAGGTCACCGTCGGCGCAACAGCCGAACAGGCGGTCATGAGGAAACCACCTAGCCGGAGGGTTTGGCCGACAGCCAAGGCTCCCTTAGTAACGGCGCCGACTTTAAAGACGGGAGGAGGCATCCTTCCTGATTGTGACGGCACAGAGGAACTCTCAATGAAAGCACCAATGTCGGTGTCAAAACCGGCAGATCTCGGGTAGGGGGTCCCGAACTGTGCGTCAAGGCCGGATGGTAACAGGAGACAAGGGACAAGATGTTTTTTACCCAGGTTCGGGCCCTCTCGATGGAGGTAATACCCTACTCCTGCTTGATTAATATTGATGATATGGGTAGTACAAGAGTAGATCTACCACGAGATCAAGGAGGCTAAACCCTAGAAGCTAGCCTATGGTATGATTGTTGTGTATGGAGTTGATTGCCTACGGACTACAACCCTCCGGTTTATATAGACACCGGATAGGGTTAGGGTTACGTAGAGTCGGTTACAATGGTAGGAGATCTTGAATATCCGCATCGCCAAGCTTGCCTTCCACGCCAAGGAAAGTCCCATCCGGACACGGAACGAGGTCTTCAATCTTGTATCTTCATAGTCCAGGAGTCCGGCTGAAGGTATAGTCCGGCTACCCGAACACCCCCTAATCCAGGACTCCCTCAGTAGCCCCTCAACCAGGCAATGATGATGAGTCCAGCGCGCAGATTGTTCGGCATTGCAAGGCGGGTTCCTCTCCAAATCTTGTGTACCTGTAGGAATAATGTCTGATTTTTGTAATGTAGTGCTCCTCGACTTCCACGCCCAATAATGGCCGTCTTCCACGTGTTCAAACGAATGCGAAAAGCCGGGGTGTTTTTACATCCACACCCCTAGCCGTATAAACGAGCCGCCAATTTAACGGGATGGGGATTTAGGTCCAAACCACATCTTCTCCTTTCCGTGAGTTATCATCAGAGCGCTTCCAGCAAAGGTCCATTCCAACATGAACAGCCGTCGCAACTCCTCCCCTCGCCCCTCCGGTCCCAAACCGGGGACTGGGAGAGTTGCACAATCCCGCATAGCGAGTTAGCGTCACTTCAGGCCAAGGGATTTCTCCCTCAGGCATACATGGTCCCGGTCCGAGCCGGTCTCGCCACCTATAATGGCGGAAAACAAGTGGAGAGCACCCCCAATCCTTCTAAAGGAGAGCGGGTGTGCCTCGTCCCCTATCTAATAAGGGGACTGGGATTTCCAATTCACCCATTTCTCCGCGGGCTTCTGGAGTTCTACGGCCTCCAGCTGCACAACCTCACGCCCGCCTCCGTATTGCATATTGCGGGTTTCGTCACCCTTTGCGAGCTATTTTTAGGCGTTGAGGCTCATTTCGCGTTGTGGAAGAGGTTATTCTGCCTGGTGCCCCGTTCTAAAGAGGGGTCTATATACCAAGTGGGCGGAGCCGAAGTATGGCGCATCGCCGGGACCGGATACCTATCCGGAACCCCAAAGAAGGCGTCCGAGGACTAGCCTTCGGAATGGTTTTATATAGATGACATCCCACTACCGGACCCTATACGGGTCGGTCTCCCTGAGTTCAACAGTGCTCCATTGAAGAAACGCTTGAGCTGGCGTCCGCGGAGCTCTCAGAGAAAAAGCGACAGAGATGTCCTTTACCTGATGGGCCGGATAAGACTGTTGGCTCATTCCGGACTAACCATGATTGGAGTCATGGCCGCATGCATTATGCGGGGGGTGCAACCACTTCGATATAGAGGCCACCCCATGTGGGATTTCAACGGGGAGGATGACGCCACCCGTTACGGTCGTAAGGGGCCGGCTTCAGCTGCCGCTCTAGTAAAGATCTTATCCTCTTTGTACAAGGGAGAAAAGGAGGAATTCCTCCGCGTCAACCCGCAGGCCGGATTTACTATGTATGATCCTCCAAGTTGGGTAAGTGAACAACTGCGCTTGCCCGTTTGTTTTGTACTCCCACGGTTAGATATGTAGTCTAACGACTTCTATGCAAGAACTGCGACAGGTGGTAAAGGATATAAACAGCCGCCCTCCACAACCCAAGGACCCAGAACGGTCCCTCGATCCGGAATCCGAAGAGGATCCGGACATATCGGTGGAGCTTATCGACGGGGTATTCCATCAGCTAAGCAAGGACAATACCTTGGTAGCTTATGACCACCCGTTATGAACACCTGGCAGAGCAAAGCTGATGACTACTCGATAGTTCAGTGTGCCATGCTTTACAGCTTAGAACCGGGACTTCAACGACGTTTTGAACGTCATGGGGCATATGAGATGTTCCAGGAGTTGAAGTTAATATTTCAAGCAAATGCCCGGATTGGGATATATGAGGTCTCCAATAAGTTCTACAGCTGCAAAATGGAGGAGAATAGTTCTGTCAGTGAGTACATACTTGGAATGTCTGGGTACCACAATCACTTGACTCAGCTGGGAGTTAATATTCTGGTTGATAGTGTCATTGAAAGAGTTCTTCAATCACTACCACCAAGCTACAAAAGCTTCATGATGAACTATAATATGCAAGGGATGGATAAGACTATTCCCGAGCTCTCCGCGATGCTAAAAGCTGTGGAGGTAGAAATCAAGAAGGAGCATCAAGTGTTGATGGTTAACAAGACCACTAGTTTCAAGAAAAAGGGCAAAGGGGAGAAGGGGAACTTCAAGAAGAACGGCAAGCAAGTTCTGCTCAAGTGAAGAAGCCCAAGTCTGGGCCTAAGCGTGAGACTGAGTGCTTCTACCGCAAAGGGACTAGTCACTGGAAGCGGAACTGCCCCAAGTATTTGGCAGATAAGAAGGATGGCAAAGTGAAAGGTATATTTGATATACATGTTATTGATGTGTACCTTACTAATGCTCGCAGTAGCGCCTGGGTATGTGATACTGGTTTTGTTGCTAATATTTGCAACTCAAAACATGGGCTACAGATTAAGCGAAGATTGGCAAAGGACAAGGTGACGATGCCCGTGGGAAATGGTTCCAAAGTCGATGTGATCCCCGTCGGCACGCTACCTCTATATCTACCTTCGGGATTAGTTTTAGACCTAAATAATTGTTATTTGGTGCCAGTGTTAAGCATGAACATTATATCTGGATCTTGTTTGATGCGAGATGGTTATTCATTTAAATCAGAGAATAATGGTTGTTCTATTTATATGAGCAATATCTTTTACGGTCATGCACCCTTGATGAGTGGTCTATTTTTACTAAATCTTGATAGTAGTGATAGACATATTCATAGTATTGAAGCCAAAAGATATAAGTTTAATAATGATAGTGCAACTTATTTGTGGCACTGCCATTTAGGTCATATTGGAGTAAAGCGCATGAAGAAACTCCATGCTGATGGGCTTTTGGAATCACCTGATTATAAATCACTTGATGCTTTCTAACCATGCCTCATGGGCAAG
The DNA here is from genome assembly GCF_056163025.1 of Triticum urartu. Classification (NCBI taxonomy): domain Eukaryota; kingdom Viridiplantae; phylum Streptophyta; class Magnoliopsida; order Poales; family Poaceae; genus Triticum; species Triticum urartu. Next base: position 24,877,253 of record NC_141876.1, read on the forward strand.
ATGACTAAAACAGCGTTCTTCGGAACAATGGAACGAGCAACATACTTATTGGAAATAATGCATACTGATGTATGCGGTCCGATGAGTGTTGATTCTCGTGGCGGGTATCGTTATTTTCTGACCTTCACGGATGATTTGAGCATATATGGGTATGTCTACTTGATGAAACATAAGTCTGAAACATTTGAAAAGTTCAAAGAATTTTAGAGTGAAGTGGAAAATCATCGTAATAAGAAAATTAAATTTCTACGATCTGATCGTGGAGGTGAATATTTGAGTTATGAGTTTGGTCTTCATTTGAAACAATGCAGAATAGTTTCGCAACTCACACCACCTGAAACACCAAAGCGTAATGGTGTGTCCGAACGTCGTAACTACACTTTATTATATATGGTGTGATCTATGATGTCTCTTACTGATTTACCACTATCATTTTGGGGTTATGCTTTAGAGATGGCTGCATTCACGTTAAATAGGGCACCATCGAAATCTGTTGAGACGACACCATATGAACTGTGGTTTGGCAAGAAACCCAAGTTGTCGTTTCTTAAAGTTTGGGCTGCGATGTTTATGTGAAAAAGCTTCAACCTGATAAGCTCGAACCCAAATCAGAGAAATGTGTCTTCATAGGATACCCAAAGGAGACTGTTGGGTACACCTTCTATCACAGATCCGAAGGCAGGATATTCGTTGCTAAGAATGCATCCTTTCTAGAGAAGGAGTTTCTCTCGAAAGAAGTGAGTGGGAGGAAAATAGAACTTGATGAGGTAATTGTACCTGCTCCTTTATTGGAAAGTAGTTCATCATAGAAATCAGTTCCAGTGATTCCTACACCAATTAGTGAGGAAGCTAATGATGATGATCATGAAACTTCTGATCAAGTTATGTAACAGCCTGGATTTTTGCCCTTTCCTTTTTCCTTTGACTTTCTTGGATTTCCTGTTTTGTTTTACTTTTCTGTGGTTGTGTGATTCTGCAACTTGGGAAGATCATGTCTTCCAAGGTTTTATAGTGGCTTTTCGCCCTCATCATCATCCCAAGATCATGTCATTTCCATCCTTGACCTAACCCAATATTCTTTTTTATTGGGAATATTCCTTTTCTAATCAAGGAATAACCCTTTAAAACCCTAAGTTGTGAAGCAACCTATATTTCTGTCACTCCTAAAATTCTCAAATAATTCTCATAAATTGTTTGGGTCATATATTCCTCAAATATGGAAAAATATATCATTGGCCATGTTTCCCATCATGCTCAATTAATTCCTTTTTTGTTCTGTCCTGAATGATAGTTTGTGAAGCAAGTGCCATTTATCTTTGCCCAATTCAACCCAAACTTCTTGGACATATTTTCCTGCCCGAATAATTTCCTCATGCCAAAATTCAACTCAATTTTCCTAGTAAATATTCCCAAGCACTTTTTCAAAGTTCTTGTCTTAGGGAAGTGATTGTTAAGGAAGTACAAGATAGGCATATCCAAATGAGTTGAAATTTTGCAAGGTCCTTAATATGATAAAATAAAGACTCTCCACCAAATATGAGCACATGTAACTCATCTATGTGAGCCCAGCGCCAAATCTTAGTTTCTGGTCAGATTTTCAGTTTGTGAAGCAACTATATTTTATATTGCTTCAATTGAGCTGAAACTTTACCACAACATGCTTCTACCTATATCAACTCCCTCCACCAAGTTTTAGCTCAATTAGTTAATCCAATTACCCTGTGCAATGTTTCCAAGTTTCTGTCCAGATTGAAGCTTTGTGAAGCAAGTGCCACTTTGGCATTTCCAAATGGCATGAAACTTTTACAGCAGCTTCATATCATCATATAAACCCTCTATGCTAAATTTAAGCTCAAGTTGATGCTTCATGTGAGTGCATCATCCTAATTTAGTATTCTGACCAGATTAGTAGTTGCATAGCAACTATATTAATCATTGGTCTAATTCTACTCAAACATAACAGGAATGTAGTTCTTCCTTAGGTAATCATCGCAGACAACTCCTTTGACCACAATCACTTGCCTGTAAATCACCAGTGCACGTTCAAGTTTACTGCAGTAAACTTCAGGGGTTGCTTACCATTTAACCACTGCGTATTTAACCAAGTTACCACCTAAGTAGCAACCTACCCAGGAAGGACTCCACCCCAGACATCATTTGGCTTAACTTGTGGCACTATGGGCACCAGTGCATGCGGTGATCACGAGCTTTGGCATGCAATGCATGCACCAGGGCGTCTTCTAGCTCCGGCCCCTCCCCCTCCCGTCGTCTTCGCGCTCATAAGTGTGTCTAACAGTTTTACTGTGTCGTCGCCGTCCTCCTGGAGCCATCTCCCCCTCCGTAAGCCCTCCGTCAATGCTCGTCGCCGCGCGCCCACGAGAAACCTGTAGCCGACCATCTCTGTTCGCACCATGGCTTCTTCCTCCTGTTGTCCCCGAGCTCTGATCGTCCCTGTGCACTTATGTAGCTCGTCCGCACCTTCCCCCTCGCCTTCCCCGAGCTCATGCGCGAGCACACCCGTCCGCGGCACCGGCCACGCATCCGTAGCGACGACAGCTCGACCTCCTCGCCCCGCGGCTATATAAGCCCACCCAGAGGCCTCTTGACCTCACCAAGCTTCTTCCCTCCCTCCTAGCTACCTCCTCGACCACCCAAACGAGCTCAAGGAGCTCTCTCTGTCCACCATCGCCACCATGGCCACCGCTCTGTCCCGGCTAAATTGGTCGAGCCAGCCCCGTTCTCTCCTCCTCTCCACCACCAGAGCCCCTCTCAATCTCAGGCGAGCCTCCCCTGCCGTTTTCCCCTTCCCCGGTGGCCTCTATCCGTGAGCTCCATCATTGCCCGCCACCGTCGTCTGCCGCCATGGGAGCCTTGCTCAAACCTGACCCCTCCGGCGAAAAGCAAGGGTCCAGAGGGGTGCGGCTTGTCCTACCGATCACTTCGGTGGGTGGCACGGCGCGGGAGGTGATCGGAGCTGCCCACCATCGCTGTCGGGCGCCGGCTGTGCCTCGGCCAGGTGTGGGCGCGAGCAAGGAGAGGAAGGAGACGATGCCCTCCCTGCCAGCTGGCCATGGGCCCTGCGTGTCAGCGAGATAAGCCCGGCCCCGCCTCTGATGACGTGGATAAGTGGAAGTGTCAACCCACAGAGTACGTGTTTGCTTTCAGAAAGCGTATTCTAGTTTCACTTCGGCCGAAAATGCGCTTTCTCCGTTTTGAATACGTATTTTCTGACAATACGTTTTCTGTTTTTCAGCTCAGGACCCTGTTTGTAGAAATCTTTTTACAGATTGGTCCCTGAACTTCGTCGGGCTATAACTTTTTGCTCGCAACTCCGTTTGAGGTGAATCCAAAGCCCACGTCTTCATTTCGTCGAGACCGTTATGTTGGTTTCATTTTCACTATGGTTTGACACTATGAAAATGACCTTTTTTCCCTTGCCCCTAATCAGCCCCCTCCGAGAGAGAACTTTTCCGGTGATTTGTTCCGCTATCATTCCGCACATCTCCCCGGAGCATTCTTCACACCCAGGCAAGCCACAATACCCACTTGCATGATAGTCATGTAGTAGCCATGGTTTTCAACTTGAATATTTATTAACTGTTTGCTTGTTTAAAATATGGTTATCATCGTTCGGTAATGATTCTTGGTCAGTGCTTACTTTCTTGCTATGTTGTTATGCACCTGGTTATCATGCCCTGCTAGTTGCTGGTATTCCTTTCATATGCTTATGCTTGCTAGTAGTACATGTTGATGTTGGTAGTGGTCTTCGGTGCATGACTGCCATCTGTCCCAAGTACCATTGTTATGCATGTTCCATTGCATCGAGTTGGTTAAATGCTTGCATGATGGCATTGTTGTTATGTTCTTGCATGATATTTATTGTTGATGCTGGTGGTCATGCTATGTTTCTGAGAAGTATGTACTTGTGATGTTCATCAATATGCCATGCTTAGTGGGATATGATTCCTTGTTGGTATGGTGGATAGTATGTTGTACCCTCATGATTATGTTGATATCATGCTCATGCATTCTGTCGGTGTCAAAACCGGCGGATCTCAGGTAGGGGATCCCGAACTGTGCGTCTAGGCGGATGGTAACAGGAGGCAGGGGACACGATGTTTTACCCAGGTTCGGGCCCTCTTGATGGAGGTAATACCCTACGTCCTGCTTTATTGTTCTTGATAATATGAGTAGTACAAGACTTGATCTACCATGAGATCGGAGAGGCTAAACCCTAAAAGCTAGCCTATGGTATGATTGTTGTTGTCCTACGGACTAAACCCTCTGGTTTATATAGACAGCGGAGGGGGATAGGGTTACACAGAGTCGATTACAAGGAAGGAGATCTACATATCCATATTGCCAAGCTTGCCTTCCACGCCAAGGAGAGTCCCATCCGGACACGGGACGAAGTCTTCAATCTTGCATCTTCATAGTCCAACAGTCCGGCCAAAGGATATAATCCGGCTGTCCGGATACCCCCTAATCCAGGACTCCCTCAGTAGCCCCTGAACCAGGCTTCAACGATGATGAGTCCGGCGCGCAGATTGTCTTCGGCATTGCAAGGCGGGTTCCTCCTCCGAATACTTCATAGAAGATTTTGAACACGAGGATCGTGTCCGGCTCTGCAAATGAAGTTCCACATACAACCGTGGAAAGAATAATATTTTCACAAATCTAATCTGCCGATGTACCCCGTAGTGTGACATCACACCACAGCCATGTCTTTATTCGAATCATTTTTCATAACCAATCTCAACGTGTTTCGCGAGGCGGTTTCCTTGGCACGTCTTGTCGAAGCAGAGATCGTGTCCCCTTTATTACGGGATTCTCATTAATATGGACGTGGGTAACCCAACCGTGCCTATTGGTAGGACTCCTAGATCTTAAGCAAGTCCCAAACGGCTACGAGGAGGATGATTGATATTCACCATCTTTATAAAGGGGACAAGGCTTTTTCCTCTCGATCTTAATCAAATCCGCCTCCCGCCTCGAGTTCCAACACCCAAATCTCAGGTTTAGGCACTTCGGACCTTCAACTATGTCTGGATCCAACCTTCAAGGTCAGTGGATGCCTTCCTCCGTCATAGAGGAGGACATCAAGAAGTTGAGAGAGGCCAGATATCTGACCGCCGAAATTTCGCATCGGGTGCTTGCCCGAGGGCAAGTCGTCCCTACTCCCAAACCCAACAAGAGCGTCGTGTTCATGTCCCACTTCCTCCGAGGACTAGGCCTCGCTCTGGATCCCTTTGTTAGGGGTCTTATGTTCTATTACGGGCTAGATTTTCACGATATGGCCCCGGATTCCCTTCTTCACAACTCGACATTCATTGTCGTATGTGAGGCCTTCCTCCGCATTACCCCTCACATCGGCCTGTGGCTCAAGACCTTCGATGTGAAGCCGAAGATGATCGAGGGGCAGCACGCAGCGTGCGGAGGTGCTTCAATAAGAAAAATTGCTGACGCTCCATGGCATGAGGGTTACTTCCTAGAGGTGTCCGGATTGTGGCAGCGGGAGTGGTTCTACATCACAGCTCCCCGAAGTGCCAAGTGGGTAGCTGCCCCACCTTTCGCTCAAGCCCCCACCACAACTGATGTCATGGATCAGCAGGGGGCTGAGCTGGGGTCCAGCCAAGGACGTGCCAATACTACAAAGCCGTATCCAAGATCTCTTTGAGAGAGATTTCAGTCTGGTTAAGGTTTTGCAAGTCATGCTAGTTCGTCAAGACCAGCCTTGCAAACGCCGGCCCCTTCGCATGCGGGAATTCAACCCGGAAGGACCGCGGGCTATTCAACATTTCCTCGGCATGACGCACGAAGAGATGTACAAATTGTTCTTCGGACCACAAATAATGTGTCCCGACATCACTGAGGATGCAGGTCTGAGCTGCAATCGCCCGGATACCCAAGTAAGTAGCCCCGCATCCGAACACACTGTCCGTTTATTTATCGCAACATTGCCCTAAAAAAGCCGCTCTTTGACCAGGATTGGATAGCGAAGGAAAAGTTGATCAGGTGTCTGGCCCCCCTCCCTGAGACTTCACCAAATCCCGTGCTAACCAGGATGCTGGAGATCGCGCCTTATCGAGCGCCCTCAGGAGAAGATAAAGGGGGGAACAGGGAGGCTATCGCCTCCACGAAGGAGATTAGCCAGGGGGAGGAACTGAAACTTCCTCTCCCCAGGGACGGAAGAGAACCGCCTATATGGACCTGGAGACAACGGTCTCCAAACGGGGGAAGAAATCTCCGTCGGAGGGTCCTGCCCTGGGGGATACCCTGGCCGCACTATGCCCCCAAGGGGATCAACCCTCAACTGAGCTGTAAGTAAAAGGGTACTTAATAATGAAAATATCTTGCTTTACATCTGAGGAAAATAACCGAGGCATTTATCTTGCAGTTCGGATCTAAGCCCTTCTCAGCAGAGCTCGTCTTCAGGGGATCTTCTTCCAGAGATGATGGAGAGCGAAAGGCCTCCCCCTGCCATACCGCCTCATGATGCGGGCGACCCCGAGGTGTCGTCGCGGAGGGTTTCTCTTGATCCGGCAAGGCCAGAAGGTAATCCTATGGCCACCCGAAGTCCTCAGTATCCAGCTCTTGAAGAGAGCAATCAAAAGAGTCCGGCACCGTCTGTTGTGCGGTCGGACGTACTGAGGGATTTGCTAGAGCAAGCGGCTATCTCAGAAGAGCACCGCACATTGATCGGTACGGTGATTGAAAGGATTTCGTCCGCCGAAAGCGGGTTGCATGAAGCCTTTATGAGTCTACTGACGGGTTTTGAGGTACACAAAATGATGTACATTTTTGACAGTACCGCACATTTTTAGATGTGCCCTGTGTAGATAGTAGCCCCTGAGACTCTGGTTGTCGTCGAAAATGGCGGCAAACATAGGATCATAGTCCCAGCTAATAACCAGACCGCCTTTATGTGCAGGTGGTTGAAGCTCCGTGGCTAGCCGGACTGATGGGTTTGCTGAACTAAGGCGGCAACTGGATGCGGCAGATGCCGACATTGTGCTTGTTAACAAGCGGCTTGACGAGGCACGTGGTAGGTGATTTTTCTGGTGATTGTCACATAGTAAGAGCAGCATGATGCCAATATCTTTAATATGTTGTGACTGCAGATGGAGCCGCACCATGGAGACCCTTCGGGCAGAGCTTGCCCGAGCCAAGGAGCATGCAAGGAGTAGTAATGCGGCCGCTTTAAAGGCGGCCGAAGAGTTAAGGGCCGAACAGGCCGCGCATTGCGAGAGCAAAGAAAAAATAGCTAAGAAGGCTGTAGAGTTAAAAGATGCTGCTGACCATTACCGGCTTCTTGAAGAAGAAAATCAGGTGAAGGCGACAGACCTAGAGGAGGCCCGGGTGGCTGCCAAGGAAGCCCGCTCCAAATTTAGAGCGACGAAGGAGGAGCTGAATCAAGCTGCGGATATCGTTTTTGGGAAGCCCTTCTTATTGCGGACTAAGTTCGGAGATCCGAAATATGCTCCTTTGGACCAGCTATGGAGTTTTGCGGACGAGTACATGGATTTGGCTGCAAGTGCTGCTGATGTGGCCGAGTACTTCAAGGATCAGAAAGTTCCTGAAGTGGAGAAGCTATTCTGGTCACAGTTTCACGCTCCAGTGCATCCGTTGTTGCTGAATGAGCGATCGACCGGTTGGGCCGAGCTTCATAGATTATCCGGACTTGCCATGAGGTCCGTTGTGGATCATCTGTGGCCAGGAGGGCCAAGGCCGAATAACTACTTTAGCTTAGTGCGACAATTCCTTGGTGCTGTGCCACGCATCGATGCTGTAAAGAGGTCGGCATGCATAGAAGGCTCGCGGATGGCCCTTTCCCGTGTCAAAACATACTAGGTGGAGATGGATGCCACCACTGTTGCGGCACAGGGTTCGGCCATAGGCCGAGTGGCTGCCGAGCACTACTTTGAAGAAGTTCTTGAAGGCGCTCGTTTGATAGAGGCTCAGTGCTCGAAGAATATTATGTTTAAGTGACATGTATTCCCATTGTAAAAACAATGTTTTATTTTGTCAAGGCTGTATTTATACTTTTTCCCAAAAGTACTATGATGCCTCCTGTGCGGCCGTTTACGTATATATGTATATAACCTGAAAGATGGTAGTCGTCGGCTTCAGTCCCCACGCATATAATGCGGGGGTGTTCACAGAAGACGCATGTTCACAATTGATCCAACGTCTTGGTCCATTAAGGAGGTGATAGCGCAGCGAACTAGGCAATCGGACTATAATGCTTTAACACATTCACTTAGCCAGAGGAGTTTGACAGTGGGGTTACTATATAGCCCCTGGTGGCTCCGCGCTCATCCGGATTCCGGGCGCGTACATGCCTGGCCGGGAAACGGCCCTTCGTTAAGGCGGAGGAATCCCGAAGATTCCGCTAGGTCATCGAGTGGTTAACTAGTCTCACGCTATATCATGACAGTCAGTTTTTGGCTTTCTCTACTGAGGTGCTCGTCCGGATGAACCAGGGCACAATCGCAGTAGTTCTCCTAGTGCCGCCTTAGCCGATAGAGCGGAACATAAGACAGTAAAACACAGGAGCCGGGCAAACCCAACATTTAACCAAAGACATGATTCGGAGCTGATGCATATAAGGCCAAACTCGCGACACCGAACACTCCCTAAGGTATTCGGTCTTTATGATGTAAACCGGGCCTAAACAGAGCCCTTTGAAATAAGCCCCTAGTGTCTAGGCAAGTGCAATATTCTGATGTGGCCACATGCCAATACGTCAGCATCCTTCTCAATTGTACTGAGAATCCAGGGGATGTGTATCAACAAGAGACAGTAAAAAAGGTTTACGCAGGGTCTTAATCTAAAAAGAATCCTTGGAACGGGTCCCTGCTGCACGTCTGCGCCCGTGTCTCCGTTGTGCTGTATCCTGGACGGGTGTAGCATGATGGTCATCTGTAAAAGAGAGGAACTTAGTTGAAAAGTTGTCATGCAAAAAGGTAGGTTATACTAAATAAACCATGTACAGTTCAAGATAAGTATGGTTGAGCCTAATTGTCACTTGTTTACACGCTTTGAGCCCCTTGTATTGTTATAGGGGTATAGCCATCAAACCTGTATCAATTATATATAGCTGCACCGGACTCGTCTAACTGTGTCTGTGGTCTTAATGACCTGTCAGATGCTCAAGTTGGTGAGGCCATCTAGTGTGTGGCTGCCAAGGCGGCCGCACGGTCTTTCACGCGCAAGGAGCGCTCAATATTTCCATTTACTGTAATGATGCCACGTGGACCGGGCATCTTAATCATGAGAGAAGCGTAATGCGGTATTGCGTTAAAACGAGTGAAAGCTTCGCGTCCGAGTAGTGCTTGATAGCCACTTTGGAACAGAGCGATGTGGAAGGTTAAATTTTTGCTGCGGAAATTATCGGGAAAGCCGAATATAACCTCTAGTAGCAGGGAGCCCATGCAATGGGCTTCTGGGCCTGGCGTTACTCCTTTAAAGGTAGTATTGCTATGGCTGATTTTTGCTGGGTCTATCCCCATTTTGCGGACTGTGTCCTGATATATCAGGTTTAAATTACTGCCGCCGTCCATCAGGACTCCTGTGAAGTGGTAACCGTCAATTATCGGGTCTAACACCAAGGCAGCCCATCTTGCATGCTGGATACTTGCCGAGTAATCCCGATGGTCAAAGGTGATCGGTTTGGACGACCAGTGGCAGAACTCCGCGGTGATAGGCCCTGGGGCATGTGTCTCTAGGAGTGCCGCTTTGTTTTTCCCCTTTATCATGTGTAACACGTTTACTGTTTTGACTTTTGGTGGGAATTTCTTCTGTTCCCTAGTGCTTTGCTTGCGAGGCTGGTCCTCGTCATCGCTTGGTATATCCTGCCCCTTGTGTTCGGTGTTGAGCTTGCCGGACTGCTTGAAGACCCAACATTCTCTATGGGTATGATTTGAAGGTTTATCGGGGGTGCTGTGGATCTGACATATTTTGTCCAGAATCTTGTTTAGGATGGACAGTTCATCTCTGTTGCCTTTGGAGGGCAACTTTTGCTGACCTGGCCGAGAGCTTCTGAATCCGGCGTTTACCGCCGTGCTCTTCGGGCTGTCTTCTTTATTCTGGCACTTGCTGCGTCGTGGCTTCCCGTTTCCATCCCTGACTTCGGATGTACTTGGGTCGCTGGTGCTGCATCGGGCTAACCAGCTGTCCTTGCCCACGCAAAAGCGGGCAATGAGGCTTGTTAATGATGCCATTGTTCTCGGCTTTTCTTGGCCGAGGTGTCTAGCAAGCCATTCGTCTCGAATGCTGTGCTTGAAAGCTGCTAAGGCTTCGGCGTCCGGACAGTCGACTATTTGGTTCTTTTTAGTGAGAAACCTCTTACAAAGCTTTCGGGCTGACTCTCTGGGTTGTTGAGTTATATGACTTAAATCGTTTGCATCCGGTGGTCGGACATAGGTCCCTTGAAAATTTGCCCGAAAAGCATCTTCGAGCTCTTTCCAGCTTCCAATGGAGTTTTCGGGGAGGCTTTTAGCCAGTGCCGAGCTGGCCCTTTGAGCTTGAGGGGTAAGTACTTGATGGCGTGGAGATCGTCTCCTCGAGCCATGTGGATATGGAGGATGTAGTCCTCAATCCAGACCCCAGGGTTTGTCGTTCCGTCATACACATCTATGTTTACGGGTTTGAATCCGTCTGGAAATTCATGGTCCAGCACCTCATCGGTGAAACATAGGGGGTGTGTGGCACCCCTGTATTTGGGTGTACCGTGGTGTTCGTATTTTTGTTGTGTTGCATTGTGCGCTGGAGTGCGCTTTCTTGGCCCGTAGATGGATCTGGTTGCGCCATCCTTTTGATGCGAGCCCTCACGTGGATCGCGTACCGACTTGTGTGCGGCGTCGTTTGCCGCTCTATGTTGGCCACGAGGTCGTCTATCTGACCGGATGGCTGTTTTGTTTTTTGATTGCGGGGGATCTAAGGCCTCCTCATCGAATTCAGGTAGCAGCTTTCGCTTCGGGTAGCTCTTTGTGTGGCGACTACCGCCGTATTTTGCTGCAGTATTGAGTACTTCACTCCATCTGATTCTGAGTGTGTCTTGTGCAACCCTGAGCCTTTGCTTCTGCTTTTTCAGACTCCTCGCAGTGGCAACAAGCCTTTGATGTGTATTCTGTTGCTCCGGGTGCCTGTCCGGTGTGATGTCATCCGGACTATTGTCCTCGCCGGAGACAGGTTGTTCGGTTTGATTCTCCGTGTTGCCGTGGTCATACGGTGGTTCAATGCCGTGTTTGTCGTCCGCTGGCTCACCCTGCTCTATCGCTGGGTTTATATGATCGCTGTTTCTGCCGAGGCGGGATTTGGAGCGGTGCTTATGCTGCCGCTTTGACTGCTTCTCGAGGGATCGATCCTTCTCTGCGTCCTTCCGTACCTCGTCATCGTTTTCTTTGGGTGTGTCCACCATGTATACATCATATGATGAAGTGGGCATCCAGTGCCCTGTGGGCAGTGGCTCCTGTTCATCTCCTGCATCGTCATCCATACTGTCTACTGTCGATGTCTTCAGAGTCGAAGTCGAGCATGTCGGTCAAATCATCGACAGTGGCTACTAAGTGGGTGGTGGGTGGGCGGCGAATTTCTTTGTCATCCGAATCCCAATCCTGCCGGACATAGTTCGGCCAGGACTCTCCTGACAAGGAGAGAGATTTTAATGAATTCAGTATGTCGCCGAAGGGCGAGTGCTGAAAGACATCCGCAGAGGTGAACTCCATGATCGGCGCCCAGTCGGATTCGATAGGCACGGGCACGGGCGGTTCGGAGTCTATGGCCGGGGAAGAGTCCGGTAGTTCGGCGTCACGGCTCCCGTGAAGGGTAAGGTCGATACTCCGCTCCATCGCTGCTGAGAATACGGCCTCCGTGGTGGGGTCTATCCACCTGTCCATGGATGGCGCAATTGGCTCCGAATTGAGGGTCGGAGCGGTTGCCGGTGTGGTCTCCTGAACACTGTCTGATGGTAGAGCTAAATCATGCTCATCGTGACCGTGCGGCGCAACCGGCAGGGGCTTGAATCTGTCGAAGATCAAGTCTGCGTGGATGTCGGCTGTGTAGTTTAAGCTTCCAAATCTGACTTGGTGGCCAGGGGCGTAACTCTCGATCTGCTCTAGATGGCCAAGCGAATTGGCCCGCGGTGCGAAGCCGCCGAATACAAAGATCTGTCCGGGGAGAAAAGTCTCACCGTGGACTGCATCGCTATCGATGACCGAAGGAGCCATCAAGCCTAACGATGACGACACAGAGGAACTCTCAATGAAAGCACCAATGTCGGTGTCAAAACCGGCGGATTTCGGGTAGGGGGTCCCGAACTGTGTGTCTAGGCGGATGGTAACAGGACGCAGGGGACATGATGTTTTACCCAGGTTCGGGCCCTCTTGATGGAGGTAATACCCTACGTCCTGCTTGATTGTTCTTGATAATATGAGTAGTACAAGAGTTGATCTACCACGAGATCGCAGATGCTAAACCCTAAAAGCTAGCCTATGGTATGATTGCTGTTGTCCTACGGACTAAACCCTCCGATTTATATAGACACCGAAGGGGGCTAGGGTTACACAGAGTCGGTTATAAGGAAGGAGATCTACATATCCGTATTGCCAAGCTTGCCTTCCACGCCAAGGAGAGTCCCATCCGGACATGGGACGAAGTCTTCAATCTTGTATCTTCATAGTCCAACAGTCTGGCCAAAGGATATAATCCGGCTGTCCGGATACCCCCTAATCCAGGACTCCCTCACATTGTAATTGCATCGTGTTATTTTATCATGACTCAGCATATTGCATTCAAGTTTTACCGGATTAAATTGAACTTGAACAACTGTTGGCTGAGTCATGGTGCCACCATATCAAGCTGACCAGTGCAACCACGCTTGCCTTTATGGGAAGGTCCTAACTGGGTCTGTTGTCGTGCCTCTTGCCGGTGCCTCCAACGAGGGCAGGTTATGGGCGTGCGGTACCCTGGCCCGGTAAGCAGACATAACCTTGTTTGCCCGTAGCTGTTATATCCGGATTGTCCCCGTTTGGGACCGTTTTGCCACGATGGTGGCCATTTTTCCACGACGATGGCCATTGGTGCCTTTGGTAGGCACAGGGCCACCCATGAACTGGCCCAGAGGGGAGTTGGTCGGAGTGGCCGGGAGAGTGTCATGGAAGTAGGACGGTTTTGTTGGAACGCCGTTGGTCCACCCGAATGGGAGTGCGAGGCCATGGGTTCCGTGGTGTGGGTACAGTGTACTAACCTTTGTAGAGTGTATATTAAATCTATCGATAGCCGTGCCCACGGATAAGGGCCCAGTTTGTGTCGGTCACAGTATGGGTCAACAATAATAATAATAACTTTCTTAATAACAACTCTGGTTCGATGATGAGATAAGTTGGTGCTGTGATCCGTGAATGATCACCGTTTGGTTACGAGGTAACCCATTGAGCCCAGAGTGGTTCCATTTGTGATCCGTGAATGATCGCCGGGGCATCGAGGATACCAAGTTGATAAGTATTTGTGGTGTTGTGCGAGAATCATGTGTAAAGATCAAGCTCCTTGTGGTCATTTAATGATTACTACGGTATTGTTTATACCAAGCGTGATTTGATACTGAGATGATCGTGTGATGTTCGAGGTTGGTAAGTGATGCATGTGATGGTTACGAGGTAACCCGAGTAGAATAAATAGTGCATATAGTGTCATCATGTTGCATGCTAGTATCATCAGATTTATGTGTTCATGCCATGATCATATTGTTCTAGCGATATTATGTTCATGTTGTTCATGCCATGTTATCCTGATGATCTCATGATAATTATTGCTTAACCTATAATTGTCATGCTGTTGTTTGTCTTGAATGCTTCTGGTTATTGTGAGCTTGCAAGTACATTCAATGTACTGACCTGGCGTGTCATGCCAGTTTGCAGGTCGTGCCTGGATTGCTTGCTTGTTTGATGTGGTTCCTGTGTGCGCGAGCTAGGATAAACGTTCCAGCCAGAGTCCCTGCGGATTGGAGTCCATCATCGCCGTTCGTTGTTCCGCTGCCAGTAGTTGTTCCGCTGCCTTGAGTTCTTATGCTGCTTGTATAGAGCAAGCGTGGTTGGTGTATTGTCGCCGTGCCGATGTTATTCATTGTAATATCAGAACCCTTGTATTCCTATTTGTGTTATAATAGAGAGCTGTTTTGTTCTATACTATGCAGTGTCGTATTCTAGACGACTTCACCTTAATCTCTGGGCTGGAATACGGGGCGTTCCGGTTTTCTCCGAGTCGGGGTGCCACAAGGCTTGGTATCAGAGCAGGTCTGGCTGTAGAGCGTCCTAGTCCGCTGGAACGTTAGAAAATGGTTGCATATTGTCTGGTTGTTGCCCTTGCTTGTTGCATTTGGTTGTTGCATTTGTTTGGTGCATATAGTCTTATTTCCGAGTTAGTCCGAGACGCCATTCGAGCCAGGAGATTGCTTGGTGTCGCTATACCTCAGTCTCCGCCAGCTTCCCCAAATCTTCCGCCTCGTCCATCTAGAGTTTCAGAGTCAGCGGTTCCACTCGTTACTCCTTTAGCTTCCACATCAGTGCGCGAGCGTTTTCTCAAGCGTAGGGTGTAGTCCTTCGTGTAGTGCTTGTGGATCTGCTCTAGTATCGTGCTTGTGTGTGCCTGTGTGGAGCAGCTTTGTAGCTTGTTTGCTATGTGCTTGTTGCAATAAATTGTTTTCTCGTGCTTCGTTGCTTTGAATCCTCGGCGTTACCCCCTTATGGAAATTACTTCTCGACCGACACCGAATCAGAAGAAGCCATAAGCCGTATAGGTATACACTAAGGAATTCAGTTAAAATCAATGAGGTTTTTAGCGGACAGCATTGTATCGCAGACATCCGTCTGGATACAAATTGTATTCTGATCAGACTTTCAATAACAAGTACCCGTCAGGGATACACTTTATCGCAGCAATGATTAAATCAGCAAGAGAACAAGATTGGATCAATAGTGCATTTCAAGTCAAAAGGTATGGTCTATGGACCACGATTGAATCTGCCATAAGTCAAAATTAAAACATTGCGACACCCAGAAGTCAGTCCAAATACGCAATGAATTTAGCAAGGATAGTCAGACAATTCTTGCTATACAAATAATCAGCTGCCGTACTGACAAGAATATATATATGTCATTACATTCACAAAGAAAATCAGTTCCGTCCATCTCCACAATTTATTGACGAAGTGTACAAAGATAAGGTTCCCAGTCTGCATCGGTAGGGAATGAATGGATTCCCATGCAAGATATTCAGTCTTCTCAATAAAATACTACAAAAGCTTCTGGCATAAGGTACCGAGCCTTCCCTAGCAAAGTTTTAAGGGGGAAGCTTATGAGCTACGGTACCTCGTTTTTCCTCAATAAGATATCCACCGAAGGCTTTGGGAAAAAATCATCCAGTCTTCCTCAGCACGATACCCCGGTTGTGTCCGAACGCAAGCTGCCAAGTCTTCTTCTATATGTCACTAATACAAGACATTAAATTATGAATTATCAGCATATGACAGCGTTTTCCAAGTGGCAGATCTGCGACAATTTCGTCTGAAAGAAAAATCAGTCAGAACAAAGGTATGCCTCGAGAATCAGATATTTGTTCATTCAATGAGTATGCTGCCACATCCATGCAAGTCTCGCATAAGGAAGAATTCACGGAAAGACAACATTGGGGCAATAGTCTTGGCAGTGATTATAAAAATCAGCCCCGCAAGGTGATATTATTAACCCTGGCACTATCCGACAGAATCAACAACAGTATTGAGGTTTGTATAACCACCCGTGGGCCGGATAAATACACCAAGGCTCAAGACATGAAGCCAGTCAAGATAAGTCAGAAACTCCTGCAAGATGTCAGCATCCGTTAGCAAAACAGATATGATCCACATCACTGTTTCGGATGGTATATTCTCAGTACTCGATACAAGAATAATATTTCTAGCAAGGATCAATATCAAGAAGGACAAGTATGCCCGTAAAAATAATATTTCGGATGCTAGTTCAGCCAACAGATATGAAAGGGAACTTGAGTCAGTATAAACAGGAACATATGATGTACATCCTGTCAGAATGTCAGATACGGCAAAGCGAACCACCCCAGATCAAGACAGTCAGTCAGATCCAATTCAGTGGAAATATTATATGAGAATGAATAAAAGAAACCCGAGATGGAAACGGTTTCTTCAAGTCGGAAAGAATTTTTAACCCTGAGCAACCAAATCTCGAGGACGAGACTTCTTTAAGGGGGGAAGGTTTGTAACAGCATGGATTTTTGCCCTTTTCTTTTTCCTTTGACTTTCTTGGATTTCCTGTTTTGTTTTGCTTTTCCGTGGCTGTGTGATTCTGAAACTTGGGAAGATCATGTCTTCCTAGGTTTTATAGTGTCTTGTCACCCTCATCATCATCCCAAGATCTTGTTATTTCCATCCTTGACCTAACCCAATATTCTTTTTTATTGGGAATATTCCTTTTCTGATCAAGGAATAACCCTTTAAAACCCTAAGTTGTGAAGCAACCTATATTTCTGTCACTCCTAAAATTCCCAAATAATTCTCATAAATTTTTTGGGTCATAAATTCCTAAAATATGGCAAAATATATCATTTCCCATGTTTCCAATCATGCTCAATTAATTCCTTTTCTCTTCTATCCTGAATGGCAGTTTGTGAAGCAAGTGCCATTTATCTTTTCCCAATTCAACCCAAACTTCTTCGAATCTTTTCCTGTCCAAATAATTTCCTCATGCCAAAATTCAACTCAATTTGCCTAGTAAATATTCCTGAGCAATTTTTCAAAGTTCCTGTCTGAAGGAGGTGATTGTGAAGGAAGTACAAGATAGGAATATCCAAATGAGTTGAAATTTTGCAAGGTCCTTAATATGATAAAATAATGACTCTCCACCAAATAAGAGCACATGTAACTCATCTATGTGAGCCCAGCGCCAAATCTTAGTTTCTGGTCAGATTTTCAGTTTGTGAAGCAACTATATTTTATATTGATTGAATTGAGCTGAAACTTTACCACAACATGCTTCTACCTATATCAACTCCCTCCACCAAGTTTTGGCTCAATTAGTTAATCCAATTACCCTATGCAATGTTTCCAAGTTTCTGTCTAGAATGAAGCTTTGTGAAGCAAGTGCCACTTTGGCATTTCCAAATGGCATGAAACTTTTACAGCAGCTCCATATCATCATATAACCCCTCTATACTAAATTTAAGCTCAAGTTGATGCTTCATGTGAGTGCATCATCCTAGTTTAGTATTCTGACCAGATTAGTAGTTGCATAGCAACTATATTAATCATTGGTCTAATTCTCCTCAAACTTAATAGGACTGTAGTTCTTCCTTAGGTAATCATCGCAGACAACTCGTTTGACCACAATAATTTCCCTGTAAATCACCAGTGCATGTTCAAGTTTTCTACAGTAAACTTCAGGGGTTGCTTGCCATTTAACCACTGCGTATTTAACCAAGTTACCACCTCAGTTGCAACCTACCCAGGAAGGACTCCACCCCAGACATCGTTTGTCTTAACTCGTGGCACGATGGGCACCAGTGCACGCGGTGCTCACGAGCTTGGGCATGCAATGCGCGCGCTCTGCTGGCGTTGGCCGCGTCTAGGGCGTCTTCTAGCTCCGGCCCCTCCCCCTCTCGTCGTCTTCACGCTCGTAAGTGTGTCTAACAGTTTTACCGCGTCATCACCGTCCTCCTGGAGCCATCTCCCCCTCCGTAAGCGCTCGTCGCCGCGTGCCCACGAGAAACCTGTAGCCGACCGTCTCTGTTCGTGCCATGGCTTCTTCCTCCTCTTGTCCCAGAGCTCTGCTAGTCCCTGTGCACTTCTGTAGCTCGTTCGCACCTCCCCCGTCGCCTTCCCCGAGCTCATGCGCGAGCACACGTGTCCGCGGCACCGGCCAAGCGTCTGCGGCGACGACAGCTCGGCCTCCTCTCCCCGTGGCTATATAAGCCCACCCCTAGGCCTCTTCACCTCACCAAGCTTCTTCCCTCCCTCCTAGCTACCTCCCCGACCACCCAAACGAGCTCGAGGAGCTCTCTGTGTCCACCATCGCCGCCACGGCTACCGCTCTGTCCCGGCTAAATTCGGTCGGTCCATCCCCGTTCTCTCCTCCTCTCCACCATCAGAGCTCCTCTCAATCTCAGGCGAGCCCCCCTGCCATTTTCCTGTTACCTGGTAGCCTCTATCCATGAGCTCCATCGTCGCCCGCCACCGTCGTCCGCCGCCGCGGGAGCCTTGCTCAAACCTGACCCCTCCAACGAAAACCAAAGGTCTTGGGGGGTGCGTCTCGTCCCGCTGATCACTTTGGTGGGTGGCACGGCGCGTTAGGTGACCGGAGCTGCCTGCCATCACCGTCAGGCGCCGGCTCTGCCTCGGCCAGGTGCGGGCGCGAGCGAGGAGAGGAAGGAGAGGGTGCCCTCCCTTCCAGCTGGCCGTGGGCCCCGCATGTAAGCGAGATAAGCCCGGCCCCGCGTCTGATGACGTTGATAAGTGGAAGCGTTAACCCACAGAGTACGTGTTCGCTTTAAGAAAGCGTATTCTAGTTTCACTTCGGCCAATAATGCGCTTTCTCTGTTTTATTACGTATTTCTGAGAATAAGTTTTCTATTTTTCAGCTCAGGGGTCTGTTTGTAGAAATCTTTTTTACAGATTGGTCTCTGGACTTCGTCGGGCTATAACTTTTTGCTCGCAACTCCGTTTGAGGTGAATCCAAAGCCCACATCTTCGTTTCGTCGAGCCTATTCTGTTGGTTTCGTTTTCACTATGGTTTGACACTATGAAAATGACCTTTTTTCCCTTGCCCCTAATCAGCCCCCTCTGAGAGAGAACTTTTCCGGCGATTTGTTCCACTATCATTCCGCACATCTCCCCAATGCATTCTTCACCCCTAGGCAAGCCAAAATACCCACTTGCATGATAGTCATGCAGTAGCCATGGTTTTCAACTTGAATATTTATTAATTGTTTGCGTGTTTAAAATATGGTTATCGTCGTTCGGTAATGATTCTTGGTTAGTGCTTACTTTCTTGCTATGTTGTTATGCACCTGGTTATCATGCCCTGCTAGTTGCTGGTATTCCTTTCATATGCTTATGCTTGCTAGTAGTACATGTTGATGTTGGTAATGGTCTTCGGTGCATGACTGCCGTCTGTCCCGAGTACCGTTGTTATGCATGTTCCATTGCATCCAGTTGGTTAAATGCTTGCATGATGGAATTGTTGATATGTTCTTGCATGATATTTATTATTGATGCTAGTGGTCATGCTATGTTTCTGAGAAGTATGTACTTGTGATGTTCTTCAGTATGCCATGCTCAGTGGGATATGATTCGTTGTTGAATATGCTGGATAGTATGTTGTACCCTCATGATTATGTTGATATGATGCTCATGCATTGTAATTGCATCATGTTATTTTATCATGACTCAGCATATTGCATTCAAGTTTAACCGGATTAAATTGAACTTGAACAACTATTGGCTGAGTCATGGTGCCACCATATCGAGCTGACCAGTGCAACCCCGCTTGCCTTTATGGGAAGGTCCTAACTGGGTCTATTGTCGTGCGTCTCGCCAGTGCCTCCAATGAGGGAAGGTTATGGGCGTGCGGTACCCTGGCCCGGTAAGCAGACATAACCTTGTGTGCCCATTGTTGTTATATCCGGATTGTCCCCGTTTGGGACCATTTTGCCATGATGGTGGCCATTTTGCCATGATGGTGGCCGTTTTGCCACGACGGTGGTTGTTGGTGCCTTTGGTAGGCACGGGGCCACCCATGACCTGGCCCAGAGGGGAGTTGGTCGGAGTGGCCGAGAGAGTGTCAAGGAAGTAGGACGGTTTTGTCAGAACGCCGTTGGTCCACCCGAATGGGAGTGCGAGACCATGGGTTCCGTGGTGTGGGTACAGTGTACTAACCTTTGTAGAGTGTATATTAAATCTATTGATAGCCATGCCCGCGGATAAGGGCCCAGTTCGTGTCGGTCACTCTATGGGTCAACAGTAATAATAATAACTTGCTTAATAACAACCCCGGTTCGATGATGAGATAAGTTGGTGCTGTGATCCGTGAATGATCACCGTTTGGTTACGAGGTAACCCGTTGAGCCAGAGTGGTTCCGTTTGTGATCCGTGAATGATCACCGGTGTATCGAGGATACCAAGTTGATAAGTATTCGTGATGTTGTGCAAGAATCATGGGTAAAGATCAAGCTCCTTGTGGTCATTTAATGATTACTACGGTATTGTTTATACCAAGCTTGATTTGATCCTGAGATGATCGTGTGATGTCCGAGGTTGGTAAGTGATGCATGTGATGGTTACGAGGTAACCTGAGCAGAATAAATGGTACATATAGTGTCATCATGTTGCATGCTAGTATCATCAGATTTATATGTTCATGCCATGATCATATTGTTCTAGCGATATTATGTTCATGTTGTTCATGCCATGTTATCCTGATGATCTCATGATAATTATTGCTTAACCTGTAATTGCCATGCTGTTGTTTGTCATGAATGCTTCTGGTTATTGTGAGCTTGCAAGTACATTTAATGTACTGACCTGGCGTGTCATGCCAGTTTGCAGGTCGTGCCTGTATTGCTTGCTTGTTTGGTGTGGTTCCTGTGTGCGCGAGCTAGGATAAACGTTTCGGCCAGAGTCCCTGCGGATTGGAGTCCATCATCACCGTTCATTGTTCCGCTGCCAGTAGTTGTTCCGCTGCCTTGAGTTGTTATGCTGCTTGTATACAGCAAGCGTGGTTGGCGTAGTGTCGCCGTGCCGATGTTATTCATTGTAATATCGGAACCATTGTATTCCAATTTGTGTTATAATAGGGAGCTGGTTTGTTCTATACTAAGCAGTGTCGTATTCCAGAAGACTTCACCTTGATCTCTGGGCTGGAATACAGGGCATTCCAGTTTTCTCTGAGCCGGGGTGCCACAAGCTACTACCGAACCTCATAGGTCAACCAGAGTAAAATCCGCACCAGAGTGGTACGGTAATCCTGTTCTGAAGGTCGTGTTACTTGACCATGACAAACCTACGAACTATGAGGAAGAGATGATGAGCCCAGATTCCGCAAAATGGCTTGAGGCCATGAAATCTGAGATGGGATCCATGTATGAGAACACAGTGTGGACTTTGATTGTATTGCTCGATGATCGGCAAGCCATAGAGAATAAATGGATCTTCAAAAAGAAGACTGCCACTCACGGTAATGTTACTGTCTACAAAGCTCGACTTGTGCGAAAGGTTTTCGACAAGTTTAAGGAGTTGACTACGATGAGACCTTCTCACCCGTAGCGATGCTTAAGTCCGTCCGAATCATGTTACCGATTGCCGCATTTTATGATTATGAAATTTGGCAAATGGATGTCAAAACTGCATTCCTTAATGGATATATTAAAGAAGAGTTGTATATGATGCAACCAGAAGGTTTTGTCGATCCAAAAGGTGCTAACAAAGTGTGTAAGCTCCAGTGATCCATTTATGGATTGGTGCAAGCATCTCGGAGTTGGAATATATGCTTTGATAGTGTGATCAAAGCATATGGTTTTATACAGACTTTTGGAGAAGCATGTACTTACAAGAAAGTGAGTGGGAGCTCTGTAGCATTTTTGATATTATATGTGGATGACATATTGTTGATTGGAAATGATACCGAATTTCTGAATAGCATAAAAGGATACTTGAATAAGAATTTTTCAATGAAAGACCTCGGTGAAGTTGCTTATATATTGGGCATCAAGATCTATAGAGATAGATCAAGATGCTTAATTGGACTTTCACAAAGCACATACCTTGATAAAGTTTTGAAGAAGTTCAAAATGGATCAAGCAAAGAAAGGGTTCTTGCCTGTGTTACAAGGTGTGAAGTTGAGTCAGACTCAATGCCCGACCACTGTAGAAGATAGAGAGAAAATGAAAGTCATTCCCTATGCTTCGGCCATAGGTTCTATCATGGATGCAATGCTGTGTACTAGACCTGATGTGTGCCTTGCTATTAGTTTAGCAGGGAGGTACCAAAGTAATCCATGATTGGATTATTGGACAGCGGTCAAGAACATCCTGAAATACCTGAAAAGGACTAAGGATATGTTTCTCGTTTATGGAGGTGACAAAGAGCTCGTCGTAAACGGTTACGTCGATGCAAGCTTTGACACTGATCCGGATGACTCTAAGTCACAAACCAGATACTTATTTTTATTGAATGGTGGAGCTGTTAGTTGGTGTCGTTCTAAGCAAAGCATCATGGGGGGATCTACGTGCCAAGCGGGGTACATAGCTGCTTCGCAAGAAGCAAATGAAGGAGTCTGGATGAAGGAGTTCATATCCGATCTAGGTGTCATACCTAGTGCATCGGGTCCAATGAAAATCTTTTGTGACAATACTAGTTCAATTGCCTTGGCAAAGGAATCCAGATTTCACAAGAGAAGCAAGCACAGCAAGAGACGCTTCAATTCCATCCGCGATCAAGTCAAGGAGGGATACATAGGTATTTGCAAGATACACACGGATCTGAATGTTGCAGACCCATTCACTAAGCCTCTCTCACAAGCAAAACATGATCAGCACCAAGACTCCATGGGTGTTAGAATCATTATAATGTAATCTAGATTATTGACTCTAGTGCAAGTGGGAGACTGAAGAAATATGGCCTAGAGGCAATAATAAAGTTGTTATTTATATTTCCTTATATCATGACAAATGTTTATTATTCGTGCTAGAATTTTATTAACCAAAAACTTAGTACATGTGTGAATACATAGACAAACAGAGTGTCACTAGTATGCCTCTACTTGACTAGCTCGTTAATCAAAGCTGGTTAAGTTTCCTAGACATAGACATGAGTTGCAATTTGATGAACGCTATCACATCATTAGAGAATGATGTGATTGACATGGCCCATCTGTTAGCTTAGCACTATGATCATTTAGTTTATTGTTATTGCTTTCTTCATAACTTATACATGTTCCTATGACTATGAGATTATGTAACTTCCGAATATCGGAGGAACACTTTGTGTGCTATCAAACGACACAACGTAAATGGGTGATTATAAAGATGCTCTACAGGTGTCTCAGATGGTGTTTGTTGAGTTGGGATAGATCGAGATTAGGATTTGTCACTCCGATTTTTGGAGAGGTATCTCTGGGCCCTCTCGGTAATACACATCACTATAAGCCTTGCAAGCAATGTGACTAATGAGTTAGTTACGGGATGTTGCATTATGGAACGAGTAAAGAGACTTGCCGATAACGAGATTGAACTAGGAATGATGATACCGACGATCGAATCTCGGGCAAGCAATATACCGATGACAAAGGGAACAACGTATGTCCAAAGATGAGTCTCGGTCATGTCTACATAGTTCTCGAACCCGTAGGGTCCGCACGCTTAACGCTCGATGACGATATGTATTGTGAGTTATATGATTTGATGTACCGAAGGTTGTTCGGAGTCCCAGATGTGATCACGGACATGACGAGGAGTCTCGAAATGGTCGAGACATGAAGATTGATATATTGGAAGGTTATGTTTGGACACCGAAAAGGTTTTGGATATGTTCGGGCATTTTCCGTAGTACCGGGGGGTTACCGGAACCCCCCGGGTGTTAAAGGGCCTTCATGGGATTTAGTGGAAGAGAGGAGGAGGCGGCCAAGAGGAGGGGCACCCCCCCCAAGCCCAATCCAAATTGGGGAAGGGGGCGGGCCCCCTTTCCTTCTTCCCCTCTTCCCTTTCCTTCCCCTCCTAGTTGGAGTAGGAAAGGGGGGAACCTACTCCAAGTAGGAGTAGGATTCCCCCCTTGGGGCGTGCCCTATGAGGCCGGCTGCCCCCCTCCTCCACTCCTTTATATATGGCGGAGGGGCACCCCATACACACACAAGTTGATTTCTTAGCCGTGTGCGGTTCCCCCTCCATAGATTTCCACCTCAAACACATTGTCGCAGTGCTTAGGCGAAGCCCTGTGTCGGTAACTTCATCATCACCGTCAACACGACGTCATGCTTACGAAACTCTCCCTCGGCCTCAGCTGGATCTAGAGTTCGAGGGACGTCACCGAGCTGAACATGTGCAGATCACGGAGGTGCCGTGTGTTCGGTACTAGATCGGTTGGATCGCGAAGACGTTCGACTACATCAACTGTGGTACTTAACACTTCCGCTTTTGGTCTACGAGGGTACGCAGACACACTCTCCCCTCTCGTTGCTATGCATCTCCTAGATAGATCTTGCGTGATGGTAGGAAAATTTTGAAATATTGCGTTCCCCAACACCCTCCTCATCGTGGTGGCCGCCGGGATGATGAAGATGGCCACCGGAGATGATTCCCCCTCCGACAGGGTGCCGGAACGGGGTTTAGATTGGTTTTCGGTGGCGGAACTTCTGATCTAGCTTAACCCCGAGGGTTTTCGGAATATTTGTGAATTTATAGGGTAAAGAGGGGGTGCGGGAGGCCACCGAGGTGGGCACAACCCACCTGGGCGCGCCCGGGAGCCCAGGCGCGCCCTGGTGGGTTGTGCCCCCCTGATGACCCACAAGTATAGGGGATCTATCGTAGTCCTTTCGATGAGTAAGAGTGTCGAACCCAACGAGGTGCAGAAGGAAATGATAAGCGGTTTCCAGCAAGGTATTCTCTGCAAGTACGAAAAAAAGTGGTAACCAATAATTTTGTGATAAGGTAATTTGTAATGAGCAACAAGTAACAAAAGTAAATAAGGTGCAGCAAGGTGGCCCACTCCTTTTTGTAGCAAAGGACAAGCCTGGACAAACTCTTATATGATGTAAAGCGCTCCCGAGGACACATGGGAATATCGTCAAGGTAGGTATGATTCACGTTCAGTACATTGATAATTTGGTATGTGGGTGGACCGGTGCTTGGGTACTGTCCTTACTTGGACAAGCATCCCACTTATGATTAACCTCTATTGCATGCATACGCAACTACAACAAAAGTATTAAGGTAAACCTAACCATAGCATGAAACATATGGATCCAAATCAGCCCCTTACGAAGCAACGCATAAACTAGGGTTTAAGCTTCTGTCACTCTAGCAACCCATCATCTACTTATTACTTCCCAATGCCTTCCTCTAGGCCCAAATAATGGTGAAGTGTCATGTAGTCGACGTTCACATAACACCACTAGAGGAGAGACAACATACATCTCATCAAAATATCAAACGAATACCAAATTCACATGACTACTAATAGCAAGACTTCTCCCATGTCCTCGGGAACAAAAGTAACTACTCACAAAGCATAAACATGTTCATAATCAGAGGGGTATTAATATGCATATAGGATCTGAACATATGATCTTCCACCAATTGAACCAACTAGCATCAACTACAGGGAGTAATTAACACTACTAGCAACCTACTAGCACCAATCCCGGACTTGGAGACAAGAATTGGATACAAGATATGAACTAGGGTTTTGAGATGAGATGGTGCTGATGAAGATGTTGATGGAGATTGCCCTCTCCCGATGAGAGGAACGTTGGTGATGACTATGGCGATGATTTCTCCCTCTGGGAGGGAAGTTTCCTCGGCAGAACAGCTCTGTAGAGCCCGAGATTGGTTCCGCCAAGGTTCCGCCTCGTGGCGGCGGAGTTTCGTCCGAGAAGATGGCTTATGATTTTTTCCGATCAAAAGACTCCATATAGCAGAAGATGGCCACGGGAGGGCCACCAGGGGGCCCACGAGGTAGGGGGCGTGCCCAGGGGGGTAGGGCGCGCCCCCCACCCTCGTGGGCAGGGTGTGGCCCCCTGGTGAAGTTCTTGCTCTCAGTATTTTTTATATATTTGGATGTTTTGTTCATGAGGATGTTCATGAGGATGTTTTGTTCCATCTCCTAAAAAAGGATTAGCTAGCAGTTTTTCTATCATACCCGAAGGAATTTCGAAGCAAGCATTTTCATTTTCATTTTCAGTAGGTTCACTAGGTTTAGGAGCAACTCTTTGCTCTACTGGTCGGGGTGAAGATACCCCGAACAAGCCCCTCAGAGGATTACTTTCCATGGTAACAAGTGACAGTAAATTTCAGCACACTATATAAATTTTTCCTTACCAAATTCCACCTACCAAAGGCGCTTCACTCCCCGGCAACGGAGCCAGAAAAGAGTCTTGATGACCCACAAGTATAGGGGATCTATCGTAGTCCTTTCGATAAGTAAGAGTGTCGAACCCAACGAGGAGCAGAAGGAAAGGATAAGCGGTTTCCAGCAAGGTATTCTCTGCAAGTACTGGAATAAGTGGTAACAGATAGTTTTGTGATAAGGTAATTTGTAACGAGCAACAAGTAAAAAAAGCAAATAAGGTGCAACAAGGTGGCCCAATCCTATTTGTAGCAAAGGACAAGCCTGGACAAAGTCTTATATGATGTAAAGCGCTCCTGAGGACACATGGGAATATCGTCAAGCTAGGTTTCATCACATTCATATGATTCGCATTCGGTACTTTGATAATTTGGTATGTGGGTGGACCGGTGCTTGGGTATTGTCCTTACTTGGACAAGCATCCCACTTACTATTAACCTCTATTGCAAGCATCCGCAACTACAACAAAAGTATTAAGGTAAACCTAACCATAGCATGAAACATATGGATCCAAATCAGCCCCTTACGAACCAACGCATAAACTAGGGTTTAAGCTTCTGTCACTCTAGCAACCCATCATCTACTTATTACTTCACAATGTCTTCCTCTAGCCCCAAATAATGGTGAAGTGTCATGTAGTCAACGTTCACATAACACCACTAGAGGAGAGACAACATACATCTCATCAAAATATTGAACGAATACCAAATTCACATGACTACTAATAGCAAGACTTCTCCCATGTCCTCAGGAACAAAAGTAACTACTCACAAAGCATAAAAATGTTCATAATCAGAGGTGTATTAATATGCATATAGGATCTGAACACATGATCTTCCACCAATTGAACCAACTAGCATCAACTACAAGGAGTAATTAACACTACTAGCAACCTACTAGCACCAGTCCCGGACTTGGAGACAAGAATTGGATACAAGAGATGAACTAGGGTTTTGAGATGAGATGGTGCTGATGAAGATGTTGATGGAGATTGCCCTCTCCCGATTAGAGGAGTGTTGGTGATGACTATGGCGATGATTTCCCCCTCCGGGAGGGAAGTTTCCCCGGCAGAACAGCTCCGCCAGAGACCTAGATTGGTTCCACCAAGGTTCCGCCTCGTGGCGGCGGAGTTTCGTCCGAGAAGATGGCTTATGAATTTTTTCCCATCGAAAGACTCCATATAGCAGAAGATGGCCACCGGAGGGCCACCAGGGGGCCACGAGGTAGGGGGCGCGCCTAGGGGGTAGGGCGCGTCCCCCACCCTCGTGGGCAGGGTGTGGCCCCCCTGGTGAAGTTCTTGCTCTCAATATTTTTATATATTTGGAAAACATCTTCCGTGAAGTTTCAGGACTTTTGGACCTGTGCAGAATAGGTCTCTAATATTTGCTCCTTTTCCAGCCCAGAATCCCAGCTGCCGGCATTCTCCCTCTTTATGTAAACCTTGTAAAATAAGAGAGAATAGGCATAAGTATTGTGACATAATGTGTAATAACAGCCCATAATGCAATAAATATTGATATAAAAGCATGATGCAAAATGGACGTATCAACTCCCCCAAGCTTAGACCTCGCTTGTGCTCAAGCGAAAAGCCGAAATCAAAAAATATGTCCACATGTTTAGACATAGAGGTGTCGATAAAAATAAAATACGGACATGAGGGCATCATGATCATTCTTAGAACAGCAACTCATATAATTCTTTTTCATATAATCTCTAATGTTAGAGTAATAATTCAATCACAATATCAAGTATGAATCGTAAACTTCATTGAAAACTAACAAACTACAATATCAGTCATTGAAGCAATTGCAATTTATCATAACATAGGAAAGATTCAATGTATAAGAGCTTTTCAGCAAGTCCACATACTCAACTATCATATAATCTTTCACAATTGCTGACACTCACGCAATACTTATGGGTATGGAGTTTTAACCGGACACAGAGAAAGACATGGGCTTATAGACTTGCCTCCCAACGTTTTACCTCAAGGGTAATGTCAACAGTAATAGTTCATGAAACTCCCTCATGTAATTGTAAGTTTTTCTTAACCTTTAGTTTAGGGCTGTAATCTCTTTCTTTCTATGTACAGTTTGTTTCTTTGAGACTACAATAAAGGGCTGTGGGGTTTTTGCCCTACAGTAAATATTCAAAAAAAACAGTAATAGTTCATGAAAACTCACATCCAATTAGCCATATATACCAGGATCTTTCCAACATATTGTGCTTGCCAAAGGATAAAGTGTAAAAAGGAAGGGTGAAAATCACCATGACTCTTATGCAATGTAGGAGATAAAAGTAAAAGATAGGCCCTTCGCAGAGGGAAGCAAAGGTTGTCATGCGCTTTTATGGTTGGATGCACAAAATCTTAATGCGAAAGAACATCAGTTTATATTGCCACTTGTGATATGTACCTTTATTATGCAGTCTGTCGCTTTTATTACTTCCATATCACACGATCGTATAAAGCTTATTTCCTCCACACCAATCAATCGTACATATTTAGAGAGCAATTTTTATTGCTTGCACCGATGAAAACTTACTTGATGGATCTTACTCAATCCATAGGTAGATATGGTGGACTCTTATGGCAAGACTGGTTTGAGGGTATTTGGAAGCATAAGTAGTATCTCTACTTGGTGCAATGAATTTGGCTAGCATGAGGGGGAAAGGCAAGCTCATCATGTTGGAAGATCCAAGACAATATAATTCATCTCAGATGTAAGAAAACATAACCAATTACGTTGTCTTTCTTGTTCAATCTCAACTCTTTAGCTTGTCATATTTTAATGAGTGCTCACAATCATAAAACATGTCCAAGATATTATATTTATATGTGAAGACCTCTCTTTCTTTATTACTTCCTATTAATTGCAACGATGACCAAAAGTATGTTTGTCAACCCTCAACAACTTTTATTCATCATACCTTTTCTATGTGAGCTCATTACTCTCCATAAGACTCACATGATCTCTTTGTTTCTTTTTATTTCTTTCTCTTTTCCTTTATTCCCTTAGGATCATGGAAAAACAATCAAGCCCTTGACTCAACACTAATCTTTATTATATAGCTCATGGACTCGATTACATAGAAGGATAATAAAGCAAAACTCACAACTAGATCACACTAAGAACTTTTATTCTACTAGATCAAGATATTACCAAAAGGACCGAACTAAGAAAAACGGTAAAGATAAAGTGATGGTGATACGATACCGGGGCACTCCCCCAAGCTTGGCAATTGCCAAGTGGAGTGCCCATACCAGATACTCAATTCTTCTTTGTTGGTGGAGACGGTGGGGATTTTGTTGATGGCGTAGGCTTGTCGTCCTTGTTCCAGGGCATAGGCTCACCATCATAGAAGGATGATCGAGTCTCCTGAAACCTTAAATCTACAGCCAAGCTCATCCTCTTGAAGCTATATTCATACTCATAGTTTTGGTTTTGCAGGTCATAAATCTGGGCTTGGAGGTGCTCGATTTTCTCATGAAGCTTGAAGATGGCCTCCCCAATGTCCTTGACGTCCAGCTTGTGGTTGTTGGTGAACTCCGTGATCATAATGTGATTGGAATCAAGTCCACGCTCCACCATCTCTTGACACTTGAAAACTTCTTGCTCCAATGCCTCGAGCCTGGCCTCAGTGCTTCAGGTCTTCCTTGGTCCCTCAGCATCGCGGATGTGCAACAACCCCTCACGCATCTCTATGGTTTGAGGGTGTTGCAGCACTTCTGCGAGGTAGGGGTTGATGACCTTCTCGAAGAACTGGTCCTTGGGGGCACTTGAAGACGACATGAAGACTTGGATCTGCCAGAGAAACAGCTCGAAACAAAGACAAGAGATTTTTGCGTGATATGGGAGTCAAACCCCAGGAGATTATATAATGAATTTTTACCGACCAAAATACGTGTCGTGTACGAAAACGGAGTCCGGAGAGCACACGAGGTGCCCACGAGGTATGGGGGCGCGCCCTCCACCCTCGTGGAGCCCTCGTGTCCTTCCCGGACTGCTGCTTATTTTTCTATTTTTCTAAATATTCCAATACGGAGAAATATTGCCTTAGAAACTGTTTTGGAGTCGGTTTACTTACCGTACCACATACCTATTCCTTTTCGGAGTCTGAAACGTTCCAGAAAGTGTCCCTTATGTATTCTGTAACATCCCAAAATTCTAAATTTTGGAATGTTATAATAAATAGATAGATTTGATTGATTGTTTGATTGATTGACTGAAAGTGAGTGAATTCGAAACTTTTTGAAGGTTAAATGAGAGGGAACAAAAGGACTTTCCCAAACTTTCATATTTGCTTCCTGATCTCCATGAATTCAAATTATTTTCAAACACAAAAACCCGGAGAGAAGAAGACATGACTTCTTCCATTTATTTTAATGACAAGGGGTGTTGAAAATATTTGAATTTCATTTGAAAATATTTTCCAATTCAGAAACTTTATGCAACTCAATGATTTTCACGAGAGAAGATAAAATGACTTCTTCAAAACATATGAAATATGAGTTGGGAGTTTCGAAGAATCAAATTCAAAGCCCTTTTGAATTTATTTTCAATTTGGAGTTATTTGAGTTTTATTCAAATTATTTTTCTCCAAAAATAAAATATATGGAAATTAGGGTAACATGATTCCCTACAATAGAAAATTGGAGAGAAATAAATTTGAAATCATTTTGATATTTTTAAAATGATTTTTTTGGATTTTAATAGACCAGTAGCACTCTTTGATTTATCTGATTTTGTGTGTATTTTATTTAATGCTAGAAAAATGTCCATGTTGTTGGAAATCTTTTTCTGAAAATTTTGATATATTATATGCCTATATAATATTTTGCTTTATTTTCTTTTTCTTTCTTTTCTCTTTGTAAAAAAAATCCTCCGCCGAACTGGGCCGGCCCAGCTCCCAGGCCAGGCCACGGCCCAGCCCACCTCCGCGCCCATCCCCAATCTCCCGCAGGAGACCGACTCCCGCACGGGAGCGCCGCCGCCGGAGTCCGCCCGGACTCCTCCTTCCTTGCCCCCTCCTCCACGCCAGCGCCGTCCCCTCCTCCTATAAAGCCGCCGCCTGGATCCCCCTCTCTCTCCCGCATCTCGCCGCTCGAAGCCGAGCCGCCGCCGCGCCGTTTGCCGTCGCTGCCGCAGCTCCGCCGCCCTGCCCCGCACTCCACCGCCGCCGCCGACCGCCACCGTTGCCACCATCGGCCCCGCCGCCCAGCGCCGCCCCTCCCCGTCCACTCCGCCCTCGCCGCCGGCCACCAGAGCCACCGCTCCGGTCAAGCCCGAGCCGGCCGCTGTCGCCGGAGTTTAACCTCGCCGCCGCCGGTTTTCTTGCGAAAACCGTCAAACCGCAGAGAACCGTGGTAAAAACCGCCGCCGACCGGTCCGATTCAACTTGGTTTTTTTTCCTATATAAACCGTTTTTTTATTTAACGGGCGTTCATTGTTTAGATCTTTTTAGCGAACGGTTTTTGTTCATTAGGGTTCAGTAGTGAACGTTCACTGTTTAGTATTTTCTTTTTTTCTGTTTTAATTTTCGGCCAGGGACCTATTCGTGATAACTTTCTTCACAGATTAGTCCCTGTACTTCAATCTATCACTACTTTTTACTCGTTAGTCCAAATCCAACGAAACCAACGCCCACTTCTTCGTTATGATGTCCTCTATCCAGTAATCCAACCCAAACATGTTTTGAAAATTTTAAAATTTGAATTAGATCAGATTAGAATTCAAACTACTTTTGATCATATCTTTTTATCCGTAACTCCGTTTGAGTTGATTCTTTTTGCAAATCGAAGCTCTTGACCTAAACTTTCTGATAAGGCCAAATTCATATAATTTTGGTACTGTTAGAAATTGTTTGATGTTGCAAGAGCTATTTGCTTGGTTTTGATGTTTTCCGAATCGTCTTCTTCGTTCTTTTTGATTTTTTTGAGTGATTGCTTATGTGTGGTTACTATTGCTTGCTTATGATAGATTGACCGGAGTGTGACGAGTAGATCTATCAAGAGTTTTGAGTGCGAATCATCTTCATCAACATTGCAGGCAAGTTCACACTTTGATCATACTTTTTCTACAACCCAGTTTTAATGCATTAGATCAATCCTCTCACATTGCATGATTAGGATCTAATTAAACTGTGGGATGGGAAGTAGATGAGGTAGTACCTATTACCTGTATTATTATGAAACCTTTGGGAGTTACTTCTACGTTTGCTTATTATGCCATGCTATGCTAGTAGACGTGGATTGGGTGAGTGATATCCATGACAGATGTGAGTTGTTAATTCTAATGGTTTATCTAAGGTGGCAACTTAAACACACACCTGGGTGGATTGAGGCACCTGATGTCTATCAGGACTTGCCTGTTTTATTTTGGACCGCCACCCAGGCTCAAAGGGATCATAAGATTTTTCATACTAGAAACTTCCGTGTGCAGCCACAAGCCATTATGGGCTCTGGCATAGTTGACTAAGTTGTGCGAACTCTTACAGTGGTAGACTAGCAGATGTAGGGGATGTAGGTGTACCGGTCTACCCGATCGTAAGGTGCTAGCGCTTCTGAAAGACTATGTCTCGGTCATCCGTTTCTCAAACACCGTGTAGTGCGAGAAATCCAACGGAGGCGATCGAGTCTTGTGGGGAAAAGTGCGCAAACCTCTGCAGAGTGTATAAACTAATCATGATTAGCCATGTCCCCGGTTATGGACATCTTGAGTATCTAGTTCTTGGATTATCCTGTTGATCTCATCACGTTACTTTAAATGAATATTGTTGGGTTTAATGATGTTACTTAATTGGGATTGAGAATGCTGTCAACCATTCTCAATGTTCAACAACCACCATGATAGTTAAATAAAATTTATTCCTTTGCAGTAGGGAAAAATTGGCTTTACGCAAAAACCTTATAACCATAGAGCTTTTCCACCAGCCATACATGCATATAGTGATAGCCATTGTTCATCATTTTCTCTATGGTGTGAATTTGCCAGTACATTCAATGTACTAACCCGTTTCGGGCTGCAACGTCTCATGTTGCAGGTTTCTTACGTCGAGTAAGTGATACGTTAGGGTTACGATTTCTACAATCAACTTTGCCGTTGGTGTTGATGGGAATCCACAACCTTGTTGCTTCCGCTATATGGATTGAGGTAATAGTATTTACGTTACTTTATACATGTGATTTACCTCTGTTATAAATCCTTCGAGTACTGTGTGTGTCAGCATACCGATCCAGGGATGACACTTAAGCACAGAGACTTGACCCATTCGGGTCGGGTCGCTACAAGATGGTATCAGAGCACATGTTGACTGTAGGACGTGACCCTAGAAACTGGCAAGCCCATAGCAAAGATTTTTCTCTACAACTTTCCCTTTCAAAAAGATCTTTTACCTCTCTTCTCTTCTGAGCTTATTCAAAAATTCTCTTTAGTGAGACCATACCCCTTTCCCCTTTTGACCACGAAGATTCGACTGATGAGACCACTCCAAGAAGTACAGGATATCAGACTAGTAAGACCATTCGGAATGAAGAGGATTTTACCATACATTATGATAATGGAAACTACAGCTGTTGAAGACTCTGAAGACTAGGAGAATTGGAGGCTCTGAAGAATTCCCAGATTCGTATGACCTAGGAAGGCTACCCTTATGGAACTTGGCAGACTATGGAAGTTGTCAATACCCGAGATCAAGGTGTATCGGAGAAAGACTAAAACAAGGAGCATGAGAACTCGAAGTTTTGAGGCAGGAGATATCAACTATGAAATGATAGCTCATGGGAAAGACAAGAGCAGAAACACGGTTATCCGTGATGTCATCGCCCGCTAATGCTATTGTCACTGTGCGGAGTTAAGCATGCATATGCATGGAAGGATTTGATGGTAGAAGGCTGATGGAGCATCTATCAGCAAGAGATGCAGTTTTAACCTTAGATGGTGTATCACTAGGATCTGAAGTGTTGCATCAAGAAGTTAAGATGGACATGCAGGAAGTTGTATTTGACGAGAAAGCATTTCGTGAAGAACTTAGGACCCAGAAGTTGAAGTAGCCAAGCTGGAGGAGCAGAACCTCGAGATACCGGAGATTCGTCAGGAACTAAAGGACAGTAGGACATGGTTCATGCCAAGGATGTTGAAACCTATAAGTTGGAATGCAACTCCAGAAATATTGAAGGACGCCACGATAGACTTTGCGTCAACAGAGATTGATTTGGCAAAAGAACTTGAGAAGGACAGGCATGATCGGCAGAAGCCATTGGAGGCATGAACAAGGCTTGAAGAATTTGGAGACGTTGAAGATTTATTGACCTTTAGGAGACCAAACCCCTGTATTATACCTACGTTAGATGCGACGTTTGTGAGCTGTCATTTGTTTGATGTTTTTCGACAGCCACAACAAAAATCTGTCTTTTCAAAACTTTTGTTTGTATTGTCTGCATCCCTCTTGATCTCTCTTATCTCACCCCAAAACCCATGGAACCAATAGAGGATGAATGAAGATGAGCTTATATTTTCTGGACCGATAAGTCAATTGGAGACGGACCGATGGATTCAGAACATGGAGGATCACATGAAGAATAACCCTATAGTTGGATATGATATGACCCATCATGCTCTTCAGTGCTTTGAAAGAGGTGCTGCTACTTGGTGGAGGATGTACCAAACCATAAATGGATGGCAAGGAGTAACCACTTGGAAAGATTTTAAGTTAACTTTGCTAAAGTCTCAGTTTGTGTCCCAGAAATTGGAACCTTATGGAAAGGATATAAAGAAACCTTGTGCATGCAAGCTTTGTGGAGAAATAGGACACACCCATAAAGAACACAAGGATGAATGCCCGAATTGTGAAGAAAGTCACCCAGTTGAAGAATGCCCAACTAGGCAGATCACTTGTTTCTTGTGTGAAGGGACTACTCACTATCCTGCTCAGTGTCACATTTACCCCATGGTACAACGAACCATCCAGCAGAAGAAAGAAGTAATGAAAGGAGCCCTTATGGAAAGTTTAGAAGAACCTGTGATGAAGGAAGATGTGGAGGACACACCCAAAGAGGAACCAATTAAACCCTACACCAAGTCTTGCTATTCATGTGGAGAAGAAGGACACATCTCCCAGAATTGTATGAATGGGAATCTAGTAGAATTCCCGACTGAGGAAGTAGAGTATGACCCACAGGAAATAGAAGCCCTGATTGGAATGGAAAAGTCCAGAAAGAGAAGTAGATTGGATTCCAGGAAGGATCTGAGTCATGTCACCTGTTATAGGTGCAAGGAGTCAGGGCACTACCACAACAATTGCCCAAAAAGGAAGCCAAGGACCCAAGTAGGCTATATAATCACAAGGAAACCTCGAATCTTCTCAGAAGTAATATGTTTCCGTTGTAATGAAGCAGGGCACTTTGCCAGAGAATGCCCCAAGGAGAAGGAAACTTGTGCTAGATAGTTGAGTTTGCAACAAAAGAAATGGAGTAGTAGAAGTGAGAACATTTTTCTTTTATATTGAGGTGTTGAGTTGAGACATGTAATGGAGAAGCGAGAGATTGTAAACATTTGAGAAGCATCGTTGGTACTGATATGGATTTTATGAGTTGTTACTCTATGAAGAAGGATTTTGACCATTTTTGAGGATAAAAGAAATATGGTCTATGGAAGATTTGTGCATTTTAATGGTGGTAGTACCCTGTAATGGACTTCGGACAAAATGAATACGAGTTTTGTCTCGATATGTGTGATGCCCCAAGAGTATGTGGGATGAAGTTGGAGACCGACAGTTGTTTGGACCAAAGGTGATCAAAGGAGTCAGAAGAGAATGTTAAGTTGATTCGAGATAGACTGAAGGTAGCTCAGTCCAGGCAGAAGAGTTATGTAGACTCAAAAACTCAAGGAGGTAGTCTATGAAATTGGAGACAGAGCATGTCTTCATGTGTTCCCTCTGCGAGGAGTTAAACGAATTGGAGTTAAGGTAAAGTTAGCCCCGAGATTTGTAGGACCATACCGAGTTTTGGAGCGTATGAGAGAAGTGGCCTACAAGTTTGAGTTACCCGAAGGACTGTCAGGAGTTCAAGATGTGTTTCACGTTTCCCAGTTGAAGAAGTGCCATGCAGAGATGGCCAATATTCCCCTGTAAGGACGCTTGACCCTAGAAAGGATAATGATGTTCCACGAAGTGGAATACGGACTCCATAAGTATAAGTTTATATCTCGGTATGTGGGATAACCCACGAGGATGGGGAGATAAATTACTATTGGATATAAAGGAGGTATGATGTCGGAAATATGGATCAATGGAAACTCCATGATGAGTCTGAGTAATCATGTCCTAGATTGGTGCCAATATAAGGAAGGAAGACAATACAATTGGATGGATTTAAGAATACTAGGAAGTTGGAAGTTGGAACAATGATCAGTTGCCCGATGATAAGTTCAAGGACTACAAGTGATGAGATGGGCCATAACCCACAGGCCCCAGGACCTGCCAAGAAGCAAGCACATTCTTGCTGAAGGAAAAACCCTAGAGGAAGTTACGATTTTATCGACAGACGATTTTATAGGAGTTTACGCAAAACCTGAGAGTTGTGAAGGAACGATAGATGTTTGTCTGGCTTGCAGAATCAATGGATTATTCCGAACTTGGTTCGTCGACGAGAGAAATTCTGCAATGCTTGTGAGGATGACCGAGTGTTACAATGCGAGATTCGCTAAACCGTATACAAGGTAATGATTTGGGTGCGGGATGGATTGATCACCATACCGACTTACTCTTATTATTCGCCTTGCTATATGAGATGGTAAATCTGAGTGACTTACCTATAGTAGAGAGACGACGATGAAAACCTTGTTTAAACCTTAGAATAGTATAGGTATTTTTCCCTTGTACACGGCAGCTTTGCCAACCGTAGGTTATACGGTGAGGATCACCCAAACCCA
Source organism: Triticum urartu (assembly GCF_056163025.1). Classification (NCBI taxonomy): domain Eukaryota; kingdom Viridiplantae; phylum Streptophyta; class Magnoliopsida; order Poales; family Poaceae; genus Triticum; species Triticum urartu. The sequence goes on from NC_141876.1 coordinate 24,914,303, forward strand.
TTTCCTGCAGGAGAAACCATAAATTGCTGACCACCATGAGATATCGATAGTTGTTTAGTTTTGGCGCCAGCCCCGTCAGCTAAGAAGACCCAATCTCGGAATAACCTTACCAAGAGGAAAGACAAAAGAATTGAGGAAAAGGTTATGCCACTACCGGAAGAACTCAGAGAAGGAATTTTCTCGAGGATCTGAGAAGACCGACCCTGTCAAGAATAAAGATGGAGTATATGAGTATTGATGGAACCGTAACCATGCTTCTAAGGGTGGTAGCACCCCATACCCCGGAGACGATTGATGGATTTTGAGGAGACCCCCAAACCCTAACCTATTTCTTGCTAGCCTCTCCGAATCTCGAGGACGAGATTCATTTTAAGGGTGGTAGGTTTGTAACATCCCAAAATTCTAAATTTTGGAATGTTATAATAAATAGATAGATTTGATTGATTGTTTGATTGATTGACTGAAAGCGAGTGAATTCGAAACTTTTTGAAGGTTAAATGAGAGGGAAGAAAAGGACTTTCCCAAACTTTCATATTTGCTTTCTGATCTCCATGAATTCAAATTATTTTCAAACACAAAACCCCGGAGAGAAGAAGACATGACTTCTTCCATTTATTTTAATGACAAGGGGTGTTGAAAATATTTGAATTTCATTTGAAAATATTTTCCAATTCAGAAACTTTATGCCACTCAATGATTTTCACGAGAGAATATAAAATGACTTCTTCAAAACATATGAAATATGAGTTGGGAGTTTTGAAGAATCAAATTCAAAGCCCTTTTGAATTTATTTTCAATTTGGAGTTATTTGAGGTTTATTCAAATTATTTTTCTCCAAAAATAAAATATATGGAAATTAGGGTAACATGATTCCCTACAACAGAAAATTGGAGAGAGATAAATTTGAAATCATTTTGATATTTTTAAAATGATTTTTTTTGGATTTTAATAGACCAGTAGCACTCTTTGATTTATCTGATTTTGTGTGTATTTTATTTAATGCTAGAAAAATGTCCATGTTGTTGGAAATCTTTTTCTGAAAATTTTGATATATTATATGCCTATATAATATTTTGCTTTATTTTCTTTTTCTTTCTTTTCTCTCTGTAAAAAAAATTCCTCCGCCGAACTAGGCCGGCCCAGCTCCCAGGCCAGGCCACGGCCCAGCCCACCTCCGCGCCCATCCCCAATCTCCCGCAGGAGACCGACTCCCGCACGGGAGCGCCACCGCCGGAGTCCGCCCGGGCTCCTCCTTCCTTGCCCCCTCCTCCACGCCAGCGCCCTCCCCTCCTCCTATAAAGCCGCCGCCTGGATCCCCCTCTCTCTCCCGCATCTCGCCGCTCGAAGCCGAGCCGCCGCCGCGCCGTTTGCCGTCGCTGTCGCAGCTCCGCCGCCATGCCCCGCACTCCACCGCCGCCGCCAACCGCCGCCGTGGCCACCATCGGCCCCGCCGCCCAGCGCTGCCCCTCCCCGTCCACTCCGCCCTCGCCGCCGGCCACCAGAGCCACCGCTCCGGTCAAGCCCGAGCCGGCCGCTGTCGCCGGAGTTTAACCTCGCCGCCGCCGGTTTTCTTGCGAAAACCGTCAAACCGCAGAGAACCGTGGTAAAAACCGCCGCCGACCGGTCCGATTCAACTTGGTTTTTTTCCTATATAAACCGTTTTTTTATTTAACGGGCGTTCTCTGTTTAGATCTTTTTAGCGAACGGTTTTCGTTCGTTAGGGTTCAGTAGTGAACGTTCACTGTTTAGTATTTTCTTTTTTTTCTGTTTTAATTTTCGGCCAGGGACCTATTCGTGATAACTTTCTTCACAGATTTGTCCCTGTACTTCAATCTATCACTACTTTTTACTCGTTGGTCCAAATCCAATGAAACCAACGCCCACTTCTTCATTATGATGTCCTCTATCCAGTAATCCAACCCAAACATGTTTTTGAAAATTTTAAAATTTGAATTATATCAGATTTGAATTCAAACTTCTTTTGATCATATCTTTTTATCCGTAACTCCGTTTGAGTTGATTCTTTTTGCAAATCAAAGCTCTTGACCTAAACTTTCTGATAAGGCCAAATTCATATAATTTTGGTACTGTTAGAAATTGTTTTATGTTGCAAGAGCTATTTGCTTGGTTTTAATGTTTTCCGAATCGTCTTCTTCGTTCTTTCTGATTTTTTTGAGTGATTGCTTATGTGTGGTTGCTATTGCTTGCTTACGATAGATTGACCGGAGTGTGACGAGTAGATCTATCAAGAGTTTTGAGTGCGAATCATATTCATCAACATTGCAGGCAAGTTCACACTTCGATCATACTTTTTCTACAACCCAGTTTTAATGCATTAGATCAATCCTCTCACATTGCATGATTAGGATCTAATTAAACTGTGGGATGGGAAGTAGATGAGGTAGTACCTATTACCTGTATTATTATGAAACCTTTGGGAGTTACTTCTATGTTTGCTTATTATGCCATGCTATGCTAGTAGACGTGGATTGGGTGAGTGATATCCATGACAGATGTGAGTTGTTAATTCTAATGGTTTATCTAAGGTGGCAACTTAAACACACATCTGGGTGGATTGAGGCACCTGATGTCTATCAGGACTTGCCTGTTTTATTTTGGACCGCCACCCAGGCTCAAAGGGATCATAAGATTTTTCATACTAGAAACTTCCGTGTGCAGCCACAAGCCATTATGGGCTCTGGCATAGTTGACTAAGTTGTGCGAACTCTTACAGTGGTAGACTAGCAGATGTAGGGGATGTAGGTGTACCGGTCTACCCGATCGTAAGGTGCTAGCACTTCTGAAAGACTATGTCTCGGTCATCCGTTTCTCAAACACCGTGTAGTGCGAGAAATCCAACGGAGGCGATCGAGTCTTGTGGGGAAAAGTGCGCAAACCTCTGCAGAGTGTATAAACTAATCATGATTAGCCATGTCCCCGGTTATGGACATCTTGAGTATCTTGTTCTTGGATTATCTTGTTGATCTCATCACGTTACTTTAAATGAATATTGTTGGGTTTAATGATGTTACTTAATTGGGATTGAGAATGCTGTCAACCATTCTCAATGTTCAACAACCACCATGATAGTTAAATAAAATTTATTCCTTTGCAGTAGGGAAAAATTGGCTTTACGCAAAAACCTTATAACCATAGAGCTTTTCCACCAGCCATACATGCATATAGTGATAGCCATTGTTCATCATTTTCTCTATGGTGTGAATTTGCCAGTACATTCAATGTACTGACCCGTTTCGGGCTGCAACGTCTCATGTTGCAGGTTTCTTACGTCGAGTAAGTGACACGTTAGGGTTACGATTTCTACACTCAACTTTTCCGTTGGTGTTGATGGGAATCCACAACCTTGTTGCTTCCGCTATATGGATTGAGGTAATAGTATTTACGTTACTTTATACATGTGATTTACCTCTGTTATAAATCCTTCGAGTACTGTGTGTGTCAGCATACCGATCCAGGGATGACACTTAAGCACATAGACTTAACCCATTCGGGTCGGGTCGCTACATATTCCTCCGGGGTTACGATTTCAATAACATTGGTTTCAATATTTATGTGATTACCTGAGATATAGTGTTTGATTCTTTGACCGTTCACCACCTTCGGATTGGTGCCTTCGAAGTTATTGATTTTTATGGCACCGGAACGGTAGACCTCCTCGATAACGTAAGGACCTTCCCATTTAGATAGAAGTTTTCGTGCAAAAAATCTTAAACGAGAGTTGTATAACAATACATAATCACCTACATTAAACTCACGCTTTTGTATCCTTTTGTCATGCCATCTTTTAACTTTTTCCTTAAACAACTTGGCATTTTCGTAGGCTTGGGTTCTCCATTCATCAAGTGAGCTAATATCAAATAACCTCTTCTCATCGGCAAGTTTAAAATCATAATTAAGTTATTTAATAGCCCAATAAGCCTTGTGTTCTAGTTCGAGAGGTAAGTGACATGCTTTTCCATAGACCATTTTATACGAAGACATACCCATAGGATTTTTGTATGCAGTTCTAGAGGCCCATAATGCATCATCAAGTTTCTTGGACCAATTCTTTCTAGACCTATTAACAGTCTTTTGCAAAATTAATTTTAGTTCTCTATTACTCAATTCTACTTGACCACTAGTCTGAGGGTGATAAGGAGATGCAATTCTATGATTAACATCATATTTAGCAAGCATTTCACGGAAAGCACCATGAATAAAATGTGAACCACCATTAGTCATTAAATATCTAGGGACTCCAAATCTTGGAAAAATAACTTCTTTAAGCATTTTAATAGAAGTGTTATGATCAGCACTACTAGTTGGAATAGCTTCTACCCACTTAGTAACGTAATCAACAGCAACTAAAATATGTGTATAACCATTAGATGAAGGGAAAGGTCCCAAACATCAAATGGTTCAATAACAAGTGAATAATTCATAGGCATTTCTTGACGTCTACTGATATTACCAATTCTTTGACATTCATCACAAGATAAGACAAACTTACGGGCATCCTTGAAGAGAGTATGCCAATAAAAACCAGATTGCAGTACCTTATGTGCAGTTCTACCTCCAGCATGGTGTCCTCCATAAGCTTTAGTGTGACACTTGCGTAGGATCTGTTCCTGTTCATGCTCAGGTACACAACATCTAATAACACCATCTACTCCTTCCTTATAAAGATGTGGGTCATCCCAAAAGTAATGCCTCAAATCATAGAAGAATTTTTTTTCCTTTGCTGGCATGTGAAACTAGGTGGTATAAACTTAGCAAAAATGTAATTAGCATAATCAGCATACCATGGAGCAGTATGAGAACCATTTATGACATTTAATTGCTCATCAGGAAAGCTATCATCAATAGGTAGTGGGTCATCAAGCACATTTTCTAACCTAGACAAGTTGTCCGCAATGGGGTTCTCAGCTCCTTTTCTATCAACAATATGCAAATCAAATTCTTGTAGCAAGAGAACCCATCTAATAAGTCTAGGTTTAGCATCTTTCTTTTCCATAAGATATTTAATAGTAGCATGACCAGTTTGAATAGTTACTTTAGAATCAACAATACAAGGTCTAAACTTATCACAAGCAAATACAACTGCTAAGAATTCTTTTTGAGTTGTAGCATAATTTCTTTGAGCATTGTCTAGAATTTTACTAGCATATTGAATAACATTTAGTTTCTTATCAACTCTTTGTCCTAGAACAACACCTACGGCATAATCACTAGCATCACACATAATTTCAAAGGGTAAATTCCAATCAGGTGGCTGAACAATAGGTGCAGAAATCAATGCTTTCTTAAGTATTTCAAATGCTTCTACACAATCATCATCAAAGACAAATGGTATATCTTTTTGTAATAAATTAGTCAGAGGCCGAGAAATTTTTGAGAAGTCCTTAATGAACCTCCTATAAAAACCGGCATGACCAAGGAAACTTCTTATACCTTTGATGTCCTTGGGACATGGCATCTTTTCAATAGCATCAACCTTGGCTTTATCAACTTCAATACCTCTTTCAGAAACTTTATTCCCCAAGACAATACCTCCATTAACCATAAAGTGGCACTTTTCCCAATTCAAGACAAGATTAGTTTCTTTGCATCTCTGCAAAACTCGATCAAGGTTGCTCAAGCAATCATCAAAAGAAGATCCATAGACGGAAAAGTCATCAATGAAAACATCACAAATCTTTTCACAAAAGTCAGAGAATATAGCCATCATGCATCTTTGAAAGGTAGCAGGTGCATTACATAAACCAAAAGGCATACGTCTATAAGCAAAAGTACCAAAAGGGCATGTAAAAGTAGTCTTTGATTGATCTTTGGCTGACACAGGTATTTGAGAGAAACCAGAATAACCATCTAGAAAGCAAAAATGTGTATGTTTGGACAATCTTTCTAGCATTTGATCAATAAAAGGTAAGGGGTAATGATCCTTTTTAGTAGCCTTATTTAATTTGCGGAAATCAATTACCATCCAATAACCTGTAATAAATCTTTGAGGAATCAATTCATCTTTATCATTAGAAACAACAGCAATACCTCACTTTTTAGGGACACAATGGACAGGGCTTACCCATTGACTATCAGCAACGGGATAAATTATACCTGCCTCAAGGAGCTTTAGTATCTCCTTTCTTACCACTTCTTTCATTTTAGGATTCAGCCGGCATCGATGATCACGAACTGGTTTAGCATCTTCTTCCAAATTAATTTTATGTTGACATAGAGTGGGACTAATGCCCTTAAGATCATCAAGAGTATACCCAATAGCAGTGCGGTGCTTCTTCAAAGTTTTCAATAATCTCTCTTCCTCATGCTCTGAAAGGTTAGCACTAATAATAACAGGATATATCTTTTTCTCATCAAGATAAGCATATTTAAGAGTATCAGGCAATGGTTTAAGCTCAAACACGGGGTCACCCTTGGGTGGAAGAGGATCCCCTAGGATTTCAACAGGCAAATTATGTTTCAGAGTAGGTTCCTGTTTAAAGAATACTTCATCTATTTCCCTTCTTTCATTCATAAACATATCATTTTCATGGTCTAGCAAATATTGTTCTAAAGGATCACTAGGAGGTACGACAATAGAAGCAAGACCAATAATTTCATCCTTACTAGGTAATTCTTCTTCACGGTGTTGTCTACTAAATTTAGAAAAATTAAATTCATGAGTCATATCATCTAAACCGATAGTAACAACATCTCTTTTGCAATCTATGGTAGCATTAACAGTATTTAAGAAGGGTCTACCAAATATAATGGGACAAAAGCTATCTTGTGGGGAACCAAGAACAAGAAAATCAGCAGGATATTTAGTTTTTCCACACAAGACTTCAACATCTCTAACAATTCCCATTGGTGAAATAGTATCTCTATTGGCAAGTTTAATTGTAACATCAATATCTTCTAACTCAACAGGTGCAATATCATGCATAGTTTCTCTATAAAGGCTAACAGGTATTGCACTAGCACTGGCACCCATATCACATAAGCCATGATAACAATGATCTCCTATTTTAACAGAAATAACAGGCATGCCTACCACAGGTCTAGGTTTATATTTATCACGGGGTTTAGCAATTCTAGCAGTTTCATCATAGAAGTAAATAACATGCCCATCAATATTATCAGACAAGAGATCTTTAACAATAGCAATATTAGGTTCAACTTTAACTTACTCAGGAGGTGTATATGTTTTAATATTGCTTTTACGAACCACTATTGAAGCTTTAGCATGATCCTTTATCCTAACAGGGAAAGGTGGTTTCTTAACACAAGAAGTAGGAACAATAGGATCATTATAAGTGATAGTCTTTTCTTCAACTTTAATAGGTGCAACTACTTTTACTTATATGGGAGGATGATATTTAAACCACTTCTCCTTGGGGAGATCAACATAAGCAGCAAAAGATTCACAGAAAGAAGCTACTATCTCAAAGTCAACTCCATATTTAGTGCTAAATTTACGAAAAATATCGGTATCCATAAAAGATTTAACACAATCAAAACTAGGTGTCATACCTGACTCCTTACCATTGTCGAGGTCCCAATCTTCAGAGTTGCACTTAATCCTTTCCAATAAATTCCATTTGAATTCAATAGTCTTCATCATAAAAGAGCCAGCACAAGAAGTATCAAGCATGGTGAGATTGTTACCAGAAAGCCGAGCATAATTTTTTTGAATAATCATTTCTCTTGAGAGCTCATGATTGGGGCATGAATATAACATTGATTTAAGCCTCCCCCAAGCTTGAGCAATGATTTCTCCTTCGCGAGGCCAAAAATTATATATGTAATTGCGATCACGATGAACAAGATGCATAGGATAAAACTTCTGATGAAATTCCAATTTCAATCGTTTGTAATTCCAAGACCTCATATCATCACATAGCCTATACCATGTCGACGCATCTCCCCTCAAAGATAAAGGGAAGACCTTCTTCTTAACAACATCTTCGGGTACACCTGCAAGCTTAAATAATCCATAAACTTCATCCACATATATCAGATGTTCATGAGGATGTTTTGTTCCATCTCCTAAAAAAGGATTAGCTAGCAGTTTTTCTATCATACCCGAAGGAACTTCAAAGCAAGCATTTTCATTTTCATTTTCAGTAGGTTCAGTAGGTTTAGGAGCAACTCTTTGCTCTACTGGTCGGGGTGAAGATACCCCGAACAAGCCCCTTAGAGGATTACTTTCCATGGAAACAAGTGACAGTAAATTTCATCACACTATATAAATTTTTCCTTACCAAATTCCACCTACCAAAGGCGCTTCACTCCCCGGCAACGGAGCCAGAAAAGAGTCTTGATGACCCACAAGTATAGGGGATCTATCGTAGTCCTTTCGATAAGTAAGAGTGTCGAACCCAACGAGGAGCAGAAGGAAAGGATAAGCGGTTTCCAGCAAGGTATTCTCTGCAAGTACTGGAATAAGTGGTAACAGATAGTTTTGTGATAAGGTAATTTGTAACGAGCAACAAGTAAACAAAAGCAAATAAGGTGCAACAAGGTGGCCCAAACCTTTTTGTAGCAAAGGACAAGCCTGGACAAAGTCTTATATGATGTAAAGCGCTCCTGAGGACACATGGGAATATCGTCAAGCTAGGTTTCATCACATTCATATGATTCGCATTCGGTACTTTGATAATTTGGTATGTGGGTGGACCGGTGCTTGGGTATTGTCCTTACTTGGACAAGCATCCCACTTACTATTAACCTCTATTGCAAGCATCCGCAACTACAACAAAAGTATTAAGGTAAACCTAACCATAGCATGAAACATATGGATCCAAATCAGCCCCTTACGAACCAACGCATAAACTAGGGTTTAAGCTTCTGTCACTCTAGCAACCCATCATCTACTTATTACTTCCCAATGTCTTCCTCTAGCCCCAAATAATGGTGAAGTGTCATGTAGTCGACGTTCACATAACACCACTAGAGGAGAGACAACATACATCTCATCAAAATATCGAACGAATACCAAATTCACATGACTACTAATAGCAAGACTTCTCCCATGTCCTCAGGAACAAAAGTAACTACTCACAAAGCATAAAAATGTTCATAATCAGAGGTGTATTAATATGCATATAGGATCTGAACACATGATCTTCCACCAATTGAACCAACTAGCATCAACTACAAGGAGTAATTAACACTACTAGCAACCTACTAGCACCAGTCCCGGACTTGGAGACAAGAATTGGATACAAGAGATGAACTAGGGTTTTGAGATGAGATGGTGCTGATGAAGATGTTGATGGAGATTGCCCTCTCCCGATTAGAGGAGCGTTGGTGATGACTATGGCGATGATTTCCCCCTCTGGGAGGGAAGTTTCCCTGGCAAAACAGCTCCGCCAGAGACCTAGATTGGTTCCACCAAGGTTCCGCCTCGTGGCGGCGGAGTTTCGTCCGAGAAGATGGCTTATGAACTTTTTCCCCATCGAAAGACTCCATATAGCAGAAGATGGCCACCGGAGGGCCACCAGGGGGCCACGAGGTAGGGGGCACGCCTAGGGGGTAGGGCGCGTCCCCCACCCTCGTGGGCAGGGTGTGGCCCCCCTGGTGAAGTTCTTGCTCTCAATATTTTTATATATTTGGAAAACATCTTCCGTGAAGTTTCAGGACTTTTTGAGCTGTGCAGAATAGGTCTCTAATATTTGCTCCTTTTCCAGCGTAGAATCCCAGCTGCCAGCATTCTCCCTCTTTATGTAAACCTTGTAAAATAAGAGAGAATAGGCATAAGTATTGTGACATAATGTGTAATAACAGCCCATAATGCAATAAAAATTGATATAAAAGCATGATGCAAAATGGACGTATCACCCCATCGGGGCACCCCTAGCTGCTGCCCTGGCCCATCAGGAGACTTTTAGTCCATAAAAAATCCTCAAAAAGTTTCACGGTGTTTGGATTCCGTTTGATATTGGTTTCATGCGATGTAAAAAACAAGCAAAAAATAGCAACTGGCACTGGGTACTGGGTCAATAGGTCAGTCCCAAAAAATGATATAAAGTTGCTATAAAATGATTGTAAAACATCCAATAATGATAATATAACGGCATGAATACTTCATAAATTATAGATACGTTGGAGACGTATTAGCATCCCCAAGCTTAATTCCTACTTGTCCTCGAGTAGGTAAATGATAAAAGAAATAATTTATGAAGTGTGAATGCTAGCAAAGTGCATAAGTTTATTCAATGACAATTTCAATCACTTTGTTTCTTACAATACTTCTCATGTTATAGTAGCAACCAATTCACATGTTAAGGTTCAAACAATGAATTCTCTTGAAACTCATAAACCTATGTTCTCAGTCACCAAGCAATTGCAATTCAACTTATTCAATAGAGTCTAAGTAAGAGCTCCACATACTCAACCATCATATAGTCTTCTATGATTGCTAACACTCACCGCATACACATGAGCAAAACGTTTCAACCAGACACATAGAAAGATAGGGGCTTATAATTCCGCCTCCCAATGTATTCACCTCAAGGGTGATGTCAACAATAATAACTCATGCTACCCGTATCCAACTGGATATATGTGCCTAGATCTTTCCTCACCACATTATGCTTGCCAAAAGAGAAAAATAAAAAGGGAATAGAGAGAAAAACTTTGACTCTTTGGATAAAAGTAAATATTGAAACGTAACAGGTAGGCCCTTCGCAGAGGGAATCAGACGTTGCAATGCGCTTATTTGTTTGTATTCTCAACCCCTTAGTGCAAAAGAACGTCATGTTATATTGCCCCTTATGATAGCAACCTTTATTATGCAGTCCGTCGCTTTTATTACTTTGCCATCACAAGTTCGTACAACGCTCAATTTTCTCTTACACTAAATGATCTCACACTTTTAGATGCAATTTTTATTGCCTTATTGCACCGATGACAACTTACTTGAAGGATCTTGCTCAATCCTTAGGTAGGTATGGTGGACTCTTGAAAATAAGATTTGGGTTTAAGGGTTTTTGGATGCACAAGTAGTATCTCTACTCGGTGCAGAATTTTGTCTAGCAAAGATGGGGGGCAAGCACCACATGTTGAAGGATCTATGACAATATAACTTCTATGTGAATATGAATAAACATAAACCATTGCGTTGTCTTCCTTGTCCAGCATCAACAATTTTGGCATATAATATTTTTATGGGGGGCTCACAATCACAAAAGATTTCCATGATAGTGTATTTGCATGTGAAAGTTCTCTTCCTTATACTAATTATTCATGAATTGCTTGTATGACCAATATTGTGATTGTCAAGCCTAAAAAGATTTCACTTTCTAAACCCAATGTGAGGCTACCACTAGGCATGATATGATTTCAACTTCATGACATTCAATTTATTCAACAATTTACTCATAGGATATAAGTGAAGCACGAGAGTAAATGACAAGCTACTCCAAAAAGATATAAATGAAGATCATGAGCATAATATTTCTTTCTCTGAAATTAATTTAAGTGAAGCAAAAGAGAATTTCTTCAAAAATACTAAAGCACACCGTTCTCAAAAAGATATAAGTGAAGCACTCGAGCAATTCCATAGAAAAGAGCTTCGCTGAATGGATGTGAATGCCGCTTACCTAGCCTCCCTGGCAACTATTTGAGGACTCTATTTTATTTAAACTTTCAGATATAAGTATTTAATTAAAACATAAAGCAAAAACAAAATAAAATGGCATTCTAAGAATAGCACAACTCATGTGAAGAAGCAAAAACTTAGGCACAACCGATACTAACCGATAATTGTTGAAGAAGAAATGTGGCATCCCCAAGCTTAGTTACTTGAGACTTCTTGAAATATTATCTTGGGATGCCTTGGGCATCCTCAAGCTTGAGCTTTTCTGTCTCCTTAATTGTTCTGATACCATGGTTTTCCTAAATCTCAAAAGCTTCATCCACACAAAACTCAATAAGGACTCGTGAGATAAGTTTGTATAAACCAATGCAAAAACCTTATCATTCTCTACTGTAGAAAATCACTAAAATTATTATTAAACATTCACACTAAATGCCTATGCAAAATTAATACTCCTATCCTCAAATAGAATCATTAAACAAGCAAACATATGCAAACAATGCAAACATAACAGCAATCTACCAAAACAGTACAGTCTGTAAAGAATGCAGGAGTATCAATACTTCCCTAACTCCAAAAGTTATGAAAATTTGCCACACTGTAGAAAATTTATCAAAGCTCATTTTGCAATCAACATTTTATCACATTCTGGCTTTTCTAGGGAGTTTTTGCAACAACGGTAAACTTTCTGTTTTCAAACAACAACATGTATACTTGCAAAATAAGGAAGGCAAATGCTATCATTGCCACTTTTATTGAAATAAAAGATGCAAACATTATTCTAAATAACAGAAAGAAAATCTTAACAAAATAGAATGACACTCCAAATAAAATCATATCATGTGACGAATGAAAACATAGCTCCAGTGAGGTTACCGATAATGTTGGAGACGAAAGGGGGGATGCCTTCCGGGGCATCCCCAAGCTTAGTTGCTTGGATATTCCTTAGATATTAACCTGGGGTTCCTCAGGCATCCCCAGGCTTAGGGTCTTCTCACTCATTATTTTCCTCATATCGACATCTCACCCAAAACTTGAAAACTTCAATCACACAAAACTTAACGAAACTTTGTGAGATAGGTTAGTATGATAAAGAGCAAACCATTTCACTTTTGGTACTGTCAAAGACAAGATTCATAATTGTTGTCACACAATGCCTACTATAGAATATCATTTCCACAATTTATATTGAGCAATATAAGCCATGGAAATTAGAAAACAAGCAAACTATGCATTGAAAACAGAATCTGTTAAAAACAGAACAATTTATAGTAATCTATACTCCAGCCATACTTCTGCAACTCCAAAAATTGTGAAAATAGGTAAACCTGGTAATTTGTCTATTAATCTTCTGCAAAAAGAATCAGCATCTTATCATGCTTCTGTTAAAAATGAGAATAGTTTTCGTGAGCGCAAAAGTTTCTGTTTTTTAGCAAGATCAAATCAACTATCACCGCAAGCCATCCCAAAGGTCTTACTTGGCACTTTATTGAAAGAAAAGCTATAAAACATGATTACTACAATATCTTAATCATGTGAACACACAAAAACAGTAGGTAAAAGTGTTGGGTTGTCTCCCAACAAGCGCTTTCTTTAATGCATTTTAGCTAGGCATGATGATTTCAATGATGCTCGCATAAAAGATAAGAACTAAAACATGAAGAGAGCATCATGAAGCATATGAATAGCACATTTAGGTCTAACCCACTTCCTATGCATATGGATTTTTTGAGCAAAGAACTTATCGGAACAAGAATCAACTAGCATAGGAAGGCAAAACAAGTGCAAGTTCAAAACAATTAATACATAGAGAAGAAACTTGATATTATTGAGATATGTAAGAGCATAAGTTCCTTCCTCATAATAATTTTCAGAAACATCATGAATGGATTCAACAATATAACTATCACATACAACACTCTTTTCATGATGCACAAGCATAGAAGATTTATTACTCTTTATGGCATACATGTCATCATAATAATCATCTTAGATAGCAGCTTTATTGTCATAGTCAATTGAAATCTCTTCCAAAATAGTGGATGTATCACTAAATAAAGTCTCTCCAAATCCACTTCCATTAATAATGTAATAAGATTCAACACCCTCCAAAATAGTGTGATCAGTACTACCTAGAGTTGACACTCTTCCAAACCCACTTTCATCAATGCAATCATCATAAATAGGAGGCATGCTATCATATTAATAAATTTTCTTATCGAAAGTAGACGGAATCAAAGGATCATATTCATTAAGCAAAGCATCCCCAAGCTTAGGACATGCATTATTTCCAGAAAATAAATCTTCAAACATATCATACTCATTAAACATAGCATCCCCAAGCTTGTGGTTTTGCATGTCATCACAATCATTCTTATCAATATCATGAATGGCACAATCGTATAGCAAACATTATTATCATATTCTTCCAAGCAAGTGCTAAAAATATTTTTAAGATCATAAGGGATATCGTTGTCTTCCCAATCATAATCATTACAACGAGTCGTAGGTATCACAACATCATACTCAATATCACCAGCCTCCATCAACATATTTGATTCACTTTCATGAGGCACAATGGTGATAGGAGCAACATTATTTGGGAGAGATACCTTTTTACCTTTACTCTTTCGTCTTTTCTTCTTCTTCACCACATCATGTGTCGGTTTGATTAATTCTTTCAACCTTCTTGTTGAAGAGATTGATTGGATAGGAAGCTCCTCCTCGTTACCTTATTCATCATAATAAACACTAGGAGGGTATTGGGAAATATTTTCCCTTTCATTAGTACCCTCTTCATATTCTATTTGTTTTCTTGTCTTTAGATAGTTGGCAATATAAGGATTCACAATGCAATTTACCGCACAAAACATATAAATTTCCTCTAGATAAAAATGAAGAAATCTCTCGGGATTTGGAAAACCCTTAGTTATACGTTTCATTTCTTCATACCCCAAAAGAATACTAAGCTCTTTATGATTCTCAAGGGAAATCAAGTTATCACAATTTTTGGACACGATTTGATCATGAAACAATTTGCATTGGACATTTAAATGACCACGTTCATTGCAAAGTTCACAAGGATGGCGAAAAACTTACATCTTCCAGCAGAATCATCTAGCCTCTATTGCAACTTTTTCATTTTCTAAAAAATTATGCTTCTTAAAAAATATATCTCCCCTTTTTGGTGTGTAAATTCATTCCCAATTCACTCCGCAAAAATTGACATGCTTATAATAAACATTATTTTCATGACTTGTGCAATCATCATTAGCATTTTGGATATTCAAAGAATTTATACTAACAACATTGCAATCATCCTCATCATTCAAATATTTTGTGCCAAACATTTTATTGACTTCTTCTTCTAATAATTGAGCACAATTTTCCGAACCATCATTTTCAAGAAAGATATTATAAAGATGATCAATAATATGATGCAACCTCAACTCCATTTTTATGTAGTTTTCTTTTACGAACCAAACTAGTGATAAAACAAGAAAAAAAAGATTCAACTGCAAGATCTAAAGATATATCTTCATGCACTCACCTCCCCGGCAACGGCGCCAGAAAAGAGCTTGATGTCTACTATGCAACTTTGTTCTTGTAGACACGTGTTGGGCCTCCAAGCACAGAGTTTTGTAGGACAGTAGCAATTTTCCCTCAAGTGGATGACCTAAGGTTTATCAATCCGTGAGAGGTGTAGGATCAAGATGGTCTCTCTCAAACGATCCTGCAACCAAATACAAGAAATCTCTTATGTCCACAACACACCCAATACAATGGCAAATTGTATAGGTGCACTAGTTCAGCGAAGAGATGGTGATAAAAGTGTAATATGGATGGTAGAAATATATTTTTACAATCTGAATAACTAAAAACAGCAAGGTAGCAAATAGTAAATGGGCACAAAAATGGTATTGCAATGCTTAAAAATGAGGCCTAGGGTCTGTACTTTCACTAGTGTAACCTCTCAACAATGCTAATATAATTGGATCATATAACCGTCCCTCAACGTGGAACGAAGAATCACTCCAAAGTTCCTATCTAGCAGAGAACATAAGACGCAATTGTTTGTAGGGTACGAAACCACCTCAAAGAGATTCTTTCCAAGGAAACAGACTTTTCTTCGACCTCCTAAAGTCAAAACGGGGTCCTGTTGATCGGGAGGGGTGTGGCGTACCGCAAAACAGAGGAAACAGACTTCTCTTCGACCTCCTACGGTCGAAAGGGGGGTCCTGTTCATCCGGAGGGGTGTGGCATACAACAAACGAGACTCCACGGGCTACTCTTCATCCACCGT
Source organism: Triticum urartu (assembly GCF_056163025.1). NCBI lineage: Eukaryota > Viridiplantae > Streptophyta > Magnoliopsida > Poales > Poaceae > Triticum > Triticum urartu. The sequence goes on from NC_141876.1 coordinate 24,930,205, forward strand.
CTACTGCCTCGCTCCAGCCTCCACGGTCTACTGTTCATCCACCGTCGACCTCCTTCAGCCTCCACCTGTGACTTTTCATCCACGGTGTCTCCCTCCTGCCTCCACCAGCCACTGTTCATTCACGGGCTCCTGTTCATCCTGACTCCACCGCTCCTCCATCGGCTACTGTTTAGCTAACCCTCCACGGGCTACTGTTCATCCAGCCCTCCACCGGCTACTGTTCAACCAGCCCTCCACGGGGTCCTGTTCATCCACCCCCAACCATCTCGATCAGGGTCCTGTTCATCCAGCGGCAACAACCTCTACTACCATGGGGTCCTGTTCATCCAACCCGCACCAGAAACTGTTCACCTAGCCCCCAACAACGCTCACTGTTCATCAAGACGCAGTGGGTTTGATCGGCTTCAGTTAGCAGCAGTAGCGAAGGAATCGCTCGATCGGGTTCAGTTAACAGCCAGGGACCAATCGATCGCTCGGGTTCAGTAACGTGTAGCCAGTGCAATCGCTCGGGTTCAGTAGGCGAACGCCTCGCTCGGGTTTAGTTAGAGCCCAACACCTCGCATCCACGCGCGTCATGTATGAGAGAAACACACAATCCCTCCATGCATCGCTCGGCCCCGACCACCCACAGTAACCGGGAAATCCCCGAAATTTTCCTCGCCCTCGCATCTACCACAGTATTTTCAGTCATGGACGGCCCAAAGAATGTCATGCAGCTGCGTCTTTGGCCCGCCCAGGACGAAAGTCCCATTTTCTGTCATGAATTTTTGTCATAAGGAGCCCACCATATTTATGATGATACTGGGTTTTGTCACAATTATCGTCATAGAAGTGTCATAAGCATGACAAAAAATCGTTCGACCCAAAATATCATGAATGTGTCTTTTTTTGTGGTGCTCCTCGGCGGCGGGGAAGAAGACGAATTGGACCGACGCGTCGAGGCCTGTTCGATGGTGGAGGCGGCACGCGTCGGGGTGGCCTGGATGGGCGGAGCAAAGGATGGTGACCCGGTGCTCCGGCGAGGGTGCGGGGTTGTCAGGGCATCGCTCCGGCGATCCTAGGGGCACAAAAAGCATGTCAAAAAGATGCGGCTGGTCATGTGGAGGTTATTGACAAAAGGGTGAGGGTCTTTATGGTCTACGGGGGACGAAACCGACGACGAGATGCTCCGGCTCCGATGAGATCCAAAGCGGCAGGGCGTCAGCTATGGGTGGCGAGAGGACGAGCGAACTGGCAGAACAAAAAGAGGGGATCTAGGGGCTTTTATAGGCGCGGTTAGGGGCTCGCGGTCGTGGCGGATAAGCCATATCCCCGAGGGCGAGGTGCGGCTGTTGCGGGCGGCGGGCTCGCGAGCTCATCCGAGTGGAGGTTGGGGACGATGGGGGCGGGTGTCGGTAGCAAAACCGGCGGATCTCGGGTAGGGGGTCCCCAGCTGTGCGTCTAAGGTCGATGGTAACAGGAGGCAGGGGACACAATGTTTACCCAGGTTCGGGCCCTCTCTATGGAGGTAATACCCTACTTCCTGCTTGATTGATCTTTATGAATATGAGTATTACAAGAGTTGATCTATCACGAGATCATAATGGCTAAACCCTAGAAGTCTAGCCTGTATGACTATGATTGAATATATATCGATCCATACTAAGCCCTCCGTTTATATAGACATCAGAGGGGACTAGGGTTGTACAAGGTCGGTTACAGAGAAAGGAATCTTCATATTTGGTCGCCAAGCTTGCCTTCCACGCCAAGGAGAGTCCCATCCGGAAACGAGAGAGAATCTTCGATCTTGTATCTTCACAGCCCATTAGTCTGGCCCATGTCCAATAGTCCAGACACCCGAGGTGTAACACCCTCGATGCGACTATAGCTCCCACGTGTCGAGGCACGACTTAGAGACATAATCGCATTGAAGGCATATGTCGCAAGTTAGGCAATCTTCACAACATCCCATGTAATATAAATAATAAAGGGGAGATAACATAGTTGGCTTACACTCGCCACGTCAATCAAGTACATAAATAACAGTACATCATCCAAACACTCATGGCCCGACTACGGCGCCAAAAATAAAAGAGAACCCAACAAGCGACATGGTCCCAATCACCCCCAACTGGGCACCACTACTGATCATTAGGAAAGGAAACATAGTAACGTTGAGAGTCTTCGTCGAACTCCCAATTGAGCTCAAGCGCGTCTCCTGGAGCGGAATCATCAGGCCCTGCATTTGGTGTAATAGTAATCTGTGAGCCACAGGGACTCAGCAATCTCGCACCCTCGCGATCAAGACTATTTAAACTTAAAGGTATGGCAAGGTTAACTTATTCGCAAAAGAGAGCGAGAAGAGGAGGCAAAGCGCGAGCGAGAAACTAAAGAGCAGCCTGCGCAAACATTACTTGAACACCGTGTCCACTTCCCAGACTCCGCCGAGAAGAGGCCATCACGGTAACACACTCAGTTGATTCATTTTACTTAAGTTTAAGGTTCAAGTTATCTACAACCGGACATTAACAAATTCCCATCTGCCAATAACCGCGGGCACGGCTTTCGAAAGTTCAAATCCCTGCAGGGGAGTCCCAACTTAGCCCATGACAAGCTCTCACGGTCAACGAAGGAATAGACCTCCTCCCAAGACGTTCCGATCAGACTCGGTATCTCGGTTCTTCAAGACATTTCGACAGGTTAAAAACAAGACCAGCAACACCGCCCGAATGTGCCGACAAATCCCGATAGGAGCTGCACATATCTCTTTCTCAGAGCACACTCAGATTGTCCTAGGTACGGGTAGGCCAGCCCAGATTTGCCCCTGGTGGCCACCGGCAGCTGACAGGTGGACCAACACTCAGAGGAGCACTGGCCCGGGGGGGGGTTAAAATAAGACGACCCTTGAGTCTGCAGAACCCAAGGGAAAGAAAAGGGGTAGGTGGCAAATGGTAAAACCAATGTTGGGCATTGCTGGAAAAGCTTTAATCAAGGCGAACTATCAAGGGGTTCCCATTATAACCCAACCGCGTAAGGAACGCAAAATCCGGGAACATAACACCGATATGACGGAAAACTAGGGCGGCAAGAGTGGAACAAAACACTAGGCGAGAGGCCGAGCCTTCCACCCTTTACCAAGTATATAGATGAATTAAGATAACATAGCAATATAATGATATCCCAACAAGTAAATAAATGTTCCAATAAGGAACGGCCTCCAATCGTCACCTGCAACTAGCAACGCTATAGGAGGGGCTGAGCAAAGCGGTAACATAGCCATTCAACGGTTTGCTAGGACAAGGTGGGTTAGAGGTTTGACATGGCAATTTGGGAGGCTTGAAAGCAAGTGGTAGGCATCGTAGCATTGGCATAGCAAAAGAGCGAGCAAACTAGCATAGCAAATATAGTAGTGATTTCGAGGGTATGATCATCTTGCCTGCACAGTTGTCAGAGTTGACTGGATCCTCGAAAGCAAACTCAACGGGCTCCTCGTTAGCAAACTTGTCTCCCGGCTCTACCCAAACAAGACAAACAAGCAACAAGGATAAAATCAACCACGTGCAAGGATCAAGCAATATGATGCAATGATGATATGCTATGCGGGATGCGATGCGGGATGCAAAATGCAAGATATGACAGGAGATGCAAGAACCTGGTCTCAACTTGGAAATCCAAGTGTGCCACTGGAAAGATGGGATGAAATCGCTTGAAAACGATATAAAGAACGCCGGAATCGGAGTTACGGTTTGGAAATGGCAAGCGATTCAAAAATGACACCGGTCTGCGATTTACAGCAAGTAGAAATCTAAATGCAATGAGATGAACGTGCTACAGCACCCAAACATGACAAAAAAAATACATGTCAGGGATGCATTCAAGATGCTTAACAAAAGTCTAGCATTGAGCTACGGCCAAATCATCCACTAACAGGTTCAAACAAGCATGACAAAAATGCATATGACAAACAGATCTCAGACTTAATGAAATTAACACTTGTCTGGAATTTCAGATCAGGTAGCCCACTTCGGAGCAACAAAACTACATGCTACAGGACCTGAACATGGCAAAGTAAAGCATGGCATGGAGCTACTCAAAGAGCTTAACAAGAGTCTCTTAGTGACCTTGAGCCAAAAGGGATCATAAAATACAATTGCAAGCATGTGAACATAGCAAAAACATAATTAGTTTTTCAGACTTAGTGAAAACTGGCACATGCTGAAACATAACTCAAGTAGGCATGTTTACGAGCTCGATGCTCTCACCACAGGGCAAGTCATGGCAAGACAAGCCTACATCCATCAAGAAGGCACAAAATGCAAGCTAGACATGGCAAGAACAATTGCATAGCATGCACGGGTCAACTACAACATCATCGGCAAAATTGCAAACAAGTTGACAATCTGCCCAGATTCATAAAGTAGCAAAAGTAGAGCTCGATTGACTCAAGCTAGGGTGCTCCATAATTGCAAACAAAGACATGGATGGATAGAGCACTACAAGATTAACAAAACATCCTTACTGATCATCCTCAAAAGAGGCACGGATCACTAGGAAACAACATGAACATATGGCAATATGAGATAAACAGCTCAAGGACTTAGGGGAATTGCTAAGTCCCTGGAAACAGAATTAACAAGTGCACCACTTTGCAAGCTTGCACTAGTCACCACACACATCACAAAAAATACATGGGTTGCACCTCTAGAAAGAAGACAAAACCCTTAACAAAACATATGTAGAGCATCAGGGCATAACATGCACGGATTAATCATGGCAAAAATGACAAAAACCTAAATGGAGTAGCAGATCTGACAAATATCTCAAGTAGCCTTCTTCTAACAGCATTTCCGGCATCAAGATGAGCTCAAATGAAAATGATGCAATGGAATGAAATGATGTACTCTCTAAGATGAACATTTTGATACGCTATATGCATGAATCGGAGCTACGGATGCAAAGTTACGGAGCTATGAACAGGGGCACTTGGATCTGAGAATCTCCGGGACTTAGATGAAATTATACCCTCCAGATCTAGGGTTTCGGTGGGCACACGAACCGAGGCAGCAGCGCACTGTAGCAGCTCGCCGGAAATGGCGCCGGAGTGGTCGGGGAAGCAAGGGCCGGCCGGATCCGGGCCGAGCGGCGGCGAGGCGGTGGCGGCGGGGTGGCGCGGCGCAGTGCGGGCGAGGCGGCGGCGCGGTGCGGGCAAGGCAGCAGCGGCGGGAGAGGCGAGGCGGCGGCGGCGGGCGAGGCGCTCCGGCCGGGCGGCGTGGAGGGAGGCTGGCGGCGGGGCGGCTCGGCCCAGGCGGCGGAGGAGGAGGGCCCGCCCCGGGCCTGGCGGGCCGGCGGGAGTGGTGGCGGCAGGGGACGAACGCGGAGGCAACATGTGGCGGCGGCGGAGAAGGCCGGACAATGTCCGTCGGCAGGTTTTTGTCCGGCGCGGCGCGGAGGGCTGGATCTAGGGTTTTGACGAGGGGGGATCCGGATTTTCAGGGAGAGGTCTATTTATAGGCATAGAGGGAGCTAGGAGAGTCCAAATGAGGTGCGGTTTTCGGCCACGCGATCGTGATCGAACGCTCTAGATGATGGAGAAGGCTTAGGTAGGTTTTGGCCAAAATGGAGGGGTGTTGGGCTGCAACACACACGAGGCCTTTTCGGTCCCTCGGTTAACCGTTGGAGTATCAAACGAAGTCCAAATGATACGAAACTTGACAGGCGGTCTACCAGTGGTAAACCAAGGCCACTTGGCAAGTCTCGGTCCAATCCGGAAATGTTTAATCCCCACACGCGAAAGAAAGCTAGAAAATGACCATCGGAGGAGAACGAAGCGCCGGAATGCAAAACGGGCAACGGGGAAAAAGCTCGAATGCATGAGATGAACGCATATGCGAATGCAATGCACATGATGACATGATATGAGATGCACGACAACGATAACAACACACGGAGACAAAGACCCGAACCCGAGAAAATAAAATAACTTAACGCCGGAAACGGCAAGAGTTGGAGTACAAATTGGGAAATTTACATCCGGGGTGTTACACGAGGGCCCATTAGTCCAGGACTCCCTCAGTAGCCCCTGAACTAGGCTTCAATAATGAGGTGTCTGGCGCGCGGATTGTCTTCGGCATTGCAAGGCGGGTTCCCCTTTCCGAATACTCCAAGATAGTATTCGGATGAAACGAACGTATCCGGATCTGCAACACAAGTACTACACACACAGCCGTAAAGAGTATAATATTTCATGAGTCCCATCTGCTGACAACTTTTTGCAAGATGACATCATGTATGTCCGGTCATTATATCGAACCATTTTTGTACGCCGTTCCGTGTTTCGAGATGCGGTTTCCATTGGCATGTCTTGTCAAAGCAGAGATCGTGTCCCCTTATTGCGGGATTCTCATCAATACAGGCGTGGGTAATCCAACCGTGCCGTTTGCACATCCCTTGGGAATAGGCGAGTTTTAGGGTGAGTGGGGAGGCGTTCGATATCCACTGCCTTTATAAGGGGATAAGGACTCCCTTTCTTCTCCCACGCCTTCTCCCTTCCTCTGCCCTTCCATTCTTGAGCTCCACCGCCCAAGTTCTCATCTTTCCCAACTCGAGCAAGCACTCAACCATGTCCGGATCCGGAGGTCAAGGCAAGTGGTTGGCCTCCTCCATAAAGGAGAAGGACATTACTGAGCTTCGGGCAGCCGGGTATCTGGCAAAGGAAATCTCCCACCGTCTTCCGACCAAGGGGCAAGTCGTCCCTACACTGAAGCCCAACGAGAGGGTGGTATTCATCCCTCATTTTGTTCGTGGGCTAGGGTTTCCACTCCACCCTTTCGTCCGCGGGTTTATGTTCTATTACGGGCTAGACTTCCATGATCTAGCCCCGAACTCTTTCCTCAACATCTCGGCATTCATTGTCATGTGTGAGGCTTTCCTCCGCATCCAACCCCACTTCAGACTGTGGCTCAAGGTCTTCAATGTGAAGCCGATGGTGGTGGATGGCTAGAATGTTGGAAATATGGCCTAGAGGCAATAATAAAATGATTATTATATTTCCTTGTTCATGATAATTGTCTATTATTCATGCTATAATTGTATTATCCGGAAATCGTAATACATGTGTGAATACATAGACCACAATGTGTCCCTAGTAAGCCTCTAGTTGACTAGCTCGTTGATCAACAGATAGTCATGGTTTCCTGACTGTGGACATTGGATGTCATTGATAACGAGATACATCATTAGGAGAATGATGTGATGGACAAAACCCAAACCTAAGCATAGCACAAAGATCGTGTAGTTCGTTTGCTGTAACTTTTCTGGATGTCAAGTATCTTTTCCTTAGACCATGAGATCGTGTAACTCCCGGATACCGTAGGAGTGCTTTGGGTGTACCAAACGTCACAACGTAACTGGGTGACTATAAAGGTACATTACAGGTATCTCCGAAAGTGTCTGTTGGGTTGGCACGAATCGAGACTGGGATTTGTCACTCCGTATGACGGAGAGGTATCTCTGGGCCCACTCGGTAATGCATCATCATAATGAGCTCAAAGTGACCAAGTGTCTGGTCACGGGATCATGCATTACGGCACGAGTAAAGTGACTTGCCGGTAACGAGACTGAACGAGGTATTGGGATACCGACGATCGAGTCTCGGGCATGTAACGTACCGATTGACAAAGAGAATTGAGTACGGGATTGATTAGGTCCTCGACATCGTGGTTCATCCGATGAGATCATCAAGGAGAATGTGGGAGCCAACATGGGTATCCAGATCCCGCTGTTGGTTATTGACCGGAGAGTCGTCTCGGTCATGTCTACATGTCTCCCGAACCCGTAGGGTCTACACACTTAAGGTTCGGTGACGCTAGGGTTGTAGAGATATGAGTATGCAGTAACCCGAAAGTTGTTCGGAGTCCCGGATGAGATCTCGGACGTCACTAGGAGTTCCGGAATGGTCCGGAGGTGAAGAATTATATATAGGAAGTGCAGTTTCGGCCATCGGGAGAGTTTCGGTTGTCAGCGGTATTGTACCGGGACCACCGGAAGGGTCCCGGGGGTCCACCTGGTGGGGCCACCCATTCCGGAGGGCCTCATGGGCTGAAGTGGGGAGGGAACCAGCCCATAGTGGGCAGGTGCGCCCCCCCCCTTGGGCCCCCCATGCGCCTAGGGTTGGGAACCCTAGGGGAGGGAGCGCCTCCACTTGCCTTGGGGGGTACTCCACCCCCTTGGCCGCCGCCCCCCCTAGGAGATCCCATCTCCTAGGGCCGGCGCACCCCCCTAGGGGGCCTATATAAAGGGGGGAGGGAGGGCAGCCGCACCTCAAGCCTTGGCGCCTCCCTCTCCCCTGCTACACCTCTCCCTCTCGTAGAAGCTCGGTGAAGCCCTGCTGCGGTGACTACTGCATCCACCACCACGCCGTCGTGCTGCTGGATCTTCACCAACCTCTCCTTCCCCCTTGCTGGATCAAGAAGGAGGAGACGTCACGCTGACCGTACGTGTGTTGAACGCGGAGGTGCCGTCCGTTCGGCGCTAGGATCTCCGGTGATTTGGATCACGACGAGTACGACTCCCTCATCCCCGTTCTTTGAACGCTTCCGCTCGTGATCTACAAAGGTATGTAGATGCATCCGACCACTCATTGCTAGACGAACTCATAGATGGATCTTGGTGAAAACATAGGAAATTTTTTTGTTTTCTGCAACGTTCCCCAACAGTGGCATCATGAGCTAGGTCTATGCGTAGTTCTCTTTGCACGAGTAGAACACAATTTGTTGTGGGCGTAGGTGTTGTCAACTTTCTTGCCGCTACTAGTCTTATTTTGCTTCAGCGGTATTGTGGGATGAAGCGGCCCGGACCAACCTTACACGTACGCTTACGTGAGACCGGTTCCACCGACTCACATGCACTAGTTGCATAAGGTGGCTGGCGGGTGTCTGTCTCTCCCACTTTAGTTGGAGCGGATTCGACGAAAAGGGTCCTTATGAAGGGTAAATAGAAGTTGACAAATCACGTTGTGGCTTTAACATAGGTAAGAAAACATTCTTGCTAGAACCCTCTTACAGCCACGTAAAACTTGCAACAACAATTAGAGGACGTCTAACTTGTTTTTGCAGCAAGTGTTTTGTGATGTGATATGGCCAAAGTTGTGATGAATGATGAATGATATATGTGATGTATGAGATCATGTTCTTGTAATCAGAATCACGACTTGCATGTCGATGAGTATGACAACCGGCAGGAGCCATAGGAGTTGTCTTTATTTTTTGTATGACCTGCGTGTCATTGAGAAACGCCATGTAAATTACTTTACTTTATTGCTAAACGTGTTAGCCATAGTAGTAGAAGTAATAGTTGGCGAGCAACTTCATGGAGACACGATGATGGAGATCATGATGATGGAGATCATGGTGTCATGCCGGTGACAAGATGATCATGGAGCCCCAAGATGGAGATCAAAGGAAGCTATATGATACTGGCCATATCATGTCACTATTATTTAATTGCATGTGATGTTTATCATGTTTTTGCATCTTGTTTACTTAGAACGACGGTAGTAAATAAGATGATCCCTCATAATAATTTCAAGAAAGTGTTCCCCCTAACTGTGCACCGTTGCGACAGTTCGTTGTTTCGAAGCACCACGTGATGATAGGGTGTGATAGATTCCAACGTTCACATACAACGGGTGTAAGACAGATTTACACATGCAAACACTTAGGTTGACTTGACGAGCCTAGCATGTACAGACATGGCCTTGGAACACAGAAGACCGAAAGGTCGAGCATGAGTCATATAGAAGATACGATCAACATGAAGATGTTCACCGATGTTGACTAGTCCGTCTCACGTGATGATCGGACATGGCCTAGTTAACTCGGATCATGTTATACTTAGATGACTGGAGGGATGTCTATCTGAGTGGGAGTTCATTGAATAATTTGATTAGATGAACTTAATTATCATGAACTTAGTCTAAAATCTTACAACATGTCTTGTAGATCAAATGGCCAACGTTGTCCTCAACTTCAACGCGTTCCTAGAGAAAACCAAGCTGAAAGACGATGGCAGCAACTATACGGACTGGGTCCGGAACCTGAGGATCATCCTCATAGATGCCAAGAAAGATTATGTCCTACAAGCACTGCTAGGTGAAGCACCTGCTCTCCTTGCAGAACAAGACGTTATGAACGCTTGGTAGACACGTTCTGATGATTACTCCCTCGTTCAGTGCGGCATGCTTTACAGCTTAGAACCGGGGCTCCAAAAGCGTTTTGAGAGACACGGAGCATATGAGATGTTTGAAGAGATGAAAATGGTTTTTCAAGCTCATGCCCGGGTTAAGAGATATGAAGTCTCCGACAAGTTCTTCAGTTGTAAGATGGAGGAAAATAGTTCTGTCAGTGAGCACATACTCAAAATGTCTGGGTTGCATAACCGCGTGACTCAGCTGGGAGTTAATCTCCTGGATGACGCGGTCATTGACAGAATCCTCCAGTCGCTTCCACCAAGCTACAAGAGCTTTGTGATGAACTTCAATATGCAGGGGATGGAAAAGACCATTCCTGAAGTATTTGCAATGCTGAAATCAGCAGAGGTAGAAGTCAAAAAGGAACATCAAGTGTTGATGGTGAATAAAACCACTAAGTTCAAGAAAGGCAAGGGTAAGAAGAACTTCAAGAAGGACGGCAAGGGAGTTGTCGCGCCCGGTAAGCAAGCTGCCGGGAAGAAGCCAAAGAATGGACCCAAGCCCGAGACTGAGTGTTTTTATTGCAAGGGAAGTGGTCACTGGAAGCGAAACTGCCCCAAATACTTAGCGGACAAGAAGGCCGACATCACGAAAGGTATATGTGATATACATGTAATTGATGTGTACCTTACCAGTACTCGTAGTAGCTCCTAGGTATTTGATACCGGTGCGGTTGCTCACATTTGTAACTCAAAGCAGGAGCTGCGAAATAAGCGGAGACTGGCGAAGGACGAGGTGACGATGCGCGTCGGGAATGGTTCCAAGGTCGATGTGATCGCCGTCGGCACGCTACCTCTACACTTACCTACGGGATTAGTTTTAAACCTCAATAATTGTTATTTAGTGCCAGCTTTGAGCATGAACATTGTATCAGGATCTCGTTTAATTCAAGATGGCTACTCATTTAAATCTGAGAATAATGGTTGTTCTATTTATATGAGAGATATGTTTTATGGTCATGCTCTGATGGTGAATGGTTTATTCTTAATGAATCTCGAGCGTAATGCTACACATATTCATAGTGTGAATACCAAAAGATGTAAGGTTGATAATGATAGTCCCACATACTTGTGGCACTGCCGCCTTGGTCACATAGGTGTCAAACGCATGAAGAAGCTCCATGCAGATGGACTTTTAGAGTCTCTTGATTACGAATCATTTGACACGTGTGATCCGTGCCTCATGGGTAAAATGACCAAGACTCCGTTCTCAGGAACAATGGAGCGAGTAACCAACTTATTGGAAATCATACATACTGATGTGTGCGGTCCAATGAGTGTTGAGGCTCGCGGTGGCTATCGTTATGTTCTCACCCTCACTAATGACTTGAGTAGATATGGGTATGTCTATTTAATGAAACACAAGTCTGAGACCTTTGAAAAGTTCAAGGAATTTCAGAGTGAGGTTGAGAATCAACGTGACAGGAAAATCAAGTTCTTGCGATCAGATCGTGGGGGAGAATACTTGAGTCACGAATTTGGCACACACTTAAGAAAATGTGGAATAGTTTCACAACTCACGCCGCCTGGAACACCTCAGCGTAATGGTGTGTCCGAACGTCGTAATCGCACTCTATTAGATATGGTGCGATCTATGATGTCTCTTACCGATTTACCGCTATCATTTTGGGGCTATGCTTTAGAGACTGCCGCATTCACTTTAAATAGGGCTCCGTCGAAATCCTTGAGACGACACCGTATGAATTATGGTTTGGGAAGAAACCTAAGATGTCGTTTCTAAAAGTTTGGGGATGTGATGCTTATGTCAAGAAACTTCAACCTGAAAAGCTCGAACCCAAGTCGGAAAAATGTGTCTTCATAGGATACCCTAAAGAAACTATTGGGTATACCTTCTACCTCAGATCCGAAGGCAAGATCTTTGTTGCCAAGAATGGATCCTTTCTAGAGAAAGAGTTTCTCTCGAAAGAAGTAAGTGGGAAGAAAGTAGAACTTGATGAAGTATTACCTCTTGAACCGGAAAGTGGCGCAACTCAAGAAAATGTTCCTGAGGTGCCTGCACCGACTAGAGAGGAAGTTAATGATGATGATCATGAAACTTTAGATCAAGTTGCTACTGAACTTCGTAGGTCCACAAGGACACGTTCCGCACCAGAGTGGTACGGCAACCCTGTCTTGGAAATCATGTTGTTAGACAACGGTGAACCTTCGAACTATGAAGAAGCGATGGCGGGCCCGGATTCCGACAAATGGCTGGAAGCCATGAAATCCGAGATAGGATCCATGTATGAAAATGAAGTATGGACTTTGACTGACTTGCCCGATGATCGGCGAGCCATAGAAAATAAATGGATCTTTAAGAAGAAGACAGACGCGGATGGTAATGTGTACATCTATAAAGCTCGGCTTATCGCTAAGGGTCATCGACAAGTTCAAGGGGTTGACTACGATGAGACTTTCTCACCTGTAGCGAAGCTGAAGTCTGTCTGAATCATGTTAGAAATTGCCGCATTCTATGATTATGAGATATGGCAAATGGACATCAAAACGGCATTCCTTAATGGTTTCCTTAAGGAAGAATTGTATATGATGCAGCCGGAAGGTTTTGTCGATCCTAAGAACGCTGACAAGGTGTGCAAGCTCCAACGCTCGATTTATGGGCTGGTGCAAGCAAGCATCTCGGAGTTGGAGCATTCGCTTTGATGAGATGATCAAAGCGTTTGGGTTTATGCAGACTTATGGAGAAGCCTGCATTTACAAGAAAGTGAGTGGGAGCACTGTAGAATTTCTCATATTATGTGTAGATGACATACTTTTGATGGGAAATGATATAGTGCTTTTGGACAGCATTAAGGCCTACTTGAATAAGAGTTTTTCAATGAAGGACCTTGGAGAAGCTGCTTATATATTAGGCATCAAGATCTATAGAGATAGATCAAGATGCCTCATAGGTCTTTCACAAAGCACATACCTTGATAAGATATTGAAGAAGTTCAATATGGATCAGTCTAAGAAGGGGTTCTTGCCTGTGTTGCAAGGTGTGAAATTGAGCTCAGCTCAATGTCCGACCAGGGCAGAAGATATAGAAGAGATGAGTGTCATCCCCTATGCCTCAGCCATAGGGTCTTATGTATGCCATGCTGTGTACCAGACCTGATGTAAACCTTGTCGTAAGTTTGGTAGGTAGGTACCAAAGTAATCCCGGCAAGGAACACTAGACAGCGGTCAAGAATATCCTGAAGTACCTGAAAAGGACTAAGGAAATGTTTCTCATTTATGGAGGTGACGAAGAGCTCGTCGTAAAGGGTTACGTCGACGCTAGCTTCGACACAGATCTGGATGACTCTAAGTCACAAACCGGATACATGTATGTTTTGAATGGTGGGGCAGTAAGCTGGTGCAGTTGCAAGCAAAGCGTTGTGGCGGGATCTACATGTGAAGCGGAGTACATGGCAGCCTCGGAGGCAGCACACGAAGCAGTCTGGGTGAAGGAGTTCATTACCGACCTAGGAGTCATACCCAATGCGTCGCGCCCGATGACTCTCTTCTGTGACAACACTGGAGCTATTGCCCTTGCCAAGGAGCCCAAGTTTCACAGGAAGACCAGGCATATCAAGCGTCGCTTCAACTCCATTCGTGAAAGTGTTCAAAATGGAGACATAGAGATTTGTAAAGTACATACGGACCTGAATGTAGTAGATCCGTTGACTAAACCTCTCCCTAGAGCAAAACATGATCAACACCAGAATTCCATGGGTGTTCGATTCATAACAATGTAACTAGATGATTGCCTCTAGTGCAAGTGGGAGACTGTTGGAAATATGCCCTAGAGGCAATAATAAAATGATTATTATATTTCCTTGTTCATGATAATTGTCTATTATTCATGCTATAATTGTATTATCCGGAAATCGTAATACATGTGTGAATACATAGACCACAATGTGTCCCTAGTAAGCCTCTAGTTGACTAGCTCGTTGATCAACAGATAGTCATGGTTTCCTGACTATGGAAATTTGATGTCATTGATAACGAGATCACATCATTAGGAGAATGATGTGATGGACAAGACCCAAACCTAAGCATAGCACAAAGATCGTGTAGTTCGTTTGCTGTAGCTTTTCTGGATGTCAAGTATCTTTTCCTTAGACCATGAGATCGTGTAACTCCCGGATACCGCAGGAGTGCTTTGGGTGTACCAAGCGTCAAAACGTAACTGGGTGACTATAAAGGTACATTACAGGTATCTCCGAAAGTGTCTGTTGGGTTGGCACGAATCGAGACTGGGATTTGTCACTCCGTATGACGGAGAGGTATCTCTGGGCCCACTCGGTAATGCATCATCATAATGAGCTCAAACTGACCAAGTGTCTGGTCACGGGATCATGCATTACGGTACGAGTAAAGTGACTTGCCGGTAACGAGACTGAATGAGGTATTGGGATACCGACGATCGAGTCTCGGGCAAGTAACGTACCGATTGACAAAGAGAATTGAGTACGGGATTTATTAGGTCCTCGACATCATGGTTCATCTGATGAGATCATCGAGGAGCATGTGGGAGCCAACATGGGTATCCAGATCCCGCTGTTGGTTATTGAACGGAGAGTCGTCTCGGTCATGTCTACATGTCTCCCGAACCCGTAGGGTCTACACACTTAAGGTTCGGTGACACTAGGGTTGTAGAGATATGAGTATGCAGTAACCCGAAAGTTGTTCGGAGTCCCGGATGAGATCCCGGAAATCACGAGGAGTTCCGGAATGGTCCGGAGGTTAAGAATTATATATAGGAAGTGCAGTTTCGGCCATCGGGAGAGTTTCGGGGGTCAGCGGTATTGTACCGGGACCACCGGAAGGGTCCCGGGGGTCCACCGGGTGGGGCCACCCATTCCGGAGGGCCTCATGGGCTGAAGTGGGGAGGGAACCAGCCCATATTGGGCTGGTGCGCCCCCCCCTTGGGCTCCCCATGCGCCTAGGGTTGGGAACCCTAGGGGAAGGGGCGCCTCCATTTGCCTTGGGGGGTACTCCACCCCCTTGGTCGCCGCCCCCCTAGGAGATCCATCTCCTAGGGCCGGTGCACCCCCCTAGGGGGCGTATATAAAGGGGGGGAGGGAGGGCAGCCGCACCTCAAGCCTTGGCGCCTCCCTCTCCCCTGCTACACCTCTCCCTCTCGCAGAAGCTCGGCGAAGCCCTGCTGCGGTGACTGCTGCATCCACCACCACGCCGTCGTGCTGCTGGATCTTCATCAACCTCTCCTTCCCCCTTGCTGGATCAAGAAGGAGGAGACGTCACGCTGACCGTATGTGTGTTAAATGCGGAGGTGCCGTCCGTTCGGCGCTAGGATCTCCGGTGATTTGGATCACGACGAGTACGACTCCCTCATCCCTGTTCTTTGAACGCTTCTGCTCGCGATCTACAAAGGTATGTAGATGCATCCGACCACTCGTTGCTAGATGAACTCATAGATGGATCTTGGTGAAAACGTAGGAAATTTTTTTGTTTTCTGCAATGTTCCCCAACACAGAACACAGAGTGCGGAGGCGCCATGGTGAGCAAGCTCCCAATGTCACCTGGCCAAAAGGTACTTTTGTGGAGACTATCAAGGAGTGGCAGAAACTATGGTTCTACATTACAGAGCCCCGCGGTGCCACCTGGGCTACTGCTACCGAATTCAACTCAGAAGCTCCAATGCGTCTCACCTCCTAGATTGAGAAGGGTCCAAATTGGTCTTCGTCAGACGAGCTGATAGCGCTGCAAACGCGCATTCAAAGCATGGTGGATAAAAACGTTAAGCTCATCGACGTAATCCAGGTGATGCTAGTTCGTCGGATTCTCCCATGCCAAAGCCAAAGCCTCCCTTTATGGGAATTCATTCCGAAGAAGCACCAAACTTTGGAAAGGCTCTTCGGAACCACTCACGAAGATGCCTGGAAGTTGCTCTTTAAAGGCAACGAGACGCCGCCAGCCATAGACTCGGACTGCAGGCACGACATTACCCATTCCGCCAATGAGGTAAGCCTTTTACGCATCCTCTACTTGCTTGTCTCAAGGAGGATATCTAAACTTTATTATTTTAGGTATGGACGGAGAGAGCGGAGCGGATTCGATGTCCGCCTCCGCTGCTCGAGGAACCAGTCATCCCGCGCCTGGCGAAGATGCTGGTACCGGCGCCCTATAAGGCGCCGGAGAAGAAGGCCAAGGGGGTCCGGACTGGCCCCCGCCACAAGGGCGCTTCGGACGTGACGTCCGAAGAGAAGACCCACTCCTCTGCCGCCGAAGACGACAACGATGAGGAGGAGGAGGAGAGCGACTCTCCCCTGATGGGGGGGAGGAAGAAGAGGGCGGCCTCCACAAATCTGGAGGCAGAGGCGCCCAAGAGGGGGAAAGGCCCTCTCGCGGATAACTTCGCGTGGGACATCGACAATAGTTCGGAGCGATGCCGGAACAAGCCCCTGGCCGCATCGTGAGTACTAAGAACCCACACGCATCCATTTATCCGGCCTCTCCACTTTATGGTATTAATATGGTTAATCATGTTATTGCAGTCTGGCCCACGACAGCTCCCAGCGATCCTCATCAAGAGGCTCGTTGGATTCAAAGGCGATGGCCAGCGAGTCACCGCCGGCCGCTTACTCTCCCAAGGCCAAGGGAGACGACGAGGTGTTGTCCAAAAGGACCTTCCCATGCCAAGAAGAGGTTTAGCAGGCCATCATGGTGGCGCCGGAGGGCGAAACCTCGGCCACCGGAGACATGGGGGAATAGACCCCCATGGAGACTGACGATGTGGGCCATGCTCAGTTCAGCCCCCATCCGAGCACGGATCCGGATACCCATACGGCTCCGGAATCCGACATGCAGCCTCCTTCAAGAGAAGGAGGCGTGACCGTCCCGCCGGTGACCCCTGTCCAACCAGAGGCTCCGGATAATCTACTAGAAACGCTACGAGGCGCTTCCATTGTGGAAGAACACCGTATCCTTATGGGTACGGTGATTGAGAAGGTTCATTCCATCAAGAGCAGACTGACCGAAGCCTGCAGCGGCCTGCTGACAGGTTTTGGGGTAAGTGGCGCAAAAGAGAAAATCCCAATATAGGCAGTAGCCCGTGAGACACTGTCTGGTATTCGGAAAGAAAAGCCGGATAGAGGGTCAATTAAATTTCATAGGAAACTAACTAAATGTGTCTTATGTGAATAAGCAGGTGGGGTTGCTGGCCGCGACCTCACACATTGCCAAAGTCTCCGGACTAAAGCAGAGATTGCAGCGGGCCGAGGAGGAGCTCGGCCAAGTGACGAAGCAGCTGGAAGACCAGCAAGGTACGTAATGCTTTGCTATATATTCGGAAAGAATAAATGATTTATATTGACCGTAGTGTCATGATATGTGTAGGAGCGACAACCGAGGTCGAGGCCCTTAAAAAGGCCCTGGCCGATGCCGAGGGGAAAGCTGTCAAGGAGCAGGCCGCTCGTAAGAAGCTTAACGACAGGCTGAACGAGGTCCAGCAAGAGCTCGAGGATGCTGTGAAGAAGTGCGATACCTTGGGGTGCGATGTTTCGGCTCGGGAGACCGAACTCGCCAAGGCTCGCCAAAGCGCGGAAGCGGCCCGAGTTGAAGCCCAGGGTGCCCTCAAAGAGATCCAGGAGGCCAAGAAGATCGCCGCGGGTAAGGCGTTTAGTATGCAAAGCAAGTATGTGAAGAAGAAGTATTTCTTACTAACCCAGATTCGGAGTTCTCCAAGGGTATTTGCGGATCTGCCGCGTAGTGTGTCCGACGCTGTGGAGTTCTTCCGAGCCGAAGAAGGGAGCTCAACGGAGGAGCTATTCTGTTCGCAATACCTTGCGCCAGAGCATCCAGTGCCCTTCACCGATCAGCTAAGACAGCAGGTCGAGCTGCATAGGGTGGCCGAACTGGCCACGAAGGAATTAATAATCCGGCTGTGGCATGCCGAAGTTATACCCAGTAGCTACTTCGGACTCGTGAAGCGGCTGGTAGGTGCCTGCCCTCGGCTGGACATCATCAAGAGGTCAGCCTGCGTCGAGGGCGCGCACATGGCCTTCACCCACGTCATGGTGTGGTGGGCGAAGATGGATGCCGTCAAGCTTGTGACCGAGGGGCCACCTGAAGGCAAGGAGCACCGCACACCGGAGCGGTATTTTGAAGACGTCCTGGAGGGGTCCCGTATTGTGGCGACGCAATGTGCGCAAGACATTATTTTTGAATGAATATATTCATGTTGTCTCCGCCTTGTATGATGAAACAAATTTTGTTATGTAATATAATGTTTGTTTAAAAAATCACCTCCTGTGCGGCCGTATTGTGTGAAATCTGAGAGTTGGCCAGTCGTCAGCTTCTTCCCCCAGATAGGAAGTACGGGGGTGTTCGGGATATAATCTAAACACTCTTGATCCAATTGTTTTGTCCTGAGGAGGTGTTTAGCTCAGCGAACCAGGCAATCAGACTATTCGGCTTGAACACCCTCACTTAGCCATAGGAGTTTGACAATAAAAATTTAGGCACAGCCCCTGGTATCTGAACTAGGAAGTTATAAACACCTGATCGGGCAAGTACCAATCCCTTGTGTAATGCGGAAAAAAACTCTAATGATTTGAGACCTCCAAAGAGCTGACCGGCTCTCGCCGTATCATGACAGTCAGTTTTCGGCCTTCTCTGCTGAGGTGCTAATCCGGGTAAACCAGGGCACAATCACAGTAGTTCTCACTTTACTACCCTAGCCGATGTAGAGGAACGTAGGGTAGCAAGCACAAGAGCCGTGCAACCCAACTATTGACCAAAGACATGATTCGGAGCCAGTGCTAAATTCGGGGTGCCGAACAGTAGAAAGTGTTCGGACTTTGTTGCCATGTTGTGGGGCACTATGAAGCCCCTGGCAAATTGGAACGTACCAAAGTGTATGGGTGCTATCTGATAAGGTTAACAATAGAAAAAGGAAAAGAGAAAATAGATTAAGGGTAATGAGCCAAGGCCGCAGAATTTGTGCCGCAAACTGTTTTCGTTATAATTTGATTAATACATTGAAGCGCATTGATACAAATAGAGCAATAAGCAACAGGCTAAGCCACGACCAAGAGAGCTGTGTGTGGGTCCTGAAAACGGGTAGAGTGATTGTTAAAGAAACTACCTAAAAATCCCCCTATACGACTGTGCTTCGTGCCATCTTGGTATATTTATCCTTTGAAAGGACCGGTGATTGGGCCACCAGGGGGAACGTGTGGAAAGAAAACCTCAAAAGGAGAAAAGGAAACAGTGAGAGTATGTGTGTCCAGGAGTGGTCGAGCCATATTGCGGATCACAGGCTAGTTATGCCTCTGCCTATGCCCATGGTATCTTGAGTGCGTAGTTATGTAGACGTGGTACAAACGCCGCTACTTGATCGGGACTGGGATGGAGGCTGAATTGCTAGTTCAGCTCTTGACAAGCTGAGTTGTCCTACTGCAGAGAAGTCCGGACTCTCTTGACAGTGTCTGGGGGCTCGGCCGTTGAATTGAGGTTCTGGTTGAAAAGGCCGCTCTGTACTTCTGCTGCTAAGGCAGCGGTGTGCTCCTGAGTACGGAGGGAGCATTCCGTGTTACCATTAACTGTTATGACACCGCGCGGTCCTGACATCTTGAGCTTGAGATAGGCATAGTGTGGTACGGTGTTGAATCGAGAAAATGCGGTTCGTCCGAGCAGTGCGTGATAGCCGCTGCGAAAGGGGACGATATCGAAGATTAACTCCTCGCTTCGGAAGTTGTCCGGCGGTCCGAAGACAACCTCCAGTGTGATTGAGCCTGTACAGCGGGCCTCTACACCTGGTATGACTCCTTTAAAGGTAGTCTTTGTGGGCTTGATCTGTGATGGATTAATGCCCATTTTGCGCACTGTGTCCTGATAGAGCAGATTGAGGCTGCTACCGCCATCCATGAGGATTCGCATCAGATGGAATCCATCAATGATTGGGTCGAGGACCAGTGCGGCTAAGCCGCCATGACGGATACTGGTTGGATGATCCCGATGATCAAAAGTGATTGGGCATGACGACCGTAGATTGAATTTTGGGGCGACTAGCTCTATCGCATAGACGTCCATAAGCGCGCGATTGCGCTCCCTCTTGGGGATGTGTGTAGCATATATCATGTTCACCGTTTTGACCTGAGGGGGGAAGTTCTTCTGTCCCCCTGTGTTCGGTTGCCGGGGCTCCTCGTCATTGTCCTCGCTTTGCGATCCCTTTTCCTTGTTCTCGGCGTTTAATTTGCCGTCCTGTTTGAAAACCCAACAATCTCTGTTGGTATGATTGGTTGTTTTGTCTGGGGTGCCATGGATCTGGCACGGACGATCGAGTATGTAGTCCAAGCTGGATGGTCCCTGATTGTTTCTTTTATATGGCTTCTTCCGCTGACTGGACTTGGAGCCACTGAATCTGGCGTTGAATGTGGTGTCATCGGTGTTATCACCATTGCTTCGACGTTCGTGTCTGCTGCGTCGGAGCTTGCCGCTGCTATTTTTGGCCTCGGAGGTGCCCGTTTCATTTGCTGTATTTTTGCTACGGGCCAGCCAACTATCCTCACCCGCACAAAAGCGGGTCATGAGTGTCGTGAGGGCTGCCATGGACTTCGGCTTTTCCTGGCCGAGGTGGCGGACGAGTCATTCGTCACGGATGCTATGTTTAAAGGCCGCTAGGGCTTCAGCATCCAGACAGTCGATGATCTGGTTCTTTTTAGTTAGGAACCTAGTCCAGAATTTCCTGGCTGACTCCCCGGGCTGTTGAACTATGTGACTTAAGTCATCGGCATCTGGTGGCCGGACATATGTACCTTGGAAGTTGTCAAGGAAGGCTTCTTCCAAGTCCTCCCAGCTGCCAATAGAATTTTCAGGCAGACTGTTTAACCAGTGCTGAGTTGGCCCTTTGGGTTTTAATAGGAGGTATTTGATGGCGTGCAGGTCATCTCCATGAACCATATGAATGTGGAGAATAAAGTCCTTGACCCACACCGCGGGGTCAGTTGTTCCATCGTATGATTCGATGTTTACGGGTTTAAACCCTTCTAGGAATTTGTGATGCACTACTTAGTCAGTGAAGCAAAGAGGGTGTGCGGCACCTTTATATCGAGCCGCATCGCGACGTAGCTCCGATGGAGTCCGTCTGCGGCATTCGGCCCATGCATGACTAGGTTTGTCACGTCCGGATAGATAGCCGCCGGCACGTGTCGAGGCACGTCCTCACGATCCATAGATTGATCTGGTTTATCCTCCTCTGTTGTTCAGGTCCTGCCGAAGGTTATATGTGTGACCATGAGCTGTTTTATCTCTGCCTTTATAATGAGGCCGGGCGGGCTGGTATTCGGCTTGAGTTGCCGCTTTATCCCGACCACGTGGTGGTCGGTCAGCCCCATTGTGTGATGATGGTGTGGGCTCCAGCGCCTCATCATCGAACTGAGGTAGAAATTTGCGCTTCGGGTAACTTTTGGCTAGGCGCTTAAGGCCGTATTTTTCGGCTGCCAGGACATCAGTCCCTCTATCATTTAGCAGATCTTGATCAGCTTGAAGTTGCGGCTGCTTCTTTTTCAGGCTCCTTGCAGTGGCTATTAGCTGGCGCTTGAAGTGCTCCTGCTCGAGAGGTTCCTCAGGCACGATGAAATCCTCGTTGCTAAGGCTCACCTCATCCTCAGAGAGCAGAAGATAATTGTTGTCTTCCGAGTCGTTATGTATGGCCTGTTCATCAGGGCTAACTTTCCCGTTTTCCTGTTCCTCCTGTTTGGAGGTTGCCTCCACAAGCTCTATGTTGTCTTCGGCATCGTCCGGAGTATTACTTTCTCCGGTGCCGGTATTGCTATCTTTCGCACAACGTGACTTAGAGCGGCGCCGTTAACGTTGGTGCTTAGGCTGTGTCCCAGGAGATTTATCCTCGAATGGGTCTTCTTTGTTGTCGTCGTTAGGCTATTTAGGCGTATCCACCATGTACACGTCGAACGAAGAAGTGGCCGTCCAGCGTCCGGTAAACGACGGGTTTTGGCCATGCTCCTTATCTGCATCGTTGTCCATACCGTCGATGTCTTCGGAGCCGCAATCGAGCATGTCGGTTAAGTCTTCGACAGTGGCTATGAAGTGGGTGGTGGGTGGGAAGCAAAATTTCCCGTCATGAGATTCTAGTTCGAACGAGATATAGTTCGGCTGTGAATCCCCCGCTAAGGATAGATTTTTTTAATGAGTTCAGCACACCGCCCAAAGGCGAGTGCCGGAAGATGTCTGCAGCGCTGAATTCGGTGATCGATGACCGATCATGTTCGACATGCATGGACGCACATAGTTCGGAACTTGTTGGAAATATGCCCTAGAGGCAATAATAAATTAGTTATTATTATTATATTTCATTGTTCATGATAATCGTTTATTATCCATGCTAGAATTGTATTGATAGGAAACTCAGATACATGTGTGGATACATAGACAACACCATGTCCCTAGTAAACCTCTAGTTGACTAGCTCGTTGATCAATAGATGGTTACGGTTTCCTGACCATGGACATTGGATGTCGTTGATAATGGGATCACATCATTAGGAGAATGATGTGATGGACAAGACCCAATCCTAAGCCTAGCACAATGATCGTGTAGTTCGTTTGCTAAAGCTTTTCTAATGTCAAGTATCATTTCTTAGACCATGATATTGTGCAACTCTCGAATACCGTAGGAGTGCTTTGGGTGTGCCAAACATCACAACGTAACTGGGTGGCTATAAAGGTACACTACAGGTATCTCCGAAAGTGTCTGTTGGGTTGGCACGAATCGAGACTGGGATTTGTCACTCCGTCTAAACGGAGAGGTATCTCTGGGCCCACTCGGTAGGACATCATCATAATGTTCACAATGTGATCAAGGAGTTGATCACAGGATGATGTTTTACGGAACGAGTAAAGAGACTTGCCGGTAACGAGATTGAACAAGGTATCGGGATACCGACGATCGAATCTCGGGCAAGTATCATACCGATGGACAAAGGGAATTGTATACGGGATTGATTGAATCCTTGACATCGTGGTTCATCCGATGAGATCATCGTGGAACATGTGGGAACCAACATGGGTATCCAGATCCCGCTGTTGGTTATTGGCCGGAGAGTTGTCTCGGTCATGTCTGCATGGTTCCCGAACCCGTAGGGTCTACACACTTAAGGTTCGATGATGCTAGGGTTATAGGGAAAGTATGTACGCGGTTACCGAATGTTGTTTGGAGTCCCGGATGAGATCCCGGACGTCACAAGGAGTTCCGGAATGGTCCGGAGGTAAAGATTGATATATATGAAGTATGGTTTTGGCCACCGGAAGTGTTCCGGGCATCACACGTAGTGTACCGGGACCACCGGAGGGGTCCGGGGGTCCACCAGGTGGGGCCACCAGCCCCGGAGGCTTACATGGGCCAATAGTGGGAAGGGACCAGCCCCTAGGTGGGCTGGGGATCCTCCCACGGAGGCCCAAGGCGTCCTCAAGAGGAGAGGGGGAAAACCCTAGGCGCAGATGGGCCCTAAAGCCCACCCTAGGTGCGCCCCCCTCTCTCTCCCCCTTGGCCGCCTCCCAGATGGGATCTGGGGGCTGCCGCCACCCCTAGGGAGGGAACCCTAGGTGGGGGCGCAGCCCCTCCCCTTCCCCTATATATACTTGAGCAAAGGGGCAGCCCAAGACACGATTCAATCTCCCTGTTGGCGCAGCCCTACCCCTCTTCCTCCTCGTCTCTCGTAGTGCTTGGCGAAGCCCTGCTGGAGTCCCGCGCTCCTCCACCACCACCACGCCGTCGTGCTGCTGCTGGATGGAGTCTTCCCCAACCTCTCCTTCTCCCCTTGCTGGATCAAGGCGTAGGAGACGTCACCGGGCTGTACGTGTGTTGAACGCGGAGGTGCCGTCCGTTCGGCACTAGGATCATCGGTGATTTGGATCACGATGAGTATGACTCCATCAACCCCGTTCACTTGAACGCTTCCGCTTAGCGATCTACAAGGGTATGTAGATGCACTCTCCTTCCCTCGTTGCTAGATTACTCCATAGATTGATCTTGGTGATGCGTAGAAAATTTTGAATTTCTGCTACGTTCCCCAACAGTGGCATCATGAGCCAGGTTTATGCGTAGTTTCTATGCACGAGTAGAACACAAAGCAGTTGTGGGCGTTGATTTTGTCAATTTACTTCCCGTTACTAGTCTTATCTTGATTCGGCGGCATTGTGGGATGAAGCGGCCCGGACCGACCTTACACGTACTCTTACGTGAGACTGGTTCCACCGACTGACATGCACTAGTTGCATAAGGTGGCTAGCGGGTGTCTGTCTCTCCCACTTTAGTCGGATCGGATTCAATGAAAAGGGTCCTTATGAAGGGTAAATAGAAATTGGCATATCGCGTTGTGGTTTTGGCGTAGGTAAGAAACGTTCTTGCTAGAAACCTATAGCAGCCACGTAAAAACTTGCAACAACAATTAGAGGACGTCTAACTTGTTTTTGCAGCATATGCCTTGTGATGTGATATGGCCAAAAGGATGTGATGAATGATATATGTGATGTATGAGATTGATCATGTTCTTGTAATAGGAATCACGACTTGCATGTCGATGAGTATGACAACCGGCAGGAGCCATACGAGTTGTCTTTATTTATTTATGACCTGCGTGTCAACATAAACGTCATGTAATTACTTTACTTTATTGCTAAAGCGTTAGCCATAGTAGTAGAAGTAATAGACGACGAGACAAATTCAAGAAGACACGATGATGGAGATCATGATGATGGAAATCATGGTGTCATGCCGGTGACAACGATGATCATGGAGCCCCGAAGATGGAGATCAAAAGGAGCAAAATGATATTGGCCATATCATGTCACTATTTGATTGCATGTGATGTTTATCATGTTTTACATCTTATTTTCTTAGAACGTCGGTAGCTTAAATAAGATGATTCCTCACTAAAATTTCAAGAAAAGTGTTCCCCCTAACTGTGCACCGTTGCGAAGGTTCGTTGTTTCGAAGCACCACGTGATGATCGGGTGTGATAGATTCTAACGTTCGAATACAATGGGTGTAAGCCAGATTTACACAGAAAAAACACTTAGGTTGACTTGACGAGCCTAGCATGTACAGACATGGCCTCGGAACACGGAAGACCGAAAGGTCGATCATGAGTCGTATAGAAGATACGATCAACATGAAGATGTTCACCGATGTTGACTAGTCCATCTCACGTGATGATCGGACATGGCCTAGTTGACTCGGATCATGTTTCACTTAGATGACTAGAGGGATGTCTATCTGAGTGGGAGTTCATTAGATGAACTCAATTATCATGAACATAGTCTGAATTGTCTTCGCAAATATGTTGTAGATAAATAGCTCACGTTGTAGCTCCCTGTTTCAATACGTTCCTAGAGAAAGATTGAGTTGAAAGATATTGTAAGCAATGATGCGGACTAGGTCCGTAGTCCGAGGAGTGTCCTCACTGCTACACAGAAGGCTTACGTCTTTGATGCACCGCTCGATGTGCAAACCCCTACAACGTCATCTGTGGATGTTGTGAACACCTGACAGACACGTCCTGATGACTACTTGATAGTTTAGTGCACCATACTTTACGGCTTAGAATCGGGATTCGAATGACGTTTTGAACGCCATAAGACATATGAGATGTTCAAAGAGCTGAAATTGGGATTTCAGGCTCATGCCCGTGTTGAGAGGTATGAGACCTCTGACAAGTTATTTTGCCAACAAGATGGAGGAGAATAGCTCAGCTAGTGAGCATGTGCTCAGAATGTCTGGGTGCAACAATCACTTAAATCAAGTGGGAGTTAAACTTCCAGATAAGATAGTGATTGATAGAGTTCTCTAGCCACTATCACTAAGCTACTAGATCTTCGTGATGAACTATGACATGCAAGGGATGGAGTTGATCCCGGAGCTGTTCGCGGTGCTTAAGACCGCAATAGGTAGAAATCAAGAAGGAGCATCAAGTGTTGATGGTTTAACAAGACCACTGGTTTCAAGAAGGGCAAGGGCTAGAAGGGAAACTTCATGGATGGCAAACCAGTTGCCGCTCTAGTGAAGGAACCCAAGGTTGAACCCAAACCCCAGACTAAGTGCTTCTATTGTAAGGGGAACGGCACTGGTAGCGGAATTACCCCAAATGCATGGTAGATAAGAAGGCTGGCAACTTCAACAAAGTATATACGTGTTATTAATGTGTACCTCGCTAGTACTCCTGGTAGCACCTGGGTATTGGATACCGGTTCAGTTGCTATTACTGGTGACTTGAAGCAAAAGCTACGGACTAAACGGAGACTAGCTAAGGGCGAGGTGACGATGTGTGTTGGAAGTGTTTCCAAAGTTGATGAGATCACCATCGCACGCTCCATCTGCCTTCGAGATTAGTATTGAACCTAGATAAATGTTATTAGGTGTCTACGTTGAGCATGAATATGATTAGATCATGTTCATTGCAATACGTTCATTCATTTAAGTTAGAGAATAATGGCTATTCTGTTTACATGAATGATACCTTTCATGGTCATGCACCCTATGTGAATGGTTCATTGAATCTCGGTCGTGGTAATACACATGTTCACGCCAAAAGATGTAGAGTTAATAATGATAGTACCACTTTCTTGTGGCACTGCCGCTTAGGTCATATTGGCGTAAGATGCATGAAGAAACTCCATAACGATGGATGTTTGGAGTCACTTGATTTTAATCGCTTGACACATGCGAGCCATGCCTCATGGGCAGGATGACTAAGACCCCATTTTCAGGTACAATGAAACGGGCAAGTGACTTGTTGGAAATCATACATGCAGATGTGTGTGATCCAATGAGAATTGGAGCGTGCGGTGGATATCGCTATTTTCTCATCTTCACTGACGATTTGAGTAGATATAGGTATATTTACTTAATGAAGCACAAGTCTGAAACATTTGAAAAGTTCAAGCAATTTCAGAGTGAAGTTAAGAATCATCATAAAAAGAAGATAAAATTCCTACGATCTGATCAATGAGAATTTCTGAGTTATGAGTTTGGCAATCACTTAAGACATTGTGGAATTGTTTCACAGTTGAAGCCACCTGGAACACCACAAGGTTATGGTGTGTCCGGACATCGTAATCGAACCTTATGAGATATGGTGCGATCTATGATGTCTCTTATCAATCTACCGTTTTCATTTTGAGGTTATGCGTTAGAGACAGCTGCATTCACTTTAGATAGGACACCATCTAAGTCCGTTGAGATGACATCATAAGAACATTGGTTTGGCAAGAAACCAAAGTTGTCGTTTCTTAACGTTTGGGGATGCGATGCTTAAGGCTTCAGCCGGAGAAGCTCGAACCCAAAGCGGACAAACACATCTTCATAGGATACCCAAAGGTGACAGTAGGGTATACCTTCTATCTCAGATCTGAGGGCAAATTGTTTGTCGCTAAGAACGGGTCCTTTCTCGAGAAGGAGTTTCTCTCGAAAGAATTGAGTGGGAGGAAGATAGAACTTGATGAGGTTGTCGAACCTTCACTTCAACCAGAGAGTGACGCAACACAGAAAGATGTTTTCTGTGGCGCCTACGTCTTTTGAATAGGAAGTTAATGATAGTGATCATGAAGCTTCGGATCAAGTTGCTATCGAACCTCGTAGGTCGACAAGGATATGTACTACTCCTAAGTGGTACGGTAATCCTGTCTTAGATATCATGTTGTTAGACAACAATGAACCTACGAGCTATGGAGAAGCGATGGTGGGCCCGTATTCCGACAAATGGTTAAAAGCCATGAAATCCGAGATAGGATCCATATATCAGAACAAAGTATGGACTTTGGTGGACTTGCCCGATGATCGGCAAGCCATTGAGATAAATGGATCTTTAAGAAGAAGACGGACGTGGGCGGTAATGTTACCGTCTATGAAGCTCGACTTGTGGGAAAGAGTCTTTTCACAAGTTCGAGGAGTTGACTACGATGAGAATTTCTCACCCGTAGCGATGCTTAAGTCCGTCGGAATCATGATAGCATTAGCTGTATTTTTCGATTATGAAATCTTACAGATGGATGTCAAAACAAGTTTTCTTACCAGTTTTCGTAAGAAAAGTTGTATGTGATACAATAAAAGGTTTTGTCGATCCTAAGGATGCTAAAAGGTATGCTGGCTCCAGCAATCCTTCTATGGACTAGAGCAAGCATCTTGGAATCCGAATATATGCTTTGATGGAGTGATCAAAGCTTTTAGGTTTATACAATGTTTGCTAGAAACTTGTATTAACAAGAAAGTGAGTGGGAGCACTACAACATTTCTGATAAGTATATGTGGATGACATATTGTTGATTCGAAATGATGTAGAATTTCTGAAAAGCATAAACAGTTGTTTGAAGAGTGATTTTCAAAGGAAGACCTAGATAAAGCTACTTACATATTGGGCATCAAGATCTATAGAGATAGATCAAAACGCCTGATGATACTTTCAAAAGAACTCACACCTTGACATGTTTTTGAAGGAGTTCAAAATAGATCAGTCAAAGAAGGGCTTCTTACCTGAGTTGTAAGGTGTGAAGTTGAGTAAGACTCAAAGCTTGACCACAGCAGAAGAAAGAGGAAGGACGAAGGTCGTCCCCTATGCTCTTGTCATAGGCTCTATATGGTATGCCATGCTGAGTACCACACCTGATGTGTGCCTTTCCACATGTCTGGCAAGAGGGTACAAAGGTGATCTAGGACTGGATCACCAGATAGCGGTCAAAATTGTCCTTAGAGGAATAAGGAAATGTTTCTCGGTTATGGAGGTGGTAAAGAGTTCGACGTAAAGAGTTACGTCGATGCAAGCTTAACACCTATCCGGATAGCTCTGAGTAGAGATACCGAATACGTATAATGGAGCAATAATTTGGAATAGCTCCAAGTGGAACGTGGTAGCAGCATCTACGATATGACATAAAGTTTTGCGAAATACATAGGGATCTGAATATGGCAAGACCCGTTGACTACAACCTCTCTCACAAGCATAACATGATCAAACCCTGAACTCTTTGAGTGTTTATCACATAGTGATGTGAAATAGATCATTGAGTCTAGTAGACTCTTGGATGTTGGTCACATGGCGATGTGACCTGTGAGTGTTAATCACATGGCGATGTCAACTAGATTATTGACTCTAGTGCAAGTGGGAGACTGTTGGAAATATGCCCTAGAGGCAATAATAAATTAGTTATTATTATTATATTTCATTGTTCATGGTGATCGTTTATTATCCATGCTAGAATTGTATTGATAGGAAACTCAGATACATGTGTGGATACATAGACAACACCATGTCCCTAGTAAGCCTCTAGTTGACTAGCTCATTGATCAATAGATGGTTACGGTTTCCTAACCATGGACATTGGATGTCGTTGATAACGGGATCACATCATTAGGAGAATGATGTGATGGACAAGACCCAATCCTAAGCCTAGCACAATGATCGTGTAGTTCATTTGCTAAAGCTTTTCTAATGTCAAGTATCATTTCCTTAGACCATGATATTGTGCAAATCTCGAATACCGTAGGAGTGCTTTGGGTGTGCCAAACATCACAACGTAACTGGGTGGCTATAAAGGTACACTACAGGTATCTCCGAAAGTGTCTGTTGGGTTGGCACGAATCGAGACTGGGATTTGTCACTCCGTCTAAACGGAGAGGTATCTCTGGGCCCACTCGGTAGGACATCATCATAATGTTCACAATGTGATCAAGGAGTTGATCACAGGATGATGTTTTACGGAACGAGTAAAGAGACTTGCCGGTAACGAGATTGAACAAGGTATCGGGATACCGACGATCGAATCTCGGGCAAGTATCATACCGATGGACAAAGGGAATTGTATACGGGATTGATTGAATCCTTGACATCGTGGTTCATCCGATGAGATCATCGTGGAACATGTGGGAACCAACATGGGTATCCAGATCCCGCTGTTGGTTATTGGCCAGAGAGTTGTCTCGGTCATGTCTGCATGGTTCCCGAACCCGTAGGGTCTACACACTTAAGGTTCGATGATGCTAGGGTTATAGGGAAAGTATGTACGCGGTTACCGAATGTTGTCCGGAGTCCCGGATGAGATCCCGGACGTCACAAGGAGTTCTGGAATGGTCCGGAGGTAAAGATTGATATATAGGAAGTATGGTTTTGGCTACCAGAAGTGTTCCGGGCATCACACGTAGTGTACCGGGACCACCGGAGGGGTCCGGGGGTCCACCAGGTGGGGCCACCAGCCCCGGAGGCTTACATGGGCCAATAGTGGGAAGGGACCAGCCCCTAGGTGGGCTGGGGCGCCTCCCACGAAGGCCCAAGGCATCCTCAAGAGGAGAGGGGGAAAACCCTAGGCGCAGATGAGCCCTAAAGCCCACCCTAGTTGCGCCCCCCTCTCTCTCCCCCTTGGCCGCCTCCCAGATGGGATCTGGGGGCTGCCTCCATCCCTAGGGAGGGAACCCTAGGTGGGGGCGCAGCCCCTCCCCTTCCCCTATATATACTTGAGCAAAAGGGCAGCCCAAGACACGATTCAATCTCTCTGTTGGCGCAGCCCTACCCCTCTTCCTCCACGTCTCTCGTAGTGCTTGGCGAAGCCCTGCTGGAGTCCCGCGCTCCTCCACCACCACCACGCCGTCGTGCTGCTGCTGGATGGCGTCTTCCCCAACCTCTCCTTCTCCCCTTGCTGGATCAAGGCGTAGGAGACGTCACCGGGCTGTACGTGTGTTGAACGCGGAGGTGCCGTCCGTTCGGCACTAGGATCATCCGTGATTTGGATCACGACGAGTACGACTCCATCAACCGCGTTCACTTGAACGCTTCCGCTTAGCGATCTACATGGGTATGTAGATGCACTCTCCTTCCCTCGTTGCTAGATTACTCCATAGATTGATCTTGGTGATGCGTAGAAAATTTTGAATTTCTGCTACGTTCCCCAACAGAACTTATAGCCGAAAATGAGTCTGAGGTTCCGGTGACACATGCATTACTGGAGGTTAGGTCTGTGTGCGGCTCCAACACCGTGGAGTTTGCGGCTTCCGTGGCGGGGTTGAGCTTCCCGTCCTCGGGTGGCGTGACCTACTCCGGATCTAAGGCAGAGCGGTTACACGTGCAATTTCCTGGGTCTCGAATCTGTCAAAGATAAAGTCTCTGCGGATATCCATGACGTAGTTCAAGCTCCTGAATCTGACCTGACGGCCAGGGGCGTAGCTGTCGATCTGCTCTAGATGGCCAAGCGAGTTGGCCCGCAGTGCGAAGCCGCAACATGAAGATCTGTCCGGGGAGGAAGACTTCCCCTTGGACAACATTTTTGTAGATGATTGAAGGAGCCATCAAACCTCTTGAGGACGGCACAGTGGAACTCTCAATGAAAGCACCAATGTCGGTGTCAAAAACGGCGGATCTCGGGTAGGGGGTCCCGAACCGTGCGTCTAAGGTCGATGGTAACAGGAGGTAGGGGACACAATGTTTACCCAGGTTCGGGCGCTCTCTATGGAGGTAATACCCTACTTCTTGCTTGATTGATCTTGATGAATATGAGTATTACAAGAGTTGATCTACCACGAGATCGTAATGGCTAAACCCTAGAAGTCTAGCTTGTATGACTATGATTGAATATATATATATATATATCGATCTGGACTAAGCCCTCCGGTTTATATAGACACCGGAGGGGACTAGGGTTGTACAAGGTCGGTTACAGAGAAAGGAATCTTCATATTTGGCCGCCAAGCTTGCCTTCCACGCCAAGGAGGGTCCCATCCGGACATGGGAGAGAGTCTTCGGTCTTGTATCTTCACAACCCATTAGTCCAGCCCATGTCCAATAGGCCAGACGCCCGAGGACCCCTTAGTCCAGGACTCCCTTGGCGGGGCCCACCTGGCGGCTGGAGTGGCTGCGAGCGTGAGAGAGACGGGGGAAGGCGAGTGAGGCGGGTGAGGTGCAGGCTTTGGCCTTCGGCCTAAATGGCCAGCGGCTGGCTGGCGCACCCCTGGTCCGAACTAAGTTTCAGTCCAGGTGGTGTTGTGTGTTTTTTTACAGAAAACCTTATTCAGGTCCCAACACAATACCAAGCTAGTTTATAAAAATATCACGGTAATTTCTAAAAACATTACATAACATATAGAGTATAATGAACATTTTGTTCTGCTAAAAAATTGAAAACCTTTTCCTAATGCAATTAATGCACTTTTTGGCAAATAAAATAAATACCCAATAAAATCTAAAAGCTCAAACTAATATTCAAATGAAATTTCCAACTCTATTATAATTTGTGGAAGTCATCTTATCCCCTCTCATTTTTTTCTTTAGTGGAAAATATTATTTGAATATTTCAAAAAACTCCAAAATGCAATAATCATTTTTAGAATAACTTCTATTGGTTTAATAATCCATTTCCACATTTTCTTTCTGACATTTGAATGACTCATATTCCTTCTCTCTTTATTTTATTTTAATACATGGAAATGATTTTGAAACTCAAAATGAAAAACTTTTCAGAAGTGAACCAAATGAAATTCAAAAGTGCTCCTCATCACTTCCCACTCTATTTCATATATTTTGAAGAAGTCATGTTATCTTCCCTCATGAAAATCCTTGAGTGGCAAAAATCTTGTGAGTTGAAATATTCTCAAATGGAATTCAAATTTTCTCAACCCCCTTTTCATTTATTTAGTGGAAGAAGTCATATTATCTTCACTCTAGGGTTTTGTGATGAAATGAATTTGAATCCATGGAGATCAAATTGCAAAATGAAAGTTTTTGGGAAGTCCTTTTATTCCCTCTCATTCAACTTTCAAAAAGTTTAAATTTCCACTCAATTTCACACAATCAAACAAACAAACAAGCATAATTATTTATTTAATACAACATTCCAAAATTTAAAATTTTGGGATGTTACAAACTACCACCCTTAAAATGAATATCATCCTCGAGATTCGGAGAGGCTAGAAAGAAGGTTAGGTTTGGGGGGTCTCCTTGAGAATCCATTAATCAACAAAAGGTATGGGGTGCTACCACCCTTAGAAGCGTGGTTACGGTTCCAACAAAACTCATGTACTCCTTCCTTTGGGTTGACGGTGTCGGTCCTCTCATACTCTCTGAGCTAACTACTTCACTGGTGCTCTTCCGGTAAGGGCATAATCCGTTTCCTCAAAATCTTGAGTCCTTGCACCAAAATAAGATCCTTCCGAGACTCGACGGGTCTGGCGCCAATGCTAAACAACTATCAAAATCTCATGATGGTCAACAATTACTGGTTCCTCGTGCAAGAAATGGGTCAAGGTTGAATCTCACTGTATAACATATGATTGGAAACGGGTGCCTGTATATGGTTTTCATCGTCCTTCCATTCTATGGCTTTTGTTTTGTCATGTCGACGCTCTTCTAGGGTTTATAAGTCTCTCTGATTTTTCATCAGCATATATAGTTCATGATAGAAGTCTCCGGTATGGGGGCCAATCCATCCCGTACTTGAATCATGGCTCTGATACCATCTTCTAGCGACCCGACCTCAAACGGTCAAGCCTCTGTGTATCTGTGCTATTCCCTAGATCAGCATGCTGGCACACACAGTACTTCGGTGAAATACCATAACATCACATGTTAAAAAGATAATGAAACTCCAGATTATACCTCATATAACATAGCGGAAAACAATCATAAGGGTGTGGAGTCCCATCAATGCCAATGGCAAGTTGAGTGTAGACGGTAACCCTACAACGTAACTCCTACTCATCATAGAAATTCCTGCAACATTAGACGTTGCAGCCATGTAGGTCAGTACATTGAATGTACTGGAAAGTCACATCATAAGAGTATAACAAACCTATTTGTACATGCAATTTGGCTGGTGGAAATCTCTAAGTTTAGTTTTTGCATAAAGCTAGTTTTCCCCTAGAATAAAAGATATTATTCTACTACTACAAAAGAATAGCATAGGATGAGTTGGCAGAGCCAACTCAATCCATTCCCAAATTTTCATTTAAACTCAACCGATTAAATTAATGATGATGAGATCTCCCGGTATTTCCACTACTAGATGCTCAAGTTGTCTGTAACCGGGGACACGGCTAATCGATTAGGTTAACACTCTGAGAGGTTGCGCACTTTTCCCCACAAGACTCGACCACCTCCATGATCGAAAGATCGAGACATAGCATTTTGAAAGTATTCCCTCTTAACCCACAGATAGGTCGGTACACCTACTCATTCTACATCTGCCAGCCCATCCCGGAAGAGGTCACACTAACTACTCAACTAAGCCAGAGCCCATATTGGCTTGTGGCCGCACACGTAAGCTTCTAGACATGAAAATGAAGGAAATATGCACTAGAGGCAATAATAAAGTTGTTATTTATATTTCCTTATATCATGATAAATGCTTACTATTCATGCTAGAATTGTATTAACCGAAAACTTGATACATGTTTGAATACATAGACAAAACAAAGTGTCCCTAGTGTGCCTCTACTAGACTAGCTCGTTAATCAAACATGGTTGAAGTTTCCTGACCATAGACATGTGTTGTCATTTGATGAACGGGATCACATCATTAGGAGAATGATGTGATGGACAAGACCCATCCGTTAGCTTAGCACAATGATCGTTAAGTTTTATTGCAATTGCTTTCTTCATGACTTATACATATTCCTCTGACTATGAGATTATGCAACGCCCGAATACCGGAGGAACACCTTGTGTGCTATCAAACGTCACAACGTAACTGGGTGATCATAAAGATGCTCTACAGGTGTCTCTGAAGGTGTTTGTTGGGTTGGCATAGATCAAGATTAGGATTTGTCACTCCGAGTATGGGAGAGGTATCTCTGGGCCCTCTCGGTAATGCACATCACTATAAGCCTTGCAAGCAATATGACTAATGAGTTAGTTACAGGATGATGCATTATGGAACGAGTAAAGAGACTTGCCGGTAACAAGATTGAACTAGGTATGAGGATACCGATGATCGAATCTCGGACAAGTAACATACCGATGAAAAAGGGAATGATGTATGTTGTTATTGCGTTTTGACCGATAAAGATCTTCGTAGAATATCTAGGAAGCAATATGAGCATCCAGGTTCTGCTGTTGGTTATTGATCGGAGATGTGTCTCGGTCATGTCTACATAGTTCTCGAGCCCGTAGGGTCCGCACGTTTAACGTTCAATGACGATTTGTATTATGAGTTACGTGTTTTGGTGACCGAAGGTTTTTAGGAGTCCCGGATAAGATCACGGACATGACGAGGAGTATCGAAATAGTTGAGAGGTAAAGATTGATATATTGGACGATAGTATTTGGACACCGGAATGGTTTCGGGACATTTCAGATATTTATCGGAGTACCGAGGGGTTACCGGAACCCCCCGGGGAAAGTAATGGGCGTACATGGGCCATAGGGGAGAGGGGAGGCAGCCCACAAGGAGTGGCCGCGCCCCCCTCCCATAGGGAGTCTGAATTGGACTAGGGGAGGGGGTGCGCCCCCCTTTCCTTCTCCTCTTCCCTCTCCCTTCCCTCTTTCCCCCTCCATGAGAAGGAAAAAAGGGGGGTCGGATCCTACTAGGACTCTAGTCCTAGTAGGACTCCCCTCTCATTGGCGCGCCCCTGGTGGCAGGCGTCCTCCTCTCCTCCTTTATATACGGGGTCATGGGGAACCCCAAAGCACAAAAATTATTCTCTTAGCCGTGTGCGGTGCCCTCCTCCACAATTTACTCCTCCAGTCATAGAGTCGTAGTGCTTAGGCGAAGCCCTGCGCGGATCACATCAGCGTCACCATTACCATGTTGTCGTGCTGACGAAACTCTCCCTCGACCCTTTGCTAGATCAAGAGTTCGAGGGACGTCATTGAGCTGGATGTGTGCTAAACTCGGAGGTGCCTCCTCCCTTGATCAAACTAATTAATCCTATTCTAATGCATAGCCTGTATTTGCTACTACTGTTGTTACCTTTACCTGCAATCCTAATTGCTTAGTGTAGGATGCTAGTTTATCATCTGTGGCCCTACATTCTTGTCCGTCTGCCTTGCTATACTATCGGGTCGTGATCACTCGGGAGGTGATCACGGCTATATACTTATATACATCATATATGATACATGTGGTGACTAAAGTCGGGTCGGCTCGTCGAGTGCCCATGAGTGATTCACGGATTGGGGGTTGATACGTCTCCAACGTATCTATAATTTTTGATTGTTCCATGCTATTATATTATCTGTTTTGGATGATAACGGGCTTTATTTTACACTTTTATATTATTTTTGGGACTAACCTATTAACCGGAGGCCCAACCGAAATTGTTGTTGTTTTTGCCTATTTCAGTGTTTCATAGAAAAGGAATATCAAATGGAGTCCAAACAGAATGAAACCTTTGGGAGCGTAATTTTTGGAACAAACGTGATCCAGAGGACTTGGAGTGGACGTCAAGCAATCAATCCCCCTAGGAGCATGCGCGTAATACTTGGTTTTTTATGACTTGTAGATTTTTGCAATAAGTATGTGAGTTCTTTATGACTAATGTTGAGTCCATGGATTATACGCACTCTCACCCTTCCATCGTTGCTAGCCTCTTCGGTACCGTGCATTGCCCTTTCTCACCTTGAGAGTTCATGCAAACTTCGCCGGTGCATCCAAACCCCGTGATACGATACGCTCTATCACACAAAAACCTCCTTATATCTTCCTCAAAACAGCCACCATACCTACCTATTATGGCATTTCCATAGCCATTTCGAGATATATTGCCATGCAACTTTCCATCGTTCCGTTTATTATGACACGCATCATCATTGTCATATTACCTTGCATGATCATGTAGTTGACATCATATTTGTGGCAAAGCCACCATTCATAATTCTTTCATACATGTCACTCTTGAGTCATTGCACATCCCAGTACACCGCCGGAGGCATTCATATAGAGTCATAGCTTGTTCTAGTATCGAGTTGTAATCATTGATTTGTAAATAAATAGAAGTGTGATGATCATCAGTAATAGAGCATTGTCCCATAAAAAAAGAAAAAGAAAGGCCAAATAAAAAAAGGAAGGCCCAAAAAAATAAGGGGGCAATGCTACTATCCTTTTTTCCACACTGGTGCTTCAAAGTAGCACCATGATATTTATGATAGAGAGTCTCTTGTTTTGTCATTTTCATATACTAGTGGGGATTTTTCATTATAGAACTTGCCTTGTATATTCCAACAATGGGCCTCCTCAAGTGCCCTAGGTCTTCGTGAGCAAGAAAGTTGGATGCACACCCACTTAGTTTCTTCTGATGACCTTTCATACATTTATAGCTCCAGTGCATCCGTTGCATGGCAATCCCTACTCCTTGCATCAACATCAATTGATGGGCATCTCCCTAGCCCATTGATTAGCCGCGTCGATGTGAGACTTCCTCTTTTTTGTCTTCTCCACATAACCCCCTTCATTATATTCTATTCCACCCATAGTGCTATATCCATGGCTCACGCTCATGTATTGCGTGAAAGCTGAAAAAAGTTTGAGATTATTAAAGTATGAAACAATTGACTGGCTTGTCATCGGAGTTGTGCATGATGAGAGCATTCTTGTGTGACGAAAATGGAGCATGACCAAACTATATGATTTTGTAGGGATGAACTTTCTTTGGCCATGTTATTTTGAGAAGGCATGATTGCTTAGTTAGTATGCTTGAAGTATTATTATTATGTCAATATTAAACTTTTATCCTGAATATTTTGGATCTGAACATTCATGCCACATTTAAGAAAATTACATTGATAAATATGTTAGGAAGCATTCCACATCAAAAATTCTGTTTTTATCATTTACCTACTCGAGGACGAGCAGGAATTAAGCTTGGGGATGCCGACACGTCTCCAACATATCTATAAACTTTTATTGTTCCATGCTATTATAATATCCGTTTTGGATGATAACGGGCTTTATTTTACACTTTTATATTATTTTTGGGACTATTTCAGTGTTTCGTAGAAGGAATGAAATCTTCGGGAGCATGATTTTTGGAAGAAACGTGATCCAGAGGATTTGGAGTGGACGTCAAGCAATCAACGAGGAGGCCACGAGGCAGGGGGCGCGCCTACCCCCCTGGGCGCGCCCTCCACTCTCCTGGGCCCCTCGTTGCTCCACCGACCTACTTCTTCCTCCTATATATATTCATATACCCCGCAAACATCTAGGAGCACCACGAAACCCTATTTCCACCGCCGCAACCTTCTGTACCCAAGAGATCCCATCTTGGGGCCTTTTCCAGAGCTCCGCCGGAGGGGGCATTGATCACGGAGGGCCTCTACATCAACTCCATGGCCCCTCTGATGATGTGTGAGTAGTTTACCTCAGGCCTTCGGGTCCATAGCTAGCAGCTAGATGGCTTCTTGTCTCTCTTTGGATGTCAATACAAAGTTCTCCTCGATTCTCTTGGAGATCTATTCGATGTAACTCTTCTTTTTGCAGTGTGTTTGTCGAGATCCAATGAATTGTGGGTTTATGATCAAGTTTATCTATGAACAATATTTGAATCTTCTCTGAATTCTTTTGTGTATGATTGGTTTATCTTTGCAAGTCTCTTTGAATTATCAGTTTGCTTTGGCCTACTAGATTGATCTTTCTTGCAATGGGAGAAGTGCTTAGCTTTGGGTTCAATCTTGCGGTGCTTGATCCCAGTGATAGAAAGGGAAACGACAAGTATTGTATTGTTGCCATCGAGGATAAAAAGATGGGATTTACATCATATTGAATGAGTTTATCCCTCTACATCATGCCATCTTGCTTAAGGTGTTACTCTGTTCTTATGAACTTAATACTCTAGATGCATGCTGGATAGCGGTCGATGTGTGGAGTAATAGTAGTAGATGCAGGCAGGAGTCGGTCTACTTGTCACGGATGTGATGCCTATATACATGATCATTCCTAGATATTCTCATAATTATTTGCTTTTCTATCAATTGCTCAACAGTAATTTGTTCACCCACCGTAATACTTATGCTATCTTGAGAGAAGCCACTAGTGAAACCTATGGCCCTCGGGTCTATTTTCCATCATACAAGTTTCCAATCTATTTTATTTTGCAATCTTTACTTCAATCTATATCATAAAAATACCAAAAATACTTATCTTATTATTACCATCTCTATCAGATCTCACTCTTGCATGTGGCCATGAAGGGATTGACAACCCCTTTATAGCGTTGGTTGCGAGGTTGTTATTTGTTTGTGTAGGTACGAGGTGAATCACGCGCGGTCTCCTACTGGATTGATACCTTGGTTCTCAAAAACTGAGGGAAATACTTACACTGCTTTATTGCATCACCCTTTCCTCTTCAAGGGAAAACAAACCCAGTGCTCAAGAGGTAGCAGGGGTTGAAAGGACATTTGTCCCGACGGCCCTCTGAGTGGATCTTTGTGGCAGAGCGACAGGGCAAGTTGAGACCACCTAGGAGAGAGGTGGGCCTGGTCCTGGTCGGCGTCCGCGGTTACATCAATTAACACACTTAACGAGATTTTTGGTATTTGATCTGAGTCTGGCAACTGGCCTATACGCACTAACCAACCATGCGGGAACAGTTATGGGCACTCGACATCGTGGTATCAGCCGAAGCCTTCTTGACGTCAGCGGCTGAGCAGCATGCGCCGGGTTGGACCGTGTAACGCAACTTCCTTTGTAATAGAGGTTGCTAGGTGATACATGTCCGTCGTATCTATAATTTTTGATTGTTCCATGCCAATATTCTACAACTTTCATATATTTTTGGCAACTTTTTATACTATTTTTGGGACTAACATATTGATCCAGTGCCTGGTGCCATTTCCTGTTTGTTGCATGTTTTATATTTCGCAGAAAACCCATATAAAACGGAATCCAAATGGGATAAAAACGGGCGGAGAATATTTTTGGAATATTTGGAGAATATGGGAAGAAAATCAACACGAGACGGTGCCCAAGGGAGGCATGAGGCAGGGGCGCGCCCCTGACCCTCGTGGGCCCCCCGTAAGGCGGTTAATGCTCTTCTTCGGCCGAAAGAAAGCTAATTTTCATAAGAAAAAAATCTCGGCAAATGTTCCAATCCAATCGGATCTCCATATATATATGAAACGGTGAAAGGGCAGAATACCAGAACACAGAAACGGAGAGAGACAGAGATACAGATCCAATCTCGGAGGGTCTTTCGCCCCTCCCATGCCATGGAGGCCAAGGACCAGAGGGGAAACCCTTCTCCCATCTAGGGAGGAGGTCAAGGAAGAAGACGAAGGGCCCCCTGTCGGTGTCAAAACCGGCGGATCTCGGGTAGGGGGTCCCGAACTGTGTGTCTAAGGCTGATGGTAAGAGGAGGCGGGGGACACAATGTTTACCCAGGTTCGGGCCCTCTCGATGGAGGTAATACCCTACTTCCTGCTTGATTGATCTTGATGATATGAGTATTACAAGAGTTGATCTACCACGAGATCGTAGAGGCTAAACCCTAGAAGCTAGCCTATGATTATGATTGTTGTTCTACGGACTAAACCCTCTGGTTTATATAGACACCATAGGGGGCTAGGGTTACACAGAGGCGGTTACAAAGAAGGAGATCTACATATCCGAATCGCCAAGCTTGCCTTCCTCGCAAAGGAGAGTCCCACCCGGACACGAGACGAAGCCTTCAATCTTGTATCTTCATAGTCCAACAGTCCAGCCAAAGTATATAGTCTGGCAGTCTGAGGACCCCCTAATCCAGGACTCCCTCAGTAGCCCCTGAATCAGGCTTCAATGACGATGAGTCCGGCACGCAGATTGTCTTCGGCATTGCAAGGCGGGTTCCTTCTCTGAATACTCCATGGAAGATTTTGAACACAAGGATCGTGTATGGCTCTACAAAACAAATTCCACATACCATCGTAGAGAGTACAATACTCCAGAAATCTAATCCGCTGACAACTTTTCCTAACATGACACCATGCCACAATCCGGTCTTCATTCGAACCGTTCTCCCCAACAAGCTACTGCGCATGCTGCGAGGTGGTTTTATGGGCATGTCTTATCGAAGCAGAGATCGTGTCCCCCTATCTCGGGATTCTCATCAATACGGGTATGGGTAATCCAACCGCGTCTTTGGTGCAATGCTTGGGGAATAAGCGAGTTTACCGGGCAAGTGGGGAGGTGTTGGATCCCTGCCGCCTTTATAAGGAGATAAGGACTCCCCTTTTTCACCCACGCCTTCTTCTTCTGCTTATCCATTCCCCTCCGCTCGAGCCCCAGCGCCCAAGCATTCGTCCTCTCCAGCCACAAAGGCCTTCGGAAAATGTCTGGATCCGGAGCAGGAGGAAAATGGATGGCCTCTACCATCCGGGAGAAGGATATCAAAAAGCTTCGTGAGGCCGGGTACTTGGCCCAGAAAATCAGCCACCGTCTCCCGATGGCAGGATAGGTCATCCCTACTCCGGAACCCCGCTAGAGGGTTGTTTTCCTCCCTCATTTTATCCGCGGGCTGGGGTTTCCCCTCCACCCATTCATTCGTGGCATCATGTATTACTATGGGATCGATTTTCACGATCTATCCCCCAATTCCTTCCTCAATATCTCGACGTTCATCATCGTGTGCGAGGCCTTTCTCCGCATCTCGCCACACTTCGGCTTATGGCTGAAGATCTTTAATGTGAAGCCCAAAGTAGTGGGCGGTGAGCACGCCGAGTGCGGAGGCGCCATGGTGAGCAAGATGCCCAACGTCACATGGCCAACAGGTACTTTCAATGATTAAGTCAAGGGGTGGCGGCAACAGTGGTTTTACATCACTGAGCCGGGCGGCACGAAATGGGCCACTGCTCCTGAATTCTGATCCAGAGCCCCCCTGCGGCTTACGTCCTGGCCCAAGAAGGGCCTGGATTGGTCTTCGTCCGATGAGCTGTCGGCACTCCAGACGCGCGTCAAGAATATGGAAGAAAAGAATATCAAACTTGTCAATGTAGTCCAGGTGATGTTAGTTCGCCGGATCCTTCCTTGTCAACACCGGGCTTGCAATTTATGGGAATTCGACCCGGCCAAGCACCAGACCCTGCGAGAGCTCTTTGGCTCCTCACACAAAGACATTTGGAAGGTGCTTTTTAAGTTCGGAAAATCATGGCCGGACTCACCCGAGGACCGCCTGTACCACCTGTCCCGCCCCGCAAGTTCGGTAAGCCATTATAAGTTTTATTCGCATAACCGACGGGAAACGCTTACTGTGTTTTCCACAACTGTCCTAGGGCTGGACGAAGAAGGCGGGGCGGATCTACTGTCCGGCCCCGCTGCCTGAAGAACCGGCCGGCACGCTTCTAACAAAGATGCTGATCCCGGCGCCCTACAAGGCACCGAAGAAGAAGGCCGAGAGAGGGGCCAAGAAGACCAGGGCGGCCTCCGTCATCGTGGCGCTTTGGACACGATATCCAAAGACTCCAATGCCCGTTCTTCCTCCGAAGAGGATGAGGAGGAGGAGGAAGACGAATCCCAGTGGGGGAAGAAAGAAAAGGACAGCCTCCACATCGTTGGAGGCCGAGTCGCCTAAGAAGGGAAAAACTCCTCTTCCAGAGGAGTCCACCACCGCTGATAGCAACCCGGAGTGGGATCCCGGGGCTCAGCCCTTGGTGAACTCGTGAGTGTCGGATTTCGGGTTCCGGCAGACCCTTGAGGTTCAAACACTGGGGTGTGCGTGGAGATTTCGCCTTATAACTACCTGCACCCCTCCGCCTCGCTAAGATCTAAGCTATGGGAAGAACAGCATAAGAGACACAGGGTTTATACTGGTTCGGGCCACCGTTGTGGTGTAATACCC
Organism: Triticum urartu; assembly: GCF_056163025.1. Lineage (NCBI taxonomy): Eukaryota > Viridiplantae > Streptophyta > Magnoliopsida > Poales > Poaceae > Triticum > Triticum urartu. Next base: position 24,973,174 of record NC_141876.1, read on the forward strand.
TACTCCAGTGTGTGGTGTGGTGGATTGCCTCTTGGGCTGATGATGATGAGCAATACAAGGAAGAACAGCCTCGCGAGGGTCTGTTCTTGGCTGGGGGGATGAACTGCTAGGAGGAGTTCAGTCACTCTTCTCTCTCTCTCTTCTCCCATTTCCCCCCCTTTTACCCTGGGGATGGCTAGTCCTATTTATAGGCAAAGGCCCTGGGCCTCTTCCCCAAATATTGAGCGGTAAGGGCGCCAACAATTGGCCATATTGAAGGGGAACATCTGGTACACTTATCCTGACTAAAGTTGGTCCTCGCCTGCCAAAGACTCTGGTGGTGACGCTGGCTTGGGCTCCACAATGACTTCCCCCCTGCCGTTGGACTGGTCTTGGTCTCGTTGCACCGAAACGGGTGCCTTTGCTTGATGCTCTCGCCTGCGCTTGCTCCCTTTGCACCAAAGAGGAAAGGAGGACACTGCGCGGGCTGGCGCCCACCTGGCGTCCTTGGTCGTCATGGCTTGCGTCACGGGCACCTAGTGAGGTACCCCGCCTTGATCTCTCCGCCTCCTCGCGAGCTAGCCTGATGAGGCCGTGCCTGAGGAAGCTCCGTGTCGTCCGCCCCGCGAGGCTTGGCCCCTCGCGAGGGTCTTGGGTCTGTGTTGATGAAGACGGGTCGTGCTGGGCCCCCTTTGAGCCACGCCGCAGGCCGCAGGCAGGCAAGTCTGGGGACCCCGTTCCCAGAACGCCGACAGTAGCCCCCGGGCCCAAGGCGCGCCCGGACTTGGCCGTGCAGGGAGGCGAAAGGGCAAGGGCAAAGCGCCGTGGGCCCTAACAGCCTGCGGCCTTGGGCGTCGCGTGGCGGTTGACTGGACGTGGGCGTCTCCACTACCGCGCGAGTTGATAAAGGAGCGGCATCTGCCTAGGCTTTGCTTTTTGCTTTCTCCGGTTGCTGCTCAGATCCCCTTTCTTGCGCCTCTCCTTCCTTCCTCCAAAATTTCCAGATCTACTCCGACCGCGTGACCTAGGAAGCCATGGAGCCTCGTCAGTCCCCGCCGGAGCTTGGTACTCGTCTGCCCTGGACTCGCCGAACGTGTCGGAGGCGAGCCTCGGCCGATTGCGCCGGATGGCGGCGGCGCAGGGCATCGACGGGGCGAAGGTGTTCAAGGCCAGCTCCACCACACCTGAGGGCCAAGGGAGCACCTTCTATCCGTTCTTTGTAAGCGCCATTGCTGCTGGCCTGGTGCCTCCCTTCTCTGAGTTCTTCTTCTCTGTCACCCGCCATTATAATCTACAGGCTCTGCATCTCCACCCCAACTCCGTCCTTCTCCTGGCAATCTTCGCCTATTACTACGAGGCTCACGTAGGGGTGCAGCCCTCGGTGGCCTTGCTGCGCCCCTACTTCTACCTCGGGACCTCTCGCGGTCCTGCTTCCGCATGCGCGAGCTTCATCGCGTACGGTGGCGCCATTGCCATTTCGAACCCCGGGAAAAGGATTGAGGGCTTCAAGAGCAAGTGGGTCTTGGCAGATGCTGGGCGCATCCACACTTGGCTGATCTTGCCCACGGAGCAACCCACGAGCTCCAGCGATTAGGGTCGAGCGGAGCTCGCGGACCCCCGCGCGAAGCTGGTGTTGGAGAAGATGGACGCAGATCTGAGGTCGGCCAACATGGCGGCGGCGAAGCTGACCGGCACGTCGCTGCTGAGGGAATTCCTGGAGCACCAGCTGGCTCCGCTTCGGCAGTACTCACTTCCGATGTGGAGGCCCCATCCAAGCCCCGCGGCCTTGGCCGACGGAGATCTGGCTGCGGTCCTCCAATCTCTGGTCGGGGGCGAGGTGGCGAGGTTGGAGGGCGCTCCTATGCCCTTGTTCCTCCGCGACGACTGGGAGCGGGTAGTGGAGTCCATGCCCGTCTTCAACGGGGACGGGCCCGTGCCCATGGAGACTCCCGGGGAATCGGTGGACGTGTCCTCCGACGACTACAACGAAGAGGAGGAAGGAGGGGAGCGGGAGAAAGGGCCTGACTCCGAGGCGACTGACGGAGAGTCGAGGGCTCCCCTCCCCCGGCGCAGGTCCCGCGTTCTCCGCCTCTCTCCGAGCGATGACGACGAGGATGATGACGAGCAGGACGGCGGGAGCTTGCCCCCGATCCCGAAGAAAGACAGGACTAGGATGATCTCCCGCGGGTCTGCCCCGGCCCCGAGGCGGACCGCAGACGCGCCTTCCGCTTCCAAGCTTCCCGAGGTTGACCCTTCTAGCCGGCTTTCAGGCTTCAAATTTGGCCGGAGGCCGCTTGAGCTTACTGGCGATGACCCGTAAGCGCTTGATTCTTGTCTTTATTTCTTGTTTTGCTTCTGAGGCTTGACGTCCGCATCTCTTGGATAGGCTGGCGCCCGCAGCAAAGAAGCCGAAGGGAGCTCCTGAGGTTCCATCTGTGGCAGCGCCTCTGCCCGCGAAGGAAGGTGACTGCGACGCGCGGGCTTCTCCTGCCCGGTCGTCCTCGCGAGGCCTGGCTGAGCCGGCTGGGGCGAGCTCAGCCCCCATGGCCCAAGGGACTCCCGAGGTGCCTTTGCCTGCTGCCGCCACTACAGCCGCTGGGGTGCAGCAGGCTTCGTCTCAGGATGCTGTGGTCGCGCTGCCGCCTTCTCCTACTCCACCGACTGTTGTCTCTCCGACTCCTCCTGCCGTTCTGGATCGTGTTGTTGCTGAGCTGGACTGGCTGCGGCAGGATCTTCTTGGCGCCGACCCTCGCTTGGTGGCCGGGCGCTTGGAGCTGGCTTCAGGATGGATTCGCTCCGACGCATCGATTCAGGCGGCGCTGGTCAGGCCTCGACGGCTTGCGATGACGAGAGGCAGGCCGTCCTTGAGGCGAAGGTTGCTCATGACGCAGCCCTGGGGGAGGTGGTCGGCGTTCGTGGTCGCTGTAAGGCGCTGGAGGACGAGCTGCAAAGCCTGCGGGACCAGCTCACGAAAGAGGTCCGCCTTCACCAAGAGCAGGAAGAAGGCGTGAAGGCTCGCGAGGCGGCCGTCAAGGGCCGGGAGGCCAAGCTCAGGAAGCGCCGCGACTGCCTAGGCGCGCTGGAGCAGGAGCTGGGGGCGAGGAAGGTCAAACTGGACGACAAGGCCCAGGTTCTTGCCGAGGACCGCGTGGCCTTCGCGGAGATGGAGGCGAAGGCTCGCTCCTCGCTGAGGACGCTTTACGACAGCGGCCTGGAGAGCCTGCTGGCTGGCACCGAGGACGGCCCCGCCAAGCTTCTTCCCTTCCTGGTTCGCACTCTTGAAGATGTCGCCCTTGGCCTTGGCCCCACGGCCGAGGCCGAGGCGCATGTCCTGTCTTCTGCAGCGCTGACGTGGGTCCTCACCCACATCTACCTTCGCGATCCTGGCGTCGACCTCGACAGCCTGCTGGAGCCAGTAAGCGGCGAGCGTGCCGCTGCCGAGGCCGTGAAGGGTCGCGCGGAGGCTCTGCTGGGGAAGTTCCGGGCCTTCAGCACCAAGCCGAAGCAAGGCGCTGCCGACCCCGCTGCTCCATGAGGCGAACCCACTCCGCGCTGCTCCACCGCCGACAAGTGACTCCGTTGTGGCTCCTGTCCTGCCTTTAATTCCTGCACATGTATCATGCCTCGGGGAGGCGTTTAAACTTGCGTTTGGCATTGAGATAATAGTGTGGACTGTAATATTTGCTTTTGAATTCCTTGAAATTTACGCTTTTCCTTCCTACTTGCTTATGTTCTATGCCGGCAGAGCCTAGCCCCGCGCATACCTCAGCCGCCGTTAGCCCCGACCGGAAACCAGGACGGGACCAAGGAGTGAGGGGCTACGTGACAAGTTAGGCTCCTGAGTCGTGATGCTCAGGAGTCCTCCTTGGCGCACGAACAGCAAGTAGGGAGGTGTGATGTGGGTGGATCTACCGTTCTACGTCTGCAGAGCCAGGCCGCGCGCATACCTCAACCGCCGTTAGCCTTTCGGAACTAAGGAGTGAGGGGCTACGTGACCAGTTTGGCTCCTGAGTCGCGATGCTCAGGAGTCCCCCTTGACGCTCAAACGGCCTTCGTACCTTGGCTCCGCTCGGGGAGAGACGCGCGACGAACCAGGCCCGGGGGGGCCTGGCTGGGTGGCGTGCGTTTGGGCGTAACCCAGGCGCAGCCCTCGTGCCCAGCCCCCTCGCGCGGCACTCCCGAGGGGAGGCGTTACGATGAGGCTAGACACTGAGCTCTAGGCTCCCTGAGGTTGATGCGGCCCAGGGGCCGCCCTCAGTTGTTTATCACCACTGCGGGAGCATAGCGCTTCCCTATGTGTACGGGCATAGCCGCTCCTCGGCAGTGTCGTCAGCCAGCACGGAGCATGGTGCTTCCACTGGTACGTGGGAGGGGGCTCCCCTCCGGGAGGAGACCCCGGGGCGTGTACAGCCCCGCCCTGACACGTGGCTGGCACGGTAGGGCCTGGCGAGGTGTATCTGGGCACCCGTGAGCCAGCGCGGGACTCACGGGGCCCTACCTCTAGGTGGGTTGCGCCTGGCACTGGGCCTTATCTTGTGATTTGTCCCTGCAAACTTGGTTAGATGCCGACACTCTACGTCCTCGGGTCCCGGCCCTCGAGCTGGTCTCAGCCGTCGCTGGTATGCCAGGTCGCGATGCCGTGCACAAGGCCAGAGGGTGAGGGCTGGAGAGCCAGTAAGAGCCCTGAGTCGCGATGCTCAGGTACCCCCCCCCTTTAACGTGCAAGTGGTCGGCATGGAGAAGAAGAGGTGCCATGGACAGGCATCAAATAATCAAGCATGGTGGGTCGAACGCATAGCCGGAAATAAACGCAAAAGGGATACATGCCGCTGGGTCTGGCCCGAGCGACTTGGGGATGATGCAGCCCGTGGGGCGCCCCCAACAAAGTAAGCTAACAACATGAAATAAAAGGGATACATGCCGCAGGGACGGACCCATGCGGCCTGGGAATAATGCAGCCCTGGGGGGGCGCTCCCAGCTGGAAATGAAACTTGAAAGATATCACCTGATGTTGTTGAGGACGAAGGAGTGTTGGTGTAGTAGACTCAGCGGGCTGTGGAAGCCGATCCTCACGAGCCCCCAGGCCCAGGGGCCTCGGGAGGCTCCGGAGGTGCTGGTGGCTCTTCGCGGACCATCTCCATCTCCGCCAGGGCTGCGGAACGCCTGGCCTCTTGAGCCTCCATGATGCCCCTCATGAGGCGCTGGCACGTGGCAGCCGCGTTCGGCAAGCCGTAAGGCATGCGAACGTAGCTGTGGGGTGGACCTTCGCAGCGCCCCACTCGCGAGGGCCAGAGGCGCTCCAGAGAGGTGACTCGATTGAGCTCTGGTATGTCGATGCAGACGCGCAGCCCACCATCCTCGCCTGGATGGGGAGCCACAGCTGGTAGGCGGCGGCCGCCTCTCATGACTCTTAACTCCTGTAGCTCATGAATGGCCTTGCTGACGAACTCCTGAGGGTCTGGCCCTCCTTGACTTACTCCTTCTTGAGGGAAACGTGCTTCGAAACACACCTCCATGTGGTGCCCAAGCGCCTCCCTTGTGACCTTAGCCAGGTCGGTGGCCCTCCAGGGGAGAGCCCCCGAGCCCTGCCTGAGGAGGGCGCCGGGCGCGCTTTCCTATGCGATGGAAGGAGGTTCCCCCTGGGCAGGCGCGGGCCCTGAGGGGCCTGCCTCCTGAGGGGCCGGGCCAGACGATGTCTTCTTCTTCTTGGGGGCGGTCTCGGGAAGCCTCCTGCTTCCGCGATTCGGGTCTTCCAGCGATGCGGCCTAAAAGGCTCATTCCAGGGAACACACCGCGTCCTTCTCTTCACAGGGCACCGTGATGACTCCGCCACTTCCTGGCATCTTGAGGACGTTGTAGCCATGGTGAGTTACGGCCATGAACTTGGCCAGCGCTGGGTACCCAAGGATGGCGTTGTACGACAGGCGAATGTGAGCGACGTCGAAGTCGATGAGCTCGGTGTGGTAGTTGTCGCGTGCCCCGAAGGTGACAGGGAGGCGGACCTGCCCAATCGGGACCGTGGAGCCATCGGTGACTCCGGAGAAGGGCTTGGTTGGCTGAAGCTGGGTGTAGGGCACTTGGAGATTGTTGAATGTTTCCACGGACAGGACGTTGAGCCCTGCCCCACCATCGATGAGGGTCCTGGTGACCACCACGTTGCTGATGATTGGGGAACAAAGCATCGGGAGGACTCCGGCTGTGGCCGCACACTTGAGCTGATCTGCTGAGCTGAACGTGATGGCGCACGCTGACCACCTGAGAGGGTGCATGGCTTCCAGCTTGGGGAGGATTGCATTCACTTCGCGGGCGAACTGCTTGAAGATGCGTTGAGAGGCTGGGGCTTGAGCCCCACCCAGGATGCAGGCGATCGCGCGCGGCTCCTGGAAGCCCCTAGCCCCCTCGTCCTGATGGCGGTCCTCGTTTCTCCTTGGCTGCGGTGGTAGCGGAGGGGGGCCTGCGTTGCCTTGCAGGCGATCCTCGCGAGGCTGATCCCTCCAGTCTCCCTCGCGAGGCGGGTCTTGCCAGCGATCCTCGCGAGGTCGATCGCGCCACCCCTAGCGCGGGCAGCGGTCTTCCCAGCGTCCTGCGTTCCTTACTCCTCCTCGACCGTAGCCCCGGTCACCGCGGTCGGGGCGACGGCCGATCCTTCCTTCTCGCACGGCTCGGAGCTCTTGACACTCGTTGGTGTTGTGGGTGTGGAGGTCGTGGTACACACAGTATCGACTACCCTTGGGAGGTTCGGGCTGATCTCTGCCTCGCTTGGTGTTTGGTTCTGCCGCGAGCACGGCAGCCCCCTTGCGCTTCACATCCTTGGCCTTGGGCTTCTTCTATTCTGGGTCTGCAACAGGCAGCTCGAGGAGGGAGAGACGCCCTTCCTCAGCCCTGGCGCACTTGGTTGCCAAGTTAAACAACTCCAAGGAAGTGCACAGGTCTTCATGCATCGCCAGCTCCTCCTTCATCTTGACATCGCGCACGCCGTTGGAGAAGGCTGAGATGATGGCCTCCTCGGTCACCTTGGGAATCTTGAGGCGTGCGCTGTTGAAGCGCTGGATGTACTTCTGCAGGGTCTCTCCGGGTTGTTGCTTGATGCGGCGCATGTCGCTCACGGCGGGTGGTCGGTCGTGAGTACCTTGGAAGTTGGCGATGAGGCGGGTGCGCATCTCGTCCCAGGAGGAGATCATGCCTGGAGCCAGGTTCAGGAGCCAGGTGCGGGCCCCGTCCTTGAGTGCCATGGGAAACCAGTTCGCCATGCTCGTCTCCGTTGTCAGCTTCGATGCCCAGCTCATAGAGCTGGAGTAACTCCGCAGGGTTGGCCGTGCCGTCGTAACGAGGAGGCAGGTCTGGCTTGAACTTGCCGGGCCACGCGACGCTGCGTAGCTCGGTGGTGAAGGCGTGATAGCCTGCTGTGGCCATGGGAGGCCTTGGGTGACGGAGAGCTTGGTCTTGCATGTCCCCACGCGCTGCAGCTGGGAGCAACGCGGGGTCTTGACGTGCAGGAGCAGGAGCATGGTCGCTACGTGCTGGAGCAGGGAGCACGCGGGCAGCTTCTTGCGGGAGAGGGACTTCTTGGCAACTCTGCTCTTGCCGCGTTGGCACCTGACAGAGCGGGTTCCGCCCAGGGGCCATGCACCTTGGAGCCATGGCGCCTTCTTGAGGAGGAGGCGGCCGGGGCGCCACCGGAGCTTCGTCGCCCGCGCGGGGTGGGGTGCGGTGCAGCGGAACGGATGGCGCAGGAGAGCCCCCTGCGGCACGGACGAGCTCGGCGACGCGGTCGAGCCATTCTTCATAGACGTCGTCGACGAGACGGTAGCGCAGGAGCTCGTTTGCCGTGATGAGCGCAGCTCGAGCCTCCATGGGTGCGTGGAGCGCGCGGGACGAAGAACCAGCTGGGGTGAGCGAGGGAGTAGCGGTACGGCCGTCTTGCCGCACGGACGGATGCTGAGACGATGCTTGCGGCTCGTCCCCCGCAGGGCCGGTGGCGGCGTTGATGGCAGGTGACGAGGAACGGCGAGGACGCCCGCCGACAGGAGCCGTCTGGGCGACGCGGGAAGCGACACCGGCCCGGCGCTCGGCGCGGGCCCGACGAGCGTCAGACATGGACGCGATGGTCGGAGGAGAACGGGGTGGTGGAAGACGAATTCCGGCGCACCCCTACCTGGCGCGCCAAATGTCAGATTTCGGGTTCCGGCAGACCCTTGAGGTTCGAACACTGGGGTGCGTGCGGAGATTTTGCCTTCTACCTACCTGCACCCCTCCGCCTCGCTAAGATCTAAGCTATGGGAAGAACAGCACAAGAGACACAGGGTTTATACTGGTTCGGGCCACCGTTGTGGTGTAATACCCTACTCCAGTGTGTGGTGTGGTGGATTGCCTCTTGGGCTGATGATGATGAGCAATACGAGGAAGAACAGCCTCGCGAGGGTCTGTTCTTGGCTGGGGGGATGAACTGCTAGGAGGAGTTCAGTCACTCTTCTCTCTCTCTCTCTTCTCCCATTTTCCCCCCCTTTTACCCTGGGGTGGCTAGTCCTATTTATAGGCAAAGGCCCTGGGCCTCTTCCCCAAATATTGAGCGGGAAGGGCGCCAACAATTGGCCATTTTGAAGGGGAACATCGGGTACACTTATCCTGACTAAAGTTGGTCCTCGCCTGCCAAAGACTCTGGTGGTGACGCTGGCTTGGGCTCCACAATGACTTCCTCCCTGCCGTTGGACTGGTCTTGGTCTCGTTGCACCGAAACGGGTGCCTTTGCTTGATGCTCTCGCCTACGCTTGCTCCCTTTGCACCAAAGAGGAAAGGAGGACACTGCCCGGGCTGGCGCCCGCCTGGCGCCCTTGGTTGTCATGGCTTGCGTCACGGGCACCTCGTGAGGTACCCCGCCTTGATCTCTCCGCCTCCTCGCGAGCCAGCCTAATGAGACCGTGCCTGAGGAAGCTCTGTGTCGTCCCTCCGCGAGGCTTGGCCCCTCGCGAGGGTCTTGGGTCTGTGTTGATGAAGACGGGCCGTGCTGGGCCCCCTTTGAGCCACGCCGCAGGCCGCAGGCAGGCAAGTCTGGGGACCCCCGTTCCCAGAACGCCGACGGTGAGTATATAAAATCCGAACACGTTTATGCGTCCAGACTCATCATGGCACCATATTTAATCTGGGCCATGCTTATTTGCAGTTCGACGAGGTCCCGCGCGGAGCAATCCTCGTTGGAGGATTTGCTAGGCTTGGACGCTATGGAGAGCGGGACACCCCCGAAGGCCCCTTCCCCCAAACATGTGAATGACACCGAGGCTTTGTCCCAGGAGGACCCAGGCCAAGGAGGGGGGATATTGCAAAGGTGGTGCCGGGAGGTCAAACTTTAGGGGCCGGACACATGGGAGAGAAGGCTCCCATGGGCGTTGTCGGCGGGAGCCATCTTGAATTCGGCCCCCAGCCGGATGCAATTCCGGAGACCAATATGGTTCCAGAATCATGCAGGATGCCTCCCTCGGCTAGAGGGGGTGTACCTATTCCACAGGCAACCTCTGTCCAACCAGAGGTGCTGGATACTTTATTGGCGGCACTGAAAAGCTCCTCCATCATCGATAAACACCGTGCGCTTATGGGTGTGATGATTGAGAAGATTCAGTCTGCGGAGAGTGGATTGAATGAAGCCTGTTTTAGCCTTATAAGAGGCTTTGAGGTATGTTTTATGAGGTTTCGAAGAGTGTCACAGTATAGATAGTAGCCCCTGATACACTGTTCGGTGAGAGAAAGAACCGGACAGAGGATCAAATCTATGTTCGCAGGAGACTCACTTGATGGCATTTTCCTCTCTTCTTTTATAAACAGGCATCTGTAGCGACTGCCGCCTCTCATACTGCGGAGGTCTCCGGACTGAATTAAAGTCTGGAGCGGGCCACAGAAGAATTGGGCCAGTTGAAAAGGCAGTTGGAGGATAAACAAGGTATGCACAAACCTTGCTCACGTTCAGTGCGAACGAATTTAAAATATGTTTTGTGATTTGCGCCAGGGGCGATGACCGAAGTCGAGGCTCTTAAGAAGGTTGTTGCTGAGACCGAGAGAAAGGCAGCCGCAGAGCGGGCTCTTCGTGAGAAGCACGAGGCCAGGGTTATTGAAGCTGAACAGGAGCTTCAAGGGGTCGTGAAAAGATGCGAGGCCTTGGAGAAGAGTCTAATGGAGAAAGAATCCGAACTTACCAAGGCTCATCAGGCCGCATGCGATGCCCAGGGGGAAACGCAAGGTGCCCTGCAGGAGATCCAAGGAGCGAGGAAGATCGCGGAGGGTAAGGCTTGTTCCGTGTAAGGCGAGTATTTGGGGGGGCTTATGTTTCTAATCATGAGTTCGGATTTCTCCAGGGGTATTTGCGGAGCTGCCACGCAGCATATCTGATGCCGCACAATTCTACCAAGCCGAAGAAAGGAACACTGCGGATAAGCTCTTCTGGTCACAATATATGGCACCGAATTGTCCAGTGCCTTTTGCCGATCAACTGAAACAGCTGATCGAACTGCAGAAGGCAGCCGAGCTATCCATGAAGGATTTGATTAGCCGGCTATGGCCCGCTGAGCCGATTCCAGGCAGCTACTTCGGGCTCGTGAAGCGGCTTGCGAGTGCCTGCCCTCAACAGGACGTCATCAAGTGGCCGGTCTGTATAGAGGGTGCATGATGACCCACAAGTATAGGGGACCTGTCGTAGTCCTTTCGATAAGTAAGAGTGTCGAACCCAATGAGGAGCAGAAGGAAATGATAAGCGGTTTCTAGCAAGGTATTCTCTGCAAGTACTAAAATAAGTGGTAACAGATAGTTTTGTGATAAGATAATTTGTAACGAGTAACAAGTAACAAAAGTAAATAAGGTGCAGTGAGGTGGCCTAATCCATTTTGTAGCAAATGGACAAACTCTTATATTATGTAAAGCGCTCCCGAGGACACATGGGAATATTGTCAAGCTAGTTTTCATCACGTTCATATGATTCGCGTTTGGTACTTTGATAATTTGGTATGTGGGTGGACCGGTGCTTGGGTGCTGCCCTTACTTGGACAACCATCCCACTTATGATTAACCTCTATTGCAATCATCCGCAAATACAAGAAAAGTATTAAGGTAAACCTAACCATAGCACGAAATGTTGGGTTTCGTAGTAATTTCAACAGTTTTCCTACGCACACGCAAGATCATGTGATGTATAGCAACGAGGGGAGAGTGTGATCTACATACCTAGTAGATCGACAACGGAAGCATTTGGTTGATGTAGTCGTACGTCTTCACGATCCGACCGATCAAGCACCGAAACTACGGCACCTCTGAGTTCGAGCACACGTTCAGCTCGATGACGATCCCCGGACTCCGATCCAGCAAAGTGTCGGGGAAGAGTTCCGTCAGCACGACGGCGTGGTGACGATCTTGATGCACTACTGCAGCAGGCTTCGCCTAAACTCCGCTACAGTAATATCGAGGACTATGGTGGTTGGGGGCGCCGCACACGGCTAAAGAATAGATCACGTGGATCAACTTGTGTCTTTCTGGGGTGCCTCTTCCTCAGTATATAAAGGACTAGAGGGGGGGAGGCTGGCCGGCCAAGGGTGGCGCGCCAGGAGAGTCCTACTCCCTCTGGGAGTACGATTCCTGCCCCCCCCCCAATCCTAGTTGGAATAGGATTCGCAGAGGGGGAAAAGAGAGAGGGGGGGCCGGCCACCTCTCCTTGTCCTAATAGGACTAGGGGAGGGAGGGAGGCGCGCAACCCATCTTGGGCAGCCCCTTCTCTTTTCCACTAAGTCCCACTAAGGCCCATATAGCTCCCGGGGGGTTCTGGTAACCTCCCGGTACTCCGGTAAAATCCCGATTTCACCCGGAACACTTCCGATATCCAAACATAGGCTTCCAATATATCAATCTTTATGTCTCGACCATTTCGAGACTCCTCGTCATGTCCGTGATCACATCCGGGACTCCGAACAACCTTCGGTACATCAAAATGCATAAACTCATAATGTAACTGTCATCGTAACCTTAAGCGTGCGGACCCTACGGGTTCGAGAACAATGTAGACATGACTGAGACATGTCTCCGGTCAATAACCAATAGCGGGACCTGGATGCCCATATTGGCTCCTACATATTCTACGAAGATCTTTATCGGTCAGACCGCATAACAACATACGTTGTTCCCTTTGTCATCGGTATGTTACTTGCCCGAGATTCGATCGTCGGTATTCCAATACCTAGTTCAATCTCGTTACCGGCAAGTCTCTTTACTCGTTCTGTAATACATCATCCCGCAACTAACTCATTTAGTTGCAATGCTTGCAAGGCTTAAGTGATGTGCATTACCGAGAGGGCCCAGAGATACCTCTCCGACAATCGGAGTGACAAAACCTAATCTCGAAATACGCCAACCCAACATGTACCTTTGGAGACACTGTAGTACTCCTTTATAATCACCCAGTTACGTTGTGACGTTTGGTAGTACCCAAAGTGTTCCTCCGGTAAACGGGAGTTGCATAATCTCATAGTTATAGGAACATGTATAAGTCATGAAGAAAGCAATAGCAACATACTAAACGATCGGGTGCTAAGCTAATGGAATGGGCCATGTCAATCAGATCATTCTCTTAATGATGTGATCCCGTTAATCAAATAACAACTCATTGTTCATGGTTAGGAAACATAACCATCTTTGATTAACGAGCTAGTCAAGTAGAGGCATACTAGTGACACTTTGTTTGTCTATGTATTCACACATGTATTATGTTTCCGGTTAATACAATTATAGCATGAATAATAAACATTTATCATGATTATAAGGAAATAAATAATAACTTTATTATTGCCTCTAGGGCATATTTCCTTCAGTCTCCCAGTTGCACTAGAGTCAATAATCTAGATTACACCGTAATGATTCTAACACCCATGGAGCCTTGGTGCTGATCATGTTTTGCTCGTGGAAGAGGCTTAGTCAATGGGTCTGCAACATTCAGATCCGTATGTATCTTGCAAATCTCTATGTCTCCCACCTGGACTAGATCCTGGATGGAATTGAAGCGTCTCTTGATGTGCTTGGTTCTCTTGTGAAATCTGGATTCCTTTGCCAAGGCAATTGCACCAGTATTGTCACAAAAGATTTTCATTGGACCCGATGCACTAGGTATGACACCTAGATCGGATATGAACTCCTTCATCCAGACTCCTTCATTTGCTGCTTCCGAAGCAGCTATGTACTCCGCTTCACATGTAGATCCCGCTACTACGCTTTGTTTAGAACTGCACCAACTGACAGCTCCACCGTTTAATGTAAACACATATCCGGTTTGTGATTTAGAATCGTCCGGATCAGTGTCAAAGCTTGCATCAACGTAACCATTTACGACGAGCTCTTTGTCACCTCCATATACGAGAAGCATATCCTTAGTCCTTTTCAGGTATTTCAGGATGTTCTTGACCGCTGTCCAGTGATCCACTCCTGGATTACTTTGGTACCTCCCTGCTAGACTTATAGCAAGGCACACATCAGGTCTGGTACACAGCATTGCATACATGATAGATCCTATCACTGATGCATAGGGAACATCTTTCATATTCTCTCTATCTTTTACAGTGGTCGGGCATTGAGTCTTACTCAATTTCACACCTTGTAACACAGGCAAGAATCCTTTCTTTTCTTGATCCATTTTGAACTTCTTCAAAATTTTGTCAAGGTATGTTGTTTGTGAAAGTCCAATTAAGCGTCTTGATCTATCTCTATAGATCTTAATGCCTAATATGTAAGCAGCTTCACCGAGGTCCTTCATTGAAAAACTCTTATTCAAGTATCCCTTTATGCTATCCAGAAATTCTATATCATTTCCAATTAATAATATGTCATCCACATATAATATCAGAAATGCTACAGAACTCCCACTCACTTTCTTGTAAATACAGGCTTCTCCAAAAGTCTGTATAAAACCAAATGCTTTGATCACACTATCACAACGTTTATTCCAACTCTGAGAAGCTTGCACCAGTCCATAAATGGATCGCTGGAGCTTGCACACTTTGTTAGCTCCCTTTGGATCGACAAAACCTTCTGGTTGCATCATATACAACTCTTCTTCCAGAAATCCATTCAGGAATGCAGTTTTGACATCCATCTGCCAAATTTCATAATCATAAAATGCGGCAACTGCTAACATGATTTGGACAGACTTAAGCATCGCTACGGGTGAGAAGGTCTCATCGTAGTCAATCCCTTGAACTTGCCGAAAACCTTTCGCGACAAGTCGAGCTTTGTAGACAGTAATATTACCGTCAGCGTCAGTCTTCTTCTTGAAGATCCATTTATTCTCAATTGCTTGCCGACCATCGGGCAAGTCAACCAAAGTCCATACTTTGTTCTCATACATGGATCCCATCTCAGATTTCATGGCTTCAAGCCACTTTGCGGAATCTGGGCTCACCATTGCTTCTTCATAGTTCGTAGGTTCATCATGATCTAGCATCATGACTTCCAGAACGGGATTACCGTACCACTCTGGCGCGGATCTTACTCTGGTTGATCTACGAGGTTCAGTAGTATCTTGTTCTGAAGTTTCATGATCATTATCATTGACTTCCTCACTAACTGGTGTAGGTGTCACAGAAACAGTTTTCTGTGATGTACTACTTTCCAATAAGGGAGCAGGTAGAGTTACCTCGTCAAGTTCTACTTTCCTCCCACTCACTTCTTTCGAAAGAAACTCCTTCTCCAGAAAGTTTCCGAATTTAGCAACAAAACTCTTGCCTTCGGATCTGTGATAGAAGGTGTATCCAATAGTTTCCTTTGGATATCCTATGAAGACACATTTCTCCGATTTGGGTTCGAGCTTATCAGGTTGAAGCTTTTTCACATAAGCATCGCAGCCCCAAACTTTCAGAAACGACAACTTTGGTTTCTTGCCAAACCATAGTTCATAAGGCGTCGTCTCAACGGATTTTGATGGTGCCCTATTTAACGTGAATGCGGCCGTCTCTAGAGCGTATCCCCAAAACGATAGCGGTAAATCAGTAAGAGACATCATAGATCGCACCATATCCAGTAAAGTACGATTACGACGTTCGGACACACCATTACGCTGAGGTGTTCCGGGTGGCGTGAGTTGCGAAACTATTCCACAATTTTTCAAATGTACACCAAACTCGTAACTCAAATATTCTCCTCCACGATCAGATCATAGAAACTTTATTTTCTTGTTACGATGATTTTCAACTTCACTCTGAAATTCCTTGAACTTTTCAAATGTTTCAGACTTATGTTTCATTAAGTAGATATACCCATATATGCTTAAATCATCTGTGAAGGTGAGAAAATAACGATATCCGCCACGAGCCTCAATATTCATCGGACCACATACATCTGTATGTATGATTTCCAACAAATCTGTTGCTCTCTCCATAGTACCGGAGAACGGCGTTTTGGTCATCTTGCCCATGAGGCACGGTTCGCAAGTACCAAGTGATTCATAATTAAGTGGTTCCAAAAGTCCATCAGAATGGAGTTTCTTCATGCGCTTTACACCGATATGACCTAAACGGCAGTGCCACAAATAAGTTGCACTCTCATTATCAACTCTGCATCTTTTGGCTTCAACATTATGAATATGTGTGTTACTACTATCGAGATTCAACAAGAATAGACCACTCTTCAAGGGTGCATGACCATAAAAGATATTACTCATATAAATAGAACAACCATTATTCTCTGATTTAAATGAATAACCGTCTCGCATCAAACAAGATCCAGATATAATGTTCATGCTTAACGCTGGCACCAAATAACAATTATTTAGGTCTAATACTAATCCCGAAGGTAGATGTAGAGGTAGCGTGCCGACTGCGATCACATCGACTTTGGAACCGTTTCCCACGCGCATCGTCACCTCGTCCTTAACCAATCTTCGCTTGATCCGTAGTCCCTGTTTCGAGTTGCAAATATTAGCAACAGAACCAGTATCAAATACCCAGGTGCTACTGCGAGCATTAGTAA
Source organism: Triticum urartu (assembly GCF_056163025.1). NCBI lineage: Eukaryota > Viridiplantae > Streptophyta > Magnoliopsida > Poales > Poaceae > Triticum > Triticum urartu. The sequence goes on from NC_141876.1 coordinate 24,989,137, forward strand.
GGTACACATCAACAACATGTATATCACATATACCTTTGTTCACCTTGCCATCCTTCTTATCCGCCAAATACTTGGGGCAGTTCCGCTTCCAGTGACCAGTCTGCTTGCAATAGAAGCACTCAGTTTCAGGCTTAGGTCCAGGTTTGGGTTTCTTCTCTTGAGTAGCAACTTACTTGCCGTTCTTTTTGAAGTTCCCCTTCTTCTTCCCTTTGCCCTTTTTCTTGAAACTAGTGGTCTTGTTGACCATCAACACTTGATGCTCCTTCTTGATTTCTACCTCCGCAGCTTTCAGCATCGCGAAGAGCTCAGGAATAGTCTTGTTCATCCCTTGCATATTATAGTTCATCACGAAGCTCTTGTAGCTTGGTGGCAGTGATTGAAGAATTCTGTCAATGACGCAATCATCTAGAAGATTAACTCCCAATTGAATCAAGTGATTATTATACCCAGACATTTTGAGTATATGCTCACTGACTGAACTGTTCTCCTCCATCTTTCAGCTATAGAACTTATTGGAGACTTCATATCTCTCAATCCGGGCATTTGCTTGAAATATTAACTTCAACTCCTGGAACATCTCATATGCTCCATGACGTTCAAAACGTCGTTGAAGTCCCGATTCTAAGCCGTAAAGCATGGCACACTGAACTATCGAGTAGTCATCAGCTTTGCTCTGCCAGACGTTCATAACATCCGGCGTTGCTCCTGCAGCAGGCCTGGCACCCAGCGGTGCTTCCAGGACGTAATTCTTCTGTGCAGCAATGAGGATAATCCTCAAGTTACGGACCTAGTCCGTGTAATTGCTACCATCATCTTTCAACTTTGCTTTTTCAAGGAACGCATTAAAATTCAACGGAACAACAGCACGAGCCATCTATCTACAATCAAACATAAACAAGCAAGATACTAATCAGGTACTAAGTTTCATGATAAATTTAAATTCAGTTAATCAAATTAATTAAAGAACTCCCACTTAGATAGACATCCCTCTAATCCTCTAAGTGATTACGTGATCCAAATCAACTAAACCATAACCGATCATCACGTGAGATGGAGTAGTTTTCAATGGTGAACATCGTTATGTTGATCATATCTACTATATGATTCACGCTCGACCTTTCGGTCTCCGTGTTCCGAGGCCATATCTGTATATGCTTGGCTCGTCAAGTATAACCTGAGTATTCTGCGTGTGCAACTGTTTTGCACCCGTTGTATTTGAACGTAGAACCTATCACACCCGATCATCACGTGGTGTCTCAGCACGAAGAACTTTCGCAACGGTGCATACTCAGGGAGAACACTTCTTGATAATTTAGTGAGAGATCATGTTATAATGCTACCGTCAATCAAAGCAAGATAAGATGCATAAAAGGATAAACATCACATGCAATCAATATAAGTGATATGATATGGCCATCATCATCTTGTGCTTGTGATCTCCATCTCCGAAGCACCGTCATGATCACCATCGTCACCGGCGTGACACCTTGATCTCCATCGTAGCATCGTTGTCATCTCGCCAAGCTTGTGCTTCTACGACTATCGCTACCTCTTAGTGATAAAAGTAAAGCATTACATCGCGATTGCATTGCATACAATAAAACGACAACCATAAGGCTCCTGCCAGTTGCCGATAACTCGGTTACAAAACATGATCATCTCATACAATAAAATTCAACATCATGTCTTGACCATATCACATCACAACATGCCCTGCAAAAACAAGTTAGACGTCCTCTACTTTGTTGTTGCAAGTTTTACGTGGCTGCTACGGGCTTAAGAAAGAACCAATCTCACCTACGCATCAAAACCACAATGATAGTTTGTCAAATAGACTCCGTTTTAACCTTCGCAAGGACCGGGCGTAGCCATACTCGGTTCAACTAAAGTTGGAGAGACAGTCGCCCGCAAGCCACCTATGTGCAAAGCACGTCGGGGGAACTGGTCTCGATTAAGCGTACGCGTAATGTTGGTCCGGGTCGTCTCGTCCAACAATGCCGCCGAACCAAAGTATGACATGCTGGTAGGAAGTATGACTTATATCGCCCACAACTCACTTGTGTTCTACTCGTGCATATAACATCAACATAAATAACCTAGGCTTGGATGCCACTGCTGGGTTTCGTAGTAATTTCAACAGTTTTCCTATGCACACGCAAGATCATGTGATGTATAGCAACGAGGGGAGAGTGTGATCTACATACCTAGTAGATCAACAACGGAAGCGTTTGGTTGATGTAGTCGTACGTCTTCACGATCCGACCGATCAAGCACTGAAACTACGGCACCTCCGGGTTCGAGCACGCGTTCAGCTCGATGATGATCCCTGGACTCCGATCCAGCAAAGTGTCGGGGAAGAGTTTCGTCAGCACGACGGCGTGGTGACGATCTTGATGCACTACTACAGCAGGTCTTCACCTAAACTCCGCTATAGTAATATCGAGGACTATGGTGGCTGGGGGCGCCGCACACGGCTAAAGAATAGATCACGTGGATCAACTTGTGTCTTTCTGGGGTGCCTCTGCCTCAGTATATAAAGGACTAGAGGGGGGAGGCTGGCCGGCCAAGGGTGGTGCGCCAGGAGAGTCCTACTCCCTCTGGGAGTAGGATTCCCCCCCCCCCCCCAATCCTAGTTGGAATAGGATTCGCGGAGGGGGAAAAGAGAGAGGGGGGGCCGGCCACCTCTCCTTGTCCTAATAGGACTAGGGGAGGGAGGGAGGCGCGCAGCCCATCTTGGGCAGCCCCTTCTCTTTTCCACTAAGGCCCACTAAGGCCCATATAGCTCCCGGGGGGTTTCGGTAACCTCCCGGTACAACGGTAAAATCCCGATTTCACCCGGAACACTTCCGATATCCAAACATAGGCTTCCAATATATCAATCTTTATGTCTCGACCATTTTGAGACTCCTCGTCATGTCCGTGATCACATCCGGGACTCCGAACAACCTTCGGTACATCAAAATGCATAAACTCATAATATAACTGTCATCGTAACCTTAAGCGTGCGGACCCTACGGGTTTGAGAACAATGTAGACATGACCGAGACATGTCTCCGGTCAATAACCAATAGCGGGACCTGGATGCCCATATTGGCTCCTACATATTCTACGAAGATCTTTATCGGTCAAACCGCATAACAACATACGTTTTTCCCTTTGTCATCGGTATGTTACTTGCCCGAGATTCGATCGTCGGTATTCCAATACCTAGTTCAATCTCGTTACCGGCAAGTCTCTTTACTCGTTCTGTAATACATCATCCCGCAACTAACTCATTTAGTTGCAATGCTTGCAAGGCTTAAGTGATGTGCATTACCGAGAGGGCCCAGAGATACCTCTCCGACAATCGGAGTGACAAAACCTAATCTCGAAATACGCCAACCCAACATGTACCTTTGGAGACACCTGTAGTACTCCTTTATAATCACCCAGTTACGTTGTGACGTTTGGTAGTACCCAAAGTGTTCCTCCGATAAATGGGAGTTGCATAATCTCATAGTTATAGGAACATGTATAAGTCATGAAGAAAGCAATAGCAACATACTAAACAATCGGGTGCTAAGCTAATGGAATGGGTCATGTCAATCAGATCATTCTCTTAATGATGAGATCCCGTTAATCAAATAACAACTCATTGTTCATGGTTAGGAAACATAACCATCTTTGATTAAAGAGCTAGTCAAGTAGAGGCATACTAGTGACACTTTGTTTGTCTATGTATTCACACATGTATTATGTTTTCGGTTAATACAATTATAGCATGAATAATAAACATTTATCATGATTATAAGGAAATAAATAATAACTTTATTATTGCCTCTAGGGCATATTTCCTTCACGAAACATATGGATCCAGATCAGCACCTTACGGAGCAACGCATAAACTAGGGTTTAAGCTTCTGTCACTCTAGCAACCCATCATCTACTTATTAATTCCCAATGCCTTCCTCTAGGCCCAAATAATGGTGAAGTGACATGTAGTCGAAGTTCACATAACACCACTAGAGGAGAGACAACATACATCTCATCAAAATATCGAACGAATACCAAATTCACATGACTACTAATAGCAAGACTTCTCCCATGTCCTCAGGAACTAAAGTAACTACTCACAAAGCATAAACATGTTCATAATCGGAGGGGTATTAATATGCATATAGGATCTGAACATATGATCTTCCACCAATTAAACCAACTAGCATCAACTATAAGGAGTAATTAACACTACTAGCAACCTACTAGCACCAATCCCGGACTTGGAGACAAGAATTGGATACAAGAGATGAACTAGGGTTTTGAGATGAGATGGTGCTGATGAATATGTTGATGGAGATTGCCCTCTCCCGATGATAGGAGCATTGGTGATGACGATGGCGATGATTTCCCCCTCCGGGAGGGAAGTTTCCCTGGCAGAACAGCTCCGCCAGAGCCCTAGATTGGTTCCGCCAAGGTTCCGCCTAGGTTCCGCCTCGTGGCGGCGGAGTTTCGTCCGAGAAGATGGCTTATGACCTTTTTCCCATCGAAAGACTCCATATAGCATAAGATGGCCACCGAAGGGCCACCAGGGGGCCCACGAGGTAGGGGGCGTGCCTAGGGGGGTAGGGCGCACCCCCCACCCTCGTGGGCAGGGTGTGGCCCCCCTGGTGAAGTTCTTGCTCTCAGTATTTTTTATATATATGGAAAACATCTTCCGTGAAGTTTCAGGACTTTTGGAGCTGTGCAGAATAGGTCTCTAATATTTGCTCCTTTTCCAGCCCAGAATCCTAGCTGACGGCATTCTCCCTCTTCATGTAAACCTTGTAAACTAAGAGAGAATAGGCATAGGTATTGTGACATAATGTGTAATAACATCCCATAATGCAATAAATATTGATCTAAAAGCATGATGCAAAATGGACGTATCAACTCCCCCAAGCTTAGACCTCGCTTGTCCTCAAGCGAAAAGCCGAAATCGAAAAATATGTCCACATGTTTAGAGATAGAGGTGTCGATAAAAATAAAATACGGACATGAGGGCATCATGATCATTCTTAGAACAACAACTTATATAATTCTTGTCATATGATCTCTAATGCTAGAGTAATAATTCAATCACAATATCAAGTATGAATCGTAAACTTCATTGAAAACTAACAAACTACAATCTCAGTCATTGAAGCAATTGCAATTTATCATAACATAGGAAAGAGTCAATGTATAAGAGCTTTTCAGCAAGTCCACATACTCAACTATCATATAATCTTTCACAATTGCTGACACTCATGCAATACTTATGAGTATGGAGTTTTAATCGGACACAGAGAAAGATAGGGGCTTATAGTTTTTCCTCCCAACGTTTTACCTCGAGGGTAATGTCAACAGTAATAGTTCATGAAAACTCACATCCAATTAGCCATATATACCAGGATCTTTCCAACATATTGTGCTTGCCAAAGGATAAAATGTAAAAAGGAAGGGTGAAGATCACCATGACTCTTATGCAATGTAGGAGATAAAAGTAAAAGATAGGCCCTTCGCAGAGGGAAGAAGAGGTTGTCATGCGCTTTTATGGTTGGATTCACAAAATCTTAATGCGAAAGAACATCACTTTATATTGCCACTTGTGATATGGACCTTTATTATGCAGTCTGTCGCTTTTATTAGTTCCATATCACACGCTCGTATAAAGCTTATTTCCTCCACACCAATCAATCATACATATTTAGAGAGCAATTTTTATTGCTTGCACCGATGACAACTTACTTGATGGATCTTACTCAATCCATAGGTAGATATGGTGGACTCTTATGGAAAGACTGGTTTAAGGGTATTTGGAAGCACAAGTAGTATCTCTACTTGGTGCAATGAATTTGGCTAGCATGAGGGGGAAAGGCAAGCTCATCATGTTGGAAGATCCAAGACAATATAATTTATCTCAGATGTAAGAAAACATAACCCATTACGTTGTCTTCCTTGTCCAATGCCAACTCTTTAGCATGTCATATTTTAATGAGTGCTCACAATCATAAAAGATGTCCAAGATAGTATATTTATATGTGAAGACCTCTCTTTCTTTATTACTTCCTATTAATTGCAACGATGACTAAAATTGTGTTTGTCAACCCTCAATCACTTTTATTCATCATACTCTTTCTATGTGAGCTCATTACTCTCCATAAGACTCACATGAACTCTTTGTTTCTTTTTATTTCTTTCTCTTTTCTTTTATTCACTTAGGATCATGGCAAAATAATCAAGCCCTTGACTCAACACTAATCTTTATTATATAGCTCACGGACTCGATTACATAGAAGGATAATAAAGCAAAACTCACAACTAGATCATACTAAGAACTTTTATTCTACTAGATCAAGATATTACCAAAAGGATCGAACTAAGAAAAACGGTAAAGATAAAAGTGATGGTGATACGATACCGGGGCACTCCCCCAAACTTGGTAGTTGCCAAGTGGAGTGCCCATACCAGATACTCAATTCTTCTTTGTTGGTGGAGACGGTGGAGATTTTGTTGATGGCGTAGGCTTCTTCCTTAATTTGCATTTGAGGACAGAATTTTGGTCCCTTAGGTCCTCGATCTCATGTTCCAGGCTCAGTATCTTTTTGCATAGTTCCTGCTTATTCTCCTACAAGAGGCGAAAAGGAATAAACTCGATCTTAGGTTTGTTTACTCTATCCGGGAGACTTGACTGTTTGAACTCCACATGCATGTCCCCAGGTTGAGGTAGTGGGACTTCATCTTCATCTGAGCTCGTCTTCTCCTTTACCTTGGGTTCATAGTCCTCTTCTTCTTCCATAGTCCAACAGCAATGCTCCACATCCCCATAGATCTTAGGATCTGCAAGGTAATCAGCCACGTAGCTTTCTCCTTCCGAATCCTGGGACGACATGTTGCTCTGTCTGCAGCGGGATAGCTCAAAACAAAGACAAGAGATTTCTGCGTGATACGGGACTCAAAACCCCTGGGAGATTATATAATGAATTTTTACCGACCAAAATACGTGTCATGTACGAAAACGGAGTCCGGAGAGCACATGAGGTGCCCACGAGGTAGGGGGCGCACCCAGTAGGGTAGGGGGCGCCCTCCACCCTCGTGGAGCCCTCGTGTCCTTCCCGGACTACTGCTTATTTTTCTATTTTTCTAAATATTCCAAAACGGAGAAATATTGCCTTAAAACTGTTTTGGAGTCCGTTTACTTACCGTACCACATACCTATTCCTTTTCGGAGTCTGAAACGTCCCGGAAAGTGTCCCTTATGTATTCCTCCGGGGTTACGGTTTCGATAACATTGGTTTCAACACTTATGGGATTACCTGAGATATAATGTTTGATTCTTTGACCGTTCACCACCTTCGGATTTGTGCCTTCGAAGTTGTTGATTTTTATGGCACCGGAACGGTAGACCTCCTCGATAACGTAAGGACCTTCCCATTTAGAGAGAATCTTTCCTGCAAAAAATCTTAAATGAGAGTTGTATAGCAATACATAATCACCTACATTAAACTCACGCTTTTGTATCCTTTTATCATGCCATCTTTTAACTTTTTCTTTAAACAACTTGGCATTTTCATAGGCTTGGGTTCTCCATTCATCAAGTGAGCTAATATCAAATAACCTCTTCTCGCCGGCAAGTTTAAAATCATAATTAAGTTCTTTAATAGCCCAATAAGCCTTGTGTTCTAGTTCGAGAGGTAAGTGACATGCTTTTCCATAGACCATTTTATACGGAGACATACCCATAGGATTTTTATATGCAATTCTATAGGCCCATAATGCATCATCAAGTTTCTTGGACCAATTATTTCTAGACCTATTAACAGTCTTTTGCAAAATTAATTTGAGTTCTCTATTACTCAATTCTACTTGACCACTAGACTGAGGGTGATAAGGAGATGCAATTCTATGATTAACATCATATTTAGCAAGCATTTTACGGAAAGCACCATGAATAAAATGTGAACCACCATCAGTCATTAAATATCTAGGGACTCCAAATCTTGGAAAAATAACTTCTTTAAGCATTTTAATAGAAGTGTTATGATCAGCACTAGTAGTTGGAATAGCTTCTACCCACTTAGTAACATAATCAACAGCAACTAAAACATGTGTATAACCATTAGAGGAAGGAAAAGGTCCCATATAATCAAAGCCCCAAACATCAAATGGTTCAATAACAAGTGAATAATTCATAGGCATTTCTTGACGTCTACTAATATTACCAATTCTTTGACATTCATCACAAGATAAGACAAACTTACGAGCATCCTTGAAGAGAGTAGACCAATAAAAACCAGATTGAAGTACCTTATGTGCATTTCTATCTCCAGCATGGTGTCCTCCATAAGCTTCGGAGTGACACTTGCGTAGGATCTGTTCCTGTTCATGCTCAGGTACACAACGTCTAATAACACCATCTAATCCTTCTTTATAAAGATGTGGGTCATCCCAAAAGTAATGCCTCAAATCATAGAAGAACTTTTTCTTTTGCTGGTATGTGAAACTAGGTGGTATAAACTTAGCAACAATGTAATTAGCATAATCAGCATACCTTGGAGCAGTATGAGAAGCATTTATGACATTTAATTGCTCATCAGGAAAGCTATCATCAATAGGTAGTGGGTCATCAAGCACATTTTCTAACCTAGATAAGTAGTCTGCAATGGGGTTCTCAGCTCCTTTTCTATCAACAATATGCAAATAAAATTCTTGTAACAAGAGAACCCATCTAATAAGTCTAGGTTTAGCATCTTTCTTTTCCATAAGATATTTAATAGCAGCATGATCAGTGTGAATAGTTACTTTAGAATCAACAATATAAGGTCTAAACTTATCACAAGCAAATACAACTGCTAAGAATTCTTTTTCAGTAGTAGCATAATTTCTTTGAGCATTGTCTAGAGTTTTACTAGCATATTGAATAACATTTAGTTTCTTATCAACTCTTTGTCCTAGAAGAACACCTACAGCATAATCACTAGCATCACACATAATTTGAAATGGTAAATTCCAATCAGGTGGCTGAACAATAGGTGCGGAAATCAATGCTTTCTTAAGTATTTCAAATGCTTCTACACAATCATCATCAAAGACAAATGGTATATCTTTTTGTAATAAATTAGTCAGAGGCCGAGAGATTTTTGGGAAGTCCTTAATGAACCTCCTATTAAAACCAGCATGACCAAGGAAACTTCTTATACCTTTGACGTCCTTGGGACATGGCATCTTTTCAATAGCATCAACCTTGGCTTTATCAACTTCAATACCTCTTTTAGAAACTTTATGCCCCAAGACAATACCTTCATTGACCATAAAGTGGCACTTTTCCCAATTCAAGACAATATTAGTTTCTTCACATCTGTGCAAAACTCGATCAAGGTTGCTGAAGAAATCATCAAAAGAAGATCCATAGACGGAAAAGTCGTCAATGAAAACCTCACAAATCTTTTCACAAAACTCAGAGAATATAGCCATCATGCATCTTTGAAAGGTAGGAGGTGCATTACATAAACCAAAAGGCATACGTCTATAAGCAAAAGTACCAAAAGGCATGTAAAAGTAGTCTTTGATTGATCTTTGGCTGACACTGGTATTTGAGAGAAACCAGAATAACCATCTAGGAAGCAAAAATGCGTATGTTTGGACAATCTTTCTAGCATTTGATCGATAAAAGGTAAGGGGTAATGCTCCTTTTTAGTAGCCTTATTTAATTTGCAGAAATCAATTACCATCTATAACCTGTAATAATTCTTTGAGGAATCAATTCATCTTTATCATTAGGAACAACAGTAATACCTCCCTTCTTAGGGACACAATGGACAAGGCTTACCCACTGACTATCAGCAACGGGATAAATTATACCTGCCTCAAGGAGCTTTAGTATCTCCTTTCTTACCACTTCTTTCATTTGAGGATTCAGCCGGCGTTGATGATCATGAACTGGTTTAGCATCTTCTTCCAAATTAATTTTATGTTGACATAGAGTGGGACTAATGCCCTTAAGATCATCAAGAGTATACCCAATAGCAGCATGGTGGTTCTTCAGAGTTTTCAATAATCTCTCTTCTTCATGTTCTGAAAGGTTAGCACTAATAATAACAGGATATATCTTTTTCTCATCAAGATAAGCATATTTAAGAGTATCAGGTAACGGTTTAAGCTCAAACACGGGATCACCGTTGGGTGGAGGAGGATCCCCTAGGATTTCAACAGGTAAATTGTTTTTCAGAATAGGTTCCTGTTTAAAGAATACTTCATCTAATTCCCTTCTTTCATTCATAAATGTATCATTTTCATGGTCTAGCAATTATTCTTCTAAAGGATCACTAGGAGGTATGGCAATAGAAGCAAGACCAATAATTTCATCCTTACTAGGTAATTCTTCTTCACGGTGTTGTCTACTAAATTTAGAAAAATTAAATTCATGAGTCATATCATCTAAACCGATAGTAACAACATCTCTTTTGCAATCTATGGTAGCATTAACAGTATTTAAGAAGGGTCTACCAAATATAATGGGACAAAAGCTATCTTGTGGGGAACCAAGAAAAGGAAAATCAGCAGGACATTTAGTTTTCCCACACAAGACTTCAACATATCTAACAATTCCCATTGGTGAAATAGTATCTCTATTGGCAAGTTTAATTGTGACATCAATATATTCCATCTCAGCAGGTGCAATATCATGCATAACTTCTTTGTATAAGGAATAAGGTATTGCACTAGCACTAGCACCCATATCACATAAGCCATGATAACAATGATCTCCTATTTTAACAGAAATAACAGGCATGCCTACCACAGGTCTAGGTTTATCTTTATCATGGGGTTTAGCAATTCTAGCAGTTTCATTACAGAAATAAATAACATGCCCATCTATATTATCTGGCAAGAGATCTTTAACAATAGCAATATTAGGTTCAACTTTAACTCGCTCAGGAGGTGTATATGTTTTAATATTGCTTTTATGAACTACAGTTGAAGCTTTAGCATGATCCTTTATCCTAACTGGGACAGGTGGCTTCTCAACATAAGAAGTGGGAACAATAGGATCATTTTAAGTGATAGTCTTTTCTTCAACTTTAATAGGTGCAGCTACTTTTATTTCTATAAACCACTTCTCCTTGGGGAGATCAACATAAGCAGCAAAAGATTCACAGAAAGAAGCTACTATCTCAGAGTCAAGTCCATATTTAGTGCTAAATTTACGAAAAATATCGGTATCCATAAAAGATTTAACACAATCAAAACTAGGTGTCATACCTGACTCCTTACCATTGTCGAGGTCCCAATCTTCAGAGTTGCGTTTAATTCTTTCCAATAAATCCCATTTGAATTCAATAGTCTTCATCATAAAAGAGCCAGCACAAGAAGTATCAAGCATGGTGTGATTGTTACCAGAAAGCCGAGCATAAAACTTTTGAATAATCATTTCTCTTGAGAGCTCATGATTGGGGCATGAATATAACATTGATTTAAGCCTCCCCCAAGATTGAGCGATGCTTTCTCCTTCGCGAGGCCAAAAATTATATATATATATATATATATTGCGATCACGATGAACAAGATGCATAGGATAAAACTTCTGATGAAATTCCAATTTCAATCGTTTGTAATTCCAAGACCTCATATCATCACATAGCCTATACCATGTCGATGCATCTCCCCTCAAAGATAAAGGGAAGACCTTCTTCTTAACAACATCTCCGGGTACACCTGCAAGCTTAAATAATCCACAAACTTCATCCACATATATCAAATGTTCATCAGGATGTTTTGTTCCATCTCCTAAAAAAGGATTAGCTAGCAGTTTTTCTATCATACCCGAAGGAACTTCAAAGCAAGCATTTTCATTTTCATATTCATTTTTAGTAGGTTCAGTAGGTTGAGGAGCAACTCTTTGCTCTACTGGTCGGGGTGAAGATACCCCGAACAAGCCCCTCAGAGGATTACCTTCCATGGTAACAAGTGACAGTAAATTTCAGCACACTATATAAATTTTTCCTTACCAAATTCCACCTACCAAAGGCACTTCACTCACCGGCAACGGCGCCAGAAAAGAGTCTTGATGACCCACAAGTATAGGGGATCTATCGTAGTCCTTTCGATAAGTAAGCGTGTCGAACCCAATGAGGAGCAGAAGGAAATGATAGGCGGTTTCCAGTAAGGTATTCTCTACAAGTACTGAAATAAGTGGTAACAGATAGTTTTGTGATAAGATAATTCGTAACGAGTAACAAGTAACAAAAGTAAATAATGTGCAGCAAGGTGGCCCAATCCTTTTTGTAGCAAAGGACAAGCCTGGACAAACTCTTATATGATGTAAAGCGCTCCCGAGGACAGATGGGAATATCGTCAAGCTAGTTTTCATCACGTTCATATGATTCACGTTCGGTACTTTGATAATTTGGTATGTGGGTGGATCGGTGCTTGGGTGCTTCCCTTACTTGGACAAGCATCCCACTTATGATTAACCTCTATTGCAAGCATCCGCAAATACAACAAAAGTATTAAGGTAAACCTAACCATAGCATGAAACATATGGATCCAAATCAGCACCTTACGAAGTAACGCATAAACTAGGGTTTAAGCTTCTGTCACTCTAGCAACCCATCATCTACTTATTACTTCCCAATGCCTTCCTATAGGCCCAAATAATGGTGAAGTGTCATGTAGTCGACGTTCACATAACACCGCTAGAGGAGAGACAACATACATCTCATCAAAATATCGAACGAATACCAAATTCACATGACTACTAATAGCAAGACTTCTCCCATGTCCTCAGGAACAAATGTAACTACTCACAAAGCATAAACATGTTCATAATCAGAGGGGTATTAATATGCATATAGGATCTGAACATATGATCTTCCACCAATTAAACCAACTAGCATCAACTACAAGGAGTAATTAACACTACTAGCAACCTACTAGCACCAATCCCGGACTTGGAGACAAGAATTGGATACAAGAGATGAACTAGGGTTTTGAGATGAGATGGTGCTGATGAAGATGTTGATGGAGATTGCCCTCTCCTGATGAGAGGAGCGTTGGTGATGATGATGGCGATGATTTTCCCCTCCGGGAGGGAAGTTTCCCCGGCAGAACAGCTCCGCCAGAGCCCTAGATTGGTTCTGCCAAGGTTCCGCCTCATGGCGGCGGAGTTTCATCCGAGAAGATGGCTTATGATTTTTTTCCATCGAAAGACTCCATATAGCAGAAGATGGCCACCGGAGGGCCACCAGGGGACCCACGAGGTAGGGGGCGCCCAGTGGGGTAGGGCGTGCCCCCCACCCTCGTGGGCAGGGTGTGGCCCCCCTGGTGAGGTTCTTGCTCTCAGTATTTTTTATATATTTGGAAAACATCTTCTGTGAAGTTTCAGGACTTTTGGAGCTGTGCAGAATAGGTCTCTAATATTTGCTCCTTTTCCAGCCCAGAATCCCAGCTGCCGGCATTCTCCCTCTTTATGTAAACCTTGTAAAATAAGAGAGAATAGGCATAAGTATTGTGACATAATGTGTAATAACAGCACATAATGCAATAAATATTGATATAAAAGCATGATGCAAAATGGATGTATCAGTGCGCGAATGGCCTTCGCCTGCACAAAGGTGCACTGGGGGAAGATGGATGCTGAAAAGCTGGTGACCGAGGGACCGCCGGAGGGAAAGGAGCACCGCAAGCCTGAGTTATATTATGAAAGTGTCCTGAAAGGATCCTGCCTTGCGGCAGAGCAATGCACCAAGGACGTTAGATTTCCATGAATACAATGATGTTGTCCTTTGTAATGTTGAACAAGGTCATTTCTATTATTTATTGCCTGTTATATGAAAGTTTACCCTCCTGCACGGCCAATTTATATATTAATGCTGAGAGTTGTCCAGTCGTCGACTCTGCCCCCATGTAGGAAGTACGGGGGTGTTCGGGATAAATCTGATCACTCTTTATCCCAGTTTTGGGTCCTTCGAAGGAGGTGTTCGGCACAACGAACCAGGCAATCGGACTATAGGGCTTTATCACTCTCACTTAGCCATAGGAGCTTTAGAAAAGGAAGGTAGGCGCAGCCCCTGGTGTTCGGAAGACCGCACGAGGGGCTCCATAAGCACCTGATCGGAAGAAAAGCCGATCCATCGCACGCTGCATTGGTTATGGCATTATGCGGGATAAATCCTTAAAGATTTTACAACCTCTCGAACAGCTGACCAGCTCTCGCCGTATCATGACAGTCAGTTTTCGGCTTTCTCTACTGAGGTGCTCGTCCAGAAGAACCGGGACACAATCGCAGTAGTTCTCCCTGTGCCGCCTTAGCCAATATAGTGGAACGTTAGGCAGCAAAACATGGGAGGCGGGCAAACCCAACATTTGACCCAAGACATGATTCGGAGCTGATGCATATAATGCTATAAGTTCGGGGTGTCGAACTACCATGTAGGTGTTCGGACTTTATTGCCGTATTATGGGTAAAACGAAGCCCTTGGCATATTAAGGCATATCTCGGTGTACGGATGCCATTTGACAAAAGAGTTTCAATAAGAGATAACGGCAGATAAGCGTCGTATAAATCCACATGTTGTATTTGAATAATATGTCGATGCGTATAAGTACATGTAATGTAATAAAAGAGAAAGTGACTGCAGAACATACTGAGACCAGACGGAAGAAGATGTGTGCGGATCCGGAGTGCAGTCGGATGGTCATCGAGGGGAGTATCTAAAAGTTCCCTTGCTCATTTGAGTTGTTTCCATGACGCCGGTCTAGGCCTGGGCAAAAAATGAACCTATAAAGAAAATGAAAGAAATGTTTGTGTGCCACGGAGCGGCTGAGCCGCAGTATGTGGCCTGTCCTGGCTTTCGCCGGAGTGTTTAATTGAGCTCTGGACGAGCCGGGCTATCCTGCCGCGAAGTAGTTCGGAGTCCTCTGGCGGTGTCCGGGAGCTTGGCCGTCGACTCGAGGTCCGATTGAAAGTTGCCACTCGTTGCTTCTGCTGTTAAAGCAGTGGTATACTCTTTGGTGCCGAGGGGGAGTTTGGCCTTTCCATTAACCGTGATGACGTCGCGCAGACCGGGCATCTTGAGCTTACAGTAGGCATAATGTGGCACCGCGTTGAATCGAGCGAACGCGGTTCGTCCGAGCAGTGCCTGATAATCACTATGAAAGGGGACGATGTCGAAGATTAACTCTTCGGCACGGTAATTGCCCGGTGATCCGAAGACTACCTCAAGGGCGATGGAGCCTATACAGCTGGCCTCCACACCTGGGATAATACCTTTAAAGGTGGCTTTAGTGGGCTTGATCATCGAATGATCGATACCCATCTTGCGCACTGTGTCCTGGTAAAGCAGGTTTAGACTGCTGCCTCCGTCCATAAGGACTCGTGTGAGGTGGATCTGTCAATTATTGGGTCAAGGACTAGTGCGGCTGAATTGCCCTAATTGGTATTAACCGGACGATCCGTGCGGTTGAAGGTAATCGGCCCTAGTTTATATTGTGGGGCGACTGGTTCCGTTAAGTCGACATCCCTAAGGGTGCGCACCTGTTCAGGGTTGTGAGTGCGGGTGGCATTTACCACGTTCACCGTTTGGATTTGCGGGGGAAATTTCTTTTGCCCTCCTGTATTCGGTGATCTGGGCTCCTCGTCGCCATCATCGCTTTGAGGCCCCTTCTCCTTGTTTTCGGCACCTGACCTGCCGGCTTGTTTGAAGACCCAGCATTCTCTGTTGGTATGATTGGCTGGTGTTCCTGGGGTGCCATGAATTTGGCATGGACAGTCGAGTATGCATTCCAGACTAGACGGGCCCGAATTGTCATTTTTGAATGGCCTTTTCCGCTGATCGGACTTAGAGCACTAAATCCGGCATTGACTGCCGTATCTTCGGCGTTACCACCATTTTTGTGACGCTTGTGTTTGTTGTGTCGGGGTTTGCCGTTGCTATCTCTGGCCTCTGATGTACCAGGATTGCTTGTTGTGTTGTTGCTACAGGACAACCAGCTATCCTCGCCCGCGCAAAAGCAGGTCATGAGTGTCGTGAGGGCTGCCATGGATTTTGGCTTCTCTTGGCCGAGATGTCGGGCAAGCCACTCGTCACGGATGTTATGTTTAAAGGCCGCTAGGGCTTCGGCATCTGGACAGTTGACAATTTGGTTCTTTTTAGTTAGGAACCAATTCCAGAATTTCCTGGCTGACTCTCCGGGCTGTTGGGTTATGTGACTTAAATCATCAGCATCCCGTGGTCGCACATAAGTGCCCTGGAAGTTGTCCAGGAATGCGTCTGCCAGGTTCTCCCAACTTCCGATGGAGTTTGCCGGCAAGCTATTCAGCCAATGCCGAGCTAGCCCTTTGAGTTTTAGTGGGAGATACTTGATGACGTGTAGATCATCCCCGCGGGCCATGTGAATGTGGAGGAAGAAATCCTCTATCCATACCGCGGGGTCTGTAGTACCATCATATGATTCAATGTTCATGGTTTTAAACCCTTCTGGAATTCATGATCCATTACTCCATCAGTGAAACATAGGGGGTGTGCGGCGCCTCTGTGCCGGGCTATATCACGACGCATTTCATACGAGTCTTGTCTACTGTATTCGGCCCGACTGGATTTGCTTTTAGTATATCCGGCATGACGGTCGTCGTCACGCGTTGGGGCGCGCCCCCGTGATCCGTAGATCGATCTTGTATGTCTTGCTTTGTTTTCCAATACGTCTCCCAGGTCCTGCGTGTAGCCCCGGGCCTTGGTGTTTTTGTTTGACTGGCGACGGGGTGCGGGCTGGACTTCGGGCTGATACACCGCTTTGGCTCGGCCACAAGGTGGCCGGTCAGCCGCATCATACGCTGGTAGTGTAGGCTTTAATGTTTTCTCCTCGAGTTGGGGCAGCAACCTGCGCTTTGGGTAACTTTTGGTTGGGCGTTCGAGTTCCTATTCCTCGGCTGCCAGGACCTTGGTCCATCTATCCGCTAGCAAATCTTGATCAGCTTGAAGCTGCTGCTGCTTTTTCTTCAGGCTTTTTGTTGTGGCTATAAGCCAGTGCTGGAAGCGCTCCTGCTCGACGGGATCCTCAGGCACGATGAATTCTTCGTCGCCGAGGCTCACCTCGTCTTCGGAGAGGGGCATGTAATTGTCATCCTCTGATTCTCTGTTTACCGCCTGTTCCTTAGGGCTAGCTTTCCCATCCTCCCGCTCGAAGCCTGGCTGGAGGGGATTGTCTTCGTCTTCGGCACTATCCGCAGCGTCATTGTCTCTTGTGCCAGTATCGCTGCTTTTGCTATGGCGGGGCTTAGAGTGGCGCCGATGACGCCGGTGCTTAGATTGCTTCTCGAGGGGATTATCCTTCGTTGCCTTATTTCCATCGCTTTCTTTGGGAGTGTCCACCATATATATATATATATATATATATCATATGATGAGGTGGCTGTCCAGTGCCCTGTGGGCGGTGGTTCCTGTTCTTCTCCTGCATCGTCGTCCATACCGTCGATGTCTTCAGAGCCGAAATCAAGCATGTCGGTTAAGTCGTTGATAGTGACTATTAAGTGGGTGGTGGTGGGTAATGAATTTCTTTGTCGTCTGTTCCCCACTCAAGCCGGACATAGTTCGGCCAAGGGTCTCCTGACAAGGAGAGAGACCTCAATGAATCTAGCACATCGCCCAAGGGCGAGTGCTGAGAAATATCCACGGAGGTAAACTCCATGATCGGTGCCCAATCAGATTGGATAGGCACGGACGCAGGCGGTTCGGATCCTGTGGTCGGGCATGAATCCAAGGGTCCGGTAACACAGGTCTCATAGGAGGTGAAGTCAGTATTCGGCTCTATAGCCGCTGAGTGTGCGGCCTCCGTGGCGGGGTCCATCCACCCGTCCTCGGATGACACGATCTGCTCCGGATTGAGGGCCAGAGTAGCCACAGGTGTGATCTCCTGAACACCGTCCGACGGCCGAGCTAAGTCATGCTTGTCGTGACTGTGCGGCGCACCTAACATGGGCTCGAATCCGTCGAAGATCAAGTCTCCGTGGATGTCGGCAGTATAGTTCAAGCTTCCAAACCTGACCTGATGGCCAGGCGCGTAGCTCTCGATCTTCTCCAGATGGCCAAGCGAGTTGGCCCACAGTATGAAGCCGCCGAATACGAAGATCTGTCCGGGGAGAAAAACCTCACCCTGGATCGCATCCTTGCCGATGATCGAAGGAGCCATCAAGCCTTTACGTGATGGCGTAGTGGAACTCTCAATGAAAGCACCAATGTCGGTGTCAAAACCGACAGATCTCGGGTAGGGGGTCCCGAACTGTGCGTCTAAAGTTGATGGTAACAGGAGGCAGGGGACACAATGTTTACCCAGGTTCGGGCCCTCTCGATGGAGGTAATACCCTACTTCTTGCTTGATTGATCTTGATGATATGAGTATTACAAGAGTTGATCTACCACGTGATCGTAGAGGCTAAACCCTAGAAGCTAGCCTATGATTACGATTGTTGTTCTACGAACTAAACCCTCCGGTTTATATACACACCGGAGGGGGCTAGGGTTACACAGAGGCAGTTACAGAGAAGGAGATCTACATATCCGAATCGCCAAGCTTGCCTTCCACGCAAAGGAGAGCCCCACCCAGACACGAGACAAAGCCTTCAATCTTGTATCTTCATAGTCCAACAGTCCAGCGAAAGTATATAGTCCGGCTATCTGAGGACCCCCTAATCCAGGACTCCCTCAGCCCCCTCTCCCCTTCTCTTCCAGTGGCGCCGGAACGCTGTCGTGGCTATTATCATCATCACCACGATCTTCACCAACACCTCCGCCATCTTCACCAACATCTCCATCACCTTCCCCCCTCTATCTACAACGGTCCACTCTCCCGCAACCCGCTGTACCCTCTACTTGAACATGGTGCTTTATGCTTCATATTATTATCCAATGATGTCTGAGTAGATTTTCATTGTCCTATCGGTGGTTCATGAATTGCTATGATTGATTTAATTTGCTTGTGGTTATGTTGTTGCCCTTTGGTGCCCATCATATGAGCACGCGTGTGGATCACACCTTAGGGTTAGTTGTATCTTGATAGGACTATGTATTGGAGGGCAAGAGTGACAAAAGCTTCAACCTAGCATAGAAATTGATGCATACGGGATTGAAGGGGGGCTAATATATCTTAATGCTATGGTTGGGTTTTACCTTAATGAACGTTAGTAGTTGCGGATGCTTGCGAATAGTTCCAATTGTAAGTGCATAGAATTCCAAGTCAGGTAACACATGCTAGAAGTGGCCTCTCCCACATAAAACTTGCTATCGGTCTAGTAAAGTAGTCAATTGCTTAGGGACAATTTCGCAACTCCTACCACCACTTTTTCACAATCGCTATACTAACTTTATTGCTTCTTTACCTAAACAGCCCCTACTTTTTATTTACGTGCTCTTTATTATCTTGCATACCTATTCAAAAACACCTACAAAGTACTTCTAGTTTCATACTTGTTCTAGGTATAGCAAACGTTAAGCGCGCGTAGAGTTGTATCGGTGGTCGATAGAACTTGAGGGAATATTTGTTCTACCTTTAGCTCCTCGTTGGGTTCGACACTCTTACTTATCGAAAGAGGCTACTATTGATCCCCTATACTTGTGGGTTATCAAGACCTTTTTCTGGCGATGTTGCCGGGGAGCCATAGCGTGGGGTGAATATTCTCATGTGTGCTTGTTTGCTTTATCACTAAGTAATTTTTTTATTTGTTGTTCTTAGTTATTCTCTATCTTTAGTTATGGATATGGAACACGAAATACCAAAAAAAAATTAGGTGTACCTGCTACTCATGGAGATGGGGAACCTCCTAAAACCCTCGATGTTGGTTATGTGAAAAATATTATGTACTACTTTGATAATCCTAAGAAAACCCCATTCAATTATGTAATGGGAGACACGTTGGATCAACATGAATACTTTAGGGATTATCGCTTGACTCAAAAAGGGAAACTATTATGGGATCAAATTCATATGTTGCATTGGTATGCTCGGGAACTATGCTTGAGATATGACTATACTTGTTGCTCTAGGATGAAGGCTCCACACCTTCCCTTTTCATGGAAATTTAATGATGATAAAACCTTGGCTTCTTGTGCTAATGGTATATATGATTACTATGATGTGAAACAAATAGAAGAATTTGTTGCTTTTATGGGTGCTTATGAAATTGAATCTTTGTTTAAAGAGTGTGAAAATTTTGATGATTCAATTTATAGACCTGAAAATTTAGCTGTCCTTAAATATTTCTATGAGAATTATGAATTCAATTCCGATATTTATGATTTTACTGAGAGAGTCTCCCCTGTCCAAGAAGAGACTAATATTTTGCAGGAGTCTATGGAAGAAGGAATTGATGAAACTGTGAGCTCATTGGATGAAAAGGATGATGAGGAGAGCGAAGAACAAAAGGAGGAAGAGCGGATTGATCACCCGTGCTCACCTTCTAATGATAGTAACTCTTCAACTCATACATTATTCAATTTCCCTTCGTGCTTACCGAAGGATGAATGCTATGATGACTATTATGATCCCGTTGATTCTCTTGAAATATCCCTTTTTGATGATGCTTGCTATGCTTGTGGCCAAGATGCCAATATGAATAATGCTTATGGAGATGAACTTTCTATACTTCCTTATGTTAAACATGAAATTGTTGCTATTGCACCCACGCATGATAGTCCTATTATCTTTTTGAATTCTCCCGACTACACTATATCGGAGAAGTTTGCTCTTATTAAGGATTATATTGATGGGTTGCGTTTTACTATTACACATGATGATTTTGATGAATATAATATGCATGTTCTTGCTGCTCCTACTTGCAATTATTATGAGAGAGGAACTATATCTCCACATCTCTATGTTCCCAATACGATAAAATTGCAAGAAACTGTTTATGCTATGCATTGGCCTTTACTATGTGTGCATGAATTATTCTTTTATGACATGCCGATGCATAGGAAGAGAGTTAGATTTCATTGTTTCATGATATATGTTACTTTGTGCTCACTACTAAATTACAAATCATTGTTAATTAAAATTGGCTTTGATATGCCTTGGGATCCGGGTGGATTCATTACTTGAGCACTATATGCCTAGCTTAATGGCTTTAAAGAAAGTGCTGCCAGGGAGACAACCCATAAGTTTTAGAGAGTCATTTAATTATGTTGTGTGCTTTTATAAGGTTTAAAAATAGAAATAATGTGCCAAGATTTGCCTTTAGGATGTTTACTTTGCTTGTTGGTTTGTACTGTGCAGGACAGAAACTTTGGCTGTAGTGCGCGATTTTACATTTTTTACTGGAACATCAAATGGTTCTGGTTATTTTTGCACTGTCTTTCTATACAAATTTTTTATTTTTCCTAATTTTGGTATAATTGTTGGAGTACCAGAGGTATGGTGAACGTACAGATTATTACAGACTGTTCTGTTTTAGACAGATTCTGTTTTTGATGCATAGTATCCTTGTTTTGATGAAACTATCGAATTATATCAGTGGATTAAGCCATGGAAAAGTTATACTACAGTAGCTATAATGCAAAAACAAAAGATGAATTGGGTTGCAACAGTACTTAGAGTATTGATTTGCTTTATTATACTAACGGATCTTACCGAGTTTTCTGTTGAAGTTTTGTGTGGATGAAGTGTTCGATGATCGAGAAGGTCTCGATATGAGAAGAAGGAAGAGAGGCAAGAGCTCAAGCTTGGGTATGCCCTAGGCACCCAAAGTAAATATTCAAGGAGACTCAAGCGTCTAAGCTTGGGGATTCCCCGGAAGGCATCCCCTATTTCTTCAACAAGTATCGGTATGTTTTCGGATTCGTTTCATTCATGTGATATGTGCAGATCTTGGAACGTCCTTTGCATTTAGTTTTAATTTTTCTTTTATGCACCATGCTGGTATGAGATAGTCCTTGGTTGATTTATAGAATGCTCTATGCACTTCTCTTATATGTTTTGAGTATGGCTTTATAGAATGCTTCGTGTGCTTCACTAATATCATTTGAAGTTTGGATTGCCTGTTTCTCTTTACATAGAAAACCGCCATTTGTAGAATGCTCTTTTGCTTCACTTATATTTGTTAGAGCGTGGGCATATCTTTTTTAGAAAGAATTAAACTCTCTTCCTTCACTTATATCTATTTAGAGAGATGACAGGAACTGGTCATTCACATGGTTAGTCATAAAATCCTACATAAAACTTGTAGATCACTGAATATGATATGTTTGATTCCTTGCAATCGTTTTTCGATATAAAGATGGTGATATTAGAGTCATGCTAGTGGGTAGTTGTGTATTAGTAGAAATACTTGTGTTGAGGTTTGTGATTCCCGTAGCATGCACGTATGGTGAACCGTTATGTGATGAAGTCGGAGCATGATTTATTTATTGATTGTCTTCCTTATGAGTGGCGGTCGGGGACGAGCGATGGTCTTTTCCTACCAATCTATCCCCCTAGGAGCATGCGCGTAGTACTTTGTTTCGATAGCTAATAGACTTTTGCAATAAGTATGTGAGTTCTTTATGACTAATGTTGAATCCATGGATTATACACACTCTCACCCTTCCATCGTTGCTAGCCTCTTCGGTACCGTGCATTGCCCTTTCTCACCTCGAGAGTTGGTGCAAACTTCGCCGGTGCATCAAAACCCCGTGATACGATACGCTCTATCACACATAAACCTCCTTATATCTTCCTCAAAACAGCCACCATACCTACCTATCATGGAATTTCCATAGCCATTCCGAGATATATTGCCAGGCAACTTTCAACATCATCATTCACATGACTTGAGCATTTATTGTCATATTGCTTTGCATGATCGTAAGATAGCTAGCATGATGTTTTAATGGCTTGGCCGTTTCTTGATCTCATTGCTACTCTAAATCATTGCACATCCCGGTACACCGCCGGAGCCATTCATATAGAGTCATATCTTTGTTCTAGACATCGAGTTGTAATATTGAGTTGTAAGTAAATAAAAGTGTGATGGTCATCATTATTAGAACATTGTCCCATGTGAGGTTATCAAAATAAAAGAGGCCAAAGAATCCCACCAAAAAAATGAGAGAAAAAGAGAGAAGGGGCAATGTTACTATCCTCTTACCACACTTGTGCTTCAGAGTAGCACCATGTTCTTCATATAGAGAGACTCTTGAGTTATCACTTTCATACACTAGTGGGAATTTTCATTATAGAACTTGGCTTGTATATTCCGATGATGGGCTTTCTCAAATGCCCGAGGTCTTCATGAGCAAGCAAGTTGGATGCACACGCACTTAGTTTCAGTTTGAGCTTTCATACACTTATAGCTCTAGTGCATCCGTTGCATGGCAATCCCTACTCCTCACATTGACATCAATTGAAGAGCATCTCCATAGCCCGTTGATTAGCCGCGTCGATGTGAGACTTTCTCCTTTTTGTCTTCTCCAAACAACCTCCACCATCATATTCTACTCCACCTATAGTGCTATATCCATGGCTCATGCTCATGTATTGCGTGAAAGTTGAAAAGGTTTGTGAACATCAAAAGTATGGAACAATTGCTTGGCTTGTCATCGGGGTTGTGCATGATTTGAATATTTTGTGTGGTGAAGATGGAGCATAGCCAGACCATATGATTTTGTAGGGATAACTTTCTTTGGCCATGTTATTTTGAAAAGACATGACTGATTTATTAGTATTCTTGAAGTGTTACTATTTTTATGTCAAATGATAGACTATTGCTTTGAGTCACTCGTATCTTAATATTCATGCCATGATTAGATATGTGATCAAGATTATGCTAGGTAGCATTCCACATCAAAAATTATCTTTTTATCATTTACCTACTCGAGGACGAGCAGGAATTAAGCTTGGGGATGCTGATACGTCTCCGTCATATCTATAATTTTTTATTGTTCCATGCCAATATTCTACAACTTTCATATACTTTTGGCAACTTTTTATACTATTTTTGGGACTACCATATTGATCCAGTGCCCAGTGCCAGTTCCTGTTTGTTGCGTGTTTTATGTTTCACAGAAAACCCGTATCAAACGGAATCCAAACGGGATAAAAACGGACGGAGAATATTTTTGGAATATTTGGAGAATATGGGAAGAAAATCAACGCGAGACGGTGCCCGAGGGAGGCACGAGGCAGGGGGAGCGCCCCACCCCCCATGGGCGCGCCCTGACCCTCGTGGGCCCCCTGTAAGGCGGTTAATGCTCTTCTTCGGCCGCAAGAAAGCTAATTTTCAGGAAAAAATCTCGGCGAATGTTTCAATCCAATCAGAGTTACGGATCTCCATATATATACGAAATGGTGAAAGGGCAGAATACCAGAACGCAGAAACAGAGAGAGACAGAGATACAGATCCAATCTCGGAGAGGCTTTCGCCCCTCCCATGCCATGGAGGCCAAGGACCAGAGCGGAAACCCTTCTCCCATCTAGGTAGGAGGTCAAGGAAGAAGAAGACGAGGGGGGACCCTCTCCCCTTCTCTTCCAGTGGCGCCGGAACGCTGCCGTGGCCATCATCATCATCACCGCGATCTTCACAACACCTCCGCCATCTTCACCAACATCTCCATCACCTTCCCCCTCTATCTACAGTGGTCCACTCTCTCGCAACCCGCTGTACCCTGTACTTGAACATGGTGCTTTATGCTTCATATTATTATCCAATGATGTGTTGCCATCCTATGATGTCTGAGTAGATTTTCGTTGTCCTATCGGTGGTTGATGGATTGCTATGATTGATTTAATTTTCTTGTGGTTATGTTGTTGTCCTTTGGTGCCCATCATATGAGCGCGCCCGTGTATCAAACCTTAGGGTTAGTTGTATGTTGATAGGACTATGTATTGGAGGGCAAGAGTGACAGAAGCTTCAACCTAGCATAGAAATTGATGCATACGGGATTGAAGGTGGGCCAATATATCTTAATGCTATGGTTGGGTTTTACCTTAATGAACGTTAGTAGTTGCGGATGCTTGCTAATAGTTCCAATTGTAAGTGCATAGAATTCCAAGTTAGGTATGGCATGCTAGCAGTGGCCTCTCCCACATAAAACTTGCTATCGGTCTAGTAAAGTAGTCAATTGCTTAGGGACAATTTCGCAACTCCTACCACCACTTTTCCACACTCGCTGTACTAACTTTATTGCTTCTTTACCTAAACAGCCCCTACTTTTTATTTACGTGCTCTTCATGATCTTGCATACCTATCCAAAAACACCTACAAAGTACTTCTAGTTTCATACTTGTTGCAGGTATAGCAAACATTAAGCGCGCGTAGAGTTGTATCGGTGGTCGATAGAACTTGAGGGAATATTTGTTCTACCTTTAGCTCCTCGTTGGGTTCGACACTCTTACTTATCGAAAGAGGCTACAATTGATTCCCTATACTTGTGGGTTATCAAGACCTTTTTCTGGCGACGTTGCCGGGGAGCCATAGCGTGGGGTGAATATTCTCGTGTGTGCTTGTTTGCTTTATCACTAAGTAATTTTTTTATTTGTTGTTCTTAGTTATTCTCTATCTTTAGTTATGGATATGGAACACGAAATACCAAAAAAAAATTAGGAGTACCTGCTACTCATGGAGATGGGGAACCTCCTAAAACCCTCGATGTTGGTTATGTGAAAAATATTATGTACTACTTTGATAATCCTAAGAACACCCCATTCAATTATGTAATGGGAGACACGTTGGATCAACATTAATACTTTAGGGATTATCGCTTGACTCAAAAAGGGAAACTATTATGGGATCAAATTCATATGTTGCATTGGTATGCTCGGGAACTATGCTTGAGATATGACTATACTTGTTGCTCTAGGATGAAGGCTCCACACCTTCCCTTTTCATGGAAATTTAATGATGATAAAACCTTGGCTTCTTGTGCTAATGGTATATATGATTACTATGATGTGAAACAAATAGAAGAATTTGTTGCTTTTATGGGTGCTTATGAAATTGAATCTTTGTTTAAAGAGTGTGAAAATTTTGATGATTCAATTTATAGACCTGAAAATTTAGCTATCCTTAAATATTTCTATGAGAATTATGAATTCAATTCTGATATTGATGATTTTACTGAGAGAGTCTCCGCTGTCCAAGAAGAGACTAATATTTTGCAGGAGTCTATGGAAGAAGGAATTGATGAAACTGTGAGCTCATTGGATGAAAAGGATGATGAGGAGAGCGAAGAACAAAAGGAGGAAGAGTGGATTGATCACCCGTTCTCACCTTCTAATGAGAGTAACTCTTCAACTCATACATTATTCAATTTCCCTTCGTGCTTACCGAAGGATGAATGCTATGATGACTGTTATGATCCCGTTGATTCTCTTGAAATATCCCTTTTTGATGATGCTTGCTATGCTTGTGGCCAAGATGCGAATATGAATAATGCTTATGTTGATGAACTTTCTATACTTCCTTATGTTAAACATGAAATTGTTGCTACTGCACCCACGCATGATAGTCCTATTATCTTTTTGAATTCTCCCGACTACACTATATCGGAGAAGTTTGCTCTTATTAAGGATTATATTGATGGGTTGCGTTTTACTATTACACATGATGATTTTGATGAATATAATATGCATGTGCTTGCTACTCCTACTTGCAATTATTATGAGAGAGGAACTATATCTCCACATCTCTATGTTCCCAATACGATAAAATTGCAAGAAACTGTTTATGCTATGCATTGGCCTTTACTATGTGTGCATGAATTGTTCTTTTATGACATGCTGATGCATAGGAAGAGAGTTATATTTCATTGTTGCATGATATATGTTACTTTGTGCTCACTACTAAATTACAAATCATTGTTAATTAAAATTGGCTTTGATATGCCTTGGGATCCGGGTGGATTCATTACTTGAGCACTATATGCCTAGCTTAATGGCTTTAAAGAAAGCGCTGCCACGGAGACAACCCATAAGTTTTAGAGAGTCATTTAATTATGTTGTGTGCTTTTATAAGGTTTAAAAATAGAAATAATGTGCCAAGATTTGCCTTTAGGATGTTTACTTTGCTTGTTGGTTTGTACTGTGCAGGACAGAAACTTTGGCTGTAGTGCGCGATTTTACATTTTTTACTGGAACATCAAATGGTTCTGGTTATTTTTGCACTGTCTTTCTATACAAATTTTTTATTTTTCCTAATTTTGGTATAATTTTTGGAGTATCGGAGACATGCTAGCAGTGGCCTCTCCCACATAAAACTTGCTATCGGTCTAGTAAAGTAGTCAATTGCTTAAGGACAATTTCGCAACTCCTACCACCACTTTTCCACACTCGCTATACTAACTTTATTGCTTCTTTACGTAAACAGCCCCTTCTTTTTATTTACGTGCTCTTTATTATCTTGCATACCTATCCAAAAACACCTACAAAGTACTTATAGTTTCATACTTGTTCTAGGCAAAGCAAACGTTAAGCATGCGTAGAGTTGTATCGTTGGTCGATAGAACTTGAGAGAATATTTGTTCTACCTTTAGCTCTTCATTAGGTTCGACACTCTTACTTATCGAAAGAGGCTACAATTGAACCCTTATACTTGTGGGTTATCACTAGGTCTGCTCACCGGCCGCGTAGGCAACGTGCAGGTGTGCAATGGGCGATGGTCCCAGAGCCCTGCGCACTTAGGATTTAGACTGGCGTGCTGACCTCTCTGTTGTGCCTAGGTGGGGCTGCGATGTGTTAATCTTTCGAGGTCGGGCATGACCAAGGAAAGTGTGTCCGGCCAAAGGGATCGGGCGTGTTGGGAAATGTGGTGCACCCCTGCATGGAAGTTTATCTATTTGAATAGCCATGTCCCTCCGTAAAAGGACGACCCGGAGTTGTACCTTGACCTTATGACAACTAGAACTGGATAATTAATAAAACACACACTTTCAAGTGCCAGATACAACTCGGTGACTGCTCTCTCACAGGGTGACGAGGAGAGGATCATCGGGTAGGATTATGCTATGCGATGATACTTGGTTAACTTACCATCTACTCTCTTCTACTGCTTCAAGATGGAGGCTACCAGAAGCGTAGTCTTTGATAGGACTAGCTATCCCCCTCTTATTCTGGCATTCTGCAGTTCAGTCCACATATAATACCCCTTTGATTGATACCAATGCATATGTAGTGTAGTTCCTTGCTCGTGAGTACTTTGGATGAGTACTCATGGTTGCTTTGCTTCCCCCTTTTCCCCCTTTCTATACCTAGTTGTTGCGAGCAGATGATGGAGCCCAGGAGCCAGACGCCACCGTCGACGATGACTCCTACTACACTGGAGGTGCCTACTACTACGTGCAGGCTGTTGACGATGACTAGGAGTAGTTTAGGAGGATCCCAGGCAGGAGGCATGAACCTCTTTCGATTTGTATCCCAGTTTGTGCTAGCCATCTTATGGCAACTTGTTTAACTTATGTCTGTACTCAGATATTGTTGCTTCCGCTTTCAAGAATTCATCCGATTAACCAGTTAACTTGCCGATTAATCCCTACTCATAGGGTCACCGAGTAGCCGATAAACCGAAAAATCGTCTGATTAATTGATTAAATGGCCGATTAACTTGCCGATTAGCCAATTAATACCCTACTCGCTAGCCAACCGAGCAGCTACCAGTTAACGATTTCCTCAACAATGGCTGACTTGTCTATGATCAGGCTCTTGTATTCGAGCCCTCAAGGTCGCTGGCTTGTAATATGATGCTTGTATGACTTATTTTATTTTTAGAGTTGTGTTGTGATATTTTCCCATCAATCCCTGATCTTGATCGTGCATGTTTGCGTGTATGATTAGTGTACGATTGAATCGGGGGTGTCACACCCTCGACCCTCTGCTAGATCAAGAGTTCGAGGGACGTCATCGAGTTGAACATGTGCTGAACTCGGAGGTGTCGGACGTTCGATACTTGATCGATTAGATCGTGAAGACGTTCGACTACATCAATCGCGTTAACCCAACGCTTCCGCTTTCGGTCTATGAGGGTACATGGACACACTCTCCCCCATTCGTTGCTATACATCTCCTAGATAGATCTTGCATGATGGTAGGAATTTTTTTGAAATTACATGCTATGTTCCCCAATAGTGGTATCAGAGCCAGGTCTATGCGTAGATGATATGCACGAGTATAACACAAAGAGTTGTGGGCGATAATAGTCATACTGCTTACCACCAACGTCTTATTTTGATTCGGTGGTATTGTTGGATGAAACGGCCCGGACCAACCTTACATGACCACGTTCATGAGACCGGTTCCACCGACAGACATGCAATTTGTTTTGCATAAATGTGGCTGGCGGGTGTCTGTTTCTCCAACTTTAGTTGAATCAAATTTGACTACGGCCGGTCCTTGTTGAAGGTTAAAACAACACACTTGATGAAAAATCATTGTGGTTTTGATGCGTAGGTAAGAACGGTTCTTACTAGAAGCCCGTAGCAGCCACGTAAAACTTGCAACAACAAAGTAGAGGACGTCTAACTTGTTTTTGCAGGGCATGTTGTGATGTGATATTGTCAAGACATGATGTGATATAAGTTATTTTATGAGATGATCATGTTTTGTAAAAGTTATCGACAACTGGCAGGAGCCTTATGGTTGTCGCTTTTATTGTATGAAATGCAATCGCCATGTAATTTCTTTACCATGCAGAAGCGATAGTTGTAGAAGCAATAGTTGGCAAGACGACAACAACGCTACGATGAAGATCAAGGTGTCAAGCCGGTGACGATGGAGATCATGACGGTGCTTTGAAGATGGAGATCAAAGGCACAAGATGATAATGGCCATACAATGTCACATATTTTGATTGCGTGTGATATTTATCTTTTATGCATCTTATTTTTCTTAGTACGGTGGTAGAATTATAAGATGATCCTTCACTAAATTTCAAGATATAAGTGTTCTCCCTGAGTATGCACCATTGCTACAGTTTGTTGTGCCGAGACACCACGTGATGATCGGGTGTGATAAGCTCTACGTTCACATACAACGGGTGTAAGACAGTTTTGCACATGCAGAATATTCAGGTTAAACTTGACGAGCCTAGCATATACAGATATGGCCTCGGAACACTGAGACCAAAAGGTCGAACGTGAATAATATAGTAGATATGATCAACATAGAGATATTCACCATTGAAAAGTACTCCATCTCACGTGATGATTGGACATGGTTTAGTTGATATGGATCACGTGATCATTTAGATGACTAGAGGGATGTATATCTAAGTGGGAGTTCTTAAGTAATATGATTAATTGAACTTTAATTTATCATGAACTTAGTCGTGATAGTTTTTGCATATCTATGTTGTTGTAGATCAATGGCCCGTGCTACCGTTCCCTTGAATTTTAATGCGTTCCTAGAGAATGCTAAGTTGAAAGATGACGGTAGCAACTACATGGATTGGGTCCGTAACTTGAGGATTATCCTCAATGCTGCACAGAAGAATTACATCCTGGAAGTACCGCTAGGTGCAAGGCCTGCCGCAGGAGCAACTCCGGACGTTATGAACGTCTGTCAAGCTAAAGCTGATGACTACTCAATAGTTTAGTGTGCCATGCTTTACGGCTTAGAATCGGGACTTCAAAGACGTTTTGAACGTCATGGAGCATATGAGATGTTCCAAGAGTTGAAGTTAATATTTCAAGGAAATGCCCGAGTTGAGAGATATGAAGTCTCCAACAAGTTCTATAGCTGCAAGATGGAGGAGAACAGTTCTATCAGTGAACACGTACTCAGAATGTTTGGGTACCATAACCACTTGACTCACCTGGGAGTTAATCTTCCAGATGATAGTGTCTTTGACAGAGTTCTTCAATCACTGCCACCAAGCTATAAAGGCTTCGTGATGAACTATAATATGCAAGGGATAGAAAAGACAATTCCCAAGCTCTTCGCAATGCTTAAGGCTGCGGAGGTAGAAATCAAGAAGGAGCATCAAGTGTTGATGGTTAACAAGACCACTAGTTTCAAGAAAAAAGGCAAAGGGAAGAAAGGGAACTTCAAGAATAATAGAAAGCAAGTTGCTTCTCCCGGGAAGAAGCCCAAGTCTGGACCTAAGCCTGAAACTGAGTACTTCTACTACAAAGGGACTGGTCACTAGAAGCGGAACTGCCCCAAGTATTTGGCGGATAAGAAGGATGGCAAAGTGAAAGGTATATTTGATATACATGTTATTGATGTGTACCTTACTAATGCTCGTAGTAGCGCATGTGTATTTGATATTGGTTCTGTTGCTCATATTTGCAACTCGAAACAGGGGCTACGGATTAAACAAAGATTGGCTAAGGACGAGGTGACGATGCGCGTCGGAAATGGTTCCAAGATCAATGTGATCGCCGTCGGCATGCTGCCTCTACATCTACCTTCGGGATTAGTTTTTGACCTGAATAATTGTTATTTGGTGCCAGCGTTGAGCATGAACATTATATCTGGATCTTGTTTGATGCGAGACGGTTATTCATTTAAATCAGAGAATAATGGTTGTTCTATTTATACGAGTAATTTCTTTTATGGTCATGCACCCTTGATGAATGGTCTATTTTTGTTAAATCTCGGTCGTACTGATACACATATTCATAATATTGAAGCCAAAAGTTGCAAAGTTAATCATGATAGTGCAACATATTTGTGGCACTGTCGTTTAGGTCATATTGGTGTAAAGCGCATGAAGAAACTCCATGCATATGGGCTTTTGGAATCACTTGATGCTTGCGAACCATGCCTCATGGGCAAGATGACTAAGACTCCGTTCTCCGAAATAATGGAGAGAGCCACTGTCTTATTGGAAATAATACATACTGATGTATGCGGTCCGATGAGTGTTGAGGCTCGCGGCGGGTATCATTAGTTTCTGACCTTCACAGATGATTTGAGAAGATATGGGTATATCTACTTAATGAAACATAAGTCTGAAACATGTGAAAATTTCAAAGAATTTCAGAGTGAAGTGGAAAATCATCGTAACAAGAAAATAAAGTTTCTACGATCTGATCGTGGAGGTGAATATTTGAGTTACGAGTTTGGTCTCCATTTGAAACAATGTGGAATAGTTTCGCAACTCATGCCACCTTGAACACCACAGCGTAATGGTGTGTCCGAACATCGTAACCATACTTTATTAGATATGGTGCGATCTATGATGTCTCTTACCGATTTACCACTATCATTTTAGGGTTATGCTTTAGAGACGGTTGCATTCATGATAAATAGGGCACCATCTAAATCCGTTGAGATGACACCATATGAACTGTGGTTTGGAAAGAAACCTAAGCTGTCGTTTCTTAAAGTTTGGGGTTGCGATGCTTATGTGAAAAAGCTTCAGCCTGATAAGCTCGAACATAAATCGTAGAAATGCGTCTTCATAGGATACCCAAAGAAAACTGTTGGGTACACCTTCTATCACAGATCCAAAGGAAAGATATTTGTTGCTAAAAATGGATCCTTTCCAGAGAAGGAGTTTCTCTCGAAAGAAGTGAGTGGGAGGAAAGTACAACTTGATGAGGTAGTTGTACCTTCTCTCGAATTGGAAAGTAGTTCATCACAGAAATCAGTTCCAGTGATGCCTACACCAATTAGTGAGGAAGTTAATAATGATCATCATGAAACTTCAAATCAAGTTACTACCGAACCTCGTAGGTCAACCAGAGTACGTTCCGCACCAGAGTGGTATGGTAATCCTATTCTGGAAGTCATGTTACTAGACCATGACAAACCTATGAACTATGAGGAAGCGATGATGAGCCCGGATTCCGCAAAATGGCTTGAGGCCATGAAATCTGAGATGGGATCCATGTATGAGAAGAGAACAAAGTGTGGACTTTGGTTGACTTGCCCGATGATCGGCAAGCCATAGAAAATAAATGGATATTCAATTAGAAGACTGACACTGACGATAATGTTACTGTCTACAATGCTCGACTTGTTGCGAAAGGTTTTCGACAAGTTCAAGGAGTTGACTACGATGAGACTTTCTCACCCGTAGCGATGCTTAAGTCTGTCCGAAACATGTTAGCAATTGCCGCATTTTATGATTATGAAATTTGGCAAATGGATGTCAAAACTGCATTCCATAATGGATTTCTTAAAGAAGAGTTGTATATGATGCAACCAGAAGGTTTTGTCAATCCTAAAGGTGCTAACAAAGTGTGCAAGCTCCGGCGATCCATTTATGGACTCATGCAAGCCTCTCAGAATTGGAATATACGCTTTGATAGTGTGATCAAAGCATATGGTTTTATACAGACTTTTGGAGAAGCATGTATTTACAGGAAAGTGAGTGGGAGCTCTGTAGCATTTCCAATATTATATGTGGATGACATATTCTTGATTGGAAATGATATAGAATTTTTGGATAGCATAAAAGGATACTTGAATAAGAATTTTTTAGTGAAAGACCTCGGTGAAGCTACTTATATATTGGGCATCAAGATCTATAGAGATAGATCAAGATGCTTAATTGGACTTTCACAAAGCACGTACCTTGATAAAGTTTTGAAGAAGTTCAAAATGGATCAGACAAAGAAAGGGTTCTTGCCTGTGTTACAAGTTGTGAAATTGAGTCAGACTCAATGCCCGACCACTACAGAAGATAGAGAGGAAATGAAAGGCATTCCCTATGCCTCAGCTATAGGTTCTATCCTGTATGCAATGTTGTGTACCAGACATGATGTGTGCCTTGCTATAAGTTTAGCAGGGTGGTACCAAAGTAATCCTGGAGTGGATCACTGGACAGCGGTCAAGAACATCCTGAAATACCTGAAAAGGACTAAGGATATGTTTCTCGTTTATGGAGGTGACAAAGAGCTTGTCATAAATGGTTACGTCGATGCTAGCTTTGACACTAATCCAGATGACTCTAAGTCGCAAACTGGATACGTATTTATATTGAATGGCGGAGCTGTCAGTTGGTGCAGTTCCAAGCAGAGCGTTGTGGCGGGATCTACGTGTGAAGCGGAGTACATAGCTGCTTCGGAAGCAACAAATGAAGGAGTTCATATCCGATCTAGGTGTACTACCTAGTGCATCGGGTCCAATGAAAATATTTTGTGACACTACTGGAGCAATTGCCTTAGCGAAGGTATCCAGATTTCACAAGACAATCAAACACATCAAGAGACGATTCAACTTCATCCGCGATCAAGTCAAGCATGGAGACATAGGGATTTGCAAAATACATACGAATCTGAATGTTGCAAACCCATTGACTAAGCCTCTTCCACGAGCAAATCATGATCAGCACTAAGACTCCAAGGATGTTAGAATCATTACAATGTAATCTAGATTATTGACTCTAGTGCAAGTGGGAGATTGAAGGAAATATGCACTAGAGGCAATAATAAAGTTGTTACTTATATTTCCTTATATCATGATAAATGTTTTTTATTAATGCTAGAATTGTATTAACCGGAAACCTGATACATGTGTGAATACATAGACAAAACAAAGTGTCCCTAGTATTCCTCTACTAGACTAGCTCGTTAGTCAAAGATGGTTAAAGTTTCCTGACCATAGACATGTGTTGTCATTTGATGAACAAGATCACATTGCTACCTCTTGAGCATGCGTTGGTTTTCCCTTGAAGAGTAAAGGGTGATGCAGCAAAGTAGCGTAAGTATTTCCCTCGGTTTTTGAGAACCAAGGTATCAATCCAGTAGGAGGTAACACGCAAGTCATCTAGTACATGCACAAACAAACAAGAACCTCGCAACCAATGTGATAAAGTTGTTGTCAATCCCTTCACGGTCACTTACGAAAGTGAGATCTGATAGAGATAATAAGATAAATATTTTTGGTATTTTTGTTGTATAGATTGGAAAATAAAGATGATAGGAAAATAATATGATGGAAGATAGACCTGGGGGCCATAGGTTTCACTAGTGGCTTTTCTCAAGATAGCAAATTTCTACGGTGGGTGAACAAACTACTATCGAGCAATTGATAGAAAAGCGCATAGTTATGAGAATATCTACGCATGATCATGTATATAGGCATCACATCCGTGACAAGTAGACCGAAACGATTCTGCATCTACTACTATTACTCCACACATCGACCGCTATCACGCATGCATCTAGAGTATTAAGTTCATAAGAATAGAGTAACGCATTAGGCAAGATGACATGATGTAGAGGGATAAACTCAAGCAATATGATATAAACCCATCTTTTTATCCTCGATGGCAACAATACAATACGTGCCTTGCTGCCCCTGCTGTCACTGAGAAAGGACACCGCAAGAGTGAACCCAAAGCTAAGTACTTCTCCCATTGCAAGAAAGATCAATCTAGTAGGCCAAACCAAACTGATAATTCGAAGAGACTTGCAAAGATATTAAATCATACATAAAAGAATTCAGAGAAGAATCAAATATTGTTCATAGATAATCTTGATCATAAACCCACAATTCATTGGATCTCGACAAACACACCACAAAAAGAATTACATCGAATAGATCTCCAAGAGAATCGACGAGAACTTTGTATTGAGATCCAAAGAGAGAGAAGAAGCCCTCTAGCTAATAACTATGGACCATAAGGTCTGTGGTAAACTACTCACACATCATCGGAGAGGCTATCGTGTTGATGTAGAAGCCCTCCGTGATCGATTCCCCCTCCGGTGGAGCGCCGGAAAAGGCCCCAAGATGGGATCTCACAGGTATAGAAGGTTGCGGCGGTGGAAATAGGGTTTTGTGGTGCTCCTGGATGTTTTTGAGGTATATGGGTATATATAGGAGGAAGAAGTATGTCGGTGGAGCTGCGAGGGGCCCACGAGGGTGGGGGCGTGCCTGCCCCCGCGGGTGCGCCCTCCCGCCTCGTGGCCTCCTTGCTTCTTTCTTGACGTCCACTCCAAGTGTCCTGGATCACGTTGTTCCAAAAATAACTCTCCTGAAGGTTTCATTCCGTTTGGATTCCGTTTGATATTCCTTTTTCTGCGAAACACTTAAATAGGCAAAAAAACAATTTGCACTGGGCCTTTGGTTAATAGGTTAGTCCCAAAAATAATATAAAAAGGTATATTAAAGCCCATTAAACATCCAAAACTGATAATATAATAGCATGGAACAATCAAAAATAATAGATACATTGGAGACGTATTAAGCATGCCCAAGCTTAATTCTAGCCCGTCCTCGAGTAGGTTAATGATAAAAACATATTTTTTGATGTGGAATGCTACCTAGCATAATTCTTAATGTATTTTTCTTTATTGTGGCATGAATGTTCAGATCCAAAAGATTCAAGACAAAAGTTTAATATTGACATAAAAATAATAATACTTCAAGCATACTAACAAAGCAATCATGTCTTCTCAAAATAACATGGCCAAAGAAAGTTATCCCTACAAAATAATATAGTCTGGCTATGCTCTATCTTCACCACACAAAGTATTTAAATCATGCACAACCCCGATGACAAGCCAAGCAATTGTTTCATACTTTTGATGTTCTCAAACTCTTTCAATCTTCACCCAATACATGAGCGTGAGCCATGGACATAGCACTATAGGTGGAATAGAATGGTGGTTGTGGAGAAGACAAAAAGGAGAAGATAGTCTCACATCAACTAGGCGTATCAACGGGCTATGGAGATGCCCATTAATAGATATCAATGTGAGTGAGTAGGGATTGCCATGCAACTGACGCACTAGAGCTATAAGTGTATGAAAGCTCAACAAAAGAACTAAGTGGGTGTGCATCCAACCCGCTTGCTCACGAAGACCTAGGGCGTTTTGAGGAAGCCCATCATTGGAATATACAAGCCAAGTTCTATAATGTAAAATTTCCACTAATATATGAAAGTGACAACATAGGAGACTCGCTATCATGAAGATCATGGTGCTACTTTGAAGAACAAGTGTGGTAAAAGGATAGTAGCATTGTCCCTTCTCTCTTTTTCTCTCATTTTTTTCTTTCTCTTTTTTTATAGAATTCATCCGGAGTCTCATCCCAACTTGTGGGGGAATCATAGTCTCCATCATCCTTTCCTCACTTGGGACAATGCTCTAACAATGATGATCATCACACTTTTATTCACTTACAACTCAAAAATTACAACTCGATACTAGAACAAAATATGACTCTATGTGAATGCCTCCGGCGGTGTACCGGGATGTGCAATGAATCAAGAGTGACATGTACGAAAGAATTATAAAGGTGGCTTTGCCACAAATACGATGTCAACTACATGATCATGCAAAGCAATATGACAATGATGTAACGTGTCATACCAAACGGAACTGTGGTAAGTTGCATGGCAACATATCTCGGAATGGCTATGGAAATGCCATAATAGGTAGGTATGGTGGCTGTTTTGAGGAAGGTATATGGTGGGTGTATGGTACCGGCGAAAGTTGCGCGGTACTAGAGAGGCTAGCAATGGTGGAAGGGTGAGAGTACGTATAATCCGTGGACTCAACATTAGTCATAAGAACTCATATACTTATTGCAAAAATCTATTAGTTATCGAAACAAAGTACTACGTGCATGCTCCTAGGGGGATAGATTAGTAGGAAAAGACCATCGCTCATCCCCGACTGCCACTCATAAGGAAGACAATCAATAAATAAATCATGCTCCGACTTCATCACATAACGGTTCACCATACGTGCATGCTATGAGAATCACAAACTTTAGAACAAGTACTTCTCAAATTCACAACTACTCAACTAGCATGACTCTAATATCACCATCTTCATATCTCAAACCAATTATCAAGTATCAAACTTCTCATAGTATTCAATGCACCTTTTATGATAGTTTTTATTATACCCATCTTGGATGCCTATCATATCAGGACTAATTTTATAGCCAAAGAAAATTACCATGCTGTTCTAAAAGACTCTAAAAATAATATAAGTGAAGCATGAGAGATCAATAATTTCTACAAAATAAAACCACCACCGTGCTCTTAAAGATATAAGTGAAGCACTAGAGCAAAATTATCTAGCTCAAAAGATATAAGTGAAGCACATAGAGTATTCTATTAAATTTCGATTCATGTGTGTCTCTCGAAAAGGTGTATACAGAAAGGATGATTGAGGTAAGCTAAAAAGCAAAGACTCAAATCATACAGGATGCTCCAAGCAAAACACATATCATGTGGTGAATAAAAATATAGCCACAAGTAAAGTTACCGATAGACAAAGACGAAAGAGGGGATGCCTTCCGGGGCATCCCCAAGCTTAGGATTTTAGTTGTCCTTGAATTTTACCTTGGGGTGCCTTGGTCATCCCTAAGCTTAGGCTCTTGCCACTCTTTATTCCAAAATCCATCAAATCTTTACCCAAAACTTGAAAACTTCACAACAAAAAACTCAATAGAAAATCTCATGAGCTCCGTTATTATAAGAAAACAAACCACCACTTCAAGGTACTGTAATGAACTAATTATTTATTTATATTGGTGTTAAACCTACTGTATTCAAACTTATCTATGGTTCATACCCCCCGATACTAGCCATAGATTCATCAAAATAAGCAAACAACACACGAAAAACAGAATCTGTCAAAAACAGAACAGTCTACAGTAATCTGTAGGTTTCGAATACTTATCTAAC
Source organism: Triticum urartu (assembly GCF_056163025.1). Classification (NCBI taxonomy): domain Eukaryota; kingdom Viridiplantae; phylum Streptophyta; class Magnoliopsida; order Poales; family Poaceae; genus Triticum; species Triticum urartu. The sequence continues at coordinate 25,027,679 of NC_141876.1, forward strand.
CCAAAAAATTCTGAAATAAATTTGTGGACGTGAGGAATTTGTCTATTAATCATCTGCAAAAATAATCAACCTAACCGCACTCTCCAGTAAAAAATGGTAGCAAATCTCGTAAGCGCTAAAGTTTCTGTTTTTTACAGCAAGATCACAAAGACTTCCCCCAAGTCCTCCCAAAGGTTCTACTTGGCACAAAACTAATTAAAATCATAAAACCACATCTAAACAGATGCTAGATGAATTATTTATTACTAAACAGGAACAAAAATAAAAATGGGTTGCCTCCCAACAAGCGCTATCGTTTAACGCCCCTAGCTAGGCATAAAAACAAGAATAGATCTAGGTATTGTCATCTTTGGTATGCAATCCATAAGTGACTCTCATAATAGATTCATAAGGTAATTTAATTTTCTCCCTAGTAAAGTGTTCCATGCCCTTCCTTAACGGAAATTGGAATCTAATATGTCCTTCTTTCATATCAATAATTGCACCAATCGTTCTAAGGAAAGGTCTACCAAGAATAATAGGACATGTAGGATTGCAATCTATATCAAGAACAATGAAATATACGGGCACATAATTCCTATTTGCAATAATAAGAACATCATTAATCCTTCCCATAGGTTTCTTAATAGTGGAATCCGCAAGATGCAAATTTAAAGAACAATCATCAAATTCACGGAAACCTAACATATCAGACAAAGTTTTTGGAATCATGGAAACACTAGCACCCAAATCACATAAAGCAAAGCATTCATGATCTTTAATTGTAATAGTAGGTTCCCACTCATCATAAAGTTTTCTAGGGATAGAAAATTCTAATTCAAGCTTTTCTTCATAGAATTGCATTAAGGCATCAACGATATGTTTGGTAAAAGCTTTAGTTTGACTATAAGTGTCGGTGTCAAAACTGGCGGATCTCGGGTAGGGGGTCCCGAACTGTGTGTCTAAGGTCGATGGTAAAAGGAGACAGGGGACACAATGTTTACCCAAGTTCGGGCCCTATCTATGGAGGTAATACCCTACTTCCTGCTTGATTGATCTTGATGAATATGAGTATTACAAGAGTTTATCTACCACGAGATCGTAATGGCTAAAACCCTAGAAGTCTAGCATGTATGACTATGATTATGATTATTCTCTATGGACTTAGCCCTCCGGTTTATATAGGCACTGGAGGGATCTAGGGTTACACAAAGTCGGTTACAGAAAAAGGAAATCTTCATATTTGGTCGCCAAGCTTGCCTTCCACGCCAAGGAGAGCCCCATCTGGACACGGGTAGAGTCTTTGGTCTTCGTATCTTCACAGCCCAACAGTCCGGCCCATGGCTAACAGGCCGGACGCCCGAGGACCCCTTAGTCCAGGATTCCCTCAGTAGCCCCAAAACCATACTTTAATGATGAGATGTCCGGCGTGCAGATTGTCTCCGGCATTGCAAGGCGGGTTCTACCTCTAATGACTTCAAAGTGATGTACTTGACCTCCCATTTAATGTCGTACCCCTCGGCTTCTGTGTATCTTCAATTTCCATGTGTCGAGCGAAGGCGAGAGGTCATGGTATTTTTACGCATAACACCCCGGCCATGTAAGGAGGAGTGTCTATTTAAAGAGACTGGATCTTAGATCCATTCAGCTCCACACGGAAAAATCCTTTGAGCATGCTAGGAAAGTCTGTTCCAATATGGCTGATGCTCCCAGCTCTTCATCTCGCCCCGGCGTTCCCAAAAAAGGCAAATGGGAGAGGTGTTCCATATCCCACGGTCAGCTGGTGAAGTTGCAAACACAGGGATTCCTTCCCCCCGCAGATCTAGTCCCTGTTCGAGCTGGACTGACCTCCTTCAATGGTGGGGTTTAGGCTGAAAATTTCCCCAATCCATCGAGTGGGAACGAGTGTGATTCGTCCCTTATCTGCTAAGAGGTGTCAGGTTTCCAATTCATCCATTCCTCCGAGGGCTTCTGGAGTATTACGGCCTCCAACTGCACAACTTTACTCCTGCCTCCATCCTGCATATTGCGGGCTACGTTGCTCTTTGTGAGCTGTTCCTGGGTTGTGAGGCCCACTTTGAATTGTGGAGAAAGCTATTATGTCTTGTCCCGCGCAACCACGAGGGGTCAATATTTGAAGTGGGCGGAGCCGAAATATGGCGCATCGCTGAGACCGGATATCTGTCCGGCACACCAATGAAGGCATCCGAAGAGTGGCCTTTCGAATGGTTCTATATCGAGGACATCACATTTCCAGACCCAGTTCGGAGGGGTCTTCCCGAGTTCACAAGCGCTCCTTTGAAGAAACGCCACAGCTGGCGCCCTCAGAGCCTCGAGGAGGAAGATAGTGCGGAAGTTTGTCGACTCATGAGCAAGATAAGGGCGCTCGCTCAGTCCGGATTATCAATAGTCGAAGTAATGGCGACTTCCATAGTACGGGGGGGGGGGGGGGGGTCAACCAATTCAATACAGAGGTCTCCCCATGTGGAACTACAACGGGGAATATGACGCCTCCCGCTACGGCCGGAAGGGTTTGGATACCCCCGCCGCTTTGGCCAAAATATTGGCCGAACTGTTCAAAGGGGAGGAAGAGGAATTTCTGCGTATCAAACACAGAGATGAATTTTCCATGTACAGTCCTCCTAGCTGGGTAAGTCCCAACTCCTCTGCTCTTACTTACTCCACTCCCTGAGCTACTTTCAATGAGTGTTAATCCGTCCATTTGTAACAGCACTGCCGAAAGATTTCGGAAGGGCTTCATAGCCCCGCCCCGCAACCCGAGGGCCACAATCGGGACCTTGACCCCGGATTCGAAGAGGATCCGGATATATTCATGGTGCTCGAGGATGGGGCATTTTACCAGACGAGCTACGATGGCACATAAGTGGCTATCACTGCCGATTATCCCGGCCTTCTCCCTGCTTCACACGTAAGTAATCATGAGACATGTCATCCGAAAGAGTTCTCTCATTCTGCCTCACCCACCGCATTGTCCTGTGCTCAAAAGGGGAGGCGTTCGGCATGCCATGCTGCCCCAAGGGCATCTCCAAAGAGAGCGGCCCCTACGTCGGGCAAGCCTTCGAAGAGGAAGGCAAACGAAGACACAGCCGAGCCTTCATCAAAGAGGTATGGATTTGCAAATATGCACTTTGGCAGTCACATCCAACTGTGACCTTTCTGTTTGTCCTGTATCAGGAAAAGAGTGTGGGGTCCGGCCGGTCATACTTCCCGCAACCAAGATCCAGAGCCTGCCGTAAAGACGGGGGCTGATATGGGGGTAATGCCGGATTGTCCTCCAGCCGAGGATTCGGATGATGTATCCGTCACCAACTCGGAAGTGGAGAGTGCCATGAATCATCAACGCCGAAGGGCCATTTTACATGACCCCAGCTTTTCAGAAGAGGCGTTTAACGCCTTTAGCTCGGCTGATGCATACATCCGAGCTGCTCGAGATGGGCTTAATAGACCCACAAAGCAGCATTTAAAAGATGTGTGGGTAAGTTTACTTTGTCCGAATATGATAACCATATGCCAGTAGCCCCTGAGACTTGAAGCAGTTAGTACAACTGATTTAAGTATCGTTGTATAACCAGGTTCTTACAGAGAAGAACGACCTGCTAGCCCAAGAGCTAGAAAAGTGTCAGACACAGCTAACTGCTGCCGATGCCGAACTGGAGAAATCCAAGAAGGCGTCTCCTGGTAATGTTCCCCTCCATTGAGGAAACATAATGGTATACCAATAATGCTAAGACAGTTTTTCACCTCTTATCAGGATCATTAGATCAACTGCAAGAACAACTGAAAGCTGCTCAAGGTGGAGAACAAGAAGACAAAAAAGTACCCACGGGCGAGCGTGTGCTAACAAAAGTCGTGATGGAGAAAAACAAGCTCCAGGATTCGTATACCCGACTGGGCAAGGAACTGAAAGATGTACGGGCCCAGCTGGTTGACTCCATAAAGGAGAATAAAAGGCTACGAGGCGGCATATTCAGTGTGGTTGAACTTACCTTCGAATAACTCGGAAGTGGAGGGGACTGACAGAGTTATTGTCTGAAGGTATGTTGACCGGTTGTCCTGAAGAGGAGATGTATGGATTCTCGGGCGATCTTCTAAAAGAGTTGTCGCAAGTGCACGAGCAGGCTCGGCAGGCGATGCGAAGTGTTGCCAAGGCCTTATGGCCATCCGCCTCCCCTCCAGGAAAGATTGAGGAGCTTATACAGCTATTCAAGGGAGCACGACGACGCTTTCGATTGTGGAAGATATCGGCCTGCCGGGAAGGTGCACGGGAAGCCTGGGCCATGGTGAAAATACAGTATGCCAAGCTTGATCTGAATCATATGGTTCGGGTCAGACCTCTAGGGTCAGATGGAAAAGAAGTTCCCGTTAATTTGGTATATGACCAAGTAGAAATAGCTGCCAAGTATTCCCAGCAGGATTGTAAGTTAGACAGCCTGCTGGACGGTATAGAGGAGGAAATTTTTGAGTCCAAATAACTATGTACCTTCCTTGGCGTATGTAACTCTAGCTGAATTGTAAAACGATTGTCATGGCAGACCTTTTCGCTTCAACCTCTGAAACCGAAGGTGCGGAGTGTTTCCGAATACCTGAGCGGTAAAATAGACCGGGGTATGCATGGAAACCAGGTGTAGGGGTCATAGTTGCTTGAACAGACAAGTTGTATCCGGCTAGTTATGTTATATTACATTATGATTGTAAGAAACATCTTCCAGAGAGAATAGTTCTGTTAAGGGTTCCTTTCCCTGGGTGTGCAAGCGTGTAATGTGCATGTCCGAACTGTGATTGAAAAATCGCAGTATATGTAACTTATGGGGGTTCACAATCGATTGAATGTAGAAACATATTTAATTCACCGACCAAATATTCCCTTAAGAACGCTAGCTTTCGGATTCACCCAGTCTGAGGTACACATCCGGATGACCCGGCAGTAACAATCATAGAGGTGCTCCCTTTATGCCCTAGCCGAATTAACGAGAACGTAGGGCATAAGCACAGGAGCCAGGCAACCCAGCTTGGCCAAAACTTAAGTCATATCGATGCATATAATGGCGAAGAAAAGGTACATATGGAAAAAACGCATATGTGATGAGTTTGCTGCTCGGAAAATAATAATAGCAAGCTTCTGTCCAAGAAGCCCCCAGGTATAATGGACGTACATATTTGAAGATGTATGCATCAGGGGTGCACAGTCTAGCCGCACGAAAGCTTTAAGGCTAAAGAGAAAAAACGAAAAGAGAGAAAAAAATGATGGAAACAACAGGGGGAAGTTGACGAACACAGAGTTCGGCGCTAGGCATAGAATCGTCGGAGTCTGGCCACGTTCCAGCGGTTCTGCTCTAAGAGATTGTCTGACGCATCACGCAGGCGGTATGCTCCTCCGGTGAGAACTTCATCAATGATGAAGGGACCCTGCCACTTGGGCTTGAGTTTTACCTTTTTCTTCTCCGGCAGGCGTAGAACGAGTTCGCCAACATTATAAGTCTTGGCCCGCACTTCTCTGCTTTGATACCTATGAGCCTGTTGTTGATAAAATGTGGAATGGGCTTTTGCGATGTCGCGCTCTTCCTCCAGGGCATCTAAGTTGTCCTGCCGATCAAGATCGGCCTCTCTCTCTTCGTACATGCGCATTCGAGGTGGGTCATGAATAATGTCGTAGGGTAACACTGCCTCTGCACCGTACACCAAGAAGAAAGGTGTATATCCGGTAGTACGGTTGGGCGTGGTCCGCAGCCCCCAGAGCACGGAGTCGAGCTCCTTAACCCAGTGCTTGTCTGATTCTTTCAAAGACCGCACTAGTCTAGGCTTGATGCCGCTCATAATAAGACCATTGGCTTGTTCGACTTAACCGTTCGTTTGCGGATGATGGACACAGGCGTAATCGAGTTTGATGCCCTAATTAGCGCACCAGGTTTTCACCTCATCAGCTGTGAAATTGGAGTTGTTATCGGTGATGATGCTGTGTGGAACACCATAACGGTGTACAACACCGGATATGAGTTCTATCACCGGCCCGGACTCGGCTGTTTTAACTGGTTTGGCCTCTATCCACTTGGTGAATTTATCCACCATGACCAGCAGATACTTTTTCTTATGGCTTCCTCCTTCAAGGGGTCTTACCATATCGAGCCCCCAGACTGCGAAAGGCCAAGTGATGGGGATTGTTTGTAAGGTGGTGGGCGGCATATGGCTTTGGTTGGCGAAGAGTTGGCATCCGACGCAACGTTGGACAAGGTCCTGTGCATCTGCTCGGGCCGTCAGCCAATAAAAACTTGTACGGAAGGCCTTGCTAACAAGGGCCCGAGCTGCGGTGTGGTGCCCGCCGAGACTGGCATGAATTTCAGCCAGGAGCTGCCGCCCCTCTTCCTCGGAGATACATCTTTGAAGGACTCCGGTAGCGCTTTTCTTGTAGAGCTCTCCGTCATGAACATTATAGGCCTTCAAACACCGGACAATGTGGTGGGACTCATTTTGATCCTCAGGGAGTTCCTTCCTATTAAGGTAGGCCAAGAAGGGTTCGGTCCATGGGACAATGACTGCCATAATGAGATGGGTCGACGGTGTTATTTCGGTGGCTGAGCCCCCGATGATATCGGTGTGTTCGGAATCTGGGGTTGTGTTCGGATCCGGACTGGTGTTGCCGCTCTCCCCTTGACACACCACGGATGGCTTAAAAAGCCTTTCTCAAAAGATGTTAGGTGGGCCGGGGTCGCGCTTGGCGCCGATGCGATCAAGGATGTCCGACGCTTGATTACTTTCTCGGGCCACGTGATGAAACTCAAGCCCCTCGAACCGGGCCGACATTTTTAGGACAGCATTACGATAAGCCGCCATCTTCAGATCTTTGGAATCGAAGTCTCCATTTATTTGAGATATTGCGAGGTTTGAGTCCCCGCGCACTTCCAGGCATTGTATGCCCATGGAGACAGCCATCCGAAGACCATGCAATAAGGCCTCATATTCGGCTGCGTTGTTGGAGTCTGTGTATAATATTTGGAGTACGTACTGGACGACGTCTCCAGTGGGGGACGTTAAAATGACGCCCGCTCCTAGCCCTGCCAGCATTTTGGAACCATCAAAATACATAACCCAGTTGGAATATGTGTCGTACTCTTTAGGGAGTTCGGCCTCTGTCCATTCGGCGACGAAGTCAGCCAGTACTTGGGATTTAATAACTTGACGTAGTTTGTATGTTACGTCAAATGGAAGGAGCTCAATGGCCCATTTGGCAATCTGGCCCGTGGCATCGCGGTTGTTTATTATGTCATTGAGTGGTACTTCAGAGGCCACCATGATCGAACACTCCTGGAAGTAGTGTCGTAGCTTTCGGGATGCCATGAAGACCGCGTATGCTATCTTTTGATAATGAGGGTACCGGGATTTGCATGGTGTGAGGATAGTGGATACGTAGTATACCGGCTTCTGAAGCGGAAATTTGTGTCCATCCTGCTCTCGCTCAACGACGAGCACGACGCTCACCACCTGGTGTGTTGCCAATATGTATAATAACATGGGTTCACCGACGTTGGGCGCGGCCAGGATTTGTTTGCTTGCTAGAAGGGTTTGTATTTCTTCTTGTCCGACTGTTGCTGCGTCCGTCCACTTGAAGTGATCGGTGCACCGCAGAAGGCGATAGAGTGGTAATGCCTTTTCTCCCAATCTGGAGATAAAGCGGCTTAAAGCTGCCATGCAACCGGCGAGTTTTGGACCTTTTTAAGGTCCGTTGGCATAGCCAATTGTGACAAAGCTTGGATTTTTCCTAGATTTGCTTCAATTCCTCTATTGGAAACGATGAAGCCCAGTAGTTTTCCCACGGGGACGCCGAAAACACACTTTTCCGGATTGAGCTTGATGCCATACGCACGGAGGTTGTCGAATGTGAGGCGTAAATCGTCTATGAGTGTTTCGACGTGCCTAGTTTTGATGACGACGTAGTCCACATATGCCTCAACTGTCTTGCCGATCTTTTTCTCCAGGCAAGTTTGAATCATGCGTTAGTAGGTGGCGCTGGTGTTTTTGAGCCTGAAGGGCATGGTGTTGAAGCAGAATGGCCCATATGGGGTAATGAAGGCTGTTACGGCTTGATCGGACTCCTTCATTTTAATTTGATGGTATCCGGAATATGCGTCGAGGAAGCACAATGAGTCGTGTCCTACGGTAGCATCAATGATCTGGTCGATGCGGGGGGAGGGGGAAGGGATCCTTGGGGCAAGCCTTATTGAGGTCTTTCAAATCGACGCACGGGCGCCAGGATTTGTCCTTCTTTCGTACCATCACCAAGTTTGCCAGCCAGTGTGTTTTGTTTCTCTAATGAATCCGGCCTCGATTAGCTTGGCTAGCTCCTCCCCCATAGCTTGACATTTGGGTTCGTAAAAGCGTTGTAGTGTTTGCTTGACCGGTTTATTTTCCCTCAATATATTGAGGTTGTGTTCCGCCAACTTGCGTGGGATTCTTGGCATGTCAGAAGGGTGCTAGGCGAATATATCCCAGTTCTCACACAGGAACTCTCGCAGCGCGACGTCAACCGTTGGGTCTAGTTGTGCTCCAATAGATGTTGTCTTCTTGGGGTCCATTGGATGGACTTGGAATTTGACTGTTTCTTCTGTCGGTTTGAAGGAGGTGGATTTGGGTCATTTGTCGAGGATCACATCGTCCCTATCCACCGTGGAGCGCAGTGCGGTTAATTCTTCGGCCGCGAGGGCTTCAGATAATGCCTCAAGGGCCAGAGATGCGGTTTTATTTTCGGCGCGGAGTGTTGTGTCCAGATCACTAGCGAGAGTGATTATGCCATTGGGCCCAGGCATCTTAAGCTTCATGTATCCGTAATGAGGTACAACTTGGAAGCATGTAAATGCATCTCGCCCCAAGAGGGTGTGATATTGCTACCTCTTGAGCACTGTGTTGGTTTTCCCCGAAGAGGAAGGGATGATGCAGCAAAGTATCGTAAGTATTTCCCTCAGTTTTGAGAACCAAGGTATCAATCCAGTAGGAGGCTACGCGCGAGTCCCTCGCACCTGCACAAAACAAATAAATCCTTGCAACCAATGCAAATAGGGGTTGTCAGTCCCTATAAGGCCACTTACGAGAGTGAGATCTGATAGATATGATAAGATAATATTTTTGGTATTTTTATGATAAATATGCAAAGTAAAATAAAGGCAAAGTAAATAGCAAAGGAAATAACTAAGTAGTAGGAGATTAATATGATAAAGATAGACCCGGGGGCCATAGGTTTCACTAGTGGCTTCTCTCGAGAGCATAAGTATTCTACGGTGGGTGAACAATACTGTTGAGAAATTGACAGAATTGAGCATAGTTATGAGAATATCTAGGTATGATCATGTATATAGGCATCACGTCCGAGACAAGTAGACCGACTCCTGCCTGCATCTACTACTATTACTCCACTCATCGACCGCTATCCAGCATGCATCTAGAGTATTAAGTTAAAAATAGAGTAACACCTTAAGCAAGATGGCATGATGTAGAGGGATAGACTCATGCAATATGAAGAAAACCCCATCTTGTTATCCTCGATGGCAACAATACAATACGTGCCTTGCTGCCCCTACTGTCACTGGGAAAGGACACCGCAAGATTGAACCCAAAGCTAAGCACTTCTCCCATTGCAAGAAAGATCAATCTAGTAGGCCAAACCAAACTGATAATTCGAAGAGACTTGCAAAGAAAACCAATCATACATAAAAGAATTCAGAGAAGATTCAAATATTATTCATAGATAGACTTGATCATAAACCCACAATTCATCGGTCTCAACAAACACACCGCAAAAAGAAGATTACATCGAATAGATCTCCACAAGAGAGGGGGAGAACATTGTATTGAGATCCAAAAAGAGAGAAGAAGCCATCTAGCTACTAACTATGGACCCGTAGGTCTAAGGTAAACTACTCACACTTCATCGGAGGGGCTCTGGTGTTGAAGTAGAAGCCCTCCATGATCGATGCCCCCTCCGGCGGAGCTCCAGCACAGGCCCCAAGATGGGATCTTGTGGATACAGAAAGTTGCGGCGGTGGAATTAGGTTTTTGGCTCGTATCTGATCGTTTGGGGGTACGTAGATATATAGGAGGAAGGAGTACATTGGTGGAGCAACAGGGGGCCCACGAGGGTGGAGGGCGCGCCTGGGGGGGTAGGCGCGCCCCCTACCTTCGGCCTCCTGTTTCCTTTCTTGACGTAGGGTCCAAGTCTCTTTGGTCTTGTTCGTTGAGAAAATCACATTCCCGAAGGTTTCATTCCGTTTGGACTCCATTTGATATTCCTTTTCTTCGAAACCCTAAAATAGGCAAAAAAATAGCAATTCTCGGCTGGGCCTCCGGTTAATAGGTTAGTCCCAAAAATAATATAAAAGTGGATAATAAAGCCCAATAATGTCCAAAACAGTAGATAATATAGCATGGAGCAATCAATAATTATAGATACGTTGGAGACGTATCAAGCATCCCCAAGCTTAATTCCTGCTCGTCCTCGAGTAGGTAAATGATAAAAACAGAATTTTTGATGCGGAGTGCTACTTGGCACAATTTTAATGTAATTTTTCTTAATTGTGGTATGAATATTCACATCCGAAAGATTCAAGACAAAAGTTCATATTGACATAAAAATAAAATACTTCAAGCATACTAACAAAGCAATTATGTCTTCTCAAAATAACGTGTCTAAAGAAAGTTATCCCTACAAAATCATATAGTCTGGCTATGCTCTATCTTCACCACACAAAATATTTAAATCATGCACAACCCCGATGAGAAGCCAAGCAATTGTTTCATACTTTTGACATTCTCAAAACTTTTTCAATCTTCACGCAATACATGAGCGTGAGCCATGGATATAGCACTATAGGTGGAATAGAGTGGTGGTTGTGGAGAAGACAAAAAGGGAGAAGATAGTCTCACATCAACTAGGCGTATCAACGGGCTATGGAGATTCCCATCAAAAGATATCAATGTGAGTGAGTAGGGATTGACATGCAACGGATGCACTAGAGCTATAAATATATGATAGCTCAAAAAGAAACTAAGTGGGTGTGCATCCAACTTGCTTGATCATGAAGACCTAGGGCATTTTGAGGAAGCCCATCATTGGAATATACAAGCCAAGTTCTATAATGAAAGATTCCCACTAGTATATGAAAGTGATAACATGTGAGACTCTCTACTATGAAGATGATGGTGCTACTTTGAAGCACAAGTGTGGTAAAAGGATAGTAACATTGTCCCTTCTCTCTTTTTCTCTCATTTTTTTATTTGGGCCTTTTCTCTCTTTTTTATGGCCTCTTTTCTTTCTTTCTTTTCGTCTGGAGTCTCATCCCGACTTGTGGGGGAATCATAGTCTCCATCATCCTTTCCTCACTGGGACAATGCTCTAATAATGATGATCATCAAACTTTTATTTTTCTTACAACTCAACATTTATAACTCGATACTTAGAACAAAATATGACTCTATGTGAATGCCTACGGCGGTGTACCGGGATATGCAATGAAGCATGAGTGACATGTATGAAAGAATTATGAATGATGGCTTTGCAACAAATACGATGTCAACTACATGATCATGCTAAGCAATATGACAATGATGGAGTGTGTCATAATAAACGGAATGGTGGAAAGTTGCATGGCAATATATCTCGAAATGGCTATGGAAATGCCATAATAGGTAGGTATGGTGACTGTTTTGAGGAAGGTATATGGTGGGTGTATGATACTGGCGAAAGGTGCGCGGTATTAGAGAGGCTAGCAAAAGTGGAAGGGTGAGAGTGCGTATAATCCATGGACTCAACATTAGTCATAAAGAACTCATATACTTATTGCAAAAATCTACAAGTTATCAAATCAAAGTGTTACGTGCATGCTCCTAGGGGGATAGATTGGTAGGAAAAGACCATCGCTCGTCCCCGACCGCCACTCATAGGGAAGACAATCAAAAAAAAAATCATGCTCCGACTTCATCACATAACGGTTCACCATACGTGCATGCTACGGGAATCACAAACTTTAACACAAGTATTTCTCAAATTCACACTCAACTAGCACAACTTTAATATCACCATCTTTATATCTCAAAACAATTATCAAGTATCAAACTTATCATAGTATTCAACACAATTATAAGAAAGTTTTATTATTAATCTTGTATACCAAGAATATTAGGATTTTAAGCAAATTACCATGCTATTAAGACTCTCAAAATAATCTAAGTGAAGCATGAGAGATCAATAGTTTCTATAAAACAAATCCACCACAGTGCTCCAAAATATATAAGTGAAGTACTAGAGCAAAATTATATAACTCAAAGGATATAAGCGAAGCACATAGAGTATTCTAACAAATTCCAAATCATGTATGGCTCTCTCAAAAGGTGTTTACAGCAAGGATTATTGTGGTAAACTAACAAGAAAAGACTCAAATAATACAAGACGCTCCAAGCAAAACACATATCATGTGGCGAATAAAAATATAGCTCCAAGTAAAGTTACCGATAGAAGTAGACGAAAGAGGGGATGCCTTCCGGGGCATCCCCAAGCTTTGGATTTTAGGTATCCTTAGATTATCTTGGGGGTTCCATGGGCATCCCCAAGTTTAGGCTCTTGCCACTCCTTGTTCCATAATCCATCAAATCTTTACCCAAAACTTGAAAACTTCACAACACAAAACTTAAAGTAGAAAATCTCGTGAGCTCCATTAGCGAAAGAAAATAAAAGACCACTTCAAGGTACTGTAATGAACTCATTCTTTATTTATATTGGTGTTATACCTACTGTATTCCAACTTCTCTATGGTTTATAAACTATTTTACTAGCCATAGATTCATCAAAATAAGCAAACAACACACGAAAAACAGAATCTGTCAAAAACAGAATAGTCTGTAGTAATCTATAGCTAGCGCAAGATCTGGAACCCCAAAAATTCTAAAATAAATTAGTGGACGTGAGGAATTTATCTATTAATCATCTTCAAAAATAATTAACTAAATAGCACTTTCCAAATAAAAATGATAGCAGTTCTCGTGAGCGCTAAAGTTTCTGTTTTTTACAGCAAGTTCAACAAGACTTTCCCCAAGTCTTCCCAACGGTTCTACTTGGCACAAACACTAATTAAACACAAAAAACACAACCAAAACAGATGCTAGATAAATTATTTATTACTAAACAGGAGCAAAAAGTAAGGAATAAAAATAAAATTGTGTTGCCTCACAACAAGCGCTATCGTTTAACGCCCCTAGCTAGGCATAACAATCAAGAATAGATCTAGGTATTGCCATCTTTGGTAGGAAACTCTTCAATTAGGCATCTACCATATTTAGGAATTTCTTTATTTTTATTAATTATCAAACTTTTAGGCACAAGATCTAAAAATTCATTCGTAACAAATGGTTCCTTAATGATAGCAAAAAGATTGGGATTAATACTTATAGATTTGAGATCCGCATCCTTACTAGAGGATTCACCCTTATTTTTAGGAACGTACATAAGCTTGGCAACTTTAGTGGGAGGACTTGGAGTATTCTTTACGGAAGAAAAAGTGGTTCCCAAGTTGGTGATAATACCCTCAAGTTTATCGATCCTAGTGGAATCATGATTTATTTTCTCATTAACTATGGGTTCCTTTTCTTTAATATCTTTCAAAGTGACTCCTACTTTAGATCCATATTGAGAGATTCGGCTGCAGATCTTTTTATCCAAATTTTCAATTAACTCTACGGTAGCAACCTTATTTTCAATAATTTCAAGCCTTTGCATTACATGCTCTAAAGTTAATATAGTTCCATTAACCAAGAGAGGGGGTGAGCCAAATAAATCTAACATAGCATTATAAGAATCAAAAGTATGACTACCCAAAAAGTTCCCTCCGGTAATAGTATCAAGAACATAACGGTGCCAAGGAGTAATGCCTACATAAAAATTGCGAAGGAGAATGGAAGTAGATTGCTTCCTAGTAGATCTATTTTGAGCATTGCAAATTCTATACCAAGCATATTTTATATTTTCTCCCTCCCTTTGCTTAAAGTTTAGAATTTCATTCTCGGGAGACAACGGAGAAGATAAGGGACTAGCCATAACGACAAGCAAACAAACTAACACACAAGAAAACAAAAAGCAAGTGGGCAAAAAGAGGCAAACGGGAAAGACAGGGAGGATAGAGAGAGAGGGCGAATAAAACGGCAAGGGTGAAGTCGGGGAGAGGAAAACGAGAGGCAAATGGCAAATAATGTAGTGCGGGAGATAAGGGTATGTGATGGGTACTTGGTATGATGACTTTTGCGTAGACCTCCCCGGCAACGGCGCCAGAAATCCTTCTTGCTACCTCTTGAGCACTGTGTTGGTTTTCCCCGAAGAGGAAGGGATGATGCAGCAAAGTATCATAAGTATTTCCCTCAGTTTTTGAGAACCAAGGTATCAATCCAGTGGGAAGCTACACGCGAGTCCCTCGCACCTGCACAAAACAAATAAATCCTCGCAACCAACGCAAATAGGGGTTGTCAGACCCTATAAGGACACTTACGAGAGTGAGATCTGATAGATATGATAAGATAATATTTTTGGTATTTTTATGATAAAGATGCAAAGTAAAATAAAGGAAAAGTAAATAGCAAAGGAAATAACTAAGTAGTAGGAGATTAATATGATAAAGATAGACCCGGGGGCCATAGGTTTCACTAGTGGCTTCTCTCGAGAGCATAAGTATTCTACGGTGGGTGAACAAATTACTGTTGAGAAATTGACAGAATTGAGCATAGTTATGAGAATATCTAGGTATGATCATGTATATAGGCATCACGTCCGAGATAAGTAGACCGACTCCTGCCTGCATCTACTACTATTACTCCACTCAACGACCGCTATCTAGCATGCATCTAGAGTATTAAGTTAAAAACAGAGTAATGCCTTAAGCAAGATGACATGATGTAGAGGAATAGACTCATGCAATATGAAGAAAACCCCATCTTGTTATCCTCGATGGCAACAATACAATACGTGCCTTGCTTCCCCTACTGTCACTGGGAAAGGACACCGCAAGATTGAACCCAAAGCTAAACACTTCTCCCATTGCAAGAAAGATCAATCTAGTAGGACAAACCAAACTGATAATTCGAAGAGACTTGAAAAGATAACCAATCATACATAAAAGAATTCAGAGAAGATTCAAATATTATTCATAGATAGACTTGATCATAAACCCACAATTCATCGGTCTTAACAAACACACTGCAAAAAGAAGATTACATCGAATAGATCTCCACAAGAGAGGGGGAGAACATTGTATTGAGATCCAAAAAGAGAGAAGAAGCCATCTTGCTACTAACTATGGACCCGTAGGTCTGAGGTAAACTACTAACACTTCATCGGAGGGGCTATGGTGTTGATGTAGAAGCCCTCCGTGATCGATGCCCCCTTCGGCGGAGCTCGGGAACAGGCCGCAAGGTGGGATCTCGTGGATACAGAAAGTTGCGGCCGTGGAATTAGGTTTTTGGCTCCGTATCTGATCATTTAGGGGTACGTAGGTATATATAGGAGGAAGGAGTATGTCGGTGGAGCAACATGGGGCCCACGAGGGTGGAGGGCGCTCCTGGGGGGGGGGGGTAGGCGCGCCCCCTACCTCGTGGCCTCCTGTTTCCTTTCTTGACGTAGGGTCCAAGTCTCTCTGGTCTTGTTCGTTGAGAAAATCATGTTCCCGAAGGTTTCATTCCGTTTGGACTCCGTTTGATATTCCTTTTCTTCGAAACCCTAAAACAAGCAAAAAACAGCAATTTTGGGCTGGGCCTCCGGTTAATAGGTTAGTCCCAAAAATAATATAAAAGTGGATAATAAAGCCCAATAATGTCCAAAACATTAGATAATATAGCATGGAGCAATCAAAAATTATAGATATGTTGGAGACGTATCAGATATCCGTTGTTGAAAGGGGCCACTTGGAAGGCGATCTCTTCGGACCGATAATTCTTGGGCATGCTGAATACCACATCAAGTGTGATTTTTCCCGCACACCGCGCCTCCCGACTGGGAATGATTCCTCGAAAGGTCGTGCTTCTTTGCTCAACGCGGCTCCTGTCTATTTCCATTTTGTGGAGTGTATCCTCATAGATGAGGTTTAGTCCGCTGCCGCCGTCCACGAGAACCTTTGTGAGCCGAAAGCCATCCACGATTGGGCTGAGGACCAAGGCGGCTGGTGCTCGGACTGTCCTGTATTTTGTCTTGTCGCCGGCATTAAAAGTTATAGCCGTGTCGTTCCAAGGGTTTATTACTGTGATTTGGCAGACTTCCGCGAGTTCACGGAGTGCCCTTTTGCGCCTATTGTTTGAAGCGAATGTCTCGAAGACCGTCAATACTTTCAGGTCGTCGTCTTCTGGGGGGGTGTTGTTCTAGGGTATTCCTGGTGAGGATATCCTCACCACTCTTGGCCACTTGCCGGAGTATCCAACATGCTCTAAGGCTGTGGGTTGGTATGTTATCCGGTGTTGTGTGTATTTTGCATGGCCCATCGAGCCATCCTTCCAGAACGGTTTTGCACCCCGTAACGGGCTTATATTTCTTTACTATTGTTCTGTGTGTGCCATAAGGGTGCGCCCTTTTCGCCTGAACGAGGGGTTGAGTGGGAACCGATGGTTCCCAACGGGCTGTCTGAGTTTTCCAGGCGCTTTCCATTATGTTGTACTTTTGTATGATAGTTACCAAGTCAGCAAAGTGTAATATGCGACGACGGTTGATGGCGTTGAGTATTCCTTTGTCCATGCAATTGTTGCAAAACGCTGAGATCGCGTCTTCATCGCAGCAATCTTTAATCTTCTTTTTAACAAGGAGGAATCTGGCCCAGAAGTGGTGGACCGTTTCCTGAGACTGTTGTTGTATGCTCAAGAGGGCGTTTATGTCTAGGTGGGTGGGTGGATTTAAATCTGAACCCTGACCCAATTTTGGATCCGGAGTATGAAGATCTTCCAGAATTAGCAGTTCGGGCTCCGGGATATCAACTGATTTTTTTAGCTTATCGTCTGATTCTAGGTTCGGAGCACAAGGCGTGTCTTTCTCCCGGTAGGTGCCCGGATCTTCGAGATTGGAGATCCGAACATAGTTCGTCCTCAATATAGAGGAAGAGTTGTCTTGATCCTCGACTACCGCTATCTGGTGGGTGATCAGCGGAGTTTTAATTTCTCTCTGGTCGGGTTTACGCCCAATCCGATCGTAGTCTGTAGCGACCCCAAGGAGGTAATGCGGTCTAGGAGTTTGTTTAAAGATGATAACTCCGTCTGATCCATCCGTTTAGCATATTCGGAATCAACGCGGAGACGATTTTTGATGACTCGAGAGGTCATCGCCGGCTTAAGGGCCGAACGGGCAGTCATGATGAAGCCGCCTAGTCGGAGGGTTTGGCCTAGGGCCAGGGCTCCACCGAAGGTGATATTTTCTTTGACGACAAGGCGAGCCATCAATCCTTTGGACGACGGCATGGTGGAACTCTCAATGAAAGCACCAATGTCAGTGTCAAAACCGGCGGATCTCGGGTAGGGGGTCCCGAACTGTGCGTCTAAGGTCGATGGTAACAGGAGACAGGGGACACAATGTTTACCCAGGTTCGGGCCCTCTCTATGGAGGTAATACCCTACTTCCTGCTTGATTGATCTTGATGAATATGAGTATTACAAGAGTTGATCTACCACAAGATCGTAATGGCTAAAACCCTAGAAGTCTAGCCTGTATGACTATGATTATGATTATTCTCTATGGACTTAGCCCTCCGGTTTATATAGGCACCGGAGGGATCTAGGGTTACACAAAGTCGGTTATAGAAAAAGGAAATCTTCATATTTGGTCTCCAAGCTTGCCTTCCACGCCAAGGAGAGCCCCATCCGGACACGGGTAGAGTCTTTGGTCTTCGTATCTTTATAGCCCAACAGTCTGGCCCATGGCTAACAGGCCAGACGCCCGGGGACCCCTTACTCCAGGACTCCCTCAATAAGCATGAGGAGAATTTAGCACGGATTGCAACAAGGAAATAAAATTTATCAAAGAGCAATTATCATAATTAAATCCCTTGAAATCCAAAATCGTGGGTTCATTGCTATGTAAAGTTTTGACATCTTCAATCCCACTTTTACCAATTTTTGCATCAAGATCTAAAAACTCTGAATCATGGGGACGCCTTTTAACTAAAGTTGACTTATCTCCAGTCCCATCATTATCAAGATTCATATTGCAAAACAAAGATTTAATAGGGGACACATCAATCACTTTCAGATCTTCATCATTATTATCATGAAAACTAGAACACGCTTTCACAAAGCAATCTTTCTTAGCACGCATCCTCACAGTTCTTTCTTTGCAATCATCAATGGAAATTCTCATGGCTCTGAGAGACTCATTGATATCATGCTTAGATGGAATAGATCTAAGTTTCAAGGGATCAACATCAAGAGAAATTCTATGCACGTTCCTAGCCAACTCATCAATCTTAGAAAAATTTTCTTCAAGCAAAGCATTGAAATTCCTTTGCCAAATCATAAATTCTTTAACACTAGTCTCAAAATCAGAGGGCATCTTATTAAAAATTTCCATAAGAGTTGTTGTAGGAATTACCATAATTATTAGAGGAATTACTAGGAAACGGCCTAGGATTAAAGTTTCCTCTATACGCGTTGTTACCAAAATTGTTCCTACCAACAAAATTCACATCCATAGATTCATTATTATTCTCAATCAAAGTAGACAAAGGCATATCATTAGGATCAGAAGAAACACTCTTATTAGCAAACAATTTCATAAGTTCATCCATCTTTCCACTCAAAACATTAATTTCTTCTATAGCATGAACCTTTTTAATAGTAGATCTTTCGGTGTGCCATTGAGAATAATTAACCATAATATCATCTATGAGTTTAGTAGCTTCTCCTAAAGTGATTTCCATAAAAGTGCCTCCTGCGTCCGAATCTAAAAGATTTCTAGAAGCAAAATTCAATCTAGCATAAATTTTTTGTATGATCATCCATAAGTTTAATCCATGTGTAGGAAATTACGTATCATTAATTTCATCCTCTCCCAAACATGCTGATGATCAAGTTGCTTAAAATTCATGATATCGTTTCTAAGAGAGATGATCTTAGCGGGAGGAAAATACTTAGAGATAAAAGCATCTTTGCACTCATTCAATGAATCAATACTATCTTTAGGCAAAGAGGAAAACCAAGTTTTAGCACGATCTCTAAGCTAAAACAGAAATAGCTTCAATTTAACAATATCATTATCCACATCTTTCTTCTTTTGCATATCACGTAAATCAACAAAGCTGTTTAGATGGGTAGCGGCATCTTCACTAGGAAGGCCAGAAAACGGATCTTTCATGACAAGATTCAGCAAAGCAGTATTAATTTCACAAGATTCAGCATCGGTAAGAGGAGCAATCGGAGTGCTAAGAAAATCATTATTATTGGTATTGGAAAAGTCACACAATTTAGTATTATCTTGAGCCATCATGACAAACAATCCAACACACATGCACACAAGAAGCAGACGAAAAGAGATGGACGGAAAAGAGGCGAACGGAAAAGGTGAAGTGGAGGAGAGAAAAATAAGAGGCAAATGGCAAATAATGTAATGCGAGGGATAAGAGTTTGTGATGGGTACTTGGTATGTCTTGACTTGATGCAACCTCCTCGGCAATGGCGCCAGAAATCCTTCTTGCTACCTCTTCAGCATGCGTTGGTTTTCCCTTGAAGAGGAAAGGGTGATGCAGCAAAGTAGCATAAGTATTTCCCTTAGTTTTTGAGAACCAAGGTATCAATCCAGTAGGAGGTAACACGCAAGTCGCCTAGTACTGTAGCGACCCGACCCGAATGGATCAAGTCTCTGTGCTTAAGTGTCATCCCTGGATCGGTATGGTGACACACACAGTACTCGAGGATTTATAACACAGGTAAATCACATGTAAAAGTAACGTAAATACTATTACCTCAATCCAAATAGCGGAAGTAACAAGGTTGTGGATTCCCATCAACACCAACGGAAAAGTTGAGTGTAGAAATCATAACCCTAACGTATCACTTACTCGTCGTAAGATTCCTGCAACATGAGACATTGCAGCCACAAAGGGTCAGTACATTGAATGTACTGGCAAATTCACACCATAGAGAATGATGAACAATAGCTATCACTACATGCATATTTGGCTGGTGGAAAAGCTCTAGGGTTATAAGGTTTTTGCGAAAAGCCAATATTTCCCTATTGCAAAGAAATAGATTTTATTTAACTATCATGGTGGTTGTTGAACATTGAGAATGGTTGACAGCATTCTCAATCCCAATTAAATAACATTATTAAACCCATCAAACTTAATTTAAAGTAACATGATGAGATCAACAGGATAATCCAAGTACCAGAGACACAAGATGTCCATAACCGGGGACATGGCTAATCATGATTAGTTTGTACACTCTGCAGAGGTTTGCGCACTTTTCCCCACAAGACCCGATCTCCTCCGTTGGATTTCTCGCACTACAAGGTGTTTGAGAAACGGATGACCAAGACATAGTCTTTCAGAAGCGTTTGCACCTTACGATGGGTAGACCGTTCCACCTACAACCCCTACATCTACTAGTCTACCACTGTAAGAGTTCACACGACTTAATCAACTAAGCTAGAGCCCATAATAGCTTGTGGCTGCACACGGAAGTTTCTAGCATGAATAATCTTATGATCCCTTTGAGCCTGGGTGGCGGACCGTAGGATGATCACACGGTATATCCCCGGGATCTCCTAGGACAACACTGGTATTTCCCCAGGTGTCCGGGCAAGTCCACTGGTATATCCCCAGGGTGCCCCTAGCAATCCAACCAGATGTGTATTAAAGTTGCCACCTTAAGTTGAACCATTAATTAACAATCTCACATCTGTCATGAAATACTCTCAAACCCAATCCACGTCTACGAGCATAGCATGGCAATGTAAGCATAATGTAATAGTAACTCCCAAGGTTTGAATGCAGGGCAATAGGTTCCTACCTCATCAACTACTTCCCAATACCCACATGTTATCAATCCTACTCATGCAATGTTTGAGGGTGAAACTAATGCATAAAAACTGGGTATGAAAGGGGATATGATCAAAGTGTGAACTTGCCTGCAATGTTGATGAAGATGATTCGCACTCATAACTCTTGATAGTTCTACTCGTCACACTCCGGTCAATCTATCGTAAGCAAGCAATAGTAACCACACATAAGCAATCACTCAAAAGATCAGAAAGAACGAAGAAGACGATTCGGAAAACTTCAAAACCAAGAAAATAACTCCTGCAACATAAAACAATTTCTAACAGTACCAAAATTATGTGAATTTGGCCTTATTAGAATGTTTAGGTCAAGAGCTTCGATTTGCAAAAAGAATCAACTAAATCAGAGTTACGAAACTCAAGTTATGATCAAACGAAGTTTGAATTCAAATCTGGTATAATTCAAATTTTAAACTTTTCAAAAACATGTTTGAGTTGGATTACTGGATAGAGGAGATCATAACGAAGATGTGGGCGTTGGTTTCGTTGGATTTGGACAAACGAGCGAAAAGATGTGGTCGTTTGAAGTACAGGGACTAAATTGTAAAAAAAAGCATCACAGATAAGTCCCTGGCTGGAAATAAAATAGAAAAAGAAAAAGACTAAGTAACGAACGTTCGCTATCTAGCTCTAAACAGAGAACGTTCTCTAAATAGATCTAACTAAAAAAACTAAAGCGGTTTTTAAAAGAAAAACTAAAAAACAACTTAAGGTTCGGCGGTTTTACCGGTTCGGCCGGCTCGGCGGTTTAGGCGGAGAAAACCGCCGGCGGGACGGCGGACAGCAGGTGGTGGGCGGCCGCTCCGGTGAGTCCGGCGACGGGGCTACGCGGCGCGGGCGGCGCTGCAGGCGGCGGGGCAAGGCGGCAGCGGCGGGAGTGGCGCGGCGCGGCATGCGGCGGCGCTAGCAGGCGGCAGCGCAGCGAGGAGGCGGCGGCTCCGGCTGCAGATGGCGCGGGGCGGCGATGCGAGATGCGGCGGCGGCGATGCGAGATGTGGTGGCGGCGTCGCGGAGAGGGGCCCGGTGCTCCGCTATTTAAGGAGGGAGAGGAGGCGCAAGGCGTGGAGGAGGGGCAAGGGCGGCGAGGTGGTGGAGACGGTCACGGCGGCGGCGGCGGCGGCGTGCTAGCTCGGGAAACCGTCCCGAGCTCGGGGACGAGTGGCGTGGGCCGGCTGGGCCGTGGCCTGGCGAACTGGGCCGGGCCGGTCCGGTCGGTCCGAAGTTTTTTTTCATATAAAGATTTTTTTCCAGACAAACAAAACAAATAAAACAAACAAAAATAAAATATTATATAGACATATAATATATCAAAATTTTCAGAAAAATATTTTCTACGACATGAACATTTTTATAACTTCAAATAAAATCCACATAAATTCAGATAAATCAAATAGTGCTACTGGTCTATTAAAATCCAACAAAAATCATTTTAAAAATACCAAAATGATTTCAAATTAAATTTTCTCCAATTTTCTGTTGTAGGGAATCATGTTACCCTATTTTCCATGTATTTTATTTTTGGAGAAAAATAATTTGAATAAAACTCAAATAACTCCAAATTGAAAATAAATTCAAAAGAACTTTGAATTTAATTCTTTGAAACTCCCAACTCATATTTCATATAATTTGAAGAAGTCATTTTATCTTCTCTCATGAAAATCATTGAGCTGCATGAAGTTTATGAATTGAAATATTTACAATTGAAATTCAATTATTTTCAAATGCCCTTTCATTTAATGTAAACGGAAGAAGTCATATCATCTTCGCTCAAGGGTTTTGTATCTGAAAGGAATTTGAATTCATGGAGGTCAGAAAGCAAATATGAAAGTTTGGGAAAGTCCTTTTATTCCCTCTCATTTAACTTTCAAAAGTTTTGAATTCACTCACTTTTAGACAATCAATCAAACAATCAATCAAATCTATCTATTTATTATAACATTCCAAAATTTAGAATTTTGGGATGTTACAAACCTACCACCCTTAAAATGAATCTCGTCCTCGAGATTCGGAGAGGCTAGAAAGAAATAGGTTAGGTTCGGGGTCTTCTCAAAATCCATCAATCATCACAGGGGGTCTCGGGTGCTACCACCCTTAGAAAGATTGTTACGGTCCCATCAATACTCATATACTCCATCCTTATTCTTGACAGGGCCGGTCTTCTCAGATCTTCAGTATAATTCCTTTCTCTGGGTTCTTCTGGTAACGGCATAACTTTTTCCTCAATTCTTTTGTCCTTTCATCTTGGTAAGGTTATTCCGAGACTGGGTCTTCTTAGCTGTCGGGTCTGGCGCCAAAACTAAACAACTATCGATATCTCATGGTGGTCAACAATTTATGGTTTCTCCTGCAGGAAATGGGCCTGGGTGATCCTCACCGTATAACCTATGGTTGGCAAAGCTGCCTTGTACAAGGGAAAAATACCTATACCATTCTAAGGCTTAAACAAGGTTTTGATCATCGTCTCTCTACTATAGGTAAGTCACTCAGATTTACCATCCCACATAGCAAGGCGAATAATAAGAGTAAGTCGGTACGGTGATCAATCCATCCCACACCCAAATCATTACCATGTATACGGTTTAGCGAATCTCGCATTCTAACACTCGGTCATCCTCACAAGCATTGCAGAATTTCTCTTGTCGACGAACTAAGTTCGGATAATTCCATGGATTCTGCAAGCCAAACAAACATCTATCGTTCCTTCACAACTCTCAGGTTTTGCGTTACTCCTATAAAATTGTCTGCCGATAAACGTCGTATCTTCCTCCAGGGTTCTTCCTTCAGCAAGAATGTGTTTGCTTCTTGGCAGGTCTTGGGGCATGTGGGTTATGGCCCATCTCATCACTTGCAAACCTTGAACTCATCATCGGGGCAACTGATCATTATTCCAACTTCCAACTTCCTAGTATTCTTAAATCCATCCAATTGTATTTGTCTTCCTTCCTTCTATTGGCACCAAACTAAGACGTGATTACTCAGACTCATCATGGAGTTTCCATTGATCCATATTTCCGACATCATACCTCCTTTATATCCAATAGTAACTTATCTCTTCATCCTCGTGGGATATCCCACATACCGAAATAAAAACTTATACTTATGAAATCCATATTCCACTTCGTGGAACATCATTATCCTTTCCAGGGTCAAGCGTCCTTACAGGGGAATATTGGCCATCTCTGCATGACACTTCTTCAACTGGGAAATGTGAAACACATCATGAACTCCTGACAGTCTTTCAGGTGACTCCAACTTGTTGGCCACTTCTCCCATACGCTCTGAAACTCGGTATGGTCCTACAAATCTCGGCACTAATTTTCCCTTAACTCCAAATCGTTTAATTCCTCGCAAAGGGAACACGAAGACATGCTCTGTCTCCAATTTCATAGACTACCTCCTTGAGTTTTTGAGTCTACATAACTCTTCTGCCTGGACTGAGCTACCTTCAGTCTATCTCGAATCAACTTAACATTCTCTTCTAACTCCATTGATCACATTTGGTCCAAACAAATGACGGTCTCCAACTTCATCCCACATACTCTTGGGGTATCACACATATCGAGACAAAACTCGTATTCATTTTGTCCGAAATCCACTCAGTGGAGTATCCTTATCTTTTCCAGGGGTCAAGGGTTCTTACAGGGTACTACCACCCTTAAAATGCACAAATCTTCCATAGACCATATTTCTCATATCCTAAAAATGGTCAAAATCCTTCTTCATAGAGTAACAACTCACCAAACCCAAATCTTTACCAACGATGCTAACTTTATTGCTTCTCCAATGATTACAATCTCTTGCTTTTCCATTACATGTCTCAACTCAACACCTCAATATAAAAGAAAATGTTCTCACTTCTACTACTCCATTTCTTTTGTTGCAAACTCAACTATCTAGCACAAGTTTCCTTCTCATTGGGGCATTCTCTGGCAAAGTGCCCTGCTCCATTACAACTAAAACATATTACTTCTGACAAGTATCGAGGTTTCCTTTTTGGGCAATTGTTGAGGTAGTGCCCTGACTCCTTGCACCTATAACATGTGATATGACTCAGATCCCTCCTGGGCTCCAATCGGTTTCTCTTCCTGGACTTTTTCATGCCAATCATGGCTTCTATTTCTTGTGGGTCGTATTCTACTTCCTCCGTCAGGAATTCTACTTGATCCCCATTCAAATAATTTTGGGAGATGTGTCCTTCTTCTCCACATGAATAGCAAGACTTAGTGCAGGGTTTACTCGGGTCTTCTTTAGATGTGTCCTCCATCTCTTCCTTCATCACAACTTCTTCAAAAATTTCCATGAGGGCTCCTTTCATTACTTCTTTCTTCTGCTGGATGGTTCGTTGTACCATGGGGTAAATGTGACACTGAGCAGGATAGTGGGTAGTCCCTTCACACAAGAAACAAGTAATCTACGTAGTTGGGCATTCTTCAACTGGGTGAATTCCTTCACAATTAGGGCATTCATCCTTGTGTTCTTTATGGGTGTGTCCTATTTCTCACAAATCTTGCATGCACAAGGTTTCTTCATATCCTTTCCATAAGGCTTCAACTTCTGGGACACAAGGTGAGATATTTGCAGAGTCAACTTTAATTCTCTCCAAGTGGTTACTCCTTGCCATCCATTCATGGTTTGGTATATCCTCCACCAAGTAGCAGCACCTCTTTCAAAGCACTGAAGAGCATGCTGGGTCATATCATTTCCAACTATAGGGTTATTCTTCATGTGATCCTCCATGTTCTGAATCCATCGGTCTGTCTCCAATTGACTCATCGGTCTAGAAAATATAAGATCATCTTGATTCATCCTCTATTGGGTCCATGGGTTTGGGGTGAGATAAGAGAGATAGAGAGGGATACACATAATACAAACAAAAGTTTTGGAAAGACAGATTTTATTTGTGGCTGACGGGAAAACATCAAACAAATGATAGCTCACAAACGTCGCATCTATCGTAGGTATATAACAGGGGTTTGGTCTTCTAAAGGTCAATAAATCTTCAACGTCTCCAAACTCTTCAAGCCTTGTTCATGCCTCCAATGGCTTCTTTCGATCATGCTTGTCTTTCTCAAGTTCTTTTGCCAGCTCATCTCTGTTGTAGCAAAGTCTCTCATGACATCCTTGAATATTCTAGAGTTGCATTCCAAACTTCTAGGTTTCAACATCCTTGGCATGAGCCATGATCATACTGTCCTTCAGTTCCTGACAAATTTCCGGTATCTCGAGGTTGTAGCTCCTCCAGCTTGGCTACTTTCAGCTTTTGTTTCCTGAGTTTTTCACGAAATGCTTCCTTATCTAATACGGCTTCATGGAGCTCCACCTTAAATTTCTTGATGTACTACTCCAGATCCTGGTGACACCGGCTAAGGTTAAAACTTCATCTTACTGATAGGTGTTCCATCAGTCTTCTTCCATCAAATCCATTCTGAAGAAATGCATCCTTAACTCAGCACGGTGACAATAGCATCAGCGGGCGATGACATCACGGATAACCATGTTTCTGCTCTTGTCATTCCCATGAGCTATCATTCCATAGTTGATATCTCCTGCCTTAGGGTTTTCTTTAACAAAACTTTGAGTTCTCATGCTCCTTGATTCAGTCTTTCTCCGATACACCTTGATCTTGGGTATTGACAACTTCCATAGTCTGCCAAGTTCCATAAGGGTAGCCTTCCTAGGTCACACAAATCTGGAAATTCTTCGCAGCCTCCAATTCTCCTAGTCTTTAGAGTCTTCAACCGTTGTAGTTTCCATTATTCAGATGCACAGTAAAATCCTCTTCATTCCAAAGCGGTCTTAGTTGTCCAATATCTTGTACTTCTTGGAGTGGTCTCATCCGTCGAATCTTCAAGTGATCCAAAGGGAAAAGGGATATGGTCTCACTAAAAGGGAATTTTTTTGAATAAGCTCAGAAGAGAAGAGAGGTAAAAGATCCTTTTTGAAAAGAAAGTTATAAAGAAAATCTTTCCTATGGGCTTGCCAGTTTTTAGGGTCACGTCCTACAGTCAACATGTGCTCTGATACCATCTTGTAGCGACCCGACCCGAATGGATCAAGTCTCTGTGCTTAAGTGTCATCCCTAGATCGGTATGCTGACACACACAGTACTCGAGGATTTATAACAGAGGTAGTAACATAAATACTATTACCTCAATCCAAATAGCGGAAGTAACAAGGTTGTGGATTCCCATCAACACCAACGGCAAAGTTGAGTGTAGAAATCTTAACCCTAACGTATCACTTACTCGTCGTAAGATTCCTGCAACATGAGACGTTGCAGCCACAAAGGGTCGGTACATTGAATGTACTGGCAAATTCACACCATAGAGAATGATGAACAATAGCTATCACTACATGCATATTTGGCTGGTGGAAAAGCTCTACGGTTATAAGGTTTTTGCGAAAAGCCAATTTTTCCCTACTGCAAAGAAATAGATTTTATTTAACTATCATGGTGGTTGTTTAACATTGAGAATGGTTGACAGCATTCTCAATCCCAATTAAATAACATTATTAAACCCAACAAACTTAATTTAAAGTAACGTGATGAGATCAACAGGATAATCCAAGTACCAGAGACTCAAGATGTCCATAACCGGGGACATGGCTAATCATGATTAGTTTGTACACTCTGCAGAGGTTTGTGCACTTTTCCCCACAAGACCCGATCTCCTCCGTTGGATTTCTCGCACTACAAGGTGTTTGAGAAACGGATGACCAAGACATAGTCTTTCAGAAGCGTTTGCACCTTACGATGGGTAGACCGTTCCACCTACAACCCCTACATCTACTATTCTACCACTGTAATAGTTCACACGACTTAATCAACTAAGCTAGAGCCCATAATAGCTTGTGGCTGCACACGGAAGTTTCTAGCATGAATAATCTTATGATCCCTTTGAGCCTGGGTGGCGGACCGTAGGATGATCACATGGTATATCCCCGGGATCACCTAGGACAACACTGGTATTTCCCCAGGTGTCCGGGCAAGTCCACTGGTATATCCCCAGGGTGCCCCTAGCAATCCACCCAGATGTGTATTAAAGTTGCCACCTTAAGTTGAACCATTAATTAACAATCTCACATCTGTCATGAAATACTCTCAAACCCAATCCACGTCTACGAGCATAGCATGGCAATGTAAGCATAATGTAATAGTAACTCCCAAGGTTTGAATGCAGGGCAATAGGTTCCTACCTCATCAACTACTTCCCAATACCCACATGTTATCAATCCTACTCATGCAATGTTTGAGGGTGAAACTAATGCATAAAAACTGGGTATGAAAGGGGATATGATCAAAGTGTGAACTTGCCTGCAATGTTGATGAAGATGATTCGCACTCATAACTCTTGATAGTTCTACTCGTCACACTCCGGTCAATCTATCGTAAGCAAGCAATAGTAACCACACATAAGCAATCACTCAAAAGATCAGAAAGAACGAAGAAGACGATTCGGAAAACTTCAAAACCAAGAAAATAACTCATGCAACATAAAAAAATTTCTAACAGTACCAAAATTATGTGAATTTGGCCTTATTAGAATGTTTAGGTCAAGAGCTTCGATTTGCAAAAAGAATCAACTAAATCGGAGTTACGAAACTCAAGTTATGATCAAACGAAGTTTGAATTCAAATCTGATCTAATTCAAATTTTAAACTTTTCAAAAACATGTTTGAGTAGGATTACTGGATAGAGGAGATCATAACGAAGACGTGGGCGTTGGTTTCGTTGGATTTGGACAAACGAGCGAAAAGATGTGGTCGTTTGAAGTATAGGGACTAAATTGTAAAAAAATCATCAGAGATAAGTCCCTGGCCGGAAATAAAATAGAGAAAGAAAAATACTAAGTAACGAACGTTCGCTATCTAGCTCTAAACAGAGAACGTTATCTAAATAGATCTAACTAAAAAAATTAAACCGGTATTTAAAAGAAAAACTAAAAAAACAACCTAAGGTTCGGCGGTTTTACCGGTTCGGCCGGCTCGGCGGTTTAGGCGGAGAAAACCGCCGGCGGGATGGCGGAGAGCGGGCGGTGGGCGGCGGCTCCGGCGAGTCCGGCGACGGGGCTACACGGCGCGGGCGGCGCTGCAGGCGGCGGAGCAAGGCGGCAGCGGCGGGAGTGGCGCGGCGCGGCATGCGGCGGCGCTAGCAGGCGGCAGCGCGGCGAGGAGGCGGCAGCTCCGGCTGCAGATGGCGCGGGGCGGCGATGCGAGATGCGGCGGCGGCGATGCGAGATGTGGTGGCGGCGTCGCGGAGAGGGGCCCGGTGCTCCGCTATTTAAGGAGGGAGAGGAGGCGCAAGGCGTGGAGGAGGGGCATGGGCGGCGAGGTGGTGGAGACGGTCACGGCGGCGACGTCGTGCTAGCTCGGGAAACCGTCCCGAGCTCGGGGACGAGTGGTGTGGGCCGGCTGGGCCGTGGCCTGGCGAACTAGGCCGGCCCGGTCCAGTCGGTCCGAAGTTTTTTTTTATAAAGATTTTTTTCCAGACAAACAAAACAAATAAAACAAACAAAAATAAAATATTATAGACATATAATACATCAAAATTTTCAGAAAAAGATTTTCTACGACATGAACATTTTTATAACTTCAAATAAAATCCACATAATTTCAGATAAATCAAAGAGTGCTACTGGTCTATTAAAATCCAACAAAAATCATTTTAAAAATACCAAAATGATTTCAAATTAATTTTTCTCCAATTTTTTGTTGTAGGGAATCATGTTACCTATTTTCCATGTATTTTATTTTTGGAGAAAAATAATTTGAATAAAACTCAAATAACTCCAAATTGAAAATAAATTGAAAAGAACTTTGAATTTAATTCTTTGAAACTCCCAACTCATATTTCATATAATTTGAAGAAGTCATTTTATCTTCTCTCATGAAAATCATTGAGCTGCATGAAGTTTATGAATTGAAATATTTCCAATTGAAATTCAATTATTTTCAAATACCCTTTCATTTAATGTAAATGGAAGAAGTCATATCATCTTCGCTCAAGGGTTTTGTATTTGAAAAGAATTTGAATTCATGGAGGTCAGAAAGCAAATATGAAAGTTTGGGAAAGTCCTTTTATTCCCTCTCATTTAACTTTCAAAAGTTTCGAATTCACTCACTTTCAGACAATCAATCAAACAATCAATCAAATCTATCTATTTATTATAACATTCCAAAATTTAGAATTTTGGGATGTTACAAGTACCTACAAAAACAAACAAGAACCTCGCAACCAACGCAATAAAGGGGTTGTCAATCCCTTCACGGTCACTTACGAAAGTGAGATCTGATAGAGATAATAAGATAAATATTTTTGGTATTTTTGTTGTATAGATTGGAAAATAAAGATTGCAAAATTGAAATAGCAAGTTGATACGAAAATAATATGATGGAAGATAGACCCGGGGGCCATAGGTTTCCCTAGTGGCTTCTCTAAATATAGCAAATTTCTACGGTGGGTGAACAAATTACTGTCGAGCAATTGATAGAAAAGCGCATAGTTATGAGAATATCTAGGCATGACCATGTATATAGGCATCACGTCCGCGACAAGTAGACCGAAACGATTTTGCATCTACTACTATTACTCCACACATCGTCCGCTATCCAGCATGCATCTAGAGTATTAAGTTCATAAGAACAGAGTAATGCATTAGGCAAGACGACATGATGTAGAGGGATAAACTCAAGCAATATGATATAAACCCCATCTTTTTATCCTCGATGGCAACAATACAATACGTGCCTTGCTGCCCCTGCTGTCACTCGGAAAGGACACCGCAAGATTGAACCCAAAGCTAAGCACTTCTCCCATTGCAAGAAAGATCAATCTAGTAGGACAAACAAAACTGATAATTCGAAGAGACTTGCAAAGATATTAAATCATGCATAAAAGAATTCAAAAAAGAATCAAATATTGTTCATAGATAATCTTGATCATAAACCCACAATTCATCGGATCTCGACAAACACACCGTGCTACCTCTTTTAGCACTGCGTTGGTTTTCCCCGAAGAGGAAGGGATGATGCAACAAAGTAGCGTAAGTA
This sequence comes from Triticum urartu, assembly GCF_056163025.1. Classification (NCBI taxonomy): domain Eukaryota; kingdom Viridiplantae; phylum Streptophyta; class Magnoliopsida; order Poales; family Poaceae; genus Triticum; species Triticum urartu. The sequence goes on from NC_141876.1 coordinate 25,058,778, forward strand.
TTTCCCTCAGTTTTTGAGAACCAAGGTATCAATCCAGTAGGAGGTTACGCGCGAGTCCCTCGCACCTGCACAAAACAAGTAAATCCTCGCAACCAACGCAAATAGGGGTTGTCAATCCCTATAGGGCCACTTACGAGAGTGAGATCTGATAGATATGATAAGATAATATTTTTGGTATTTTTATGATAAAGATGCAAAGTAAAATAAAGGCAAAGTAAATGGAAAAGTAAATAACTAAGTAGTAGGAGATTGATATGATAAAGATAGACCCGGGGGGCCATAGGTTTCACTAGTGGCTTCTCTCGAGAGCATAAGTATTCTACGGTGGGTGACCAAATTACTGTTGAGCAATTGACAGAATTGAGCATAGTTATGAGAATATCTAGGTATGATCATGTATATAGGCATCACATCCGAGACAAGTAGACCGACTCCTGCCTACATCTACTACTATTACTCCACTCATCGACCGCTATCCAGCATGCATCTAGAGCATTAAGTTAAAAATAGAGTAACGCCTAAGCAAGATGACATGATGTAGAGGGATAGACTCATGCAATATGAAGAAAACCCCATCTTGTTATCCTCGATGGCAACAATGCAATATGTGCCTTTCTGCCCTTACTGTCACCGGGAAAGGACACCGCAAGATTGAACCCAAAGCTAAGCACTTCTCCCATTGCAAAAAAGATCGATCTAGTAGGCCAAACCAAACTGATAATTCGAAGAGACTTGCAAAGATAACCAATCATACATAAAAGAATTCAGAGAAGATTCAAATATTATTCATAGATAAACTTGATCATAAACCCACAATTCATCCGTCTCAACAAACACACCGCAAAAAGAAGATTACATCGAATATATCTCCACAAGAGAGGGGGAGAACATTGTATTGAGATCCAAAAAGAGAGAAGAAGCCATCTAGCTACTAACTATGGACCCGTAGGTCTGAGGTAAACTACTCACACTTCATCGGAAGGGCTATGGTGTTGATGTAGAAGCCCTCCGTGATCGATGCCCCTCCGGCGGAGCTCCGGAACAGGCCCCAAGATGGGATCTCATGGATACAGAAAGTTACGGCGGTGGAATTGGGGTTTTGGCTCAGTATATGATCGTTTGGGGGTACGTGGGTATATATAGGAGGAAAAGAAGTACGTCGGTGGAGCAACAGGGGGCCCACGAGGGTGGAGGGCGCGCCTGGGGGGGTAGGCGCACCCCCCTACCTCGTGGCCTCCTGTTACGTGTCTTGACATAGGGTCCAAGTCTCCTGAGTTGTATTCGATGAGAAAATCACGTTCCCTAAAGTTTCATTCCGTTTGGACTCCGTTTGATATTCCTTTTCTTCGGAACCCTAAAACAGGCAAAAAAACAGCGATTCTGGGCTGGGCCTCCGGTTAATAGGTTAGTCCCAAAAATAATATAAAAGTAGATAATAAAGCCCAATAATGTCCAAAACAGTAGATAATATAGCATGGAGCAATCAAAAATTATAGATACGTTGGAGATGTATCAAGCATCCCCAATCTTAATTCGAGTAGGTAAATGATAAAAACAGAATTTTTGATGCAGAGTGCTACTTGGCATAGTTTTAATGTAATTCTTCTTAATTGTGGTATGAATATTCAGATCCGAAAGATTCAAAACAAAAGTTTAATATTGACATAAAATGATAATACTTCAAGCATACTAACAAAGCAATTATGTCTTCTCAAAATAACATGGCTAAAGGAAGTTATCCCTACAAAATCATATAGTCTGGCTATGCTCTATCATCACCACACAAAATATTTAAATCATGCACAACCCCGATGACAAGCCAAGCAATTGTTTCATACTTTTGACATTCTCAAAACATTTTCAATCTTCACGCAATACATGAGCATGAGCCATGGATATAGCACTATAGGTGGAATAGAGTGGTGGTTATGGAGAAGACAAAAAGGAGAAGATAGTCTCACATCAACTAGGCGTATCAACGGGCTATGGAGATGCCCATCAATAGATATCAATGTGAGTGAGTAGGGATTGCCATGCAACGGATGCACTAGAGCTATAAGTATATGAAAGCTCAAAAAGAAACTAAGTGGGTGTGCATCCAACTTGCTTGGTCATGAAGACCTAGGGCAATTTGAGGAAGCCCATCATTGGAATATACAAGCCAAGTTCTATAATGAAAAATTCCCACTAGTATATGAAAGTGATAACATGAGAGACTCTCTACTATGAAGATCATGGTGCTACTTTGAAGCACAAGTGTGGTAAAAGGATAGTAACATTGTCCCTTCTCTCTTTTTCTCTCATTTTTTTATTTGGGCCTTTTCTCTCTTTTTTATGGCCTCTTTTCTTTCTTTCTTTTCGTCTGGAGTCTCATCCCGACTTGTGGGGGAATCATAGTCTCCATCATCCTTTCCTCACTGGGACAATGCTCTAATAATGATGATCATCACACTTTTATTTTTCTTACAACTCAACAATTACAACTCGATACTTAGAACAAAATATGACTCTATGTGAATGCCTCTGGCGGTGTACCGGGATATGCAATGATGCATGAGTGACAAGTATGAAAGAATTATGAACGGTGGCTTTGCCACAAATACTATGTCAACTACATGATCATGCTAAGCAATATGACAATTATGGAGTGTGTAATAATAAGAGGAACGGTGGAAAGTTGCATGGCAATATATCTCGGAATGGCTATGGAAATGCCATAATAGGTAGGTATGGTGGCTGTTTTGAGGAAGGTATATGGTGGGTGTATGATACCGGCGAAAGGTGCGCGGTATTAGAGAGGCTAGCAAAGGTGGAAGGGTGAGAGTGCGTATAATCCATGGACTCAACATTAGTCATAAAGAACTCATATACTTATTGCAAAAATCTACAAGTTATTGAAGCAAAGTATTACGCGCATGCTCCTAGGGGGATAGATTGGTAGGAAAATACCATCGCTCGTCCCCGACCGCCACTCATAAGGAAGGCAATCAAAAGAATAAATCATGCTCCGACTTAATCACGTAACGGTTCACCATACGTGCATGCTACGGGAATCACAAGCTTCAACACAAATATTTCTCAAATTCACAACTACTCAACTAGCATGACTTTAATATCACCATCTCCATATCTCAAAACAATTATCAAGCATCAAACTTATCATAGTATTCAACACACTCATAAGAGAGTTTTATTATTAATCTTGCATACCAAGCACATTAGGATTTTAAGCAAATTACCATGCTATTAAGACTCTCAAAATAATCTAAGTGAAGCATGAGAGATCAATAGTTTCTATAAAACAAATCCACCACCGTGCTCTAAAAGATATAAGTGAAGCACTAAGAGCAAAATTATATAACTCAAAAGATATAAGCGAAGCACATAGAGTATTCTAATAAATTCCAAATCATATATGGCTCCCTCGAAAGGTGTGTACAGCAAGGATGATTGTGGTAAACTAACAAGCAAAGACTCAAATCATACAATACTCTCCAAGCAAGACACATATCATGTGGCGAATAAAAATATAGCTTCAAGTAAAGTTACCGATAGAAGTAGACGAAAGAGGGGATGCCTTCCGGGGCATCCCCAAGCTTTGGCTTTTAGGTGTCCTTAGATTATCTTGGGGGTGCCATGGCATCCCCAAGCTTAGGCTATTGCCACTCCTTGTTCCATAATCCATCTAATCTTTACCCAAAACATGAAAACTTCAGAACACAAAACTTAAAGTAGAAAATCTCGTGAGCTCCGTTAGCGAAAGAAAACAAAAGACCACTTCAAGGTAATGTAATTAACTCATTATTTATTTATAGGGGTGTTATACCTACTTTATTCCAACTTCTCTATGGTTTATAAACTATTTTACTAGCCATAGATTCATCAAAATAAGCAAACAACACACGAAAAACAGAATCTGTCAAAAACAAAACAGTCTGTAGTAATCTGTAGCTAATGCAAGATCTGAAACCACAAAAATTCTAAAATAAATTGCTGGACGTGAGTAATTTATCTATTAATCATCTTCAAAAAGAATTAACTAAATAGAACTTTCCAAATAAAAATTACAGCAGTTCTCGTGAGCGCTAAAGTTTCTGTTTTTTACAGCAAGTTCAACAAGACTTTCCCCAAGTCTTCCCAACGGTTCTACTTGGCACAAACACTAATTAAACACAAAAACACAACCAAAACAGATGCTAGATGATTTATTTATTAAATAACAGCAAGGAATAATATTGGTTTGTCTCCCAACAAGCACTTTTCTTTAAAGCCTTATAGCTAGGCATTGATAATTTTAATGATACTCACATCAAAGACAAGAATTGAAGCACAAAAGGAGCATCATAAAGCATGTGACAAACACATCTAAGTCTAACATACTTCCTATGCATAGGCATCTTATAGGAAAACAAATTATCAAGGCAAGCAAAAACTAGCATATGCAAGGAAGCGGAAAGAAACAATAGCAATCTCAACACAACGAGAGTTAATTTAGTAACATGAAAATTTCTACCACCATCTTTTCCTCTCTCATAATAATTACATGTAGGATCATAAGTGAATTCAAAAATATAGCTATCACATAAAATATTCTCAACATGATCCACACTCTTTCGAAATAGTGGGATCAACATTAACAAAAGTCATGACCTTTCCAAACCTACTTTTATCAAAAACTTCATGAGATTGAACATTCTCCAAACATGCGGGATCTAAATTTGACATTCTTCCAAACCCACTTTCAATATTATTTCAAACATTATAATCAATCTCATATTCATCATGGGGTTTAAATAAATTTTCAAGATCAAAAGAAGAATCACCCCAATCATGATCATTGCAGCAAGTAGAGGACATAGCAAAACTAGCATCCCCAAGCTTGGGGTTTTGCATATTATTAGCACAATTGGCATTAATAGATTTCGTAATAGCATCATTGCAATCATGCTTTTTATTCAAAGATCTATCGTGAATTACTTCATAAAATACTTCATCGCAATTTTCAGATTCACAACTTTCAAGCAAGACTTCATAAAGATAATCTAGTACACAAAACTCACTAGCAATTGGTTCATCATAATTGGATCTCTTAAAATGATTAGCAAGCGGATGAGGATCCATAGATCTTAGGTTCTCTGTTTAGTAATAAATAAACAACTATTCCAACCATACGAGCAAACAAGAAACGGGCAAAAAGAGAAAGAGAGGGAGGATAGGGAGAGAGGGCAAATAAAACGGCAAGGATGAAGTGGGGGAGAGGAAAACGAGAGGCAAATGGTAAAAAATGTAATGTGGGAGATAAGGGTATGTGATGGGTACTTGGTATGTTGACTTCTGCGTAGACCTCCCCGGCAACGGCGCCAGAAATCCTTCTTGCTGCCTCTTTTAGCACTGCGTTGGTTTTCCCCGAAGAGGAAGGGATGATGCAACAAAGTAGCGTAAGTATTTCCCTCAATTTTTGAGAACCAAGGTATCAATCCAGTAGGAGGCTACGCGTGAGTCCCTCGCACTTTCACAAAACAAATAAATCCTCGCAACCAACGCAAATAGGGGTTGTCAATCCCTATAGGGCCACTTACGAGAGTGAGATCTGATAGATATGATAAGATAATATTTTTGGTATTTTTATGATAAAGATGCAAAGTAAAATAAATGCAAAGTAAATGGCAAAGTAAATAACTAAGTAGTAGGAGATTGATATGATAAAGATAGACCCGGGGGCGATAGGTTTCACTAGTGGCTTCTCTCGAGAGCATAAGTATTCTACGGTGGGTGAACAAATTACTGTTGAGCAATTGACAGAATTGAGCATAGTTATGAGAATATCTAGGTATGATCATGTATATAGGCATCATGTCCGAGACAAGTAGACCGACTCCTGCCTGCATCTACTACTATTACTCCACTCATCGACCGCCATCCAGCATGCATCTAGAGTATGAAGTTAAAAACAGAGTCAAATATTATTCATACATAAAAGAATTCAGAGAAGAGTCAAATATTATTCATAGATAGACTTGATCATAAACCCACAATTCATCGGTCTCAACAAACACACCGCAAAAAGAAGATTACATCGAATAGATCTCCACAAGAGAGGGGTTGAACATTGTATTGAGATCCAAAAAGAGAGAAGAAGCCATCTAGCTACTAACTATGGACCCGTAGGTCTGAGGTAAACTACTCACACTTCATCGAAAGGGCTATGGTGTTGATGTAGAAGCCCTCCGTGATCGATGCCCCTCCGGCGGAGCTCCGGAACAGGCCCCAAGATGGGATCTCATGGATACAGAAAGTTACGGCGGTGGAATTAGGTTTTTGGCTCCGTATATGATCGTTTGGGGGTACGTGGGTATATATTGGAGGAAGAAGTATGTCGGTGGAGCAACAGGGGGCCCACGAGGGTGGAGGGCGCGCCTGGGGGGTAGGCGCGCCCCTCTACCCCGTGGCCTCCTATTACGTGTCTTGACGTAGGGTCCAAGTCTCCTGAGTTGTATTCGATGAGAAAATCGCGTTCCCGAAAGTTTCATTCTGTTTGGACTCTGTTTGATATTCCTTTTCTTCGAAACCCTAAAATAGGCAAAAAACAACGATTCTGGGCTGGGCCTCCGGTTAATAGGTTAGTCCCAAAAATAATATAAAAGTAGATAATAAAGCCCAATAATGTCCAAAACAGTAGATAATATAGCATGGAGCAATCAAAAATTATAGATACATTGGAGATGTATCACACCGCAAAAAGAATTACATCGAATAGATCCCCAAGAGAATCGAGGAGAACTTTGTATTGAGATCCAAAGAGAGAGATGAAGCCATCTAGCTAATAACTATGGACCCGAAGGTCTGTGGTCAACTACTCACACATCATCAGAGAGGCTATGGTGTTGATGTAGAAGCCCTCCGTGATCGATTCCCCCTTCGGCGGAGCGCCGGAAAAGGCCCCAAGATGGGATCTCACGGGTACAGAAGGTTATGGCGGTGGAAATAGGGTTTCGTGGTGCTCCTAGATGTTTTCAGGGTATATGGGTATATATAGGAGGAATACGTACATCGGTGGAGCTGCGAGGGGCCCACGAGGGTGGGGGCGCGCCTGCCCCCCTGGGCGCGCCCTCCTGCCTCGTGGCCTCCTCGCTTCTTTCTTGACGTCCAATCCAAGTCTCATGGATCACGTTTGTTCCAAAAAGAACTCTCTTGAAGGTTTCATGCCGTTTGGATTCCGTTTGATATTCCTTTTCTGTGAAACACTAAAATAGGCAAAAAACAACAATTTGCACTGGGCCTTTGGTTAATAGGTTAGTCCCAAAAATAATATAAAAAGGTATATTAAAGCCCATTAAACATCCAAAACAGATAATATAATAGCATGGAACAATCAAAAATTATAGATACGTTGGAGACGTATCAGACATCATTAGGAGAATGATGTGATGGACAAGACCCATCTGTTAGCTTAGCATAATGATCGTTAAGTTTTATTGCTATTGCTTTCTTCATGACTTATACATATTCCTCTGACTATGATATTATGCAAGTCCCGAATACCGGAGGAACACCTTGTGTGTTATCAAAGGTCACAACATAACTGGGTGATCATAAAGATGCTCTACAAGTGTCTCCGAAGGTGTTTGTTGGGTTGGCATAGATCAAGATCAGGATTTGTCACTCTGAGTATCGGAGAGGTATCTCTGGGCCCTGTCCGTAATGCACATCACTATAAGCCTTGCAAGCAATGTGACTAATGAGTTAGTTACGGGATGATGCATTACGAAACGAGTAAAGAGACTTTCCAGTAATGAGATTGAACTAGGTATGAGGATACCGACGATCGAATCTCGGGCAAGTAACATACCATTGACAAAGGGAATGACGTATGTTGTTAATGCGGTTTGACCGATAAAGACCTTCGTAGAATATCTAGGAACCAATATGAGCATCTAGGTTCTGCTGTTGGTTATTGATCGGAGATGTGTCTCGGTCATGTCTACACAGTTCTCGAACCCGTAGGGTCCGCAAGCTTAACGTTCGATGACGATTTGTATTATGAGTTATGTTTTTTGGTGACCGAAGGTTGTTCGGAGTCCCGGATGATATCACGGACATGACGAGGAGTCTCAAAATAGTCGAGAGGAAAAGATTGATATGTTGGACGATAGTATTTGGACACTGGAATGGTTCCGGGACGTTTCGGATATTTATCGGGGTACCGAGGGGTTACCGGAACCCCCGGGGAAAGTTACAGGCCTACATGGGCCATAGGGGAGAGGGGAGGCAGCCCACAAGGGGTGGTCGCGCCCCCTCCCATAGGGAGTCCAAATTTGACTAGGTCAGGGCGCGCCCCCCTTTCCTTCTCCTCTTCCCTCTCCCTTCCCTCTTTCCCCCTCCATGAGAAGGGAAAAAATGGGGGGTCGGATCCTACTAGGATTGGGGTCCTAGTAGGACTCCCCTATCCTTGGCGCGCCCCTGGTGGTCGGCCTCCTCCTCTTGTCCTTTATACACTGGGCAGGGGGCACCCCAAAGCACAACAGCTGTTCTCTTAGCCGTGTGCGGTTCCCCCTCCACAGTTTACTCCTCCGGTCATAGCGTCATAATGCTTAGGCGAAGCCCTGCGCGGATCACATCACCATCACCGTCACCACGCCGTCGTGCTGACGAAACTCTCCCTTGACCCTCTGCTGGATCAAGAGTTCAAGGGGCATCATCGATCTAAACGTGTGCTGAACTCGGAGGTGTCGTACGTTTTGCAATTGATCGGTTAGATCGCAAAGACGTTCGACTACATCAACCGCGTTAACCTAACGCTTTCGCTTTCGGTCTACGAGGGTACGTGGACACACTCTCCCCCTTTCCTTGTTATGCATCTCCTAGATAGATCTTGCGTGATCGTAGGAAGATTTTTGAAATTGCATGCTACGTTCCCCAACAGAAAATACATTTGATCCCTTTGAGCATGAGCGGACGAACCACTAGTGGTGCACCACCATGGATTTTCCATGCATGCTCCCACTGTACTTCGCCACCATTCAAACCAATTTACACCCAGGTAGTTCATTTAAAAGACTTGGTCCTGATTACTACTTTGTCACTCATGTCTCACCATTAACACTTCCCTATCCACGTCTACATTAGCGAGGCAAAAATAAACTTACACGATGGTGACAAAGGTTGTATAGTTCCGGCCTACCTCAAATGAACTACTAGGTAAGAGCATAGCCATCGTACATAGAATTCCTACCATGCAATCCTACCGCAAAGGACTAAGTGCAGTAAAAACATAGGTAATTGAAAGAATGGTCAAATGTGAACTTGCCTAGTAATAGTTGATGAAGATTATATCACTCTCAAAAATTTACTTAATAGAACTATTCGTCACTCTTCGATGAAAATCTATAAAGTCAAACATTGCATTCACATAAGCAATCATTTCAGAGAACCAAATAACATGCAACATGAAAAGACTTGGAAAATCCAAATGAAAACACAACACACTAAACTATCACAAAAATTTCTAAGTGCAAAACAACATGTGACATGAGGTTCAAAAATGTGATGTGAACTATGGTGCATACATGGCATACTAGTAAAATGATCATGGATAGATCCTAATTGCATGAAAAATATTGTGATAATGGTCCAAGTTATAGGATTTGGCTACAGTGACAAAGTGCAAAAAGAATCAACTCAATTGGAGCTGCGGTTTAGGAGATATGGCCAAATAGGGTTTGAATTTGAATTTAAAATAATTCAAATTTGAAATTGTCAAAAGTTTGCAAAGATTTGTTATTTGGATAGATCGAATCGAGACGAACAATTTGCTGCTGGTTTCATCGAATTTGGATCTACGGTTAAAATTTTGTGGATACTTGAAGTTCAGGGACAAATCTATAAATATAACTACAACAACTAGGTCCCTCGCCATGGACGGCCCGTGGCTGGGTGAAAACTGTCTGCTGCTTGTCTTATAGGGCGAACGGTCGGCAAATGAAGAAAATGATCTGTTGCGGCTAACTAAAAGAAAACCGACCGGCTCTATTTAAAAGAAAATCGGGTTAACCGCGTACCTCTTCGCAAAATAAAAAAACCAAAGCTAATCTAATCCACACCGCAAATTTTTAGATCGACGGGTGAGGGTGGATGGGCTTATAGCGGGCGAAGAAATCGACGGTGAGATGCTCCGACTCCCGCGAGATCCAAAGCGGCAGGGCGTCGGCTACGGGTGGCGAGAGGACGATCGACCTGGCAGAACGGAAAGAGGGGCTCTAGGGGCTTTTATAGGAGTGGTTAGGGGCTCGCGGTCGCGGCAGATAAGCCCTATCCTCGAGGGAGGGAATGACAGTGAAAGTGCAACTATCCCTGGGTGGTTTTGGTAATTACTAACAATATATAGCTCATTGAACTAATACTATTTCAAGATGATCATTTCAGAAAGATCAGTGATTGGCATGGCATGGATTAGGAATGTGGACCCCTCAAAATGCTAAGGACACACATTGTCTCAAGCTCAAGACTCTACATTTTCATTTTAGTGATCCAAGATCACATTGAGTCCATAGAAAAAGCCAATACTATTAAAAGGGGATGAGGTGTTGCTTAATGGCTTACTTGCTCAAAATTCTTAGTGATATGCTCCAAAAACCCTCAACCACTTTCTCATATCCACATATGTCCCACATCAAAAGTCAAACTCGGCCCCATTGAAATGTTCTATCCGCCGCCACGGAGTTCACTTGACATAGCCACTGCCAGAAACCCTAGTCACTTCAGTCTCACCGATAGGGATCTCGGTCTCACCAAGATGTGATTGCAAACTCTCTGTTTCCCTTCATAACGTTTCGGTCCAACCGAGATGAGTGATCAGTCCCACTGAGGTTGCAATACAAACTCTCTATTTCCCTTTCGTAACATTTCGGTCTCACCGAAATGAGCGAATCGTTCCCACCGAGTTTGCCTGACCAACTCCCTGGTTAGCTTATTAACAAAATTGGTCCTACCAAGGTTGTGTAATCGGTCTCACCAAGATTATGTTATGCCCTAACCCTAATGAAATCGGTCCCACCGAGTTGACATATCGGTCCCACCAAAAAGCCCAACATTCACATTTTGAACTGAATCGGTCTGATTGAGTTTTATGATTCGGTCCCACTGAGTTTGGTAAATTGTGTGTAACGGTTAGATTTTGTGTGGAGGCTATATATACCCCTCCACCCTTCCTTCATTAGTAAGGAGAGCCATCAGAATGTGCCTGCACTTCTAGCATACATTTTCTGAGAGAGAACCACCTACTCATGTGCTGAGACCAAGATATTCCATTCCAACCATATGAATCTTGATCTCTAGCCTTCTCCAAGTTGCTTTCCACTCAAATCATCTTTCCACCAAATCCAAATCTGTGAGAGAGAGTTGAGTGTTGGGGAGACTATCATTTGAAGCACAAAATCAAGGAGTTCATCATCAACACACCGTCTATTACCTTTTAGAGAGTGGTGTCTCCTAGATTGGTTAGGTGTCACTTGGGTGCCTCTGTCAAGATTGTGGAGTTGAACCAAGGAGTTTGTACGGGCAAGGAGATCGCCTACTTCATGAAGATCTACCCGAGTGAGGCAAGGCCTTCGTGGGCGATGGCCATGGTGGGATAGACAAGGTTGCTTCTTCGTGGACCCTTCGTGGGTGGAGCCCTTCGTGGACTCGCGCAACCGTTACCCTTCATCGGTTGAAGTCTCCATCAACGTGGATGTAAGATTACACCACCTATCGGAACCACGCCAAAAATCTCCGTGTCTACATTGTGTTTGCTCCCTCCAAAATCCTTCATTTACCTTCATATGCAAATGTTTTACATTCTGCTGCTATACTCTTAGACTTGCATGTGTAGGTTGATTGCTTGACTTGTGTTAAGTTGCTAAAATCTGCCAAAACTAAAAATTGGGAAAAGGCTAGATTTTTATTTGGTGAAGTAGTCTAATCACCCCCCTCTAGACATACTTTTGATCCTATAGGTGGTATGAGAGCTTTGGTCTCCATTTGCCTTGATTTCCATAGCTTTGATGACCATAGCCTTGGTTTCACAACCTAGGAGAGCATGGCATCTAGCGAGGGAAATTACCGCCGTAGAGGTCCTTACTTTGATGGTACTAATTTTGCTAGTTGGAAGCATAAGATGAAAATGCATATTCTTGGACATAATTCCACCATTTGGGCTATTGTGTGTATTGGCTTGCAAGGTGAATTCTTTGATGGGAGAGAACCGAACCGTGAGGCTAGCGCGGAAGAGTTGATGATGCTGCAATACAATGCTCCAGCTTGCGATATCCTCTTCAATGGATTGTGCCCCGAAGAATTCAACAAAATCAACCGTCTTGAGAATGCAAAGGAAATTTGGGATACTTTGATTGATATGAACGAAGGTACTACTACACAACCTTCTTCTTGTAGACGTTGTTGGGCCTCCAAGTGCAGAGGTTTGTAGGACAGTAGCAAATTTCCCTCAAGTGGATGACCTAAGGTTTATCAATCCGTAGGAGACGTAGGATGAAGATGGTCTCTCTCAAGCAACCCTACAACCAAATAACAAAGAGTCTCTTGTGTCCCCAACACACCCAATACAATGGTAAATTGTATAGATGCACTAGTTCGGCGAAGAAATGGTGATACAAGTGGTATATGGATGGTAGATAATAGTTTTTGTAATATGAAAATATAAAAACAGCAAGGTAACGAATGATAAAAGTGAGTGTAAACGGTATTGCAATATGTTGAAACAAGGCCTACGGTTCATACTTTCACTAGTGCAAGTCCTCTCAACAATAATAACATAATTGGATCATATAACTATCGCTCAACATGCAACAAAGAGTCACTCCAAAGTCACTAATAGCGGAGAACAAAAGAAGAGATTATGGTAGGGTACGAAACCACCTCAAAGTTATTCTCTCCAATCAATCTATTGGGCTATTACTATAAGTGTCACAAACAACCCTAGAGTTCGTACTAGAATAACACCTTAAGACACAAATTAACCAAAACCCTAATGTCACCTAGATACTCCAATGTCACCTCAAGTATCCATGGGTATGATTATACGATATGCATCACACAATCTCAGATTCATCTATTCAACCAACACATAGAACCTCAAAGAGTGCCCCAAAGTTTCTACCGGAGAATCACGACGAAAATGTGTGCCGAACCCTATGCATAGGTTCATGGGCGGAACCCGCAAGTTGATCACCAAAACATACATCAAGTGAATCACGTGATATCCCATTGTCACCACAGATATGCACGGAAAGACATACATCAAGTGTTGTCAAATCTTTAAAGACTCAATCTGATAAGATAACTTCGAAGGGGAAACTCAATCTGAGGGAGTCCTGGATTAGGGGGTCTCCGGACAGCCGGACTATATCCTTTGGTCGGACTATTGGACTATGAAGATACAAGATTGAAGACTTCGTCTCGTGTCTAGATGGGACTCTACTTGGCGTGGAAGGCAAGCTAGGCAATGCGGATATGTATATCTCCTCCTTTGTAACCGACCTTGTGTAACCCTAGCCCCCTCCGGTGTCTATATAAACTGGAGGGTTTTAGTCCGTAGGACAACATACAATCATACCATAGGCTAGCTTCTAGGTTTTAGCCTCTCCGATCTCGTGGTAGATCAAACTCTTGTAATACTCATATCATCAAGAATAAATCAAGCAGGACATAGGGTTTTACCTCCATCAAGAGGGCCCGAACCTGGGTAAAACATCATGTTCCCTGCCTCCTGTTACCATCCGCCTTAGACACGCAGTTCGGGACCCCCTACACGAGATCCGCCGGTTTTGACACCGACATTGGTGCTTTCATTGAGAGTTCCTCTGTGACGTCGCCGTAAGGAAGGATGCCTCATCTTGTTGTTAAAAACAACATTACCGCCGGGGGAGCTCTGGCTGTCGGCCAAACTCTCCGGCTAGGCAGTTTCGTCATGACTGCCTGTTCGGCCGCTGCACTGACGATGACTTCTCGGGTCATCAAAAACACCCTCCACGTCAGCTCGGAATTTGCCGAGCAGATGGATCCAATGGAGCTCTCTTCCCTAAACGAACTCTTGGATCGCATCGCCGCCTTGGGAGTCGCTACGGACTATGATCGGATTGGGCTTAAACCCGATCAAAGGGAGATTAACTCTCCATCGGTCACCCATCACGTTGCGGTGGTGGTGGAACAATGCGGCAACTCTTCCTCTATTTTGAGGACTAACTATGTCCGGATTCCTGAGCTCTCCAAGCCGGATACCCGCTTATGGGAGGACATCACCCAAGCCGTGAACCTAGAATCAGGCAGCGGGCCAGACTTATCGGGTAACACTCCGGAACCTGAACTTCCAATATTGGAAACTCCTCGGCCCCTGGGTCTCAGATCGGGTAGGGGTTTGGACTCAAATCCACCCACCCACCCAGTCATAAACGATATTTCCCACATCAGGCAAGAGCCCCATGAAACAGTACATCATTATTGGGCCAGATTCCTCCTTGTGATGAACAAGGTTAAGGACTGTCGCGAGGAAGATGCAATCTCACTTTTCTGCAATAATTGCACGGACAAGGGAGTCCTTAACGCCTTAAGTCGTCGTGACATATCACGCTTCGCTGACTTGGCGTCCATAGTACAAAAGTACTGTGTGATGGAAAGCGCCTGGAAAACTGAAACAAAATTTTGGGATAATCCGGCTCCGAATATACACCCAGTCCGAAGTAAAAGGGTGCACTATCATAAGACACCCAAGCTAGTTGCAAAGAAACAAAAACCCTCTACAGGGCATGGAACCGTACTGGAGGGATGGCTTAACGGACCCTGCAAAATTCATAGTACAGCGGATACAATACCAACGCACAGCCTTAGAGCATGTTGGATACTCCGGCAGGTGGCCAAAAGTGGTGAGGATCTTCTTATCCCAAATGCCACAGAGCACCATCCCGTGGATAACAATACGATGTTAACAGTCTTTGAGACCTTTGCGTCAAATAATAGGCGCAAGCGAACACTCCGCAGCATGGCCGAAATCTGCCACGTAGCAGCAATAAATCCATGGAGTGACACGGCTATTACCTTCAATGCCAGTGACGAACCTAAATTCCGAACAGACCGAGCACCAGCCGCACTAGTCCTCAGTCCAATTGTGGACGGCTTTCGACTCACCAAAGTACTCATGGACGGCGGCAGCGGATTAAACCTCATCTATGAGGAAACTCTTCAAAAAATGGAAATAGACTGGAACCGCATTGAGCAAAGTAGCACAACCTTCAGGGGAATCATACCCAGTCGGGAGGCACGATGCGCTGGGAAAATCACACTAGATGTGGTATTCGGTATGCCAGAGAACTATAGGTCCGAAGAAATTACATTTCAAGTGGCCCCAGTCAGCAGTGGATGCTACGCCCTTTTAGGACGTGAGGCGTTCACAATCTTCCAAGCCGTACCCCATTATGGGTACATGAAGCTCAAAATGCCCGGGCCCAACGGAATCATCACCCTTGCCAGTGATCCGGACACAGCACTCCGCGCCGAAAACAAAACAGTCGCACTGGCCCTCGAGGCATTATCCGAAGCCCTCTCGGCCGAGGAATTAACCATGCTACGCTCCACAGTGGACAGGGACGACGTGATACTCGATAAAAGATCCAAGTCCGCCTCTTTTAAACCAGCGGATGAAATAGTCAAATTCCAAGTCCACCCAACGGACCCTACAAAAACAGCCTCCATCGGGGCACAATTAAACCCCGCCGTGGACGCCGCACTATGAGAGTTCCTGCGCGAGAATTGGGACATATTCGCCTGGCATCCCTCAGACATGCCAGGAATCCCATGCAGGCTGGCCGCGCATAGCCTCAATATCCTAAAGGGATTCAAGCCGGTCAAGCAAGCTCTTCGGCGTTTCTCCGAACCTAAGAGACAGGCCATGGGAGAGGAACTAGCCAAGTTATTGGAGGCCGGATTCATCAGAGAAATAAAACACCCGGACTGGCTAGCAAACCTGGTGATGGTACCAAAGAAGGATAAATCCTGGCGCCTTTGTGTCAATTTCAAGGACCTCAATAAAGCTTGCCCAAAGGATCCCTTCCCCCTCCCCCGCATCGATCAAATTATCTATGCTACCGTAGGACACGAGTCATTGTGTTTCCTCGAAGCATACTTCGGTTACCACCAAATCAAGATGGCGGAGTCCGACCAAGCCGCAATGGCATTCATCACACCATACGGTCCCTTCTGTTTCAACACAATGCCTTTTGGGCTCAAAAACACCGGCGCAACATATTAGCGCGTGATTCAGACATGTCTGGAGAAACAAATCAGCAAAACAGTAGAGGCATACGTAAATGATGTGGTCGTCAAAACCAAACACGTCGACTCTTTGATAGACGACATGAGGCTCACATTCGACAACCTCCGAACATACGACATCAAGCTCAATCCGGAAAAATGCGTTTTCGGTGTACCAGCCGAAAAGCTCCTGGGTTTCATTGTCTCCAGTAGAGGTATTGAAGCTAATCCGGCCAAAATCCGAGCTTTGTCACAGTTGGCTACCCCAACAGACCTCAAACAAATCCAGAAGTTAACTGGATGCATGGCGGCTCTAAGCCGCTTTATCTCCCACTTAGGAGAAAAGGCTTTACCCCTTTATCGCCTCCTTCGGCGCACCGAACACTTCGAGTGGACGGATGCTGCCACAGCCGGATTGGAAGAAAGAAAGGCCATTTTGGCAACCAACCCAATCCTGGCCGCGCCAAACATCAGCGAACCAATGCTGTTGTACATTGTGGCAACCCATTAAGTTGTAAGCGCAGTGCTCGTTGTCGAATGAGAAGCTGACAGACATAAATTCCCTCTTCAAAAGCCGGTATACTATGTATGCACTGTCCTCACTCCATGCAAATCACGATACCCACATTATCAAAAGATAGCCTATGCGGTATTCATGGCATCCCGAAAGCTGCGACACTACTTTCAAGAGTGTTCAATTACAGTAGCCTCGGAAGTGCCACTTAACGATATTATAAACAACCGCGACGCTACGGGCCGAATTGCTAAATGGGCCATTAAGCTCCTCCCGTTCGACATAACATACAAACCTCGACGAACCATTAAGTCGCAACTATTGGTTGACTTTGTCGCCGAATGGACGGAGGCCGAACTCCCTAAAGAGTACGGCGCATACTCCAATTGGATCATGCACTTCGACGGTTCTAAAATGCTGGCTGGTCTAGGGGCTCGCGTCGTCCTGACGTCCCCAACCGGAGATATCGTTTAGTACGTACTGCAAATATTGTATACAGGCTCCAACAACGCAGCCGAATATGAAGCTCTGTTGCATGGTCTTCGGATGGCAGTCTCCATGGGCATTCAACGCCTGGAGGTGCATGGGGATTCAAACCTCGCAATATCCCAAATAAATGGAGACTTTGACGCCAAGGATCCGAAAATGGCGGCCTACCGAAACGCCATCCTAAAAATGTCAGCTCAATTCGAGGGGCTCGAATTTCACCATGTGGCTCGGGAAAACAATCAGGCGGCGGATATCCTCGCCCGCATCGGCGCAAAACGCGATGCAGTCCCCCCCCCCCCCAACATATTTCTGGAGAGGCTGTTCAAGCCATCCGTAGTATGGGAAGGGGACACCGGTAACAATAGTCCGGACCCGGCCAAAACGCCCGATACCGAACACTCTGACACAATCGGAGGCTCCGCCACTGAAATAACACCTTCAGCCCACGTAATAATGGCCATCATAGCCCCGTGGACAGAACCATTCCTGGCCTACCTAACTAGGCAGGAACTTCCGGAGGACCAGAATGAGGCACGCTGCATAGTGCGGCAATCTAAGGCCTACAGGGTCCATGAGGGAGAATTGTATAAAAAAGCACTACCGGAGTCCTTCAAAGGTGCATCTCCGAAGAGGAAGGGCGGAACCTTTTGGCAGAAATCCACGTCGGACTCGACGGTCATCACGCCGCAGCCCGGGCTCTTGTAAGCAAGGCCTTCCGTACAGGATTCTATTGGCCAACGGCCCGGGCAGATGCACAGGACTTGGTCCAACGCTGCGCTGGTTGCCAGCTCTTTGCAAATCAAAGTCGCATGCCACCTACCGCCCTCCAAACAATCCCCATTACATGGCCCTTTGCGGTCTGGGGGCTTGACATGGTTGGACCCCTTAAAGGGGGAACCCACAAGAAAAAATACTTATTGGTCATGGTGGATAAATTCACCAAATGGATAGAGGCCAAACCTGTTAAAACAGTCGAATCCGGACCGGTGATAGACTTCATATCCGGGGTTGTACACCGTTATGGCGTCCCCCACAGCATCATCATTGATAATGGCACAAACTTCACGGCCGGCGAGGTAAAACTCTGGTGCAGCAAAATGGGCATCAAGCTCGATTATGCTTCAGTCTATCACCCACAAACCAAAGGCCAAGTTGAGCGAGCAAACGGTCTTATAATGAGCGGCATTAAACCCAGATTAGTGCGTTCCTTAACGGAGTCTAACACGCACTGGGTAGAGGAGCTCGACTCCGTACTCTGGGGGCTGCGGACCACGCCGAATCGTAGTACCAGATATACACCCTTCTTTATGGTGTACAGCGCAGAGGCGGTCTTACCCTGTGACATAATTCATGACTCACCTCGGGTGCGCATGTACGAAGAAAGAGAAGCCGAGCTTGATCGGCAGGACAGTCTAGACACCCTGGAGGAGGAGCGCGACATAGCAAAAGCCTGTTCCGCATTTTATCAGCAACAGGCTCACAGGTACCAAAGCAGAGAAGTACGGGCCAAAACTTATAACGTTGGCAAACTAGTTCTACGCCTGCCGGATAAGAAAAGAACAAGCTCGAGCCCAAATGGGAAGGTCCCTTCATTATTGACCAAGTTCTGACCGGTGGAGTCGACTAATCAACTCGAGCCGAACCCATGGAACGCAGCCAGGCTCCGAAGATTCTACGCCTAGCACCGGACTCTATGTTCGTCCCCTTCCTCTGTCCATTTTTTGCATATACATTATATGTCTTGTTTTTCTTTCTTTCTTTTATTCTTTCTCTAGGCCTTCAAGGGCCAACTTGTGCCTCGCTTGCACATTATAGATGCCCTAGCCGCGCTCATCATACCTGGGGGCTTCCTTCACAGAAGCTTAATTATTTATCTGGGCCTCATGCCCCGTACATGTGTTATACTTTCGCATGTACCTTTTTCGCCATTATATGCATCGATATGACTTAAGTTTTGGCCAAGCTGGGTTGCCTGGCTCTTGTATTTATGCCCTACGTCCCCGTTAATTCGGCTAGGGCATAAGGGGAGCACCTCTGCGATTGTTACTGCCGGGTCAGCCGGATGTGTACCTCAGACTGGGTGAAGCCGAAAGCTAGCGTTCTTAAGGGAATATTCGGTCGGTGAACAAAAGATGATTTTTTATTTTCCATATCTGCCCCCAGATGTTTTCTCCTGCGTTTCTTACCGCAGTCCGGACATGCACTTTAGGGCATGCATACCCAGGGAAAGGAACCCTTAACGGAACTATTCTCCCTAGAAGATGTTTCTTACTACCCATGTAATATAACATAACTAGATGGGCACTTGTCCGTTCAAGCACTAATGACCCCTACGCCTGGTATCCATGCATACCCTGGTTCTTATATAATTGGGCGGGTATTCGGATACACTCCGGACTATTGGGTCCCGAGGTTGAAGCGAAAAGGTCCGCCAAGACAAATGATCTACAATCCGGCTAGAAGGCATTATACATGTCACTTTAATTACATAGTCATGCAGACTGACTAAATTCCTCTTCTATACCATCCAACAGGCGGTCTAGCCTACAATCCTATTGGGAATACTGCGGCTAATTCTACTTGCCCATAAACTAAGCTAACAGGGATTTCTTTTCCGTCCGGCCCACAGGTCCGACCTCGGCCATGTGATTTGGGTCAGCCTTGGGATGTCGCGTCTTCACCATGGCCCAGGCTTCTCTGGCACCTTGTCGACAGGCCGATATCTTCCATAATCGGAAGCGCCGCCGTGCTCCCTTGAGCTTCTCCGTAAGCTCTGCAATGCCTTCTGGCAGGGAGGCGGATGGCCACAAGGCCTGGGCAACACCTTGCATCACCTGCCGAACTTGTTCGTGCAGATGTGAGAGCTCGGATATAAGATCACCCGCAGACCCGGGCATTTCCTCCGTGGGACGACCCATCAGCAGACCTACAGACATAATGCTGTTAGTCGGCTTCTTCGTCGAACTCCTTTAAAAGGATTCGTTCAAGCACTTACTGAAAATGTCGCGCCGAAGCCGCTTATTCTCCTTCTCGGAGTCTGCAAGCTGGGCTCAAATGTCTTTTAGTTCCACGCTCAGCTTGATATTAGCGTCTTGGAGATTTTTTTCTCCCGCCTAACCTCAGTCAGCACGCGTTTGCCAGCCTCTAGCTGTCACACGACATGCTGGTCCTCCGAATTTTCTCCGGATTCATCTGCGACATCTATTGTTAGATCTGCAGCCACGCCGCACACTATATGGTAACCATCATTCTTTAAAGTAAATGTTACCAGCAGGTGACTTTTTCGGTTCCTACAATACGGCAACAGCGGCCCGCAGTTGGGTCTTGCATTCCTCTAGCTCCTGTGACAGCCTAGTATTCTTCTCTGTAAGAACCTGCACAATAAAGATGATCCTTAAATTAGTTCTGCTAACTGTTTCAAGTCTCAGGGGCTACTGATACATATAAATCGTCAGATTTACTTACCCGTACATCCTTTACATACTGATCCGTGGCTCTGGCTAGACCATCTTGAGCAGCACGGAGGTACGCCTCTCCAGAATTGAAGGCATCAAATGCCTCTGGTGAGAAACAAGCATCACGGAGTACGGCCCGGTGGCGCCTATGATTCATGGCGCTTTCCACTTCTGAGTTTGTAGCGGATAATCTATACGCATCCTCTGTAGGGGGATTATCCGGCACCCGCCCCATATCGACTTCCGCCTCTATGTCCGGTCCTGGCGCCCGACTAGTGGAAGCGTGATTAGTAACATCGCCAGACATATTCCGGCGAGCGTTTTTTCTGTTAAAGAAACACGGGCTGTCGGTGTCAAAACCGGCAGATCTCGAGTAGGGGGTCCCGAACTGTGCGTCTAGGCCGGATGGTAACAGGAGACAAGGGACACGAAGTTTTACCCAGGTTCGGGCCCTCTCAATGGAGGTAAAACCCTACGTCCTGCTTGATTAATATTGATGATATGGGTAGTACAAGAGTAGATCTACCACGAGATCGAGGAGGCTAAACCCTAGAAGCTAGCCTATGGTATGATTGTTGATGTGTACGTTGTCCTACGGACTAAAAACCCTCCGGTTTATATAGACACCGGAGAGGGTTAGGGTTACACAAAGTCGGTTACAATGGTAGGAGATCTTCATATCCGCATCGCCAAGCTTGCCTTCCACGCCAAGGAAAGTCCCTTCCGGACACGGGACGGAGTCTTCTATCTTGTATCTTCATAGTCCAGGAGTCCGGCTGAAGGTATAGTCAGGCTATCCGAACACCCCCTAATCCAGTACTCCCTCAGTAGCCCCTGAACCAGGCTTCAATGACGACGAGTCCGGCGCGCAGATTGTCTTCGGCATTGCAAGGCGGGTCCCTCCTCCAAGTACTTCATTGAAGGTTTTGAACATGAAGATAGTGTCCGGCTCGGCAAAATAAGTTTCCACATATTGCCATAGAGAGAATAATATTTACACCAATCTAATCTGCTGGCGTATTCCGTAGCGTGTCACACCACGGCCAAGCCTTTATCCGAGTCGTTTTATAATCCCACCTCAGCGCGTTATGCGAGGCGGTTTTCTTGGCACGTCTTGTTAAAGCAGAGATCGTGTCCCCTTATCCCGGGATTCTCATCAATACGGGCGTGGGTAACCCAACCGCTTCTAGGACTCCTAGATTATAGGCAAGTCCAAGCGGACACGGAGAGGACGCTTGATATTCACCCTCTTTATAAAGGGGACAAGGCTTTTATTTTTCCCTCCCGTGCTCAATCGAATCCCTCCCCCACCTCAAGCCCAAACGCCCAAAGTTCAGGTCAGGTGCTCCGAACCTCCAGTCATGTCCGAATCTAGCCTTGAAGGCCGATGGATGCCTTCCTCCGTCACGGAAGAAGACATCAAGAAGTTGAGGGAGGCCGGATATCTGACCGCCGAGATTTTGCATCAGCTGCCTCCCCAAGGGCAGGCCGTTCCCACCCCCGAACCCAACGAGAACGTCGTGTTCGTCTCCCACTTCCTCCGAGGTCTAGGCCTTGCTTTGGGTCCGTTCGTCAGGGGTCTGATGTTTTATTACGGGCTAGACTTCCATGATCTAGCTCCGGACTCTTTTCTTCATATCACGACATTCATTGTCGTGTGCGAGGCCTTCCTCCGGGTCACCCCTCACTTTGGCCTCTGGCTCAAGACCTTTGAAGTGAAGCCGAAGATGATCGAGGGGCAACATGCAGCGTGTGGAGGTGCCTCAATACGCAAGATGACGGGAGCTTCGTGGCCCAAAGGTTCCATCCCAGAGGTGTCTGAATTGTGGCAACAGGAGTGGTTCTACATCACGGCTCCTAGAAGTGCCAAGTGGGTGGCCGCCCCTGTTTTCCGCTCGGGCCCTCCATCACAACTGATGTCATGGATCAGCAGAGGTCTGAGCTGGGGGCCAGCCAAGGATGTGCCTATACTGCAAAACCGCATTCGAGATCTCTTCAATGGAGATTTCAGTTTGGTCACGGTAATACAAGTTATGCTGGTTCGTCAAGTCCAGCCTTGCAAACGCCGGCCTCTTCGCCTATGGGAGTTCAATCCCGAGGGACCGCGCGTCATTCAAAATTTTCTCGGCCTGACGCACGAGGAGATGTACAAGTCATTCTTTGGACCTCAGGTGGAGTGTCCGGAAATCTCCGAGGACGTGGGCCTGAGTAGTAACCGCGCCGCCGAACAGGTAAGGCATCTTCCGGCCGAACATACTATCTCTCCTTTGTTACGAAGTTATTTCTGAGAGTTTGCTTTTTGACCAGGACTGGCTAACAAAGGCGAAGTTGATTCTATGTTCGGCCCCCCTCCCTGAGGGTTTGGAAAATCCGGTATTGGAAAAGATGCTCCAGACCGCACCTTGCCCGGAGCCCTTGAAGGAAGATACTGTGGAGGATAATGCGGGCGGACGCGGGCCCCCAACACTGCCCATTCTAGCCGAGGGAGCGAGCGTCTCCATGAGGGAAGGCGACCAGAAGAGGAAAAGGACTACGCCCGGGGATTCGGAAGCCGAAGCTTCCAAATAGGAGAAGAAGTCTCCCACAGAGGGTCCTACTTTGGGGGGCGCCATTGCCGCACAAAGTCCGCGGGGGGATCAATTCTCCCGCGAGTCGTAAGTGACCTGAAATACTTTAATAGTACAGATATGCCATCTTTTTCTTCTAGAGATAACCACCGCATATATTTTCATAGTTCGGGCCTTAGCCCCTCTCAAATGAGCTCATCTTCGGGGGATCTTCTTCCAGAGATGATGGAGAGCGAAACGCCTCCTCCGGACTCCTCCGCTCCGGAAGCGGGCGACCCTGAAGTGTCGTCGCGGAGGGCCTCTCCGAGTCCGGTGAGGCCAGAAGATAATCCCATTGACCCCCGAAGCTCCCAATGTCCGGTGCCCGAAGAGAGTAGACAAAAGAGTCCGACACCATCTAGTGTGCGATCGGATGTTCTGAGGGAGTTGGTGGGGCGAGCGGCCATCTCAAATGAACACCGTGTGCTGATGAATACGGTGATGGAGAGAATATCGTCCACCGAAAGCAGATTGCATGAAGCTTTTATGAGTCTACTGACAGGCTTTGAGGTACGTAAAAGAATGTATGATAGTCCTGCACATGCTAGGTGTGCCCTGTGTAGATAGTAGCCCCTGAGACTCTGGTTGTTGTCGGAAACAACGACGAACAGAGGATCATATTCCCAGGTAATAACCATACTGCCTCTATGTGCAGGTGATGGAAGCTCCGGTGGCTAGCCGGACTAGCGAGTTTGCCCATTTAGAACGACAGTTGGATGCGGCAGACGCCGACATCGAGCTTGTTAACAAAAGGCTTGACGAGGCACAGGGTAAGTGTCATTATCTGGTAGACGCCACAATAGGAAGAGCAGCATGATGCTACTATCTTTAATATATTGTGACTGCAGATGGAGCTGCCACTGTTGAAGCCTTGCGGGCAGAACTTGCCCGAGCCAAGGAACAAGCGAGGTTGGGCAATGCGGCTGCTGTGAAGGCGGCCGAAGAGTTGCAAGCCGAGAAGGCCGCGCATGGCGAGACCCGAGACAAGATGGCCAAGATGGCTATAGAATTAAAAGCCGCCGCTGACCGTTGCCGGGTTCTTGAAAAAGAAAACCAAGCGAAGGCATCGGACCTTGAAAAGGCTGTTGCGACGAAAAAGGATCTCCGCTCTGCTATGAGGGCAAAGAAGGAGGAGCTGCGGGAAGCCGGGGATATTGTAGCTGGGAAATCCTTTATGTTGCGGAGGAAATTCGGAGATCCACGGTATGCCCCTCTGGATCGGCTGTGGAGTTCGGAGGATGTGTATATGGACTTGGCGGCGAACGCTGCCGATGCGGCCAAGTACTTCCAGGGTCAGACAGATCGTGGAGTAGACCGGCTGTTTTGGAGACAATTCCGTTCTCCCGGGCGTCCACTTTCATTGACCGACCAATTAGCCGAATGGGCCGAACTAAACAGGTTGTCCGGACTCTCTATGAGGTCTGTTGTGGATCAGCTGTGGCCGGGAAGGTCAAAACCGAATAGCTATTTCAGCTTGGTGCAGCAGGTCCTTGATGTGGTGCCGCGCATTGATGCGATGAGGAGGTCGGCGTGAATAGAGGGTGCACGGATGGCCTTTGCCCGTGTTAAGGCATATTGGGCGGAGATGGATGCTACCAATGTTGCAACGCGGGATTCAGCTATAGGTCGAAAGGCTGCCGAGCACTACTTTGAAGAAGTTCTTGAGGGTACCCGTTTGATAGAGACCCAGTGCTCAAAAAATATTATGTTTGAGTGATATGTAATCTCATTTTAAGCGAAATGCTTTTATAAATTTTTATAAGGCTATTTTTATACTTTTGCCTGAAAGTAATATGATGCCTCCTGGGCGGCCGTTTATGTATACATGTGTATAACTTGAAAGATTGCAGCCGTCGGCTTCAACCCTCACGCATATAATGCGGAGGTGCTCGCAAAAACACGCATTCACACTTAACCCAATGTCTTGGTCCTATTAAGGAGGTGATAGAGGAGCGAGCGAGGCAACCGGACTATAATGCTTTAGCACTTTCACTTAGCCATAGGAGTTTGACAGTGGGGCTACTAGATTGCCCCTGGTGGCTCCGCACTCTCCCGATATCGGGGTGCGTACATGCCTGGCCGGGAAACGGCCCTTCGTTAAGGCGGAGGAATTCTAACATTCCCACAGGTCATCGAGTGGTTGACCAGTCTCACGTTATATCATGACAGACAGTTTTCGGCTTTCTCTACTGAGGTGCTCGTCCGGATGAACCAGGGCACAATCGCAGTAGTTCTCCTGGTGCTACCTTAGCCGGCAAGGCGGAACGTAAGGCACCAAAACACAGGAGCCGGGCAAACCCAACATTTGACCAAAGACAATGATTCGGAGTTGATGCATATAGGGCCAAACTCGCGACGCCGAATACTCCCTAAGGTATTCGGTCTTTGTGGTATAAACCGGGCCTGAATAGTGGCCTTTGTAAGAAGCCCCGTGTGTCCAGGTATGTGCATTGTTCTGGCGTGGCCACATGCCAAGACGTCAGCATCCTTCTCAACGATGGATATGTATCAACAAGAGACAGTAAAAAAGGTTTACGCAGGGTCTTAATCTAAAAAGAATCCTTGGAGCGGGTCCCTGCTGCACGTCTGCGCCTGTGTCTCCATTGTGTCATATCCTGGACGGGTGTAGCACGATGATCGTCTGTAAAAGAGAGGAAGTTAAGTGAAAAAGTTGTCGTGCAAAAGGATAATTTTTAAAGAAACCATGTATAGTTCAAGATGATAAGAAATTGCCAGTTGTCTGCGCGCGTTGAGCCCCTTGTATTGACAAATAGGGGTGTGACCACTTATTTCTGTATAAATAGCGGCACCATACTTGATTAGTTGTATCTGAGGTCTTGACGACCTATTGGATGCTTTCGTTTGTCCGGGCGTCTTTAGTGTGCGGCGGCCAAGGCAGCCTCACTCTCTTCGGCGCGCAGAGATCGCTTGATATTTCAGAGGACTGTAATGATGCCACGTGGACCGGGCATCTTGAGTGTGAGGGAGGCATAGTGTGGTATTGCATTAAAGCGAGCGAAAGCTTCATGTATGAGCAGTGCTTGGTAGCCACTTTGAAACGGAGCGATGTGGAAAGTTAAATGCTCGCGGCGGAAGTTATCGGGGGAGCCGAATGTAACTTGTAGGAGGAGGGAGCCCGTACAACGAGCCCCTGGGCCTGGCGTTACTCCTTTAAAGGTAGTATTGCTATAGCGAATTTGTGTTGGGTCTAGTCCCATCCCGCGGATTGTATCCTAATATATTAGGTTTAGGCTACTGCCGCCGTCCATCAAGACCCTTGTGAAGTGATATCCGCCAATTACTGGGTCTAATACCAGGGCAGCCCATCCTGCGTGTCGGATACCTGCTGAGTAATCGCGATGGTCGAAAGTGATCGGTTGAGATGTCCAGTGGCAGGACTTCGTGGTGATAGGCACTTGGGTATACTTTCCTGGGAGTGCCGCCTTGTTTTTTTCCTTGATTACGTGTAACACGTTTACTGTTTTGACTTCTGGTGGAAATTGCTTTTGTTCCCCCGTGTCTTGCTTGGGGGGCTCGTCCTCATCTTCACTTGGTGTATCCTCCCCCTTGTGTACGGTGTTGAGCTTGCCGGACTGCTTGAAGACCCAACATTCTCTGTGGGTATGATTAGCAGGTTTACCAGGGGTACTATGAATCTTACATACTTGGTCCAGAATTTTATTGAGGCTGGACAGTTCGTCCCTGGTGCCTTTAGGGGGGCGCTTTTGACCTGGCCGAGAGCTTTTGAATCCGGCATTTACTGTCGTGCCCTTCGTGTTGTCTTCTTTATTCCGGCGTTTGTTATTGCTGTTGCGTCGTGATTTCCCGTTTCCATCTCTAACTTCAGATGTACTGGGGTCGCTGGTGCTGCATCTGGCTAGCCAGTTGTCCTCCCCCGCGCAGAAACGGGTCATGAGGTTTGTTAATGTGGCCATCGTTCTCGGCTTATTTTGGCCGAGGTGTCTGGCGAGCCATTCGTCACGGATGCTATGCTTGAAAGCTGCTAAGGCTTCGGCGTCCGGACAGTCGACAATCTGGTTCTTTTTAATAAGAAACTTGTTCCAAAGCTTTCGAGCTGACTCTCCGGGCTGTTGAGTTATATGACTCAAATCGTCCGCATCCGAAGGTCGGACATATGTCCCTTGAAAATTTGCCCGAAAAGCGTCTTCGAGCTCTTCCCAACTTCCAATGGAGCTTTCGGGGAGGCCTTTGAGCCAGTGACGAGCTGGCCCTTTGAGCTTGAGGGGTAGGTACTTGATGGCGTGGAGATCATCTCCTCGAGCCATATGGATATGAAGGATGTAGTCCTCAATCCAGACCCCAGGGTCTGTTGTTCCGTCGTATGCCTCTATGTTTACGGGCTTGAATCCCTCTGGAAATTCGTGGTCCAGCACCTCATCGGTGAAACATAGGGGGTGTGCGGCACCCCCGTAGCTGGGTGTACCGCGTTGTTCGGATGCTTGTTGTGTTGCATTGTATGGTGGGGCGCGCTTGCGTGGTCCATAGATGGATCTGGTTGCGCCGTCCTTTGGGTGCGAGCCCTCGCATGGGTCGTGTATTGTATTGTGAGAGGCGTTGTATGCCGCTCTGTGTTGGTAGAGGGGTCGTCTATCCGGCCAGGTGGCTGCTTTGATATTTGGTTGTGGGGGTTCTGAGGCCTCCTCATCGAATTTGGGTAGCAGCTTCTGCTTTGGGTAGCTTCTGGAGGGGCGATTGTCGCCGTACCTTGCTGCAGTGCTGAGTATTTTCTCCATCTGAATTGGAGTGTGTCTTGCGCGGCCTTGAGCCTTTGTTTCTGCTTTTTCAGGCTCCTTGCGGTGGCAACAAGCCTTTTACAGGCAGCCTGTTGCTCCGGGTGTTTGTCCGGCGTTATGTCGTCCGGACCATTATCCTTGACAGGGTTTGTTTGTTCGGTTTGATTATCCGGATTGCCGTTGTCCGGCAGCGGTTCGCCCTGCTCCAGCGCTGGGTCTGAGTGATCGCTATTTCTGTCGAGGCGGGATTTGGGGCGGCGCTTGCGTCGCCGCTTTGACTGCTTTTCGAGGGAACAAGCCTTCCGTGCGTCCTTCCGCTCCTCGTCGTCATCTTTTGGTGCGTCCACCATGTATACGTCATATGACGAGGTGGCGTTCTAGGGCCCAATAGGCGCTGGTTCTTCATTGTCTCCTTCATCAGCGTCCATATCGTCGATGTCTTGGAGTCGAAGTTGAGCATGTCGGTTAAATCGTCAACAGTGGCTACAAAGTGGGTGGTGGGTGGGCTTTGAATTTCTTCATCGTCTGCATCCCAATATCGCTGACCGTAGTCCGGCCAGGGCTCTCCTGATAAAGAGAGAGACTTTAGTGATTTTATAATATCGCCAAAGGGCGAGTGCTGAAAGATGTCCGCGGCAGTAAACTCCATGATCGGCGCCCAATCGGATTCGATTGGCAGAGGCGCGAAAGGTTCGGAGTCCGGAGAGGAGTCCGACTCCTTGGAATCATGAGTCTCGCGGAGTGCGGGGCTGGTGTTTGGCTCAATCGCCGTTGGGATCGCAGCCCCCGAGGCGGCATCCAACCACCCATCCTCGATCGGCGCGGTTGGCTCTGAATTAAGAGTCGAAGCCGATGCGGGTGCGGTCTCCAGGGCACTGTTCAGTGGCAGAGCTAGATCATGCTCGTCGTGATAATGCGGCGCGCTCGGCAGTGGCTCGAATCCGTCGAAGATCAAGTCCCCGCGGATGTCAGCCGTGTAGTTTAAACTTCCAAATCTGACCTGACGGCCGGGGGCGTAGCTTTCGATCTGCTCCAGACGGCCAAGCGAATTGGCCCGCAGTGCGAAGCCGCCGAAGATGAAGATCTGTCCGGGGAGGAAGGTCTCACCCTGGACTGCATCGCTATTGATGATCGTAGGAGCCATCGAGCCTGATGGCGACGACACATAGGAACTCTCAATGAAAGCACCAATGTCGGTGTCAAAACCGGCGGATCTCGGGTAGGGGGTCCCGAACTGTGCGTCTAGGCCGGATGGTAACAGGAGACAAGGGACACGAAGTTTTACCCAGGTTCGGGCCCTCTCAATGGAGGTAAAACCCTACGTCCTGCTTGATTAATATTGATGATATGGGTAGTACAAGAGTAGATCTACCACGAGATCGAGGAGGCTAAACCCTAGAAGCTAGCCTACGGTATGATTGTTGATGTGTACGTTGTCCTACGGACTAAAAACCCTCCGGTTTATATAGACACCGGAGAGGGTTAGGGTTACACAAAGTCGGTTACAATGGTAGGAGATCTTCATATCCGCATCGCCACGCTTGCCTTCCACGCCAAGGAAAGTCCCTTCCGGACACGGGGCGGAGTCTTCGATCTTGTATCTTCATAGTCCAGGAGTCCGGCTGAAGGTATAGTCTGGCTATCCGAACACCCCCTAATCCAGGACTCCCTCACGGGCGCCATTACATTTTCAGAAAGACGACAACCATGGAGCGGGGTTTTTGTTATACCTTTGCGTCGGTGTCTCTGTCCTGACCGCCTTCCTTTTTGGCCTGCCCGGCCTCGGCACCTCTTGTTGGCGAGTGGCTGCGGGTTCGGCAGGGCGTCCCGAATGCCTTCCCTGTAAAAACGCCATATGTATATGGTAGGTGAAGTGTCTAAAAGGGGATCCTAGTTTTTGGAGTTGGGATTTTTTTAGTTTTCTTACGTGCGAGGCAGGAAGCAGTCCGAGATAGTCGTCTGTAATGTCCACCATGGCATCATCACAGCTTAACTGATAGAACTGTCGGTCTATCAGCTCCACGAATATAACCGGATCTTCTTCAAGTCCGGAGTCGAGGGCCCGGTCAGGGTCCTCTGGTTGTGGAGAAGGGCTGCTGGCCTCCTTTATGGCTTTTCGCAGTTCCTGCCGCAAAGTGGCAAGGTGAATACTTACGACAAATAATGCGGGAAAAATGGGAGTAAGGAGATATAACTTACCCAGCTTGGAGGATTGTACATGGAGAATCCGTCCCGTGGCTTGATGCGGGTGAACTCCTCTTCCTCTCCCTTGAACAATTCGGACAGAATTGCTAAAGCGGCAGCATTGTCCGGACCCTTACGCCCGCAGGGGGTGGCATCATCCGCCCCGTTAAAACACCACAAGGGGTGCCCACGATATTGAAGTGGTTGCACTCCCCGCATTATGAAAATTGACATAACTTCGATTACTGTCAATCCTGATTGATCCAGTGCTTTAATCCGGTTCATCAGGTAGAGGACTTCTCCATTGTCTTCCACCTGGGGGCTCCGTGGGCACCAACTTCGGCGTTTCTTCAAAGGAGCATTGTTGAACTCAGGAAGACCCCGCCGAACAGGGTCCGGAAGGGGAACGTCCTCCATATAAAACCATTCCAAAGGCCAGTCTTCGGATGACTTCTTCGGGGTACCGGATAGGTATCCGGTACCAGCAATGCGCCATATTTCGGCTCCGCCCACTTGATAAAGTGATCCCCTCTGTGTGCGAGGGACGAGGCAAAATAGCCTTTTCCACAGCTCAAAGTGAGCCTCGCAGCCCAGGAACAACTCGCAGAGAGCGACATAGCCGGCGATATGTAGAATGGAGGCAGGGGTGAAATTGTGTAATTGGAGGCCGTAGAACTCCAAGAGCCCGCGGAGGAACGGATGAATTGGAAATCTGAGTCCCCTCAATAGATATGGGACAAGGCATACCCGCTCCCCCATAGAGGGACTGGGGAAGCTCTCCGCTTGCTCCCCGCCATTGTAGGTGGCGAGCCTGGCTCAGACGGGCACCATATACGCCGGAGGGAGAAATCCCTTGGTCTGCTGTTCGACCAATCGACTGTGTGGGACTGAACACCTCTCCCAATCGTCGGGCTTAGGGCTATGGGGGCGGGAGGAGGAGCTGCGGAGGTCGGCCATGCTGGAATGGATCCTTACGAAATGCGCTCTAATGGATTCTCGCTGGGGGAGGATGGTATGGATCGGATCTAAGAATCCTCATCCCTTTAATAGACAATTTATTTGTCTGGCTAGGGGGGCGAATGTAAAAACGCCCTGGCGCCTCGTATTCATTCAACGCGTGGGAGATAGCCCTTATTGGGCACAGAAGCCAAGAGGTCCAACATTTATGGGACCGGACACTGCTTTACGAACACTCAAAAATTGGAGAAGAACCCGCCTTGCAATGCCGAAGACAACACTGCGCGCCAGACTCATCGTCATTGAAGCCTGGTTCAAGGGCTAATGAGGGAGTCCTGGATTAGGGGGTCTCCGGACAACAGGACTATATCCTTTGGCCGGACTGTTGGACTATGAAGATACAAGATTGAAGACTTCGTCTCGTGTCCGGATGGGACTCTACTTGGCGTGGAAGGCAAGCTAGGCAATACGGATATGTATATCTCCTCCTTTGTAACCGACCTTGTGTAACCCTAGCCCCCTCCGGTGTCTATATAAACCGGAGGGTTTTAGTCCATAGGACAACATACAATCATACCATAGGCTAGCTTCTAGGGTTTAGCCTCTCCGATCTCGTGGTAGATCAAACTCTTGTAATACTCATATCATCAAGAATAAATCAAGCAGGACGTAGGGTTTTACCTCCATCAAGAGGGCCCGAACCTGGGTAAAACATCGTGTTCCCTGCCTCCTGTTACCATCCGCCTTAGACGCGCAGTTCGGGACCCCCTACCCGAGATCCGCCAGTTTTAACACCGACACAATCCATTACAAGAGAGTAGAGGGGCAGAAGAAACATAAGATCCAACTATAATAGCAAAGCTCGCGATACATCAAGATTGTGCCAAATCAAGAACATGAGAGAGAGAGAGAGAGAGATCAAACACATAGCTACTGGTACATACCCTCAGCCCCGAGGGAGAACTACTCCCTCCTCATCATGGAGAGCACTGGGATGATGAAGATGGCCATCGGAGAGGGATTGCCCCCTCCGGCAAGGTGCCGGAACGAGTCTAGATTAGTTTTCGGTGGCTACGGAGGCTTCTAGCGGCGGAACTCCCGATCTATTCTGCTCCGTGATCGTTTTAGGGTATATGGAGATATATAGGCGGAAGAAGTACGTCAGGGGAGCCACGAGGGTGGAGGGCGCGCCCAGGGGGGGTGGGCGCGCCCCCTGCCTCGTGGCTTCCTCGTTGCTTCCCTTACATGGACTCCAAGTCTTCCGGGTTGCTTTCCTTCCAGAAATAAGTTCCGTGAAGTTTCAGGTCAATTAGACTCCGTTTGATTTTCCTTTTCTGCGATACTCTAAAACAAGGAAAAACGGAAACTAGCACTGGGCTCTAGGTTAATAGATTAGTCCCAAAAATCATATAAAATAGCATATAAATGCATATAAAACATCCAAGGTTGATAATATAATAGCATGGAACAATCAAAAATTATAGATACGTTGGAGACGTATCAGCATCCCCAAGCTTAATTCTTGCTCGTCCTCGAGTAGGTAAATGATAAAAACAGAATTTTTGATGTGGAATGCTACCTAACATATTTCTCTAAGTAATTCTTCTTTATTTTGGCATGAATGTTCAGATCCATAAGATTCAAGACAAAATTTTAATATTGACATAAAAATAATAATACTTCAAGCATACTAACTTAGCAATCATGTCTTCTCAAAATAACATGGCCAAAGAAAGTTCATCCCTACAAAATCATATAGTTTGGTCATGCTCCATTTTCGTCACACAATAATGCTCTCATCATGCACAACCCCGATGACAAGCCAAGCAATTGTTTCATACTTTAGTAATCTCAAACTCATAAACCTTCACGCAATACATGAGCGCGAGCCATGGACATAGCACTATGGATGGAATAGAATATAATGAGGGGGTTATGTGGAGAAGACAAAAAGGAGAAAGTCTCACATTGACGCGGCTAATCAATGGGCTAGGGAGATGCCCATCAATTGATGTCAATGCAAGGAGTAGGGATTGCCATGCAACGGATGCACTAGAGCTATAAATGTATGAAAGCTCAACAAAAGAAACTAAGTGGATGTGCATCCAACTTGCTTGCTCACGAAGACCTAGGGCACTTGAGGAGGCCCATTGTTGGAATATACAAGCCAAGTTATATAATGAAAAATTCCCACTAGTATATGAAAGTGACAAAACAAGAGACTCTCTATCATGAGGATTATGGTGCTACTTTGAAGCACAAGTGTGGCAAAGGATAGTAGCATTGTCCCTTCTCTCTTTCTCTCATTTTTTTGGGGTCTTCTCTCTTTTTTATGGCCTTTCTCCCCTTTTTTGGGCCTTCTCCTTTTTTATGGCATTTTTTATTTATTTATTTATTTCCTCACTTGGGACAATGCTCTAGAAAATGATGATCATCACACTTCTATTTATTTACAACTCAATGATTACAACTCGATGCTAGAACAAAAGATGACTCTATATGAATGCCTCCGGCGGTGTACCGGGATATGCAATGAACCAAGAGTGACATGTATAAAATAATTATGAACGGTGGCTTTGCCACAAATACTATGTCAACTACATGATCATGCTAAGCAATATGACAATGATGAATGTGTCATGATAAACGGAATGGTGGAAAGTTGCATGGCAATATATCTCGGAATGGCTATGGAAATGTCATAATAGGTAGGTATGGTGGCTGTTTTGAGGAAGATATAAGGAGGTTTATGTGTGAAAGAGCATATCATATCACGGGGTTTGGATGCACCGGCGAAGTTTTCACCAACTCTCAATGTGAGAAAGGGCAATGCATGGTACCGAAGAGGCTAGCAATGATGGAAGGGTGAGAGTGCGTATAATCCATGGACTCAACATTAGTCATAAAGAACTCACATACTTATTGCAAAAATCTACAAGTCATCAAAAACCTCGGCACTATGCGCATGCTCCTAGGGGGATAGATTGGTAGGAAAAGACCATCGCTCGTCCCCGACCACCACTCATAAGGAAGACAATCAAATAATACCTCATGTTTCGAATTTGTTACACAATGTTTACCATATGTGCATGCTTAGGGACTTGCAAACTTCAACACAAATATTCCCCAAATTCACAACTACTCAACTAGCACTACTTTGATATTATTACCTCCATATCTCAAAACAATCATCAAGTATCAAACTTCTCATAGTATTCAATGCACTCTATATGAAAGTTTTTATTATATCCCTCTTGGATGCCCATCATATTAGGACTAGTTTCATAACCAAAGAAAATTACCATGTTGTTTAGGACTCTCAAAATAATATAAGTGAAGCATGAGAGTTCATCTATTTCTTCAAAATAAAACTACCACCATGCTCTAAAAGATATAAGTGAAGTACTAGAGCAAACAACAAACTACTCCGAAAGATATAAGTGAAGATCAATGAGTAGTTGGATAATTATGCAACTATGTGAAGACTCTCTAACATTTAAGAATTTAAGATCTTGGTATTCTATTCAAACAGCAAGCAAAACTAAATCAAAATAAAATGACGCTCCAAGCAAAACACATATCATGTGGTAAATAAAAATATAGCTCCAAGTAAAGTTACCGATGAACGAAGACGAAAGAGGGGATGCCTTCCAGGGCATCCCCAAGCTTAGGCTCTTGGTTGTCCTTGAATATTACCTTGGGGTGCCTTGGGAATCCCCAAGCTTAGGCTCTTGCCACTCCTTATTCCATAGTACATTGAATCCTTACCCAAAACTTGGAAACTTCACAACACAAAACTTAACAGAAAACTCGTAAGCTCCGTTAGTATAAGAAAATAGATCACCACTTCAAGGTACTGTAATGAACTCATTATTTATTTATATTGGTGTTAAACCTACTTTATTCCAACTTCTCTATGGTTTATAAACTATTTTACTAGCCATAGATTCATCAAAATAAGCAAACAACACACGAAAAACAGAATCTGTCAAAAACAGAACAGTCTGTAGTAATATGTAGCTAACGCATACTTATGGAAACCCAAAAATTCTAAAATAAATTTCTGGACGTGAGGAATTTATCTATTAATCATATGCAAAAATAATTAACTAAATAGAACTCTCCAATAAAAACTGGCAGCAATTCTCGTGAGCGCTAAAGTTTCTGTTTTTTACAGCAAGATCAACAAGACTTTCCCCAAGTCTTCCCAACGGTTCTACTTGGCACAAACACTAATTAAAACATAAAACCACATCTAAACAGAGTCTAGATGAATTATTTATTACTAAACAGGAGAAAAAAATAAATAACAAAAATAAAATTGGGTTGCCTCCCAACAAGCGCTATCGTTAACGCCCCTAGCTAGGCATGATGATTTCAATGATGCTCACATAAAAGATAAGGATTGAAACATAAAGAGAGCATCATGAAGAATATGACTAACACATTTAAGTCTAACTCACTTCCTATGCATAGAGATTTTGTGAGCAAACAACTCGTGGGAACAATAATCAACTAGCATAGGAAGGTAAAACAAGCATAACTTCAAAACTTTAAGCACATAGAGAGGAAACTTGATATTATTGCAATTCCTACAAGCATATATTCCTTCCCTCATAATAATTTTCAGTAGCATCATGAATGAATTCAACAATATAACCATCACATAAATCATTCTTTTCATGATCTACAAGCATAGAAAATTTACTACTCTCCACACAAGCAAAATTCTTCTCATGAATAATAGTGGGAGCAAACTCAACAAAATAATTATCATGTGAGGCATAATCCAATTGAAAACTAACATCATGATGACAAGATTCATGGATATCATTATTCTTTATAGCATACAAGTCATCACAATAATCATCTTAGATAGCAACTTTGTTCTCATAATCAATTGGAACCTCTTCTGAAATAGTGGATTCATCACAAAATAAAGTCATGACCTCTCCGAAACCACTTTCATCAACATAGTCATCATAAATAGGAGGCATGCTATCATCATAATAAATTTGCACATCAAAACTTGGGGGACTAAAAACATCATATTCATCAAACATAGCATCCCCAAGCTTGTGGCTTTGCATATCATTAGCATCATAGATATTCAAGGAATTCATACTAACAACATTGCAATCATGCTCATCATACAAATATTTAGTGCCAAACATTCTAATGCATTCTTCTTCTAACATTTTGGCAAAATTTTCCTTTCCATCATACTCACGAAAGATATTAAAAAGACGAAGCATATGAGGCAAACTCAATTCCATATTTTTATAGTTTTCTTTTATAAACTAAACTAGTGATAAAACAAGAAACTAAAAGACTCGATTGCAAGATCTAAAGATATACCTTCAAGCACTCACCTCCCCGGAAATGGCGCCAGAAAAGAGCTTGATTTCTACTACACAACCTTCTTCTTGTAGACGTTGTTGGGCCTCCAAGTGCAGAGGTTTGTAGGACAGTAGCAAATTTCCCTCAAGTGGATGACCTAAGGTTTATCAATCCGTAGGAGGCGTAGGATGAAGATGGTCTCTATCAAGCAACCCTGCAACCAAATAACAAAGAGTCTCTTGTGTCCCCAACACACCGAATACAATGGTAAATTGTATAGGTGCACTAATTCGGCAAAGAGATGGTGATACAAGTGGTATATGGATGGTAGATAATAGTTTTTGTAATCTGAAAATATAAAAACAGCAAGGTAACGAATGATAAAAGTGAGCGTAAACGGTATTGCAATATGTTGAAACAAGGCCTAGGGTTCATACTTTCACTAGTTAAAGTCCTCTCAACAATAATAACATAATTGGATCATATAACTATCCCTCAACATGCAACAAAGAGTCACTCCAAAGTCACTAATAGCGGAGAACGAACGAAGAGATTATGGTAGGGTACGAAACCACCTCAAAGTTATTCTTTCCAATCAATCCGTTGGGCTATTCCTATAAGTGTCACAAACAGCCCTAGAGTTCGTACTAGAATAACACCTTAAGACACAAATCAACCAAAACCCTAATGTCACCTAGATACTCCAATGTCACCTCAAGTATCCGTGGGTATGATTATACGATATGCATCACACAATCTCAGATTCATCTATTCAACCAACACATAGAACCTCAAAGAGTGCCCCAAAGTTTCTACCAGAGAATCATGACAAAAACGTGTGCCAACCCCTATGCATAGGTTCATGGGCGGAACCCCCAAGTTGATCACCAAAACATACATCTAGAAAGCCGTATGCTTTGGAAGAAGCTTGTACAGTTTGGGAAGGGGTTTTTTGAGAGAAAAGAAGAATCTACTTCAACCGATATGCCCTTAGGCACGGCCATGCATAACATAGAAATCACACGTGGAAGGGGTGGGCGATTAGCTAGAGCAGCAGGTGCTGTAGCGAAACTCATTGCAAAAGAGGGTAAATCGGCCACTTTAAGATTACCATCTGGGGAGGTCCGTTTAGTATCCCAAAACTGCTTAGCAACAGTCGGACAAGTGGGTAATGTTGGGGTGAACCAAAAAAGTTTGGGTAGAGCCGGATCTAAGTGTTGGCTAGGTAAACGCCCCGTAGTAAGAGGGGTAGTTATGAACCCTGTGGATCACGTGATATCCCATTGTCACCACAGATACGCACGGCAAGACATACATCAAGTGTTCTCAAATCTTTAAAGACTCGATCCGATAAGATAACTTCGAATGGGAAACTCAATCCATTACAAGAGAGTAGAGGGGGAGAAGAAACATAAGATCCAACTATAATAGCAAAGCTCGCGATACATCAAGATCGTTCCAAAACAAGAACACGAGAGAGAGAGATCAAACACATAGCTACTGGTACATACCCTCAGCCCCGAGGGAGAACTACTTCCTCCTCGTCATGGAGAGCACCGGGATGATGAAGATGGCCACCGGAGAGGGATTGCCCCCTCCGGAAGGGTGCTGGAACGGGTCTAGATTGGTTTTCGGTGGCTAAGGAGGCTTTTGGCGGCGGAACTCCCGATCTATTCTGCTCCCTGATCGTTTTAGGGTATATGGAGATATATAGGCGGAATAAGTACGTCAGGGGAGCCACGAGGGGCCCACGAGGGTGGAGGGCGCGCCCAGGGGGGTGGGAGCGCCCCCTGCCTCGTGGCTTCCTCGTTGCTTCCCTTACGTGGACTCCAAGTCTCTCGGGTTGCTTTCCTTCCAGAAATAAGTTCCGTGAAGTTTCAGGTCAATTGGACTCCGTTTGATTTTCCTTTTCTGTGATACTCTAAAACAAGGAAAAAACAGAAACTGGCACTGGGCTCTAGGTTAATAGGTTAGTCCCAAAAATCATATAAAATAGCATATAAAACATCCAAGGTTGATAATATAATAGCATGGAACAATCAAAAATTATAGATACATTGGAGACATATCAGGTACCGACTCCGTCAAGGAATCCAAATTGGATGTGCTTCAAAGTCAACTTGACAAGTTCAAAATGAAGGATGGTGAAGGTGTCGCTGAAATGTACTCTAGGCTTTCTCTCATCACAAATGAGATTGTCAGCTTAGGAAGTGAAGAGTGACCGATGGATTCATCATCAAGAAGATCCTAAGAGCCTTGGATGGAAAATATGATACCGTGTGCAACTTGATCCAAATGATGCCCAACTCCAAAGATCTCAAGCCAACGGAAGTCATTGGAAGAATTGTTGCTCATGAGATGTCACTCAATGATAGGAAGAGCTTCACAACAAGTCAAGTGGTGCTTACAAAGCCTCATGTGATGCTCCTACATCATCAAGGGAGAAACAAGCCTTCAATGAAGAATTGGGCCTAAAGGTGAAGAACTTCAACAAGTTCTACAAGAGTAGAAGCAAGGAAAGAAGTTCCAAGTCAAGTTCCTACAATGACAAAAGATCTTCGAGTCGTGAACGAAATTGCTACAATTGTGGAAGACCCGGACACTACTCCAATGAGTGTACGACCCCCTACAAAAGAAGAGAAGATTCACCCAAAAGGAGAAGTAGAAGAGAAGAATCACCACCAAGAGAGATAAGGAGTAGAGATGATCGTTATGAACGAAGAACATCATGGAGAAGCAAGGATTCGGAAAGGAAGGACAAGTCATCAAGGAGCTAGACAAAACGAAGACATCAAGCTCATGTTGGTGAATGGGTATCCGGCTCCGACTCCGACAATCACTCCAAGAGAAGTTATCACTCCAACTCTGAATATACTCAAGATGAAGGTGTTGCTGTTCTAGCACTTGTGTCAACCAACTCCTACGACATATTTGACTCACCAAATGAAGGAATTGGAATATGCTTCATGGCTAAAGGCCCGAAGATATCACACCCCGAGTATGTTGATTTCAATAGTGATGAAGATGATTTGCTAGGTGATGATGATTTACTTGTTGACAACTCTAGTGATGAAAACTACGATGGACTTGCTATTAATCATGCTAATCAAGATAAAATGAATGATGATGATAAGAAGGAGATTGAGCATCTAACTAAAGAGCTAAAAACTCTTAAGTTAGCTCATGAAACTACCTTGGAAGATCATCGAGAACTTTTAAAGACTCATGAGAAGTTACGCTTTGAAAATCTCAACCTTGAGCAAGAGCATGGGTTCTTAAAAGCAATCAATGATAATCTTTGCAAGAAAAGTTCTTATTACATTGCCAAGCGTTTACTCTTGTCTAATTACATGTCACAAGTTAAATCTAGCAACAAGAGTAAGAAAGATTCTTCTTCTAGTAGTAACAATAATCATGTTAAATCCAATGTTGTTTCTTCTAGTAGTTCTCTTGATTCCACTAATGATTCTCTTAGCCAAGTTACACTTGAGCAAGAAAATAGCTTATTGAAGGGAATTATAGAGGAAGGTGTTTACAAGAGCCTTGCCGGGAGTAAGCAATTTCAGGAAATTGTACGCAAGCAAGGAAGGCACCGGAAAAATCAAGGTGTTGGTTTTGAACGAAAGTTCAATGCCAATGGAGTTGAGTGGGAAGAAGATCAATACCCCAAGACGAAGTTTGTTCCTCAACAAGAGAAGTATGATCCTACTTATTTCCAAGGGACACAAGCTCAAGATGATCTTCCACCACAAGAACACGAGCAAAAAGGCAAGGACAAGCTTCAAGAGGAGATTGATGCATTTGAAGAAGCTCCTAAGGCCTTGGTCAAGTGGGTTCCCAAGACTACATCAAGTTCTACTTCATCAAGTACGACTACAACTCCAAGGATTCCCATCAAGATGATGTGGATCCCAAAGAAGAAGAACTAGAGAGTTCTTGAGGGTGACTCCGCCAACATACTTCACTCATATCATTTTGGCGAGGACAAGTGCAAACAACTTCCACATCTTGCACTAGTTCAAGGAGTCACAAACCCTCTTGTTGGTAAGACAAGGGACAAGGTAACCTATTGCCTTCATGGACATCATCTTGTGTGAACATCACTCTATGTCTATGGATATCCTTGTTTGTTCCTTGTGAGACTAACCCATGTAGGTATTGAAAGTGCAACTCACTCCAATGGATTGCTCCAAATGATCTACATCAACATTGAGCATCCACATCTTCAACACCTACATGAATTCATCATCGACAAAACCCAAGGTTAGTTCATCCCTCTTAGGGGGGATATCACATCTAGGGGGAGCTCTACTCTAATCAATTAAGCTAAAGCAACTCGAATGGTGTGAACAAAACAATGCTTTATGTAAAAGTGGCAACCCCACTTGTGCCTAAACAATGAGTATGACCTATGATCAAATGTTCTCATTTGACTCCTAAGTCAATATACTCATATATAGATGACCTAGTCATCGCTAATTGCTTGATAGATGCTAGAGTGTCTGTGCATGCTTTGCCACATATTTCATTTGCCATTTTATTGCATCAGCATGTTGATTGCATATTTTAATCATTCAAGGAAATTCAATTGTTTCTTTGATTGTTTGGTTTTTCTCACCAAATGGATGGACAAGAATGCCTAAGAACTCCCTCTAGCTATCTATGCTTTTCTCGTCTCAAACTCTATTCATGCTACATCACAAAGTTTGATCAACTCAGATTCGAACCACTCTATGTGAGGAGCACTCGGAGTCCCCGATTCATCATAGACTTAAACTTCCAAAACCTCTCTATGCATTTTGGTCTGACCGATCCATCCACTCGGTCACACCGAGTTCACTGAGTTGATCTAGGCTTTCAATCTCGGTGCAACCGATTTGAACTTTCGGTCACACCGAGTTGCAGTAACCGCTTGCGATTCTGCATCTCGGTGACACCGAGTTGTTCCACTCGGTCACACCGACAGGGTCAGGATATATATATATACCCATGGGTGATATTTTGGAAATTTCTTCAAAACAATCCATCCCGCGCGTATCCTGCTCTGCCGCCT
This sequence comes from Triticum urartu, assembly GCF_056163025.1. Taxonomy (NCBI): domain Eukaryota; kingdom Viridiplantae; phylum Streptophyta; class Magnoliopsida; order Poales; family Poaceae; genus Triticum; species Triticum urartu. The sequence continues at coordinate 25,100,429 of NC_141876.1, forward strand.
CAGGTCTCCAGATCGTCTCCTCGTCGCCAACGACCTCCCGCCGCTGGTTTCCGACGCCGTCAACGGGATTCTGCCCCGCCGTTGTCACCATAGCGAATTCCGGCTGAACTAGGGTATGAGTTTGATCTTGTGTGCTAATTTCTTACTCCGATTCCTAGCACATTGCTTTGCGATGATGATTACCATGTATGAAATCAACCTGTCTAGAGAAAACTTCCTTTAGGTTAGGATTGATTCGAAAATTTAGGGTTAGGTCTCAGCCGAACTCATCTCGGACCGACCGAGTTGTAGAAATCGGTTTCACCGATTTGGCTTAGGCCATTGCACATGCGCTTTTCGGTCTGACCGAAAATTGCAAATCGGTGCGACCGAATTTGACTCTCTGTGAAACCCTAGCAATCTCGGAGCCACCGAACTATGACTCGGTCTGACCGAGTTCACTAGTTTAGACTCCAACAGTTGCTTCGATATCACCGAGTTTAACAAATCGATAGCTCCGAAATGATTTCTGTCGAGAACTAAAACTAAGTTTTTGACTCATTTGTTTTGTAGAAACTCTACACTTTGTGATGCTCATCCATTCTACCTCATCTATATCTATTCACAGGGTTTGCTGTCAGTTTTCTTACCAGAATGTCTGACCAGAGTGATAGTCAGAACAAGTCAGAGGAGCAAGTGCAAATGAGTGAGGGCACTAGTCCCTCAAGCAGCTATGATGAGGGCAGCAGGAGCACTCCTAGTAATTTGCCTAAGGCAGCCACCAGATCTAGGAAGAAGAAAAACTTAGATTATGAGGATGAGGACTATGTGGCTACAGAGGAGGAAGTTAGATCCAAAAAGAAAGTGCTGAAGAAAGAGTATGGTACTGCTGCAACAACAAAGCCTAGATTGCATAAGAAGATCCCTGCCAAGAGGGTGCCAACCTTAAAGGCCAGGGCCTCAACTGCTAAAACTTCTAAGCCAACTAAAGAGGCTGCTGGAGAGGGAAAGAAAAGGAAAGAGAGGGTCAAGAAGACCACTGCCAGAGTCATTGGTCGATCCTCTATAATGAGATATCCAGAAGAAGATGAAGAGGAAGAGGATACTGCACCAGCACCCAAGTCCCAGAAGCTTATGGGGGATGCCATTAAGTTAGGGGCTGCCACTTCAAAGCCCAAGACTGCCCCCAAGGCTGCTGCTCAAGCTTAGAAGCCTTCTAAGCCCAAGAGAAGCACCAGGAACATCCCAGCTGAAGAGAAGAACAAGGCCCCAGTGCCTGAAGTTGAAGAAGAAGATGCAGAAGCCCAAGTGTTGAGGAAACTGAAACCAAAGATTCCAGAACACAATGACACTCATCCAGTCGCTGAGGATATGAACATCAGAAAGGATGCAATATTGAGACTTTGGAGACAGTCAGATCCATATGTTGTGAGGAGAAAGACTGTAGTGGACTATAGGTTCCACACCAAAGAACAACAAGACTTCTATGAGACTATTTTGGTTGATAAGAAGCCTATAGTCTGTGATATGAAGTGGGTTGATTAGGAATTCAATGATGAGAATGAAGACTATTTCCCAGGAGTGCATGAAAGCTTCAAAGCTTGTGGAGTTGATGAGTTTGTGGAACAGAAAAGCTTACCAAATTGAGTGATGAGCTCATTATGCAGTTCTATTCTACAGCTCATTTCTATCCAGACAGTAGAATTGTTTGGATGTCTGAGGGTACAAGGTAACATTCACCTGTTGATGAGTGGGCCAAGTTGATCAATGCCCTAGAAGAGCATGAGGATGATTTGGATGTGTATGCCAAGAAAAAGAAAGACCACAACTCTATGGAAAACATGTACAAGGAGATCCCAGACAAAGCTTTGGAGACACACAAGCTTGGATCTGTGCATTATTTGTTGTCTGGTCTGCCTACAATCAACACAGTCTTGAGGCATACTCTGTTACCCAAATCTGGAGATTACAAGATGATAAGAGGACATTCAATCAACTTGCTGCAGATATTTGATGTTCCTCAAAAATTCATGGTCATGAGTCTGATTGTTGAGACAATCAAGAGGACTGCTGCATATCAGAAAAGATCTTGTGGGTATGCTCCACACATTCAGGTGCTCATCAACTCCAAGATGGGCACATGCACTTACTTGTTGGACAAGAAGCATTTACCCTTGCACCCAGAATTTGAGGATAACACAGTTGTGATGAATGAGGATGATCCTTCACCAGTGCAAGCAGAAGAGAGGAGAGCAAAGGAAAATGCAGAAAAGGCTGCAAGGATGCCAAGTGTTCAGGAGGCATCTCAGGTATTCTTGAAGAGCAAGCAAGATCAGCTAGCTTATCTGATTCAGGCAACCTTGAGGATTGAGAAGGGCTTGGCCACCCTGACTCAGAATCAGGAGAGCTTGGAGAGGATCGTTGAGACCAAGTTTTATGATCTTGATCTAAAAGTGACTGAGATATAGACTGCAGTCGGGCAGCTCCAGGAGGAAGCCGAGGTGAAGAAAGGGAAGGCAACTACGGATGCTTTTCAGTGAGTGCCAAGAGGTCAGAGGTCAGCTGCAGTGCCAGTGCCAGATACAAGAGCTACTTCATCTGCAATAGCTTCAGTGCCACCTCCAGCAACTACTCCACCAGCTCCAACAACATCTACTGATGCCTTCGTCCTTGGATTTCTCTCTACACCACCTCCCGAAGACCAAGCCTAAGAGATGCATAGCACTATGCATTTTCAAACTTTTTGGTAACTTGTTGCCAAAGGGGGACAAATGTATAGATCATAGGCTTCGAGAGAGAGTGTTTTGCTTCTTTGTCTCTCTTGCTATTTGGTTGAACTTTTGTGTGTGCTCGCTTGATACCTTATGTCCGTGTGTGAGATACTTGTATGATCATGTGTTTGATCATATCATACTTTAATGTTTGCTTGGATGATATTAACTTTTATATCCCTATATGATCATTCACTTTGCTTGGTGATGAGTGCATGTTTTAATTCCTATCATTTTGAGCGCTCCACCAAGATGTATGTGACATGGAAGAGTAACCCATGATCCTAATCGATTGTGCATTCGCATTCAAAAGCAAATTTTAAATAATGCACAAATTTAGGGGGAGCTCTTGCTTATCACATACTTCTCAAAGCGACGATGTATTTAAATCTTATCATCATTTGTCGAAGCTTTGATCTATATGTTGTCATCAATTACCAAAAAGGGGGAGATTGAAAGTGCAACTATCCCTGGGTGGTTTTGGTAATTACTAACAACATATAGCTCATTGAACTAATACTATTTCAAGATGATCATTTCATAAAGTTCAATGATTGGCATGGATTAGGAATTTGGACCCCTCAAAATGCTAAGGACACACATTGGCTCAAGCTCAAGACTCTACATTTTCATTTTAGTGATCCAAGATCACATTGAGTCCATAGGAAAAGCCAATACTATTAAAAGGGCATGAGGTGTTGCTTAATGGCTTACTTGAGTAAAATGCTTAGTGATATGCTCCAAAAACCCTCAACCACTTTCTCATATCCACATATGTCCCAAACCAAAAGTCAAACTCGGCCCCACCAAAATGTTCTATCCGGCGCCGCCGAGTTCACTTAACATAGCCACTGCCAGAAACCCGAGTCACTTCGGTCTCACTGATAGGGATCTCGGACTCACCGAGATGGGATTGCAAACTCCCTGTTTCCCTTCGTAACATTTCGGTCCAACCGAGATGAGCAATCAATCCCACCGAGATTGCAATGCAAACTCTCTGTTTGCCTTCCGTAATGTTTCGGTCTCACCGAAATGAGCGAATCGGTCCCATCGAGTTTGCCTGACCAACTCTCTGGTTAGCTTATTATCAAAATCGGTCCTACCTAGGTTGTGTAATCAGTCTCACCGAGATTACATTATGCCTTAACCCTAATGAAATTGGTCCCACCGAGTTGACATATCGGTCCCACCAAAAAGCCCAACATTCACATTTTGAACTGAATCGGTCTGATTGAGTTTTATGATTCGGTCCCACTGAGTTTGGTAAATTGTGTGTAACGGTTAGATTTTGTGTGGAGGCTATATATACCCCTCCACTCTTCCTTCATTAGTAAGGAGAGCCATCAGAATGTTCCTGCACTTCTAGCATACATTTTCTGAGAGAGAACCACCTACTCATGTGCTGAGACCAAGATATTCCATTCCAACCATATGAATCTTGATCTCTAGCCTTCTCCAAGTTGCTTTCCACTCAAATCATCTTTCCACCAAATCCAAATCTGTGAGAGAGAGTTGAGTGTTGGGGAGACTATCATTTGAAGCACAAAATCAAGGAGTTCATCATCAACACACCGTCTATTACCTTTTAGAGAGTGGTGTCTCCTAGATTGGTTAGGTGTCACTTGGGTGCCTCTGTCAAGATTGTGGAGTTGAACCAAGGAGTTTGTACGGGCAAGGAGATCGCCTACTTCATGAAGATCTACCCGAGTGAGGCAAGTCCTTCGTGGGCGATGGCCATGGTGGGATAGACAAGGTTGCTTCTTCGTGACCCTTCGTGGGTGGAGCCCTCCGTGGACTCGCGCAACCGTTTCCCTTTCATGGGTTGAAGTCTCCATCAACATGGATGTATGATAGCACCACCTATCGGAACCACGCCAAAAATATATGTGTCTACATTGCGTTTGCTCCCTCCAAACTCCTCCCTTTACCTTCATATGCAAATGTTTTACATATGTACTAGTGGTCCGTCCGCTCAGGATCAAAGGGATCGCATGTATTTTCATGTCTAGAAGCTTACGTGTGTCGCCATAAGCGAATATGGGCTCTGGCTTAGTTGAGTAGTTAGTGTGACCTCTCCCGGGATAGGCTAGCAGATGTAGATTATGGTAGGTGTAGCGGCCTATCCATGGTTTATGGGGGAACACTTTTGTAAGACTATGTCTCAATCTTCCGATCATGGAGGTGGTCGAGTCTTGTGGGGAAAAGTGTGCAACCTCTGCAGAGTGTCAACCTAATCGATTAGCCGTGTCCCTGGTTATGAACAATTTGAGCTTTTAGTAGTGGAAATGTCGGGATATCTCATCACCCTTAATTAAATCAGTTGGGTTTAAATGAAAATTTGGAAATGTATTATGTTGGGTTTGCCAACTCATCCTATGCAATTTTGTAGCAGTAGAAGAATATCTTTTGCAATAGGGAAAAACTAGCTTTATGCAAAAACTAAACTTAGAGCTTTCCACCAACCAAATTGCATTTACAAATAGGTTCATTATAATCATGATGTGACTTGCCAGTACATTCAATGTACTGACCTACACGGCTGCAACGTCTTATGTTGCAGGAATTTTCTACGACGAGTAAGAGTTACGTTGTAGGGTTACGGTCTACACTCAACTTGTCGTTGGCGTTAATGGGACTCCACACCTGTTTGATTGTTTCTGTTGAGACTTATGAGGTATATATTAGTTTTACGTTATTTATACATGTGATTTCACTTTGATATATACACCGATGTATTGTGCATGCCAGCATACTGATACAAGGATGGCACAGATACACAGAGGCTTGACCGTTTAAGGTCGGGTCACTACAGTCCACAAAGCTCGACTTGTCGCGAAATATTTTTGACAATTTCAAGGGGTTGACTGCGATGAAAATTTCTCACCTGTAGCGATGCTTAAGTCTGTCAGAATCATGTTAGCAATTGTCACATTTTATGAGTATGAAATCTGGCAAATGGACGTCAAAACTGCATTCCTTAGTGGATTTCTTAGAGAAGAGTTGTATATGATGCAACGAGAAGGTTTTGTCGATCCTATGGGTGCTAACAAAGTGTGCAAGCTCCAGAGATCCATCTATGGACTGGTGCAAGCATCTCGGAGTTGGAATATACGCTTTTGATGAGATGATCAAAGCATTTGGTTTTATACAGACTTACGGTGAAGCCTGCATTTACAAGAAAGTGAGTGGAACCTCTGTAGCATTTCTAATATTATATGTGGATGACATATTGCTAATTGGAAATGATATAGAATTTCTGGAGCATAAAAGGTTATTTGAATAAGAATTTTTCTATGGAAGACCTCGGTGAAGCTGCTTACATATTGGGCATCAAAATCTATAGAGATAGATCAAGAGCCTTGATAGGACTTCCACAAAGCACATACCTTGACAAAGTTTTGAAGAAGTTCAAAATGGATTAGTCAAAGAAAGGGTTCTTGCCTGTATTGCAAGCTATGAAGTTGAGTAAGACTCAAAGCTCAACCATGGCAGAAGAAAGAGAAAGGATGAAAGTCATTCCCTATGCCTCGGCCATAGGCTCTATAATGTATGCCATGCTGTGTACGAGACCTGATGTGTGCCTTGCCATGAGTCTGATAAGGGGGTACAATAGTGATCCAGGAGTGGATCACTAGACAATGGTCAAAATTATCCTTAGGTACCTAAAGAGGACTAAGGAAATGTTTCTCGGTTATAGAGGTAATAAAGAGTTCGTCGTAAAGGGTTACATCGATGCAAGCTTTGACATCGATCCGGATGACTCGGAGTCTCAATCTGGATATGTATTGAACATGGGAGCAATTAGCTAGAGTAGCTTCATGCAGAGCATTGTAGACATAGATATTTGCAAAGTACGCACGAATCTGAATATTGCGAACACATTGACTAAAATCTCTCTCACAAGCAAAACATGATCACACCTTAGAACTCATTGGGTGTTAATCACATGGTGGTGTGAACTAGATTATTTACTCTAGTGCTGGTAGGAGATTTTTGGAAATATTCCCTAGAGGCAATAATAAATTGGTTATTATCATATTTCCTTATTCATGATAAAGTTTTATTATTCATGCTAGAATTGTATAGACCGGAAACTTAAATACATGTCTGAATACATAAAAAATACCGAGTCCCAAGTGGAGCCTCTACTAGACTAGCTCGTTGATCAAAAGATGGTTAAGGTTTCCTAACCATAGATATGAGTTGTCATTTGATAATGGGATCACATCATTAGGAGAATGATGTAATGGACAAGACCCATCCGTTAGCATAGCATATGATCGTTCAGTTTATTGCTACTGCTTTCTTAATGTCAAATACATATTCCTTTGACCTTGATATCATGCAACTCCTGTTGGGGAACGCACTAATTTCAAAAAATTCCTACGCACACGCAAGATCATGGTGATGCATAGCAACGAGAGGGAAGAGTATTGTCCATGTACCCTCGTAGACCGTAAGCGGAAGCGTTATGAGAACGCGGTTGATGTAGTCGAATGTCTTCACGATCCGACCGATCCAAGTACCGAACGCACGGCACCTCCGAGTTCAGCACATGTTCCTCGATGACGTCCCATGAACTCCGATCCAGCAGAGTTTCACGGGAGAGTTCCGTCAGCACGACGGTGTGATGACGGTGATGATGTTGCTACCGACGCAGGGCTTCGCCTAATCACGGCTACGATATGATCGAGGTGGATTATGGTGGAGGGGGCACCGCACACGGCTAAGGGATCAATGATCAACTTGTGTGTTCTAGGGTGCCTCCCTGCCCCCGTATATAAAGGAGCAAGGGGGGAGGCTGGCGGGCCCTCCTAGGGCGCGTCAGGAGGAGGAGTCCTCCTCCTAGTAGGAGTAGGACTCCCCTTTCCTACTCCTACTAGGAGGAGGAAAGGAAGTGGGAAGGGGAGAAGGAAGGAGAGGGAGGAAAGGAGGAAAGGGGGGCGGCCCCCTAGTCCAATTCGGTTTGGGCTAGGGGGCCGCGCGCCCTGCCTACTCTCTTCCACCACTTGGCCCATGAGGCCCAATACTTCTTCCCCGTATTCTCGTAACTCCCTGGTACTCCGAAAAATACCCGAATCACTCGGAACCTTTCCGATGTCCGGATATAGTTATCCAATATATCGATCTTTACGTCTTGACCATTTAGAGACTCCTCGTCATGTCCCCGATCTCATCTGGGTCTCTGAACCACCTTCGGTACATCAAATCACATAAACTCATAATACTGATCGTCATCGAACATTAAGCGTGCAGACCCTACGGGTTCGAGAACTATGTAGACATGACCGAGACACATCTCCGGTCAATAACCAATAGTGGAACCTGGATGTTCATATTGGCTCCTACATATTCTACGAATATGGTGTCATCTCAACGGATTTAGATGGTGCCCTATTTAACGTGAATGCAGCTGTCTCTAAAGCGTAACCCCAAAATGATAGTGGTAAATCAGTAAGAGACATCATAGATCGCACCATAGCTAGTAAAGTAAAATTACGACGTTCGAACATGCCATTACGTTGTGGTGTTCCGGGTGGCGTGAGTTGCGAAACTATTCCGTATTGTTTCAAATGAAGACCAAACTCGTAACTCAAATATTCTCCTCCACGATCAGATCATAGAAACTTTATTTTCTTGTTACGATGATTTTCCACTTCACTCTGAAATTCTTTGAACTTTTCAAATGTTTTAGACTTATGTTTCATCAAGTAGATATACCCGTATCTGCTCAGATCATCTGTGAATGTGAGAAAATAACGATACCCGCCGCGATCCTCAATATTCATCGGACCACATACATCAGTATGTATGATTTCCAACAAATTTGTTGCTCGCTCCATAGTTCCGGAGAACGATGTTTTAGTCATCTTGCCCATGAGGCATGGTTCGCAAGTACCAAGTGATTCCAAAAGTCCATCAGAATGGAGTTTCTTCATGCGCTTTACACCAATATGACCTAAACGGCAGTGCCACAAATAAGTTGCACAATCATTATCAACTCTGCATCTTTTGGCTTCAACATTATGAATATGTGTATCACTACTATCGAGATTCATCAAAAATAGACCCGTCTTTAAGGGTGCATGACCATAAAAGATATTATTCATATAAATAGAACAACCATTATTCTCTGATTTAAATGAATAACCGTCTCGCATTAAACAAGATCCACATATAATGTTCATGCTTAACGCTAGCACCAAATAACAACTATTCAGGTCTAAAACTAATCATGAAGGTAGATGTAGAGGTAGCGTGTCGACGGCGATCACATCGACTTTGGAACCATTTCCCACGCGCATCGTCACCTTGTCCTTAGCCAATCTTCGCTTAATCTGTAGTCCCTGTTTCGAGTTGCAAATATTAGCAATAGAACTAGTATCAAATACCCAGGTGCTACTGCGAGCTTTAGTAAGGTACACATCAATAACATGTATATCACATATACCTTTGTTCACCTTGCCATCCTTTTTATCCGCCAAATACTTGGGGCAGTTCCGCTTCCAGTGACTAGTCCCTTTGCAGTAGAAGCACTCAGTCTCAGGCTTAGGTCCAGACTTGGATTTCTTCTCTTAAGCAGCAACTTGTTTGTTGTTCTTCTTGAAGTTCCCTTTCTTCTTCCCTTTACTCTTTTTATTGAAACTAGTGGTCTTATTGACCATCAACACTTGAGGCTCCTTCTTGATTTCTACCTCTGCAGCTTTTAGCATTGCGAAGAGCTCGGGAATCGTCTTATCCATCGCTTGCATATTATAGTTCATCATGAAGCTCTTGGAGCTTGGTGATAGTGATTGAAGAACTCTGTCAATGACACTATCAACAGGAAAATTAACTCCTAGTTGAGTCAAGTGGTTATGGTACCCAGACATTCTGAGTATATGTTCACTGACAGAACTATTCTCCTCCATCTTGCAGCTGTAGAACTTATTGGAGACTTCATATCTCTCAATCTGGGCATTTGCTTCAAATATTAACTTCAACTCCTGGAACATCTCATATGCTCCATGACATTCAAAACGTCGTTGAAGTCCCGGTTCTAAGCCGTAAAGTATGGCACACTGAACTATCGAGTAGTCATCAGCTTTGCTCTACCAGACGTTCATAACATCTGGTGTTGCTCCTGCAGCGGGTTTGGCACTCAGCGGTGCTTCTAGGACGTAATTCTTCTGTGCAGCAATGAGGATAATCCTCAAGTTACGGACCCAGTCCGTGTAATTGCTACCAACATCTTTCAACTTTGCTTTCTCAAGGAACGCATTAAAATTTAACGGAACAACAACACGGGCCATCTATCTACGACAACATAGATAAGCAAAATACTATCAGGTACTAAGTTCATGATAAATTAAAGTTCAATTAATCATATTTAAGAACTCCCACTTAGATAGACATCCCTCTAATCATCTAAGTGATCACGTGATCCATATCAACTAAACCATGACTGATCATCACGTGAAATGGGGTAGTTTTCAATGGTGAACATCACTATGTTGATCATATCTACTATATGATTCACGCTCGACCTTTCGGTCTCAGTGTTCCGAGGCCATATCTGCATATGCTAGGCTCGTCAAGTTTAACCCGAGTATTTCCGCGTGTGCAACACTGGCTTGCACCCGTTGTATGTGAACGTTGAGCTTATCACACCCGATCATCACGTGGTGTCTTGGCACGACGAACTTTGGCAATGGTGCATACTCAAGGAGAACACTTGTATCTTGAAATTTAGTGAGAGATCATCTTATAATGCTACCGTTAATCAAGCAGAATAAGATGCATAAAGGATAAACATCACATGCAATCAATATAAGTGATATGATATGGCCATCATCATCTTGTGCCTGTGATCTCCATCTCCAAAGCACCGTCATGATCCCCATCATCACCGGCTTAACACCTTGATCTCCATCGAAGCATCATTGTCGTCACACCAACTATTGCCTCCATGACTATCGCTACCGCTTAGTGATAAAGTAAAGCAATTACAGGATGATTGCACTATATACAATAAAGCGACAACCATATGGCTCCTGCCAGTTCCCGATAACTCTGTTACAAAACATGATCATCTCATACAATAAAATATAGCATCATGCCTTGGCCATATCACAACACAACATCCCCTGCAAAAACAAATTAGACGTCCTCTACTTTGTTGTTGCAAGTTTTACATGGCTGCTACGGGCTGAGCAAGAACAGTTCTTACCTACGCATCAAAACGGCAACGATATTTCGTCAAGTTAGTGTTGTTTTAACCTTCAACAAGGACCGGGCGTAGTCACACTTGGTTCAACTAAAGTTGGAGAAATTGACACCCGCCAGCCACCTGTGTGCGAAGCACGTCGGTAGAACCAGTCTCGCGTAAGCGTACGCGTAATGTCGGTCCGGGCCGTTTCATCCAACAATACCGCCAAACCAAAGTATGACATGCTGGTAAGCTGTATGACTTGTATCGCCCACAACTCACTTGTGTTCTACCCATGTATATAACATCTACGCATAAACCTGGCTCTGATGCCACTGTTGGGGAACGCAGTAATTTCAAAAAAAATTCCTACGCACACGCAAGATCATGGTGATGCATAGCAACGAGAGGGAAGAGTATCGTCCACGTACCATTGTAGACCGTAAGCGGCAGCGTTATGAGAACGCGGTTGATGTAGTTGAACGTCTTCACGATCCAACCGATCCAAGTACCGAACGCACGGCACCTCCGAGTTCAGCACACGTTCAGCTGGATGACGTCCCATGAACTCCGATCCAGCAGAGTTTCACGGGAGAGTTCCGTCAGCACGACAACGTGATGATGGTGATGATGTTGCTGCCGACGCAGGGTTTCGCCTAAGCACCGCTACGATATGATCGAGGTGGATTATGGTGAAAGGGGGCACCGCACACGGCTAAGGGATCAATGATCAACTTGTGTGTTCTAGGGTGCCCCCCTGCCCCCGTATATAAAGGATCAAGGGGAGGCCGGCCGGCCCTCCGAGGGCGCGCCAGGAGGAGGAGTCCTCCTCCTAGTAGGAGTAGGACTCCCCCTACTCTCCCCCTACTCCTACTAGGAGGAGGAAAGGAAGTGGGAAGGGGAGAAGGAAGGAGAGGGAGGAAAGGAGGAAAGGGGGGCCGGCCCCCTAGTCCAATTCGATTTGGGCTAGGGGGGGCGCGCGCCCTGCCTCCTCTCTTCCACCACTTGGCCCATGAGGCCCAATACTTCTTCCCCGTATTCCCGTAACTCCCCGGTACTCCGAAAAATACCCGAATCACTCGGAACCTTTACGATGTCCAAATATAGTCGTCCAATATATCGATCTTTACGTCTCGACCATTTCGAGACTCCTCGTCATGTCCCCGATCTCATCCGTGACTCTGAACTACCGTCGGTTCATCAAATCATATATTAACCTTTGCGATATACTTTTCCTTTGCATTTATTTTCAGATCTATTGAACCAAAAATACAAAAATACTTTGTTGTACTTTATTTTATTTGTGATCTATTTATTCAATCTATTACAACTTTCTCCCATCCACGCACCAATTTCTGGCGCCATTACCCGAAAGGGATTGGCAACCCCTTTAACACGTCGGGTTGCGAGTGGTCGTTATTTGTGTGCAGGGGTTGTTTACGCTGTGTTGCTTGGTTCTCCTACTGGTTCGATAACCTTGATTTCATCACTGAGGGAAATACCTACCGTCGTTGTGCTGCATCATCCCTTCCTCTTTGGGGAATACCAACGTAGTCCTAGCCGACATCAGGCATGCATGGGAAATACATGGTGGTGCACCACTAGTGGTCCGTCCGCTCAGGATCAAAGGGATCGCATGTATTTTCATGTCTAGAAGCTTACGTGTGTCGCCATAAGCGAATATGGGCTCTGGCTTAGTTGAGTAGTTAGTGTGACCTCTCCCGGGATAGGCTAGCAGATGTAGATTATGGTAGGTGTAGCGGCCTATCCATGGTTTATGGGGGAACACTTTTGTAAGACTATGTCTCAATCTTCCGATCATGGAGGTGGTCGAGTCTTGTGGGGAAAAGTGTGCAACCTCTGCAGAGTGTCAACCTAATCGATTAGCCGTGTCCCTGGTTATGAACAATTTGAGCTTTTAGTAGTGGAAATGTCGGGATATCTCATCACCCTTAATTAAATCAGTTGGGTTTAAATGAAAAATTGGAAATGTATTATGTTGGGTTTGCCAACTCATCCTATGCAATTTTGTAGCAGTAGAAGAATATCTTTTGCAATAGGGAAAAACTAGCTTTATGCAAAAACTAAACTTAGAGCTTTCCACCAACCAAATTGCATTTACAAATAGGTTCATTATAATCATGATGTGACTTGCCAGTACATTCAATGTACTGACCTACACGGCTGCAACGTCTTATGTTGCAGGAATTTTCTACGACGAGTAAGAGTTACGTTGTAGGGTTACGGTCTACACTCAACTTGTCGTTGGCGTTAATGGGACTCCACACCTGTTTGATTGTTTCTGTTGAGACTTATGAGGTATATATTAGTTTTACGTTATTTATACATGTGATTTCACTTTGATATATACACCGATGTATTGTGCATGCCAGCATACTGATACAAGGATGGCACAGATACACAGAGGCTTGACCGTTTAAGGTCGGGTCACTACAGTCCACAAAGCTCGACTTGTCGCGAAATATTTTTGACAATTTCAAGGGGTTGACTGCGATGAAAATTTCTCACCTGTAGCGATGCTTAAGTCTGTCAGAATCATGTTAGCAATTGTCACATTTTATGAGTATGAAATCTGGCAAATGGACGTCAAAACTGCATTCCTTAGTGGATTTCTTAGAGAAGAGTTGTATATGATGCAACGAGAAGGTTTTGTCGATCCTATGGGTGCTAACAAAGTGTGCAAGCTCCAGAGATCCATCTATGGACTGGTGCAAGCATCTCGGAGTTGGAATATACGCTTTTGATGAGATGATCAAAGCATTTGGTTTTATACAGACTTACGGTGAAGCCTGCATTTACAAGAAAGTGAGTGGAACCTCTGTAGCATTTCTAATATTATATGTGGATGACATATTGCTAATTGGAAATGATATAGAATTTCTGGAGCATAAAAGGTTATTTGAATAAGAATTTTTCTATGGAAGACCTCGGTGAAGCTGCTTACATATTGGGCATCAAAATCTATAGAGATAGATCAAGAGCCTTGATAGGACTTCCACAAAGCACATACCTTGACAAAGTTTTGAAGAAGTTCAAAATGGATTAGTCAAAGAAAGGGTTCTTGCCTGTATTGCAAGCTATGAAGTTGAGTAAGACTCAAAGCTCAACCATGGCAGAAGAAAGAGAAAGGATGAAAGTCATTCCCTATGCCTCGGCCATAGGCTCTATAATGTATGCCATGCTGTGTACGAGACCTGATGTGTGCCTTGCCATGAGTCTGATAAGGGGGTACAATAGTGATCCAGGAGTGGATCACTAGACAATGGTCAAAATTATCCTTAGGTACCTAAAGAGGACTAAGGAAATGTTTCTCGGTTATAGAGGTAATAAAGAGTTCGTCGTAAAGGGTTACATCGATGCAAGCTTTGACATCGATCCGGATGACTCGGAGTCTCAATCTGGATATGTATTGAACATGGGAGCAATTAGCTAGAGTAGCTTCATGCAGAGCATTGTAGACATAGATATTTGCAAAGTACGCACGAATCTGAATATTGCGAACACATTGACTAAAATCTCTCTCACAAGCAAAACATGATCACACCTTAGAACTCATTGGGTGTTAATCACATGGTGGTGTGAACTAGATTATTTACTCTAGTGCTGGTAGGAGATTTTTGGAAATATTCCCTAGAGGCAATAATAAATTGGTTATTATCATATTTCCTTATTCATGATAAAGTTTTATTATTCATGCTAGAATTGTATAGACCGGAAACTTAAATACATGTCTGAATACATAAAAAATACCGAGTCCCAAGTGGAGCCTCTACTAGACTAGCTCGTTGATCAAAAGATGGTTAAGGTTTCCTAACCATAGATATGAGTTGTCATTTGATAATGGGATCACATCATTAGGAGAATGATGTAATGGACAAGACCCATCCGTTAGCATAGCATATGATCGTTCAGTTTATTGCTACTGCTTTCTTAATGTCAAATACATATTCCTTTGACCTTGATATCATGCAACTCCTGTTGGGGAACGCACTAATTTCAAAAAATTCCTACGCACACGCAAGATCATGGTGATGCATAGCAACGAGAGGGAAGAGTATTGTCCATGTACCCTCGTAGACCGTAAGCGGAAGCGTTATGAGAACGCGGTTGATGTAGTCGAATGTCTTCACGATCCGACCGATCCAAGTACCGAACGCACGGCACCTCCGAGTTCAGCACATGTTCCTCGATGACGTCCCATGAACTCCGATCCAGCAGAGTTTCACGGGAGAGTTCCGTCAGCACGACGGTGTGATGACGGTGATGATGTTGCTACCGACGCAGGGCTTCGCCTAATCACGGCTACGATATGATCGAGGTGGATTATGGTGGAGGGGGCACCGCACACGGCTAAGGGATCAATGATCAACTTGTGTGTTCTAGGGTGCCTCCCTGCCCCCGTATATAAAGGAGCAAGGGGGGAGGCTGGCGGGCCCTCCTAGGGCGCGTCAGGAGGAGGAGTCCTCCTCCTAGTAGGAGTAGGACTCCCCTTTCCTACTCCTACTAGGAGGAGGAAAGGAAGTGGGAAGGGGAGAAGGAAGGAGAGGGAGGAAAGGAGGAAAGGGGGGCGGCCCCCTAGTCTAATTCGGTTTGGGCTAGGGGGCCGCGCGCCCTGCCTACTCTCTTCCACCACTTGGCCCATGAGGCCCAATACTTCTTCCCCGTATTCTCGTAACTCCCTGGTACTCCGAAAAATACCCGAATCACTCGGAACCTTTCCGATGTCCGGATATAGTTATCCAATATATCGATCTTTACGTCTTGACCATTTAGAGACTCCTCGTCATGTCCCCGATCTCATCTGGGTCTCTGAACCACCTTCGGTACATCAAATCACATAAACTCATAATACTGATCGTCATCGAACATTAAGCGTGCAGACCCTACGGGTTCGAGAACTATGTAGACATGACCGAGACACATCTCCGGTCAATAACCAATAGTGGAACCTGGATGTTCATATTGGCTCCTACATATTCTACGAATATGGTGTCATCTCAACGGATTTAGATGGTGCCCTATTTAACGTGAATGCAGCTGTCTCTAAAGCGTAACCCCAAAATGATAGTGGTAAATCAGTAAGAGACATCATAGATCGCACCATAGCTAGTAAAGTAAAATTACGACGTTCGAACACGCCATTACGTTGTGGTGTTCCGGGTGGCGTGAGTTGCGAAACTATTCCGTATTGTTTCAAATGAAGACCAAACTCGTAACTCAAATATTCTCCTCCACGATCAGATCATAGAAACTTTATTTTCTTGTTACGATGATTTTCCACTTCACTCTGAAATTCTTTGAACTTTTCAAATGTTTTAGACTTATGTTTCATCAAGTAGATATACCCGTATCTGCTCAGATCATCTGTGAATGTGAGAAAATAACGATACCCGCCGCGATCCTCAATATTCATCGGACCACATACATCAGTATGTATGATTTCCAACAAATTTGTTGCTCGCTCCATAGTTCCGGAGAACGATGTTTTAGTCATCTTGCCCATGAGGCATGGTTCGCAAGTACCAAGTGATTCCAAAAGTCCATCAGAATGGAGTTTCTTCATGCGCTTTACACCAATATGACCTAAACGGCAGTGCCACAAATAAGTTGCACAATCATTATCAACTCTGCATCTTTTGGCTTCAACATTATGAATATGTGTATCACTACTATCGAGATTCATCAAAAATAGACCCGTCTTTAAGGGTGCATGACCATAAAAGATATTATTCATATAAATAGAACAACCATTATTCTCTGATTTAAATGAATAACCGTCTCGCATTAAACAAGATCCACATATAATGTTCATGCTTAACGCTAGCACCAAATAACAACTATTCAGGTCTAAAACTAATCATGAAGGTAGATGTAGAGGTAGCGTGTCGACGGCGATCACATCGACTTTGGAACCATTTCCCACGCGCATCGTCACCTTGTCCTTAGCCAATCTTCGCTTAATCTGTAGTCCCTGTTTCGAGTTGCAAATATTAGCAATAGAACTAGTATCAAATACCCAGGTGCTACTGCGAGCTTTAGTAAGGTACACATCAATAACATGTATATCACATATACCTTTGTTCACCTTGCCATCCTTTTTATCCGCCAAATACTTGGGGCAGTTCCGCTTCCAGTGACTAGTCCCTTTGCAGTAGAAGCACTCAGTCTCAGGCTTAGGTCCAGACTTGGATTTCTTCTCTTAAGCAGCAACTTGTTTGTTGTTCTTCTTGAAGTTCCCTTTCTTCTTCCCTTTACTCTTTTTATTGAAACTAGTGGTCTTATTGACCATCAACACTTGAGGCTCCTTCTTGATTTCTACCTCTGCAGCTTTTAGCATTGCGAAGAGCTCGGGAATCGTCTTATCCATCGCTTGCATATTATAGTTCATCATGAAGCTCTTGGAGCTTGGTGATAGTGATTGAAGAACTCTGTCAATGACACTATCAACAGGAAAATTAACTCCTAGTTGAGTCAAGTGGTTATGGTACCCAGACATTCTGAGTATATGTTCACTGACAGAACTATTCTCCTCCATCTTGCAGCTGTAGAACTTATTGGAGACTTCATATCTCTCAATCTGGGCATTTGCTTCAAATATTAACTTCAACTCCTGGAACATCTCATATGCTCCATGACATTCAAAACGTCGTTGAAGTCCCGGTTCTAAGCCGTAAAGTATGGCACACTGAACTATCGAGTAGTCATCAGCTTTGCTCTACCAGACGTTCATAACATATGGTGTTGCTCCTGCAGCGGGTTTGGCACTCAGCGGTGCTTCTAGGACGTAATTCTTCTGTGCAGCAATGAGGATAATCCTCAAGTTACGGACCCAGTCCGTGTAATTGCTACCAACATCTTTCAACTTTGCTTTCTCAAGGAACGCATTAAAATTTAACGGAACAACAACACGGGCCATCTATCTACGACAACATAGATAAGCAAAATACTATCAGGTACTAAGTTCATGATAAATTAAAGTTCAATTAATCATATTTAAGAACTCCCACTTAGATAGACATCCCTCTAATCATCTAAGTGATCACGTGATCCATATCAACTAAACCATGACTGATCATCACGTGAAATGGGGTAGTTTTCAATGGTGAACATCACTATGTTGATCATATCTACTATATGATTCACGCTCGACCTTTCGGTCTCAGTGTTCCGAGGCCATATCTGCATATGCTAGGCTCGTCAAGTTTAACCCGAGTATTTCCGCGTGTGCAACACTGGCTTGCACCCGTTGTATGTGAACGTAGAGCTTATCACACCCGATCATCACGTGGTGTCTTGGCACGACGAACTTTGGCAATGGTGCATACTCAAGGAGAACACTTGTATCTTGAAATTTAGTGAGAGATCATCTTATAATGCTACCGTTAATCAAGCAGAATAAGATGCATAAAGGATAAACATCACATGCAATCAATATAAGTGATATGATATGGCCATCATCATCTTGTGCCTGTGATCTCCATCTCCAAAGCACCGTCATGATCCCCATCATCACCGGCTTAACACCTTGATCTCCATCGAAGCATCATTGTCGTCACACCAACTATTGCCTCCATGACTATCGCTACCGCTTAGTGATAAAGTAAAGCAATTACAGGATGATTGCACTATATACAATAAAGCGACAACCATATGGCTCCTGCCAGTTCCCGATAACTCTGTTACAAAACATGATCATCTCATACAATAAAATATAGCATCATGCCTTGGCCATATCACAACACAACATGCCCTGCAAAAACAAATTAGACGTCCTCTACTTTGTTGTTGCAAGTTTTACATGGCTGCTACGGGCTGAGCAAGAACAGTTCTTACCTACGCATCAAAACGGCAACGATATTTCGTCAAGTTAGTGTTGTTTTAACCTTCAACAAGGACCGGGCGTAGTCACACTTGGTTCAACTAAAGTTGGAGAAATTGACACCCGCCAGCCACCTGTGTGCGAAGCACGTCGGTAGAACCAGTCTCGCGTAAGCGTACGCTTAATGTCGGTCCGGGCCGTTTCATCCAACAATACCGCCAAACCAAAGTATGACATGCTGGTAAGCTGTATGACTTGTATCGCCCACAACTCACTTGTGTTCTACCCATGTATATAACATCTACGCATAAACCTGGCTCTGATGCCACTGTTGGGGAACGCAGTAATTTCAAAAAAAATTCCTACGCACACGCAAGATCATGGTGATGCATAGCAACGAGAGGGAAGAGTATCGTCCACGTACCATTGTAGACCGTAAGCGGCAGCGTTATGAGAACGCGGTTGATGTAGTTGAACGTCTTCACGATCCAACCGATCCAAGTACCGAACGCACGGCACCTCCGAGTTCAGCACACGTTCAGCTGGATGACGTCCCATGAACTCCGATCCAGCAGAGTTTCACGGGAGAGTTCCGTCAGCACGACAACGTGATGATGGTGATGATGTTGCTGCCGACGCAGGGTTTCGCCTAAGCACCGCTACGATATGATCGAGGTGGATTATGGTGAAAGGGGGCACCGCACACGGCTAAGGGATCAATGATCAACTTGTGTGTTCTAGGGTGCCCCCCTGCCCCCGTATATAAAGGATCAAGGGGAGGCCGGCCGGCCCTCCGAGGGCGCGCCAGGAGGAGGAGTCCTCCTCCTAGTAGGAGTAGGACTCCCCCTACTCTCCCCCTACTCCTACTAGGAGGAGGAAAGGAAGTGGGAAGGGGAGAAGGAAGGAGAGGGAGGAAAGGAGGAAAGGGGGGCCGGCCCCCTAGTCCAATTCGATTTGGGCTAGGGGGGGCGCGCGCCCTGCCTCCTCTCTTCCACCACTTGGCCCATGAGGCCCAATACTTCTTCCCCGTATTCCCGTAACTCCCCGGTACTCCGAAAAATACCCGAATCACTCGGAACCTTTACGATGTCCAAATATAGTCGTCCAATATATCGATCTTTACGTCTCGACCATTTCGAGACTCCTCGTCATGTCCCCGATCTCATCCGTGACTCTGAACTACCGTCGGTTCATCAAATCACATAAACTCATAATACCGATCGTCACCGAATGTTAAGCGTGCGGACCCTACGGGTTCGAGAACTATGTAGACATGACCGAGACACGTCTCCAGTCAATAACCAATAGCGGAACCTGGATGTTCATATTGGCTCCTATATATTCTACGAAGATCTTTATCGGCCAAACCACATAACAACATACGTTGTTCCCTTTGTCATCAGTATGTTACTTGCTCGAGATTCGATCGTCGGTATCTCAATACCTAATTCAATCTCGTTACTGGCAAAGCTCTTTACTCATTCTGTAATGCACTATCCCTCAACTAACTCATTAGTTGCATTGCTTGCAAGGCTTATAGTGATGTGCATTACCGAGAGGGCCTAGAGATACCTCTCCGATAATCAGAGTGACAAATCCTAGTCTCGATCTATGCCAACTCAACAAGTACCATCGGAGACACCTGTAGAGCACCTTTATAATCACCCAATTACCTTGTGACATTTGGTAGCAAACAAAGTGTTCCTCCGGTAATCGGGAGTTGCATAATCTCATAGTCATAGGAACATGTATACGTTATGAAGAAAGCAATAGCAGTAAACTAAAACGATCAAGTGCTAAGCTAATGGAATTGGTCAAGTCGATCACATCATTCTCCTAATGATGTGATCCCGTTTATCAAATGACATCTCATGTCTATGGTTAGGAAACATAACCATCTTTGATTAACGAGCTAGTCAAGTAGAGGCATACTAGTGACACTCTGTTTGTCTATGTATTCACACATGTATTATGTTTCCGGTTAATACAATTCTAGCATGAATAATAAACATTTATCATGAAATAAGGAAATAAATAATAACTTTATTATTGCCTCTAGGGCATATTTCCTTCAACTCCCGGATACCGGAGGAATACCTTGTGTGCTATCAAACATCACAACGTAACTGGGTGATCATAAAGATGCTCTACGGGTATCTCTGAAGGTGTCTGCTGAGTTGGCATGGATCGAGATTGGGATTTGTCACTCCGTGTAATGGAGAGGCTTCTCTGGGCCCTCTCGGTAATACGGCATCACAAGAAGCTTGCAAGCAAAGTGACTATTGAGTTAGTTACGAGATGATGTATTACCGAGCAAGTAAAGAGACTTGCCGGTAACGAGATTGAACTAGGTATGGAGATATCGTCGATCGAATCTCGGGCAAGTAACATACCGATGGACAAAGGGAACTATGTATGTTGTCATAAAGGTTCGACCGATAAAGATCTTCATAGAATATGTAGGAACCAATATGGGCATCCAGGTCCTAGTATTGGTTATTAACTAGAGAAGCGTCTTGGTCATGTCTACATTCTTGAACCCGTAGGGTCCGCACGCTTAACGTTCGTTGATGATATAGTATTATATGAGTTATGTATGTTGGTGACCGAATGTTGTTCGTAGTCCCGGATAAGATCACGGACAGGACGAGGAGCTCCAAAATGGTCAAGAGGTTAAGATTGATATACGGGATAATAGTGTTTGGTCTCCGGAAGGGTTCTGAAATTCACCGGAAGGGGTTTCAGATGTTTCCTGAAATGTTCGAGTACAAGAACACTTTATTTGGGCCAAGGGGTAAAGCCCATGAGGCTTTAGGAAGGTGCAAAAGGAGTTTTGCGGAGACCAGGGAGCCAGACGCTAGGGACCCTGGCGTCTGGTCCTAGAGTCTGAGAAGGACTCTTTCCTTGCGTGCCAAACCGACTTTGAGGAGGCTCTTTCTCCAAGAAATGACCCCAGGGCTCAACATATAAATAGAGGGGCAGGGCTAGCACCCAAAATACATCAAGATTCACCAAGCCATGTGTCGGCAACCCCGCCCCCACTAGTTTATCCTCTATCCTAGTTTCCGTTGTGCTTGGCAAAGCCCTATGGAGATTGTCCTTCACCACCACCGTCATCATGTCGTCGTGCTGCCAGAACTCATCTACTACTTCACCCCTCTTTCTGGATCAAGAAGGCAAGGACGTCATCGAGCTGAACATGTGCTGAACGCGGAGGTCTGATACGTACCCAACGTATCTATAATTTTTTATTGTTCCATGTTGTTATATTATCATTTTACAATCATTCATAACAACTTTATATAATTTTTTGGGACTAACCTATTGACATAGTGCCCAGTGGTAGTTGCTATTTTTTGCTTTTTTTACTTCGTAGAAAATCAATACCAAACAGAGTTGAAACACAACAAAACTTTTTGGAGATTTTTTCTGGACCAGAAGACACAAGATGGGGCAAAGAAGTACCAAAGGGGTGCCCCGAGGGGGGCAACCCACCAGGTGCACCTTGGTGGGTTATACCCACCTCTGTGGCCCCCCGCACCGCCTCTTTGCTCTATAAATACCCAAAAAAATCTAGAAACCCTAGGGGAGTCAACAAAACACAATTCCGGCCGCCGCAAGTTCCAGAACTACGAGATCCAATCTAGACACCATCACGGAGGGGTTCATCATCCTCACTGGTGCCTCTCCAATGATGCGTGAGTAGTTCATTGTATACCTACGGGTCCATAGGTAGTAGCTAGATGGATTCTTCTCTCTTTTTGATTCTCAATACAATGGTCTCTTCGAGATCTACTTAATGTAACTCTTTTGCGGTGTGTTTGTTGGGATCCAATGAACTTTGAGTTTATGATCAGATCTATTTTATCCATGAAAGTTATTTGAGTTTTGATCTCTTATATGCATGATTATTTATAGCCTCGTATTTCTTCTTCGAATCTTTGGTTTAGTTAGGCCGACTAGATCAATTTTTCTTGCCATGGGAAGAGGTGCTTTGTGATGGGTTCGATCGTGCGGTGTTCTTTCCCAATGACAGAAGGGACAGCAAAACATGTATCGATTGTTGCTATTAAGGAGAACAAGATGGGGTCTATTCCTACATGAATATATCTTGTCTACATCATGTCACCATTCTTATTGCATTACTCCGTTTCTCCATGAACTTAATACACTAGATGCATGCTGGATAGCGGTCGATGTGTGGAGTAATAGTAGTAGATGCAGACAGGAGTCGGTCTACTAATCTTGGATGTGATGCCTATATAATGATCATTGCGTGGATATCATCATAATTATTTGAAGTTCTATCAATTGCCCAATAGTAATTTGTTTACCGTCGTATGCTATTTTTCTCGAGAGAAGCCACTAGTGAAATCTATGGCCCCGGGTCTATTCTTTATCATATTTGCTTTGAGATCTATTTTTATTTGCTTTTGTTTTCAGATCTATTATTCTAAAAACCCAAAAGTACCTTGCTGCACTTTTTCTTTCTTTATTTTATTTTGTTTTATCGCGAGATCTATTTATCCAAAATCATACAAACCAATCTATCTTTTACCCAAGAGGGATTGACAACCCCTCTTACACGTCGAGTTGCAAGTATTTGTTCTTTGTGTGTAGGTACCATTTACATAGTGTTGCTTGGTTCTCCTACTGGTTCGATAACCTTGGTTTCATAACTGAGGGAAATACCTATCGTAGTTGTGTTGCATCATCCCTTCCTCTTCGGGAAAATACTAACGGGGACACGAGCCATCAAGGTGAGGTACGTTCGGGACTTGATCGGGAAGGATCGTGAAGGTGTACGAATACATCAACCGCGTTGATAAACGCTTCCACTTAGCGATCTACAAGGGTATGTAGATGCTCTCCCCCTCTCGTAGCTATACATCTCCATGGATGCATCTTGCGTGTGCGTAGAAATTTTTTGTTTTCCATGCAACGTTCCCCTACAAAATCACCGAGTGACCGGTCGGAGAGGTCGAGGGGGGCCCGTCGAATTTGAGAGCCGCCACATGCTCTTCCGTGGCCTGGATGGCTACGACGTGCTTGATCCAGCCCTGCAGCCGCGAGCGTCCGGAACGCTTGTGGCGGCGCACAGTGGGAGACTGGGAGGGACAGCGGCCACTCGGTACGGAGCCGAGGGCTGCTGGAGAAGGACTCCATAGGAGGATGCGCGAAGTGCGCCGCGCCGCAGACGGGAAGCGCCTCCACATCTAGCGGGGCCTCGCGAAGCCACGCAAAATCGTCGACGATGAAGGAGATCATCCCGAAACGGATTTCGTAACTGACTAACATGGTGATGGAAAATTCACCCACGTCGTGAAACTTTGCGAGACGCCTAGCCCACGGTGGGTGCCAATTGTCGGGGTTATGGTCCTGACAATGACTACTAGGGGTACGAATAAGGGGCAGAGCCGAGCTACGGCGCAGGTGTAACACTCGGTGTTTAACGAGTTCGGGCCCCTTTCGGCAGAGGTAATAGCCCTACATCTCGTGCCCTGAGGCTTGGTTTTTATGGGTATAGTTACAAAGGTTGCTCGACCCTAGCTCAAGAGGTGGAGTGCGGCTTATATAGAGTGCATCACAGCCCCATGTCCTCCACGTCGCCAGGGCACTTAATGACATTAATTGCGGCAGTTCAGGTGTAAAGAACCACTACTACCATGGTTACACATAACAATAGTCTTGACTCCGCCTGAAGGGTGACTTAGGATTCCTCGACCGTTGCAGCTCACACGCCGTCCTTTCACCTCTTTGGTCTGAGTGGTGGTTGTCCAGCCGAGTGATGGGTGGTCGTCCGAGTGGACTTCTTTATATATGCATATGAATGCTGGTATGGTCCAGGGATCTACCCATGGTGGTGATGGGCCCCATGTGGGTCATATATAATGAGTCCTTGACCCTACCTGTAATAGGTGACCTCATCACTGCTCATCCACCTGCAGATGCTCCTGGAGGAGGTGGTGGTTGTAGGCGGCCTCGGCCTGCGCCTCCAGGAAGTGTTTCTCCCGCACCATGTCCATGTAATGGACACGTGCCTCGCAGATGGCCATGGTGCAATATACCGACGATGGTTGCACGGAGGAGGAGGGTGGCACCGGTTCATCATCGGCAACGTCCTCCATTGGCCTGTCCAAGAGAGTTTTGGTGGAGAGGGATCAAAGGTGGGAGTGGTGCGCAGAGCGATCGGAGATGGGTGACTGCAGCTATGGCTGGTGCACCAGCTTTTGTATCAATGTTGGGCGGCACAGGGACGGATGGGTGGCGCCTGAGGAGACGACCTGGCAACCGCGTGCCATCAGTGTGGGCGGTAGACGGGTGGTTGTCCTATCATTTGAACGCGCGGCAGTCGCCTACACAAGGAAGCGGTGCAGGTGGCGCTCTCTCGGTCGGCGCACCGCTTTAATGCCGGCGCCAGTGAGCAGTCGTGTCCGCTCTGGCCAGGCATGAATGCGGTCGCGGATGCTCTGGAGCGGCACTGACCGAAAACGCGCGGGAGGGGGGTGGTGGGCCAGGGCGGTCAGAAGCGGGTGTGGGATGAGTCTGTGCTCTCGCAAAGCCCCTCATATTTGACTCTGTTTGCGAGAGAAATCGTGCCTGGACCGCTCCGCGGACCGATACAGGCCAACATTGAATGGCTTCCGCTGTCTGGAAAGCGTGATTTGAACGCATGCGGGAGGTTTGAAGGTCAGCGTTGAAGATGCCCTTAGTCTAGAGGTAGGTGCTCAAAGTTTCTAATGTTTGGTTTAGATTTATCGAAGGGTGAGCCCTTTTTGGCAATGGATAAATTTTATTAACGCAAAATGAAGCATCAAGCTCACGTGGATACAAACACAATGAGCATACATCCAGACTCTTCATAGTTAAGAACTCAGGATGCATAGAAGCAACAATAACGCATGCATAAAAATACACACCGACAACTAGCAAAGTCATACATGATCAAATCTTTTTTGTAGAACACAATACAATCTAACTCGCTTACATACATGAACATACACTCACTCCTTTAACTGCACACACGCACACTCTACCACTTTGAGCACCTTAAGAGCATCTCCAATAGATGATGTATATGGGCGGTCCAAACCGGTGATGGTCCAAATTTGGAGCACCAAAAAGTGCTTTTTACATCTCCGAAAAAGTCTCAACTCCAATAGATGATCCAAGACGGAGATGTAAAAAAAAATCAACTCCAACAGATGGTCCAAAACAAAGGTGCGAAACCAGCCGGCGGCCGCGCAGCTGCTGTTCAGCCACTGTACAGCCGCACATATGGCAAAAAACATCTAAAAACAATATAAAAAATATACATGCCCACAATATCAAATTATTAGATAGTTGTTCAAATCCACGAGATCAAATGCAACACAAATACAACATAGTTTTGCACAATACAACATAGTTTTTCACAAAAAATAATGAATCTATGCGGCTCTTTTGCCATGCCATTTCCAATGCTCTTCCATCAAATCTTTCTGGAGTTGATCATGCACATCGGTGTCTCTAATCTCGTTGTACACCTTCATGAAACGTCTGATGCGTTGTTCTTTTCGCATGGGGTTAACAGGAATGCCCATCAAGTGATAGAAGTTGTAATCTAAATGTTTTCACGCTCGTTCTCAATGATCATATTATGCATAATCACACAAGCAGTCATGATGTACCAAAGGATCTTTTGATCCCAGAATCTAGATGGTCCTCGCACAATAGCAAATTGAGATTGCAAAATTCTGAAAGCCCTCTCAACATCTTTTCTAGCGGCCGGTTGTGCATTGTGAAAGGCGAGTTCTTTCTTACTTCGGGTTTTGCAACCGGCTTGACAAATGTACTCCACCTTAGGTAGATCCCATCTGCAAGATAGTACCCATAGTTGTATGTGCGGCCATTTGCTTCGAAGGTCATTGGTGGTGCTTCTCCATTTGCTAACTTGGCAAACAGAGGTGACTGGTCGTCTGGTCGAGCACGTTGATATCGTTGCAAGATCTAGGCATCACAAAATATGCATGCCAAATCCATGTTTCATGATCGGCAACTGCCTCAAGAATGATAGTGACATCCTTCCCCCGACCCTTGAATTGTCCATGCCATGCTTTTGGGTAGTTCTTCCATTTCCAATGCATGCAATCCACTGACCCGAGCATACCTGGCAACCCTCGAGCTTTGTTCATCTCCAAAAGCCTCTGAGTGTGATGAGCATTGGGTGCTCTCAAGTACTATGGGCCAAACACTTCTACCATAGTCATTGCAAATTGCTTGACATAGAAGATAGCAGTGCTCTCTGCCGTCGCCAAGTTGTCATCAATGTAATCTGCCAAAACACCATATGCCATCATGCGCAAAGCGGTAGTGACCTTCTGTTCGATGCTATGGCCAAGCAACCCAGCACATTTTCTTCTCTACTCGAAGGCTAGATTGTGCTGCTTCACAAAATTGCAAATGTGGATGAACAAGTCTTTAGACATTCTGAAACGACGTCGAAAGTAATACTCCAGGAAAACAGGTGGTGATCCAAAGTAGTTGCGCATCAACCATTTGTGTGCATCAATCGGTTCTCTCCGAATGAGCGCACGACCATAGACGGAACCACCGTGCTTTGGCTTCTCCCCCCTGTGCATGGCCACTAGCATAGCAATGTCCTATTCTTCATGCAAATCAAATTCCTTGTCCCAAGATGAATCATTCATGAATGAGGAGTCAACCGAGCTCATCTACAATGCAGACAACCACCGTCAAGTTTCGTTGTTTTCTTACCTTGGGGAATTCTGTCGAACACCTTGTGCGCGGGGTGGAAGAAGATGGCCGGCGGTTCGATTGGTCGCTGCTGCAGATGGCGGTGCAGAGGAGAACTGCTGCGGACGGCGGTGCAGAGGGGAAGGGAGCACAGAGGCGCTGAGGAGAAGGGAGCACGGTGGACTGCCGGAGTCAGCGAATCCAGCTGCGGTTGCTTCCCGAAACGGTGATGCCGGGGCGGCTGCCAGACGCCCTCCGGCGAGGGAGGCGATGAGGGCTAGGGCGGCGGCGGCGATGTGGGGCGGTGGCGGCGATGGCGACTTGGCCGGTGCCGGAGGTGACTTTCGACGGCTGGTGCTCAGTCACGGACAGGTTGTCGCGAGGCGGAAGGGGAATGAAGTGGCGGTTGGGCGTTTGGCGGGTGGCCGCGGTTTTACATCAGTTGTATCTCGTGATGTAAATTCGCATCACAACGTTTTCAATTTTACATCTCTGGGAGGCGGTGGTCCAATTTTTTTACATATGGACCATCTGGCGGAGCAGCGTTTTCTGCTCTCGACGGTCCAAAAGTTAGGTATTTTTACATATGGGCCGTCTATTGGAGATGCTCTAAGATTGGCAAAGTCACCACAGATGACTCATAGTCGATGGGATCGCCTCCTCTGACCAAACGAACATCATCGGAAAGCTGAAATAAATCCAGGAAAATTTAAGCACGAATGTCAAATTTATGAGTTAAACCCCGATGGGCTCAGGATAACACTGTACTCCTAACCATCCAACCATAAATTGGTTCGTAAAACTAATGCCATAAAAATCGTTGCTCATAAGTCAAATAACACTTTAGCTACTTGTAAGTTGCCTGAGTTTTGAATTTGGGCCAGTCAATTTTCTGGCCATTAATTTTCGCTCTAAGATACGTGCTGCATTTTGTGTTGTTTGTTGGGTTATGCTTGTTTTTTTTTGACTGGCCCCATATTTTGCTACTGCGCCAAAGCCCATTAAGTGTGTGATCCAGCCCTCCTCTATCCCTTTGTTTTTTTTTGTTTTCATGTGTTTTTGCTTTTCTTTTTTGTTTTCTTTGTTAGCTGGTTTTTCTTTTTCTTTAATGTTGGATAAGTGTATATGTATACACATGAGTACAATGCAATATGTGTGAAAATTACACTCTTATATGATTATTGTTTGCATCCTACAAAAAGTGCAATTTTAGAGCGAAGTTGTGTGCAATTTTTTAAAAGCTTTTTATGTTATCTTTCTTCTTTAAATGGTAACACTATTGCTACGGATTCATTGTTCTTTATTTTGAAATTTTTAGTTATTATTTATTTTCTTTCTTCTTCAACGGTAAAATCAATGCGACTAAATCCATTCCTTCTTACGAGTAGTTTTTTGTGAAAATTCTATTATTATATATTTATTCTTGCATATGTTTGAATTACACATTTTTTGTGAATATTGTGTGCAATCTTTGTCGTTGTTTCTTTTTCCCTTTCTTCTGGGTAATACCGATGCCACTAATTTTTATTTTCCTTACAAACCTTCATTATTTTGATTTTGTTTAAGTTTTTATTTTCTTTCTTCTTTAAGGGTAAGACCAATGCCACTAATTAATTCCTTCTTAGGATTGCTTCTCGCAAATTTCACTATTTATATGCTTATTCCTATGTATTATTGAAAAGCACATTTTTATGAAAATTGTGTGCAGATTATTTGTTTTATTCTTTTCTTTCTTAGTAAATGGTAACACCAATGCCATTAATTCATTCTTTCTTAGAAACTTCATTATAATGATTTTGTTTTAGCTTCTATTTCATTTTCTTTCTTCTTAAAGGGTAATACCAAATCCACTAATTCATTCTTTCTTAGAAATACTTCATTATTTTGATTTTTTTAGTTCTTTTTGGTTCAGTTTCTTTTCTTTCTTAAAAAATCACAATTATTATCTTGTTTTAGTTTCTATTTTATTTTCTTTCCTATTAAAGGGTAATACCAAAGCCGCTAAGACATTCTTTCTTAAAAAATATTCATTACTTCGATTTTGTTTTAGTTTTAGTTTCATTTTTCTTTAATGGTAATACCAATGCCACAAATCTTTCCTTCTTAGAAAATTTTGTTTTTTGTGTAAATTTCACTATTATATGCTTGTTCTTGCATATTACAAAAAGTGCAATTTCTATATAAATTATGTGCAAATTTTGATATCTTCCGTTTTAGATTAGTGTTAATTTTCCTTCCTCTTAAATGTAATACAAATACACAAATTCATTATTTCTTAGAAAACTTCATACTTTGATTTTTTTTAGTTTATATTTATTTTTTGTTTTTTTTCTTTCTTCTTAAAGTGTAGTGCCAACCTTAGAAAACTTCTTCATTTTTTGCAAAAACTCCACTATTATATGCTTAGTCTTCATATTATAAAAAACACAATTTTTTATTAAATTGCGTGTTAGTTTTTCCTTTATTTTCTTTCTTCTTAAAAGGTGATACTAATGCCACTATTTTATTCTTTCATAGAAAACTTTATTATTCTTATTTTGAGAAGTAGAGATGCCGTGGATCAAATACCAATGCAACTAATTCATCCACACTTTCGGAAAATTCTTCTTTTGCAAAAATTTCACTATTACATATTGATTCTTGCATATTATAACAAAGTGCAATTTCTATGTAAGTTGTGCACAATTTTTATTATTATTATTATTTTCTTTATGAATAATACCAAAGCCACTAATTCATTCCTTTTATTGGACTAGTTCTTTTATTGGCACTAGTTCTTTTATTGGACTAGCACACGATACAAAGAGATGGATAAACATTGGCCAAGTGGGGTTCCCTTAGCTTGTGATCCAGATGTCTTCACATTTTATCTTCATTATTATTCGTCTTTTTTATCTCTCACATGCAAACATGGGGTTTTACGCAAATTTGTAGGGGTACTACACTATATGTGCGCACACAAAAAAGTACAAAAAAAATTGAGTTGTAGAATTCCTTTTCTTTGAAATTCAAAAAAAAACATGATCATAGTGCGGATCCTGACATTATTCGGTATCTAGCATGTGGTGTGGAATCCACGCAAAAAAAAAAAAGAGTATGTGGTGTGGAATATGGTGTGGCTGTGCTTTATCTACTCCGAGCGGGCTAGCTTAGCATGCATGCGAGCGGTGGTACACATAATAACAGCAGCTGCTGCACAGCCCGGTAGCTCGCCGAGCCCACGCCTGGGCCGCCGAAGTGGACGGAGAAAAGGTGACTGGCCCAAATTTGTAAATCCAGTCACCTGGCCCGTAGCCACACCCGTCAAATAACATGGTACACAACACATACACCACAGCTCTTTACGTGTCCTGGGCACCCTCATCGTACACATTTGCATGCCTCGCTCGTACCGTCTGTGATTTACTACCCCGTACACTGGAAACGGCCGAAGGCTTAAGCTTCAAAGCTTGAGGAATCCATTAATGAAGAGAAGAGAAAGATGAGTAGCGAATCGTTCGTCCCGTCCGGCCGGCGCGAGTTAGTAGCGGCCGTGGTCGCAGTTCGGTGGTCACGCGCTCTGTTCATCTCAACTGTGGCCACGACGCGGTTCCGTTGCGGTCCCAGCATGGGCACCCACCGTGAGCGAGCGAGGCGCCGGTGCATCTTGCCCGGTGGTTGTTCAGGCCGAATCTGAACCGGTCGGGATGCGTGTGCGGCGTCGCCGGCGGCGCCGCCAACGCCGCACTTGTTCGGCCAGCGCCAGCTCTTTTTCCTTTTCTTACTTATCCCTGACCGGCTCCGCTCGTGCAAGTGGGGATGACGTGGTCCCGTAGCCTACACATGCACAGCTGCGCCTGTTGGGCGGCAACCGCTAGTGGAGGACAAGTCAAAGGCCAGCCGAAGATGCTCCTTTCCCGCTTCTGAAAATGATGAAGAGCCGCACTAGGCGCACGGCCGGCCGGTGCACGCGTGCAACGTCGCCGTCGCACGAGCTGGCCGCCGGCGGCGTTGTGGCCGGTCAGCAGCTGTTCTCTGTGCGCCATTTGTTTATTGTTACCCACCTGAAGATAAGATATTATCGCTCACTTGCCTCTACCAAAGCCCATGCATGCGACTAGTGCTCCTGTAGTACGTTTGACCCGAAAGCCTCGGCCTAACTTGGGCGACAGCTGATCGACCAACCACCCGTCTGGAGCAATCCATGCATGATCCATGCAGGCGTCTCCTACATGGTGTGGCACAGCAAAAATCAGTGACGGCAACACAGCCCAAAGCCGAAAGAAATGGGGGCGAAAGGTGAGTGCAGCCGGGCCAGTTCTGCGTCAGCGCGTGCCCGCATGCCTAACAGCTCAGCCGCCGCGGGCAGGAGCGACCTCATCGCCGACGAGGCCTGAAAAGTGCGCTTGATTCAAGCTCGACGGGCCTGACCGTTACCTGCCATATTTTCCAGGCCTATAACTAGCTGACGAACGAACCAACGAACTGGGATGTCATGAGGAATTAATGGCGCTATCGAGGCAGCGACGAAGTTTCAACGTCGACGACATAAGGTGTTGGTTAAATTTGGTCGAGCCAGCTGCTGCCGGCGACGGCGAGCAGTCTTCAGGTGAGTGGTTATTACCGGCTGTTGGGCAGTTTGATGCAGACGCTCTGCCGTTTCACTCAAATGCTGAATTTTCATCACGAAATGCATCCAAAAACTCGTCATTTTTCCTGCTGTCAGTAGATCGTCGACTTACCCCATCTGAGCAACTGAACCCCCCGCGTCGACCGAGCGGCAGTGCGGATCGAGGGCCACATCTGCAGCAAAACACCCGCCACTTGCATTGCATGTGGTCCGTCGATTCACCGCAGGCAGGTGCGCAAACAGAGTACTCTACTGTACGTAGTGTTGACAGAGAACTCAAGGAATCCATTGCACACTGCTTACTATAATTGCCACCACTGCTCGCTCTTCAGCAATCTGAGCCCAGCCCGGCACGCACAGCAGCTATTCAAATGTGCTGATTGATTCCCTGATCGATCGGTCGGCCTGGCCACCTCTCTCTCTCTATCTCTTGGGATGCTTAAACCAAGCAAGCGCGATTAGCTTAAACTAACCGCGCCTAAAGGTTATCCCTTGTCCGGGCGTCCTTGTCCGCCGCTGCCCTGCTGCATTGCATGGGGTCGCCGGCCGCTCTGCTCTGCTCCGCTGGGGACTACTTAACTGTGTCCAGTGGCGGTGGTCAGAGGTCACACTTGCGGATGTCTTGATCGAAGCACTTTCCCTGTATCTGTTTCTGGTAACACTGCAGTAGGATTGTTTGGAAGGCAAATTTTCATGTTTTGACCCTTTTTTAAAACCTATTCGAGATTTGATCCTAGTTTAAAAAAAATTCAAGATCTGACCATTTTGATACCGCCAGAGTCTATGACGATAGGGTCTAACAGCCTACCGCCAGTGACTTTGACGGTAGGAAACATCGCTACCGCCAACCTGGCTGGCGGTAGCCTGCACAACCCTATCGCCAAGGTACTTGACGGTAGACACGAGCACGCACTGTGTTCAATACTTAGGAGGTTTTGGCGGTAGGACATGCAACCCTACCACCAGGGATGTCATACCCTACCGATATGGTCCCTAACAGTAGCAAAAGAGTCAGATTTTGAATTTTTTTCAAGCTAGGGTCAAATCTTGAATAGGTTTCAGAAAAAGGTCAAAACACGAAATTTAGCGAACCCCGATCCGTTTTCGCGATCTGATCCATCGATCGAAACCCGCATCGGATAATGGTGTTAATCAGTCGGCTTCACGGGTTACGGCGATCTGGTCGCGTTCCCCCATCTGACCTCCCCGCCCCCGATATATGCCCTTGCTCTTGGCCTCCTCACCTGAGCGAACGAACGAATGAACGAATGAAACCCGCGTCTTCCGCCGAGCGGCCGCATGCAGAATTCCAAGGAGAAAAGAAAAGAGATGCGCTGCCTGTGCCGTTGGGATGGACCATGCATGCATGCCGTTTTGCCGTCAGAATTGCATGCCTGGCCCTTTTTTCGAAAGGTTCGAAACGTTGCACGCCACAGGGGATTGCTCTGCCGACGTTCAGGAGCCGAGCAGTGCTAGAGTTTTCAAACGGCGCTGGTTCTGATGAGCGCTGCGAGATTCTCCAGGAGCTCAGATAGTTTGGCGATCCTGGACAGTATCTCGCTCCGAAAACTGTGCGCTACGTATTCTCTTTGTGGTTAGCATACGGCCTCTAGCACATTTCTATGGCCCAGCAAAAACATCTTCCTAGGCAACAGGCTAATCAAGTCCTTGTGAATCCCAAATTTTCTCGAATGTGAGTCTCACTGGTCCGTCCTTTTCAAATGCACCCGTTCCAACGACACGAGTATGCAAACGCCCATGCCCTTGTGCTCCATCCGCTCATCGTATTTTCGTACCTGCCGATCTATTAGTCCAACCATTAGACAGTTAGAAGATGTGACATACACCATGGCCGGCATACTTGAACTGTCCCCAACGAATAAGTTCTGTTCGACCGTGACAGGGTTGGTCCGGTCGGTTCGCCAATCCACGTCTCTCCATGGCCTGCTTCCTATCCGAATCCGCCCACAAATCATGCATGCGCCTTAAGATACACCACTTAAATCTCAATGAGATCGAGATGCCCTCCCTAATCAGTCGTTCCGCGAAAATGTTATACGGAACCATGGTTCAGCCGAACCTACGCTCGACACCATTGATCTCTGAACATTTTTCATAAGGATCCGTGTATGATTGATTAAAAAATGCATGATGGGAGCTGTTTGCATGTTAAACAATGCATGACGCGGATCCACATGTAGCAGGATGTTGAATCGTACGGCGTCGACCATAGGTTCAGCTGAACCATGGTCCAGAATCACGCCTCTCGACGTTCCGTCGCATACATTTGCCCCACTTAACGTTGGTTGCTCGGAGGTTGACACCCTGCTCTATCTAATTTTCTTATCACCCAAGGCATCACTAGTCCGGGTCATGCGTCCAAGTTGATTAGCAATAACGCAAGCCGTTTGCCTTCTCAATTTTATTTTATTTGGAAAAGATTGAATCGTTTGCCAATTAACAGATATTTTACACGTCGATTCGCAAAAGAAAAAACAGACATTACACGTCAAAATCGGATGCGTCTACGGAGGAGATTGCCACCACCAAGACGTGAAATATCTTCTCATTTTCTTGTTTTGCCTTGTGAAATCTAGACGTGGAGGAAGAATGTTGGGTGGTTCTGTGGTGCTTGCTTGTAGCCAAACGCGTGCTAGGGGCTATACCATCTTTGACGAAAGATGAAAGGCGTTACGAGCGTACGGCTTGTGTGCATGGTACAGTGTTACGTACCGTAAAGCTCCACGAATCCTGTTCTGTACGACTACGTGCCATGCCATGCAGTGCCGGCGTAAATACATGCATGACTTCTGCCTGATTTATTTGGCGAACATCAAAATCGACCGACCCAAATTTGAAAGTCAATCGACTGACATGTAACTATTGTTTAAAAATTAAGTAGCGGCTACTCTTGTTAGTGTTCGTGTGCAACGTGCGTAGCACATCGATCATTCCGTGAGAGAATCAGAGGAGGGATGGGCATTGGCAAGTGACGTCTTGTCCGGTCGGAGTCGGCCATAGCCAGCAGCACTGCACCTCCTCGATCGATCGTCCGTCAGGTCCCGTCGGCTTTATTTTGCTTTTCTGGCCGAGCCCCGCGAACCGAACCTCTGATAGAAAGAAAGAATTCGCCGGTGAAAAAGCAAACGGCGTGGTGCACGCACGCACTATCAGCTCAGCTCTGTAGTGGTCACAACGGGGTACACCGTACACGTACTGTGCATGCATGATGCGTACGTGCTGGAGAGGCCAGGGCGCGTGCGTGCAGGCGTCGCCTCTCTGCTTGAGCCTCTCGCGCGCACTGTGGACGACGCATGCACCTCACCTGTGGGCAATGGGCAACGGCGCTGGCAGAGCGAGCTCTCACCGTCGGACGTCCCTCACCGTCACGGACTCACGGGCGAACTCTAGATAGACGGGTCACGCCGCGCGTGGGGCGGAGCAGACCGGCCCGGCCGGCGGGCGCAGGAAACCAGTGAGTGCGGCGGTGGGTCAGGCGCGGCAGGGGCCCGGGAGGTGGGTGGCCGGACAGTTGCATGTACCCGGCAGGCACCGGCCGCGGCGGCAGCGGGGAGGCTCGCAGCCCCGCCGGTAGACGCGGACCGGTTACGTGCACGTCGACATGCTGAACATATATAGTACCAGAAAATAGATCAAACTACTCAATTGACCATGCAATTAAATTGTAGGGCATATATGTTCCCCGCGCTTTAGCCAAGCAGCTAGTACTCCGTACGAGTACATGCCATGCACATGCAGAGCCCATCCTGATCGAGCTTTGATGAGAGTGAATGACAGGTTTGTTAATCGCCGTGTGAACGTCTGCATGCCAAACAGAGCATCCTACCAGTACCAGACCAGTGTTGCATGCACAGTGATCGAGTTTACAGGCCATCAGGCTAGCCATAGTGGGGTAACTTAGGTAGTAACTTAACACACCTCAAGACAATTTTGCTTATGTGGCAAGTATTTAATGAGGAGAAATGTGTTTGGAGTAACATAATATGTTACTGTAATATAGCACTTTCCGAGGTAAAATGAGTCTATAAGGCAATAAATGAAATAATATATGACACTACTACTAAGGTATTTTGCAGTATAAAAATAGTAACTTAGACTAGTGTCATATGCATAGTTACTCCTCACTATGACCAGCCTCACCCACAAAGTTGCAGCCATGCATGCACTGACCCGGCCGGGATCCACCACATGACCTGCATCTACATCACATGCACGAAAAGGAATACAGACACCATATGCTGGCGCTGGCGCTGGCAAGATGAATGCTACACAAGGCCCGTCAGGCGTCAGATAGGTAGATCTCGCAGCGGAAAGCCATGCAGCAGGGAATGCGATGCTGTGGTTGGTTGCAATTGCATGGTGGTCCGTCCGTCCTCTCGTACGTGCGAGGTCGACCTGCCCAGCCGCGCACCAGTAGTAAGTAAACGGGACGACGTACTAGTCGGCAACGGCAACGGCAACGCACGCAGCCAACGTATCATTCGCCATGGGCGCTGCTGCACGAGCGTAGTGGCCCAGATGCACCAAGGAGACGAGGATTGGAGAGCAAGTTGGTGTAGGCCCAAGATAGCGCTGTTGGATCGAATATATCGGGGGAGCAACTAGTTAACTAGCGCTCTTTCGGAAGCCTCGCAACGATCAGCGCTACTTGGCACGTTCTCAGTCATTTGCCACGTGTTGCGCTCTGGGCGCTCCCTCCAGATTTTTTTTATTTTTTCACATGTGTTTTCGGCTTTTTAAACGGTTTTTTTTTGTTTTTTTGACGTTTTGGTTTTCCTCCGGTCTTTCTTAGCTTTTCGATAAAAAAAATAAATTTCGCGAAAAAAAACGCATTTCCTTTTTTTTCACGAAAGTCACGGTTTTTTTCCCGCGAGAGTCACGACCGTGCCTTTCGGAAACAGAAAAAAAACACGTTTTTTTGTTTTTCT